>NC_079196.1:185240132-186690544 GCF_029499605.1 Hyla sarda | reverse complement strand
ATAATAAAACGCATAGGGTCCCCCCTATTTTCATTCTCAGCCAAATACCAACCAAACAGGTAACAGCCTGACGTTACAGGGTGGGCGAGGACCCTTGTTACTGGCCCTCCCCAGCCTAAATAACGCCAGCCTGTTACTGCCTAGGCCCAGGAGTGCCATTTTTTGACGCTCCAGGCCTGTTGGTACCGGCTCTTCCCGGCACCCCTGTGGCATTGGGTACCGGGGTAATAGGGGGTTAGCGCTAGCTATTTTTGTGGCTGACGCTAAGCCCAGCTTAGTAATGGACTCCGTCTATAAGACAGCTTCCACTACTAAGCCTGTCTAGTAAAGTAAGGAAAAAACACAACAGGTTTAAAAAAAATTTTTGTACAAAAAACACTTTCCCTCCCCCCCCCCCCCGTTAACCATTTTATTAAAATCAAACAAAGAAAAGCGCTGGTCATCGAAGTAGTCCACAGGATACACTGATCTGAAAGGAGAAAAAAAAAAAAAAAAAATGGGTTAGTACATTTATTATTATCACCTGCTCACACATCTCCCGCCCCGCACGACTACAACTGCCAGCATGCCCTTACAGTAAGGACATGCTGGGAGTTGTAGTTGTGTGGCGCAGGAGATGTGTGGGCAAGTGACAAGCTTGTCCCCTGCCCCCAGCTGCAGGACTACAACTCTCAGAATGCCCTTACAGTAAGGTGGGGCGGAGGCCGGGCACAGTGTTTCCCAACCAGGGTGCCTCCAGATGTTGCAAAACTACAACTCCCAACATGCCTGGACAGCCAAAGGGTGTCCAGGCATGCTGGGAGTTGTAGTCTTGCAACATCTGGAGGCACCCTGGTTGGGAAACAGTTTTAGGGCTTGGGCAACTTACCGGCTTCCGTAGGATCCAGCGCTGCACGACACTGCCGCCCGACGATCTCCGTCAGCGATCGTCGCTGGAGCCTCGGAAGGGTAAGTGAACGTCTTCGCCGGTCCCCTTCAGCTGTTTAGTTTTGCAACAGCTGGAGGACTACAGTTTACAGACCACAAACCAGTGGTCTGCAAACTGTGGCCCTCCAGCTGTTGCAAAACTACAACACCCAGCATGCCCTGACAGCCAAAGCCTTTGGCTCTCAGGGCAGGAGCCCGGGATGACATTACAGTGCAGCCACCCGGGCTCCTCATACGGCCTCCCCGCTACCCTCACTTATGGGGACACGGATATCTCTCTCCCCCTCTGAACTCCTGATAATAGAGCAAGGCGCTTGCCTGTCGGAAGCAGAATTCGGGCAGTCGTCGTGTCGAACTGGAGTCCCAGGAAGATTAGAGACTGGGTGGGAGACAGGTCGGACTTGTCCTGATTGACCACCAAGCCGAAACGGGGCAAGGTCTGAAGAGCGAGACTGAGACACTCTTTATTCTGGGCCCTGTTGGAGCTTTGACAGGAGGTAGTCCAGGTAGGGAATTATGGACACACCCCGAGCCTGCAGGATGGTGATCAATGCTGCCAGGACCTTGGTGAAGACCCTTTGAGCCATGGCCAGACCAAAGGGAAGGGCCACAAACTGAAAATGGTATATCGCTGATGTGCTGGAAAAACGGGGATGTGAAGGTAGGAGTCTTGGATATCCACCGAGGTCAGAAACCTAAAACAGGCCCTAACTATAAAATAAAAAAGACCAGACCTGTGTCTGCCTCCAACTGACACTAAGCTGAAACGGATTAGCTCAGGTGCCTGTAGGCGGGTATATCCTGCTGGGAGGGGACGAATTTTCATTTTGCCTAGTGTTAAGCCTCCTAGTGGCAGCAGCATATACCGGCGGTTTTTTGTATCCCCCAATGGAGCTGATCGAGAAATAGGGTTTAACTTCTCCTTAATGATTCAGTGACTAAGTGAGTGTTAACACTATCAGATGAGAAAATGCAGGATCAGCAAGACATGCAACATACCTTTCCCACAGAAATAATATAGATATATATATCTATATCTTTCTAGTTTCTATTTCTTCAATTATTAGCAACTAGTTTTTTTTCTCTTTACAGGTTGGACCTGGTGTAATTCTTGTAAGGTTGGAACTCTTATACAATAACTGTCTAAATAGGTTGGGGTGTCAGTTAAGTACAAAGGTACGCTACTTCTCTAACTTTAAACCCTATTAGGACATTCTGGGTTAGTAGATGGCAATTTACCTTAAGAGGAACCATGTGGCTACAATGTCTCTCACTTTGGAACCTTTGGCATATCTGGACTTTAGGCTACTTTCATACAGGGTGGGTACATTATTTTTTTTGCGCAGAAAATACACAATCTAAAAAGTCTGCAGTGTATTATTACACGACCAGTGTTGTGAAATATTTTAAGTGATTTTTCACACACTGCAGGAAATCTGCAATGGGGCTGAGCTGTGGCGCATATTTGAAAGCATGTCAATATATGCTGCAGATCCACTTTGGATTTACCTTATTGATAATTTGGTACTTATTTGCATGATACAGCGTACCCATTATGTGCAAAAGGATCCTAACACAAACAGTCCATTATGGCAACTATTACTTCTTACATGTTGTTTTGCAGGGAAATTAAACCCCTTGTAGGTTATGATATTTTACCTTTATTTCCAGAGGGATATCAAGATATTCGTCATAGGTGTCAGAAACTGATTTACAATTTAGACATTTCACTGTAAAGTTAAAGAAAAATACATAAATATTTTAAGGTAATGGAATATTCGTTTAATAGAATTTTAAACCAGATTTAAACAAAAACACAATAAACACTATACTGAAAGACTATGCATTATTACACAGACACACATGTTCTTACTAGGTTACCTCGAGAACGCAGACAACCACCAAATATCTGATGTACAAAAGTTGTAGTTTGTGTGTGTCTGTCCAAACTGAAACAAAAGAAATGCAAATATTAAAACTATAGGATTACAAATTGGTTTTCTAGTATCCAAGTCTTCAAATAAAACCTGCATTCATAGGCATCGGTTTACATTACAGTGAGCAACACTTTCCAACATGATATAAGAGAGACTGCAATGGCTGTGAGTGACCAGCAGTAAAGAATATATATATATATATATATATATATATTATATATATATATATATATATATATATATATATATATATATATATATATATATATATATATATATATATATATATATATATATATATATATATATATAAAATATATATATGCTGAAAAAAATAATAAATGCAACATACAATCCCGAAACTGCCTCTCCTTTCATCCCTACAAACAGCAAGCTATACATCTATAAACCATACATCACATGCATATATATGGTATATAAAAGGTGTACATCAAACAATAAACACTGATTCATATGCGCAACCGTGATAAGGTGAAAAAGTAGTTTACTGTACATGTTTTCTCTAGTTCTAAAGTTAAAAAGCATATGCTTCAGTATTTTTTTTTTTTTTATATAACGGTCACTGTTATTTCAAACTTCTTCCTATATGATGGTCAATGAAATGACTAATGGAATAACTAGCAGAGTACCCAGCATTTCCTGGTCTTCCAACCTAAACATTGTGGGAGAGGGAAGAAAAAATAAAAAAACATCCTCTCGTCACATATTCAGTCCCCCACATGAATTTTTCTCTGCTTCAGCCTGCCGGACAGTTAGGAAGATATTTAAAAGTCCCGGGCAATCTCTGCAGCCCGTGAGTAACGCGGTGAGGAGATGTACTGGAAGTTCCAATGACATGCATGGGGTTGGTTAGAATTGATTCAACTTTACTCATTTTAAAATGGACATAAGTAACGTGTACCAGGTTTTCTTAAATTATCTCCATTTGAAAGTTGCTGGTACATACATAGAGAGATATAGACAGAACCAGCTGAGAAGATGGATCTTCTGGATTGTTTTAGAAGGTCTTGATGGTTGGCGAGAGCTAGTTGGGTCATAGAGAGCTCCTGTGCTTCCCCTATTCACTGGAAAAGTCTTGTGAGGTGCGCGTAAGGGAAGGGCACAGGCAGGAGGTCTTGAGGAGCAAAGATTGTGCAAGTTTACTTTATTTACCAAAAATGCCATTTTATGGCCCCCCCCCCCCCCCCCCCCCCCCCACCCCCTTATCAATTCTTAATTTCCTGGCTACTAGGTGTCTCTTTTCTGTGTATTATGTCAAGTGTAATCCATTGACAGATTACGAGACAACTGGACAGATCCCTGCAGGCATCAGGCTCCTGGCTTACATTCAGCCTCTTAAGCGTCTATTTCCCCACAGTTCCTCTCCACAACATACACTGCAAGTGGCTGTTCTCCTTCACCTGCCTACCTAGGTTCTAACCTACCAACTTAAGACAGCAGTAATGTGCACATATACCATCAGCCTGTAGGCCAGTGACGTGGAGAATGTAACTCCTTATTTTCTTGGTGAGAACAGTTGCTGCAGGGGAAGATATATAATAATAGCTATCCTTGGATCCAGATCATCCTTGGGCAGATATATATAGATATATAGATATATATATAGCAAGCCCGGCTGGGAAACAAAAATGGAAGAGCACAACAAGAGAACCCCATCCAGAATTGACCGACTCAAGAGAACATCGTCGGAAAGATGCCAGGGAGAGCAGTGTATGCCTGAAAAAAAAAAAATGACTGGAAAAAAGAAAGACAAACCAGCTCAAGAGAGGCCTGGTGCATAAGATCGATGATCTGAAGACCCAAAACACCTGTCCCAGAGGCCCACAGCGAGTATCCGGAAGGCGAAATTAACTTGACTGGTGTAATCTATATGACTGGAGCACTCTCCATCTCGGGAGTACATGGATCCAGGAGGAGGAGACAAACATTAGCCAAAAAAAAAATGAATGTAACGCCCTGAAAAGGGGCATCCCGGAACACCGGAGTGACAGACATGGGAACTGGAGGTTCCCGAGTAACTTGGAAGACGTACACTAAAGGAAAATCAGCCAAGGAGGAGCCACAAGACCTGAAAAAAGAGAATCCCAGAAAATCAGAGCGGTTGACATGGGAACTGGAGGTTCCTGCGTCTCCTGGAAGACTTATACCTGAAGGTTAAGTAAACCCAACGGCCGCCAAACACTCCGGGGAGACAAACTTTCGTGTCAAGAGAAGAAGAATTGCGGAGAGACAGACAGAGAGACCAACATGGAACTCTTAGAAAGGGGAACAGAGTGCTGCTGTTGCAGTGAAAGGCCATGGAACTTGCAGAAAATGCCCACACCCCATCTCCTAATTGTGCCACACACCAAGACTGCTGTCGCAGATGCAAGAGATGAAGGATGTATGTGGGGCAGGAAACATGCAGACAGTGTCAGACTTACAGGTATGAAAGAAAAAAAATATATAAAATAAAATAAATATGGGGAGCGGCTGCAGTTTCAATTCTATGAACATACAGTTCTCACTAGAGGAACAGAAAGAAGAAGAAGAAGAAAAAAATAAATACAATAAATAAAGACTTACACTCTGAGTGGCCAAAAAACAGACCACTCAACGCTATCTTGCGTTGAACTATTGTTTTTGAGTAAGGACAACTTCTGTGGTTGCCACTGCACTCCTCTCTGGTGAATACCGCCACCCGATCTATACGCTGGAATGAAATGGAAAAGCCAACGAGGAGCGGACACACCTATGATCTTTATGTCTGCATACACACTTTCAATACTTTACCGGTGGAACTTACTTCACCGAGGGGAGCTGAGTCTGTCCTGCTCTTTGATCCCTGAGGAAGGAGGCAACTCTGCAACGCGTCGGATAAATAGTGTTATGTTTGTTTTAAATAAATTTTACTTTTATTATTAGTCTCGGTTCACACATCATTTTTGAACCAGGATCACCATTTCAGCCTAAGAAAGAAAAGGAATAAACCTGAAGCTCACCTGTATGCGGCATATTCCACAAGTTCACCGGCACGAGGGAGCAGGACGGACTCAGCTGCCCCTCGGTGAAGTAAGTTCCACCGGTGAAAGTATTCAAAGTGTGTATGCAGACATCGTTTCCCCCCCCCCTCCCCCCCCCCTTTCATTCCAGACTTACAGGTATAAAAGTCCAGTGAACCCACAGAGACACACTTTGTGGAACTTCACATAGACGAAGTAGTCACCGGACTGCAGTCGCAGGAGTGGCAGGAAGACCTGGTGGATTAGAAAGCCATGCAGACAGAGTCTGGCTATATGGCATAGGGACCATGCCACACCGGGTCCCGCATTCAAAACCACACAGTAAAAGTGGTTACCAGCCGTGAGAGCGGCAGGCATGTGCAAAGGAACCTGGTAAAGTAGGGAACCCTGCGAACCAGCATGTGGTGCATTGTATAGGGCCCATGGAGCAACATGGGGGGTGACTCACTTGGAACTTTTGCCACGGTGTGGGAAGTGTATGGTAGTTGACCCGACGTATCAGTAAACCATGCGGACAACCATCCGGCTGACTGGTGGAGGATTCCTAAATGCACAGAAACACTCCTTTGAACCCTCCCACAGAAAGTGGGGCATAGGAGTGCGGCCAATCTGATGGGCGCCCGGTGGTGTAGGAGACCATGAAGACTAATGGCTGGCTGACTAGCAGCAGTCCCTTGTGCCTGCAGGAACCCTCTGACAAATAACTCACACCAGAGAGGTACGGGAAGCCACAGCTATGCACGTGGCAGCCCAGAGATGGGAGACAGACGGCTGCTGAATCCGTGCAGACGGTATGGCGTAGTGAGTGCCCCTCCAGGCGCTGGTGATAAGGGGATACAGTTAGACAGGCAATAACTGTGCCCCTTAGACACATGTGGAAGGACAGGGAAGCCTAGAAGCCATGGATAGAAATCCCTATCACCCTGGGAGATCGGCAGAGGCATGGATTGTAAACCCGTTGCACTGCATAAGGTCCATAGGACACGCCAGGTCACTCCACCGGACAGCGTGCAGTAAGGTCCCGGAACTTCACCTGCAGATACATCAGCCCTTGGAGAAATGACAGGCGGCACAGAAAACCATGCAGATCACTGTCTGCTTACTGGTATGGGGAACATAGTAGACAGTGGGTCACTCCAGCAGTCACCTTGCACTAGAAGTGGGGTACCGTAATCAAGCCACGGATGCCGCAGTTGTGATATGAATGACAGGTGGGACTACTGTCCGGCCTAAAGAGAGCAGGATCAATCCATGTCCATGCAAGGACACTTCCACAGACCTCGCACTGGACGTGGGGATCCAGGGCAGTAGCCAGATGCAGCAGCCTGTGGAGTAGAGAATGTATGCACATGTCAAGAACACTGGCGGACATGAGTGGTAGAGGAGAAACAATCCTGACTGTAACCCCGGTATCTTCCAAGGGATCATGAAGTCCCTGGCAACGACCCGCCACGGCGAGTCATATACACTCCCAGACAGAGTGAGCACCCAGCCGAAAGTAGGTATGCCAGAGGCATACTTCAACTGACCCAATGTAGTGTGCCATATCAGGTACCAGACAGGGTAAGGGAGACAATAAAAGGGGCCCTCTTATACAGCCCCCGAAAAAGAGCCCAGCAGATATTAAGCTGAATAGAAGAGATCGTACAGGCCAAGACTCCCCAGTGGTCACAAGGGTGCAATGGAAAATAAGGCACAATTATAGGCCACAAGAGGGCGCCAAACGCCACTAAATGGTCTGAGAGACCAGCAGCAGAGATTCACTTTTTTTATAATAAAAACACACACACACACACACACTAAACATGGCAGGAAGGAAGCGTGGGGAGCAAGGCACCCTGAACTGAAACTGCCCGCATGACCCCCAAAAGGTAGAACGAGCTAGGAAGCCACACCATGTCCCTCATGCAGTGACCATAAGAAATGCTCACGCGGCAGCCCTATGAGTGGCGACTGTACAGAGCAGTGCACTTAAAAGCGCCTGCTAAGGTGCCGCACAGCTCCGAGGCCAGTGGACAAGAGCGGGCCGGACCAGAAAAACTCGCGCCAGGCTGTAGCTGTGGGAGGCTAACAGAGCCGCTCAGATAACGGAGCGCCGCTTACCACAAGTGCCCCTCCAGGTGCTGGTAATAAGGGGATACAGTAAGATAGGCAATAACTGTGCTCCTTAGACACCCCCCCCCCCCCCCAAAATGGAAGAGGGCGGAGCAAGATGCCGCTGAGGGGCACATCACCACATCCGTGGGTAAGCACCCGCCAGCCACCGGAATGATCCGCGGTACACGTGAACCTGGAAAGGAGGCGCTGCCTGACCTCCTTGTCTGCGCTCTCTCAGGGGGGAGCAGAAGGGCGGAGATACATGCCGCCATAGCACCGAGAAAAATGGAGGAGGCGCTGGCTTGCCTCCTGGTCACACGCTGGCTAAGGGGAAGAAGGGCGGCCATGTGCCGCCATAACCCTTGACCTCCCGCCGGCGAGCCCCGGCACACTGCCGACCCCCCGCAGTCGGGGAAAACATAGCTGGCGGAAAGGAGGAACAGCAAGGCTGTTCAGAGGCGAGCCGCTGCAAGAGGCCAGCGGTTGTCCTCCACAGGTACCTAGCCCTCCCATGAGACCCTGAGAGAGCCCCGCAATAAAGGACAGAGTTCCTTTTTAAAGAGGGGGGAGGAGGGGGATACATACTCACCTGCAAACACCATCCTCTATACTCACCTCACGCTGCATCATACCAGGCTGTCATAGCGGGGTGAGCAGGGGCAGCGGGGGACCCGGACCCAGGGTACAACCTCCAGGCGCTGGCGATAAGGGGTTGACGGCCCATACTTTTGTTCCGTGACCCTTTATTGCATGCTCCTGGACCCCCACCTGAAAAGGGGAAACAAAAAAGGGAAGAAAAACCTAACTTAACAGCCCTTACTAGAGGGGAGAGAAAGAAAAAAATAAAATAATGACAACCATGTCTGGGGAGCTCCCAGACCTGTGACTTGCCTCCTACTGACACTAGCTAAAACTGATTACCTCACTTCCAGAGGGCAGGTATATCCTGCCAGGGAGCAGCCGACTTTTCCTCCTAGTGTCAGCGCCTCCTAGTGGCAAGAGCATATACCCATCAGTATAGGTGTCCCCCAATAAAGGGCGCCCGAGAAAACAGGATAACTGCTATAATACACACATATTTGCTTTTCATTTAAATAACACCCATCCTTTCCCATTTATCATATGATATACATTTCAATTAAAACATTGGAGCACAAGTTTATAAGTACCACACTGCACAAAAGACCACAGAAATGTAACAGTGGTAAATTTCACTTACTTAGAGCAACCTCTAAGACAGGATTTTTGCATTTCCTCTACTGTATATCTAAGAAATTCATGAGCATCTTCTTGGCTCCCATAACGAAAGTGCTTTGCAATACCTGAAACAGAGAAATTAATTTGTCTTCATTAATGAAGTACTGCACACCTTGAAGCAAGCAGTGACCTGCTATACAATGCATAAACACACAAAAGCATGTCACAATTTACTGACTGACATCGGAAGTCCCTTGATTAAGTTTATTATGAAAAAAGAATTAGTCTTAAAGGAAGTACTGGGGTCCGACAGCTGGGACCCCCACGATCTCTGGCCGGGCACCCAGCTCTTAGTACACAGAGCAATCCTCATTGTATCTCTATGGGAGAGCCAGAGATACCTGAATGCATGAGAGTCAGGGCACCGTGCCCCTTTGGATGGAGGAGAAGTTGTCTTACACTGCAGTACCCATTGAAAGTTCACACCTCTTTGTAATGGGAAATACAGGAATCTCTCAAACTTGTGGACTTTCCATCCCTATACGGTCTAAAATAAGTCAATTAGAAAACTGGCCTCTTGTTAGGGGGAAGTCAAAGACTTTGGGGGAGATTTATCAAAACCTGTGCAAAGGAAAAGTTGGCCAGTTGCCCATAGCAACCAATCAGATCGCTGCTTATATTTTGCAGAGGCCTTGTTAAAAAAGAAAGCAAGCGGATTGGTTGCTATGGGCAACTTTTCCTCTGGACAGGTTTTGATAAATCTCCCCTTTATCTTTTTGCAGAGCCATTACATTCTTCCATTGTGTTCTCCTCCTCCTCCTCCTGACTGAGCTGCTCAGAGGAAGCAACTTCCCAAAAAATGCATAGGACAGCGTGAGGCTTTGATCTCAAAAGATGCTACAATAGCTGACCAGTCATAAATATTGAAATTACATTGAAACTTCTCCAAAAGACCACCCTTTTACCAGACTATATCACTTAGGAAGAGATCTGAGGAAACCCATCAGATGTCTACGATTTTAGAAAATACAATCCATCCGTTCCGGGATAATATGATGACAACTGGATGCATTGGGAGTCCTGGATTACAGTGCATGGAAGCTCTGTGAGGACATCATTTTGCAATTTCAAACAAGAAGAAGAAATGATCCAGCGTGGGTCAGTAGAAATCCAGACTTTATTAGAACTCACAGTAAAAGCAGTAAAAGCAACCAGCAGATCAAACGCGTTTCAGGCGCATCTGATCTGCTGGTTGCTTTTACTGCAAGTTCTAATAAAGTCTGGATTTCTACTGACCCACGCTGGATCATTTCTTCTTCTTGTTTGAATCTGTGTGCACCGGGCTGGGTGCGGATACGTGTCGGGGGCGCATTGGTGGAGCGAGCTGGATATTCGTGAACTACACTTGCCATCATTTTGCAATACCTTACTCTAGTTCCTGCGTTACAGCTCACCCGGTCTGCGAGTCCATCAGGCAGCGGAGATAAGCGGTGCTAGAGTCGAGACTGATACAGCCAGAGAAAAATCGAGAGGAGTTAGAAGCCCCTTTCTACTGGAATGGTGAGCAATACAGTGTACCGAATGACTATTACTACATTTCAGTACAGGTACAGGAGGAGTGTCCACTAATACCAATGGAGGTTTCTATTTGAATACTAGATTGCAACAACTATTGGGACTTCTGTTTTGCAGGAACTGAGCAAGTATTACTATCAGATACATAGTATCCATCTTCACAGGAACAGTACTTTTCTTATTGACACAGGGGTGTGGAAATTTTATAAAAAACTACTTGTCCACAGGACTAAAATGGAGCAAAATCTACTTGTCCCTCCTGACGATCCACTTGTCCGGGCCAATTTTCGCTTTTACGCTCTGATTTTTTCCTCCTCGCCCTATAATAGCCATAACTACCTACTATAATGACACCTTTTAATTTTTCAATAACGTATTCTCTGAACCAAAAAAAAAAAAAAATATATATATATATATATTTAGGGAAGTGAAATTGAAATAGTAAAAGATAATTTAGCAGATTTGGTGGTTTTCTTTTCTGCGCCATTTACCTTGTGGTTGAGGTAACATGTTAGTTTTATACTTTAGGCGCCTGATTACAGTGATACCAGATTTGTATCGTTTACATCATGTTTTACTAATTCTGAACTTTTTCTAATTTTTTTAATTGCCATTTTTTAACCCCTGTAGCTTTATTTTTTTTCTGCATACCAGGCTGTATGAGGGCTAATTTTTTGCACCATAATCTGTTTTTTGTATCGGTAACATTTTGGCATGGATCTGACTTTTTAATCGCTTTTAACTTTTTTTCTGGGATATTATAAAAATTGCAAATCTGTGGTTTGGTATTTTTATTACATTTACCGTACGGGATACATAATGTTATATTTTAATAGGTTGTACAATTACGCACGAAGCGATAACAAATATGTTTATTTTTATTATGTTTACATGTTTTTATATAGGAAAAGGGTGATTTGAACTTTTAACATGGAAGGGGTTAATGCAGCAGTCTTCAAACTGTGGCCCTCCAGATGTTGCAAAACTACAACTCCCAGCATGCCCGGACAGCCAACGGCTGTCCTGGCATGCTGGGAATTGTAGTTTTGTAACATCTGGAGGGGCACCGTTTGAAGACCACTGGGTGTCTTTCAAACTTTTATTAAAACTTTTTTTTTTCTTTTACACTTTATTAGACTTATGAGGAATCATTAGATTCCTCAGACAGATGAATAGATTCTATTGAACTCTATTAATCTGTGATCCATTGATAGAGCCTGGTCCAGCCAGGATCTATCAATGACAGAGCCGGGACAGGAGGAAGCAAAGGTAAGTCCTCCGGCTACCTCCATAGTGGATCGCCCCCCTGCGATCGCGCTGTGGGGGGGGTGATCCACCCCCCTAGACCCCCAGGGATTGCATTCACATGTCCCTTTAGACCAGTGGTTCTCAACCTTTTCGGCGACCATACCCCCAAGGCCTGAAAGTATGTCCACGGGTACCCCCTCACGCGGAACTTGCGAGCGAGGGGTACCCGCAGACAAAAGGAGTGTTCTTACCTTTATACTAATGCATCCCATCTCCATCTTAATCCCCTTGTGCTATTATTCCCCCTCCGTCTTACTCCCCCTGTCCCACAATTCCCACCTCCCTCCGATTCCCTTTTACCATTATTCCCCCTCCATCTTTATCCCCTTGTGCCATTATTATCCAATATGGAACAAGGGGATTAAGATGGAGGAGGGGGAATAATGATACAGGGGGATTAATATGGAGGCGGGGGGGGGGGGGGGGGGGGGGGGGGGGGTTGATAATTCCCCCCTCCCTCTGATCCCCTTTTGCCATATTGGATAATAATAGCACAAGGGGATTAAGATGGAGGGGGGGGGGATAATCAACCCCCCCTCCTCCATATTAATCCCCTTTTGTCATTTTCCCCCCTCCATATTAATCCCCTTGTGCCATTATCGGATATGGCAAAAGGGGGATCAGAGGAAGGGGGGACTGGTGCAAGGGGATTAAGATGGAAGGGGAGAGGGGAGTAATAAAGCACAAGACATAAAATTTCAATGCCTTGTGCTTTATTACTCCCCCCCCCCCTCCGCCATTATCCCTCTCCCCCTCCATCTTAATGCCTTGTGCTCCGTCCCATACAGTTCTCCGCCCCCCCCCCCCCCCCTCCCCTCTGTGCCATACAGTTGTTTACCTGGCGTCCTGTGGTCCCGTCGCCTGCTGCTTCACGGGATGTTCCACAGGGCCGCACTGACGTGTGACGTCCCCCTGCGCTGTGCGGCAACTCCGCGCAACGTCAGGGGAGGCCACACGTCTCCCTGGCAACCACGCAGCTCACTTACAGTAGCCCCGGCCGCATCTCTGGCCGCGCTACTGTACAGTGAGCTGCCGCGGCTATGCGCTGACAAATACTGGCCAATGCATGGCCAGTATTTGTCAGCGTTTTCGCGTACCCCAGGTTGAGAACCCAGGCTTTAGACGCCGCTGTCAGCTTTGACAGCGGCGATCTAAAGGGTTAATAGCCAGCCGCGGCGATCGCCGCATGCTGGCTATTAGCGGCGGCCCCCGGCTATTGAGAACAGCCGAGGGCTGCAGAGTATGGAGCGGGCACGAGTCCGGAGCCCGCTCCATACATACTGCAGAGCGGCGCATACAGTCTCCCCGTGCAGACGCGCCTCCTCCCCTCAGCTCTCCGAAGCTACAGCTGGGGGGAGTGAAGGCAGAGGACGCAGGTCTGCATGGGGAGAAGTAAGCCTCTCCCCCCGCACGTCTGCAGAGCAGGGGAGAGAAGACACATACACAGCTTCTATCTCCCCTGCTCTGCTTCGGATCTGTAGTCTGTATGGAGCGGGCTCCCGACTCCTGCCCGCTCCATACAGACTGCAGATCCGCCGCACTTGTCAGGTCCGGCCCTGCTTGCCCGAAGCCGGGCTAAGGGCCGGACAAATTCACCTGCCCGGCGCCCAAAACTGCTAGTCCGGGGCGTCGGGCGATAGAAATTCCACATCCCTGTTGACACTACTGGGACATTTGTTTACAAGAATTGTTATTTGCAGGAATCGTTCATAGGAGTGTTCTATATTTTGAAAGCATTGCTTGTAGAGAAAAATACACACTTTATTACAGCAGTTGTGTCAGACTTTTTATATGGGATATCATTTTATTAATATAATTCTTTGTGTTGCACACACGGACCCTGTGGTGTGAAGCTCTTTGATACGAGTGTTTTTTATTTTTTATTTATTTTATATATTTTTACTAATAAAACTGATCACCTAAATATGTCCATTTATCCTTGAGCCACAATTTTTGGTTGGTTATTGTATTCTTTGTATTGGTTTTTGTATTGTTTGGTGTGATGTTGTGAGCTCGGATTTTAGGTTGTCAGTAGTATAGTGAGCAGAAATTTATTTGGGTTGGAACTGAAAATCTGTCACAAGAAATATGGTCAGCATCAAGGGTGGTCTTTTGGAGAGGTTTCACCAATTTCTATGGCACCTTAAAGATGACAAACCTCACACTGTCAATATGATTTTTGGAGATTTGATGCCTCCAAGCAGAACCCTGACATTAACAGCTCTAAAAAAGCTTATGTTAAAGGGGTATACCGGCAAAACGGTTCATTCTGCCATTATGCCCGGGTTGCCACAATTAAAAAATAAACTTACCAACCACAGCTCCAGTCTTTCTGCTTTTGGGGCCCAAAACAGTACACTGACTCTCACAGGGGTGTGGAAATTAAAAAAAAAAAAAACTACTTGTCCAAGGGACTAAAGCGGAACACAATCTACTTGTCCCTCAAGAAAATCCACTTGCCCTGGTAGATAAAATAATTTTCACCAAAATAGTCTGATCCCCCCCCACTAGACCACCAGGGATGGATATAAGATCCCTTTAGACACTGCTGACAGCGGTGATCTAATGGTTTAATAGGTGATCGCAGTATGCCAGGCTATTAGCGGCCGGAGAGCTGTAGATCCTCTTACACCCGAGACAAGCCCAGAAAAGTCTAGATGTAACTTTTTGATCACCTTATAAAAAATTTCTCATATGAAGTGACCAAAAATGAGCAATTCTGGACTATTTACATTTACACCGTTCCCCGTACGGTTTAATTAACATCATATTTTAATAGCCTGGACATTTCCACATGTAGCAATACCACTTATGTTTATTTTTGTACATTATTTTTATTTAAAGAAAATTGGAAATTTTTATTAGGAAAGGGGCTTATTCACATGTATACGCACTTTAATATTTTAATCACTTTTTTTCAGTCTCAATAGGAACTTATGTGTTACTGGGGGGGGGGGGGGGGGGTTCTGCTTCTCCAGTTTATGTGCTGCATTTTGTGTCAGAAAATGCTGGAAGTTGCATTTAGTTACTAGATAACTACAACACCCAGCATGCCCTGATACAGCCCATGGTTGTGTGGGTGTTGCAGCATGTTGCACTGTATAGTAGTATAGTTAAGGTTATTGTGGGACATGCTGGGAGTTGTAGTTTTGGTTTGTGTCAGCTGCAGAGCCATAGGATGTGTCAAGGAATACTTGGAATTACAGTTAGTAACTACAACACCCAGCATGCCCTGATGCAGCCTATAGCTCTGCAGCTGACCTGAACCAAAACTACAACTCCCAGCATGTTACACTTTATAGTTCTACAGTTTAGGTTATGGTGCAACATTCTGGGAGTTGTAGTTTTGGTTCGGGCGTGTTTGTGTGCATCCGTGGGGCTCTTGGTTGGCGGGTGAGTATGAAGGGTGGGATTCTGGTGGTGCAATTCAGTGCGAGTGCTACTAAAAATAAATAAAATTAGATGGCACAACTGCCCTAATGCCCGTCTGCCCCTATACAAAACATTTATGCATCCACATATCATACATACACCAGCCACTGCCCCCATATACATACACACACACACACACACACACACACACCTGCCACTGCCCCCCCCCACATCATACATTACATACACACATACACTCACACCATACATGTACACCATACATACACCTGCCGCTGCCCACCCCACATCATACATCACATACATACACATCACACTTAGACATCATACATTACATACACATCACACAGACATCATACACACATTATACATTACATACACTCACACCATACATATCCACCAGTGTTTCCCAACCAGGGTGCCTCCAGCTGTTGCAAAACTACAACTCCCAGCATGCCCTGGGCATGCTGGGAGTTGTAGTTTTGCAACAGCTGGAGGCACCCTGGTTGGGAAACACTGATATACACCATCCTCCCCCATCATACATTACATACACATCACACATACACTCACACCATACATATACAACCACCCTTCCTGCCGCTGCCTGCATTCTCGGCCTCCTCACCTGAGCCGCCATGAGTGGACATCAGAGCTGTAGTCCCGGCCGGTGTGAGGTGAGATTTCCGTCCTCGTCCTCCCCCTCCCCCCCCCCCCCTGCTCTGTGTTCTCCCCGTGCAAACTAGCAACCGCCCCGTGGTGGATTAGGTCCTGTCTAGACAGAGCCGGGGAGAGGGAGGGGGGAGCTGTGTGCGGGGGATGGAGCTGTGCACGGAGCTGTCAACATCCTCTCTCTCACCCTGCTGTGTCTTCTTGTGTAGAGCTGCACCCTCCAGGAGGGGAGATAAGGGGGCTCTGCAGTCAGCTGGAGGCCGCCGCCCCCTCCATACACTCTGAGGCCGGTGTGAGGTGTAGACTTCCATCGGCTCCTGCACCTCACACCGACATTAAAGAAAAATAAGGGGGACGTCGTCTGTCCCTGCTCGCCCGATACAGGGCTAAATCTATAAAAAATTCACCTGCCCGGCGCCCAAAACTACTTGTCCCGGGCGTCGGGCTATAGGATTTCCACATCCCTGCTCATTAGCTGATCGGCAGTGTGAGGAGTCCGGCCCCAAAAGCAAGAAGACGACCACACTGGAGAATGGAAAAGTAATACTGGCGGACCCGCTGAAGAAAAAAGTCAAAAAGGCCCCTCCAGACAGCATGTCTGAGGATTTTCTTATATGCATTTAACCCATCAGACTTTCATTGCAAAAGCTTATGATTTATGTATGGAATATATATTCATATTCATTCTAAATACACTGCTCAAAAAAATAAAAGGGAACACAAACAACACAATGTAACTCCAAGTCAATGACACTTCTGTGAAATCACACTGTCCACTCAGGAAGCAACACTGATTGACAATCAATTTCACATGCTGTTGTGCAAATGGGACAGAGGGAAATTATAGGCAATTAGCAAGACACCCCAATAAAGGAGTGGTTCTGCAGGTGGTCACCACAGACCACTTCTCAGTTCCTATGCTTCCTGGCTGATGTTTTGGTCACTTTTGAATGTTGGTGGTAGCATGAGACGGAGTATACAACCCACACAAGTGGCTCAGGTAGTGCAGCTCATCCAGGATGGCACATCAATGCGAGCTGTGGCAAGGTTTGCTGTGTGTCAGTGTAGTGTCCAGAGCATGGAGGCGCTACCAGAAGACAGGCCAGTACATCAGGAGGCCATAGGAGGGCAATAACCCAGCAGCAGGACCGCTACCTCCCCTTTGTGCAAGGAGGAGAAGGAGGAGCACTGCCAGAGCCCTGCAAAATGACCTCCAGCAGGCCGCAAATGTGCATGTGTCTATTCAAACGGTCAGAAACAGACTCCATGAGGGTGGTATGAGGGCCCGACATCCACAGGTGGGGGTTGTGCTTACAGACTAACACAGTGCAGGAACTTTGGCATTTGCCAGAGAACACCAAGATTGGCAAATTCGCCACTGGTGCCCTGTGCTCTTCACTAGTGATCAACAGATTATCGGTATGGCCAATATTATCGGCCGATAATCACGATTTTGGGTATTATCGGTATCGGCAATTACCTTGACGTGAGCGACGTGACGTCACCGTCAGTGCGCACAGTGACAGCTCAGGAGGACGCCACCGGAGCCAGATGTGTAGTGGACCCCGGGAACAGGTCATTATAAAACCGGGGATGGGGGAGGTATTGGGGCCGGTGCGGTGCGGCTAGGATAGGTCTCAGGACTCCCGGACAGGCAGGGGGAGAGAAGTGGGTGGCGGCGGCCTATGGCACCGCAAAAGCCACTACAGTGAATTGATTTAAAGCGCCCGCTTTAAATCAATGATCTGCAGCAGTGTCGCGGGGGGATAAATAGCCGATAACTTATACCAGAATATCGGTAACGATTATCGTATCGGCCCTAAAAAACCCGATATCGGTCGATCCCTACTCTTCACCTGTGCTTGAAAGCAGGTTCACACTGAGCACGTGACATGACAGAATCTGGAGACGCCGTGGAGAACGTTCTGCTGCCTGCAACATCCTCCAGCATGACCAGTTTGGCGGTGGCAATTCTTTAGAGGGGGGGGGGGGGGGGGGGGGGGGCACTGCCCTCCATGTGCTTGCCAGAGGTAGCCTGACTGCCATTAGGTACCGAGATGAGATCCTCCGACCCCTTGCAAGACCATATGCTGGTGCGGTTGGGCCCTGGGTTCCTCCTAATGCAAGACGATGCCAGACCTCATGTGGCTGGAGTGTGTCATCAGTTCCTGCAAGAGGAAGGCATTGATGCTATGGACTGGCCCACCCATTCCCCAGACCTGAATCCGATTGAGCACATCTGGGATATTGTGTCTTGCCCCATCCACCAACACCACATTGCACCACAAACTGTCCAGGAGTTGGCGGATGCTTTAGTCCAGGTCTGGGAGGACATCCCTCAGGAGACCATCCACCACCTCATCAGGAGCATGCCCAGGCATTGTAGGGAGGTCATATGGGCATGTGGAGGACACACACACACACACACACACACACACACACACACACTACTGAGCCTCATTTTGACTTGTTTTAAGGACATTACATCAAAGTTGGATCAGCCTGTAGTGCGGTTTTCCACTGTGATTTTGTGTGACTCCATATCCAGACCTCCATGGGTTGATAAATTTGATTTCCATTGATCATTTTTGTTTGATTTTGTTTATAGCACAATCAACTATGTAAAGACGAAAGTATTTCATACGATTAGTTCATTCAGATCTAGGATGCGTTATCTTAGTGTTCCCTTTATTTTTTTTGAGCAGTGTAATACATAATCTAATTATTATACATAATCTACATTTTTTGGGTTAGATGTGTTATGGGTTCAGTTTTCTTTTGTTCCCAGTGTGTCCTCTGAAGATCCCGGGCACTCACCGGGTGAAAACATGTTGGGACGTAGTGGTGATATTGTATTGGCGTGTTATATCTAGACCTTTACTTTTGTATGCTGGGTAATTATTTATACATTCTTTTGTTGTGGCATTAGACTGAAATATTGTGGTATCATTGTCTGGAGTCCTTGTGTTGTCTCACTAATATTTGATAAATCCATGCAGCATTTTAGCTGTATGAACCTATTTGTTATTTTTTTTTAGTTCAACTACATTCATCAGTAGGGTACAATTGGTTTTAATTGATCTTTATTAAAAGTTTTTTAGTACTTGTGCTTCAGTGAAATCTCTTATGCTCTAATTTCGGCTGCAAGAGACCCTATGGTAAACAGTAGCAATGACGGCAGACACCTTTGTCTCAAATATGTCTCACTGTATATAGTCATGTGTTACTTCATTTTCTTGAAAAATTTCAGGGGTACCAACATTTACGGCCATGACTGTATTTGGGTCAGTACCTATAGGTGATGTTTCCCCGCTTTTTTGTGACTACAATTTAGCTAC
The DNA here is from genome assembly GCF_029499605.1 of Hyla sarda. NCBI lineage: Eukaryota > Metazoa > Chordata > Amphibia > Anura > Hylidae > Hyla > Hyla sarda. The sequence goes on along the minus strand of NC_079196.1, from coordinate 186,671,080 downwards.
AGTGCCTACAGTTCTCTATTGCCACATACTGCTCTGCCAGTTCTGTCTGCTGTATATAAACACGAGTATAGGGTGACTAAGACAACAGTGTAGAGACCAGATTACTATTACAGTGAGGGCAGACTGATTAAATTCCTGGGAGGATAAAAAGCTGCTCATCAGATATTTGCTCCACATATAGTGAGGGGAATGAGGCAGCATGTAACTCTACACAGACAAAAGCTGTTGACAAACATTCACTCAGCAAACAACTCTGAATCCCTCCAGATTCTGTTTAGCCAAGTGTTTATGCATGCTGAATAGAAAGGAGGGATAAGCCATTGCCAGACACCTTTGCAGCTTCTCTCTACAAGGAGGAAAAAAAAAAAAAAAAAAAAAAAAAAAAAGACTGGGCAGTTAAAATCCAAAATGCCTTCGGCTTCTCTTGGGAGACCCCTACATACCAAACTGTCAGCTGACCTTGCAAAAGCTCCAGCGTGTATGGGGGACTTTAGCATCCCTGTAAGTTCCTCACCAAACAGCAAGATTGCATTTTTTAATGTTTTTTTTTTTTATAAAGGCTATGATAAAGATCGAAACTTACGTCTAAGATCGTTGATAACACTATTAGGCTTGATGACTCCCCCGGAATTACAAAGGGCTTGTGCTACATGAGATTGCATCACACACATCATACAGAATTCTTGTTCACGGCCTGAAAGCAAATAGATGAAAGCAAAACATAAGCAACTATAAAGAGCTGGATGTTACATATTTACCAACAACGCCATTTTGGTCTTTTACCATAACCTACAACTCTACAGATATTCTGAATGCTAGACTTACTGGAATAGTAGTTCTATTTTAGCTACAGCTTAAGTCTTATCACCTTATTACCCCCTAGTGGCAAAAACTTAATATGGCTACATTCAGTGCAATAAAACGGAGATACATTTGTTTACAGAGAATGACGCCTATCTCCTGGCATGTCTGTTTTAGTAAAGAATTGTATTCTTTAAAAATTATGTAGGCCCTAATGGGAGGTCTCCCTACATGCTCAGTTGTCAATTCAATTTCACACCGAGGAGGAATAAGAGGAAATGCAATAAGCAGAATAAAAAAAAATATATATTCCAGCATTGCCATTTTAGGAGAAACTACTATGGGGATCTTTGCAACAATTTTTATTGTTCATTTCCCGAATGCAAAATGAAAACTGTATAAAAAGTTCCTACTATTTAGCTACTCAGAGAAAAAGGGCTTGTTTTACACGCAAATTGAGTCTGAAATATTCAGGCTTTCCCCCCCCTTTTTTATTCAGCCTGGGCTATTTCTGGGCAATAAACACCCTTCTGGAACATACATTCCACAGTACTTAGTTTTCTGTAAAAATACATTTTCATATTGAATTCAGTGAATACAGAAAGGGGTGGTGGTTACACAAAACCTCAGATCGTGGACAGGGGTGAAGGAATCCTGGAGGACAGCTCACACAGGCTGGAGAATAAAGGAAGGAGCAGACAGTTTGTATGGGAGATTCATACCCGCTGTGTGGGAGATTGAGAAAATGAAGCTAATACAGCATATTGTAGAAGCTGTACAAGCAAAAATTTTAATAAAGACCTATGGATAAAAAGGTTTTATTGCAGCAAAAGGAACAAACATCTTTATAAAAAAAAAAAATTTAAAAAAAAAATAGAAAAAAAAAAAAAAAAAAAAGTGTCCATAGCTTTAGTTACTAAAATAGACATGTCAGGAGAGCCTACGGCATCTCTAAGTGGGAACAATTTGTAGCAAATACATTTGGATTTTAAGTGACTGGATGATGCAAGCCTACAAGCGATACCATCTGGTTTAGTAAGAATGCAGTGCAGTTAGTCTAAACCCATATGCAGCTCAATTCTTCAATTTAAATGTATTCTGATGATTCATTATTATGGCTCTGTACAACTGCTTCCTTGCATGCACTTTGCAGAGATTGCTGCTAGTAAACAATCAAATATGGATATAGTATAGTACATTCCACTAGCTAACTGATGATGGTCAGCCCTTGCATTCATCATAGCAAAATGATGACAAACCCAAAAGGGGAGGGGGCAGGATTAAAATGTATAACAATATATAGTAAATTCTATTAATTCCTTCTTAAAGCATCAGGCCTCCTGAACAATAGGCTGCTATGTTATCTGGGGCTATAAAGAATTTAAGTCACAGAGGTATACAGGTATGGGGTCTCTAAGCCAAGGATAGCTAGAGAGTGTGTTCAGAAGCAAAAGGATGAAAAAAGTGCAAGAGGAGCAGCAACAGGGAAATGTATAAAAAATATAGGAAGAGTGCCTCACAGTACAGAAAAACCCCAAGCATTCACATTAATAGATCCCATACCTGTATTCATCTCAGAATTGGGCTTTAAGGGTCAATAGGCACAGTACCGTATATTAAACTGCAGCAGGAAGACATCTCTCCTAAATAAATAGTATGGGTGGGCTATGTGGGCATATAGGATTAGGAGAACACTCAATTTGAACTGTTCCACCATAAGAAAGTTTGGTATAGAAACAAACCAGTAGAAGTTATTTGAGGGGGTAGCTGTTGGACATTGATGTGCAGAAAATATATACCTGCCCAAAATGGTGGCTGTATCATCCAAATCCTGGGCTGCTCCTTGAGTCCAGGGCCAAAAAACTCCAAAATAGCTTGTAGGTGATGAACAGCAAGATAACGTGAGCATTTGCTCTCCTGAGCCTTTGCTCAAGGAAGGACTTAAGTGTCGCAGCACAGCAGGGCAAGTTTGCTGACACTGGCAAGGATTATAGTGGACAAGTTTAGCAATAGGTTGCAATCTTGCTTGAAGCCAGTGCTGCTTAGCATCAAGAACTTACAGCTAGAAACATTAAAGGAAACGGGAGATCAGAGTAGAAATTGAATTGAAAGAAAAACAACCCACTTTCCTCCAATTTCCCTCGCTGCAGGCTTTTAGTCAAGTAATTGTATTCTGTTTCCCACTGGGGTACAGTTAGACTGGATGTATATAGGACTAGTGAATGAGCAAAAAGAAAACATCACATTTTGTTAGGAGATGCGCCTATAGGACACCATCATCCATACCATTACTTCCTAATACTGATGTCACAGCATAAAACAGGAGCAAACAACCATCTGATCATTGGCTGTTATAGGACTACAGCACCCAATATGCTGTGGCTTAAGGTACTGTAAATAACAAGCCAAGATTGACCTTGCAGCAATTAAAGCTGAACAGGAGGTTGCCCACTCAGGACCTCAGTCAACTGAGCAAACTGAGGAGTATATGAGAAGTCATACTCACAAGTCTTGGAGTGCTCTCGAGTGAGCATGTAGTTTGCAAGAGGTGCAGTGTATGTTAAACACTGCAGAACTGAATTCACAAAGCAGGTATTGCCAAGGTTTTGGAGACCAGCTCCAACCTTTTGAATCCGCTGCCATCTTAGTCTCAGCTTCTCTGCTGGGAAAAGGATCTTCTGTGGTGGATTTATGCCATCCCCTGGAATTGCCAATGCTGAAAAATAAAATGATGGCAGAGTCAATGATGCATATTCCAAACAAAGGTCAATCATAAAAATAAGAAGTCTACACCTTTGTCCAAATGAACAAGTAAAAATATAAACCACAGAATTAAATAAGTAACGTAATATAAAGCAGATCATGTCAGTACCATAGCTGGGAACCTGTACTCTGAGATCGCTAAGAGCTGCAGACTTCACTGGCTAGCTGTAAGGCTAGGTTCACACTACAGAATTTTCACCTGCAGTTCCGCTTTGAAATTGCAGGCGGAAATTCCTCTTGCTAAAATGAATAGTGTAGTGAATGGGTTTCCGTTCACAAATTCACACTTCGGAATTTGAGAACCGAAAATCCGCTTGGAAATTTCCACCTGAAGAATGGCGTTGCTCTTTCTTCAGGCGGAAATCCGTGCGGAACACATTGCAGTCTATCGGAGACTGCAGTGTCTGCGCGGTCCTAGCGCCGACTGATTCAGGTCAGCGCTGGCCGCACTCGGAATCTCCGATTGGAAATTTTCTGCCCGGAGATTTCGTAGTCTGAACCTAGCCTTAGGGTATAAAAGGAAACTGTACCTTTCCTGGGGCTGATTGTAGTTGCCAAACTCAAAATTGCTTACTTCTCAGCAGAGAGTCAAGAAGGTGGAGCCAAGCTGCTCAAGAGCCACAGCCTAACACACCTCCTTACTTGACGCTCAGCCCACCACCCCCAGTCTCTCCTTGATAGATGTACAAAGCTCTGTAGGCAAGTTAAAGAGGGGCTAAGAGTGTCCTTCTCGACACTTTGCTGAAATCAGCCACCTTCATACAGGAACTTTGGGTCTCAGCAATTACTTTGTTTAGTGGGGCGACCAGCTCTAGGAAGAGTCCTGGTTGTTCCAAACATTCTTTCTACCATTCACCAGATCTGTGGAGTCACACTATCCTGTCAGGGCTCTACAGGCAGTTATTTCCTCCTCATGGATTGGCATACACTGATATAGATCGTCAGCTGTGCTGTGAGACCTTATGGAGAGGCCTGTGTCTTTCTAAATCATGTCCAATCACTGAATTTGCCAGATGTGGGTCCAATCAAGAGATATGGGAGGAGCCAAAGTTAAATTTGAAGCGTCTAATACTTATGCTCATGTGATATTTTTGTTTTCCCTTTTTAATAAATTTGCTAAAAAGAAAAAAAAAATTCTAAAATTCTGATTTCCATTATCAGAAGTGCATTTGGGGGAAAGTGTGAATTTTGTTTATTTTAACACAAGACTGCAACACAAAATGTGAAAAAAGTGGGGTCTCTTCAATAAACTCATGCTACCTTTTCGAGAGATATGTTCAAAGAGAACAGAGTATGGGGATAGGTGCACAATTAGTTGAAATTCACCAAAAAATAAATAAATTAAATTAAAAAATAAAAAAAAGGGCCAGAAAAGCTATCAAAGAATACATGAGAAACAGTTATAAGCCTGGTGTAAATTTATTATTATTATTTTTAACAAAACACTCCCCCTTCCTTTTTCCACATATACTATACGCAGCAGCCCATCAGTCACTTAATGGGGAGGAGAGGCTCACAAATCACTCAGATAATGTTGATATCCATTGACCTTAACGGTTAACAAGATAACCTGCTAGCGGATATTCCGATTGCAGGATTCCTTAGTGGAAATGCTGTCACATATAAAGTCATCTTATTAAAGCATCTGATGTCCTGTAAAGAAATAGTAATGGCCAAAATGCAAGAATATCGCACATAACTTCAATTCTGCTTACTCAGCCATCTGTCTTTTTGCTTTAAAGCACTGCAGACCACCTAAAATACATACACATTTATGGCACCAACTTCTCAACAAACAGGTTTATAGTGCAGTTACAAGAAGTTATTAAGAAACAGTCATTACTTTCCCTTTAAAACATGAGCCAGTTCTTACGTGGATCAGATTGCTCTGAAGGCTCAGGCTTTTCAGGAACATATGAGCTGGAGTAGACGGCAGCACCAGGTACTGGCCCAAGAGAAATTTTAGCTGGGGAAGATACTATGCCCCAAACTGGCGAACCTGTGTCCTTGTCTCCAGACGACGGTGCCATTGGCTTGTAAAGCTGATTCCGGCATGCTGCAGTCACTGAAGAAACTTTATCTATGATGGTCATGGTTTGACACTTTGAGAAAGAAAAAAGGCAAGAAAAGGAAATATTACCAAACACAGAAATTAAGGAATATTGATACCATAAAAGGGTGGGGGAACTTGTTGTTACTGTGACCTGTTTCCCCTCCCTAAACATTGCACAGACCATCTATGTGATGCCCAAAACCCAGAGTTTCCTCACAGAATATTGCCCCGAGCATCCCACCCCCTGCATATTCTATTACAATCCCAATGGGTTACAATATTTTTAACATACAATGGTCTTTTCTGGAACATTGGGGGAGATTTATCAAAACCAGAGCTGAGGATGTGTTGACCAGTAGCCCATAGCAACAAGATTGCCTCTGAAAAATAAAAGCATTTTCCAGACTTAAAGACGCAATGTTATTGGTTGCTATAGGCAACTGGCTACATTTATCCTCTGCTCAGGTTTTGATATATTTCCCCCAAAGTCACTTGAAGCCACACAACATACAATGCAGTCAGGATTCATAGCTCAAGTGAGCTGGAAGATCTGCCCACTCAGAAGGCATTTCACAGGTAAAACCCCTTTATTACAGAGGTATATACAGTGATTTGCTGTCTTGTAGCGCCTCCCTACAGTATGATATGGTACTGTTCTTTACCTGTGTGAGGACTAGCTGCTCCTCTGGACACCAGGTGAGGGTGGCTCCATGTTATCACCAGTGCACTGTGCAGAACAGCTGTCCTCTATGTATCAAGTGATTTAGAGCTTCTAGCAGCTACTTCTGTCTTTAATACGTAAGGACTTGTTATCACTATTTCAAATAGTTTTGCTTTAATCATAATTTTTCCTCTTGTTTTAACTTGTGACTCCCATACACATCTACATGATGTTGTGTCTCAGAGTTGGACATGGGTCACCATGGGCACTGACTGTTCTGTGCACCCATTCTGGGAGAACAGGATCTTGGTATTACACCTTTGTCGTCATTTCCTGTTTGTACTTTATTTCTTTAATTACATTTTTAATTGATCGTGTTTTCTTGCACTTTTTATGTATTTACATGCAAGGACACTGATTGTATGGGAAAGGTCTCAAGGTGGCACTTCAGGGGTGTGGAAATAAAAAACTACTTGTCCACGGGACTAAAATGGAGCAAAATCTGCTTGTCCATCATGACGATCCAATTGTCCGGGCCAATTTTCACTTTTACACTCTCGTATTTTCCTCATCGCCCTATGATAGCCATAACTAACTACTATAAGGATACCTTTTAATTTTTCAATAACCTTCTCTGAACCCCCCAAAAAATATTTTTATATTTAATTTAATTTTAATAGATTATATATATAATCTGTGAAATGATTTGCAAATTTGGTGGTTTTCATTTCTACGCCAATTACCTTGTGGTTGAGCTAATGAGCTAAGGCTGCTTTCACACTATAAAAACACTTCCGTTACGAACCCCCGTTAGGAAATCGGCCGTTAGAAAATCCCATTATATAGTCTACGGTATTTTTCTAATAGCCGTTTTAACTCGTTATAAATAACGGCCGCTATTTTGTGACGGGCGAATGAACGGGAGAAATAGTGCATGCAGTAATTCTCCCGTTACTCTCGCCCGTCACAAAATAACAGCTGGCTATTAGCGGCGGCCCCCAGCTACTGAAATCAGCCGGGGGCTGCAGAGTACGGAGCAGGCAGGAGTCTGTAGGCCGCTTCATACAGGCTTGTCAGGTCCGGCCCCCGAAGTCAGGCTAAGGGCTGGAAAAATTCACCTGCACGGTGCTCGGAACTGCATGTCCCGGGCGTTGGGCGATAGGAATTCCACAGCCCTGCACTTAACTCTTTACAATTTCTCATACTCTGTTCTGTTACCTCATACTCCTTGGTTTGCGCCATCTCATGGTCATGTGCTTAGTTTTGTGTATTCACATTTGTGGGATCACATACGTATATTCATTGTTTTAAAGGAAATCTCATCAGTGTCACCTGCATTAACCTGTCGGTAGAGAGAGGTAGTGCAGGTGACACTGATGACAACGATACTTATTTGATCCCATTCTATGTGCCTCTTCTCTCGCTATCTTCTGTTTTGGGGCCAGCTTAGAGTATAGCCGGAGCTTACAGATGTCACCGCTGCTCAGGGGTGTGGAAATTTTATAAAAAAACTACTTGTCCACAGGACTAAAATGGAGCAAAATCTACTTGTCCCTCATGACGATCCACTTGTCCCGGCCAATTTTCGCTTTTACACTGTCGTTTTTTCCTCCTCGCCCTATAATAGCCATAACTACCTACTATAATGATACCTTTTAATTTTTCAATAACATTCTCTGAACCAAAAAAATATATATATATTAAGGGAAGTGAAATTGAAATAGTAAAAGATAATTTTGCAGATTTGGTGGTTTTTCTTTTCTGCGCCATTTACCTTGTGGTCAGATAACCTGCTAGTTTTATACTTTAGGCGCCTGATTACAGCGATACCAGATTTGTATCGTTTACGTCATGTTTTACTAATTCTGAACTTTTTCAAATTTTTTTTTTTTTAACCCCTGTAGCTTTATTTTTTTCCGCATACCAGGCTGTATGATGGCTCATGTTTTGCGCCATAATCTGTTTTTTGTATCGGTACCATTTTAGTATTGATCTGACTTTTTAATCGCTTTTTAACTTTTTTTTCTGGGATAATCTAAAAATTGCAAATCTGTGGTTTGGTATTTTTTTACATTTACGGTAGGGGATACATAATGTTATATTTTAATAGGTTGTACAATTACGCACAAAGCGATACCAAATATGTTTATATGTTTTTATATAGGAAAAGGGGGTGATTTGAACTTTTAACATGGAAGGGGTTAATGCAGCGGTCTTCAAACTGTGGCCCTCCAGATGTTGCAAAACTACAACTTCCAGCATGCCCGGACAGCCAACGGCTGTCCTGGCATGCTGGGAATTGTAGTTTTGTAACATCTGGAGGGGCACAGTTTGAAGACCACTGGGTTAATGTGTGTCTTTCAGACTTTTATTAAAACTTTTTTTTTTTTTACACTTTATTACACTTATATGAGGAATCATTAGATTCCTCAGACAGATGAATAGAGTTCTATTGATCTCTATTAATCTGTGTACTCTGTGATCCATTGATAGAGCCTGGTCCAGCCAGGATCTATCAATGACAGAGCGGGACAGCAGGGAACAGAGGTAAGCCCTCCGGCTACCTCCATATAGTGGATCGCCCCCCTGCGATCGCGCTGCAGGGGGGCGATCCACCCCACTAGCCCACCAGGGAGCATTCACATCTCCCTTTAGACACTGCTGTCAGCTTTGACAGCGGCGATCTAAAGGGTTAATAGCCAGCCGCGGCTATTAGCGGCGGCCCCCGGCTACTGAGAACAGCCGGGGGCTGCAAAGTATGGAGCGGGCAGGAATCCCGAGCCCACTCCATACTCCCCTGTGAGCGCCGCATTCATCTCCCCGTGCAGACGCGCCTCCTCCCCTCAGCTCTCCGAAGCTACAGCTGGGGGGAGTGAAGGCAGAGGACGCAGGTCGGCACGGGGAGCAAGAAGCCACGCCCCCTCATCTCCCCCCGCACGTCTGCAGAGCAGGGGAGAGAAGACACATTCACAGCTTCTCATCTCCCCTGCTCTGCTTCCGAGGATACAGGCTGCGGAGTATGGAGCGGGCAGGAGTCGGCAGCCCGCTCCATACAGATTGCAGATCGCCGCCGCACTTGTCAGGTCCGGCCCTGCTTGCCCGAAGCCGGGCTAAGGGCTGGACAAATTCACCTGCCCGGCGCCCAAAACTGCTAGTCCCGATAGAAATTCCACATCCCTGCTGCTGCTTCTTTTCTAGGTCCCAATGTTTTCAAACAGCAGCGGTGATGTCATGAAGCTACACCCATGCTCCAAGTCGGCCCCAAAATGGTAGATACTGAAGATGGAGAACCAGAGCACGGAATGGGACCAAGTAAATATTGTTGTCAGTGTCACCTGCACTACTTGCCTGTACTGACAGGTTCGAACAGGTGAAACTGATGACAGATTTTGTTTAAAAAAGGTTCCTACGGGGGTGTTTTGGTGTTTTCTGACAACTGACCATAATACAGCACTGCCATTTAGCCCAGATTTAATGTTTTAATAGATTCTAGGGATCGACCAATACCGATAATCTGTGACCTTTCAGGCCGATAACTTATACAGATATTCCGGTATAAGTTATCGGCTATCCCCCGCAGAAGCCGTTGCAGATTAATGATTTAAAGCGGGCGCTTTAAATCAATGAACTGCAGTGGCTTTTGCGGGGCCAGAGGCCACCGCCACCCGCTTCTCTCCCCCTGCCTGTCCTGGGGTCCTCCCGAGTCCAACCACCGACACTGACCCATTGCCTCCTCCATCCCCGGTTTTATAATTACCTGTTCCCGGGGTCCGCGATACTTCTGGCTCCGGCGGCGGCCTGCGCTGTCACAGTGCGCACTGACGGTGACGTCGCGTTGAGGACGTCATTGCACAGCAACAGCGCAGGACGCTGCAGGAGCCAGAAGTATCGTGGACCCTGGGAACAGGTAATTATAAAACCGGGGATGGGGGAGGCAATGGGGTGGCAGCGGTTGTCTCTCGGGCTGGGGGGGCCGGGCATTATCAGCATATCGGCAAGTTGATTGCCAATACCTATAATGTCCAAAATCGTGAATATCGGCCAAACCGATAATCGGGCGATCATTATAGATACCTGATAAAAATATACACAATATACGTGTACATGCACACATGGCCCACTTTATTGGTTACACCTGATAAACCTCTTAAGGGCCCAGGGCTTACCTGTACGCCCGGAGCCCGCTCCTTTTCTATAACGAGGGGGCCGCAGCATGGCCCCGCGTCATAGCAGGTCGGGCCCGGCCTCTAATAATGGCAGGGACCCGTGGCTAATAGTTGACCGCCGCGTCTAAAGTGAAAGTAAACATATTGCGGCTAGCTCAGTGGGCTTTTCAGGACCGCTGCGGCAAAATCGCGGCACCCCGAACAGCTGCAGGACCCAAGGAGGGTTCCTACCTTCCTCCTCGCTGTCCAATCGCTGAATGACTGCTCAGTGCCCGAGATACAGCCATGAGCAGTCAAGTGGCAGAATAATTGATCAATGTTATCCTATGGGATAACAATGATCAATGTAAAAGATCAGTGTGTGCAGTGTTATGGGCTATAACATTGCTTAAAAAAAAAAAAAAATTATAATAATAATTATAATAAAAAAAAAAAAAAAAGATCATTTAGCCCCTCACTTAATAAAGTTTAAATCACGTCCTTTCTCCCTTTAAAAAAAAAATAAAATAAATAAAAATAGAAAAAAGCGGTGCCCCGTGAGCTCCGGTGACGATCACTTACCTGTCCTCGGGGCTCCGGCGCATCCTCTTTGGGATCCCTGCATCGTCGGCACTCTCCATCGACCTCATCACATCGCTGCGCACGCCGTCCCGTCATCCAATAGGAGCGGCATGCGTAGCGACGTGATGGCGGCGACGGAGAGTGAGGATGCCGGGGAAGCAGAGGCCTTGCCGGAGCGTCGGGGACACCCCGGGGACAGCGATGGATGGCGACATCCCGGACAGCGGTGACGGTCCGGAGTGGCGGGGACAGGCGAGTACAACTTCCTCTAACAGTGGTCTACAACCTGCGGAACTCCAGATGTTGCAAAACTACAACTCTCAGCATGCCCGGACAGCGCTGGGTGTTGTAGCTTTGCAACATCTGGAGGTCTGCAGGTTGTAGACCACTGTCCTATACTTTACATTGCACGGATCCCTCAACATACGACGGTCAGTTTGGAAAGGATTACCATCGTATGTTGAGGGACTACTGTATGTGGTATCGCCGAGTGTGGAAATATCCGAATTATAAAAAAATATGTTGTTAATTAAACCACGTACACGTAAAAATATTCCAGAGTCCAAAATAGCGTATTTTTGGTCACTTTATATCATGAAAAAGAGAAAAAAATGAATAAAAAGCGATCAAGAAGTCGTTATAGGGGTCAGACGATGACAATTTTAAAACGTATTAATTTTCATGCATGCAGTTATGATTTTTTCAAGCAGTAAGACAAAATCAAACCTATATAAGTAGGGTATCATTTTAATCGTATTGACCTACAGAATAAAGATAAGGTGTCATTTTTACCGAAAAATTTACTGGGTAGAAACGGAAGCCCCCAAAAGTTACAAAATGGCATTTTTTTTCTTCAATTTTGTCGCACAATGATTCTTTTTCCATTTTGCTGTAGATTTTTGGGTAAAATGACGGATTCATTACAAAGTAGAATTGGTGGAGCAAAAAATAAGCCATCATTTGGATTTTTAGATGCAAAGTTGAAAGAATTATGATTTTTTAAAAGGTAAAGGAGAAAAAAAAAAAAAAGTGCAAAAACAGAAAAGGTGTCCTTAAAGGTGTACTCCACTGCCCCAGCATTCGGAAAATGTAGTGCCGAACGCTAGGTGCGGGCTTCAGGTGTCACCACGACCCCCAATGCAAGTCTATGGGAGGGGGCATGGAATATGAAACACCCCCTCCCATAGGCTTGCACTGAGGAGGCGTGGCTTGACACCACAAGGGGCATGGCAAACCCTGAAGCACTCACTCAGCGTTCACAACTAAATGTTCCGAATTCTGGGGCAGTGGAATACCCATTTAAGGGGTTAAATTCTTGTCAATACAAATGGCTAAGGAGCCAATCACATGGCACATGGCAGCATCTCAATGCATTTAGGCATGTAGATGTTCTAAAGACAAGGGGAAGAGTGAGGATTTAAAGAGGTACTCCTCCAAAAACACCCTATCCCCAATCCAAACGTGATCTATTGCATTGTGATCTGGTGACTGGAGTCATTGTCATGTGTGTTGTTATTGTGTGGAAGACATTTTCTTGGCACACTTTGTGCCCCTTCCTTACATTTTAGCATCATTTAAACATGACAGGAGGTGAGTATTCTTGCTGACCGTGTCCGCACCCTTAATAAACAGCAGTCCCATCTTCTGATGACTACTTCCAGCAGGATAATGCACCACATCACCTCATACACAACAATGAGATCACAATAATAGATCACCACTGGGATGTAGTGGACAGGAGATCATGGATGTGCAGCTGCAGTAACTGTGAACCTTGGCAAGGTGTACCTAATAAAGTGGCCCGTGAGTGAGATAGATAGAGATATATATAGTGTATACATACAAGTTAGATAGTAGTCACACAGCAGTGTATAGGTGTCACTTCTCACACACATCCCGCTATGGATGCTCAGCACCAGCACACGCTTCCCGCCTCCATCCCCACCATGCTTCCCATCACGTAGCCCATTCACAGCCATTAAGCGCTCTGAGCAGCTGACAGCTCCGCGGGGCCACCTGACTGGCCGCTCAGGCCATACAATGGGCAGAGGGCGGGAGGGCCTACAGAGCCGGCGCAGGCCTCACCATGGCGACCAGCCCGGCGCCGCGCTTCTGTCACCCCGCTCCTGTCAGTGCACACACCACCACGCCCCTCCCTCCGACGCCGTATCCACGTTACCTCAGGTGGCGTAACCGAATTAAATCCGCCGAACGTCCCCGGCCGCCTCCATAACCTCCTATATCTGCCGGGGGAAGTGTCTGAACAATGACGTTCTCCTTACACCGCCTATATCCGGGTAACCACGGAAACAAGGCGGAACCTTTAGGAATGGGCGGAACGTCATCGTGACGTCACACAGCGCCCTGCCCGCGACCACCAATCACAGCCGTTCACTTTCTATTCGCCCGTGTGTTAAATCAAAAAGTGCCTATCGTGGATAGGGGACACTGGTGACGTCAGAGTCATGTGACCTGATTTCGACACTTTTTTTTTTTCCCCCGCTGGAATTCTCAGGGGCTCGTATTGTGTGGCCTACAATGGGCGGGAGGAACCGCACGTGTGTGAGCAGGTTCTGCCTTCACACGAAGCGTTTTGTTTCTTCTTGCAAATCTTCCTCTGTTTTATATTTTATTTTTTGTACGGAAACGCTGTGAAATTTTGCTGCATATATCTTGTGTGAACATACCCTTAGCGCACATTCACACCTGCATTGCTACCTTAAAACTCGATCAGAAATCGAATCTGAAATCTCTGGATTTAGTTAGGGAAGTGTTTTCCGACCAGCGTGCTTTAAGCTGTTGCAAAACTACAACTCCTAGCAATCCCGGACAGCCTTTGGCTGTGCAGTTTTTTAAATGGGCCCTGTCAGATGCAAAAACTTTTGATATGTTGTAAAGCATGTATAACCAAGCAATTGCTTTCATTAGAACATTTTCTGTATTTCATACTGAAAAAGCCAGTCAAACAACTGCCCTCCCTTCCCCCCCCCCCCCCCCTCCTGCTTGGACACATACTAGTCCTGCTGTGTCCATGCATCATCACCTATGTCATGGACACAGTTTTTTGATTGACAGCTATCAGTGCAGGGGTCACAGCTGGAGGAAAAATCCTCCCACTGTCAGCTTGCGTCCCGCTACTGTCAGTGAGGACAAGCTGGGAGTTTTGTTAAAGGGGTACTCCGTTACCTAGCTGTCAGAGCTCCGCTTTCCAGCATCCGGAAGTTATTGTTCCAAACAATGTGTGTGCGGGCTTCCGTGTTCAGAGCCACCCCTCCTGACGTCACGCCCGCCCCCTCAACGAAAATCTATGGGAAGGCTGTCGCGCCCCCTTCCCATAGACTTTCGTTGAGGGGGCGGGCCTGATGTCCCGAGGGGTGGCCCTGAACACACATATTTCAGAAAAATAACTTCCTTACGCTGGAAAGCGGAGCTCCGGCAGCAAGGTAATGGAGTACCCCTTTAATGCTAGGGGAGATGTGAGCAGACAGAGGGAGGGGACGGAGACCTGCACAGTGAGGCCACGCCCCCTCCCTTTGAGCGGAATTCAGACTAGTGAGCTAAACTAAAAGTGTAATAAAAAATAAATAATAGTGCTAGACACATAAAAATGTGGTACTCAGTGATATATTTTTTTTAAAAGTTTTTTTGTTGGATCTGACGGGTACACTTTAAGTTTTTGAACCAAAGCCAGAAGTGGATTCAATAGGAAATAAAAATATAGGAGGAAAGACGTAGGCTATGTTCACTCAATGGAATTTCTTGTGGAATTCCGCATGGAGATTCCCCAGCATTGATATCAATGGGATTCTGCTGCACTGTTCACACTGGACACCGGATTCAAACTCCAGTGTCCTCAGAAAGAATAGGCATGTCTGTGGAGCGGGCACGGAAATCAGATTTCTCGATCAGCTCCATTGGGGGACACAAAGACCGTGGGTATATCTTGCTGCCACTAGGCAACAAAAAGAAAGTTGGCCCCTCCTGGCAGGCTATACCCCGCCTACTGACCCTGAGCTCATCAGTATTAGCTTAGTGTCAGTGGGAGGCAGACACAGGTCTGGTGTTCTCTTTTTATTTTATAGCTAGGGCCTGTTTGTAGGTTCTTTTCTCTTTTTTAATTTCTTTTTTCAGGGGGTTCAGGAGCATGGCGCTACCTGTTCCCCCATATGCAGCTATGGGGCAGATATGCCCCGTTAACCCCTTCCCCCAACGACTAGCACCTGGGGTTGTACCTTTGGTCAGGGTCCCCCTACCTTCCCTGCTCGTCCTGCTGTCTCAGCCTGACATGATACAGGTGATCATACCTGGCTGAAGACATCTTAGGTGAGTATGGCGGATTAGGGTGAGTATGTCACTCTCCTTTCCACAGCACCTCTTCATCTGCCTCTTGGGGTCCCCTATTATCTGGGGCCCAGGGGGATTTTCCTGGGGGTGATGGCTACCTTTTATTAATGTTAGGGGTTTTCAGCCTCCGGGTCTTCTCCCTCTATGCACATGTCAGGGGTTAGCGGGGCAACCTCCCCCCACCGCCAGCACTGCTTACTAGAGTTTTCAATGCTCCAACGCCTGTCCGCAGCCTCTGTCAGCTCCGCTGCGGCACACTTTTACTTTCGTTTTCACCCGCTTCTTGGGCATGTACGTGCTGCGGGGTGCATATTAATTGAGGCTGCTGCCTGTGTCTGGACTTAGCTCCGCCCACTTCCTATATAACGGGCGCGCTGGTGGGGCGCCCACCCTACTCTTTTCTGCGGCCAATGATTCCCCTATCAGTGCGCGCTTTGGGGGTTAATTTCTGGATGCCTCCCTCTCTGGCTCCAATAGGACGCCGTTCTGGTACTGTGACTGCTCTGTTCCTGGGTCAGTGCAGCCGGCACCTCCCCCTTCTCTCTGCCTGCAGACTCAGCTGTCACCTGCCTCTGCAGCTCCAGCCGGGACACAGCACAACCTGCTTCCCAGCTCCCCAGACAGGCTACCATCCCAGGTCCCCAACTCCTTGTTCTAGGTCTAACACGCCCCAGTCTAAGGCTACCACAGCACAGCCTGCTTCCTACCTCCCCACCCCCAGGCTACCATCCCAGGTCCCCAACTCCTTGTTCTAGGTCTAACACGACCCAGTCTAAGGCTACCACAGCACGCTCCCACTCTCCAGGGGAAGTAGAGGATGACTGGTCAGAATCCACCTTCGATCATGAGAACCACTCTGCCGTGTCTGGTATGGTGGACAGCTTGGTGTCAGCCATCAGGGACACACTTCATCTGGAGGACCCAAGAACTTAGGATCCTGATCCAGAAGTTTCTTTTCGCCGCTCTCGGCATTCCCCCTAGGCTTTCAGTTCTCATGCTGAATTTGACGTCTTACTGGACGCGGCTTGGAAGCATCCGGACAAATGTTTCCAGGGAACCAAGAAGATTCAAACGTAATTTCCCTTTCCTCCGGATTTCAAGGTGGACAGCTCCACCTGTAGTAGATCCTCCAGTTTCTTGTCTGTCCAAAAACTACTACCCTGCCTCTGACAGACGCAGCATCACCTGAGGATCCGGCGGACAAGAAGATAGAGAACTTGGCGAAATTTGAAATCAATGGGACTCTGCTGCAGAGGAATGTCCGTGCAGAATTTTTATTTTTTTGGTTTCCTGCTGCAAGTATGAATGGGGGTGGGCTCAAAACTTTCAGATCTGCTGCAGACCCCATTGAAGTTAATAGGATCGCGGTAGATTTTCCACAGCAGCAATTCTGCTGCCGAAAATATGCTGCAGAGAGCCCGCCCGTGTGAACACACCCTAGGCCTCATTCATAAACTGTTGTTTTTGTGGTGATTTTTTTTCTTTTTGCTTAAAAAAATATTCCCCAAAATGATGCAGTTTTCCATGTGATTGCGTTACCTGGCACATTTGTGGAGTGAGAGAGGATCACACTAGTTATTAACTTCCTTTCTGCTGTGACATCATTTAGATCAGTGTTTTCCCAAACAGCGTGCTGCCAGTTTTGCAAAACTACTGGACAGCCAAAGGCATGCTGGGAGTTAGAAGAATAGAGACAGAAAAGAATTAGGACAAATTATTTCTTACAAGTTATGAAAAATTCAAACTTACCGTATATACTCGAGTATAAGTCGACCCGAATATAAACCGATGCACCTAAATTTTACCACAAAAATAAATAAAAAAAATGGACAAAAAAAAAAAAAAAAAAAAAAAAAAAAAAAAAAAAAAAAAATGTATTGACTCGAGTATAAGCCTAGGGTGGGAAATGCAGCAGTTACTAACTACAATGCCCAGCGTGCCCTGATACAGCCTATGCAGCAGGCCCAAACCTAAAACAGTACACGTTATACATAGATATTTTTAAATCAAACATTTTGAGAAGGCTTGTCACCCCCTTACTAATAAAACAGTACAGTGTGGTGGCTTCGGCAGCCTGGAACTCTGCCGCACTGCTCTCTGATGGGGCTCGTGACGTCACTGATGTCTTCCACCCTGGTAACAGACGTGCCTGTATGTTATCAGCAAGCCCTGAGATGTTAAAGGGCCCTGCAAAATGCCAAAGGCTGTCCAGGCATGTTGGGAGTTGTAGTTTTGCAACATCTGGAGGCACCTTGGTTGGGAAACACTGCTCTAAAGATTCATTCTTCCTTAGGACTTATTTAATAATTGAACAGGGCAGCAGAAGAATATCTGGGTCCTACAATATGAGCATCCACCACAGTTGTAGTTTTTCCTATACTGCTACCAAATTGGTCTGAGGGTATGTTCACATTACCTTCCTGCCGTTGTTATTTGAATTGGTTGGCACCCTGTCGAAAACGGGATGCCATTTTGGGATCAGTGGACCCCTTTCACTTCTATGGCTGAGTGGAGTCACCCCTGGTGACTCAGTTCGGGATGTAGCCACTATTTAAAGCACACTCATGACTAGTGCTGCTCTTGAGCCCTTGAAATGGCCCTTACGTTCTGAAAGGAGTCAATAGGCGACTACTTTCAGCCATAGCAGTGAATGGTTCACTGTCAACAGTATACGTCAGAATCCTCTTTTTGGCGGGGTGCAGACGGATATGATTAACAGCGACAGGAATGTAGTGTGTTTGTTCCCTCATACTGGTAATGCTCAGCTATCGTAGCTAGTAAAGAATACACAACTAAATGAGGACATACACAAAGGTTTATAGAAAAAAAATATTTATTTCTTAATATCAACAAGTAATAAAACCTGAAACTTGGGCTTTATAAAATATATATATTTTTTTTAATAATAAGTAAATCATAAAATACGGTCTGTTATGAGATAAAACATATGGGTGTGGCTGCTGCTGTAATGGAGAACCATAAAAGTCTCTAATATAAGTAATTTTCTTTTTGTGCCTCTTCATCCTCTGCGTATGTTACTCAAAAGTCGATCATATCCAGGCTAGCAAGGTGCCTCATTGTCGGCCTCCCATGGGGACAGTTCCATGGCTGCTCAATTTCTCCCATGTGTATCACCAGTTTTCTCATTTCATGAGTGTTTAAGGCCGTTCCTATCATCACCTGATGGCAAAGAGAGACAAAGAGAACCCAACCATGTTACTACTAGTCAGTGAGCTCTGAAGCACCAGGAAAGGATCATGGTCACACTCTAAAAAGCTGTCAAGTATAATAATACGGATGTAGCACCTCCAATTCTATAAACACCTTGAAATGCATTTTTTTATTCTTGTTTTGCACTTATTATGGGTCAAAAACATCTTCTCCATTGGTTTTTATTAAAAATGTTGCTCTCTTTCCCTTTTACACTTGTCTCATCTGTGAAGCTTTTCTTTGATGGGTCTCTTATCAGCCCATCTCTTCTGAAGGAACTTTTAGGGTATGTTCCCAAGGTCTGGCCGGAAAATTTCTGCACTCCGCAGACAGCAGGCACCGCCTGAACATGCCAGCGCTAGGACCGCTGGAAGAAACACATCTCCATAGGTGGCAATGCATTTTTGAGTGAATTACACAAAATGAATTGACAAGTAATTTTTTTTCTGTGGAGGTTGAAATACACATTGAAGCAGAACCCCATTGATAACAAATGGACTCTGCTGCAACGGAATTTCCAAGCAAAAAATGTTTTAATCTTGTCAAGCAGCTTAGGCTCCTTTCACACTGCCGTTATGACATTGCAGTGTGACGCCCGACAGGAGAGCCGGGGGGGGGGAAAGTGGGAGAAAAAATACTGCTTGCTCCGTCTTTTTCTCCCGCTATTCCCCTAAAAAAACAACGGCGCCCGACAGACCCTATAACAGTAAATGGGACCCGTTGGGACCCGTTGTTGCCGTGTCACGAGAACGACTGTTAAAGGCACAAAAAAACAAAAAAACTTTAACTGACGTTCTTGACGGAGCGGAACGGTAGTGTGAAAGGGGGGGCTTAGAAGGTCCTTTAGGAGAGTAAAAAGAACAGCTGTCAAGGTGGATTCTCTAAAGGACTTTTCACTGAATAGGACACAGCAAGTCTGTATTCACACAGCAGAGTTTCCGCTTGCGGAATTCCGCCTCAAATTAAAGCGGACTTCAATGTGATTTCGCACTTCCATTCACACTTCTGAATTTCTGCTTGCGGAATTGGTGCGGAAGCGCAAGCGAAAATTCAGAAGTGTGAATGGGAGTGCGGAATCTCATAGAAGTCTATGGGCTTGAATTTGAGGCGGAATTCCGCAAGCGGAAACTCTGCCGTGTGAATAGACCCTAAGGCTATGTTTACACAGTGGAATTTCTGTAATTCCACTCAAATTCTGTTCTGTAAAGCTGGCTGTGGATTTTTATGGAATATGTGCAGAATTTATGCAGAATTTCTGTACTGTCAACATCAACACAGATTCTGGATGGAATTCACAGTCCCACTGACTTCAATGGGATTCTGCAGCAGAAATCCCACCATGTCAATGGAACAGCAGAATCCCCATTCAAACTCAATGGGCAGTAAATTTTCCGCCTGGAAATTCCTCCGTGTGAACATAGCCTTGGCAGTTTTTCTTTAGAATACAGACCTACAGAGAAAATGTTGTTTGTATCATGAGTACAAAGCAAAAATAAAACAAATGCATTGTAAAGGTGTCCTCAGCCTTTCAAAGTTTTTCAAAGTACTTTTATTTTACAGTGTCTGCAGTGCTACATTTGACTACTGGATATAACTTTAGAAAGATGATTCCAGGTCACACACAGTAGTGAGAGCAGTCTACAGGAGTAGATTCTGACGATAGATTTTCTTTGAGATATCTGTATTTAGCTTCTTGCTGTAAACACTGAAAAGTATCTAATAGATACAAGTCTTCACTTACAGATTTCCTGCACGCTCTTGAGGCAAACATCTGCTGTACCCGAGATGGTCTGCACATAACACCCGGAGAGTCACTAAGCATAAAGATTAATTCCTCGATGTCTTGCTGGCCAAAGGTCCAATTTTTGCTAGTTGGTAAGGAAACTAACTTTACTCTTTCCAAGATAGGAGCTGTAAAAATACATAAACAATTAAATCAATAAATAATAATCAGTCTGTTAGATGCTAAATGTGTTAAAAAAGGTTGTCTGAAGAAATATTATTATATGTCTGTGCTCGTGGTGGGGGAAAAATGTAAGCACTGGTACTCAGCTGCTGCGGTCAGTTATTGATATTCATCTGAACAACTCCTTTTTTGTTGTAACACGGAGCAAATAAACTTATCCATATGAACAGTAGAAATTATTATTTACCAGTGAAGATTCCTGTAGACTGTAGGTCCACGTCTCTCAAAAATTGGTTGGAAAGTTCATTATAAATGGTCACTGTCAGATACAAAAACTTTTTATATGTTGTACATCTTGGCAAAACATTAACCTTTCTAATATACTTCAAAGAAATCATGGCTTATAAAATCATGGCGTTGTCCATACCTGTGCTTCAGCTTGGACAAAGTCCAGTAAGGGAGGGTGGGCTAGCCCTCCTCTGTGCTCTCTCCTGTCTGATAAGACAGGAGAGAGCACAGAGGAGTGCTATCAGACAGGAGAGAGCACAGAGGAGAGCTATCAAACAGGAGAGAGCACAGAGGAGAGCTATCAGACAGGAGAAAGCACAGAGGAGTCCTATCAGGCAGGAGAGAGCACAGAGGAGTCCTATCAGGCAGGAGAAAGCACAGAGGAGTCCTATCAGGCAGGAGAGAGCACAGAGGAGTCCTATCAGACAGGAGAGAGCACAGAGGAGTCCTATCAGACAGGAGAGAGCACAGAGGAGTCATATCAGACAGGAGAGAGCACAGAGGAGTCCTATCAGACAGGAGAGAGTACAGAGGAGTATTATCAGACAGGAGAGAACACAGATGAGTTCTATCAGACAGGAGAGAGCACAGAGGAGTCCTATCAGACAGGAGAGAGCACAAAGGAGTGTTATCAGACAGGAGAGAGTACAGAGGAGTGCTATCAGACAGGAGAGAGCACAGAGGAGTCCTATCAGACAGGAGAGAGCACAAAGGAGTGTTATCAGACAGGAGAGAGCACAGAGGAGTCCTATCAGACAGGAGAGAGCACAGATGAGTTCTATCAGACAGGAGAGAGCACAGAGGAGTACTATCAGACAGGAAAGAGCACAGAGGAGTACTATCAGACAGGAGAGAGCACAGAGGAGTGCTATCAGACAGGAGAGAGCACAGAGGAGTCCTATCAGACAGGAGAGAGCACAAAGGAGTGTTATCAGACAGGAGAGAACACAGAGGAGTGCTAGCCCACCCTCACTTACTGGACTTTGTACATGCCTGTGCTTCAGCTTTGACAAAGCCATGATTTTATAAGCTATGATTTCTATAAAAAGGAAATAACATTTTAATATGAAGTATATTAGAAAGGTTAATGTTTTGCCAAGATGTACAATATATAAAAAGTTTTTGAATCTGACAGTGCCCATTTAATGTAACCTGACTGAAATTTATAAAACGGCAGTGGCCATAGTGTAGCTTCTGAGCCTCTTCTGTGTGGCTCCTGACACCCCAGTTCCCTGCCTTCTCCAAACACCAACCATGCCTGCAGCTCATGTTAGTGGAAGAGAGATGATGGTGGAGCATGGATGAGATAGGGGTGTTTTATTATAGTGGCAGCATGGCTGGTAAAATTCAGGGGCATCAGTAGCATTGCATGTCTTCATACCCAGCACACATCTAAGTACTGTCTTTAGCTAATGACCAGTCATGGTTTTGAATGAAATGCCAAGGTTAGATCTTGAACTGAACATGTTTCCATGACTGTGGCTCTCAAATGGAGCTTTGGTAACAATTTCACATGATCTGACATTGTGAATGGAAGGAAGCAACTGCATACTGGGTGAATGTCACATACAAGTCCTATTCTAATGGAAGCCATGAACAAAACTGCATGGCATACAGTTGGCACTTGTGTCTATCCATGCCTAATGTCTAAGCAAGTGGAAGATGAAATGGGAACTATCATAGGGAAAAAAAACAAAGAAACTGTTGATATGTCCTAAAGGGTGTTCAGACCCCGACCGATCACGAGAATGAGTCGGGAAAAGCGCACTCTTGGAGTGTTCTGTCACGGCTATGGGGCCATCCTGGTTTAACACAGTGTGGAGAGAAGAGCACTGCTGTGCACTTCGCTCTCAGCTTGTTCTCACGATGGGTCAGGATCTGAACACGATAAAAACATTTGACATGTCTCTAAGACTTGTCAAACTTTTCTTTTTTATTGACAGGTACAATATATGTTGTATATACAGGTATACATTGTGCTTCGGCAACCACAAAAGCAAAGTAGAGTTAGATCAGTGCTGGGAAACATTAAAAAGGCACTGTCACCAATATTAAATATTGATATGTTGCAGATATAGTCATTCTAAAACTCTCTAATATATATCTTTAAAAAAATATTTAAATTTAAAATTCTGGCCATTAGATATCCCTATAGAGGCTAATCTGATATTTGTTTCTGGCCAAGTCATCTCACAGCACATCATCTGGATCCCTGCAGCAGGAGCTGAGAGACACAGGAAATGAAAGTGGACACAGCCTGCTCAGGGACAAAACCCGTTAGGGTGCATGTACACCATGTTTTCAGGCTTCGGCTGCTGGATCCGGCTGGGGGAGGGAAAAATCGTGCGCTCCTGTACCCCAGCCAGACCAGCGCTGAAATCCATTGACTTTAATAAGCAGACCAGAGTTGTTTGACTCTGGTCGGCTCATTTCTGCTCAGTGTCTGGTTTTGTGACCGGACTTAAAACTGTAGTATACTACGGTTTTAGGTCCGGTCAGAAAACCGGATACGGGCCAAAAATGAGCCGACCGTAGTCAAACGGTGACTCTGGTTGGCTCATTAAAGTCAATGGATTTCAGCACCGGTCCGGCTGGGGTACGGCAGCGCACGGTTTTCCCCTGAAAACGTGGTGTGCATGCACCCTTAGGGAGAGGAATGAAGGGAATTAAGCAGCACAAAGAGGCTGTTCTCTAGCCAGAACTGCACAGATAAACTTAGATAAAAGTGACAGGAACATAATCCTAATTATAGTGTGAGTAACATCCTCTTTTTTTTTTTTTTTTTTTCCCTTGGTGACAGGTACACTTTAAACATTTTCAGGATGTCTTTTGGATGACTTGCTAAAGACTGAAGCTGCCAGTGAGGGCACAGAAGTCGTTCAAGAGGTTTTATCATCAGACAAGACCTTTTAGCACAAGGGTAAATAGCAGATTTTGCTGCCGAGTTCCTTTTTTCTTCTTTGGATTACTCCCTGCTTCTTTGGTAATAGTTCCACAATAATGGAATAAATGTATGGTGTTGCTATATAAATCAGAAGGTGTCTGTTTGGCCTTTTCTCTTAGCTTAGTGTTTTTAGCATTAGCATATAGGTTGTCTCATAAGACAAACCATTTAACTCTAGAAAATTGGTTGGAGATTTTTATACAATATAAACAGTACAGCGTGACAGCAAAAAAACCTTGAATGATAACTAAAGGAACAAGAAAGAATTTTTCCTCATACATACCGTCTTCATCAAAGATAAAATCAAAACCATTTTTCTTAAATATTTCTATGTTGTCCATCAGAATAGTCTCATTCACAACAGTTAAATTCAGTTTCTGTGGCCTGAAATTACATATGTAATAATATAACTGGGAGAAAGCATGATCTTTTTTGCCATTTCTCTCACATATAAAATGGCCAGTTATAGCATAATAGCTAATGAAAAAATTAATTCAGTGAACTTTTTACAGTGATTATTCTGCAATGAGTAAATAGGAAAGAGATTACTGCCCCATACATATACCAGAGGTTAAAGATGACCTGTTTAACTAAACTTTTAATATATTGTTCCTTATGACAATTTTCTATTTACTTGCTGTTAAATTTCTCAACCTTTATATGTGTTTAATGTGATAAAAAAAAACATCCACTAGGTGGCTCTGTTCTGTTCCCTGCCAGAATATAATGTCTATATACTGTAATAAAGCATATGGACACAGGTTGTCTTTTTAAGACCACCTTTTTGAGTTTTCCAGAGAAAAATAACAGATGGCTAACTTAAAAAGGGCACGGTCACCATCATTCATTATTAATATGTAGCAGATAATGCAAGATTAGGACAATCGCTAATGTATTTGTTAAAAATTATGCATATATTTCCTGATATTTGGCTACTATATTTCTGACCCCTAGATTTCCCCATACAGGTCAGTTTGATATCCACCCATCAGTCTTGTCATTTGGGTCTCTGCAGCACCTCATCTGTGTCTCAGTGCCAACTACATGCTTACTCACAGACACTCCCCCTGCTATGGAGAGGAATGCAGGAGACGTGAACAGCACACAGGGGCTGTTATCTGTCCAGAACTAGAGTCAACACAGATAAAAGTGACATGATCCTAATACATACAGTGTGAATAACATCCTTGTTTTGTTTTCTTGGCGACAGGTTATGCTTTAAATGGGAGCAGAGCTGCACTAACCCAATGCCACCACTACACAATGTATGAAGCTGAGGCTTCTGGGGCTCTGTACATTGTTTACATCAAGGCGCCGTGGCTGTGCAGAACTGCTTTTTTAAAGGGATGTCAGCACTCTGGCAATATACTTTTGATGGACTATCCTGTAAGTAGGCCATACATTTGTTCATGGAAGACTCCTTTAAAGGAGTATTCCAGCGCAAAATAATTTATCCCCTATCCAAAGGATAGGGGATAAGTTATAGATCGCGGGGGTCCGAGCGCTGGGGCCCCCCGGGATCTCCTGGAGGGGGCCGCGGCAGTCTGCAGGAAGTGAAGTTTCATCCCCAGCAGAAAGCCGCGGCAGACACCCCCCCTCCTTGTATCACTATGGGGTACATGGAGGGGGTGTGTCGGCTGCTGCGTCATGCGGGGATGGAATGCCCCCTTTCCAGCATACTGCTGCGGCCCTGTCCAGGAGATCCCGTGGGGGCCCCATCGCTCGGACCCTCCGCAATCTATAACTTATCCCCTATCCTTCGGATAGGGGATAAGTTATATTGCACTACAGATGTCCTTTAAATTGTCCACTATCCTAAGGGATTAAATGATGCATACATACATGATAAGTCTTTGCCCTTGCAGGACAGTGTTCTGCTGTAACATCTCAAAGTTATACTTTTCATCTGTTGCATGTTGGTCAATGATGAAGAGATCGGATTCTAGTTTGGCGATTATGAATCCCAGATTGAACTGCCCAATAATGTCCATCTTAGCAAACATTTCTTTGCTGTAAATCAAAAACAGGAATTTTCCGGCATGAATTACGAACAAAAAATATTTACATGACATCTACACACGCAAACATTAAAAGGTGTGCCCTGCAGGTCTCATTCATCTGCTTTCAATCTCCCGCTGCTCGTCTTGTCTCAATGCTTCCGAGACAAAAGCATGAAGCATGACCTACCCGCTCAGCCAATCACTGGCCACATAGGTAAAACAAAAATAGACAAACAGGAACATGGCTCTACATCCACAATTTGTACAATGAGCCACTTGCTTCTCATCATAATAGAATATAAATTGGCCACACAGGAGTCTCGTCCCAGCCATTGATTGGTTAAGGGGTCTGGTCTTGCTCCAAGCTCTTGCCTCGGAAGACACAAGAAGCGTGGGACCCGAAGCAGATGAACAGGACCAGTGGCGGACCTGGGTAGGTAGGTATAGCCCAATTTTATATTATTTCCCCATATCCCCAGCATGATATAAATGTTTGGCCTACACCTGTTTAAGACGTATATGTCTACTATGTTAAAAATTATACAGATCCCCTAAACACTGTACATATTTAGAAAAGTGGACAGCTTGGGGTTCACAGTAACAATAAGTTTCAGCTTTATCTAAATGGACATTACTGTGTGGATATTCTCTTAACTTCCTTGAAAAGCCCTTATCAGTAAAGTATTCAAATTACAAATATAAAACTTGGCCCTGTGTCATAGTACTAATATAATTGCGCCCTGTAGGGTTTTTCAATTCCCTCGTAACATCCGCCTCACATGTTCAGGTCTGGTGAGATGAAGTCGCTTGTAGTACACAGATTCTTATTGGCTGGTCTGCACAATGTCAGGTACCTGTGCACAAGAGGATCCTAGTAGTCTGACTGAGCCACTGAACATGTGTGACCACCTGAACACTTCAGGTGGATGTTCTGCAACTTGTAAATTAATAGTTATCCATGTGAAAACCCCTTTATAATGCACAGGGATTCCATAGAAAGAATAATAGGCTGCTGTCTCTGTGCCCCTCTATATGGCAATTATCTCCAACCTGTGGCTCCCCGGGTATTGCACTATTCTTTCTTGTATGATGGGACTTGTTGTTTTATAACAGCTGAGAGCCTGGATCTTGTGCTCTATGCATTTATTAACCTAAACTGGAAACTACTGTGTTTCACAATACCTCATATAATGTAGATGTAGGTGTATTCTGATGACTAACCCTATGTGGACAGGCATATAACTGAATACTGGGAACATTCTTTAGTCATTTACCCAATAAAATACTGTTGTGTTCTATTCTCAGATTCTTGCTAAAGTGAATGGAACATACACACACTATTCCCAGGATATTTCAGAATTACTAGGAATTGTCCAGTCTGTACATAATATATAATGAATGAAACAAGATAGAGCATCAGGTAATAGGCAGCAGGATGCAAGGAACACATAAAAAAAATACAGTAAGGACAAAGGAAATTAAAAAGAAGATTAACCCCTTAAGGACCAGGCCCATTTTGGCCTTAAAGGGGTACTCCGCTCCTAGCATCTTATCCCCTATCCAAAGTCAGATCTCTTGTCAGATCGCAGGGGTCCTGCCGCTGGGGACCCCTGGGATCTCCGCTGCAGTCCCCCGTTATCATTACTGCACAGAGCACGCTCACTCTGTGCGTAATGATGGGCAATACAGGGGCTGGAGCATCGTGACGTCACAGCTCCGCCCCTGGTTAAGTCATGGCCCGCCCCTCAATACAAGTATATGGGAGGGGCCGTAGGCCCCCTACCATAGACTTGCAATAAGGGGGAGGGCCGTGACGTCACGATGCTCCGGCTCCTGTATCGCCCATCATTACGCACAGAGCGAGTGTGCTCTGTGCAGTAATGATAGTGGGGTGCTGCAGCGGAGATCCCAGGGGTCCCCAGCGGCGGGACCCCTGCGATCTGACACCTTATCCCCTATCCTTTGGATAGGGGATAAGATGCTACGAGCAGAGTACCCCTTTAAGAACCAGAGCGTTTTTTGCAGATTTGACCACTGTCACTTTAAGCATTAATAACTCTGGGATGCTTTTACTTTTCATTCTGATTCAGAGATTGTTTTTTCGTGACATATTCTACTTTATGTTAGTGGTAAAATGTTGTCGATACTTGCATCATTTTTGCATTTTTCTAACTTTGAAGCTCTCTGGTTGTAAGGGAAATAGACATTCCAAATAAATTATATTTTGATTCACAAATACAATATGTCTACTTTATGTTCGCATCATAAAGTTAACATGTTTTTACTTTTGGAAGACATCAGAGGGCTTCAAATTTTCAAAATAGGAATTTGTCATGGACCAGTTCATGTTTGAAGTGGATAACCTACAAAATTAGCCCAAAGATATAGTCAAAAATTTCTCTTTATTATATATACAAAAACAGGTAGAAAAAACACCCATAAAATGACCCACCCTTAAAAAAAAAACAACACAAAGCTAAGCAGGATATCACTGGGATATATACAGTAATCGGTAATGCCATATACAGTCTAGCAGTATTAGTTTGGTCAGCACATAAAAACACAATAACTTAAATCAACACAATACCTAATTGTGACATGCTGACGGCTTCCCAGTGATGATCCTGCAACCTCGACACGTGTTTCGGATGATTCCTTTCTCAAGAGGCGCTCAAGAGGCGTTGGGCTTGTAGGTAATATATGTTTGAAGTGGATTTGAAAAGCTTTCTTATTAGAAATACCCCATAAATGACCCCATTATAAAAACTGCACCCCTCAAAGTATTCAAAATAACATTCAGTATGTGTGTTAACCCTTTAGGTGTTTCACAGGAATAGCAGCAAAGTGAAGGAGAAAATTCAAAATCTTCATTTTTTACACTCGCATGTTCTTGTCTGAATTATTACAAGGGGTAAAAGGAGAAAAATCCTCTCAAAATTTGTAACCCAATTTCTCCCGAGTAAGGAAATATCTCATATTGTGTATGTAAAGTTTTCAGCGGGCGCAGTAGAGGGCTCAGAAGGGAAGGAGCGACAATGGGATTTTAGAGAGCGAGTTTTTCTGAAATGGTTTTTGGGAGGCATGTCACATTTAGGAAGCCCCTATGGTGCCAGATCAGCAGAAAACCCCCCACATGGCATAATATTTTGGAAACTACACCCCTCAAGACAAATAACAAGGGGTGCGCTGAGCCTTAACCCCCCCACAGGTGTTTGACGATTTTTCGTTAAAGTTGGATGTGTAAATGAAAAAAAAAAATTTTTTTTCACTAAAGTGCAGATTTTTTCCCAAATTTACAATTTTTTCAAAGGGTAATGGGAGAAAATGCCCCCCCCCCCAAAAAAAATTTGTAACCCCATCTATTCTCTTCTGAGTATGGAAATACCCCATGTTAGGATGTAAAATACTCTGCGGGCAAACTACAATGCTCAGAAGAGGAGTCACATTTGGCTTTTGGAAAGCAAATTTTGCTGAAATGGATTTTGGGGCATGTCGCATTTAGGAAGCCCCTATGGTGCCAGAACAGGAAAAAAAAAAAAAAACACATAGCATACTATTTTGGAAACTACACCCCTCAAGGCACGTAACAAGGGGTACAGTGAGCCTTAACACCTCACAGGTGTTTGATGACTTTTTGTTAAAGTTGGATGTGTAAATGATGTTTTTTTCCCCAAATTTTTTAACACATGGAAATACCCCCTGTGTGGACGTCAAGTGCTCTGCTGGCGCACTACAATGCTCAGAAGAGAAGGAGTCACATTGAGCTTTTGGAAAGAGAATTTGTTTGGAATGGAAGTCAGGGGCCATGTGCATTTACAAAGTCCCCCGTGGTGCTAGAACAGTGGACAAATTAAAATTTGTCCGGAATTGAAGGCCACGTGTGTTTACAAAGCCGCCATAGTGCCAGAACAATGGACCCCCCTCCACATGTGACCCCATTTTGGAAACTACACCCCTCACAGAATTTAATAAGGGGTGCAGTGAGTATTTACACCCCACTGGCATTTGACAGATCTTTGGAACAGTGGGCTGTGCAAATGAAAAATTACATTTTTCATTTTCACGGACCACTGTTACAAAAATCTGTCAGACACCTGTGGGGTGTAAATGCTCAGTGCACCTCTTATTACATTACATGAGGGGTGTAGTTTCCAAAATGGGGTCACATGTGGAGGGGGGTCCATTGTTCTGGCACTATGGGGGCTTTGTAAACACACGTGGCCTTCAATTCCGGACAAATTTTCTCTCCAAAATCCCAATGGCGCTCCTTCTCTTCTGAGCATTGTAGTTCACCCACAGAGCACTTTACATCCACATATGGGGTATCTTCTTACTCAGAAGAAATGGGGTTACAAATTTTGGTGGGCTTTTTTTTCCTATTTTTCCTTGTGAAAATGAAAATTTTAGGGTAACACCAGCGTTTTAGTGAATTATTTTTTTTTTTTTTTTTTTTTTCCTTCCAAATGTAATGAAAATTCTTCAAACACCTGTGGGGTGTTAAGGCTCACTGTACCCCTTGTTACATTCCGTGAGGGGTGTAGTTTCCAAAATGGGGTCATACGTGGATATTTATTTTTTTACGTTTATGTCAGGACTCAGAACGGCTGTGAAATCAGCCACCCCTGTGCAAATCCCCAATTTAGGCCTCAAATGTACATGGTGCGCTCTCACACCTGAGCCTTGTTTTACACCCACATATGGGGTATTTCCGTACTCAGGAGAAATTGCGTTACCAATTTTGGGGATCTTTTTTTCTCTCCCTTTTACCGCAACACCAGCATGTTAGTGTGAAAAAAAAAAAGAAATTTTACACTAACAGGCTGGTGTAGCCCCCAACTTTTCCTTTTCATAAGGGGTAAAAGGAGAAAAAGCCCCCCAAAATTTGTAGTGCAATTTCTCCCGAGTACGGAAATACCCCATATGTGGCCCTATACTCTTTCCTTGAAATACCACAGGGCTCTGTAGTGAGAGAGTGCCATGTGCATTTGAGGACTAAATTAGGGATTGCATAGGGGTGGACATTGGGAATCACTGGCATAGAATACCCCTAACAGGGTGCCTCCAGCTGTTGCTAAACTCCCAGAGGTGGCTGTCCAGAAATGCTGGGAGTTATTGTTTTGCAACAGCTGGAGGATCCGTTTTGGAAAAACTGTCGTACAATACGTTTTTCATTTTTGTTTGGGGGAACAGTGTAAGGGGGTGTATATGTAGTGTTTTACCCTTTATTATGTGTTACTGTAGTGTAGTGTTTTTAGGGTACATTCGCACTGGCGGAGGTTTATAGTGAGTTTCCCGCTAGGAGTTTGTGCTGCGGCGAATAATTTGCCGTAGCTCAAATTTGAAGCAGGAAACTCACTGTAAACGCGCCCGTGTGAAAACTACAACTCCCAGCATGTACTGACAGACCGTGCATGCTGGGAGTTGTACTTTTGCAACAGCTGGAGGCACACTAGTTGGAAAACCTTCAGTTAGGTTCTGTTACCTAACTCAGTATTTTCCAACCAGTGCGCTCCCAGCTGTTGCAAAACTACAACTCTTAGCATGTACTGATCGCCGAAGGACATGCTGGGAGATGTAGTTATGCAACAGCTGGAGGTACGCAACTACAACTCCCAGCATGCCGAGACAGCTGTCTGCTGAGTGGGCATGGTGGGATTTGTAGTTTTGCAACATCTAGAGGGTTACAGTTTAGAGACCTCTGCACAGTGATCTCCAAACTGTAGCCCTCCAGCTGTTGCAAAACTACAAATCCAGGCATGCTCAAACAGCAAACTGTTTTGCAACATCAGGAGGGCTACAGTTTAGAGACCACTGTATAGTGGTCTCAAAACTGTAGTCCTCCAGATGTCAGATGTTGCTAGGCAACTCTCCGGCTTTCGTAGGATCCAGGGAGCCGCATCGCCGTCCCCTTCTGCCGCCGATCACCGCCCGCTGCCGCCGCCGATGGGTAAGTTGACTTCGGCGCCCGTTTCCCCCTTCTGCCTGGCCTATTGTGGGTGGGCAGTAGGGGGAAACCGAAAGTTAACCGCCCCAGATCTGCTTTTGGTCATCGCTTCTGGACAACCAATAGCAGGGATAGAGGGGTGCCACCTCACTCCTATCACTTCAGGGGGATCGTCGGTGTCTTAGACAACCCCAATCCCCCTTATTTTCCGGATCACCGGAGACCCGTATGACCTGGAATCGCTGCAAATTCACCGGCGATCGCCGACATGGGGGGTGTGTCTAATGACCCCCCTTGGCATTTACACGGGGTGCCTGCTGATAGATATCAGCAGTGAAACCGGTCTGGTCCCCGCTCTGCATGCGGCGGGGACCGAAATTCCCACGGGCGTACAGGTATGCCCTTGGTCCTTATGTACCAGGGAGCGAAGACGTACCTGTACGCCCTTGGTCCCTAAGTGGTTAACCTCTTAAGGACCCAGGACGTATGAGTACGTCCTGGGTCCCGGTCCTGCGATATAACGCGGGGTCACATGGTGATCCCGCATCATATCGCGGCGGGCCCGGCGTCATAGTGAAGCCGGGACCCGCCTCTAATAGCGCGCGGCACTGATCACGGTGCCGCGTGCTATTAACCTTTTAGCCGCGCGCTCAAAGCTGAGCCACGCGGCTAAAAGTGAAAGTAAAAAGTGCCGGTTAGCTCAGGGAGCTGTTCGGGATCGCCGCGGTATAATCGCGGCATCCCGAACAGCTGTAGCACAGGAGGAGGTCTTCTTACCTTCTCCTGTGCTGTCCGATCGCCGAATGAATGCTTCAAGCCTGGGATCAAGGCTTGAGCATTCAATCGCCGAAAACACTGATTGATCCATTCCTATGGAGATGAATCAATCAGTGTTAAAGATCAGTTAATGCAATGTTATAGCCCCCTATAGGAGCTATAATATTGCATAAGAAAAGTGTAAAAAAATCATTAACCCTTTCAATTATCCCTTCCCCTAATAAAAGTTTGAATCACCCGGCATTTCCAAGAATAAAAAAAAACACAGTGTAAATAAAAATAAACATATGTGGTATCGCCACTTGCGGAAATGTCCGAATTATAAAAATATACTGCTTTTTAAACCGCACGTTCAATGGCGTACGCGCAAAAAAAGTCCAAAATAGCGCATTTTTGATCACTTTTTATACCACAAAAAAGTGAATAAAAAGTGATCAAAAAGTCTGATCAGAACAAAAATGGTACCGCTAAAAACTTCAGATCACGGCGCAAAAAAATGAGCCCTCATAGCACCCTGAACACAGAAAAATAAAAAGTTATAGGGGTCAGAAGATGACCATTTTAAACGTATAAATTTTCCTGCATGTATTCATGATTTTTTTCTGAAGTGATACAAAATCAAACCTATACAAGTAGGGTATCATTTTAACCGTATGGACCTACAGAATAAAGATGTGGTATCATTTTGGCCGAAAAATTTACTGCGTAAAAACGGAAGCCCCCCAAAACTTACAAAATAGTGTTTTTTCATCAATTTTGTCGCACATTGATTTTTTTCCCGTTTCACCGTAGATTTTTGGGTAAAATGACTAATGTCATTACAAAGTAGAATAAGTGTCGCAAAAAATAAGCTACCATATAGAATTTTAGGTGAAAATTTTAAAGAGTTATGATTTTTTAAAGTTAAGGAGGAAAAATTGAAAATGAAAAAATTGAAAAAGCCCGGGTCCTTAAGGGGTTAAACAAGAAAAAAAACAAAAAACCTTAAATGGGCACTCATTAAAACTCATTTTTTTGCTATTGCACTCCTTGTGGTAAATAAAAAATATATCTAACATACTTTGTGTAAAAAAAAGTTTTCTATGTTTTATTTGTGCTTAAAAAAGCTCAAGAGCACATTTTCCCCCATCTTATACACAGACTTTGGACAGAAGCCCAAACACAGGAAGTGCAGCCTGGAGTGCTGAGGTGGGAGGGGTGTCCAACCAACAGCATATGGCAGTTAAGTGTGAGAGGAGCTATGATTGGATGAGGCTGGACACACCCCACTCAGCACTCCAGGCTGCACTTTCTGTGTTTGGACCTCGGTCCAAAGTCTGTGTATAAGATGGAGAAAATGTGCTCTTGAGCTTTTATAAGCACAAATAAAACATAGAAAACGTAATTTTTTTTTAAACAAAGTATATTAGAAATATTTTTTATTTACCATAAGGAGTGCAATAGCAAAAACATTTTTTTATGAGAGTTACCCTTTAACTAAGGGTAGGGTCACACACATTGCATCCGCAGCATTATTGACACTGTGGATGTGCTTCTGGCAGTCACAGGGCCACAGCAGAGCGAGCTTCCTGTAGCTCTGCATGTCCGCTAGTAGTAGTGGATTTCCCACCAGCAGTCAAGATCTGACACATAGAGCTACCAAGCAGCAGCAGGGATCTCACTTTGCAGTCGCTCTGTGACTGCTGCCAGTGCATCTGCAGGGTCACATACGCTGCGGATGTGCTGTGTGTGACTCTACCCTAAAAAAGGGAAACTGACAGCAGTACTAACCTGAATATATACCGGTTAACATTACAGTTGATGAAAGTGCACTTTATCTGGAGAAATCTGCTCTGCCATACCTGAGCAATCTGTATTTTTCCTTATATGAAAATGTCCTTTTCTGAGCAATGGAGGTGGTCTCTTCACTTTTGAGCAATGATGAACTACTGCTCAGAAGGCTAGAGACTGCTTCCACTGTTCAGAAAAAGGAAATTTGCATGTAAGAAAAAAAAAACAGATTGTTCGGGAATAGCTTAACAGATTTTTCTTCATTTGCAGGTGATGCTGCTATTAGTTTTTCTTTAAAACAATACTATCATGATACAAAACTTTTGACATGTCACAGGGCCATATAAAAATTTTTTTTATGGAGCAGTCACCTGCAAACAGATGGACCAAGCTCCAAGCTGGGGACATAAGCGTGCTGCTGCTTACAAACGATTATAGTTTTGTATAATGATAGCAACTTTTTTAAGGGGTAGTCCGCTGCTCAGCGTTTGGAACAACATCATGAGGGGGCGGGGCTATGACGTCACGAGCACCCGGCACCGGCTCCAGCGTTCGAAACAGTTTATTCCAATCGCTGAGCAGCAGAGTACCCCTTTAAAGCAGGGAGCACAATGTTTTATGGTCCTGGGCCACATTGTTAGATTGTATTACTAGCAATAAAACTTAAAGGGGTATTCCCATCAGAGATATTTATAGCATATAGACAGCATATGCCATGAATTTCTGATAATAAGACCCTTGCTCTGTTTGGAACATTAGATTAATCTATTTATCTAATAACTGTTAGCCATGTTAAAAGGATTTTGCCACCCTAGAAACTGACGGCATTTGACTGTGATCAATATTGATGTTCAGAATAGCAGCTTCTTTACAGGTATTCCCTGCGTCCACTAATGGACAGTGAAGTGCAGCACACCACAGCCTAATCAAAAATGAGGAATCTGCTTTTTGAAACTCACCTTTTCACTGTAGTGAATTTCTGTGAACAGTTTTCAATCTTGCTATGTTTACAACATATGCACAGAATAGATTTGCAAGTTTTAAAATGGTGGCATGGGTTCCTAAAATGTCCACATGGTGTGCACCAAAATCTGCAAGATTCGCTCATCGGTAAACTAGTCTCAAAAAAGCGGATTCTTCCTTTTTAATTAGTTTTGAGTATTGTTGAATAGTGAAAGAGAAAATCATTCAGTTTTAATACTTTTTTATTTATTTTGCCTATTGATTTTGGACCATATTACAAAAAAAATACAAAAAAGGTAAAACTATATATATTGTAAAGTTGAATAACTTCATGAGCCACATCACATAAAACAATAAAAATTTAAAGATTTCTATCTACACATACAAATAAAATATTAATAATCATCACATACCTGATCTCCTTCCTGAGCTCAGCTTCTGCTGCCTGATTTTCTCCAGGACTGATCTTTGCCCTGAATCTCCGAAACATTTCCGATTCCTCATTTCGCTGTCTTTGTCTTTTCAGCTTTTCCATCTGTTTGGTCAGACGGCACATTGAGAAGTTTAAAGGCACAGTCCTCTTTAGAATGTTAACTGGGGCATCGACCGAATCAGGTTGTACGTTTTTCACCCCTATCTCCTTTTTTAAACGTTTGCAATCTGGAGCGGGAATATCATCTCTGTCCTGATCCTGGGATAGGATGTTATTTTCTACATAAGGTGGATCACAAGCTGTTGGAGACTTTACCTCGGTTTCTACAAGATTCTCTAGTGAGCACGCCATGCTGTCACTGCTAGTGCGGCAGAACGAGTCAGGAGCGCTGAAGCCTAACTCACTGTCTGAGGTGCTGATGGTCCCTTTACCAGAGTCACTGTCACTTTCAGTCTGGGTAACTTCTTGGACTGATTGCTTTGTTTCTTGAGGCTCCTTGACATCACAGACATCTGATGTAGCATTAGAAATACTGGTTGGAACTTTAGGTGAGATGTTAAAAAATGACTGCAGTTTTCTTTGAGCAGGTGAGGAGCTCTGTGCATGCACCTTCTCAGTGTTTGCTGGACTGCCCATAGATCTCTGGCTGCTCGAGAACGCCTCCCGGAGTTTAGAGACAGCGAATGCACCTCTGTCTGATAAACAAGGCTGTTCTGCCTTGGGACAGCCTGCTTCTTCTGCATTTATTCTTCTAAGATTTCCTACATAGAAAATGTATAGTTTACCCTTAAAAATTCAGAACCAGAAATATAGAAAACAGCACTCAGCTATTGCCTAATGTACTATGTTGTTCCTAGGCTCTGATATATATTATATATATATATATATATATATATATATATATATATATATATATATATTTTCACATGCGCACAAACATACAAGCAGGAGAATGCAGCAGCACACTGCTAGCACAAAGATACAGATAAAACATATAATGCTATATTGCTACAATGAAAAATGTAGGTGCTTCGCTCACTATTTGGCCATATAGTTTGGACCATCCCACTACGACAAGGTGACCTCATTGGGACGGACCCTACACGCTGAATGTGCCTCTGTGCGGTCAGTTACCAGGCTTGTAAGGTCTGAGACATCCAGCACCTAATAAGATGGGTGGGGTGCTTGAACCAACATGGAGGTAGCCACTCCCCCCATATGTATAACACAAAAAAAGATAAGTTGGCCAGCACTTACTGACACAAAACTATCGCATGGACCCGGCATATAGGTGCCCGCTGCTAGGCTAAATATACACAATCAGGAGATATATATATATATATACATATACAAAGTCAGTATAGTGCTTAGCATAGGTTTTTTACTGGATACAGTGATCTCTAAACTGAGGACCGTCAGCTGTTGCAAAATTACAGCTTTCAGCGTATTCCTGCATGCTGGGAGTTGTAGTTTTGAAACAGCTGTAGGTCCACAGTTTGGAGAACACTGAAATAGTCTATACAGAAAAAAGGGATACTAATGGATATTCGCCTATTGGAGGCCAAAAGGGCACTCTTTCAGCTTTTATTTGAGGAATGGGGACCTATAGCCATTGACATGTAGCTGGGAGCTTTTCCATCGTTATGTAATTCTAAAACTTGCAAACAGAGTGTGAATGGACTCTGTCCATCAGTGTCCTGACTTCTGTCACTTCTGTGAGGAAAGATGTTAACATTTCTATCTAACCAAGTGAACTGTAAGACAGCCTGTCTTGGAGTCCTCTATTTAAGTAGGTATAGAAGTGCAGGCACCCTGATATTGTGCACCGTAATATCACTTCAGTGCCTAAATAGAGAACTGTCACAGATGACTGTATATCAACCACTCTAGGCCAGGACAATTCTCACCCTTCACGGTCAGATATATTTTTGCTTTTTTCAGTACATGCAAATTGGAAGGTCTCTTCTTGTTCAGTAACACTGTTTTTTTTCTCTAACACATAAGGCTTTATTTTTTATTTTAGTCGTTTTTACTTTTATGTAATATTGGGGGAAAACATAAATACATTTTCATTGAATAGCACAAAGTGCTGCTAATTATTATTATTTTTTATGAGGGTTTCCCTTCCATTAGAATTGTTTTATATAGGTATGTAAATATTGAGATCAGAAGCTGTGTTTGGGTTGTTTTTTCCCTTAATTTATTTAATTTGTTTTAAAGAAAAACTCCACAGGATCCCGTGGATAGAGCATAGGTGTGTGATCTCGAGGAGTCCAACCGCTGGGACCCCCTCTCCAATCGCCTGCCCGGCACTCCGGCCCTCCCCATGCACGGAGCAACCTCCGATCAGTGCACGACAATGCAACCTTCTCAATGCCCGCTTCATCCATGGGGAGAGCCGGGGTGTTGGGCAGGAGAGTAGTACCAGCGGTCAGACCCCCCCTGTAATCAGATACTTATCCCCTCTCCACAGGATCATATGATAAGGGAATAAGAACTTAGGAGTTCCTCTTCAACTTTTTTTCTGCTTCCCCTGTACCTGAGGCTGACATATTACCCCAGGTATAAGGGAAATACACCATCCTGACACTCACTGCAGGCATTGCTAAGACCCAGCAGCGTGTGCAGTTAACCAACACTGACCAGTACATGATCATTGGCACAGAAGCAGGCTGTCTGCTGAACTGTATACACTACTCTCAGAGCACAGTGTATACCATGGTAGTAAACCATTCTGGCCTTCTCTCTGGAGCTGCACAATTTTCATGCTGCTGCAGACTTTGCAAGGCCATCAGAAATGTCTTTGCAGAACCACTTGTGGACCAGGTGGACCTTTTTTATTGTAGCTGGCCAGTGTGCATGTGGTTAAAGGGGTACTCTGCTGCTCAGCGTTTGGAACAAACTGTTCCGAACACAGGAGTCGGGAACTTGTGACGTCATAGACCCACCCACTCATGATGTCCCGCCAGCCCCCTCAATGCAAGTCTATGGGAGGCGTCATGTCATGCAAGTTTGTTCCCAACGCTGAGCAGCGGAGTACCCCTTTAAAGAATTGATGTTACATCAGTGATAAAGTGTTTTTTTTTTTATTAAATGCTTAAAAGGGGTACTCCTGTGGAAAACATTTCTTTTTTTTAAATCAACTGGTGCCAGAAAGTTAAACAGATTTGTAAATTACTTCTATTAAAAAAAAAATCTTAATCCTCCCAGTAATTCTTAGCTGCTGAACACTACAGAGGAAATTATTTTCTTTTTGGAACACAGTGCTCTCTGTTAACATCTCTGTCCATTTTAGGAACTGTCCAGAGCAGCATATGTTTGCTATGGGGATTTGCTCCTACTCTGGACAGTTCTTAAAATGGACAGAGATGTCAGCAGAGAGCACTGTGCTCGTGATGTCAGCAGAGAGCACTGTATTCGTGATTTCAGCAGAGAGCTTTGTGTTCCAAAAAGAAAAGAATTTCCTCTGTATTATTCAGTAGCTAACAAGTACTGGAAGGATTAAGATTTTTTAATAGAAGTAATTTACAAATCTGTTTAACTTTCTGGCATCAGTTGATAAAAAAATAAAAAAAAGTTTTCCACCGGAGTACCCCTTTAAATATTAAGAAAAGCTCCTACATAGTATATTACTAGAATGTCAAAATAATACTGTATTCTTAAATGGCTAATTTTCTCCTTCCTTGTGGAGTCACATCTATCAGAACAAGTGCTAAGCATACATTGACTGCTCTGCAGAGGAAAAAAAAGGATCATATAAATGTCAAACATTGTCCATTATTATATACTACACAATAAACAAGCTATATAATGGTGTGACACCTCCTTGTATAATAATATGTTTGGACATTAGGTACTTACCTGTGACATCTGTCAGCTGCTGATTCACGTGTAACTTATTCACGCTGCTGCTAAACATTGCAGTAAGAGACATCTTTAAGATGGCCAGAAGAAGTTTCTCTTCCTGGAGTAAAATCTGCCTCTTGTCTGGCGTGACGTTAATATCAACACAATCTGCAAGAAACACCAACCTTTCCAGAGGACTATAGATTTTTTTTTTTTTTTTATAGGTCACAACTACTTATAATATCTGCATGCTTGCAACTTCACACATATACAGAGTACATCATTTTCTATTTGCAATGGAAAAGTGGAGGGGTTTACCGTGTCAACCAATCAGGTTTTAGCTCTTATTTTCAGAGAGGCTTTGAAAAGTAGCAGCAGCAACCTGATTGGCCGCTATGGGCACCTAATAAACTTTCCCTAGCGCTAGGTTGGACTAATGCCTCCATAGTGTTTTGTAGATGTTTGTGTAATTGAATGAGTTAAATTGGCTCTGTCAGATACAAAAACCTTTTATATGTTGTACATCTTGGCAAAACATTAACCTTTCTTATATACTTTATAAGAATTTTTTATTTCCTTTTTATTTAAATCATGGATTAGAAAATCATGCCTTTGTCCAAGCTGAAGTACAAGCATAGAAAAAAGTCCTGTAAGTGAGGGTGGACTAGCCCTCCTCTGTGCTCTCTCCTGTCTGATAGCACTCCTCTGTGCTCTCTCCTGTCTGATAGCACTCCTCTGTGCTCTCTCCTGTCTGATAGCACTCCTCTGTGCTCTCTCCTGTCTGATAGCACTCCTCTGTGCTCTCTCCTGTCTGATAGCACTCCTCTGTGCTCTCTCCTGTCTGATAGCACTCCTCTGTGCTCTCTCCTGTCTGATAGCACTCCTCTGTGCTCTCTCCTGTCTGATAGCACTCCTCTGTGCTCTCTCCTGTCTGATAGCACTCCTCTGTGCTCTCTCCTGTCTGATAGCACTCCTCTGTGCTCTCTCCTGTCCTATCATAGGAATGCATTCTGTGTGCATTCCGTGTGGACTTTACAAAGCATGAACATGTTCATTCTTTGTGCGGACACGGAAAATTGAATTTCCATGCCAGAAACATCTGGCACAGAAATTCCGTTGTGTAAACAGAACAACAGAATCCTATTGAATTCAACGGGACTCTGCTGCTCTGGAGTCTCTGTGCTGGATTCCAATTCGAAATCTGGCATGGAAATTATGTCATGTGAACATGGCTTTACATTCCTCACTCTCACGCTGGTATCAAGGTGCTTGGGTTTCTGCTGTGCGGCACTTCAGAGATGATGTCACTTTAATGACGTCACACTTCTAATCAGCAGCTGAAGCAGAACATTACTATGGCCACTTCTTGTTTGAGCGGGAGTGTGACGTCACTAAACTCAGCGCCGCACAGCAGGAATGGGAGCTCCGTGATACTGGCACAGGAGCAAGAAAAGTGTGTGTGTTTTTTTTTAAATCTTTTTTTGCTTTTTTATATTTTTTTTTATTTCAACGATAAACTTTATTAAGCAAAAAAATAAAAGGAATAATAGCACATACAAGATTCATGACATGTACATGTAAAATAAACCTAGCAAGCAAGGTACAGCAGGGGCAAAATTGTACCATAATTGTAACAACATGAGTGTGTGTTTTTGTTTTTTTAAACTCCCTCTTCCTAAGCAAATATTTAAAAACACTCTGCCCAGACTACCGCTTTAAATAAGTGCTGCCCCCCCCCCCCCCCCCGTAAAACAGCAATGTCAAAATTATAGAAAATCCAGATACCATTTACGATACGATTAAAAAAATGAAATAAATAAATAATTATAGTAATAATGATAATCATATGGGGTTTTCAATTGTGGGCACTGAACATGCAAAATATTGTAAGAGATAAGAAGGTGGAAAAATAGTCAAATGCATAAAATCACAGGGAATTATTTGCACCCCCCGCCCCCTTCAATTAAAGAATCACATCACTTGTAATAAAAAAAATTAAATTGAGGATAAACCCCCAAAGAAATAATATACTACCTATATACCAATACAAACATAACAAAAACTTCATGAAGGAGAGAAATAAGGGAATTAGGGGGCATTTTCAGGCCCAAAATAGACCAAACAAAAGTTGTGTGCAGCCCAAGACTGTAACTGGAGATGATGTAATAAAACTCACCTGAATTTACACAAATATTGAGAACAACGAATGGATACTGATGTCTGTTGAACGTATGATACACTTCATTCACAACCTTAATAACCTGAATAACAAAAAGGACACTATTAAAACTCTGCTATTCAACCACAATTCTGAAAAAAATAAGGTTTTCCAACTTTTTACATGGATTCATGAATCATTCCTGATCACTGTCCTGCGATCTGTGGGTATGTTCACAGATGCATACTTAATAGTTTATTGTGTATTTTGCTGCAGATTTTGCTACCTGTTGAAGTTAATAAGTAGCAAAGTGAACTTCGGAAAACACACAGCAAAATATGTATGTGTGAACGTACCCTAAAAGAAACATTTCATGGCTGATCGTATCTAAAATGTAGACATTAAGGCCCACATTTATCATTGTAGGTGTAAGTATGTAAGTATTTTTTTGTGTGCTGTGATGTGTAGGAGCACCAAATTTATTAAATGTTCACCGAGCATTTGATACATTTTGTGAAGGTTACATTTTCTAAAATTTCTCTCTTCACAAACACTAAAAAGCTACGCCAGGTCTGGGATGGTGCAGTTTTAGAGACTTTTCCAAAGGATAGGGGATAAGATGTCTGATCGCGGGGGGGACCGCCGCTGGGACCCCCCGCGATCTCCCTGCAGCACCCGCATTCTATGCGGGAGCTGCGTCTCCAGTTTCGGAAACCTCCGGGTTTCCAGGACTGGGGACGTGACGTCACGCCACGCCCCCTCCATTCATGTCTATGGGAGGGTGTGTGACGGCCGCCATGCCCCCTACCATAGACATGAATGGAAGGGGCGTGACGTCACGTCCCCAGTCCCTGAAACCCGGAGGTTTCCGAAACTGGAGACGCAGCTCCCGCATAGAATGCGGGCGCTGCAGGGAGATCGCAGGGGGTCCCAGCGGTGGGCCCCCCCTCGATCAGACATCTTATCCCCTATCCAAATGTTTTTGCCCGGAATACCCCTTTAATGTGAATTCTACAAGTATTTATATGTTACCTTTGCAGGGTCACAGGGCCTCTGGTTGATAAAGTAAAATTGCCTGTCTGTGGCACTTCTTCCTACACCATGGTCACATCGAGATATGTATCCTGTAATACTGAAATGATGATTATATTTAGGATTATTTATGCTTCAGAACTTTTCTCATTCCTCATAAACATTTACTGTAGAATATAATAATGAGAGAACGCTCAGAAATACAGTGAAATGATCAGATCGTGACTACAAGAGAAGATAACTCAGATTGACTACTGAAACCAGAATATAGCACTTTATCAGTAAGTATAATGATGGCACATGTGTAGTGTCTTCTCTCGACCTACCCCCTCTTTTACAGCAAGTCTGCGGGTTACCAAGAAAGGAAAGGCAGATATGACTGCAGGATCAAGCCACACATGGTTTATCTGTAATTTTGGAGACACAGTCAATTGTTGAGGGTTTTCTAAAAGATGCTTTTATGAAAATACATGTATGACGCCATATCAGCATGGGTTTATGGGGGATCTGTCCTGTCCAACTAACCTG
Organism: Hyla sarda; assembly: GCF_029499605.1. Lineage (NCBI taxonomy): Eukaryota > Metazoa > Chordata > Amphibia > Anura > Hylidae > Hyla > Hyla sarda. The sequence goes on along the minus strand of NC_079196.1, from coordinate 186,627,932 downwards.
ATCAGCTTTTATGAGGAGGTGAGCTCCAGACTGGACCATTGTGAATCGCTGGATGTCGTATATCTGGATTTCTCCAAAGTATTTGATAATAAGCCACATAAGAGGCTGGTACATAAAATGAGAATGCTTGGGCTGGTGGAAAATGTGGAGGAAACAGAGGGTGATAATGGTGCGTACTTTTGCATATTGGTGGGGTACCACAGGGGCAAGTTCTGGACTCTATTCTTATATTTATTAATGACCTTGTAGAGGGTTTTTATAGTAAAGTATCAATCTTTGCAGATGATACTAAGCTTTGCAAAGTGGTTAACACAATAGAGGACAGTGCACGGTGTATAGTAGATAACACAATAGAGGACAGTGCACTGTGTATAGTAGATAACACAATAGAGGACAGTGGACTGTTTTATATCGATCTGGATAGGTTAGAGGCTTGAGCTAAGAAAAGGGCTTGAGCTAAGAAAAGGCAGATGAGGTTCAACACTGATAAATATAAGGTCATGCACATGGGGAGGAAAACTCCAGGCTGTATTAAATGGGAAAACATTGGGGACGGATGATGTAGAAAAGAACTTAGGAATTTTGGCCTATACTAAATTTAACTATACTGTAGCAGTCAATGTTAGGCAGCTGCTGCCAAGGCGAACAAAAAACCTTGAGGTGCATCAAAAGGGGCAAAGATATTAACGATAAGGAAATAATTCTACCGCTGTACAAATGACTTGTCAGACCACACATAGAATACTGTGTACAGTACTGTGCACCAGTGTACAATAAATATATAGTGGAGCTGGAGAGGGTAACCAGAGTAATAAGGGGAACGGAGGACTACAGTACCCAGAAGCATTATCAGAACTAGGGTTATGTAGTTTAGAAAAAAGACAGCTTAGGGGGTGGCCTAATAACTATGTATAAATATATCATTGGGCAGTACAAAGACCTCTCCCATGATCTATTTATACCCAGGACTATCTCTATAACAACGGGGCATCCTCTACGGAAAGGTTTATACACCGATGCAGACGGAGGTTCTTTACTGTAAGAGCAGGGGGATTATGGAACTCTCTGCCAGAGGAAGTGGTCATGGTGAACTCAATAGAGAGTTCAAAAGCCTGGATGCATTTCTATTGAGCGATTACTGGTCATGGATATCTATGGGAACAGAACATTGATCCAGAGATTTATTTTGATACCATATTTGAAATTGGGAAGGCATTTTGGTAGGGGCCATTGGCATCAGCCACATAAGGTTTTTTTGCTTTCTTCTGGATAAGCACAGTAGGGACACAATAGAGCTATGTATGAACTTAATAAAAACGCATAAGGAACATCCTGATTACTTACTTATAGAAACCACCTTGTGCATCTGCTGGATTCAGTCCATACTCTTCACACACACTTTCACTTGGAGGCAGCTGAACAAAAGGAATTAAGTTCTGCAACTGGCAGGAAGACAAGAGACAGAATACAGAATGGTGACCTCTAGAGCTCTATATGCAGTTGATGCTGGTTGTACCCTAGAGCCGACACCTGTCAGCAGGTCAGCCCTCAATATGCCGCGATCAATAGCGATTGCAGTATGAAGAGGGTGAGCTGACAGGTGCGCTCCTAATGAAGTCCACCATGCCTGCTATAGAGGCTTTACGCATAAGTATAAAATGTACTCAAATTATAAAAATGCTTTTAATAATACCCCCCAGAGAAAAATTAAAACCAACCCTTTTCCAAATTGTTAAATAAAATGTTAACCAAAAACAAGTTCATTTTTTGATACTGTTGCGTAGGGAAGTGTCTAAACTATATAAAAAGTAATGTTACATAAACAAAACAAAAATAAAACACAAATGGCAGGATTCTTTTTTGTCACATCAAATCGCAGAAATAAAGGAACAAAAAGAAAAAAAAAAGATGACATTTTTTTAAGAAGTAAAACAAAACATAAATTATATAAGATTGTATTATGTGTAATCAGACTGACATGCAGAATAAAGACAACATGTCAGTTTTACCACAAAGTAAATGTAAAAACAAAATCCATCAAAAGTAGCAGCGGTTATTTCAGCTCATAATTTTATTTTTCACAGTACATTATATGGAGAAATGAATGGTTTGTCTAAAAAGTACAAATGTTCCCACAAAAAACAAGCATTTATGCGGTCCTATAGATAGGAAAATAAAATAAAAAAAAAGGCTCTTAGGAGACGAGGAGTTACAAACCTGCAAGAAATTGCAGTTGAAAGGAAGGAGTTAATATATATCTATAAGGGGAATATGGAAAAGGAAACAGTGTGGTCCCAAGATTTTACAGCACAAATCATGTGTGTGAACTATTCAAAATCATGTATTTGTGTATTTTACCTGTTTCTGTCCAAACACAGCTCCAATATTTTCCTTCACGCTACTTGAAGTCCCACTTGAGCAGACGACAGGCGTCCTCTTCCCTTGGGCCACTTGGTTGGTGCAGTTTATACGCACACCCGTTGAAATGATACAGTAAGCTTGTAGAACCTGAACCATTTTTGAGAACTCCTTTCAAAGGAGAAGGCAAAGAGACAGGGAGACATTGATTGTGACAAGATGTGATAAGGATGTATATATTTTATCAAATATAGGACTGCCTGGATAAACACAACACACATCCAGATATTTCAGTTATGGTCACTTTACCTTTTTAGTGTTCCTTTGGAATTCTTTATGCCGCACTGGCAAGGTATAGAAAAGCTGCTGTATGACGACTGTTGTTCCTTGCTGTCGGGGAAGTGGAGATTTTTGGATTATCTTTCCATTTTGATCAAAGACCAATCGAGTCCCCACTTTAGCCGATTTATGGCAGGTGAAAATTGACAAATCACTTAAGGGTAAAAAAGAAAATAAAAATCATATAAAAAGAGCCAGGAATTTATTTCTATGTACAAAAATACCTGTTAATATTAGCAGAATATAGAATGGGAATACCAGCTAAATCAATATAGTTCTTGCATTTACATGATCAAGTAGAATTCCTTTATCCCCCTTCCCCCCACAATGTATTCTGAGCATAAAGGTCTGTTCTCAAAATCAAATTTCATGCATATTTTCCCCATCCTATTTGCTGCAGAAAATCCACAGCAAATTTTGCTGCCATTGACGGCTCAGCAAAAAAAATGCACTAGTGACAGATTTGTGGATTTTCTGCAGACCCATTGAAGTAAATTGTCACGCCCCCTCCCATAGACTTGCATTGAGGGGGCGGGGTATGACATCGTGAGGGGGCAGGGCTATGACATCACGAGCTTCCTGCGCCGGCTCCAGTGTTCAGAACAGTTTGTTCCAACCACTGAGCAGCGGAGTACCCCTTTAAATCTGTCTGCTCTATATCACACTCAAAGCTGCAGACATGAGCAAAAAGGATAGGTGATAAAATAAATTATACCAGTGTCATAATTCATGGCTGTTTTTAAGGTTCCAAAAAATGTATTTCTCATAAGCTAAGAGACATAGAGACCGGGATGATCTGCAGCATGCACACCTCCTCCCTCCCCCACCCCTCTTTGAATGATGTACAGGGTTTGGCTTCCAGCAGCACTGAGCCTTGTAAATCAGTCATGCTTGCAGTTTAAATTTATCCCTTCACCGTATGACAAAAATAAAAATGTTATTTTAAATTTAATTCCACACTGTTAAACTGCTATTGGCAGTGGAACTATTTCTTCCCCTTTCCCCCTCCAGCTGCCGTAAATGGTTTTCTTCCAATTTTCTATGAGCAAATACCGTATATACCGGTAAATTATGGTAAAAATATAATTATTAGCAATGTATTTTACATGGATTAAAAAAAGAAAATGCAATAACTAATGTAACCTCTCCCCCCATGGCAGTGCATAATATGACCTTCGTAAGCATGTACAGTAAAATCTCCCTTAGCGGAAATCTCCCAATAGTGGACTTTTTTTGTATTTGCAACCTCTGAAAAGGGGACACACATTTCACAATGGTTGGAACTTTTTAGCGCAGGAAGGAGTCCCTATGTGTGTGTTCATAAAAGTAGCCGGGAGGGGCTGCACTGAAACCCGTCAGACTGATGGGTTTTGGTGCAAAAAGCCTCTCTACACTGAAAAGGGTACAATATTTTTTTTAAATTTCCATTATTCAAAGGTGTCCCTAGTCTTTAAACTACCAGGAGCAGTGATTTCTCATCTCCTAATAGTCAGAGCAGAAGCCCAGCTGTCATGTTGACAGCCCAGCTCCTGCGGCAATCCCTGCATGGGAGACCTGTACCACCTTATTCTAGCCTTGACACAGAAATCTGTCAGTCTAGAATTAGAATCCTTAATGTCCACTGTAAAAAGTTGTATTGGCAGTCAACTTGACTTGACAACTAATAAACAATAGAAAAAGTTTATATACTTTTCAATTACAATCTGGAGCATTTAATAATCCAACATTTTCCCAGGACCTAGTTATACCAGACGTAAAACCATTTTACTGTATATTGATAATATCTGTTTGCTTTACCTTAATGCACATAACGAACTCAAAGCTTCCCCTCGAAAACCAAATGTTTCCACGTTAACCAGGTCAGAAAAATCCTGCAATTTGGATGTGTGATGCTTCAAAGCTGAAAAGATTAAACATAGCAAATAGTATACTGCAAACTGCAACAGAGCATGTGCTGCAGGATAGAAAAGAAGAAGCTTTAATTCAAAGGTGTTTTTCAGACCAAAGGTGATGAGCTACAAAAGTACCCGAGAGCCGACTACCTCGTCCCATTCATGTCGGCGCATCGTCACATCAAGTGGGGCAGACACAGTGACACTCATCTTGAAAGCCATTCCCTGGCAATAGCAGAGAGCTAAAAAGGACATGCCCAGTGTAAATGCTAAAGATGTGATCTTTTAAGTGGGAGAACACTTTTTATTATTGTTTGTGGAGAAAGAATGCATGTGTGAAAGAAGAAGTAAAAACTACTAAAAGTGGACAAAACTAGCAGATAACACTGAGGTCCCTAACTCCAAATGCACCTTTTTCAAATAGAAATATCTGCTAGCATTTTGGGTGATTTTATTGATTAGTCTATCGTCCCCAGATAACGCCCCTTTAAGGAGTATCTGCCATATCCCACAAAAAAGTTATACGTTACTCAGTACCTAATCCTGATCATATCTTTTTATGTGTCTTGCGCCTATATTTCTTTCTCAAATACCTTGCATCTGTTGCTTACTTTGTTTGCGATTCTGTGCTTTGGAGGGGACATATTCTCACGGACCGTGCATTTACTTGAATCTGCTGTGCTGTGTATTATTATATGACAACCATTTTTAAAAGAATCATTCGGTTTATAAAAATAGGGGCCAAGCTTCTTGCAAAAATGTAATATGTTATGGGTGGCGTAATGGAAGGGAAAAGATAGTTTGGTTACTATTACAAACAAAGCAAATCCTTAAAGGGGTACTCCGCTGCTCAGCGTTTGGAACAAACTGTTCCGAAAGCTGTAGCCGGTAGCTCGTGACATCATAGCCCCGCCCCCTCATGATGTCACGACCCACTCCCTTGTGACATCCCCTTTAAGGATTTGCTTTGTTTGTAATAGTAACCAAACTATATTTTCCCTTGCATTATGCCACCCATAACATATTACATTTTTGCAAGAAGCTTGGCCCCTATTTTTATAAACCGAATGATTCTTTTAAAAATGGTTGTCATATAATAAACATATATAGAGTGTATGTAGTATATGTAATAGATGGAAGACCCACCAGGGTATGAGTCACTGCTTATATGTGGTATTCTACTCAGGCTCATAAAGGGGGGTCCTGAGCAGAGCACCGACCTCCGTAAGGTCCATATAGCCTAATAGAAATTACCATATTTATCGGGGTACAACATGCACCCTCATTTTTCCAAGGAAATTTTGGTGAAAGTTTTTTTTACCAAAATATCCTTGGAAAAATGAGGGTGCGTATGTGTGCAGGTGTACCTCGATAAACTGTTTCTGGCGGCTTCTGCAGTTCAATTATTAAAAGGGGTATTCCAGGCAAAAACTTTTTTTTATATATCAACTGGCTCCGGAAAGTTAAACAGATTTGTAGTTTACTTCTATTAAAAAATCTTAATCCTTCCAATAGTTATTAGCTTCTGAAGTTTTCTGTCTAACTGCTCAATGATGATGTCACGTCCCGGGAGCTGTGCATGATGGGAGAATATCCCCATAGGAACTGTACAGCTCCTGGGACGTGACATCATCATTGAGCAGTTAGACAGAAAACTTCAGAAGCTAATAACTATTGGAAGGATTAAGATTTTTTAATAGAAGTAATTTACAAGTCTGTTTAACTTTCCAGAGCCAGTTGATATATAAAAAAGAGTTTTGGCCTGGAATACCCCTTTAAGGTTGTTCTTTTCTGTCTAAATCCTCTCTGATGACACATGTATCGGGAAACGCCCAGTTTAGAAGCAAATCCCCATAGCAAACCTCTTTTAAACTGGGCGGTTCCCAAGACAGGTATCATCAGAGAGGATTTAGACAGAAAAGAACAACCTTAACTTCAGAAGCTCATGAGTACTGAAAGGATTAAGATTTTTTAATAGAAGTAATTTACAAATCTGTTTAACTTTCTGGAGCCAGTTGAGATATTATATATATATATATATATATATATATAAATAAAAGTTTTTTCCTGGAATACCCCCTTAAATATTCCGCCGCCGCCACTGCCTAATTCCCTCCCCGTTCCCGGTTTTATAGTTACATGTGCCCTGGGGACTGCGGTCCTTCATTCTCCGGCGGTCTCCTGATCTGGCACTGTGCGCCGCACACTGACTGACGAGTAACGTCGTGTTGAGAGTCCCCAGGGCACATGTAACTATAAAACTGTGGACGGGGAGGGAATTGGGCAGTGACGGCGGCGGGATATTTAACTATAAACCGGGCAGTGGGACATATAACTATAAAACCGGGGACAGGGAGGGAATCGGGCAGTCGGACTCTGGCCAGGCAGAAGCGGCTGCAGTTCAATTATTTAAAGCGCCTGCTTTAACTGCAGCGGCTTTTGCGTGGTCACAAACAGTCTATCGGTGTATAACACGCAGATAGACTTTAGGGCAAAAATTTTAGCATAAAAAATGCGTGTTATACGCCGATAAATAAGGTATTAAGATTTTTCATTTTCATAAATGCACTATGAGCCCACAGAGTGTAAAGGTGCTGGAGAGAGTCAGGAGGTCCTCATACACATTACACAGTCGGCCAATACTCGGTATCTTTGGTTGAGTTTTTTTCCTAATGTGTATAAGGGCCTTATAACCTTCAGGTCATTGGTTCATGGCAAGAAAGTGTTAACTTACTTAAACCTTCAAAGTTCTGTTCTTCAACGCCGCAGCCATTATCAGAGACTTCTATAAGTTCTGCTCCATATTCCTTCAGTTTTATCTCTAGGAAATAAAAAATACAAATGCAAAGTATTTGCTTTTTAGTTTGACATGGAAAAAACCTGCATCTATGGAAGGAGAAGAGGAGGAGAATGTAATCCCAGAATGTGGAAGATAAAGGGCGGACTATTTTATTATCACAGTTGTTTCCTCCACATGTGTCCCTGCAGATGTCGGTTCTATGAGCTGCACTACAGAACCTAATGTGAAGTCCTCTTCCTCAGAATTAGTTCTATACACTAGAAGCATTATTCCAGGGAGAAGGTCCCAATACACTAGGATAGCATAAGGATAGTGCACTGCCACAGCTTGAAATTCTGTCACTTCCTATAGGGAAATATTAGAATTAACTTGCATCAATAGCAATAATTCTGACCATGCCTGAAGTTTTTGCCATAGTATAAAGCAAAGTTTCCTGACTAATGTGTGTCTCCAGCAGTTGCTAAACTACAACTCCCTGCAAAACTACAACTACCAGATAAGCGTTTTCCAAACAATGCGCCTCCAGTTGTTGCAAAACTAAAACTTCGGGCATGCCGGGAGTTGTAGTTTTGCAATAGCTAAAGGCACACTAGTTGACAGACACTTGTATAAAAGTATAAAGTTGTACTTATCTGCCTAATCCCTTGTTGCAGCTATCCCAATGGTGCCCAGCGCTCCTTACTTTCCTCTTGCCATGCAAGAAATCCAGTCACAGACCATAGTGGTGATCCACCTCAGCCAGTTATTGGCCAAACAAGTATTCACAATTATTTGAAGAAAGCAGGAAGCATGGGTCAGCAGGAACCAGGCACAGTTGGGAGGGCAGTAGTGAGGGGATCAGGAAGAGGAGCATAAGTTTTTTTTATTTGTATTTGGGATCAGCAAAAAAGAAAAAAAAATTCAGGCACTAAAATAACCCTTTAAAGGAGCCATAAAAGATTAGAAAAACAAAACCCCTGTCCTCAGGTTGTGTGTGGTATTGCAGCTCTGTTCCACTGAATTGAATGTAGCCAATTTGTAATACTACGCGCAACCCGAGGACAGATGTGGTGCTGTTTTTAGAAGAAATTAGCTCTGTTTTTATGTTCCTGGATAACACCTTTAAGGCTAGGTTCAGACTACGGAATCTCCGGGCAGAGAATTTCCGAGTGCGGCCAGCGCTGACTGAATCAGTCGGCGCTAGGACCGCACGGACACTGCAGTCTCCAATAGACTGCAATGTGTTCCGTGCGGATTTCCGCCTGAAGAAAGAGCAACGCCATTCTTCAGGCGGAAATTTCCAAGCGGATTTTCCGTTCACAAATTTCGAAATGTGAATTTGTGAACGGAAACCCATTCACTACACTATGCATTTTAGCAAGCAGAATTTCCGCCTGCAATTTCAAAGCGGAACTGCAGGCGGAAATTCTGTAGTCTGAACCTAGCCTAAAAGGTATTCTCCCATAAGGGCCTGGCATATGCACAGGGGAGGTCCCCCAATCCGCTATAAGAAAGAGTGTGTGAAATCCCTTTAAATCACTTACCGATACTTGTAGCTCCAGCATCGATGCTATTCTCCACAAGCTCTTTAACAGCAGTTGCAAGGCTTAGTACAACCTGGCCAGAGCAGATCTGATGGACAGACTTGCGATCGATCGGCTTGATTGATTTAGCGGGTTCCGTGCTGAAAATTTGAAAAGAAATTCAGATATTCCAGTGAAGAAATAATCCTTATACAATAAAATCTCCCTTAGCGAACCATTTTTTTTATTCTCCGGCAGAGTCCCATAAGACTTAATGTATTTGCACCCCCCAAATAGCGACACTCCCAATAGCAGATGCGGATACATATAGTGGGAAACCAGGCTTATGTGCCAGCCCTACCTTGTACACAGGGCCGCTGTCAGGGGGGTACAGCCAATACCCCAGTAATCTGTATCCTCACCATCCCTGGGGGATGTTTTGTCCCCAGGGAAGTTGAAGGTATGAAGTCGCCCCCCCCCCCCAGCCGTCCTGCAAGTAGTCCCCTGGGTAGAGACTTATACCCTTCGCTCCAGTCGTGGTGACGCCCCCTCGGCTTGATTGACGGCTCACCACCACTCTGCGCTGTCTGCTCATGGAGAAGAGCGATGACACAACAGTCAATCAATGTGCGCGCGATTTCTGTAACGCATGGGAGTAACAGAGTGACACAGAGAGCTCAGCCTGAATCTGTAATGCTCTGTTTAGTCCCTGTCAAGACACTGCCATATATATTTATAGGGGGTTATCCAAAATAAGGGAAAAAAAGCTAATTTCTTTAAAAAACAGCACCACTCCCCACAGAACCTGAGGACAAGTATGGTGCTGTTTTTGGAAGAAATTAGCCCTGGCTTTCTTTTCCTTATTAACCCCTTTAGGATGTATTTACACATACAATATCCTGCACAGGATTTGAAGCTGCAGCATAAAATCCTGTGCATCAAATCTGTGCAGGATACTCTACGTGTGAATAGACCCTAAGGATATGGAATGTCCATGCAGAATTACGCCGGAATATTCCACACGGACATTCCGCTGCAGCAGAGTCCCATTGATTTAACAGGATTCTGCTGCACTGTTCAGACAGTGGAATTTTCCGATTCCAGCATCTACAAAAAGAAAAGACAGGTCTATTATTTCTGTGGATTTTGCTCAGAAATTCATTGCCATCTATAACATGGCGCATTTCCGAGCAGTCCTAGCACCCGCCGGAACTATCAAACGTGTGGTATGTCTGTCCGTGTTTTCCAGGAACACATTCTGCACATTTGGCAAAAAGGCTAATAAAAACGCCCATTCGGTCGCATGCCATTTTTTTTTTGTTAAAAAACATTGTGGCGAGATGTTAGCTGCAAGTCAATAGGGAACTGCAAAATGCCAGATCCACTTGGCGTTTTACAGTTTGGCTTTTTTTTTTTTTCTAATCCTTTTGGTGTTCTTCAACTATTTTGGGTTCCCTGGGTATTTCAAAAACAACCTCTTGTTCAGACTTTGGCGTGTTTTCGGGAAAATCTTGGCATTTTCCTCCCATAGAAGTCCATGGGAGTTAAAAAAAAAACGCCAATAAAAACACCATGTAGGTTTTAACTTTGGTGTTTTTGCAGACTTTTTTTTTTTGGACTTTAACGATCCAAAAATAACGATCCAAAAAAGGGATGGAGACTTTTTTTTTTTTTTTTTTTATTAAATTTTGTAGGGTACCATTAAAAAAAAAGATACAGTAGGGATGGAAAAATATATAATTTATAAAATATTTAAAAAATTGCATTTCTAAAATATAAATTTTGTTAAATACATTTTTTTCCATCCCTACTGCATCCTTTTTATTTATTTACTTTTTGCACCCAACAAAAATTCTTAAAAAAAATACGCCAAAGGGGCCAAAAAATGCTATTTCCACACAAAGGCAAAAACAGCAGGAAAAAAACCAAGTGGAAAGCCTTACACAACCATCTAGTGGACTGTTCCCCTACCCCTGGCTCTCCAGCTGATATAAAACTACAACTCCTAGTGTGGTAAGTTTTACTGTGAGATGGCAGGAAAATCGGAGACGCGTGCGCGGTAGAGTCGCTGTCATTTCTGCAGGATTCTACGCAGTTTCAGGCTATATCCTATTGTGATGTCCCAGTACAGGATATAGTCCAGTACAGTACTTAGGCCCCGTCAGGTTGAGTCCCTTTGTGCCTTAGGGGCTCTCCTTCAGTGTCTCCCCCATTGTGTTATATATATATATATATATATATATATATATTAGGTGTATTAGGTATAAAGGACCTTTGAGTTAATCACATGATACTGTTGTCACATGTTCAAGTCACATGTTTTGTTACCCAGAGAGCACCAGCTAACCAGGTGACCTGCAGCATGACCTATGGGCTCCTTGCTCAGCCCCTTTTATAAGAGGGGGAGGTACTACAAACTCTCTTAGATCCTGAGGTCAAGTTCACTCCAGATGTCTCAGAGCTAGTGTCCAGCACATCTGGAGGCCTCAAGCCTAACCTACAGCCACATGTCAGTAAGTCGTCTATGTCTGCTGTCACTACCTACAGTCAAGTCCATAAGGCTAGGTTCACACTGTGGAATTTCTGGGCAGAATTTCTGCCAGAGATCAAGCCGGCGGCACTAGGACCACACGGACTGAATTCCTGTCCCCCATAGATGTCAATGCATTTCTGAGTAGATCTCCGAAAAGATCTACCCAGAAATGCATTGCCGTCTATGGGGACAGCAATGCAGTCCGTGCGGTCCTAGTGCCGCTGGCTAAATCTCCGGCAGAAATTCTGCCCAGAGATTCCGTAGTGTGAACCTAGCCTTATAGTCAGTGTGGCTGAGTTGAAGTCTGTTCAAACACTGCAAGTCCCCTCTGTGTTACTGGCCACCTCTCTGGGATCCTGGCCTAGCTGTAAAGACTGTTTCCATCTGTCTACCTCAGTAAAGCTACCGTTAACCCTAACCTGGTCTTGGACTATTATTGCCCTGCCTAACCTTGGGATAGCGGTGTTACCGTTCAGGTGGTTACGGGGAAAACCACGCCCTGGCGTCACGAACATTTAGCAGTTACCAGTGCTCTGGTGGGCTGGAAAAGGTGGATACAGTCCTAGGAAAGAGTCCCCTAGGATTGTATCCACTTTTTCCAGCCCACGGGAGCACTTGAAAGCTGAACTAATTTATGCAGGAAAAGTCATCAACTGCCGAGCCGAGAAGTTCGTGACGAATCGAATTTACTGTAAGTTCGCTCATCTCTAGTACCATCTGCCCCTGGGCTACAACATCTGCTCCATACACCTCACCTTCACACCCCGTGTCGCACCACACTATAACAGGGAAAAAAAAATGTTCTAAAAAGAAGAGTCAGTTCCTAGTCCACTTGTTTATCAGCACACATGGAGTGCACAGGCTGGGACTTGTAGTTCCCTTGAGTCACAGCTGGTACTATAAGATATCCTGTACTATAAGATATCCTGGTACTATAAGATATCCTGTATCGGGACCCCTGTGAGTAACCCCACCGGACAACTTGTTCGGAAGATAAAGTTGCCCCATGGGGGGGGGGGGGGGGGGGGTATTACAATGTATTAACGCAGTGTTTCCCAACCAGCGTGCCTCCAGCTGTTGCAAAACTACAACTCCCAGGATGCCCGGACAGCCAACGGCTGTCCGGGCATACTGGGAGTTGTAGTTTTGCAACAGCTGGAGGCTCACTAGTTAGGAAACACTGTGTATTCTAATTCCTCTGCTTTCTGTTAGTAACTAGAATGTCTGGGCATGCTGGGAGTTATAGTTCTGCCACAGCTGGAGGCACACCGGTCAGGAAACACTTTATTAACCCTTTTGTATTCAAGCTTCTCTCTGCTTTCTGTTTAGTGGCTGGAATATTTTTTTTTCTTACATGACCTGACACTTCTCACAGCTGAGGGTTTGTTACACTTTCATCCAGCTTTTAGAAACACTTTGTGACTTTTATACAAAAGTTACAAGATGAGAAAAAGAACTAGAGAGTTGTCGGCTGCTGGGGAAACGGTTTCAGGTAGGATTCTTCACCTTAAACTGCAGGGACATTGTAACAAACCCGCAGCTGTGACGAGTAACAGATCAGCATCTATTTCCATTCGCTGACAGAAGAGATCCTGGAGAAGGGAAAAGCACAAAGTGTAAGAAAGTCACTGAACTCAAGAGGTTGTGCAGCAGCAGTGACTTACCAGGCCTGCTCCATAGTGCCGCACTGTCAGGCTGGGAGATGTAGTGCACACAGTGCAGGTCAGGGACGAGCGCTCCTCCCGCCCGCTGACAGCACGCGCCGCTCTTTCTGTACAGCTCAGCGCTCTGTCCAATCACAGCGCCGGAATCTCTCCTGCTGGCGTTTCATTGGCTGGCGAAATAGATGACGAATCTCTTATCCGCCACGTTTGATGAGGGCAACGCCGGTGTTGTTGACTATATTATTCCCTATGCGTTGCCCTTAGTTATGGCTGGCGTTTCAGTTCTTGAGTGAGTGAGGCATGCCGGGAAGGGAGTGACGTCACCAGATCTGAGAGTGAGTAGCGTGGTGTACACCGGGTGGTGCCGCCGTCATGTATAAGATCGAGCCGTATAACAGCGGAGACATCAAGGTGGATCTGCCCAGCTGCATGTACAGCCTGCCCAACCTGCACCAGCCCCCCTGCGGGCACCACGAGCAGGTAATACCGCCAGACCGGGCACCGCCGAGGCCTTTGCCTCTATACTGCACCATCATCATGTAATGTGCAGTTAGCACTATAGAGCAGTGTGCCCCCAGCTGTTGCAAAACTACAACTCCCAGCGTGCCGGGCATGCTGGGAGTTGTAGTTTTGCCACAGCTGGAGGTCCACAGTTTGGAGACCACCGGTATAGAGGTTTCTGTACAGATTAGAATCTATGTTGGGAAACCAACCAGAAGGGAACATATACTGTGGTGTAGTCAAAGGTCCTAACAGGCCAAGTCTAGTCTACTCTTCTTAGGCGGTGTTCACATTCTGCGTTGCATGTTCCATCAAAAAAAAAAAAATACCAGACAAAATAATGGGGTGATGTCTTGACACTGATGATTAAAAAAAAACATAAGCCAATGAGGGGGATATTCATTGGTGTTTGACGTGCAAAGTATCTATCTGGTGACACTATTATATTTTTATTTTAATGATGAAGAAGATGGCGCAGGTGTGAACCCACTTTGGTGTAGGGTCACTTTGGTGTCCCATAAATATTAAGATCCATTGCAGCCACGAGTACGGTATATGGTATTTGTTGAAATGTTTCTCAATATTGTGACCTATACCAGTGACATATGGTCAAACTTATGTGAACAGCCCCCTCAGATGACCGACCGTACACTGTAGTGGAGTTGGACAATGTTGCTGTTTTTGCAGGGCGCAGACTAAGGGTTCACATAACGTTCTTCAACTACGGTTCCCGCATACGTTTTCTATCAAAAACCGTATGGGGAAAAGTAAACCGTATGCGTTTTTAAGCAGTATACTGTTTTCAAAAGTGCATGCTGTTCCGTCAGTTTTTATAGAAAAAAAACCCATACGTTTTTGAAAATGTTGTCCATTTTTAATGGGAGGGGTCTTGGGTGGGGACTTTAGGATTCAAATGCGCATGTGCAAAGTAAAAACGTATGTTTTTCCCGTATGGAACCGTATACATGTGCGTTTCCCATTGACGTCCATGTTAAAAAAAAAAAAAAACGTATGCGGTTGCAGTACGATTTTTAAACCGGAGACAAAATCTTGGTCAACCACAGTTTTGACTCCGGTTTAAAAATCGTACTGCAACCGCATATGTTTTTTTTTTAACATGGACGTCAATGGGAAACGCACATGTATACGGTTCCATACGGGAAAAACATATACGTTTTTACTTTGCACATGCGCATTTGAATCCTAAAGTCCCCACCCAAGACCCCTCCCATTAAAAATGGACACAATTTTGAAAAACGTATGTTTTTTTTTTTTTTTTTCTATAAAAACTGATGGAACTGTATGCACTTTTAAAAACAGTATACTGTTTAAAAACGCATACGGTTTACTTTTTCCCATACTGTTCCATCCGTTTTTTTCCCATACATTTTTTGATAGAAAACGTATGCGGGAACCGTAGTTGGAAAACGTAGTGTGAACCCAGCCTAAGGGATATGGCGTACTCCTGACCTTCCCCTGATGGCAGATGGCAGGTGAGAGACGCGTCGGACATGTTGAACATCAAGGGGTGGTTTGGTGAAAAAAAGAACAGTTCTCCCCTATTAACAGGATAGGGGATAAGTGTCTGATTACTGCGGGTCTGACCATTCGGATCTACCACAGTCTCTAGGAGGCCCCGAAAGCACGCGCTCCATTCATTTCTATCAAAGCGCTGAAGATGGAGTATGTGTCGTATGTATTACACGCTCTCGGAGAGCTGGGCTGCTGTCATAAGATCCTGTAGATAAGGAATAAGTTCTTTTCTACCTGATAACTCCTTGAAGTGCTTTAAAGGGGTTATCCAGAAATAAACTTTATATATGTATATAATCTCAACTGGCTCCAGAAAGTTAAACAGATTTTTAAATTACATCTATTAAAAAAATCTTAATCCTTTCAGTACTTATGAGCTGCTGAAGTTGAGTTGTTCTTTTCTGTCTAAGTGCTCTCTGATGACACGTGTCTTGGGAACTGTCCAGAGTAGAAGCAAATCCCCATAGCAAACCTCTCCTACTCTGTGCAGTTCCCGAGACAAGCAGAGATGTCAGCATAGAGCACTGTTGTCAGACAGAAAAGAAAAACTCAACTTCAGCAGCTGATAATTATTGGAAGGATTAAGATTTTTTTTTTTATAGAAGTAATTTACACATCTGTTTAACTTTCTGGCACCAGTTGAGAATATATACATATATAAAGTTGATTTTAGTTGGGCCATTTTGATCTGACACAATGCAAATGTGCACAAAGCCTTAGCCACTGTCTTAGTATCTGTTCCAGAAGCAGACATGGCCGGTCATATAAGATTATTCTATCAGCACGACACTCTTCTGTATACCCTATTAGAGTATATAGGTGTCACAGGTAGGTGCTGCTCAGGATACAGTTTCACCTATTATCATGAAATTAAAGAAATGCATATAAAATATGTAGGTCTCTGTTAACATCTGCATTGTAACTTTCTTTTTTATTTTTTTAACTTTTTTTACTATGGAAAACACAATGTGCTGGATACTTTGTGTGGCTAACACCACTGCTGCCTACCAGACCTCATTCATCTGCATTGGGGTCTATAGGGTCCTGCTGAGGGGTCTTTGTTTAACTTTTTTTGCCCATAAGAAATCATGGAATCTGCCCTTAAAGGGGTACTCTGGAGAAACCCAATTTTTTTTTATTTTTTTAAATCAACTGGTGCCAGAAAGTTTTACAGATTTGTAAATTACTTCTATTTAAAAAAAAAAAATCATAATCCTTCCAGTACTTATCAGCTGCTGCATACTACAGAGGAAGTTGAGTTTTGTCCTGTCTGACCACAGTGCTCTCTGCTGCCACCTCTGTCCATGTCAAGAACTGTCCAGAACATAATCAAATCCCCATAGCAAACCTCACCTGCTCTTGACAGTTCCTGACATGGACAGAGGTGTCAGCAGAGAGCAATGTGATCAGACTGGAAAGAACTTCACAACTTCCTCTAGAGCATACAGCAGCTGATAAGTACTGGAAGTAATTAACAAATCTGTATTTTCTGACCCCAGTTGATTTCAAAACATTTAAAGGGGTACTCCGCTGCCCTGCTTCGGAAGCTCCGCTCCCCCTTCCCATAGGCTTTCATTGAGGGGGTGGGTGTGACGTCACGAGGGGCGGCCCTGAACGTGGAAGTCCGCACACAGCGTTCGGAACAATAAACTTCCGGACGCTGGGGAGTGGAGCTTCCGAAGCTGGGCAGCAGAGTACCCCTTTAAAAGGCCTTTAACAGTCTGATGCAGACTAGGGGTGTGAATCGCCAAGAATTTGGCGATTCGATTCGAATCGCGATACCAGTGTGGCGATTCGATATATCGCGATATATCGCGATACCGTCTAGGTGACGATATATCGCCCACCTGGGAGCATTCATAGATCCCAATAGACGCCGCTGTCAGCTTTGACAGCGGCGATCTAGTACTCCGGTGCTCACTTTTCTCATGTTATCCCGTCCGGGCTGCAAAATAAAATAAAACGCACTTTATCTTACCTGCCAACGAGCCCGCGGAGCTCCGGTACAGTCCGGTACAGGTGTTCGGTCCCCGGGCTGTATTCTTCTTACTTCCTGTTAGTCCGGCACGTCACATGGAGCTTCAGCCTATCACCAGCCGCAGCGATGTCCCGCCTCCGCTGGTGATAGGCTGAAGCTCCATGTGACGTGCCGGACTAACAGGAAGTAAGAAGAATACAGCCCGGGGACCGAACACCTGTACCGGACTGTACCGGAGCTCCGCGGGCTCGTTGGCAGGTAAGAAAAGTGCGTTTTATTAAAAATTCCACATCCCTAAAAGAATCGATTCAAAAATATTTTGAATCGATTCTGTATCGGCAAATGAAAAATCGCGATTATCGCGAGAATCGATTTTTTTTCTTACATCCCTAATGCAGACATTAACATGGATAGGATCTATGTATATTCTGGGGTGTATTATTGTATCTCTCTATGCCTTTAAAAAATATATATCTATCTCTATCTATATCTCTATCCAGTATGGCCAGTCACATGTTGCTTCTTTTTTTCAGGATGGAGCCGACCCTGCACTTCAGGCCCTAGAGTCCAGACAAGAAGACATCCTAAAGCGACTGTATGAGCTGAAAGCTGCTGTGGACGGCCTTTCTAAAATGATCCAGACCCCAGATGCAGATCTTGATGTGACGGAAATCATTCAGGCAGATGAGAGCGCAACCTCAGCCCCCCGCAGAGCTGACCTGGACTGTATACTAGGAAAGGTAAATATAAATGCCAGTATCTGGCACAGTGTTACCCCACCGCGGTGCCTCCAGCTGTTGCGAAACTAACTCCCAGCATGCCCTTTGGCTGTCTGGGCATGCTGGGAGTTGTAGTTTTGCAACAGCTGGAGGCACCGTGGTTGGGCAACACTGATCTGGCATAACAGAATTGATTAACTAGCTACACAGGTTAGTACAGTGATCCCTCAACATACGATGGTAATTCGTTCCAAATGAACCATCGTTAGTTGAAACCATCGTATGTTGAGGGATCCGTGCAACGAAAAGAATAGGAAGTTATACTCGCCTGTCCCTGCTGCTCCGGACCATCACCGCTGCCCTGGATGTCACGCTCCATCGCTGTCCCCGCCGCTCCGGACCTTCTCTGCTGATTGGGATCGTCGCTCTTCATCGTCGTCACGCACGCTGCTCCTATTGGATGACGGGACGGCGTGCGCGGCGACGTGATGACGACGGAGAGCGATGGCGATGCAGGGAATCCTGAAGAGGACGCTCCGGAGCGCCCGGAGACAGGTGATTGATCATCACGGGAGCACACATGGCACCTTAAACGGCTATCCGGTGGCAGCTGAAGCAGTCTGCACTGCCGGATAGCCGTTAATGCGACGGCCCTGACATACAAAAGCATCGTATGTTGATGCTGCTTCAACATGCGATGGCCTCTGAGAGGCTATCGTAGGTCGGGGGGTCACTGTATGTTGTACTGTTTATTGAAGTCTTTGTTAGGCAATGAGGTCCTTAGTTTGGTAAGTATTGAGTATAATTCACTGATGTAAGCCACTGCTCACTTGGCTTATGGGTCTATTAGATCTGTTGTATGCCAAAAAAACTAAACAAAAGAAACTTTATGAATGAAAAACAGAAGCCTCCCATTATACTGAATCGTAACAGTGCTCTTTGGTCTTCGGTCCATTCTGAGGGGTCTGCCTGAGGCTTATCCCCCAATCCTAAGGGAAAACTGAGTGTTCTTGCTTAAATGGGCGCTGTCAGATACAAAAACCTTTGATATGTTGTAAAGCATGTATGACCAATAGGTTTTGCAATTGCTTTCATTAGAAAATTTTCAGTATTTCATACTGAAAAAGCCAGTCAAACAACTGCACCCCCCCCCCCCCCCCTGCCTGGACACATACTAGTCCTGCTGTGTCCATGCATCATCACCTACGTCATGGACACTTCCTTGATTGACAACTGTGAGCGCAGAAAAATCCTCCCACTGTCAGCTTGTGTCCCGCTACTGTCAGTGAGGACAAGCTGGGAGTTGTAGTTTTGCTAATGCTAGGGGAGATGTGAGCAGACAACATACTGAGGGAAGGGGCGGAGACCTGCAGTGAGGCCACGCCCCCTCCCTTTGAGAGGAATTTAGACTAGTGAGCTAAATTAAAAGTGTAATAAAAAATAAAGGTGCTAGACACATAAATTAAAAATCTGCAAAATGACATACCTGTGGATAATGGAAGTCAATGAACACCCCCCATTGAAGTCAATGAAGTCTGCTGCGGAAATGCTTCATAAGATCTTCCTGTGTGAACCTACCTTTAGGGTCTGTTCACACGTACAGTATTCTGCGCAGATTTGATGTGCAGGATTTCAAACTGTTCAGTCATTCAGTTTACATGGAGATCTGCAGCAGAAAATCCTGTGCATCAAATCTGCACAGAATACTGTATGTGTGAATAGACCTTTTAGGTGTTTTGTTTTGGCATTCAATGCGGGTGCTGCAGGGAGATCGGAGGGGGGGGCGGTGTCTCAGCAGTTGGCCCCCGTGACCGGACATCTAATCCCCTATCCTTTGGATAGGGGATAAAATGTTTTTGCCCGGAATACCCCTTTTAAAATTTTGCAAAAGGCGGGAATGTTCACAGAGGAATCACATTGAACAAAAGGGCTTTTCATTTAATCGTAATTACTCTCAGAAATCTGGCTGTGTGAACATTGCCTTAGGGTGAAACCACACGATCAGGTTGCGGTTGGCCACATGCAGTAAATGCTACTGTTAATCTGCGCTTTTTTTTTTTTAATTACATGCCAGTTTCTGGGGTGTTTTTAGATTAATTTATATGGACCTTGCTTATTAGTTTAATTTGCTATTTTTGCATCTGCTTGAATTGCACCTCAACCACACAGTTTAGTAGAAACATTGACAATGTGGTGAAGATCTGCATGCAAAACTACAACTCCCAGCATGCCTAGAGATGTAGATTTGCAACAGCTGGAGACACACTATTTGGAAAACACTGTTAGAAATGTATAGTATGTAACTATAACAAGAATGGTGTAACTGCAGGGTTTGTTTCTCACATTCAGGACTATGGTGCGCTGAGAGATATTGTCGTCAATGCAAATCCCTCTTTGCCTCCACTTTCCCTGCTGATCCTGCACGGTCTATTGTGTGAGAGATACCAGGTGCTGTCTGCGGTTCACACTCACTCGTCCGTCACAAACATCCCGGAGCCGCTGCTGAAGTGCTTTGGAGACCAGGTCAATAAGAAGTCCCGGCAGGACTATCAGCTTGGCTTCACCCTCATATGGAAAGATGGTAGGTATAGAGGAGTCTCATCTATGCTTCAATTTAATTACAGCCCGAGAGCCATGGTTGTAGCTTTTGGCGCTACTCTAGAGGAGCTCCAGTACATAAGTTCTTATCCCCCTATCCTCTTTCCGTGCACCGATTACTGTCGACCACAACATGAAGGGGCGGCTGATACATCTCTTCATGTATCTCTATGGGAAAGCTGAAGATACATGTGATTTATCGCCAGCTCTCCTATAGAGATACATGTAGGGGCGTGCATGGAGCAGAGGTTGCTTTGTGCATAAGGATAGCTTGGGAGCCAGGCAGGAGATTGCAGGGGTCCCTGTGGTCAGATCTCTGCGGTCAGACACTTATCCCCTATCCTGTGTTTAGGGGATAATAATTTATGTACCAGAGTTCCCCTTTAAGGGCTTGTTCACACTGCAGTGGTGCTACAGTAAATGGAGTTATGTTGGGAGTTGAGTGGGAAAAAAATTGTGCATGTTCTATTTTTTTTTTTTTCTCCAGTAAAATACCAGATCCCCAAATGGACCCTATTTAAGTTAATTGGATCTGTGGGTGACCCGGTGGTGTCAGTGGTACCCAGTCCAGTTTGACATACCAAGAATGGGATGGAGAACAATGCAATGTGAACCTAGCCTAAGTTACACACATTTATTTAAAAAGAAATATAAATAATGGAGTGTGGGGTATAAGATTCATTGCCCTGGACTATATGTGCTGCTGTTGGCCCTGCTCCTTTTACTTCCCTCCCAAAATCCCTTCAACCCTTGCAAAAAAATTCAGAGCCTTTAAAAAGCTGTGTATCATAGTGCAATTTCCCAGAAGGATAAAGTGGCTATTTCTCGGCAGGCATGACATCACTGAAGCCTGCTGGGGGACCATTTCCATCCTCACATGGTTGCAGACCTGTGATGAATAGAAGACCTCAAGCTCTGTGCATGTATAGTCTGTGTTGCCATCAGTGAAATTATCCTGCAGCTTTCAGTCTGTGGAGCTTTCACTTTCTGTGCAGCTGTCAATCAAGCTCAGAGAAGCACTTCCTAAGTTTGGTCTCCTGCCATGCCAGGATGAGACCAAATTCACTGTACTAATTGTGGCGGGGATCTGAATAGTGCCACCTAGTTTTTTTTTTTTTTTTTAATATAACATTTTAAACCTATTTATGTTAGTTTAAAAAGCAAGTGAATGGGAAAGAGTCTAATTACACAAAGAATACTATTAAAAGTTTTATTTGGTGATAGGTACTTTATTTTATTTTTTTTACTGTAAATTCATTCTTTAGATAAGCAGTATGTCATCTGGAGTGCTGGTTATGATCCTGACCACACTAATCTAAGCTAGATTTGTATATTATATATAGCAGGGCTAGCGTGCAGTACATTGTTCACTAGTAATGCTAGAACAGTATTGGTTTTGGTTACTGTAACATGAAAGATTACTTTTTTTTTGTTTTCCTTTAGTGCCCAAACCACAGATGAAATTTAGCATTCAAAATATGTGTCCAATTGAAGGAGAAGGCAATATCGCCAGGTTCCTGTTCTCACTGCTGGGCGACACGTTTAATGCAGTTACCGCTACTCTTATTGACAGCTGGGTGGATAGTGCCATTTTTCAGATGAGAGAAGGGAGCAGCAAGGAAAAAGCTGCGGTTTTGAGGGCAATGAACTCTACCTTGGGCAAGACTCCCTGGCTGGTAGGGAATGAACTGACAGTCGCAGATATTGTGAGCTGGTGCGCCATTCAGCAATCTGGAAATACCACCTCTGTCCCGGCAAATGTGCTGAAGTGGATGAAGTCTTGTGAGAACCTCCCCTCCTTCAATACTGTGCTTAAATTATTATAGTTGAATGAGTTCTGTTAAGGTTTAGTATCTGCGGTGCAGATCCCTAATGGCATAACCAAGGAGGTGTACGGTACTGGCTTTTTTTTTTTAATCTTCAGCATGTATACAACTTTCTGGTTCCCTGTAAGCCAGCATTAAATTGGTTAATTGTATTGATACACAGTAACTATAATAAACATTTTAACAATGGCGTCTTCATACAGTAGTGTGAATGTTCCATGAGCTGAAAAAAATTCTTCCATAGGGAGGTACATATTACAATAGGACAATGCCATTCAGGGTGTTATGCCTATTGTTAGATCAGTGTTTCCCAACCAGGTTACCTCCAACTAGTCCAAAACTACAACTTCCAGCATGCCCAGACAGCTGTTGGCTGCCCGGGCATGCTGGGAGTTGTAGTTTTGCAACAGCTGGAGGTACCCAGGTTGGGAAACACTATTAGATAATCCTATAATTACTAAACTGTTAGACAAGCTTCCTCTCTACTTTGCTATAGATTGGCAGTAGATTCATGGGGAGCAAGAATCTTAAATATTTAATATAGTATATATGTACTAGATCAAGATTTGGGCTAATCAATATAGAAGGTTAATGGGATGTTAAAGCAGCACTCCAGTTATTTTATTTTCACTAGTTGTACAGCAGAATTTATTTTATTCCAGCACAGTGGTATCTGTAAGTTTCATTAGTCTAGCAGATTAATCTGAGTCTCAAGATAAGGGGGTATTCAAAGATTTGGTACAGGAGCTGTAAAATTAGTGTAGTTCATATAAGTGTCTGTCCCTGTGTTTGATGACTTGTCTTGCTGTTCCTATGTGATCTTTGCCCTGGATGTTCATTTTAAGTACTATACAAAATTAGTGTCATAGGCCTAACGCAGGTTGCAGTGTGGCCCGAGATATTACATCACTAGTCAGGTGTTGAAAGGGAGCAAGTCTGTGCTTCAATGGGTGAAGCGACCATTTGTGGGAGGGAGGTCATAATTCACAGGGCTGCAGAAATTTGTAGTTTCAAGCACAGCACACATAGAAGGGAGCCTAGCTGTGCTGCAATAATAGTGGGAGGGGGATAAGTCACCTCCCAGCTAGAAACAAGGGATCCAGGGGATTGTTGCTGTAGGGAAAGCACAAACAGGAAATAGCCAGTTTACAAACAAGAAAGCAGAGTTATGGGGACACACATGGCTATTTACCACCAGCACAAGCACGGATCCTTGGTAGGCATGTTCATTACTGGCTGGCAGATAATAAGTAAAGTCATCTTAGGTTAGATAACCCCCCTTTTAATGTGTCAAAATGGTAGATTATGCCATGAAAAATATTTTGTGCATAGGGTTAATATCTGCATCAGTTTCACAATGGAATGAGGAACAAACTAGGAACTCTTCCCCCAGCTGTAATGCCTCAGGGTTAGACACCTCCCCATCACGTATGGATAGGTAAAGGATTATCTATGGACTCTTGAACACACCTGTCTATAACATTTCACAGTAATGACTGTACACCACAGTGTATAAATAACGTTTAATTTACAATAACATTCAGTGAACAGACAACACTTAAAGCTGGAGGCCGGCATCTCTGCTCATCTGTCCCTGTAATAACTTGAGGCTCTTCTTCAGTCTCTCATTCTCTTCCTCTAAATCAAGAACTTTTTGCTGAAGATCCTGAACCACCTGAAATAAACGCAAAGCCAGGAACAGATCATAAATAGTGGGCATGAATAAAGGTAACTGATTTCAAATACATTTCTGGCTTTATAATTAATAGGTGAAAGCCTGACTAACATACTAAAGAGGGTTTCCATCAAAATTGATAGCCTGTTTAAGAGAACACCCTGGCAATCAGCTTTCTCGGTTGCTCTTCATTGGGGGGGGGGGACACCTATACTGATGGGTATATGCTCTTGCCACTAGGCGGCACTGACACTAGGAAAAAAAAAAAGTAATCGCCACCTGCCCACTGGAAGTGAGGTAGTCAGTATTAACTAGTATCAGTAGGAGGCAAGACACAGGTCTGGGAGCTCCCCAGATCTGGTCTATTTTATTTTCTACTACTGTATGTCTAGTTAGGTATTTTTCTTAGGTTGAGTGACAGAAGAAACCCCTTATTGCCAACAGCCAGCACCTGGAGGTTGTACCCTTGGTCCGGGTCCCCCACTGCCCCTGCTCGCCTTACTATGGCAGCCTGGAATGTAGTGGTAGTATTCCCCTACTACTGGAGCAGTTTCTGTGGTCTGGGCAGTGAGGGGTTAACACTCGCTATTTTATTCATGCAGCTTCAGCTGTATCTCCTGTCTTCAACAACTAAGGTGGGGGTTATGAGGGAGCTACTTTAACATTCCCCCAGCCAGGAGCTGCCAGTACTTTCTGGAGCGTCGGAGCCACCTGCATGCGGTCAGAACTGCTACAGACCCGGCTGCTCTCCCCGCGCTTCTATTATGCAAGGCAGGAGCCACCACCACCTCATCGGGTCTGCTGTGCATAGCCGGCGCGTGTTCAGAGGGTTATGGTGGCACTTCGCCCTTCTCCCCCTGTCCCTGCGTGTGAACGGGAAGTCAGGCTCCTCTCCAGGTCCGCGTGCTGCCAGGTCATTCATACATCCGGCAGCTTACCTGCGGCTGTGACATTACTTGGAGCTTTTCCCAGCACCGCTCCTCCCTCACTGCAGGGGGGTCAGCAGCGCTCGTTAGAGTGGCTCCATTAGCAGCTCCCGAAGTGGTAGCCCGGCAGGAGCTCTTCTTGTCCCCTGGCTCAGAGCCGTGCAGCGGTTTAGCAGGTGCTTCTACAGCGCACTGCTTCATCCCATTGCCGAACCAGGGACTCCTAAGTGTCCTGCATATGCTGTGGGCGTCATAGCCCATGTCACTAAGGGGTTCATGCATGTTTAGTTCAATATAAAAAAAAAAAAAAAAAAAAAAGCATCTGCAAGCCGCCGTGGCAGGTCTTTGCCAGGGATTTCACAATCCCTTGGAAGATTCTGAGGATACCGTCAGTGAGTGTTCTTCTCTACCGGTGGGTGCCCCATACCATGTCTGTCCTCTACCACCTGTCACTCATCACATGCTGATGTATCTGCAACTAGAGTTCTGGTACCCCACTGCAGTATGAGATGTCCGAAGGAGTGACAGACAGTGGTCTGCGTGGTTTTCTCCACTGCCTGTCACTCGTCACACGGCTCATGCATCTGCGGCTGGAGTTCCGGTTCCCCAGTATGTGCGAAGTGTGGAGTGAATCAGCGTGTCCTATGGACCCTATACAGGGTGACAGTGATACAATGCACGGCTTTAGCCTCCCCCCGCTCTCCCAGGGTGGCAGGGAAACTATGGCTTCTAGACCTCCCCTCCCCTCCCACATGCGCCAGAGGGGCACAATAGTCATCCCTTTTTGCCAGCGCCTGGAAGTGTACTTGTTCAGCCAGACTTCCCACAGTTTCCGCCACAGTCGGTCTCACATGCCACGGGCATGGTCAGGTTCCGTACCTCACTGCTGGTGTGAGAAATCTGGATGAGGGTCCCTGCAGTAACACGGGACTGATTCCAGTCAGCCAGCCTTTCGTCTGCCGAGTCTCCTACACTGCAAGGTCGCTGTTAGATTGGCCACACTCCAGTACCCCACTTTCTGTGGGAGGGTTTGAAGGAGTGATCGCGTGCGTTCAGGCATCCTACCCCATGTTGCTCACTTGCCCTGTACAATGCACCACATACTGGTTCGCAGGATTCTCTACCTTACCCGGTCCCCCTCTACATGCCCACTACTCTCATGGCTGACTGCTGGTGACCCACTTTCAGTGTGTGGTTCAGGATGAGAGACCCGGTATAGCCATATAGCCAGACTGTGTCTGCATGGTTCCACCAGGTGACCTCCCCGTGACTGCAGCCCGTTGACTCCCTTTCCATGTGAAGTTCCACACCGTATGTCTGTGGCTTCATTGGACCTGTGTACCTGTAAGTCAGACTGTCTGCATGTTTCCTTTCCCACATACATCCTTTATCTCTCGTGTCTGTAACAGTAGTCCTGGTGTTTAACACCATTAGGAGATGGGGTGTGGGTGTTTCCTGCAGTTTCCATGGCCTTTCACAGCAGAAGAGTGCCACATTGGTCTGCTAGGGGCTTGGTTGTGACATACCATTGGGTGCTGAGCCTTTCTTCCATAATGCCGGATTTCTGGATGTCTGCGGTTTCTTTCGTGTCTGCAGTCTTGGTACCCCACTACTGTCGTGAGGTAACCATGTCTGTGTCCCTATATATGCTACGGTCCCTCTGCACGTGTAGAGCCCACTTTTCCTTCTGTAGGTGGATGTGGCTCAGGCCTTCTTTGCTTCCACAGGTCTGTGGCGGTTGAACACCTCTGTTCTGACATGGGGCCTGATGGGGCGACAGTCAGGTATCAGGTGCCTTCAGGTATCTTTCTGGGTTCCTTTTGCAGGGTGGCTCAGGCACCTGCTCTGTTGCCTTAGACACGACCATGAAGGCTCCTGTTAGGGTGTCCCTTTCTACGCAGTTGGTTGCTGTGTACACACTTTTTACTTGCATTCGTAGTCATGACTTTGTATCCTTGCCCAGCACTAGTGTCCAGGATTCTGATCTCTCTGGGGACACACATTGGCTCCTCCGTACCTCAATATGTTGTTGCAGAGTTCCTGGGGGCTATGTCCACCTAGTACTTTGTTCTGTTACCGTAGGGCGGCATTTCCTGCTCCTACAGTGCCTGGTGCACTTTGACAATACCCTTTCCTTGGGGTACGGGCATCAGGGAGTTTGACATGGTCAGTGCCTGAGTTTCATCTCGACCACCCATTGTTTTTTTTCCCCTCCGCTAAGGGGACTATTTCGCTGGGCGCTTTCTACTGCCAATATGGAGTCATCTTTTTTTCCCCACGATATAGGTGGGGTATTTGGCTGGGCTTTTTTTTTTTTTTTTTGCTGGAGCATTCAGACGAGTCTTGCGCTGTCTTTGCTTCTGTGCTTGCTGCCCACTATCTTGGCCTGGCTCTCTTCCTGTTTCGTGGTTATCTGCTGCTGCTTATTCAGCCTCGGCGCTCTCCTCTGTTGGCGTTTATGCAATCATGTATGGCTCTGTGACAGCCGGTCTAGCCACAGTCTGTTGTTTAGGTCCTGCCATTGCTCTCCTCCTCCCCCCTTGGCACAATATACCTGGAGGGGTGTGTTTATCCTTCCCCCTTTGTGGTGTCAGTGCAGCACAACTGACACTGTCAATGTTCTGGCGTAACCTTCCTCTGCCCAGAACCTGGGAGTCCCAATTAGGTTCCCTTTTGTTCCCATCCTGCCAGGATGTTACTTTGGAGTGCTCTGGTCTGCTCGGCCTCTGGGATCCAGGACCAGATAGTTTCCTTGTCTCTGACACTGTCCTAGGATGCTGCGGAGTGCCTTATTTTCTAGGTCAGTCCTACTGATTCTTTGGGACTTACACATGCCTGAGGCCTCAATCATCACTAACGATCCTGCCCAGACTTCTTTGCGATCTCTTGTGGGGCGGTTTCTGTATCGCACTTTTTGTTATCGACACAAGTTTGTCACCCAGAGTGTTTCGCAGGCGTTGGGTTTACTTACCCTTCAGGTGTAAGTCTTCCAGGGGTCTCAGGAGCCCCCAATTCCCTTGTCGGCCGCTCCGGTGTTCTAGGATGCTCCTTTTCAGGGTCTTCCACTCCTTTCTCAGCCGTTTATTCTTCCATGTACATCTTCCAGGTAACTCAAGAACCTTTAGTTCCCATGTCTGTCACTCCGGCATTCTTGGATGCCCCCTTTGCAGGGCATTCTACTTTTTTTTGGCAGTTATTACATTCTGTCTCCTCCTTCGAGGTCCATGTCCTCCCGAGATGGAGGACGGTCTGGTCATCAGGATTACACCAGTTGAGCTGATTTCGCCTCCCGGGTGCTCGCGGCAGGTCTCTGGGACAAGGGTTTTGGGTCTGCAGATGTTCAGGTAATTGATCTTAAGCACCCGGCCTCTCTAGAGCTGGTTTCCGTCTTTTTCTGGTCTCCACCTTCTGTGCTCGCCTTCTGCTCAGGGGTATGCTGCTCTCCCTGGTGTTTTTCCACTATGTTCTCTTGAGTCAGATGACACTGAATGGGGTTCTCTTGTTATGCCCCTTTTCCATTTTTTTTTTCCAGCCTGCTAATGCTCTGTCTGGTTCTGTGTTTTTTTTTTTTGGAGTTGATGGTTACGGCCCATCTGGCTTCCTTGTCTCCCTATCTGGACCGTAGGTTAGAGTCTCTGAAATGGTCAGTCCCTTCCTTTGGCATCCCAGTCCATCTTCATGGATAGAGGATCTTCCAGGAGCTCAAATCTCGTTCGCAGACCTTACGGATGAGTGGGTTTGGTCTCTGGCCAGATTCCCTTTCTCTGGTGGTTGTTTTTCCCATCCTAGGGGACTGCTTTGGTATGTATCATCAGTATAGGTGTTTCTCTCTCCTCCCCCGCCGCCCCCCCCCCCCCCCCCCCCCCCCCCAAATGAAGAGCAACCCGGAAAAGGAGATTTTTGCTGTGAACAGGGCTCTGTTCATTGTGTAGTAATATAGGGAGGGGAGATTTATCAAAACCTTGTCAGAGAAAATTTGCCCATAGCAACCAATCAGCTTGCTTTCATTTTTAAAGAGACCTCTGCAAAATGAAAGAAGGAATCAAACTGGTTGATGTGGGCAATTTTTCCCCTGCACAGGTTTTGATACATTTCCTTCACAGTCTCTAAGGTTGAAAAGGAAAAAAAAAAAAGTTCAACCTAAAACCCTACAGTTTTGTTCCAGAGGAAGGAAGGCAAAAGCAAAAGCCATGAGGCTGGTGCCAATTGCCCCATGACTGGCCCCCAAATGGAATCAGAATAAATCCCTGTTCTATTCCCATAAATCTAGTATTAATAACCTCTCTTTGTATAAAGTGACTATTCCTAGTCACTGCAGCTCAAATCCCATTTACCTTAACAGGAACTGAGCCCACGGCTTCCAGACATCTGTATTGTAGATCTGTCTGTGGTTGCCCTGCAAGACAGCTGATGGGTGGGGGTGCCGGGTGTCAGCACCCTGCCCATTAGATATTCCTGTCCTATCCTTAGAATAGCACAACCATTTGTTGAACAACCCCTTTAAAAAGTTCAGGTCAGCCTAAAGAGACTGGGAGAATTTATAAAGTATGTAGGTGAACGATTTTTCTACACTTTTAATATGTGTGATGGCATTATGTATTTTCCCCCCAATTTAATAAATGGTCACATGGAATGCGATAAATATAAAATTTTTATGACAATATTGAACACTTCTTTGTATGGTTCCTCCTCTGCGACTTTTTACAAATGCTGTACAGTGTTAGTTTCATAAGCTGGGTCTGGGCTGGTATAGATTTACAACAAATCCCACCTTTCAGGTGCTCCCGTGGGCTGGAAAAGGTGGATACAGTCCTAGGAGAGAGAGAGTCTCCTAGGACTGTATCCACCTTTTCCAGGTGGATACAGGTATCCACCTTTATGCAGGAAAAGTCATCAACTGCCGAGCCGAGAAGTTCGTGACAAGTTGAATTTACTGTAAGTTCGCTCATCTCTAAAATTCATGACTACTGCAAAAAGTTAAAAAGGGGTACTCCAGCCCTAATAGATCTTATCCCCTATCCAATTGGCGAAGCGTGACAACCACTGGGCCTGAGTATCGTGATGTCACAACTCTGCCCAGTGTGACGTCACACCCCTCCCCCTCAATGCAAGTCTATGGGAGGGGGCGTGACGGCCGTTACGCCCCTTCCCATAGGCTTGCATTGAGGGGGAGGGGCGGAGTCGTGACGTCACTATAATCCAGCCCCGTGGTCGTCACACTAAGCCTCCAGCGCTGTGGAGGGCTCACAAAGGTGGGTGCGGAATGACAGATTGCTGCGGTTTCCAGCGGCGGGACCCCCTCGATCCTACATCGTACATTAGGGCCAGAGTACCCCTTTAAGTAGACCATGGCATAGCTGCTCCATTTTAGAAAGAGCTTCTAAAAGCAAAAGTTGCAATAAATCTCTGAACATCAACTGAGACAAATCAACTCCACAAAAACAGGGTAAAATCAAATGATACATTTTCCTAATATACTTTAGTGCCAGTGGTACTTAACCCCTTAAGGACTCAGGGTTTTTCCGTTTTTGCACTTTCGTTTTTTCCTCCTTACCTTTTAAAAATCATAACCCTTTCAATTTTCCACCTAAAAATCCATATTATGGCTTATTTTTTGCGTCATCAATTCTACTTTGCAGTGACATTAGTCATTTTACAGAAAACAACTCAACTTCAGCAGCTGATAATTATTGAAAGGATTAAGATTTTTTAATAGAAGTAATTTACAAATCTGTTTAACTTTCTGGAGCCAGTTGATATATATAAAAAAAGAAAAAAATTTTTTTACCTGGAATACCCCCTTAAGGACTCAGCCCATTTTGGCCTTAAGGACTCAGACAATTAAATTTTTACGTTTTCATTTTTTCCTCCTCGCCTTCTAAAAATCATAACTTTTATATTTTCATCCACAGACTAGTATGAGGGCTTGTTTTTTGCGCGACCAGTTGTCCTTTGTAATGACATAATTCATTAAATCATAAAATGTATGGCGCAACCAAAAAACGCTATTTTTGTGGGGAAATTAAAAAGAAAAACGCAATTTTGCTAATTTTGGAAGGTTTCGTTTTCACGCCGTACAATTTACGGTAAAAATGACGTGTTCTTTATTCTGAGGGTCAATACGATTAAAATGATACCCATTATTACATACTTTTCTATTATTGTTGTGCTTAAAAAAAAAATCACACTTTTTAACCAAATTAGTACGTTTATAAACCCTTTATTTTGATGACCTCCAAGTTTTTTATTTTTCCATATAAGCGGCGGTATGAGGCCTCATTTTTTGCGCCATGATGTGTACTTTTTTTTTGATACCACATTTGCATATAAAAAAACTTAATACATTTTTTTATAATTTTTTTTAAATAAAATGTATTAAAAAAGTAGTAATTTTGGACTATTTTTTACGTTCACGCCGTTCACCGTACGGGATCATTAACATTTTATTTAATAGTTCAGACATTTACGCACGCGACAATACCAAATATGTCTTAAATAAATTTTTTATGCTTTTTGGGCGTAAAATAGGAAAAAACGGACGTTTTACTTTTTTATTGGGGGAGGGGATTTTTCACTTTTTTTTTACTTTTACATTTTTTTTTTTACACTTGAATAGTCCCCATAGGGGACTATTCATAGCAATACCATGATTGCTAATACTGATCTGTTCTATGTATAGGACATAGAACAGATCAGTGTTATCGGTCATCTCCTGCTCTGGTCTGCTCGATCACAGACCAGAGCAGGAGACGCCGGGAGCCGCACGGAGGAAGGAGAGGGGACCTCCGTGCGGCGCTCTGAATGATCGAATCCCCGCAGCAGCGCTGCGGGCGATCCGATCATTCATTCATTGAAATTGCGCACTGCCGCAGATGCCGGGATCTGTATTGATCCCGGCACCTGAGGGGTTAATGGCGGACGCCCGCGAGATTGCGGGCGTCGGCCATTGCCGGCGGGTCCCTGGCTGCAATCAGCAGCCAGGATCAGCCGCACATGACACGGGCATCGCACCGATGCCCGCGGTTATGCACAGGACGTAAATGTACGTCCT
This sequence comes from Hyla sarda, assembly GCF_029499605.1. Taxonomy (NCBI): domain Eukaryota; kingdom Metazoa; phylum Chordata; class Amphibia; order Anura; family Hylidae; genus Hyla; species Hyla sarda. Next base: position 186,596,037 of record NC_079196.1, on the reverse strand, counting down.
GGTGCGTTAAGTACCACCGCACCAGGACGTACATTTACGTCCTGCGTCCTTAATGGGTTAAGGACTCAGGGTTTTTCCACTTTCGTTTTTTCCTCCTTACCTTTTAAAAATCATAACCCTTTCAATTTTCCACCTAAAAATCCTTATTATGGCTAATTTTTTGCATCACCAATTCAACTTTGCAGGGACAATGGTCATTTTACCCAAAAATTCACGACAAAACGGGAAAAAAAAAAAAATCATTGTGCGACAAAATCGAAGAAAAAAAACGCCATTTTGTAACTTATGGGGGCTTCCGTTTCTACGCAGTGCATATTTCGGTAAAAATTACACCTTATTATTCTGTAGGTCCATACGGTTAAAATGATCCCCTACTTATATAGGTTTGATTTTGTCGGACTTCTGGAAAAATCATAACTACACGCAGGAAAATTTATACGTTTAAAAATGTCCTCTTCTGACCCCTTTAACTTTTTTATAGGGCGGTATGAGGGCTCATTTTTTGCGCCGTGATCTGAAGTTTTTATCGGTACAATTTTTGTTTTGATCGGACTTTTTGATCACTTTTTATTCATTTTTTAATAAAACATATGTTTATTTTTATTTACACTTATTTTTTTTATGGGAAAAGGGGGGTGATTCAAACTTATTAGGGAAGGGGTTAAATTACCTTTATTAACACTTTTTTTTAACTTTTTTTTTTTTTTTCACACACTGATCTCCTATGCTGATCACTGGCGTGTATTAACACGCCTGTGATCAGCGTTATCGGCACTTGACTGCTCCTGCCTGGATCTCAGGCACGGAGCAGTCATTCGTCGATCGGACACCGAGGAGGAAGGTAAGGGCCCTCCCGGTGTCCTGTAAGCTGTTCGGGACGCCGCGATTTCACAGCGGCGGTCCCGAACAGCCTGACTGACTAGCCGGGATACTTTCACTTTAGAAGCGACGGTCAAAGCTTCTAAAGGGTTAGTAACCGCGATCGGCGATGTGTGGTATTAGCCGCGGGTCCCAGCCGTTGAGGAGCGCTGGAACCGACGCGATGTGAAGCGGGGTCGCAGCGCGACCTCACTTCATATCGCGGGAGCTGGCGCAGGACGTAAATATACCTTCTGCATCGTTAAATTGTTAATACTTCTACTGAAGGTAAGAGCACTGCATTTCTACAGAATAGAGCAATATTTCCCAACCAGTGCGCCTCCAGCTGTTGCAAAACTACAATTCCCAGTATGCCCGGACAGCCGTTGGCTGTCCGGGCATGCTGGGAGTTGTTTTGCAACAGCTGGAGGCACAATTGTTGGGAAACACTGGAATAGAGGAAAGCTTATTAGGAAGTCAGTCACCTTAGATCCAGGATACTTACGTTCTCTCTCTCCTGGAAGAGCTCACTTTTCAGCATTACATCAGCAGATGGACGCCGTGAACAGTCAGCGCTGGTTAATAGGCTGACATATTTACTCTGCACTGGCCAATGGGCTTCAAACAATTCAGGGATGATGCCACTGCTGAGAGACCTTAGGACGTCATTTCTTTCCATCTCTGTCCCAAATGGATGGAAGAGCTCCAATAATATAACTCCAACACTGTACATATCAGACTGGAAAACACAAGCGCAATGGATTTCATTACCAAGAACCTCACATGGTGCTCAATGAACAATGGGAGTAAGAACTAAAACGCTGTGCCAAAAAAAAAAAAAAAAAAAATTGGCACATTTTTTGTGTATTTTACACACTTTTTTTTTTTACATTTTCACCTTGCTTGACAAAGGGGTAGGAATTCTGTATATAAGGGGTGCAGTCTAAGTGCCCACAAATGCACCTAAAAGCTAAGAACTTATAGAAAATGAAAACTAAAATTAGACTGAAAATATAGTCCAGATTCTTAAGACAGCCTGCACCACTTGGAGAGGGGACATCGATATCAGAGCAACGGGGGAACGTAGGACGGTGAGTTTAAAGTTTGTTTTGTTAAAGTGTTAAAAAAAAAAAAAAAGGCACCGGAGTACTTCTTTAAAAGCTGGAAGTTGGTTGCTATGAACAACTGCATCTCTCTCTCTACACAGGTTTTGATAAATATCCCCCCATGGTGCATTTGTAGGATATCTAAGCTAAGAATCACACTTTTTCATTGCACCATCATTTGCGTCCCATGACAGGGTGACTAGAAATGGACAGTTTAGTCATCCCAGTATATCTAGAGAAGGATATTGAGACTATTAAAAGGGGTATTCCACTGAAAAATAAATTTTTTTCATATCAAATGGTTCCAGAAAGTTACAGATTTGTAAATTACTTCTATTAAAAAAAAATAATCCTACCAGTACTTATCAGCTGCTGAAGTTGAGTTGTTCTTTTCAGTCTGACCACTGTGCTCTCTGCTGACACCTCTGTCCATGTCAGGAACTATCCAGAGCAGGATAGGTATGCTATGGGAATTTGCTCCTACTCTGGACAATTCCTGACATGGACAGAGGTGTCAGCAGAGAGCACTTTAGTCAGAGAGAAAAGAACAATTCAACTTTAGCAGCTGATAATGTACTGGTAGGATTAAGAATATTATTTTTTTTTTAAATAGAAGTATTTTACAAATCTGTTTAACTTTCTGGAGCCAGTTAATGGTTTTTCACTAAAATACCCCTTTAAGTATTTTATTGGTAACCCCCTAGAGTGAAAAGATAACAGGGAGAAAGGATGTTGAACAGACAGAGCAATTAATGGGGAGAAAGGGTAGTGAGAGGGAAACCCACTGCAGAATCTGCACAGGAAGGGTGGAGAGTGTCAGCTTTAGTACAGTAGAGAAGAAACCATCATGGGTTGTAGAATCTGAAATCAGTCTAGTGATATAGCTGTACTACTGGAAGAGAGACATCCAAATGAGAAAAGTTTGATCTAGGAGCAGGTTGTAAATTGAATGTTGGGGGGGGGGGGGGGGGGGGTACTTATTCCTGTGCTGCATAATGTCAGTCATCCATTAGGATAATGTATTAGTTATAATGGTAAAGTTATTTCTTCTCTCCTCACAATAGTAAATAATATCCTTCCCCCTCTCCCCTCCTGCAAAATGAATTTAGTGTAATATAAAAGCTATACCCGTACATAATGTATATTTACCTCATGCTGGCCAGTGATTCAGCAGCCAGTGCCGCAAGAAATACCATACAACACACAGGCCAGAGGTTCCCCACCCCAGGTTTAAATTCCACAAGTTTAATTACTGAAGGGATCTCATACAGAAGATTGGGGTGCTATATAAATCTCTGTACCTTAAAATCATAGTGTGATCCTTGTAACTGTTCCTGTGCAGCATACATGCAGGTGCCCACTCCTGACGTGTGTGCAGAATCTGCATTTAGAAGGAAGCATAGTGTATCATTATATTACAGTGGTCCCCGAAATCTGATCATTTCAACATAGGATGGCCTCTCTGAAGCCATCGTAAGTTCAAGGCAGCATGAACATACGATGCTTCTGTGTGTCGGGGCCATCGTAAAAACGGCTATCCAGCAGCGCTGACTGCTTCAGCTGCCGCCCGATAGCCGTTTAATGTGCCCCGCTCAATGATACTTACATGTCCCTGCCGATCTGGCCCATCAGTTCACCGCTTCTCTGCTGCGGCTGCCCTGCCATCACATCGCCGCTCATGCTGCCCCGTCATCCAATAAGGGCAGCATGATGACAGCGATGTAGAACGGCGGCAGCGTAGGGATACGGCAGCAGAGGAGCGGCAAACGGACAGGCCGGAGCGGAGGGGACACGTGAGTATGATTGAGCATCCATAGTACGAATCACTCAACATACGATGGCTTCAAGAAACGATGATTTACCTGGAACCAATTACCGTCGTATGCTGAGGGACCACAGCTAAGGTGTAGGTTATAATCAGGAATATTTATAGGATATAGGATTTACATGCAGCTTGGCAGAGTTATTGACATTGCTACCACACTACTAAGAGCTATCATGACATTTGTTCTTTGACCCAAAATTTACAGGCCTTTTCTTTATTCAGCAGATAAGGTCATGCAGCAGTTAGTCAACAGCTGTTTTGCGCCATTCTTCCTCAAGGCCTCTAAAAAGCACTGAATAGCGCAAAACGGCCGTCACCTAACTGCTGCATGTAAGGACTATCTGATGAATGAGGAAAGTGCCTTTAAATTTGGTTAAGTGTCACAACCTTTTTCTTTGAACTTATATTATCTGCAATTTAGTCACCTACCATTGGTCCCATCCTTCTTTAACCAAGGATCCGAGTGCTGTATGATATCTCTACATGCAAGTCCAAAGTCCCCAATACGAACATGAAGATCTGATCCTTGTAAGAAAATATTTCTTGGCTATACAGAACACAGAGGTTTATGTCAGGTACAGTGTACATTATGAACAGTAAATTCAGATGATACTAAGGCAACTTTCCCATTGCCAAAATGCATATTATGGCCGCAATACCAGGATCTCCTGCACATCTAAACTTAGGTCCCCAAAGAATCCTACAATGACTGCAGAAGTCTGGTTATTGTGGCTATAAAACAGATGCTAAAACATACACACACACACACACACACACACACACACATATTTTAAAGGGGTACTCCGCCCCTAAACATCTTATCCCCTATCCAAAGGATAGGGGATAAGAGGTCAGATCGCCGGGGTCCCGCTGCTGGGGACCCCCTGGATCTACCATGCACCACCCACCTGTTGCGGCTTCCGGAACCGCTGGAGGTCCTCAGGCTGAGTCCATCTGGACCACGGGGACGAAAGATCGTGACGTCACGACTCAGCCCCCATGTGACGTCACACCCTGCCCCTCAATGCAAGTCTATGGGAGGGGGCATGACAGCTGGGTGCTGCATGGTAGATCCCGGGGGTCCCGAGCAGCGAGACCCCGGCGATCTGACATCTTATCCCCTATCCTTTGGATAAGGGATAAGATGTCTAGGGGCGGAGTACCCCTATAACATATATATGTATGTGTGTATGTATAGTAAATGTCAATGACATTTAGGGTCTTCATACACCGTGCTTGCAATGCATGTCAGAGATGCATGTCGGCATTTCCTGACATATGCCACTGCATAGATAAAGACTGCCATAGGCTATAATGTAAAAGATGGGTATTGCAGATTTTTAACTGGTCCTCTGTATGGAATAATGGCCTCCATCTGGTGAATACGTCACATAGGCACCACAAGCATATCATAACTATTACTAAGAGTCTTCAGGATATGAAAAGGTAATGCATTTTCATATACCACTGACCCCCTTACACACATCCCTGGATCTGAAGGACTCTACGCAACAATATATTTTTTAATAAAAAATGTGAACGCCCTTACGGCTAACTCCAATATACTATACCTTCAAATCTCGATGGAGAACACCCATAGAATGGATGTATTGTACACCTTGCAAGAGCTGATAAAAAATACCCATAGCACTTCGGACATCCACAAAGTCAAAGCATCCTGAAAACAGACAGGACAAAGAATTGTTAAAGATAAGAATTCTTAACAAACTGGAGTTTACCAGAACATGAGAAAATATTTTCTTCTAAATATATTTCCTGTCTCCTAGCATGACGCCAACATATCATTATCTTTCAGACACCAATACATTGGCCTCAAACTAGATTAACAATACCAATGACTAAAGTATTTACAGGAATGTACAGTGATCCCTCAACTTACAATGGCCTCAACATACAATAGTTTCAACATACAATGTTTTTTTTCTGGACCATTGTAACTTGAAACCAGACTCAACATACAATGCTACGGACAGTCCAGATCTGTGAGACATGTCACAACTGGAGGAACTGACCAATCAGAATGGGCATTTTACTGGTAAATCACCTGTATAACTGAGGTGCAAGCACTGACTGGCTGTCTGGTAGCGCCCTCTACAGTACAGAGAGGAACTACAAGTTCTGTACTACTCCTTACCTGTGCCAGGGGTAGCTGCTCCTTTGGACACCAAGTAAGGGTGGCTCCATTTGGGACAGTGTGTACTGTATAGGACCCTAAAGAAGCTCCATTGTTTCCCAATCAGGGTGCCTTCAGCTGTTGCAAAACTACAACTCCCAGCATGCCCGGACAGCCAACGGCTGTCCGGGCATGCTGGGAGTTGTAGTTTTGCAATAGCTGGAGGCACCCTGGTTGGGAAACACTGACATAGACAGTGATTACAGCTCCCAGCAGATCTTTCTTACTTTTATATATAAGGATTTGCTTTATCTATATTAGTTATCTACTTATTTTTCTTTAATCCTCACTTTTTCCTATTTTCGATGACATTTTGGTGGCTTCAGAACCAATTACCAGGTTTCCATAGAGTTATGGTCTCAACATACAATGGTTGTCCTGGAACCAATTAATATTGTAACTTGAGGGACCACTGTATTGTAAGCAGGGGGATGCCCCGATAACACTGTATAACTTACTGGCAGAATCTCTCCCTTTTCTGTAGTGCTCATTTCTCTCTTCAATCCAGTCCCACAAGGACCGTTCACAGAGATTCATCTGTATGTGTAACATCAAGTGATACTGAATCTGTGGAAACACAAAACCTTTATAAAAGTGCTTGTACTGAATAGATCACAAAAATACAGGAAGAACTGCTGTAGATGTACCATGGACATCCCCTATAACAGCAGTCTGGCCGTGTAGGCTGGATCTCGCCCTATAACAGCAGTCTGGCCGTGTAGGCTGGATCTCGCCCTATAACAGCAGTCTGGCCGTGTAGGCTGGATCTCCCCTATAATAGCAGTCTGGCCATGTAGGCTGATCTCCCCTATAATAGCAGTTTGGCCGTGTAGGCTGGATCTCCCCTATAACAGCAGTCTGGCCGTGTAGGCTGGATCTCGCCCTATAACAGCAGTCTGGCCGTGTAGGCTGGATATCCCCCTATAACAGCAGTCTGGCCGTGTAAGCTGGATCTCGCATATAACAGCAGTCTGGCCGTGCAGGCTGGATCTCGCCCTATAACTGCAATCTGGCCGTGTAGGCTGGATCTTACCCTATAACAGCAGTCTGGCCGTGTAGGCTGGATCTCCCCTATAACAGCAGTCTGGCCATGTAGGCTGGATCTCCCCTATAATAGCAGTCTGGCTGTTAAATCTGGAGGCCCCCCAATAACAGCAGTCTAACTGTATAATCTGGCCGTGTAGGCTGGATCTTACCCTATAATAGCAGTCTGGCCGTGTAGGCTGGATCTTACCCTATAACAGCAGTCTGGCCGTGTAGGCTGGATCTCCCCTATAACAGCAGTCTGGCCATGTAGGCTGGATCTCCCCTATAATAGCAGTCTGGCTGTTAAATCTGGAGGCCCCCCAATAACAGCAGTCTAACTGTATAATCTGGCCGTGTAGGCTGGATCTTACCCTATAATAGCAGTCTGGCCGTGTAGGCTGGATCTTACCCTATAACAGCAGTCTGGCCGTGTAGGCTGGATCTCCCCTATAACAGCAGTCTGGCCATGTAGGCTGGATCTCCCCTATAATAGCAGTCTGGCTGTTAAATCTGGAGGCCCCCCAATAACAGCAGTCTAACTGTATAATCTGGACCTTTTTCTGGATCTCTATCTACAACAGCAGTCTGGAAGCCCTCAATAACTGACTGTATAATCAGGACCTCTAGCTATAAGAGCTGTCTGACTGTGTAGTCTGCACATCTACCTATAACAGCAGTATGGCTGGTACAGTCTGGATCTCCCCGCAGTCTGGTTGTGTAACCTGGATTGCTCCATATAACAGCAGTCTGAATTTCCCTCCAGAACCGCAGTCTGGCTGTGTACTATTGGCTAAAAGAATTACTACTCCTAACAGGATGTGGTTGATAAACTCTAAACTAATAACAGACTTGGATTAAATTGGTTTTCCAAATTTGCTTTTACTATTGCAGAAGGACTTTGATGCCCGGAACCGGCACCAATGGCTCCTGCGTGTGTAAAATAAAGCACTGGCACCCTACCTGTAATGGTACTGCACTCTGAAAATACTTATGACAAAATTAATTTTATATTGCAACACACACTAATATTGTACCTCAAAGTGTTTGTGTAAGCAGAGTTCTTTCTGGGGGCATTCTTCATCACACGATGAATCACTCCCATCATCCATATCATCTTCAGAATTAAATGGACACCTGTCCCTGGGACACAGTTCCTGTGACGTGTCATTTTTATTGCAGACACTGGAGCAGGATCGCACATTAGCATTGGAGTCTTTGTTTCTACATTGGTTAACATCAGACATGCTGAAGTTTTTGATCTTGTTTTTAATGTAATACTTGTCTTTATCCACAGAAGCCATGTTAACACTCTGTGAGCCTGAGTTACCCAACTGTATTCCATCTGTTGAGTCCGCAAACACAATAGATCCTCCACTGCTCTCTACACTCTGTACTCCCTTATTATTCCTGCAATAATAAAAATACATGGTTCAATACTATGCAATCCATGTAGCACGAAAACATTGTAATGTGTAAAAATGTAAGCTGTACCCACTCTTAAGTAAATAAATCAAGTAATCCAATATTCAGTGCTGAACCATTTAAATGGGAAATGTCAATTCAAACACATTCATTCCATTTGAACATATTTGTATATCACTTCATTAACAAAAAAGTTTTACCCAATATGTGTCTCGCTTCCATGCAATCTGCTGTCCACGGTCTGTTGTCAAGGGAAATCTGTCTCTAGTGCCAGCTAGATCAGGTCAAATTACAGGAAATGGGGGCAGGGTTTGCCATGTGTATCTGTAAACTGAGCCATTGCCCCTTTAGAAGTCAATTCCCATATCACACTGCGCTCAACTAACCACTGGCCGCAGTGATGTCCCACCTCGCCTGGTAATTGGCACAGCAGCAGTATAATGTAGCAGGCCTGGACCTGGCCTTTCTTCTGGTGCCCAATATATCACATTGCCACCCAGCCAATCAACGGTCGATGCGGGACACTGCTGTGGCAGTGTGAGGTGTTGGGCCACAGAGGCAGTAAGAAGACGGGCCGGATATTGGCAGCACCAGGGGAGCAGCTGGAGGTAAGTTAATTTTTTTTATATTGTGGCAGCCCGGGCATATAGAGATCATAAAAGAATATTCGCTGGAGGACCCCTTTAAAAGAAACTTAGAATGATGAAAGCAAAAAAACAAGCCTATAATAAGGGTATGTTAACACAGGGAAAACATAGTTTTTGGTTTGTTTTTTCCATTAAATAAATAAAATAAAAAAAATCGCAGCTTTTTCCACATCAAAAAACACAGTGTCACTTTAAAGGAATTCAGATTGCAGTACAGGGTAATAGAGGGTAATGCAGATTCCAACGGTGTTTACCTTTTAAGTTGGTGGCTGTATTTTTAATTTTACTTAACTCTGGAGCAGTGTCACAGTTTCAAGAAACGTGAACACCATTGAAATGAGCGTTACCCGCACTATTGCCCTGTACAAGCAGCTTAGTGCGGATGACGCTGCTGTCAGATTCCCTTTTAATTTCAATGAAATATGGTGAACAATGCAAAAAAAAAATATAAAAAAAAAGTGACAGGTTCCATCTTTCCACGTGGTCACGTGCCGCAAATGGAAGTTCATTAACTTTGTGGCTCCCGAGGTATGAGGCGCGCTCAGCAGGTGAGCTATAAGTAACTAGGACCCACGGCTAATGCCACGGCTAATGACATCGGGTTGATGTCTGGCATTAACCCTTTAGACGCGGCGATCAAACTTGATTTCACCGTCTAAAACGAAAATAAACTTTGCCGGACGCGAGGTTGATCCCTACCTGCCTCCTCGCTGTCCGATCGCCAAATGACTGTTCCGTGCCAGAGATCCAGGCAGGAGAAGTCGAGCTGTGATAACACTGATCAATTCAATGCTATTGCATATGGAAATCAGTGTGTGCAAATGTTATAGTCCCCTAAAGGGGGCTATAACATTGCAAAAACAATAAAAAAATGAAAAAGTGTTAATAAACGTGATTTAAATGTGTATTCCAGGATTTGTTTTCATTTGACTATGCTACAGGGGTTGTAAAGTTAGTGAAGTTCATAATATAGTGTCTGTACCTGTGTTTGACGGTTTTCTCACAATTCTTCTGTGATTTTCACCCCAATATTTATTTTTAACAGCATACAAAATGACTGTTGTCTCATTTTTCCCAGCTTGCAATGCGGCCGAGACCTGACTCACTAGTCAGCTGATGACAGGAAGCCTGTCTGCTTCAATAAGTGGAGCGATCGCTTGGTGGGAGAGAGAGCAATATGCAACAGCTGTAGGCACCCTGATTGAAAATCCAGGACTTTTGAATGGATGCAGCTCATTTATGTTTCAATGGGTAGGGTAGCTGATGTGTGGGAGGGAGGAAAATGGAATTCTGGGATTTGCAGGCAAGGAAGAAAACTCAAACAGGAAATACCAGTTCACAAAAAGCATAGCCACAGTGTTATGGTAATCTCACAGCATAGCCATTTAGCCCCAAGGCAAGCGCAGATCCTTCCTAAGCATGTCCATTACTGTCAGGCAGGCAAGTACTAAAATCACCTTATGGTGGATAACCCCTTCCCTAATAACAGTTTGAATCACCCCCCTTTTCCCATACAAAAAAAAAAAGTGTGTAAATAAAAACAAACATATTTGTTATCGCCGGGTGCATAAATATCCAAACTATAAAAATATATTGTTAATTAAACCTTACGGTCAATGGCGTACACGTAGAAAAATTCAAAAGTCCAAAATAGTGTATTTTTGGTCACTTTTTATAACATAAAAAGTGAATAAAAAGTGATCAAAGAGTCCGATCATAACAAAAATGGTACAGATAAAAACTTCAGTTTACGGCGCAAAAAAAAATGAGCCCTCATACTGCCCCAGAAAAATAAAAAAAAATAAAAAAAAAAGTTATAGGAATCAGAAGGGGACATTTTTCAATGTAATGTAGTTATATGCATGTAGTTATAAATTTTTTTTGTAGTAAAATAAAATCAAACCTATATAAAATGGGTATCCTTGCGACCGTATGGACCTACAGAATAAATATAAGGTGCAAGTTTTACTGAAAACTGCACTGCGTAGAAACGGAAGCCACAAAAATTTACAAAATGGTTTTTTTTATTCTCCTCAATTTTGTCCCACCGTAGATTTTGTGGTGAAATTATTAATGGTATTACAAAGTAAAATTGTTGGCACATATAACAAACCCTCATATGGATTTTTAGGTGGAAAATTGAAAGTGTTTAGATTTTTAGAAGGTGAGGAGGAAAAAACAAAAGTGCAAAATTGAAAAATTGCCAAAAGAGGGAAGGTCTGTGTGAATGTACCCCAAGTTATGTAGCACGCAATCAAATGGGCCAATACTTACTCCTCAGATTTGTGATTGGTGGACCCTTTAATAGCTTGTAAGGAGGGAATCGGTTTACCTAAAAACAAAGCCTAAAATGAGTAAGCAATTTTAGAATATGGGAAAAATCACTGCATAATTTAATTGAAAATGGACCCATGTACAGTCACAGTGGTCCCTCACCATACGATGGTAATCCGTTCCAAATGGACCGTTTGTTGAAACTATCGTATGTTGAGGGATCCGTGCAATGTAAAGTATAGGACAGTGAACACCCAGCATGCCCGGACAGCCAACGGCTGTCCGGGCATGCTGTGAGTTGTAGTTTTGCAACATCTGGAGGTCCGCAGGTTGTAGACCACTGGTATTGGAGGTTACACGCACGTGTCCCCGCCGCTCCGCACCATCAACGCTGCCCTGGATGTCGCCTTCCATCGCTGTTGCCGCGTCCCCGTGGTGTCCCCGACGCTCCGGCAAGGCCTCTGCTTCCCCGGCATCCTCGCTCTCACGTCGCTGCCATCACGTCGCTACACATGCCGCACCTATTGGATGACGGGACGGCGTGTGCAGCGACGTGATGACGATGATGGAGAGCGCCGACAATGCAGGGGATCCCAAAGAGGACGCTCCAGAGCCCCGAGGACAGGTAAGTGATAGTCAGCGGACCACATGGGGCACCGTAAACGGCTATGCGGTGGCAGCTGAAGCAGTCTGCGCTGCCGGATAGCTGTTTATGTGATGGCCCCAAAATACAAAAGCATCGCATATTGATGCTGCCTTCAACATGCGATGGCCTCTGAGAGGCCATCGTATGTTTAAATGGTGGTATGTCGGGGCCATCGTAGGTCGGGGGGGTCACTGTACTGTCAGACGCAGTTTGGCATTTCTTTTTAGGAAGCATAACATTGTATACAGCTCTATAAGGAGGCATACAGGTCTGTAAACCCATTCTAAGCAGGTCAGTAATTCACCCACTCTAATAAAGTTCAGACATTTCTTAGGTCTCTGTACTGCCCCTCAACATATAACAGCTGCAACAAGGGAAGGGTCACAACAGGAGCAGTAAAGGGATCAATATTTCTACTCTTGAAGCCAGGAGTCTTTATCTGCACTGTAAAGATGAGCTAGAATCTTATCAAATCTAAATCACACTATGGAAAAAGTATGCAAACAAGGAAAAAAGCAAAAAAAAAAAAAAGCTGTTCATGTTCCCTGGATCGGTGAGTGCGTTATCTGTTATCTTCCTTCTCTACATGTGCATTCTAAATCACACTATATCTACGCCCAGTGTACACAAGACCATGTGACATACATTTTGAATTTGGAGGCTGAACATGTTCCATCCACGCTGTATTATAACCAACAATATTAGGATGATGTAATCCGGCCAACACCTTCACTTCACGAAGTACCTGGTAATGAAAGGGTCAACTCAGCATTTACATATTACCATTAGAAAAACATGTTAACATTTACATAGTACAGTATCTATGGAACACAGTACATACTACATAGACAGAGAACATTCAAAAACATTTACGTGTCTTCTTGCGCTTATATGTCATGCACTATATGAGTGCGCTCCACATGCACCATGTCCCTACAGACTATAAAGGGAACACTTAACACAATGTAACTCCAAGTCAATGACACTTCTGTGAAATCACACTGTCCACTCAGGAAGCAACACTGATTGACAATCAACTTCACATGTTGTTGTGCAAATGGAACAGACAACAGGTGAAAATTATAGGCAATTAGCAAGACACCCCCCATAAAGGAGTGATTCTGCAGGTGGTGACCACAGACCACTTCTCAGTTCCTATGCTTCCTGGCTGATGTTTTGGTCACTTTTGAATGCTGGCGGTGCTTTCACTCTAGTGGTAGCATGAGACGGAGTCTACAACCGATACAAGTGACTCAGGTAGTGCAGCTCATCCAGGATGGCAGATCAATGCGAGCTGTGGCAAGAAGGTTTGCTGTGTCTATCAGCATAGTGTCCAGAGAATGGAGGCACTACCAGGAGACAGGCTAGTACATCAGGAGATGTGGAGGAGGCCGCAGGAGGGCAAAAACCCAGCAGGACGACTGCAACCTCCGCCTTTATGCAAGGAGGAGCAGGAGGAGCACTGCCAGAGCCCTGCAAAATGACCTTCAGCAGGCCACAAATGTGCATGTGTCCACTGTCAGAAACAGACTCCATGAGGGTGGTATGAGGGCCCAGCATCCACAGGTGGGGGTTGTGCTTACAGCCCAACACCGTGCAGGACGTTTGGCATTTGCCAGAGAACACCAAGATTGGAAAAACGCCACTGGCGCCCTGTGCTCTTCATAGATGAAAGCAGGTTCACACTGAGTACATGTGACAGACGTGACAGAGTCTGGAGATGCCGTGGAGAACGTTCTGCTGCCTGCAACATCCTCCAGCATGACTGGTTTGACGGTGGGTCAGTAATGGTGTGGGGTGGCATTTCTTTGGGGGGTAGGCCACACAGCCCTCCATGTGCTTGCCAGAGGTAGCCTGACTGCCATTAGGTACCGAGATGAGATCCCCAGAGCCCTTAGGAGACCATCTGCTGGTTGCATCACAGATTGTCCAGGAATTGGCAGATACTTTAGTCCAGGTCTGGGAGGACATCCTTCAGAATACCATCCGCCACCTCATCAGGAGCATGCCCAGGCATTGTAGGGAGGTCATACCGGCACGTGGAGGCCACACACACTACTGAGCCTCATTTTGACTTGTTTTAAGGACATTACATAAAGTTGGAACAGCCTGTAGTGTGGTTTTCCGCCTTGATTTTGAGTGTGACTCCATATCCAGACCTCCATGGGTTCATAAATTTGATTTCCATTGATAATTGTTGTGTGATTATGTTGTCAGCACATTCAACTATGTAAACACGAAAGTATTTCATACGATTATTTCATTCATTCAGATTTAGGATGTTATCTTAGTGTTCCCTTTATTTTTTTGAGCAGTGTATGTAAAGGCTTCCAGAGTTACGTTAAAAGAATAGCTCATGTCTTATTTAAAGGGTTAAAGGAGATCTGTTACATATTAAAAGACAGAAGGGGCAGATTTACTTATGACAGTGCAAACATAGAAAGGACAGAAAAAACACCATTTATCAGTGTATTATGTGGTTGTTTAAGGGGTACTCCACTGCTCAGCGTTGGAACAAACGGTTCCGAATGCTGAAGCCGGCGCCGTGAGCTCGTGACGTCATAGCCCCCTCATGATGGCTGTCACGCCCCCTCCCATAGACTTTCGTTGAGGGGGCAGGGCTATGAGGTCATGAGCTCCCGGCGCCAGCTCCAGCTCCAGCGTTTGGAACAGTTCGTTCCAATGCTGAGCAGTGGAGTACCCCTTTAAACCTGTTGCCTCCTTGGACTGTCTACTCTAAGTTTAGACCAACTATTAGCTGGCTTACTTTACTCCAAAACATTACCGTCACAATTCTGGTGCAGATACAAGCCATGACCCCATTCTCTGATGAAGCCACAACCCTTCCCTAAGTCTCACCCCCTTGTCAAGTGAGGCTCAAAACTGTTGAAAACAAGTCACAACAGCACTGCCCTACTGCAGCTCCAATAGTATAGTTTCCTTACAGTAGTAGTACAGACAGAAGTCTATAAAAACCACCAGCCCTGTATGTAGGGAGTACGTACCTTCTTACAGTCTTTCCTGGACACCTTCTTAATGAGAATTTTTTTAATGGCATAGAACTGACCATCTAATTTGTTTCTCACCTACAAAATATAACAACAATATAACTGCACAATCCATGGATGAATTCTAATAAAGACTAAGCCAAATCATTGTATACTTGACTGTATTTCATTGCCCTTTTTTGCCCTCTTTCTAGCTGTCTTATAAGATCCGGTTTGATACCTTATACACTTTCCCATAGCCTCCTTTTCCAAGCTGAGCAATTTCTTCAAATTCATTGAGGTATCGTGATGTCTGAGCCTCAGCGAGCACATCCTTCGCTCTGAGAAGAGAACTGTATTTGTTAGTATGTATTGATAGTGATAATATTATCCTGCACATAATATACCATATTACTATAACCAACCTGTTTAAATGGAGGTTCAAGTCACCATTGGCTATTTCCTGTGTAAATGACAATAAGAAAGGGTTATCCAGAAAATAATCAGATTTTTAGAGAATCAATTCCCAGTAGAGCAGGGCCGTAAGACCAAATATGTGTATCACTGTATTTTTGTAACTTATGGCGGTTCCACGGAATATAATGGTATTTCTCCCCCCAAATCATGTGACCCGCAAGTGCTGTTCTGCTTCTCCCCCCCCTCCCAAATTAATTATCGGCCCAGCGCTGCCCCCATCGAGGTAAATACTCACATGTCACCCGCAAGCGCTGCCCTCCTCGTCCTCCTGTTTGTTGTGGGCCGCCGGCGCTGGAACTCTATACTGTATACAGTATCCCTATGCCCCGGGCTGCAAAAGATAAAATAAACTTTAACGCACCTTCCTACGTCGGCCTCACGCTCTTCCTGGGGACGGGAACGTCGGAGAGCCGTCGGCCTATCACCGGCCGCAGCGATGTTCCACATCGCTGCGGCTGGTGATAGGCAGACAGCTCTCAGACGTTCCAGTCCCCAGGAAGCAGGTCCGGACCAACGTAGGAAGGTGCGTTAAAGTTTTATTTTGTTTATCTTTTGCAGCCCGGGCATAGGGATACAGTGTACAGTATAGAGTTCCAGCGCCTGCGGCCCACAACAAACAGGAGGATGAGGAGGGGAGCGCTTGCAGGTGACGCGAGTAGTACAGCGCAACGCTGGGCTGATAGTTAATTGGGGGGGGGGGGGGGCCAGAACAGCGCTCGCAGGTCACATATGATTAGTTCCCCGATGTGGGGACAGCGCAGTGCTGGGTTGATAATTCATTCCCGAGGGGGTGGGGCCCAACCGGTATTGCGGTATGGAAAAAAAATCTTATCGTGCAGCACAAAAATTTCGGTGATCAGTATGAACCGGTTTACCGCACAGCACTAATTCCCAGCATGCCTTGTTCCCAATGAAGCATTATTTTTTCATAGGATAAAAGTGAACCTGCATCTTACTTTCATAGACCGTACCTCCTTGTACATGTGGCGTTTAGCTGCCTTCAGCAGCTCTGTGATAGCGGTGCTGTGCTGGAGCCTCACGGTGCTGAACTCATCACTGAAGGCAAATGGTGTCAGGAGGCCCATCCTGGTGAAGGTCTGACAGAGCACTGGGAGGAGAGAAACACCAGTCACCTCAGGGATGGACACAGTCACTTAAAGGGGTTATTCAGCCTTATAAAACAGAGGACCTATCTTCCGACGCTGCAGTTCCTTGCACTGATGCTGCCAAAGTACGGCAACATGGG
The DNA here is from genome assembly GCF_029499605.1 of Hyla sarda. Classification (NCBI taxonomy): domain Eukaryota; kingdom Metazoa; phylum Chordata; class Amphibia; order Anura; family Hylidae; genus Hyla; species Hyla sarda. The sequence goes on along the minus strand of NC_079196.1, from coordinate 186,579,329 downwards.
CCGTGTCTGGTATTTTGGTTTAGCATTATTGTAGTTAATGGAGCAGAGTTGTAATATCAGGCTTGGCAATATTTTTTTCCCCTCAAAACTATTTTTTCATTCTATATGTGAGCAGTAAAGCTCTGTGCGTAGGCTACTATGCTGTACAGCCATGGGGGCAAATGAGGGTCTAATCCTTTTCATAGCCTGACAGTCCTGAAATGCTGTTAAAGGGATACTACAGAGGAAAACTTTTTTTTTTTTTTTTTTTTTTTTTTTTTTTTTTTTATCAACTGGTGCCAGAAAGTTAAACAGATTTGTAAATTACTTCTATTAAAAAATCTTAAACCTTCCTGTACTTATTAGCTGCTGAATACTACAGAGGAAATTGTTTTCTTTTTAGAACACAGAACTCTCTGCTGAATCACGAGCACAGTGCTCTCTGCTGACATCTGTCCATTTTAAGAACTGTCTAGAGTAGGAGAAAATCCTCATAGCAAACATATGCTGCTCTGGACAGTTCCTAAAATGGACAGAGATGTCAGCAGAGAGCACTGTGTTCCAAAAAGCAAAGAATTTCCTCTGTAGTATTCAGCAGCTAATAAGTACGGGAAGGATTAATGATTTTTTTAATAGAAGTAATTTACAAATCTTTTTAAGAAATTTTGACATGTTGCCCAGACATGTCAAACGTTTAGATCATACTGGGTCTCAGTCCTAAGATAAGTGAAGTTATAAGTGAAGTCCACTCCACTGCCTCACCAGCTGGGAAATCTGAATAATTCAATCCATTATAGTCTATGGGGAGTGAGTCAGGTTTAACTGACCAATGGGGAGTCAGTAGCACACTTCGCCCAGCAGGTTTATGGAGCAAGATCCAACGCGATTTAAACTTTTAATATGTCTGGCAACATGTCAAAAGTTTATTCAAATGACAGGGACACTTTATGGATTTATTTATTTTCATATCATCATGCAACCGATAGCACAATTGTAAGGCTGCTTTCACACTATAAAAATTCATCCGTTACAAACGTCCGTCAGAAAACCCATGTTAAACGGCCATTAAACAATCCCATTCAAGTCTATGGGTTTTTTTTATTACCCGTTATGAACCGTTATAGTCCTTCATGAATAACGGACGTTAGTTGTGACAGGAGAAATAACGGCACAAGCACTAATTTTTCGCCCCTCACAAGAAACAAGAAAATTAGTGGCCGTTATTTTTAAAGGAGAACGCCGGGATATAAAAATTGTCCCCCATACTGCCAGCAGTAAAAAAAAATAAATAAAGATGTACATACCTTCCTCCGCTCCCCCGGGGCCTTCGGTAACCGGCTCCGGCCTCCGCCACGATCCACTTCCTGGTTGTCGGTGGTCGGATGAATAATACTGCGCGCAGCCAACCACCAGCCGCAGCGAAGTCCGACTCGGCCGGCGACAGGCTGAGCGGCAGTGTGAAAACGCTTAAGGACACAAAATTCTTCACTACACCGGCACCTGCGGCCGGGGCCGAAAACGTCACATTGCTGAGCACAGTAGGATTCATCCGACCATCGGCAACAAGGAAGAGGATCGCGGCGGAGACCGGAGCCGGTTACCGGAGGAAAGTATGTACATCTTTATTTTTTTTTACTGCCGGCACTATGGGGGACAATTTTTATGTTCTGGAGTTCTCCTTTAACTTTGAAGTCTATGGCTGACGGATGAGCCTTCATGTCATCTGTTTGCACGCAGTTTATAATATCAGTTATTACTTCTGAGCATGCTCAGAAGAGGTTACATCAGACTTCTGCAATGCTGACTACTACTCCCATCATGGAACAGACTTCTTTCCATGATGGGAGTAGCAATTCCCTGGCTGCAGGAGTGTGCAGACAGCTGGAGAGGCTACATTAGTGTTTGTACTACTACCCCCATCATGAAACAGTCTGTTCCATGATGGGGGTTGTAGTACAGGGGCTGAGGGATTGATCGCATCGGGTTTCACTTCTGAGACCCCATGCGATCCGAAGTTATTAAGCAGGGGAGCGGGTGGCAAGCTCCGCAACCCTGCAATGTATGGTGTGTTTTAACTTTCATTTTCGAATCCCCCGCGGGGAGCCCTGAATGGCCGGTACTGAGGAGCCAATCTGGACTCCCAGCAGGAGATTTAAAAATGAACATTGTGAGTCGCAGGGGGCCATATGCATATTAAAAGCGCTGTGGGGGGCAAGATATATAGCGCTGCGGGGGGGGGGGGGGGCAGACATATAGCCTATATATCTAGCCCCCTGCAGCACATTTATATATACCCCCTACCAGCGCATTAATATATAAATACCCCCGCAGTGCAAGTATAATGTGCCCCCCGCAGCACAGTCATCTATATACATATGTAATTGCAGCGCTATATGTGAAAAGCATTCTAGCAGCAGTGTCAGCCGGCCCGATGCTGCTGATACTTTTCATTCATGAAATACTTTTCATTCAAAGCGCAACGCCAGCATATGTATATAGAAGCTCTGTAAGGGGCAGATAGCGCTATGTGTCTGCACAACCCCCCCCCCCCCCCCCGCGCATCTATATACATATACCCCTTCAGCACTGTGAATGAAAAGTATTTCTATTAGCAGCGCATAGTGCTGGCAGATGTCTGCTAGAAATACTTTTCATTCATAGTGCAGCGGCGGCATATTTATATTAGAAGCGCTGTGGGGGGCAGATAACGCTATGTCTGCCCCCCACAGCACATCTATATACATATACCCCTTCATCACTGTGAATGAAAAGTATTTCTATTAGCAGTGCATAGTGCTGGCAGATGTCTGCTAGAAATACTTTTCATTCATAGTGCTGAAGGGGTATATGTATATAGATGTGCTGTGGGGGGCAGACATAGCGTTATCTGCCCCCCACAGCGCTTCTAATATAAATATGCCGCCGCTGCGCTATGATTGAAAAGTATTTCTATTAGCAGCCTCGGGCCGGCCAACACTGCTGCTAGAATCCTTTTCACATATAGCACTGCTATGATATATGTATATAGATGGCTGCGCGGGCAGATTATACATGCGCCGGCAGGGGTGTGTGTATGTACAGAGATCCGAGATCAGAGATATATATATATATATATATATATATATATATATATATATATATATGAATGCGCCGGCAGGGGGATATATATTTATGCGCCAGCGGTGGGTATATACATATAAATACGCTGCAGGGGCATATTATAAATGCGCTGGGGGGCTAGATATATAGGCTATATGTCTGCCCCACCCCCTGCAGTGCTATATATCTTGCCCCCCACAGCGCTTTTAATATACATATGGCCCCCCTGCTATTCACAATGTTCACAATGCTCTGAGAGCCCCGATTGGCTCCTCAGTACCAGCAATTCAGGGCTCCCCGCGGGGGATTAAAAAATAAAAGTTAAAACACACCATACATCGCAGGGTTGCGGACCATGCCACCCGCTCCCCTGCTTAAAAACTTCTGATCGCATTGGGTCTCAGAAGTGGGACCCGGTGCAATCAATCCCTCAGCCCCTGTACTACAACCCCCATCATGGAACAGACTCTGTTCCATGATGGGAATAGTAGTACAAACACTAATGTAGCCTCCCCAGCTTTCTGCAGACTCCCAGCCAGGGAATTACTACTCCCATTATGGAAAGAAGTCTGTTCCATGATGGTAGTAGTAGTAGTAGTCCCGGCTGTGGGAGTCTGTAGGCAGAGGTGTTACGGCCATACATGAGGGATGTTATAACAGGTCTTAACGGGATGAATATTTATTCATCCGTTAGCACCAGTTATTTCATCCGTTTTCACACAGAAAACGGACGTTTAATAACGGATTAATGCTCTTAGTGTGAAAGCAGCCTAATCTGTGTACACATGACTATTTAAAAATTACCTCTTTCTGAGGTTTCCCCAGGCACCAGCTAATGTTATTATGCACTGTGAGACAGAGCCTCCCTTAGGTCTTTCAGGAAACAGCGTGAGACCCAGAGCTGTAGAATTTAAGGGCTCTGGGTCTTGCTCTATGAGAGTTACACTTTGCCTCAATTATTTTAATAGTACGTACATGTACATGGTAAGGATTAGGTATTTACATTTTTATTTTTTTTGTAGGATATCTGACAGGTACGTTTAATTCTGAGACACCTCCGTTAACTCATGCATGACCAACAATTAGAGGGGTGCTCCGGGGAAGAAAAAAAAAAATGCACCAGAGCCACCACAACACCTGTACTTTGTCCATGTGATTTTGCCAGCTCTTGTGGCCCCTGTTGGCTCTTAAATATTCTTTCCTTGCTTGCAACCCAGACTACAACTCCCAGAAGTCAGTGCAGCTCTGTGTAATGGCTGACAGCCAATTCCTTTTACTATCTGTGTGCATGCTGTTTTGTCAGCAGCACACACTACATGTATTTTCTTTCAAATAGCCTCCCCCCCAGCAATAAATCATGATGTTCGCTGAATGACAGCAGTCAGTGATTAGATCTACAGCAGGAAAAGAGCAGTGTTGTGTGCTGAGGAGACTGGGCTGTTATTCTCCTGGCCAGAAATCACATAGCTTTTGTCTTCCAGGAAGGTGGGGGCTAAAGAGACGAGCAGGATCAGATAATGACGTCTTTCCCTCACTCCCTGCATGTAAGTGACAGCTGAAAGAGGGAAACTGCTCTATATCGCTAATTAATGATATTTAGACAAACACATAGGTTGGTGAGAGGGGGAGGAAGGGCTATGGGTTTAGTTCCCCGGAGTGCCCCTTTAAAGTTAAATTCATATCACTGCTGAGCTCTGTGCCGTTCAGGGTCCGTACAGTTATTTTTGTGCCAAATAGAACCTAAATCTGAGCACCACTGGATCTTGATGGATCCAATGGGGTCTGTTGGTCGTCCGTTATTTTCGGAAAGTTGAGCGAAGACAAATAGATTTCTCAAGAGCCTTGCCATGCTGGGGCCTGCACATTGTTAGATGACACCAAGCTTTGTAGCACAGTACAGTCTATAGAGGATGTGCATAAGTTACAAGATGACTTGGATAGACTAAGTGTCTGGGCATCCACTTGGCAAATGAGGTTCAATGTGGATAAATGTAAAGTTATGCATCTGGGTACTAATAACCTGCATGCATCTTATGTCTTAGGGGGGATTAAACTGGCAGAGTCACTGGTAGAGAAGGATCTGGGTGTACTTGTAGATCACAGACTACAGAATAGCATGCAATGTCAGGCTGCTGCTTCCAAAGCCAGCAGGATATTGTCATGTATCAAAAGAGGCATGGACTCAAGGGACAGGGACATAATACTCCCCCTTTATAAATCATTTCTTACGGCCTTACCTGGAATATGCTGTTCAGTTTTGGGCACCTGTCCATAAAAGGGACACTGCGGAGTTGGAAAGGGTGCAGAGACGCGCGACTAAACTAATATGGGGCATGGAACATCTTAGCTATGAGGAGCGATTAAAGGAGTTACAATTGTTTAGTCTTGAGAAGAGACGTTTAAGGGGGGATATGATAAACGTATATAAGTATATTAATGGCCCATACAAAAAATATGGAGAAAAAACTGTTCCAGGTTAAACCCCCCCAAAGGACGAGGGGGCACTCCCTCCGTCTGGAGAAGAAAAAGTTTAGTCTCAAGGGGCGACACGCCTTCTTTACCGTGAGGACTGTGAATTTATGGAACGGTCTACCTCAGGAACTGGTCACAGCAGGAACAATGAACAGCTTTAAAACAGGGTTAGATACATTCCTGGAACAAAATAAGATTAATGCTTATGAAGAAATATAAAATCTCATCCCTTCCAATATCGCGCCACACCCCTACCCCTTAATTCCCTGGTTGAACTTGATGGACATATGTCTTTTTTCGACCGTACTAACTATGTAACTATGATGTAACCCTAGGAAATAACAAGAGATGGAAAGTTATTTTATGTGCGGACGTTGAGCAATTCAGCTTTACGGCACCGAAAACAGCAGCCAACACTATGAAGACTGGACTTTGTCAAATGCATGCAGAATGTTCCTTTCCCAGGCTGAGCACATTGCTGTACTTTGCTCTGCAGGTCACATGGGCCCCCGAGCAGTGCCGACAACAATGGAGGTGAAGCAAACTTCAGGACAAACTTATTTCTACTGAAAACACACTTTACTTCTGTCCTGTCCTCTACTAAGAGGAAAACAGGATACACAAAAAAAAAATAAAAAAAATAAACTTACATCTAAAAAGGTGTCTGGAGCGGTGAGGGTTCTGTTCATGGACATAACACAAATGTTCCACCAAAGACACGAGCAGCAGCTGGTTGGGGACGGTGGTCACATTTGGAAGTCGCCGTTGGCCTTTGACCATTTGGAGGTCCGGCGGTGAGTCAGATTCTGTAGATTTAAAAAATAAAAAAAATCTAAGTTATATGAAATATGTTGTGGCTCACATGCTCATTCCCTATCTCATAGGAAGTCAATAGACCCATCAGTATGGGAAGAACCTAAAGACTCCGTTATGATGTGTAGTCAGATCTGGACCCAGGTCCAGAAGTCAGTCATCTCCAACTACAGTGGCCTACAATAGGTTGCAGGCTTGGTTTTTTTACAACGATTTTCACTAAACTTGGATTCACTGTGCAAATATACTCCATGGAATATAGCGTCAATTGGCCTAGCGGGCAACTATTCAGAAACAGAAACCCTACAGCAGAGTTTTTCAACCTGTGGCTCTACAACTGTTGCAAAAATACAACTCCCATCATGCCCCGACAGCCTTCGGCTGTATTTTTGCAACAGCTGGAAAGCCGCAGGTTGGGAAACACTGCCCTATAGTCATTGTATGGAATTCTTCACTCTTCAAGAAACAGTATCACTTGCATACATGGTCAGGAAGTGTCAGAAAAACTGATGGCGGTGGTGCACTGTTCATTGAATAAGACACAGGCTATAGATGTGAGTGATAGTAAGAAGATTCCAGCACTCACCAAGTAGGATGCAATAACGGGAGTGTTCGTTCCCATCATGGTACAGTTACAAAGAGGACGGGTTTTTGCACAGCAGGCCTTCCTCAGTCCTGCCTGTATCATGATGTGAATAAACACTACAGTTATTGCAATGTAACCAGAAGAAAGAAAGAAAGCCGGCCACTCACCATAGTCCGTCTTCAAGCTTTATTCCAGCAAGTAATACTCACATAACAAGTGGGGGAGAGGGATGAAAGCGGGGAGGTTGTTGTACAGATCCGTTTCACACTTAGCAAGTGCTTCTTTCAGCCATACTCTCCCCCACTTATTATCTGAGTATTACTTGCTGGAATAAAGCTTGAAGACGGACTCTGGTGATTGGCCGACTTTCTTTCTTCTTCTGGGTCCATTGTTTCATGAATACTACCTTTAGCCAGAGCAAAGCCATTATTTACCTGCAATACCTGCCCGAGCCCCCGAGCCAGATCTCCTGAAAAGACCGCAGTGCAGAACAAGTTTCTTTGTTGATTTAATACAGTTAGTGCACCCTGCAAGGTGAGTGCTGGGATTTTCTATCACTCACATCCATGGCCTGTCTTAGGCCCCTTTCACACTGCTGTTAAAAGGAGATCTGCGGTACACATTTTTTTAGAAATGTAGAAGAGAAAAAAAAAAGAAATACGGGGCGCTCTCTGGCGTAGTAGGTTGGGTACTTGGATGAAGAATAAAGAAAGCGAAGGAAGGATGCCCACCACCAAACCTGTGTGATGGTACTGACCTCTGGGAGCTGTACGTAGGATATAGCACAGCTCCAAAGGGGTTATCGGTAAGTGGTGGGATGTTTCAGCTTTCTGCTCGGAGCCCCCTTGTCTGTCGCCCCAAACGGGGTACGGAAGAGACTATTGTAGAGGGACTGCAGAAAATGTGGGGGTTCTAGCCTCCGAGTGCTACTGTGATGGTGAAATTAAGCAAAGATGCCAATGGTACACAGGAACTTGTTTTATTATGAATAAAAGTAACAACTGGACAACGCGTTTCGGCATGCTCTCACACCTTCCTCAGGTCATAGATCACAGTAGCGCTTGGAAGCTAGAACCCCCGCATTTTCTACACTCCCTCTACAATGTTGTACACTTTTTATAATCCCCTGTGCCCGGGCTGCAAAAAGTAAAACAAACTTTCACCTTCTGACATTCCCCCGTTGCGCTGTTATCGGTGTCTCGGTCCTCCAGTGATTGACTTCTTCCTGCTTTCTGGGAAAGGTGACTCATACTGCGCTCAGCGTATCGCCGGCCCCAGCGATGTCCCGCCTCGGCCGGTGATAGGCTGAACTCATGCAAGGAGCCCGGGCAGCAAGGAGAAGGTGGGGCCCAGGCTCCTTACATGACAGTGCGATCAGCCTATCAGTGGCGAGGCGGGACATCGCTGTGGCTGGTGATACGCTGAGCACAGTATGAGTCCCCAGAAAAAAGCCAGCTGCACTGGAGGACCGAGACACCAATAACGGCGCAACGGGGGGGAACATCGGAAGAGGAGTTAAAGTTTGTTTTGTTACATTTTGCAGCCCAGGCACAGGGGATTATAAAAAATAAATGTGTACCACAGATCTCCTTTAAGACTCAGCAGGCAGAAGATGTCAAGAAAGGAGGGGAGAATAGCGGGAGATATGACAAATGAACGCCTACGGTAACATACACACAATGCCTGAGCAGTCACGGCACATAGATCAGGTGGCGGGTTAGGATCTTCATTTGTCTTAACATACAGAACAGGTTTTTCAAGTATACACTGCTTTACACGTGAAGGCCTGGCCCTTGTCACCTGGACGGTGTGGACTCCATTGACTTTTCATGGGGCTGAGGGCTCCAGACTACACACACCAACCAGCGCTGAATAATCTGAGGTCAGAGGAAGCGACTGCCAAAAACTTAACAAGATCACGGCAACTAGCACTGCCTATACAAGAGGGTTTCCATAGTTTATCAGAGCGGACAGATCTCTGCAGACTGTCACTGACTGGTACGCAGCAGAAGGGCAAGAACAATGGGGAACTTCAGGTCTCAGGATTACCATGTTTACGTCTTGCTGTTGCTCATGTAAATTTGCTGGACATTTTTAGTGTGGGAAATATTAAAAATTAATAAAAATTATATAAAATTAAATAAAAATAAAACTAATGTACTTAAAACCCCCATGGCATGTGCACACAAAAATTGACCTGCTGAACATTTTAAATTCTATGGCCACTGACTGTTCAGGCAAGCTGGAAGTTTGGTTTTGCAACAGCTGGAGGCACCCTAGTTGGAAAATACTGCATTAGATAAATGTTGGTTGAAGGTGATGATCATGTGGGAGATGGTGAAAGACAAATTACCGTAAATATGCTGGAGCTCAACAGGTCCAAACCATGACAACCACTGCCAGAGGCAACAGAGGAACTTACCACATGAGATGTAAGGGGAAACAAGAGAATGCCCCCTCCTCCTCAGTGAACTGCATGCAGTGAGAGCAACATAAACAAGAGGAATAAGGCCATAAAAGGATGAAAACCAACAATGTCTGACATCCTCCAATCATGCTATGAACCTCTTTGACTTGCTGTGTACACTGCTGGAGCTAGTTTTAATCACCCTCTCTCATAGACAGGCCAGGAGTGAGCAAAGAGGAAAGCAGTGCCCTGCCCAAATACCTTGCAGCCGAGAGGTAGATAAAGTATCTCCTTTTTATAGAATGAAGGCTTATGAAAAAAAAAAAAGCATTTTTTTTTTTTTTTTTTTTTAAATCTCCTGACAGGTACATCTAAAAGGGGTACTCTGCCCCTAGACATCTTATCCCCTATGCAAAGTATAGGGGATAAGATGCCTGGTCTGGCAGCTGGGACCCCCACGATATCCAGCCAGGCACCCTGGCGTTCTGAACATTTATGTTCAGAGTGTTGACTGTGCCAGGCTTCCTGCGGCCGTGGACGTCATGCCCCCTCCATTAATGTCTATGGGAGATATATGGAGAGGGCGTGACCGCTGTGGTCGGTCGTAATCCGGCATGGAGCAGGGTTCGCTCCATGCAGCGGATTACTGGGGGATTCCAGTGGCAGGACCTCCCACAATCAGACATCTTATTCCCCCCCCCCCCCACTCACAGATCTCTTATTTAAAGAGGGTATCTCACAATTAAGACTTATGCCATACCTACAGGATAGAATACTAGTGTTTGATCATGGAATCAGACTTCTGGAAACCTCCACGATCTTGCAAACAGAGACCTGAATCTCCAGTAGGAACAGAGTGGTGGTAAAGATTTGGTTCCCCATTCCTGAGACAAGGGGTCCAGAGATAAAAGGTGATGAGATCTCTATTCTTCTTATAAATGGGATCCAAGAGATTAAGCTACACTTACCATTGCTTTACAGATAGACTGTATTGACTGGGGTTATCCAGGATTAGAAAAAGACAGCTAATTTCTTCCAAACTAGCACCACACCTGTCCTCAGGTTGTGTGTAGTATTGCAGCTTAGTGGCATTGAAGTGAAATACAAGTTGTAATACAATGCACAACTCGAGCACAGGGGTGGTGGTGTTTTTGAAAGAAAATAGCTCAGATTTTCAATTCCTGTATAATCCCTTTAAAACCCCTTAAGGACTCATTTGGACAAATTTTATTTTTACGTTTTCGTTTTCTCCTCCTCGCCTTCTATAAATGATAACTCTTATATTTTCATCCACAGACTAGTATGAGGGCTTGTTTTTTGCGCGACCAGTTGTCCTTTGTAATGTCATCACAGGTTTTGTTTTCATGCTGTACACATTATGGTAAAATATATGTTTTCTTTATTCTGTGGGTTAATACGATTAAAATGATACCCATGATTACATACTTTTCTATTATTGTACCGCAAAAAAAAAAAAAAAAAAAAATCTTAAACTTTTTAACCAAATTAGTATGTTTAAAGGAAATCTGTCATCAGAATCACCCGCACTAAACCTGTTACCCAGGCTTGTAGTGCGGGTGATCCTGATTAAAACGCTTCTTACCTGGTTAAAAATGGTTCAGCGGTTCTTGAGATATCTATATTTTTAGTTTTCTGTTATTCCCTGGCTTGGGACTCAGTGGGAGGTGTTATCATCTGGGACTCGGCTACACGTCATTCTAGCTGGGCGGAGCTGCTGCCCGGCTCATGAATATTCATGACCTTATCCTCGTAGTCTTAACTCCTTTTTCTAGGTCTGGTGGGGAGGGCCGCACATGCGCAGCGTTCCGTACACCCGGAAGCGGCGTTCTCCCCCCGGCTTTTCACTCATGCAGCCCGTCTTCTTACTTGTATTGGGCCGCAGCTCGAGTGAAGCCGGGGGGAGAACGCCGCTTCCGGGTGTACGGAACGCGGCGCATGCGCGGCCCTCCCCACCAGACCTAGAAAAAGGAGTTAGATTACGAGAATAAGTTCATGAATATTCATGAGCCGGGCAGCAGCTCCGCCCAGCTAGAATGACGTGTAGCCGAGTCCCAGATGATAACACCTCCCACTGAGTCCCAAGCCAGGGAATAACAGAAAACTAAAAATATAGATATCTCAAGAACCGCTGAACCATTTTTAACCAGGTAAGAAGCGTTTTAATCAGGATCACCCGCACTACAAGCCTGTGTAACAGGTTTAGTGCGGGTGATTCTGATGACAGATTTCCTTTAAAATCCCTCTATTTTGCTGACCTATAACTTATTAATTTTTCCGTATAAGCGGCGGTATGAGGGCTAATTTTTTGCACCGTAATCTGTACTTTATTTTTTATACCACATTTGCATATATAAAACATAATACATTTTTTATCAATCTTTTGGGGGGGGGGAAATGTAAAAGAAAAAAAAAAGTCCAAAACTGTTGCGTTTTTTATTTTTTATTTTTTTTTTTAATATGTTCACGCCGTTCACCATACTAACATTATGTTTTAATAATTCGGATATTTACGCATGTGGCAATACCAAACATGTTTATCAATTTTTATTTTTTTACTCTTTTTAGGTAAACATTTGGGGAAAAAAAGGGACAATTTACATTATTGGGGGGGGGGAAGGGATTTTTCTATTTTTTTTTCCCACTTTTACACTTTAATAGTAACCATAAGAGACGATTCATAGCAATCATTTGATTGCCAATACTGTTCAGTACTATGCATAGGGCATAGCACTGATCAGTATTATCAGCCATCTTCTGCTCTGGTCTGCTCGATCTCAGAACCAGACAAAAAGATGCAGGGAGACGGACAGAGGCAGGTGAGGAGACCTCCATCTGCCAGTATGGATGATCGGATTGCCACGGCAGTGCTGCAGGCGATCTGATCCTGCATTTCTGACCATACTCCCGCAGATGTCGGGATCTGTATTGATCACGGCATCTGAAGGGTTAATGGCAGACACCCACACGATCGGGGATGTTGGCCATTACTGGCAGGTCCCTGGCTGCTATCAGCAGCCGGGAACTGCCACGCATGACCCGAGTTTCGCTCCGATGCTCACGGTCATGTACAGGACATAAATGTACGTCCTGGTGCGTTAATTACCACCGCACCAGGACGTACATTTACTTCCTGCGTCTTTAAGGGGTTAAAGGAGAAGTCTTGTGGGAAAAAAATAAATAAAATAAAATTATATATTATCCCCTATCCACACGAGAATCTGTAGTCCTGGTGAGGAAGGATTACATTTCAGAAATGACCTTTCATATATATATATATATATATATATATATATATATATATATATATATATATATATATATTGATTTACTATTGTGGGTATTTTATAAATATGTAACATTATTTGTACTATATGGTCTCATTGACTCAGTCTGCATATTAGAGCTATGTACCTGTTCGTACACCTGTAGTCAGTTACTAAGGATGAATACAAGCCTCTAGATAGGCGTATACTCTCAGTATTTGTTGGTTTTGCCTCTTGAACAGAGATAGATAGAGATATATATATATATATATATATATATATATATATATATATATATATATATATATATATATATATATATATATACCATTCTCTCTCCTTGAGAGATACCGCTATGATTAAGGTTTTTACAAACTGAAACGCGTCAGCATTTCTCTTGGCTTTTAACATGCACTTTTTTGTTGATTTTTAATGAACGAAATAAAGCATTGAAGTTTTAGGAAGCTGGACTTTGCACATTTTCCATTGCTGATTACCTGGGAACCGGCCCTCTACCTCTCCGTGCTTCCTTACTAGGACTACGCATTCTCCAGGACTGAGATGTGACTATACCAGATGGCGAGCTGACTCTACTCTTTTTTCTTTTTTGTACAAGTAATTTGAGGCAGATCCAAGAGGAATTTCCATGTGGAAGTTCTGCAGCGAATCAATGTCCCATTGATGTCAATGGAAGTTCCTGATGAGGGTTATATGAAGTGAGGGAATTCTGTAGTGTGACCCACCCTAAGGCTACCTTCACTGCAAAATTTCCAAGTGGATTCTGGTGGCAAAAATTGTGCTCGGGAATCCCATAGCAGCTTTCAATGCGATACTGCTGCACCATGCACATAGTGGAATTTCTGTGGCAAAAATATCTCCTGCGGAAATTCCAATTCCAGGCTCTTTAGAAAGTATTGTCAATTCTCTCTGCAGAAAATGCTCAGGAATGCATTGCTGTCTATGGAGACCTGCGCATTTCCGTGTGGTCCTAGCACTGGCATGTTCTGTTGGTGCCCGCTTTCTGCAGAATGCCCGTGTGGAAATTTTTCGGGTGGACATTCCACAGCATGAACACTGTGCTCCTGTCATCAGTGGCGACCGGGCCCGATGCTTGCTTCAACGCACCCCCCCAGTGCTAGCCTGAACCACAATTCATAAGCCCCATAACAGGACGGGGGGGGGGGGGGGGGCACAGTATTTAGCAGAATAATTATTATTGTCTTCATACAGAGGATGAGGATCTACTGACAAAATGAGGAGCCAATGATGTCCGGGCGTGAGACTCTGCAGAGAAGATGGAGCTGGGAAACGTCCTGACGTCTGGACCAGATGGAGATGAAAAGAAAAAACAGAAGACATCACTCAGGTCACTGATATTGTGTTTTCTCCTGACTGTCCCATCAGAGCTGGAGTCACTTGTAAGTTCCACAGGGATGATGGGTGATGCTGTACCCCAATACGTGGCTCTCCAGCTGTTGCAAAACTACAACTCCTATAATGCCTGAGGCTCTCCAGACATGATGGGAGTTATAGCTTTACAACAGCTGATTGGTGATTGGTGGGGGTCCCAGCAGTTGGACCCCCAGCAGAAAAATGGGCTGCTTATTCTTAAATGCCTGGGCCTATGTTTTGTCTGTCTTGCCCTGCCTGTTAGTCAGGGGAATACACAACTATATAAGTGACTGTGTCCACTGATATCTCTGTTCGGCTGAGTAAGGGATCGTCTGGGATTGGGGAAGCGGGTCGTCAGGTGGTTGAGGGGCCCAGGGCAATTTTTCGCACTGGGGCCCTGTGGTTCCTAGCTACGCCCCTGCCTGTCATTCTGGGTTCTTTATATCTGGTGGCCTTGTGTGCACTTTTCCCCCTCTTCCAAAATACGGTACGTGCTGAGGGGCTGATCCCTATACAGGGCAGTCAGTGGGCTATGCCCTTCAGATAGTGGTTATCAGCCGGCTGCACGCCCCGGAGAGGGAGGTCCTATATACCAGATGGCTCTCAGCGAGAAGATCTTGTGGCTTCCCTCAATGTGACAAGATATCTTACTATTCCATCAGCCGGCATACACTCCAAACCGTGCACCAGCCTGCTGTACTCTTATCACCAGTGCGGCATAACAGACAGACGGTAAAATATGTATATAGACAAACTGCATGTAAACAGAAGCACGTACAAGAACGGGGCCCTCACTGAGGACTAGATCACAGGGGCCACTAAGGCCTCCCTACTATCTCATAGCTCAAAGGTTTTAATCTCCATGAAGCTATAAGAAGCCTCAGGACCCCACTGCTCAAACATGAAGACCCCTACTGACATGTCAATGCAGTATAATGCGAGGACTATAATAACCACTGCTATCACTCCTCACCTGAGCCAAACCATCCAGGAGCTGTAACTTTTTATTATTTTGTCAATGTAGCCATATGAGGGATTGTTTTCTGCAGGACCAGTTGTATTTTTTTTGATGGCATCGTTTTGGGGGCACATATGATTAATTGTATAGGGCAGTGGTCTTCAACCTGCGGACATCCAGAGGTTGCAAAACTACAACTCCCAGCATGCCCGGACAGCCGATGGCTGTCCGGGCATGCTGGGAGTTGTAGTTTTGAAACATCTGGAGGTCCGCAGGTTGAAGACCACTGGTATAGGGGGCAGTAGTTCTAGCACAGTATTTATTTACATTATGCAGTTAGGGTGCACTCATCACGTTTTGGGGATACGGCAGCCGGATATGGCAGGAGAATTTGAAAACTGTCCGCTGCCATATCCCCCCTGGACCTGTGCCGTACCCCATTCATTTGAATGAGCCAGACAGAGTCAGCTGGTGGCTCCAGACAGTAAATTTTTCGGCCATATCTGTTTTTTTTTTTCCCCCTCCTTTGGGCTGGACGGAAAACCATGGTCTGCAGCAGTTTTCGTGCGGCAACAAAACTGGATGTGGTCCAAACAAATAAGCTGCCCAGAGTCACTAGCTGATTCCATCTGGCTCATTCAAATGAATGGGGTGCGTCCAGGCGTCCATATGGCAGCAGACTGTTTTCAAATTCTCCCGCAGTATCCCCAAAATGTATCCTTACTTTTTTTCCCCATACACTTTTTTTTCCTTTTAGTTCCACTAGGGAACTTTAACATGCAATGATTTAATCGCCTATTTAATGACAAACAATACAGATAGGTTTAGGTCTACATTTAAAGGGGTACTCCTCCCCTAGACATCTTATCCTCTATCAAAAGGATAGGGGATAAGATGTCAGATCGCGAGGGTCCCGCCGCTGGGGACCCCCGGGGTCTCGGCTGCAGCACCCACCTGTTGCAGCTAACGGCAGCGCTGGAGGAACTCATCCTAATGCCTCACGACCACGGGAGATAGTGACGTCACGCCCCGCCCCCGTGTGACATCACGCCCCGCCCCCTCAATGCAAGCCTATGGGAGGGCGCGTGACGCCCCCTCCCATAGACTTGCATTGAGGGGCGGGGCGTGACGTCACCGTGGTCAGGAGCCGAAGCCTCCAGCGTTTCCGGAATCGCAACAAGTGGGTGCTGCAGCCGAGATCCCGGGGGTCCCCAGCGGCGGGACCCCCGCGATCTGACATCTTATCCCCTATCCTTTCGATAGGGATAAGATGTCTAGGGGCGGAGTTCACCTTTAACGAACACATGCAAAAAAATAAATAAAAAACACGGAGCATGAAGTTGTACAAGTGGGCCCCAAGACAGATCCCACGAGCCCTGGATTAACTTTGGGGGAGATCTATCAAAACTTGTCTAGGTCGCTGAGTTGCCGATCAGCTTGAGTCTTTCAGTTGTGAAAAGGCCTCTAAAAAAAAATAAAAATAAAATAAAATGAAAGCAGCGATCTGATTGGTTGCTATGGGCAACTTTTCCTTTGGACAGGTTTTGATAAATCTCCCCCTATATGATGAAATGGTATGCCAAGAACCTCACCTTTTCCTACAGCAGTTAAAAGGAGAACTCCAGCAATTTAAAGTGTACCTGTCGCCAACAAAAACTTTTGATATAACGTAGATAATACCATTATATGTATATTTGTAATATACATGGATTACAAAAGGTGTATATTTTTTAGATGAAAAATGTTGTCCCTGTAGCTATTGCTTGTGTGTCTATACTGATTCCAAATACAGGAAGTGAGGGATCTGTGCAGGCTCCTGGCTTGTCAATCATCCTGCTGTGTGAGCCGGGAGCGTGCGCCTCAGTGTGCAGAGCCCCGCTTGTCCATCCTCACTTCCTGTATTTGGACTCCTCATAGAGACACACACACAAACAAACAATAGTTGTAAGGACAAAAATATACACATTTTTTAACCAATGTATATTACAAATATACATATAATGGTATTATCCACATTACATAAGTTTTTGTTGATGACAGGTACACTTTAAAAATGTGTACCAATCAAGTTGCCTCAAGCTGTTGCAAAACTACAATGCCTAGCATGCCCGGACAGGGAAACACCGTGATAGGGGATAAGTGTCTAACCACAGAAACAATGGGACCTTTCCAAAACGGCTCTTGAATCTCCCTGTGCACCAAGCAGAGTCAACCCAACCCCTGCACCCATTCCCTGCGGGAGCGCTGGAGACAGCAGAGTAGCTTGTGCATCTTCGGCGCTCCCATACAAAATGCATGGAGGGGGTGCGTCGCCCCCATTTCATGCACAGGGAGATTTGGGAGATGTTCAGGAGATAGCGGAGGGTCCCAGTGGTCGGAACCAAACACTTGTGGACAGGTTTTAAAACATTGGAGTCCCCCTTTAATATTATTCATATTATAGCCATATCTTAGCACTTGCAGTGTGACGCTGAAATCATTGCGTGTTCGCTTTTAATGCCAGCCATGGTGGCCTGTGCCTGCATTTTTATTACAGTTTCCGATCTGATGACCAATATTTAGTATTTAATAAATAATTATATATATATATATATATATATATATATATATATATATATATATATATATTTTTTTTTTTTTTTTTTTTTTTTTTTCCCCCCCACTCCTTTTATTACTATTTTTTGGCCCCTCAGCTGCCACTCCTCTCACGGTCACACTGGTCTGTGACCATATAGAGCAGTGTTGTTCTCTGGCTGTCGTAAAACTACAACTCCCATAATTCCCGGACAGCCTGAGGCTGTCCGGGAATGATGGGAGTTGTAGTTTTACGACAGCTGTAGAGCCGAAGGTTGAAAATAGAGATGAGTGAATTTATAGTAAATTTGAATCGTCACGAACTTCTCGGCTCGGCAGTTGATGACTTTTCCTGCATAAATGAGTTCAGCTTTCCGGTGCTCCCGTGGGCTGGAAAAGGTGGATACATTCCTAGGAAAGAGTCTCCTAGGATTGTATCCACCTTTTCCAGCCCACAGGAGCACCTGAAAGCTGAACTAATTTATGCAGGAAAAGTCATCAACTGCCGAGCCGAGAAGTTCGTGACGAATCGAATTTACTGTAAATTCGCTCATCTCTAGTTGCAAAGTACCGATATAAAGCAATGTCTCCTCCAGCTGTCTCCGCACACACCCGGGCATTTCACCCACCATCCAGCTCCAGGTCCGGCTCCTCCGGGTAATCAAACACGGGGTCCCCGCCGCCCTTCTTCATGACCACCGGACCTGTGGCGCGGGGTCCCGGGCTTTCAGACATGGGGGCTTCTCCCTGCTATCCCCGGCAGCACATGCTTACAGACTCCATGATCACCATAGACTACGCATACATAGGGACAGACGGCCTCCTGTCACCAATAGTGGGAGTGACCTTGAAACCGGAAGTAGAGTTCTCGAAGTGACACAATACTAACATAACTCCATGTACACAGATGACCCGTGTGCTCAGACCCTCGGCCTGATGTACAATCACGCTGAGGTCTCACGGTCATTTAATTCAGTCTGCAACCGCAATACAAGCTCATTATACCGTCCCGCGCCAATCACAACATGGCAGCGCCCAACGCTATAGGCTGAAAGGAGTCACGTGTTTACTCGTTACCTAGGAGACTCCAGCGTTTCCGGGACGCTTAGCTTGTTTCTGTGTCTTACCATATACAATACAGTATATAGAAGATCTATAGGTTAATATCGAGTCCTTACTGTACCTGGAGGATACTTAGAACGTTGAGGTAGGAATAGATGTGACCATCTGCTGCTGGCGCGATAATATGTAGTTACTATAGCAACATGTAGAAAATATGTATAGGTACAGTACATATGTATAGGAGTATATAGTAAACATGTATAGGTACAGTACATATGTATAGGAATATATGTATCACATGTATAGGCGTATATAGAAAAAATGTATAGGTACAGTACATATGTATAGGAAGATATATCTCATGTATAGGAGTATATAGTAAACATGTATAGGTACAGTACATATGTATAGGAGTATATAGTAAGCATGTATAGGTACAGTACATATGTATAGGAAGATATATCACATGTGTAGGAATATATAGTAAACATGTATAGGTACAGTACATATGTATAGGAATATATATATATATATATATATATATATATATATATATATATATCACATATGTATAGGAGTATATAGAAAAATGTATAGGTAAAGTACATATGTATAGGAAAATATATCACATATGTATAGGAGTATAATAGTAAACATGTATAAGTACAGTACATATGTATAGGAAAATATATCACATATGTATAGGAGTATATAGTAAATATGTATAGTTACAGTACATATGTATAGGAGTATAATAGTAAACATGTATAAGTACAGTACATATGTATAGGAAAATATATCACATATGTATAGGAGTATATAGTAAACATGTATAAGTACAGTACATATGTATAGGAGTATATAGTAAACATGTATATGTACAGTACATATGTATAGGAAGATAAATTACATGTATAGGAGTATATAGTAAACATGTATAGGTACAGTACATATGTATAGGAGTATATAGTAAACATGTATAGGTACAGTACATATGTATAGGAAGATATATCACATATGTATAGGAGTAAATAGTAAACATGTATAAGTACAGTACATATGTATAGGAGTATATAGTAAACATATATAAGTACAGTACATATGTATAGGAGTATATAGTAAACATGTATAGGTACAGTACATATGGAGTATATAGTAAACATGTATAGGTACAGTAAATATGTATAGGGAGGTATATAGTAAACATGTATAGGTACAGTAAATATGTATAGGGAGGTAAATCACATATGTATAGGAGTATATAGTAAACATGTATAGGTACAGTACATATGTATAGGAGTATATAGTAAACGTGAATAGGTACAGTACATATATATAGGAGTATATAGTAAACATGTATAGGTACAGTACATATGTATAGGAAGATATATCACATATGTATAGGAGTAAATAGTAAACATGTATAGGTACAGTACATATGTATAGGAGTATATAGTAAACATATATAGGTACAGTACATATGTATAGGGAGGTATATAGTAAACATGTATAGGTACAGTAAATATGTATAGGGAGGTATATCACATATGTATAGGAGCATATAGTAAACATGTATAGGTACAGTACATATGTATAGGAGTATATAGTAAACGTGAATAGGTACAGTACATATATATAGGAGTATATAGTAAACATGTATAGGTACAGTACATATGTATAGGAAGGTATATCACATATGTAAAGGAGTATATAGTTAACATGTAAAGGTACAGTATATATGTATAGGAACCTATAATAAATATTTATAGAAGTAATTAGTAAATATTTATAAGAACATATAGTACCCATGTATAGAAACATATAATAAATAGGTATGAAAACATATAGTACATCATTATAGGAAAATAAAGTAAATATGTATAGAAATATATGTTTTATAGTATATAGAAAATATGTATAGCAATGTATAATAAAATGGGTATAACAACATAAACTACATGTATAGGGGCATATACAACATATGTATTGGGACATATAATTAATACGTATAAGAACAACAGTACAACAGTAATATAACACATCTCCTCCCCTTCCCACCGAGACTGTGGCAGCCCATTAGAATACAGTGCAGAGAATTGAAGTAAAATTATTTCCAGGAGTTTGTGTCTTTGTTCCAGTGACACAGAGTATGGGAAAAATGAAGAAAAAAGATGGAAAGAAGTCAGAGAAGTCATCAGTGGAAGTGGTGGATGATGCCAGTTCCAAGTTCTCCTCCGTATCCGTCTCACCTACAGAAGAACATGCTCCAGCAGCCTTTAAGCCCAGTGATGATGAACCTGTAGCACAGGAAGAGCCCCCTGCCCCATTCTCCCCTTTAGAGGTCTATGAGGAACCAGTTCTAGCTCAACTTATTGTTGAAAAGTAAGTCCTCTATTCTTCATTGTTTTGTTGCTTTGTAATTAATACAGGAGTAATGATAAAAGTATCCAGCAGTTGTAGGGTCTGACAGGTCTCCTTTGTGCCCTATTCAAGAAATAGGACCTCCTGAGTAGTCAACAGGACAGGTGATGATTTATAATCTTGGGATCACCCCTTCAAAAGGGGTTCTGTACTTGTGAGAATCCATCCCTTATTGGTAGAAGGGTACCATAAAGATGCAACTTTACACAGTCAATATTGAAATCACTTGGCTGTGTATGTGTTATATGGACACACTGTTTCCTCCAGCATGTCAGATGCACTTTGTAGCCACAGCGTACATAGAATTCATTGGGCCCCATAAAAAAAATCAGAATTGGGCCCCGCTCCTGGTGTAGGCCGCAGCCTGAGGCTGTCTGCGGTCTTCACCAACAGGTTGGTTGCTCTCGCTGACTGGAGATCCAAGTGTCAGGAACTGTCCAGAGCAGGAGAGGTTTGCTATGGGGATTTGCTTGTACTCCGGACAGTTTCTGGCATGGACAGAGGTGTCAGCAGAGAGCATTGTGGTCAGACTGAAAAGAATTCCAGAAAGAAATACAACTTCCTCTGAAGTATACAGCAACTGATAAGTACTGAAAGGATTAAGATTTTTAAATAGAAATATTTTACAAACCTGTATAACTTTCTGGCACCAGTTGATTTAAAAAAAATGTTTCCACTGGAGTACCCCTTTAATGTGTGTTGTTGTACCTGCAGATGCATGACCTTAAAGGGGTACTCCCGTGGAAAACTTTTTTTTTAAATCAACTGGTGCGAGAAAGTTAAACAGATTTGTAAATTACTTCTACGTTCCCCCGGCTACCAAGTATAAACTGGGTAGTTTGGACACCCACCCAAACTGGCCACGTTATAATGTGTGTGATGGATTAGGGGTGGGGCCGTTTGGTCTCTGATGGGGCTTTCCCTGCCCATCAGGCCCCATAGCAGAGGAGGACCCTGCCTCTGTGGTAAATACCCTACTGTTTGTAGTCACTCTCCATTTCAGACAATAGTAGTAGGAATGAGCGATTCCCCTTTATTTAAGGGTTTTTCTTTGTATGATGGTCCCAGTACATATGCTATAGACCAGTGGTCTCCAACCTGCAGACCTCCAGATGTTGCAAAACTACAACTCCCAGCATGCCCGGACAGCCGTTAGGAAGAGCATCCTGTCAGTCTGTCCATACATAAAAAAAACACCAATTTTTTTTCTTGATTTCTTAAAGGAGTACTCCACCCCTGGCATCTTATCCCCTATCCAAAGGATAGGGCATAAGATGTTAGATCGCCGCGGTCCTGCTGCTGGGGACCCCGGGAATCCCCGCTGCGGCACCCCGCCATCATTACTGCACAGAGCGAGTTCGCACAGTAATCTCGCTCTGCGCAGTAATGATAGCGGGGCGCTGCAGCAGCGATCCCCGGGGTCCCCATCTTATAGGGGATAGGGGATAAGATGTCTAGGGGCGGAGTACCCCTTTAATGTCCTGTTTCTTACTTTGTTTCCTATTTTACAGGTATGAAGGAGAACTGCTGAATGGTTTGTATGAAGGAGAAGGTGTTGCTTACTATAAAGACGGGAATGTTTACAGGGTGAGTTTCTTCCCATATATCACATTGCCTGGGAAAACAACCCACCTAACCTTATTTTAATGTGGCATTTCTTTGTTTAAAGGGACATTTTTCAGAGGGCCTTATGCATGGCAAAGGAGAATATATTTGGGCTGATGGGCTGAAATATGAGGTAATGTAGCATTATTAATATAGGATTGCCTCTAAACTCCCCTCTCCTACATACACAACTCCTTTTTAAATAGAAAACCAACAGACAAGGAGTGCTCCCCTGTATAAAATCCTCCAAGATAGGAAAAACAAACGGTGATTGAGATCACTCACCGAATAAAGGGGTACTCCTGTGGAAAACTTTTTTTTTATTTTTTTTTAAATCAACTGGTGCCAGAAAGTTAAATAGATTTGTAAATTACTTCTATTAAAAAATCTTAATCCTTTCAGTACTTTTTAGGGGCTATATACTATAAAAGAAATTCTTTTCTTTTTGGATTTCTCCGACATCATGACCACAGTACTCTCTGCTGACCTCTGCTGTCCATTTTTGGAACTGTCCCGCACAGGAGAAAATCCCCATAGCAAACATATGCTTCTCTGGACAGTTCCTAAAATGGACAGCAGAGGTCAGCAGAGAGCACTGTGGTCATGACATCAGAGAAATCCAAAAAGAAAAGCATTTCCTCTGTAGTATACAGCCCCTAAAAAGTACTGGAAGGATTAAGATTTTTTTTAATAGAAGTAATTTACAAATCTGCTTAACTTTCTCGCACCAGTTGATTTAAAAAAAAATAAAAATTGCAGCGGAGAACCCCTTTAAGGTCATGTATCTGCAAGTACAACAACACACATTAAAGGGGTACTCCAGTGGAAACATTTTTTTTTTTTTTAAATCAACTGGTGGCAGAAAGTTATACAGGTTTGTAAATTATTTCTATTTAAAAATCTTAATCCTTCCAGTACTTATCAGTTGTTGTATACTCCAGAGGAAGTTGTATTTCTTTCTGGAATTCTTTTCAGTCTGACCACAATGCTCTCTGCTGACACCTCTGTCCATTCCAGGAACTGTCCAGAGTGCAAGCAAATCCCCATAGCAAACCTCTCCTGCTCTGGACAGTTCCTGACATGGACAGAGGTGTCAGCAGAGAGCACTGTGGTCAGACTGAAAAAAACTCCAGAAAGAATTACAACTTCCTCTGGAGCATACAGCAGCTGATAAGTACTAATTAAGATTTTTAAATAGAAGTAATTTACAAATCTGGCACCAGTTGATTTAAAAAAAAAAAATAATTGTTTCCCACCGGAGTACCCATTTAAGGTTGTATAGGGTGGATTTTTTTTTTTCAGACTGCCACTTCTCCCAACCGACTTTGCATGAGATCAGCAAAAAAATTTATTCAAACTCCTACAAGTGGGAATGATGGACGCTGCCACGTCTTCAAAACGCACTGTATGTTTTAATAAAATATATGATCTTATAAACTTATCGGAACGTGGCAGCGCCCATCATTCCTGTTTGGAGGAGTTTGAGTCAATCGTTTTTCGCTGTTTTCTAAATAGAAGCGGATGCAGTGTTCACATCACTCAGAAACATAGAGGACTCTTGGCAGAAAAAGCCCACCTGGACCATCTAGCCTGCCCTTTGATTATTTCCTTTTATTCATTACCTTAGTATCTTAAGATACATAGATGTTTATCCCAGGCAGCTTTACATTCACTTATTGTAGATTTACCAACCACGTTTGCTGGAAGTTTGTTCCAAGTGTCTACTACTCTTTCATATTTTCTCATATTTCTCCCAACTAATCTTAGATTGCGCCCCCTTGTTCTTATGTTTCGTATTAAAAAGACTTCATCTATTTAGGGTAAGGTTACATGAGCAGAATTCACAGCATATTTTGCTGCTGATTTTCCTACCTATTGATTTCAATGGGTAGGAAAATCATCAGCAGCAGAAAATATGCAGCAAAATATGCTGTAAATGCTGTACCCTACCCTACCTAAAGGTTCCGATCATGTCCCCCCTTTCCCTTTTTTCCTCCAGACTATGCAAATTTAGTTCTTTTAGTCTTTCTTGATAAATTCCCGCCATCATTGCTGGGGGAAGCTGCATCTGGCCATACATTTCCCCTGTATTGTCCAAAAGATCACTAGATGCCAGCCACTGATGTAAATGGGCAAATATATAATACATGGACTATCCAGGTCCGCCAGAAAGGGAGATGCTGCTACAGACTCATTTAGGGGTGTTTGTGGAGTCCATTATATCCTACTGTGATACAACCCTTTTAACCCTTTTACACCATTCTGTAAAAAGAATTTAACTTATATGTGACAACAGGTTTTCTGACTATATCCCGTATCAACAACTTTATAAAATGTGTGACCGACTTTGGTAATTGTTGATGTAAATTATAAATAAAGTCTAAATTGTTGTTCTAATTTAAATTATAGACATAATAGTAAAGCTGTAAATTCATGACACATTTTCTTTTTTATAGGGAGAATTTTTCATGAACTTTCCAATGGGACACGGCCTGTATACATGGCCCAATGGCAGCCGCTATGAAGGACAGGTATACAAGGGGATAAGGCATGGGAGCGGTGTCCACATTTCTAGTGGTCAACAAGTGTCCTACGCAGGAGAGTGGAATATGGGCCGGCGTCATGGGAAGGTAAAATGTAGATGTGTGTTATGCATTAATAACATTATTAATGTGGTTACTTGTTACAATACATAATTTATCATTGTAGGGCGCAATCTATTACAATGCTGAAGGAACCTCATGGTATGAAGGGGATTGGATCCACAACAGGAAGGAGGGATGGGGAGTACAGAGGTGTGTATCCTGTCTCTTACTAGTATGTTTTCATGTATGAGAAGGAAACACCATTTACATAGTGGAATCCGGCAGAAAAATTCTGCTCAGAAATTCTGTTGCACCAGTCTCCTACTGTTTTCAATTGGATTCTGCTGCACCGTTGGATTTGTAGTTTTTCAAAAGCTGGAGGCATCCTGGTTAGAAAACACTGGTCTATTGTTTACAGCTTTACATGGGAGCTCAGATGTGCTTCAATGGGTGGGCTGATGTGTGGGAGGGAGAAAAATGATCTCACACTTACAGCCAAGGAATCATAGGACTTGTTGTTAGAGGGAGGGAACTCCAACAGGAAATAGCCAATTCACAAAAAGATAGCAGCAATGTTATGGTAGATTTAGAACACAGCCATTTATACCTAAGACAAGCACGGATCTTTCCTTAGCATGTCCATTACTGTCTGGCTGGTAAGTACTAAAGTCGCCTTATGGTGGATAACCCCTTTAAAAAGGTACTCCTGAGGAAAAAAAGTTTTCAAATCCATTGGTGTCAGAAAGTTATACAGATTGTACACTTCTTCTATTCAAAAATCTTAACCCGTCCAGTACTTATCAGCTGCTGTATGCTCTGAAGAAGTTGTGTAGTTCTTTCCAGTCTGACCACAGTGCTCTCTGCTGCTACCTCTGTCCATGTCAGGAACTGTCTGAAGCAGGAAAGGTTTGCTATGGGGATTTGCTCCTTAAGTTTTACAGTGTCTGAAATGCTGGATCTCTTTTTCTTTATTTCTCGATATGCTAATGTGTATGTGCATCTCATTTATTGAATGGTCAGAGGGCACTTAATAAATCTTATGCAGGTCCACATGGTTTACTCATTGCACACAATTTTTATTCCAATGCACAAACATGGGATAAGGCCCATACATAGGATTTGCAACCTTGTACATGCAAAATAGCTACATATTTAAGTATGCTGCAATACTCGTGGCCCCCTCTCAGTGCATCAAGCTCAATGCACTTTCTTTAGCCACACGTCCTACCTGGCTAGATGTTGTTTGCCTCAAACCACTGTCCTAGCAAGATGTGGCGCCACTGCAATCAAGTTGTCAGATGCTACATCTGTAGGTTCCACTCCTAGTTTTGGCTGACAAATACAAAATACTGATCAGAATACTGCTGTGTAAAAGGGGCCTAGTTAGTGTTTAAAGGAGTACTCCGGGATGCAACTTTTTTTTTCTTACCTGCTCAGAATGCCGATATTAAAAAACAAATGAAAAAAATAACTAGATTTACCTCCCGCCACTGCATTGTTGCTTTCAGGAACACCACTGCCAGCCTCCACTGCGGTCTTCTTCCGGCTTTTTGTAATGTATTGGGCCCCAGTCCTGGTCTCAGTACATAACACTGGCGCTCTGCCTATCACCTGCTGAAGCCGCCGCCGGCGATTAGCTGATCCATAGTGTGGCGAGGCGACCGCAAGAAGCAGGGAGAAGACCAAAGCAGAGGCCATGAGCAAGGACACTGGAAGAGTGGTGGGAGGTAAGTTCAGGTTTTTTTTGTTTGATTTTTAATGCCAGCATTCTGGGCAGGTAAAAAAAAATGCATCCCACAGTACTCCTTTAAAGGGGTACTTCGCTGCTGTTCCGAACTTTCAAACTGTTTCGAACGCTGGAGCTGGCATCGCAAGCTCGTGATGTCATGGACCCGCCCCTTATGATGTCACGCCCCGCCCCCTCAATGCAAGTCTATGGGAGGGGGCGTGACAGTCGTCACACCTCCTCCCATAGACTTGCATTGAGGGGGCGGGTGTGGCGGTGTGAGGTGAAAAAATCAAACCCGTGAAAAAATCTTTTCACCTCACAGCGGCATGAGGGGGCGGGGCTATGACATCACAAGCTCCCGGCTCCAGCGTTCGGAACAGTTTGTTCCAAGCGCCGAACAGCGGAGTACCCCTTTAAGGAGACAAAACCAGCCAGCTTTGGTTTAAATAAAAGAAAATGCTTCTGGATTAAACTAAGTTTGGCTGAAAAAAAGCATTAAAAAAATGCAGTATGTGAATACGTTCTGATAGAGGCTGACTATAGCATTCAGCAGAGTAATTGTCATTTAGGCTTTTATCCATGGTAAACTGTTGACCTCCGTCCACTTCTGGATTTGGTTTGCTAAGCCTTGTTTTTCACATGTCTGTAATTTTGTCAGGTTTCCATCAGGCAACATCTATGAAGGACAATGGAAAAATAATAAGTTTCATGGAGAGGGTAGAATGAGGTGGCTATCTTCCAATGAAGAATACATGGGTCTGTGGGAGAACGGCATACAGGTACCTTTTTTTAATTTTTCCATCTCTCCATGTGCCTTTATACTCTTATGGGAAAACTAAAAGCTTATTTAATTCAATAAATTGCTATCTTGATGCCTCCTTGGTATCCCACATGATGGATTCTGGTTTACTATACTTCTGCTCTTTAGTCATTTCTTGTCTATAGGTCACAAACATTTACAGGGGATCAGTCACTACTTCTGACCTGTCTATTTTAGTAAATGCTTGCATTCCCCATAAAATAATAATTCTGGAGCATCTTATCTTACACATGGTTGTTGTGCTATTTCTTTGTAATTCCTTTTGAAAAGGTATGAATAAATTCATGTTCACATTAGATTTATCATTCACATTACCTCACATAACATTCTATACAGAGGAATACAGTAAAAAGGCATGTACAACATACCAAGGTCACCCACACTGAACCCAGTACACTGGGTTATAGTGCGGGTGAACAGGAGTCCATACATGGATCACTTACGTTTTTTATGCTTTCTTGTCGCCGAGTTGTCATCCGCTAAAGTTCCGCTGTTTACCCTTCACTTGTTCTCTGAAGGTGAGTCCCCCACCAGCAGCCTTGCTTTGGGTCCTTTGTTCACATATTCATTTTCCCACTAAACGCTTTGTGCAGTGTAACTGTGCATGCGCCGATCCGTCTCTATACCCGGAAGTACCTCTTTCTGAAGTCTCGCTACTCCCAACTTCTGTTTATTGATAGTAACATCTCCATTTTTTGAGGGCTGACCATAAGCCTTCTTTAATAGGCAAACTATGCAGTTAAATGGTAAATGGATGGAGCTTCATCTTAAAGTGCAACTGTCACGAAAAACATGCATGTGAAGCTGCACACACTGTGTACTAGTGCTTCACACGCATATTCTACACATACCTTTAGATGTCTGTTAGATTGCTTTCAGCCTAATGCAGAATGCAGCTTTATACTCCATCCAAGAGTCAGGCTGACAGGGAGGCGGAGCCGGGGGTCCGCTCTTCTCCCGGCTGCACCGCCTCTTCTTGCCTACGTCGCGCAGTTGATTGACAAGCAGGGCTCGCCTGCTTGCAGTGGTCCTGTGTAGCTCCGCTGTGTGTGAGCCCTGCCTGTCAATCAACTGTGTGATGTAGGCAAAAAGAGGCGGTGCAGCCGGCAGCAGAGCAGATCTTAAATGTACTCACCAGACAATGAAACTATTATATGAATGCACAATGTGTCTTTTTTTAAGCAGTCTTTCCTTTTTACAGAATGGTCTTGGGACTCACACTTGGTTCCTGAAGAGAGTATCTGGTTCACAATACTCCTTAAGAAATGAATACATTGGAAACTTTGTCAATGGTGCACGTCATGGTCAAGGCCAGTTTTATTATGCTAATGGAGCAATGTACGACGGACAGTGGGAAAACAACAAGAAGCATGGAATAGTAAGTTAGGACATCACATTCTGGTGTGGTTGCTTGTGACTTCTGTATGAATTAGACTACAAAATTATATTACAAATCACAAGCTTAGTGAAAAGTCCAAAAAAGTATAAAAAAAATTACCCAGACGAAGGAAGTAGCGAAACAGCATAGGGGCTGGTACAACGATGCTGGGCATTAGGTATGTGATTGTATGTGACTTGCTATGTTTTAGACTGTGCTTTTTCAGTTTTTGCACTGGACTTCCACAGTGGGGGCTCTCCAACTTACTCTATTTGCATCTGTTACTGTGGTGTATTTCATGTTCGCATCTGTTTCAAGGAAGCCACATACATGCCCATTCTTTTTTATGATATTTTATTCCCTCTCAGTGTAAATTGTATACATTTTCCATTGGTGCCACATACCAATACTAGGTGGACGGTGCCACATACCAATACTAGGTGGACGGTGCCACATACCAATACTAGGTGGACGGTGCCACGTACCAATACTAGGTGGACGGTGCCACGTACCAATACTAGGTGGACGGTGCCACGTACCAATACTAGGTGGACGGTGCCACGTACCAATACTAGGTGGACGGTGCCACGTACCAATACTAGGTGGACGGTGCCACGTACCAATACTAGGTGGACGGTGCCACGTACCAATACTAGGTGGACGGTGCCACGTACCAATACCAGGTGGACGGTGCCACGTACCAATACCAGGTGGACGGTGCCACGTACCAATACCAGGTGGACGGTGCCACGTACCAATACCAGGTGGACGGTGCCACGTACCAATACCAGGTGGACGGTGCCACGTACCAATACCAGGTGGACGGTGCCACGTACCAAGTGGACGGTGCCACGTACCAATACCAGGTGGGCGGTGCCACGTACCAATACCAGGTGGGCGGTGCCACGTACCAATACCAGGTGGGCGGTGCCACGTACCAATACCAGGTGGGCGGTGCCACGTACCAATACCAGGTGGGCGGTGCCACGTGCCAATACCAGGTGGACGGTGCCACGTGCCAATACCAGGTGGACGGTGCCACGTGCCAATACTAGGTGGACGTGCCACATACCAATACTAGGTCTGATTGCCATATTTGGAGTCGGGAAGGAATTTTTACCCATAGCATGAGGTTTTTTTTGCCTTCCTCTGGATCAATATAATTTTGTAATATGTAATATAATTTTGATTGTTTTTTTTATAAAGGTGTATGATATTCAGATATAGTGCACAAGACCTCTGTATGGTTTCATGTACACTGCCATACTTTGGTTTATACTACATGAATTAGGTTGGAAAACAAAACTGCTCCAGTTAAAGCATAATAGAGGTTATTGATGCTGCTCTCCATAGGATCAAGGAGCCATTTGAAAAGACACTGTAGCTAGATAACCACCCAAATTAATTTGAGAGCACAGCTCCAGCTTCAAATACTGTGGGATAACTAGTCTAGAGTTCCCCTTTATTTATAAAGTGAGACATTTGGTACAATGCTGCAAATCTTCAAGGATATAACGTCTCTCCTCTCAGTTCAGTTTGTCATATAGCTGGTCATACATGGTGATATCATGAATGGTGAGACATCTTCTTCCTCTTAGGCTTTATAATATGAACAGTCCTATATACTGATGTACAATATTCTTTATTGTATTCTTTATTTCTTTTTTTGTTCTTAGGGCAAATTTATTTTTAAAAATGGAAGGATTTACATTGGAGACTTTGTGGAAGATCAGATTGCAGAATACCCGAATTTCAAGTATGACAGAGTGAACACTCCAGATCTGAGTGGTATTCGTACCCAGAGTCCTATATGTGGAGGTAGGCAAATGGATCGGAGGTGTGGGGTCCATTAGTAAAATAATAGCACCAACTTGACAAATCTTGCATCACCCTACTAAATGGGAGACATGAAGAAAAAGTAAAATCAGCAATAATAGTGCTGCCCGCTAAAACTTATCAATAGGGAATTTTGCTTGTTCTAGACATCACGCTCCGCCCCTCAATGCAAGCCTATGGGAGGGGGCGTGACAGCTATCATGGGCTTGCATTGAGGGGAGGAGCGTGAGGTCACACGGGGGAGGAGGCGTGACGTCACACGCCGTCGGTTCTGTGGTCGCCGGTAATCAGACCCGGAGCGAACACTCTCCGGGGACTGATTATAAACGGGGTGCCACGTGCAAGATCACGGGGGTCCCCAGCTGCGGGACTCCCGCGATCAGGCATCTTATCCCCTATCCTTTGGATAGGGAATAAGATGTCTAAGCACCGGAGAACCCCTTTAGAGATTACATTAGGGCATATGGCCCCGTTAGTGTTTTACTGTAATCATATTAGTATACGTCCTGCATGCCTAGCTAAAAGCAAAGAAGTATCTTTATGTAGTATCTGTATATTAAGAAATATATTCTGTACATAGAGTTCTAACACTTTTAAAATAGAAATTTGTAGAACCAAAAATCTATATATGTAAAACTCAATGGCCCTTATTTACTAAGAGTGCAGTGTAGGTATCTTTGTGGGTTTTCATTCCCTACAATTTATTTTCCACAGTGTTTACTAAGGTTTGCCTACATTTTTCCACTTTCCCTACATTTTCCACTCTCCCTACATTTTGCTTTTTTTACACCTGCTCTGATCTGTAGATTTTTTTCAGCTCAAATCCACCACATTTTATGTGGAAACCTTAGTATATATGTTGATTTTTTGTGAAAATGTCGGGAACACGCCCCTTTTCGGAGACCACGCCCCTTTTCCTGGTTTTCTTAGCTAAATGGAGAGTTAGTCAGGGTTTTTTCAATTCTGGCGGAAACTCTGGCGCAGACAGAATTTCTGGCACAATGCGACAGAATCTGGCGCACAACCAGACAAAACATGTCGGGTTTGCAATAGTAAATGAGGGTCAATGGGTGTGTGTGTGTGTGTGTGTGTATGTATGTATATATGTGTATGTGTGTATGTTCCAGCATCACGTCCAAACAGCTAAAGATATTAACATGAAACTTGGCCCACATGTTACTTATATGTCAACAATAAACATAGGATAGGTGATTTAACCCTTACTCACCCCTATTTGCCAGGGTCGGGGTTTTTGTTTAAAGTCCCATACAAGTCTATGGGAAATATATGTTACTGCATAACTTCCAAACGGCTGGAGATATTTGGTGACATGTTACTTGGTTACTTGATACTTGGTCACATGTTACTTATATGTCCACTTAAAATATAGGATAGTTAATTTAACCCTTAATTACCCCCATTTGTGAGGGTCGGGGTTTTTGTTTAAAGTCCCATGCAAATCAATGGGAAATGTATTTTCCCACATAACTTCCGTACGGCTGGAGATATTTCAATACCTGGTACACATATTACAGGTCGGGATATGAGGTCTGGATATGAGGACGGGATATGAGGATGGGATAGGAGGTCGAGATAGGAGGTCGAGATAGGAGGTCGAGATAGGAGGACGGGATACGAGGTCAGGATAGGAGGTCAGGATAGGAGGTCGGGATAGGAGGACGGAATATGGGGTTGGGATATGACAACAATATATGAGGACGGGATGTGAAGTCAAAAGCTTCCTCCTTTGTTTATTTTCCTCCCTGACAAGGATTAGGAAGGAAAAACCGGGCACCGCCGGGTACTCAGCTAGTATATAAACATTATATATATATATATATATATATATATATATATATATATAAAAGAAATGTGACCATTCTAATATTAAACCACTGATGTTTGATAAATGTGCTTTTTTTTGGCAGAAATCTCCACTTTGAATTCAGGTATTCCTAGTTTAGCAGGCTCTTATATTGAACTTGATATAGCGTCACTGCTAAACACCTTACCAGAGAATGAACGGTTTGAAGAACAGAAACAAGTGAGTGTCCGAGAATATTCACATGCAGTAGATTCATTGCAGAAATTTGTGTGATTGATAAATCCATTATAAACACTGAAACAGGGTTGTTTCTATTCCAAAAGCTAAAGATTGTAAATAACTGTAGACAGTATTTTAGCACTACAGTCATTACATAGCACACGTTTTAAAGGGGTACTCCAGTGGAAATCTTTTCTTTTTTTTTAAATCAACTGGTACCAGAAAGTTAAACAGATTTGTAAATTACTTAAATTTAAAAATGTTAATCCTTCCAGTACTTATCAGCTGCTGTATACTACAGAGGAAGTTGTGTAGTTATTTTCTGTCTGACCACAGTGCTCTCTGCTGACACCTCTGTCCATGTCAGGAACTGTCCAGAGCAAGATAGGTTTGCTATGGAGATTTGTTCCTGCTGTGGACAGTTCCTGACATGGACAGAGGTGTCAGCAGAGAGCACTGTGGTCAGACAGAAAAGAAATTCAAAAAGAAAAGAACTTCCTGTGGAGCATACAGCAGCTGATAAGTACTGGAAGGCTTAAGATTTTTAAATAGAAGTAATTTACAAATCTGTTTAACTTTCTGCCACCAGATGATTTAAAAAGAAGTTCTCCTTTAAAGGGGTTCTCCACTGCCCTGCCCTCTGGAGCTCCGCTCACAGTGTCTGGAAGTTTATTACTCCGAACGCTGTGTGCGGGCTTCCGTGTTCTAGGCCACCCCCTTGTGACGTCACACCCGCCCCCTTGTGACGTCACGCCCGCCCCCTCAACGAAAGTCTATTGGAAGGATGCGCGACCGCTGTCACACCCCCTTCCCATAGACTTCCGTTGAGGGGGTGGGCATGATGTCACGAGGGGGCGGCCTCGAGCACGGAAGCCCGCACACAGCGTTCGGAGATAAAACTTCGGGACGCTGCAAGCGGAGCTCCGGAAGTCAGGGCAGTGGAGAACCCCTTTAAGAGGAATCTGTCATCAGCATCACCCCCACTAACCTGTTGTTATCGGCTTGTAGTGCGTGTTGTGTGATGACAATGGTACTTACCTTTTACTGATCTGTGTCTCTGTTATTCCCCTTTTTCTGTATATGCCAATGAAGTAGCTTTTGTGCAGGTGAGTGAGCCATGATGTCAGGCCTAGATCTTCATAGGAAACGCCCTCCTCCCTTGTGCTGATCCTCCTCTCCTGTAGCATGGAGCTCCACTCTGCATCTAGACCCCTCTCTTCACCTTCGTCAAGGCCAAGGGCGATATGAAGTGAAATCTCCCTGCTTGTGAGAGAAATTTAAAGGGGTACACCAGTGGAATTTTTTTTTTTTTTTTAAATCAACTGGTGCCAGAAAGTAAAAAAAAATCTTAATCCTTCCAGTACTTATTAGCAGCTATATACTATAGAGGAAATGCTTTTTTTTTTGGATTTCTCTTCTGTCACAACCACATTGCTCTCTGCTGACCTCTGCTGTCTATTTTAGGAACTGCCATGAGCAGGAGAAAATCCCCATAGCAAACATATGCTCCTCTGGACAGTTCCTAAAATGGACAGCAGAGAGCACTGTGGTCATGACAGAAGAGAAATCCAAAAAGAAAAGCATTTCCTCTGAAGTATACAGCCGCTAAAAAGTACTGGAAGGATTAAGATTTTTTTTATAGAAGTAATTTACGTGGGCCAGTTGAAGCATATCTTGCGAAATGGCACCGTAGTCCCGAACGAACTTCCCCCTGTGTTCCGTCCACCCGTGTCCTGCACTGTTTGTACCCTTCATGGATTAATAAAGAAGTTTGAAGTATACGTACGTGGTGAGTCGCCCTGGTTTTCTTTTTTCTTTATGTATGATAATTTACAAATCTGTTTAACTTTCTGGCACCAGTTGATTTAAAAAAAAAAAAAAAAAGTTTTCCACCGGAGTACCCCTTTAACAGTGGAGGAGAGGGGCCTAGATGCAGAGTGGAGCTCCATTCTACATTGGAGGAGAATCGGCACAGGGGGGTGGGCTTTATTATGACGATCTTGGTCAGATGTGACAATGCACACAGAGTTTGGGAACAGCCCACCTGCTTCAAGCTACTTCATTTGCATAATTAGAAAAGAAGGATTAACGGAGGAATGGAGGC
The DNA here is from genome assembly GCF_029499605.1 of Hyla sarda. NCBI lineage: Eukaryota > Metazoa > Chordata > Amphibia > Anura > Hylidae > Hyla > Hyla sarda. The sequence continues at coordinate 186,544,181 of NC_079196.1, read as the reverse complement.
CCAGATAAGCAAACAGTAAGTAGCATTTATCAGCGCACTACAAGCCTATACTAATAAGTTAGTGTTGAGAATGCTGATGACAGATTCCCTTTAAAAGGATGTTTTGGTTATTTACACCCAGAAAGAGAATTATCTATCAGTGGCTTTTTCTTTGATCAGTGATGGCGACAGAATGCTGTTTCAATTTAACCCTCTATGACAGTGGTGTCCAAACTGCGGAGCTCCTTATGTTGCAAAACTACAACTCCCAGCATGCCTGGACAGCCGTTGGCTGTCCGGGCATGCTGGCAATTGTAGTTTTGCAACATCAGGAGGGCCACAGTTTGGACACCACTGCACTATGAGCATCTAAAGACATGTCTCCTGGCAGGGCATTAAAGGGGTATTCCAGGCCAAAAGATTTTTTTTTTTTACTACGAAAATTGGAAACTGGATTTTAAAGGGGTATTCCAGGCAAAACCTTTTTTTATATATATCAACTGGCTCCGGAAAGTTAAACAGATTTGTAAATTACTTCTATTAAAAAATCTTAATCCTTCCAATAGTTATTAGCTTCTGAAGTTGAGTTGTTGTTTTCTGTCTAACTGCTTTCTGATGACTCACGTCCCGGGAGCTGTGCAGTTCCTATGGGGAGATTCTCCCATCATGCACAGCTCCCGGGACGTGACATCATCATTGAGCAGTTAGACAGAAAACTTCAGAAGCTAATAACTATTGGAAGGATTAAGATTTTTTAATAGAAGTAATTTACAAATCTGTTTAACTTTCCGGAGCCAGTTGATATATATATATATATATATATATAAAAAAGGTTTTGCCTGGAATACCCCTTTAAAATCCAGTTTCCAATTTCCATAGTAAAAAAAAATCTTATTACTGAGCTCAATCAGAATAAAGCGAGGACCTGATTTTGTTTTTTTCGGTGGGGTCTCCTGATGACAAGTTTATCGCAATCTGCCCAGTGTTCAACTGTAATCTGTTGTAACCAGCCCTGAGTGTTCATTTTCCTGCAGCACCACCTCAAGAGAAAAGCAGCACTGCACATTTTCCATTGGAATCCATAAACTACAGTCAATTTGTGTAATGCATAAACTGTTGAGGCCGCCAGTGCAAGAGATGATCAGTATAGACCCTCTCCACTCTGACTGTTAAAGTGAATGTGTCGCATAGATTTTTTATCTGATACTAAAACATGTTCTTTTTTTTTTGTTTTATTTTCTGATTTGTAATTTTTTTTTTTAATTAATTTATGTGCATTATTATAATGGCTGCCATCTAGCCTGAGCTGTTTCTAACAGCATTTTATTGATATGCTTTACGGCAGAATCCATGGACATAGACATCAATAAACTAGATCTGTCCCATTCAGATAAATTGCAAATGTTACTGAGCATTCTCTGTGACCTTTTGAGAGGCCATTCTACAGGGAAGGGGTCCATGAGCTCTGCTCTGAATGATGTTATCTATACACTGGTGTCACCTTTACTGCACTGCCTGATTTAAAGGGTATCTTTCATCAAAAAAACTTTTGATATATTATGGATTAATGTATGCAGAATAACTTTCCAATAGCATGTTATAAAAAAAAAATATACTTCTTTCTATTTAATTTTCCACTTTGAAAAAATTACCACTAAGGGTCTCCCTACCAGTCTGGGCTGCAAGCATTTTTTTTTATAGATTTCAGATTCATGCAGGAGTCCTAAATCTCAGATTTCGGCCGGTACACAGACAAGCTCAGCACTGCTCCCTGTTTGTGAATCAGACAGGAAGGAGTCAGCACTGTGCTCATAGCACAGCAGGGCATACTCCTGACTCTGCCTTACTTCATGCCCTCATTCATTTTACTATATGAGGTCCAATCTTTCTTCTCTCTGCATATGCAGTTGTAAACAGAGAGGAGAAGATTCAGAGCTGCCGGCTGCTGTGTTAATAGCCTCTATGCTGGGCCATGCCCCCTTTCTCCCTCACACTAGGACAGCTGAATGAGCAGCCAAGAAGACAATAAATCAGGTAGAAAGAGGGGGTTTTGAATTAAAATAAACACAGGGATAGTGTCAGTGAGAGTCAGGGAAAGATGGGGAGTGGATTAGGGAGAGTTTACATCATGATAGGTACTCTTTAAAGCAGTGATTCTCAACCTGGGGTACAAGTACCCCCAGGGGCACTTAGCAGTTCCCCAAGGGGTACTTGAAAAAAGAATCAGTAATGGCAGTCAAAGCCACTGGTTACTGGTCTGAACCACTTTGAAAGAAATGGTATGCTGACGTCACTGCACCGGGGAGCGGAGCAGGAGGACAGCAAAGTGGAAGCACAGGCACTGGGCTGCTGTGGGCAGTAACTACCATCAGCTTTGTTGCTCCTCTGCCTCTGCAGATCGGGGATCTACTGCTGTGAGCTATAGCAATAGGTCCCCAGATCAGAGGAGCAGTGGAGAACCAAAGCGGGACAGTATGGTGGCTTTGAACTATATATGGAGGCAGTTTGGGGGCCTACAGCTGTATTTGGGGGCACAGAGGGGGCCAAACTACTTTATGGGAACGCAAATGAGTTTGTAAATAGGTGGGTATTGTACTGCAGGAAGAAGCCTAAAATGTTTGTTTGGCTGGTTCTGAGGAGAAGTCTTGTATGGGAGATATCTTAATGGTGGTCTAGGCCAGATAGTAAAGAAAAGATAAGTAAACAACTCCGGTTAGAGAAGACTTCACCTGTAAATCGGGGGACTGGGGAGATAGGGAGAGGAACAGGGAGCCTGTTATAGAGGAAAGTAAAGCATATGAATTATACTATACCATTTTTTGGGAATGGGCTGTCAAGGGGTACTCAGGCAAAAAAGGTTGAGAACCACTGATTTAAAGAATAGGTCATTTTCTGGTGAAACGTTTCCTCTAACTTCGAATTTTACCCTTTTATCAGTTTTTCTAAAACAAAACTAATTTTTACAGGCATCAAGCATGACGTTCACCATCTCTAAAGTGAGCAGACAGTCTGTAGCTTGTTGGCTGTGGGGAAACATCAGGACATGTGTAATTTTTGTTATTTCCCTCGCTATTCCCATTTACATATGCTATTAGAATTATTACATTTATTCTTAAGGGTAGAGTCACATGTACCACTTCCGCAGTGTATTTGCTGCTGCGTATTTCAGCCTTGAACATTTCATCAGGAGGGGTGATGGGAGTTTGCGTGCAGGAAATATGATGCGGATGCGGTATGTGTGACCCGACACTAAAAGAGTATTCCTGTATTTCTGCAGCTGGCTGTGTATGTAAAATTAGAAACTGCAGCATACTCCTCTAACCCGGACCAGCCCCACTCCATCTGTCCCCTGATGATGCGCTCTCCCTAATGTTCTTCACACACTGACCTCAGTGGATTTAGACGTCATCAGCAGAGCAGGAAAAGCGCATCGTCAGGGGAAGCAATCAGAAGGAGTGGGGCAGACCAAAGGTGCCACCCTTTAAAGGGGTACTCCGGTGGAACACTTTTTTTTTTTTTAAATCAACTGGTGCCAGAAAGTTAAACAGATTTGTAAATTACTTCTATTAAAAAATCTTAATCCTTCCAGTACTTATTAGCTGCTGAATACTACAGAGGAAATTCTTTTCTTTTTGGAACACAGAGCTCTCTGCTGACATCACGAGCACAGTGCTCTCTGCTGACATCTCTGTCCATTTTGGGAACTGTCCAGAGCAGCATATGTTTGCTATGGGGATTGTCTCCTACTCTGAACAGTTCTTAAAATGGACAGAGATGTCAGCAGAGAGCACAGTGCTCGTGATGTCAGCAGGGAGCACTGTGTTCCAAAAAAGAAAATAATTTCCTATGTAGTATTCAGCAGCTAATAAGTACTGGAAGGATTAAGATTTTTTAATAGAAGTAATTTACAAATCTGTTTAACTTTCTGGCACCAGTTGATTAAAAAAAAAAAGTTTTCCACTGGAGTACCCCTTTAAGGCTAGGTTCACACTGTGGAATTTCTGGGCAGAATTTCTGCCGGAGAGATTGAGCCGGCGGTATTAGGACTGTGCAGACTACATTACAGTCCCCATAGATGGCAATGCATTTCTGAGCAGATCTTCCAAAAAGATCCACCCAAAAATGCATTGCAGTCTATTGGAGCAGCAATGCAGTCTGCTCGGTCCTAGCACCGCCAGTTCGATCTCCGGCAGAAATTCTGCCCAGAAATTCTGCAGTGTGAACCAAGCCTAATACTTTCTGTGTCAGAGACATAGGGGGGGATTTATCTGATCTGATTGGTTGCTATGGGCAACTGGGCAACTTTTCCGCTGGACACGTTTTGATAAATTTCCCCCTCTGGTGTTTATGCTAGTGAACCCTTTCCTCTAAGCCCATAGGAGAGCACAGCTAATGTTAGAGAATTAGGTTGTGGGTTATCAAACACTATAGTTGTGCTCTGTACTATAATTCGTATGTGAACAAGTGGTTGACCTGTAATTGTTCATTTGGCGACACTTAGGTGGAATATGGCATCCTCCGGAACCTCACAATGCTCCGGAAGACATACAAGTCCTACAGCAGCCTGGGCAATGAAAACTGCTGTGATAATGCCTTCCTTATGACAAAATTACAGTTCTGGAGATTTTTAAAAGACTGCAAGTTCCATCATTATGGCCTAACGCTTTGTGACATGGATCGTATTTTGGCAGGTAACTAAGGCGGACTTTTTTTTTTTGTAAATGAGGAAATAAAAGTATAACATTTATAGTTAAAGGGGTACTCCGCTGCTCAGCGTTTGGAACAAACTGTTCCAAATGCTGGAGTCGTGATGTCATAGCCCCGCCCCCACATGGCGTCAAGTCCCGCCCCCTCAATGCAAGTCTATGGGAGGGGGCGTGACGCCCCCTCCCATAGACTTGCTTTGAGGGGGCGGGGCGTGACATCATGAGGGGGCGGGGCGTGATGTTACAAGTTCCCGGCGCCGGCTACAGCGTTCGGAACAGTTTGTTCCAAACGCTGAGCATCGGAGTACCCCTTTAACTGGTCTAACTGTGGAGTTGACCCATGTCCTGGATCTATGTCTCCGTGTTCTAGCTTTCTTGGCACTGGATATCACCATTTTAAACTGTATCAATGTCTTCAACCATAAAAATTTATATAGATTAGTTCTGTCATCAGTGTCACTCACGATTACTTGTTGGTATAAGCGTGTAGTGCACACTGATGACAACGATACTTACCTATCCCTGATCCATGGTCCCATCCTGGTACATGGACGGTGCTCCAGGAGCATGCTGACTTCACTGCTGCTGCTTCTTCAAGCCTGCTCACAGCCGGGTGGAGTAAAAAAGCAGCAGCGGAGAGATTACCGTACTCTTGGAGCTCCACCGTGCATTAAGCCTACCGCCTGAATATGGAAGATAATGGGTGGTCGGTGCCTCAGATCGGGGATAGGTAAGTATCGGTGTCACTCGCACTACCAGCCTGTACCAACAAGTTAGTGTGGGGAACACTGATGACAGATTCCCTTAAATAAAGAACATTCAAGTTTTCATGTAAATCATCACTGTACAGTGATCCCTCAACTTACAATGGCCTCAACATACAATGGTCTTTTCTGGACTATTGTAACTTGAAACCAGACTCAACATACAATGCTATGGAATCTGCGAAACGTGTCAATGGCTGGAAGAACCGGCCAATCAGAATGGACATTTCACTGGTGTCTGGTAGCGCCCCCTACAGGGAGTATTACATGTTCTGTACTCTTTGCCTGTGCCAGGGTTAGCTGCTCCTTTGGACACCAGGTGAGGGCGGCTCCATTTTACTATTTTTAGGACATTGCGTGTTCTGGACCCTGAAGAAGCTTCTGTCCTCTACATAGACCAGTGTTTCCCAAAGAGGGTGCCTCCAGCTGTTGCAAAACTACAACTCCCAGCATGCTGGTAGTTGTAGTTTTGCAACAGCTGGAGGCACCCTCTTTGGGAAACACTGAAATAGACAGTGATTACAGCTCCCAGCAGATCTTTCTTACTTTTATATGTAAGGATTTGCTTTATCTATATTAGTTATCTACTTATTTTTCTTTAATCCTCACTTTCTTTAATCCACACCTATTTTTGGATGACATTTTGGTGGCTTCAGAACCAATTACCAGGTTTCCATAGAGTTCTGGTCTCAACATACGATGGTCGTCCTGGAACCAATTAATATTGTAACTTGAGGGAGAACTGTACAGAATATCATCTACATAGAATTCAAGTTCAGTAGGTAGAATAGAAAATAAAAGTATGTCAGTGTAACCCAACTATGTACTTGGCACAAGAAGGTTCACAAGAGGTCTTGCCTGATTCAAACCTTCTGTAAAGATTACACAAAAGAAGTTTGAAGCAGCACTCTATTTGATCACAACAGTTAAAGGGGTACTCCGGTGGAAAACTTTTTTTTAAAGTTAAACAGACTTTTAAATGACTTCTATTAAAAAAATCTTAATCCTTCCAGTACTTATTAGCTGCTGAATACGACAGAGGAAATTCTTTTCTTTTTGGAATACAGAGCTCTCTGCTGACATCTCTGTCCATTTCAGGAACTTGTCCAGAGTAGGAAAAAATCCCCATAGCAAACAAATGCTGCTCTGGACAGTTCCTAAAATGGACAGAGATGTCAGCAGAGAGCACTGTGCTCGTGATGTCAGCAGAGAGCTCTGTGTTCCAAAAAGAAAAGAATTTCCTCTGTAGTATTCAGCAGCTAATAAGTACTGGAAGGATTAAGATTTTTTTAATAGAAGTAAATTTACAAATCTGTTTAACTTTCTGGCACCAGTTGATTAAAAGAAAAAAAAAAAAGTTTCCCACCGGAGTACCCCTTTAAATTGAGGCTCTTAACCTCCTGAGCGGTTATCCCGAGCGTGACTCGGGGTTAATTTTCCCTGCCAGGATCGGTAACCCCGAGTCACGCTCGGGGTAGAATTGCAGAGTTCCCGGCCGGGCTGCACGATATATCGCAAAAGCAATGCGATATAGCGATGCGGCCCCCCGGGAAAACATGCGATTATCTGCTCTGGTCGGCTCCCGTTGCGGGGGCCGGTCAGAGCAGGTAAAGAAAAATACTAAAAGTCAGTGTTTCCCTACCAGGGGGCCTCCAGCTGTTGCAAAACTACAACTCTCAGCATGCCCGAACAGCCAAAGGCTGTCCGGGCATGCTGGGAGTAGTAGTTTCACAACAGCTGGAGGCCCCCTGGTAGAAAAACACTGAGATAAGTGTAAAAGGAAGAAGTAGTAAAATAAAAAAACCTTTTGCTCACCTAGTCCCGGTCCCTGAAGATGTTGTTCCCCTCCGTGCGGTCCGGGGTGTCCTCTCTTCACTATTCATCTTCTAGGACCTTTCACTTTTCAGCCAATCACAGGCCGCAGTGGTGTAAAGCCTGTGATTTGCTGAAGGGGAAAGGGCTTGTTCTGCAGCAAATACACTAGGTTTGAAATCTGCCGGCAAACCCAGTGTATCCTGCTGCAGAACAAGGTGACAAGAAGGGGGGGGGGGGGGGGGATGAATGTGACAAGGGGGGAATGTGACAGGGGGGATGTGACTGGGGGGGGGAATGTGACAAGGGGGGAATGTGACAAGGGGGGGAATGTGACAAGGGGGATGTGACAGGGGGGAGGGGAATGTGACATGAAGGGGGGATGTAACAAGGGGGGGAATGTAACATGAAGGGGGAGAATGTGACAAGGGGGGGAATGTGACAAGGGGGGAGAATGTGACAAGGAGGGGGGAGAATGTGACAAGGAGGGGGGGAGAATGTGACAAGGAGGGGGGAGAATGTGACAAGGAGGGGGGGAGAATGTGACGAGGGATGTGACAAGGGAGAGGGGAATGTGACGGGGGAGATGTGAAATGGGCGGAGGGAGATGTGAAATTCAGTTAAAAAAAATTGTACCGCTTTTGGTACACATTTCCAGACAGAATCATACCGCCAGGGAGGTTAACAGACTTTTTGATCAAAACATGTCCCCCATCCACCACATGGAGGTGGCCTCATTTTCTGATGGACCCTAACACACTCTCCTCACTTCTTTAGGGCATAAAGCCTCTAACTGGGTGTATGCGGGATCATACTATCAATTTGATAATTTTTTTTTTTTATTCCACCCCCTCCCCTGCAAAACCAGGCATACACAACCTCTACATTACTGTTATAGTAGCCTATGTTGCACTATATAAGGGTGCATGCACACTACGTTTCTTAAGATACGGGACCGTATACGGCTGGGGAGAGGGGGGCGGAGAGTCGGGGGCGGGGCAATCGCACGCTGCCGTATGCAGTCCCGTATCTAATGTATTTCAATGAGCGACCGGAGTGAATCGCTGCCTCCCGTAGGCTCCGTTTTGGCCCGTATACGGTTTCCCGACCGGACCTACAAACGTAGTCAACAGAGTTTTTAGGTCCGGTCGGGAAACCGTATACGGGGCAAAACGGAGCCAACCGGAGGCAGCGATTCACTCCGGTCGCTCATTGAAATACATTAGATACGGGACCGCAAACGGCCCCGGCCCCGTCCCACTTGTGTTGCAGTTTTTGTTCTTGCTTTTCAGAGTAGGCACTCAATGTCCCTTATCCGTTGTCTGCCAAACCTTTGCATATCGTAGGCTATCAATACCAATACAATTCATGTCCTTTTATGGTAAATGTTGTGTATCCAATCAGACCACTCTGATCCTGAAGAAATCCACTCTCCCTATGCTTCAATGCTGCTTCGCACCTTCCTGACAAATATTATCTACTTGGCTGATCACATTGCTCGTGCTGACTGTCCGTAAGTCCTTTTTGCTTTCATTAATGTGAAGGGACATCATTGCTTAAAGGGGTACTCCGCCCCTAGCATCTTATCCCCTATCCAAAGGATAGGGGACGAAATGTCAGATTGCCATCATGCCCCCTCCCATAGACTTGTATTGAGAGGGCGGCCCGTGACGTCACAAGGGGGCGGGGCCATGATGTTATGATGCTCCGGCACCTGTATCGCCGGTCATTACGCACAGAGCGAGTTTGCTCTATGCAGTAATGATAGCGGGGCGCTGGGGCGGAGATCCTGGGGGTCCCCAGCGGCGGGACCTCCGCAATCTGACATTTTATCCCCTATCCTTTGGATAGGGGATAAGATGTTAAGGGCGGAGTACCCCATTAAGGAAGTGTTTCCCTACCAGGGTGGCCCTAGTTGTTGCAAAACTAAAACTCCCAGCATGCCCAGACAGCCTTTGGCTGTCCAGGCATGCTGGGAGTTGTAGTTTTGCAACAACTGGGGTCACCCTGGTAGGGAAACACTGCCTTAAAGGTGTACTCCGATGGAAAACATTTTTTTTAAATCAACTGGTGTCAGAAAGTTAAACAGATTTGTAAATGACGTCTATTAAAAAATCTTTACCCATCCAATACTTTTAAGCAGCTGTATGCTACAGAGAAAATTCTTTTATTTTTGAATTTCTCTTTCGTCTTGTCCACAGTGCTCTCTGCTGACACCTCTGTCCGTGTCAGGAACTGTCCGGAGCATCATAGGTTTGCAATGGGGATTTTCTCCTGCTCTTGACAGTTCCTGATACGGGCATCAGGTGTCCTGTGGTGCATACAACAGCTGATAAGTACTGGAAGGGTTAAGATTTTTTTTAATAGAAGTAATTTGCAAATCTATTTAACTTTCTGACACCAGTAAATTTAAAAGATAATGTTTTCCAGTGGAGTACCCCTTTAAGTATTTCTATGATCATTTACTTTGAGTTTTCAGTATACAACCTGGAATTACATTTAGATATTACAGTATATAGAGCCTTTTAATCTTTCCTGTTCCAGAGATAAGAAGCTTTCCCTTGTTGACTGCTTTTCCAAAATCATGACATGCAATATCGTGCCCCATGGTACCAAAATCAAAGGTCAGTCTTTGCCTCTGATTCTATGGGCTTTTATTTAGGGATTAAAGGGGTATTCCGGGTCTATACATCTTATCCCCTATCCAAAGGATAGGGGATAAGATGTATGATCGCAGGGGTCCCGCCGCTGGGGACCCCCGCGATCTAGGTGCATCCCCCGCTGGGAGCTGCACCGAGATCGTGGGGGTCCCTAGTGGCTGGGGGCTGCACCGAGATCGCGGGGGTCCCTAGCGGCTGGACCCCTGCGATCATACATCTTATCCCCTAACCTTTGGATAGGGGATAAGATGTATAAACCCGGAATACCCCTTTAAATATGTCTGATTCTATTTTCTCTGTTGTCGTAGGTCACTTATTCAGTGATGCCCAAAAGACGGAACATGCAATGTCCTACATTGATAAGTGCTGGGATATCTATAAGACCTACTGCAAGAAGAACACCTCTGCACCATTTGAGCCTACGATGACCATGAGACATTTTATATGGATGATGAGGGTAAATATGAAATGAATATATTCTGTGCTGGTCTCTCTGTGGACAGGACATAGTATACAATTTCTTAGGAAGATGAGGTGTCATTTATCGTGCTGACAACTTTGCCTTCTACTAGGTCATATGGCACCTGATGTCACCCCATGGTACAGTCTGTTCTTACCTAGTGGGGCATAGAGTTTAGTTTCCCTAGGAACAGACTAAAAAAACAAGATGTCTGTTTTACAGCTCCTTATAAGCTCCATGTTATTTGAAGCTTTAATATCTTCCCATAGAAGTCTTTGGCGTCCTACTGTACCCCCAATATATCTCAGGTATACAGAGATTTATTTCCGTCAGGTTCTAAAAAAAAATCATCCAACATGGGAAACCATTATCTATAATGCAATGTTGTGTAGAGACCTAGGGACCCCATGTACCAACAGGACAGTAGACAATTCAACCACATGTATAACAAGGTTATTCTTAAAACGGTATTTTTTTTTTTTTTAAATCAACTGGTGATTTAGGGGTTCAGGGGGTGTTATTCTTACTCAGGTCTTTGTTGTCTTAGTAACATGGTCTTAAAAATGTGGGCCTCAAGATGTTGCAAAACTACAATTTCCAGCATGCCCGGACAGCCAACGGCTGTCCGGGCATGCTGGGAGTTGTAGTTTTGCAACACCTGAAGGTCCACAGTTTGTAGACCACTGTAAAAACAGAACTTTTGTTATATATTTTTTTTAACTGCCTGTAGGTGGGGATATATACTACATTGTTCATTCTACTGTAGAGATTGAAAAATTATCAGAATGATCATTTTTAAAGGGGTACTCCGGTGGAAAACTTTTTTATTTTATTTTATTTTTTAAATCAACTGGTGCCAGAAAGTTAAACAGATTTGTAATTGACTTCTTATAAAAAAAAATCTTTACCCTTCCAGTACTTTTTAGCAGCTGTATGTTACAGAGGAAATTCTTTTCTTTTTTTATTTCTTTTTTTGTCTTGTCCACAGTGCTCTCTGCTGACACCTCTGTCCGTGTCAGGAACTGTCCAGAGCAGCATAGGTTTGCTAAGGGGATTTTCTGAGTTCCTGATACGGGCATCAGGTGTCAGCAGAGAGCACTGTGGACAAGACAAAAAAAGAAATTCAAAAAGAAAAGAATTTCCTCTATAGCATACAGCTGCTAAAAAGTACTGGAAGGGTAAAGATTTTTTTAATAGAAGTCCTTTACAAATCTGTTTGGTGCCTTCTATTAATATGTACTGGTGCCAGGAAGTTATAAAGATTTGTAAATTAATTCTATTCAAAAATCTTAATCTTTTCAGTACTTATCAGCTGCTGTATACTACAGAGGAAGTTGTGTAGTTCTTTCCTGTCTGACCACATGGCTCTCTGTCTGTTTTTAGGAACTGTCCTGAGCAGGAGAAGTTTGCTATGGGGATTTGCTCCTTCTCAAGACAGTTCCTGACACGGACAGAAGTGTCAGCAGAGAGCACTGTGGTCAGACTGGAAAGAACTACACAACTTCCTCTGTAGTATACAGCAGCTGATAAGTACTGGAAGGATTAAGATTTCTATATAGAAGTAGTTTACAAATCTGTATAACTTTTCCCTCTGGAGTACCGCTTTAACATGTCCTTACAGTTCCTTTTCATTGAATTAAAATAGATGCCAAATATTTGTGCTTCCCATATAGGATTTAGGAGTCTTAAATAAAGAACTCAGTGTCACAAAGATTGTGGACGTTTTAGCCGAAGATGATCCAAGTGTGAGAGAAGGAAATGAGATAATTCTAGAGCTAGAGGTGAGTCCCTGCAAGTATGATGATTTAGGGGTTCAGGGCGCATTAAAGGGGTTATCCAGGAAAAAACTTTTTTTTTATATATCAGCTGGCTCCAGAAAGTTAAAGGGGTTCTCCGGTGCTTAGACATCTTATTCCCTATCCAAAGGATAGGGGATAAGATGCCTGATCGCGGAAGTCCCGCCGCTGGAGACCCCCGGGATCTTGCACGCGGCACCCCGTTTGTAATGAGTCCCCGGAGCGTGTTCGCTCCGGGTCTGATTACCGACTACCACAAGGCCGGCGGCGTGTGACATCACGCCTCCACCCCCGTGTGACGTCACGCTCCGCCCCTCAATGCAAGCCTACGGGATGGTCGTGACAGCTATCACGCCCCCTTCCGTAGGCTTGCATTGAGGGACGTCACACGGGGGTGGAGGCGTGACGTCGGTAATCAGACCCGGAGCGAACACGCTCCGGGGACTGATTACAAACAGGGTGCCGCGTGCAAGATCCCGGGGGTCCCAAGAGGCGGGACTCCCGCGATCAGGCATCTTATCCCCTATCATTTGGATAGGGGATAAGATGTCTAAGCACCGAAGAACCCCTTTAAACAGATTTGTAAATTACTTCTATTAAAAAATCTTAATCCTTTCAGTACCAATGAGCTGATGAAGTTGAGTTGTTCTTTTCTGTCTAAGTTCTCTCTGATGACACGTGTCTCGGGAACTGCCCAGTTTAGAAGAAAATCCCCATAGCAAACCTCTTCTACTCTGTGCAGTTCCCGAGACAAGCAGAGATGTCAGCAGAGAGCACTGTTGCCAGACAGAAAACAACAACTCAACTTCAGCAGCTGTTAATTATTATTATTAAGATTTTTTAATAGAAGTAATTTACAAATCTGTTTAACTTTCTGGAGCCATTTGATATATATATAAAAAAAAAAAAAAGTTTTTTCCTGGAATACCCCTTTAATGTGGGGGTGTTATTCTTACTCAGGTCTTTGTTGTCTTAGTAACGTGGTCTTAAAAATGTGGGCCTCAAGATGTTGCAAAACGGCTGTCCGGGCATGCTGGGAGTTGTAGTTGTCACGATGCCGGCTGGCAGGTAGTGGATCCTCTGTGCCAGAGAGGGATTGGCGTGGACCGTGCTAGTGGATCGGTTCTAAGTCACTACTGGTTTTCACCAGAGCCCGCCGCAAAGCGGGATGGTCTTGCTGCGGCGGTAGTGACCAGGTCGTATCCACTAGCAACGGCTCAACCTCTCTGACTGCTGAAGATAGGCGCGGTACAAGGGAGTAGACAGAAGCAAGGTCGGACGTAGCAGAAGGTCGGGGCAGGCAGCAAGGATCGTAGTCAGGGGCAACGGCAGGAGGTCTGGAACACAGGCTAGGAACACACAAGGAAACGCTTTCACTGGCACAATGGCAACAAGATCCGGCGAGGGAGTGAAGGGGAAGTGAGGTATAAATAGGGAGTGCACAGGTGAACACACTAATTGGAACCACTGCGCCAATCAGCGGCGCAGTGGCCCTTTAAATCGCAGAGACCCGACGCGCGCGCGCCCTAGGGAGCGGGGCCGCGCGCGCCGGGACAGGACAGACGGAGAGCGAGTCAGGTACGGGAGCCGGGATGCGCATCGCGAGCGGGCGCTACCCGCATCGCGAATCGCATCCCGGCTGGAGACGGTATCGCAGCGCACCGGGTCCGTGGAGCTGCCCGGAGCGCTGCGGTAGCGAGAGAGAAGCGAGCGCTCCGGGGAGGAGCGGGGACCCGGAGCGCTCGGCGTAACAGTACCCCCCCCCTTGGGTCTCCCCCTCTTCTTAGAGCCTGAGAACCTGAGGAGCAGACTTTTGTCTAGGATGTTGTCCTCAGGTTCCCAGGATCTCTCTTCAGGTCCACAGCCCTCCCAATCCACTAAAAAGAACCTTTTTCCTCTGACCGTCTTGGAGGCCAGTATCTCTTTCACTGAGAAGACGTCAGAAGAACCGGAGACAGGAGTGGGAGAAACTAATTTGGGAGAGAAACGGTTGATGATGAGTGGTTTAAGAAGAGAGACATGAAAGGCATTAGGAATACGGAGAGAAGGAGGAAGAAGAAGTTTGTAAGAGACGGGATTAATTTGGCACAAGACTTTGAAAGGACCAAGATAGCGTGGACCCAGTTTGTAACTGGGGACACGAAAGCGGACATATTTAGCGGAGAGCCATACCTTGTCTCCGGGAGCAAAAATGGGGGGAGCTCTTCTTTTCTTATCGGCAAACTTTTTCATGCGAGATGAAGCCTGTAAAAGAGAATCTTGGGTCTCTTTCCATATGGTGGAAAGATCACGAGTCACTTCATCTACAGCGGGCAAACCAGAGGGCAAGGGAGTAGGGAGGGGGGGAAGAGGGTGACGGCCGTACACCACGAAAAATGGGGATTTGGAGGAAGATTCAGAGACTCTAAAGTTATACGAGAATTCGGCCCATGGTAGAAGATCTGCCCAATCATCCTGGCGGGAGGAAACAAAATGTCGTAAATAATCACCCAAGACCTGGTTAATTCTTTCTACTTGTCCATTGGATTGAGGATGATATGCAGAAGAAAAGTTTAATTTAATCTTGAGTTGTTTACAGAGAGCCCTCCAGAATTTTGACACAAATTGGACGCCTCTATCCGAGACTATCTGTGTGGGCAACCCGTGAAGACGAAAAATGTGTACAAAAAATTGTTTAGCCAACTGAGGCGCTGAAGGAAGACCAGGAAGAGGGATGAAATGTGCCATCTTGGAGAATCGATCAACGACCACCCAAACAACAGTGTTGCCACGGGATGGGGGTAGGTCTGTAATAAAATCCATACCAATCAGAGACCAAGGCTGTTCGGGGACAGGCAGAGGATGAAGAAAACCAGCGGGCTTCTGGCGAGGAGTCTTATCCCGGGCACAGACAGTGCAGGCTCGCACAAAGTCCACGACATCCGTCTCCAGAGTCGGCCACCAATAGAAGCGAGAGATGAGTTGCACAGATTTCTTGATGCCCGCATGGCCTGCGAGATGGGAGGAGTGACCCCATTTGAGGATTCCGAGGCGTTGGCGTGGAGTGACGAAGGTCTTCCCTGGAGGAGTTTGCCTGATGGAGGCTGGAGAAGTGGAAATCAGGCAGTCAGGAGGAATGATGTGTTGCGGAGAGAGTTCAACTTCCGAGGCATCCGAGGAACGAGAGAGAGCATCGGCCCTAATGTTCTTATCGGCAGGCCGAAAGTGAATTTCAAAATTAAATCGGGCAAAGAACAGAGACCACCTGGCCTGGCGAGGATTCAGCCGTTGGGCAGACTGGAGATAGGAGAGGTTCTTGTGATCGGTGTAAATAATAACTGGAAATCTTGATCCCTCCAGCAGATGCCTCCATTCCTCAAGTGCTAATTTAATGGCTAGAAGCTCTCGATCCCCGATGGAGTAGTTCCTCTCCGCCGGAGAGAAGGTCCTAGAAAAAAAACCACAAGTAACAGCATGCCCGGAAGAATTTTTTTGTAGAAGGACCGCTCCAGCTCCTACAGAGGAGGCATCAACCTCCAATAGGAAGGGTTTAGATGGGTCAGGTCTGGAGAGCACAGGAGCCGAAGAAAAGGCAGACTTGAGCCGTTTAAAGGCGTCTTCCGCTTGAGGAGGCAAAGACTTGGGATTGGCATTTTTTTTGGTTAAAGCCACGATAGGGGCCACAACGGTAGAAAAATGTGGAATAAATTGCCTGTAATAATTGGCGAACCCCAAAAAACGTTGGATAGCACGGAGTCCGGAGGGGCGTGGCCAATCTAAGACGGCAGAGAGTTTGTCTGGATCCATTTGTAGTCCTTGGCCAGAGACCAAGTATCCTAGGAAAGGAAGAGATTGGCATTCAAACAGACATTTCTCTATCTTGGCATAAAGTTGATTGTCACGAAGTCTCTGAAGAACCATACGGACATGCTGGCGGTGTTCTTCTAGATTGGCAGAAAAAATCAGGATATCGTCCAGATATACAACAACACAGGAGTATAAGAGATCACGAAAAATTTCATTAACAAAGTCTTGGAAGACGGCAGGGGCGTTGCACAGGCCAAAGGGCATGACCAGATACTCAAAGTGTCCATCTCTAGTGTTAAATGCCGTTTTCCATTCATCCCCCTCTCTGATGCGGATGAGATTATAAGCACCTCTTAAGTCCAGTTTGGTAAAGATGTGGGCACCTTGGAGGCGATCAAAGAGTTCAGAGATGAGGGGTAGGGGGTAGCGGTTCTTTACCGTGATTTTATTAAGACCGCGGTAGTCAATGCAAGGACGTAGAGAGCCATCTTTTTTGGACACAAAGAAAAATCCGGCTCCGGCAGGAGAGGAGGATTTACGGATAAAGCCTTTTTTTAAATTTTCCTGGATGTACTCCGACATAGCAAGAGTCTCTGGGGCGGACAGAGGATAGATTCTGCCCCGGGGTGGAGTAGTGCCCGGGAGGAGGTCAATAGGACAATCATAAGGCCTGTGAGGAGGTAGAGTCTCAGCTTGTTTTTTGCAAAAAACATCCGCAAAGTCCATATAGGCCTTAGGGAGACCGGTTACAGGGGGAACCACAGAGTCACGGCAAGGGGTACTGGGAACCGGTTTTAGGCAGTCCTTGAAACAAGAGGGCCCCCAACTCTTGATCTCCCCAGTGGACCAATCCAGGGTTGGGGAATGGAGTTGAAGCCAGGGTAGTCCAAGGAGGATTTCGGAAGTGCAATTGGGGAGGACCAAAAATTCAATCTTCTCGTGATGAGGTCCTATGCACATTAGAAGGGGCTCCGTGCGGAGACGTATGGTACAGTCCAATCTTTCATTGTTTACACAATTGATGTAGAGGGGTCTGGCGAGACTGGTCACTGGGATGTTGAACCTGTTGACGAGAGAGGCCAAAATAAAATTTCCTGCAGATCCGGAATCCAAGAAGGCCATAGTAGAGAAGGAGAAGGCAGAGGCAGATATCCGCACAGGCACAGTAAGACGTGGAGAAGCAGAGTAGACATCAAGGACTGTCTCAACTTTGTGCGGAGTCAGCGTACGTCTTTCCAGGCGGGGAGGACGGATAGGACAATCCTTCAGGAAGTGTTCGGTACTGGCACAGTACAGGCAGAGATTCTCCATGCGGCGTCGTGTCCTCTCTTGAGGTGTCAGGCGAGACCGGTCGACCTGCATAGCCTCCTCGGCGGGAGGCACAGGAACGGATTGCAGGGGACCAGAGGAGAGAGGAGCCGGGGAGAAAAAACGCCTTGTGCGAACAAAGTCCATATCCTGGCGGAGCTCCTGACGCCTTTCGGAAAAACGCATGTCAATGCGAGTGGCAAGATGGATGAGTTCATGTAGGTTAGCAGGGATTTCTCGTGCGGCCAGAACATCTTTAATGTTGCTGGATAGGCCTTTTTTAAAGGTCGCGCAGAGGGCCTCATTATTCCAGGATAATTCTGAAGCAAGAGTACGGAATTGTACGGCGTACTCGCCAACGGAAGAATTACCCTGGACCAGGTTCAACAGGGCAGTCTCAGCAGAAGAGGCTCGGGCAGGTTCCTCAAAGACACTTCGAATTTCCGAGAAGAAGGAGTGTATAGAGGCAGTGACGGGGTCATTGCGGTCCCAGAGCGGTGTGGCCCATGACAGAGCTTTTCCAGACAAAAGGCTGACTACGAAAGCCACCTTAGACCTTTCAGTAGGAAACTGGTCCGACATCATCTCCAAGTGCAGGGAACATTGGGAAAGAAAGCCACGGCAGAATTTAGAGTCCCCATCAAATTTATCCGGCAAGGATAGTCGTAGACCAGAAGCGGCCACTCGCTGCGGAGGAGGTGCAGGAGCTGGCGGAGGAGATGATTGCTGAAGCTGTGGTAGTAGCTGCTGTAGCATCACGGTCAGTTGAGACAGCTGTTGGCCTTGTTGCGCTATCTGTTGTGACTGCTGGGCGACCACCGTGGTGAGGTCGGCGACAACTGGCAGAGGAACTTCAGCGGGATCCATGGCCGGATCTACTGTCACGATGCCGGCTGGCAGGTAGTGGATCCTCTGTGCCAGAGAGGGATTGGCGTGGACCGTGCTAGTGGATCGGTTCTAAGTCACTACTGGTTTTCACCAGAGCCCGCCGCAAAGCGGGATGGTCTTGCTGCGGCGGTAGTGACCAGGTCGTATCCACTAGCAACGGCTCAACCTCTCTGACTGCTGAAGATAGGCGCGGTACAAGGGAGTAGACAGAAGCAAGGTCGGACGTAGCAGAAGGTCGGGGCAGGCAGCAAGGATCGTAGTCAGGGGCAACGGCAGGAGGTCTGGAACACAGGCTAGGAACACACAAGGAAACGCTTTCACTGGCACAATGGCAACAAGATCCGGCGAGGGAGTGAAGGGGAAGTGAGGTATAAATAGGGAGTGCACAGGTGAACACACTAATTGGAACCACTGCGCCAATCAGCGGCGCAGTGGCCCTTTAAATCGCAGAGACCCGGCGCGCGCGCGCCCTAGGGAGCGGGGCCGCGCGCGCCGGGACAGGACAGACGGAGAGCGAGTCAGGTACGGGAGCCGGGATGCGCATCGCGAGCGGGCGCTACCCGCATCGCGAATCGCATCCCGGCTGGAGACGGTATCGCAGCGCACCGGGTCCGTGGAGCTGCCCGGAGCGCTGCGGTAGCGAGAGAGAAGCGAGCGCTCCGGGGAGGAGCGGGGACCCGGAGCGCTCGGCGTAACAGTAGTTTTGCAACACCTGAAGGTCCACAGTTTGTTGACCACTGCCTTAGTGAAAAAACAGAACTTTTGTTATACATTCTTTTTAACTGCCTGTAGGTGGCGCTATATACTACATTGTTGATTCTACTATAGAGATTGAAAAATGATACAGAATGGTCATTTTTAAAGGGGTACTCTGGTGGAAAACTTTATTTATTTATTTTTTTTTTTTTTTAATCAACTGGTGCCAGAAAGTTAAACAGATTTGTAAATGACTTCTATTAAAAAATCTCTACCCTTCCAGTACTTTTTAGCAGCTGTATGCTACAGAGGAAATTCTTTTCTTTTTGAATTTCTTTTTTGTCTTGTCCACAGTGCTCTCTGCTGACACCTGATGCCCGTATCAGGAACTGTCCAGAGCAGGAGAAATTCCCCATAGCAAACCTATGCTGCTCTGGACAGTTCCTGACACGGACAGAGGTGGCAGCAGAGAGCACTGTGGAGAAGACAAAAGAGAAATTCAAAAAGAAAAGAATTTCCTCTGTAGCATACAGCTGCTAAAAAGTACTGGAAGGGTAAAGATTTTTTAATAGAAGTCATTTACAAATCTGTGTAACTTTCTGGCACCAGTTGAATAAAAAAAAAATGTTTTCCACCTTTAAGCACCTTTAAGTACCCCTTTAAGCACACAACTATTTTTCTACTGATTTTTCTGAATGCATTGTACATATATTTTACCGCAGCTCACATTTCTGGAATTCTTGGAGGCTTTAATCGGCTGCGCCATTACGTATGTCACAGATGAACTGCTACAAGAATCGAACCACAACCTTCTTCAAGGAGAGCAAAGGTCAAACACAGCTTCGGATGGCAGTGCCAGTGCAGATCTTACCAACCACCGCTCAAGTCTTTCGACCCCGGTAAGAATATACGTTCTTTGCCTGATACCTTGTATTATCCAGTACAGGCCATGTAATGTGAGTTCCTTCCCTGTTTATATGAAATCCTGTACAATACAATGTGAAAGTTCTTATTTTTCCATTAACTGTAGAGAAAGTCAGACAGTGGGACAGAAGAAAAAGAGATGAGCATCGCCTTGAAGGTGAATGAAAAACGCAGCCCACGTCTACTGTTCCCTTCTTCAAGTGAGTGAACTTTCAAATCGTAAAAAAAAAAAATTCTCCTCTTTTACCTTCAAATGAGAATTAAAGTGCCAGTATAATTCTATCCTTTACCCCAATTGACATTGTGTGTGAAAAATTCATAATGCAAACTGGGTGATACAGATGCAGTGCAGCTTAGGCTATGAGAGAATAATGTAGAGGTTCTTGTGTATGCCTTGTGCTTACCTGTTGTAGCTGATGTGGCAGGAAGGAGTAACGCTCCATCATTGAAATTGTGCTGTAATGCTGCCTACATTTCATATGAAAGCTTTGGGTGTTGTGTTTGATTACTGCACCTGGTCATCTAATTAAACTGCTAGAGCTACAGCTTAATCAAGTGAATTCATTTAACTTCTAAGTCTCTGATCCCAGCTGTTCGTTATAGGTTGTTGGTGTATAACACAGCTTACACACACGAGATATAGCAGAGGCACAGCTCGTGACGTGTAGTAATTGTAAGTAGAGAATAAACCTTAAAGGGGTACTCCGCTGCTCAGCGTTTGGAACAAACTGTTCTGAACACTGGAGCTGGAGCCGGCAGCTCGTGATGTCATAGCGCCGCCCCCTCATGGCGTCACGCCCCACCCCCTCAGTGCAAGTCTATGGGAAGGGGCGTGACAGATGCCACACACCCTCCTGTTGAGGGGGCAGGGCAGGCGTGGTCATGAGGGGGTGGGGCTATGATGTCACGAGCTGCCGGCTCCAGCATTCGGAACAGTTTGTTCCAAACGCTGAGCAGCGGAGTACACCTTTAAGGCTTATCCTCTACTTACAATTACTAGCCAGAAAATTTTCAGTATTTCCCTCCTATGAATCTTGTGTGGTTCTTTAGATAGTGGAGCTTCCTCTGCCAAACTGGATGTCCTATGTTCACATGATGGAATTTCTGTGCAGAATTCTGCATCAGAATTCTGCACGGAAATTCCACAGCAGCAGAGCCCAATTTATATCAATAGGATTCTGCTGTACTTTGCACGCGGCGGAATTTCCACAGCTGATTTTCCAGAGTCCCAGTTCCAGAGTCCGCAGAAAGAAAAGTCAGATCTTTTCTTTCTGCAGAGTCCAAATGGAAATGCATTGCCGTCTATGAGACAATACATTTCTGTTCGGTCCTAGTGCCGGTCCATGTTCTGTCGGCGCTCCACTGTCGGGACAATGTTCGCACGAAAATTTTCCATCCTGATTTTCTATTTTATAAAAAGGTTTAAATGATACCTTTGTGGGATCCTATAATTTTACATTTAATCTTTTACCCTACATATTTTCATTTAGGGGGTACACAGTGCTGCCAATTACCTGATCATCTGTGGTGTAGCTATATGGCTGATGACATTAAAGGGAAACAGTAATCAGTGTCACCTGCACTTACTTGTTGGTACAGGCTGGTAGTTCGGGTACAACTGATCATAATGATACTTACCTATCCCCAATCCGTGGCCCCGTTAGCCTGTTGCACTCCTTTTTCGAGCGGCAGGCTTGGTGCACGGGTGGTGCTCCAGGAGCATGCTGACATCACCGTGTTTGCTTCCTCAGCCCGGCTGCAGGCAGGCTTGAAGAAACAGCAGCCGTGACACCAGCATGCTCCTGGAGCACCACCCGTGCACCAAGCCTGCCGCCCAAAAAAGGAGGATAACAGGCTAACGGGGCCATGGATTGAGGATAGGTAAGTATCATTATCAGTGTCACCTACACTACCACCCTCTACCAACAGGTTAGTGGGGGTGACACTGATGGTAGATTCCCTTTAAAACAGTCGCAAATCGGGTCAATAAGCCTGGGAACATGATACTACCCGTTAGTGCAGTTGTCTCCAAACTCTGGACAACAACTCCCAGTATGCCTGGATAGCTGTCCGGTTATGCTAAGAGTTGTAGTTATGCAACATCTAGAGGTTCACAGTTTGGAAACCACTGCTTTATTGTATTTCAAAAAGCATCCCAAAGAGGTTACAAAAGATCCATGCAGTAATTGTAATTTTCCACTTGGTGGCAGTATAACCTCACTAGTACTGTATATGACGGTATATTCCTACTACCATTCAATGTCTGCATGTTATTATTTGTAACCATGTGGGTTTCTGGATTTTGTCTGTTTAAAGGGATACTCCGGTGAAAACCTTTTTTCTTTTAAATCAACTGGTGGCAGAAAGTTAAACATATTTGTAAATTACTTCTATTAAAAAAATGTAATCCTTCCTGTACTTATTAGCTGCTGAATACTACAGAGGAAATTCTTTTTTTTTTTTTTGGAATGCTCTCTAATGACATCACGAGCACAGTTCTCTCTGCTTACGTTATCATAACAATGCTTTATTTATTGTTGTCCTTAGTGGGATTTGAACCCAAGTCCCCAGCACTGCAAGGCAGCAGTGCTAACCACTGAGCCACCATGCTGCCCTTAGCATACATCTGCTATGCACGGTTGCTAAAATGGACAGAGATGTCAGCATGTGCTCGTGATGTCATCAGTGTTCCAAAAAGAAAGGAATTTCCTCTGTAGCATTCAGCAGCTAATAAGTACTGGAAGGATTAAGATTTTTTAATAAAAGTAATTTACAAATATGTTTATCTTTCTGCCACCAGTTGATTTAAAAGTAAAAAGGTTTTCACCGGAGTACCCCTTTAATGTGTCTTTGCTGTCCCCAGCAATGGTCCTGTCACACATATCAGTGGTTCTGTCACACATATTGATCTTGATCCACATTGTATTGCATTTCTGTGTTGGGTTCTCCAAGTACCAGTCTGTGCCACTTACTGTATATCATATAGGCTATAGAATGAATGGGAATGTCATGTACTATTTTGTTTGCAGAAAAGACCCCAAAGAAAATCATGACAGACAGATGGTTCTGTCAGGTTGATGTGTTTTTCCATAAAGTATTTTTTCTGGCGTATGAGAAAGCAGAAGAACTGAAGGCCGAAATCCCAAAAAACAGAGCGCGGCAGGCTGAGCAGGCCCGACTACAGCGCATCTGGGAGGAGGAGGAGACACGGTAAATGTGATGGCTGATTTACATCTATGGCAGCATTCTGTGTGTATATATGTCATATTAACTTAACCTACTACCACTCATTTCATTAAGACTAAAAGCATTGAGGGCTGAAGAGGAGGCCAAGAGGCTGGAACAGATGGAGATAGAGAGGGCCGCGGCCATGTTGGAGGCTGGGCAGGTATCTGATGACCAGGCTGATGACCATAAGAGTAGACAGGACCCTGCCGCAAACAAGGAAGAAGCTCCCATCCCTCCGTCCACTGCAAGTACTAAGGCTACTACAGCGACAAGCAAAAAGAAGAAAAAATAATGATCAAAATAATGCCTGTATATAGTAATACAATGTGTAGACATGTATGTGTATATTTATGTGGCTTTGTCTCAGATTTTTACTGATACCTTCTGTCATGCAATGAATAAATCCATAGCAACATTGTGACAAATGCAAACCCATCCCATGGGGATTTTGCGCTGGATTTGTTGGTAGTGTACAATTTGTGCCATGTGGGAATAAATCCTAATAAACGGAAATAAAAGTCTCTGAATACAATTTGACAAGTTAACTATTTAAGGAATTGGATTTTAGTTCTTTTACCCACAGACTCTTACTTTACTTTACAGACTCTTGTTTCAAAGTATATAAAAAAAAAAATTGCATGGTTTTTAGAGCTCTCACTGCTGTTTTAAGCCCTGAGAGTTCTCTTAATGGTGCACAGCTATTTCCTATTCTCTCCATTTTAGGGGTGGGGGGGGGGGGGGGGTCAGAGCTGGGCTGTTTGACAGTGTAACACACACCTGCACTTCCTTTCCTTTACTTGTCTGGCCAATCACGCCACAACACATATTCCTCTCTGCTATACTATGACATAGTGCTGGAGAAAGTGCACTGGAGTGAACACTGTGGTTTTATTTATACAGTACACTACTATATATGTCATGTAAGTGAAAAATGGGTTACTGGGGTTAGATTAAGCACTGAACTGCCACTGGTGAGAAGCTAAAGGGAGAGTGAAGGGAGAGATTATACTGCAGCACTATGGATATCAGTAGGAACATTGAGGATCATCTTCAGCAGTCAGACAAGCTTAGCTTGCATGAACACAGCCCAGGCTTTTTCAGGATCTCCATCTCTTCACAGAGAACATGCTAAGCATGCCCCGCTTCCTGTGTTTTGTCTTGCTCTCTCTGCTACTAGAGACAGAACTTCCCTAACAAAAGACAGTGGGCGGAAGACAGCAGAGAAGGGAGACACCTAGTTGACATGACTTTGGAGCTGTTTATTTCTGGGGTAAGGAGGCACTTTTGGTAAATTAAGTGTTTTACTAATATATCACACAGCGTGAATGTCTTAAAATGACAGTGATCATTTAGGGCGATTGAATTATAAGGGAACTTGTCACCGCATGTTCATGTGTTTTGAATGGATGTGTGTATGTGTTGAGAGCCAAGAGGCCTCCATATACATAAGGCAGTCAGCCAGTCCGATACTAGCAGCTTCAGCCAGCTTTTCACTAATATGTATGGAGGCCTGAATCAGGCATGTTTGTCAGCCTAATTATATTAAGTAGGCACCATGTTTTCCTTTGGGTGCTGTTGCTGGAGGACCGAAGGCTTGCTGACAGATTTAATCTGATCGTGGGGGGGTGGAAGATTTAATCTGATCGTGGGGGGTGGAAGGTCTCTCACATTGTGAACAGCTTATTAATGGCGTATCCTTCCACCCATAATAGGATGTTCTGTTTGGGTCAGAACATCTGGTTGATTTTTAGTTCTAATGATTTGTTTTTTAATAAAAGGAAATAAAAGCAGTGAGAAGACAAGATAATAGTAAAGACAGAGACCTTGTAGGAATGGGGGATGACAGGGGGCTCCGAACATAGAAACACTTTCCCTATTATACTTGGAACATGGCTAAGGCAACAGCTGCCAAATGAAGAGCTTCAGCTGTCCTGGAATGAATCTGACAAGAGAAAACTTACACAAAACGCATCGCCCAGCTATTTTACACATTATCACCATATGGCAGTGCTGGGGGCTGACATCTGAAATATGTGTCACAAGATGATAAATACTGTTGTTCCCTGGAGTAATAGACGTGTCAGCTTTATTTGTGACCAGCTGTAAATACTACAGGCTGAAGATTTGGTTACCACCTGTATAAACCCCACAGATACAGTATGCAGCAGCATATGCTGATCCGCTGACAGTGCAATAGTCTGAACACTGCGCTTACACATTCATAGGGGACTGGCAAAAAAATGTATTAATGTAAATCTGAAATGTAATCCAGTCCCTGGGGTTGTCCTTTAGCCACTATACCAATAGCAAGCACTGTCTGTGATTAAAAACACAGCACCAAGGTCTCTGAGGGGTCAGAACTGATACATGGGAAGGGTATTATTAAAATGGGTCCAAATGTGGAGTATTTGCCTGTAGCTAACAGTTTCTCTTTTTTTCAGAGACCCTCTTAAAGGGGTACTCCGCTGCTCAGCGTTTGGAACCGACAGTTCCGAACGCTGGAGCCGGCGCCGGGAGCTCGTGACGTCATGCCCCCTCAATGCAAGTCTATGGGAGGCGGCTTGACAGCCGTCACACCCCTCCCATAGACTTGCATTGAGGGGGCAGGGTGTGGCATCATGAGGAGTGCGGGGCTATGACGTCACAAGCTCCTGGCGCCGGCTCCAGCGTTCGGAACGGTTTGTTCCAAACGCTGAGCAGCAGAGTACCCCTTTAATAATCAAAGCTGCAATCTGATTGGTTGTTGCTGTCAACCGTTCCCCTGTTCCTTTGCACTAGTTGTGATGAATACCCCTGTAGGGTATGTTCTCATGTCACGGATTCTCTGCAGATATGTTGTGGAATTTCCCAATTAATTTCAATGGTTAAGTCAAAATCCGCACACCATCTGCAGCGTATCTGTGACATGCGAATATACCCTTTTAGTGTTCTCACTTCTATAAACTGTAAGTACTGGAGAACCAGTTATACAGGAGTATGACCTTCCTATAAGTGGTAGGCAGCACTGACCATCACCATTTCCAGATCATGCAGTCCCAGAGGTAAAATCCAGAACCCTATGTTCTCTAGCTCCCCCCTGCTGTCAGTGCTCCTCAGTGTCACAACAAACGGGGCCAGTCTGTCGATAGACAACCAATATACAAGGTATATACACAGAGTAAAGCTCCTGTCCAGAAATATATATAAAAAGCAAATCATTCCATGTGACTGTTCTTGGCATGGAGAGACTACAAGTGTCACCATAAAGCTCATTCGGACAGTTCTATTTTCCTATTAACTTCCAGTTCTCTGAAAAGCTGCCGTACAAAATTATAGATGAGATCTTCCTGGTGCCCTTAAAAGGGAATCTGTCAGGTCTACTGGCTGCAGACACCATTGACTAGCTGTTAGGGTATAAGAGCAAACTGTTTCTTTCCCGGAGCTGATGGCCGTTGCCAAACTTATAAAATTGCCTTTTTATTTCTCAGCCAAGTGTCATGGAGGCAGGGTCAAGAGGCTGAAGTGCCACAGGGAGGCACACCTCCTCACTTGTCCTCACCTTCCATCAACTCCATGACCGATTCACAGAGCTCTGTACATCACGCTGGCGGACATGCCAGGCTATAGCTCGACCCCACCATCTTGATACTTGGCTGAGAAATAAAACGGCAACTACCATCAGCTCCAGGAAAGGAACAGTTTACTTGTATAACTTAACAGCTATTTAATGGTGTCTGCAGCTCTTAGCAACTAATACATTTACATGGTAAAAGAGAATCGGTCAGCTGTAAGTTTAATCTTGCCTCTGGGGCCATGCACATTGTGGATTGGGTTGCTATCCGAGACCAGCCCAACATCTTCTACAGTGTTTTTACCTGCAGTAATAGTCACATTAAGATAAACAGTGTTACAGAATGTCAAGAAAGAGTATAAAATGTCCATATAAATAATATATATATTAATTTTTTCTCTCTCTCTTTGGTTTCGTTGGATATTATCTCTCCTTTTTTTTTCCTTTTTCCCTTTTCCCATATTTGCAACATATATTTTTGTTATAATATCATTATCATATGATGCAAATGCTCTCAGCTATTTATAGGGTATTATGTTACGTGCTCCTACAATTTAATATTGTATTGTTACTACATGCTTACAAGACGTGTTTGTCCTCGCTTAGGCTGGGTTCACACCACGTTTTTGCAATAAAAAACCGAATTCCTCAAAACCTGACTAAACTGTATCAAAACGTGTACACAAATTTTTATCTGTATTTGGTTGAAAATCATATACGGTTTGAAAAATGATGTCTGGTTGCATCCGTTTTTTAAGAAAAAAACGTATAAGTTTTTAACTTTTCACTCCATTATGAATAAAGTTTTACTTGTTTGATTGAAATTCCAAGAAAAAAAACTGAGCAAAGCCAAAAACCGTATGGTGAAAACCGGATGGAACCGTACGCACATACGGTTCTGTACGGTTCCCATTGACTCCCATGTTAAAAAAAAAAAAACGTATACAGTTTAATACAGTTTTTCACCAGGACTAAAAACCGTAGTAGGCCACGGTTTTCTATCCAGATTAAAAAAAGTAAAAAAACGTATGGTTTGAAAAACGGAGACAACTGTATACGGTTTTGGTGCATACGGTTTTGAATGGGAAGTCTATGGGCACGGTTTTCTGTACGGTTGCATACTCTTTTTTTAATGAAACCGTATGCTGAAACCGTATAGTAAAATCATGGTGTGAACCCACCCTTAGGGAGACTTATGTTCCATTTCTCACTTTATGTTATACTGCACCTTACCTTTTCCCCTTTTTTTTCCTGTACCCTAATTACTTGAATACTTTGAATATGAAAATAACACATATAGAGGTCTCGTGATTTTTTTTCAAATTTCGGCCCATTTCTCCCTTTTTAAACTATTAAATTATTTCAGTTCAAAGGTGAACTAATAAAAACTCTTATTTGTGTCACAAATAAAAAATATTTGCGTAGGCTAGGAAAAAAAATAAATAAAAAAAAATCAACTCCAGAATGAGGTTTCAAAAGTTGACCCTTCAAGGCCCATAATGCCCTCAGTCAAAATAGGGATAATAGGAATAAGGGCCTGCTAAAAAAAATAATAAAAAAAAATAGAAATAAAAAAGGAAATATTCACTTTTGAAAATTGTCAATCCAAAGGATTTAATTTTACTGTAAATTTGGCTTCAATTTAAAGGGTTGTCCAGGGATAGAAACACAGAGCTTATTACTTTCAAAAACAGCACCACCTCTGTCCTCAGGTTGTGTGTGGTATTACAGCTTTCTATCATTGGATAACCTTTTTAATGGTCAAGCTAGTATATGGTCTAGACTTGGTGACCTACAGGACAGACTTACTTGTTCTGGATTATTATTTGTTTGGTAAAGTGTAAACCTCAGTTTATTTTGTGTGTAGAAACCTATCTGCTGTAGAAGTCTTTGTTTTTGTATTTGATGGTTTGATATGTGACTGTTGCTTTGTGTCACCATCTACTGTAGGCCTCAATAACCCCACAGGGTCATCCTCTCAATACTGTATCTTATTCATACTGTATGTTATAGGAAAGTGTATTAAAATAAACAATAAACTTATTTAAGAAGAATAAAGTAAAAGGGATGAAATAGAAAAACACAGAACCCAAAATCCAACAGTTAGGAGCTCTGCACCTAACACCCGCTAAAGCGACATCTCCCAGCTGTCACCGCCTGCTTTTCTGCGATATCCAGCAGTGCGAATACCCCTAGACCATGCCGGCACGGAAAAGAAAACCGTCTCGCCAAGAGAAGCTCTCTAAATTTTACTTCTCCCGGCCGCACGCTGACCTGCAAGATGGCGCCAGAGGGGACGCGCTTGTTTCCACAGCTCCGGAGCGGGACGCCGTACACAGTGGCTTGGACTCACCGGAGACGCGGCCTCCCAGGCGATCCTCCTCAGACCCAGCACTACACTGCAGGTCACCACAGAGTCCCGCTGGTCCACGCTCTCCGGGGACCCCTGTGCATCCAGCGCGGATCGCTTCAGATCTCTCCCAAGATGGCGCCCGTTCCTTGTCCAGGGGAGCTACTGCGTGGTGCTCAGCCTCACCATCTCCCTCACAGAGTCCAGCTAAACAGCGACCCCGACTGCACCGGAATGCCCCAACCTCTGAGGTATGTGAATGGGACGTGCAGTCTGCACCCATCCTACCCCTCAATAATGATCTGGA
Source organism: Hyla sarda (assembly GCF_029499605.1). Taxonomy (NCBI): domain Eukaryota; kingdom Metazoa; phylum Chordata; class Amphibia; order Anura; family Hylidae; genus Hyla; species Hyla sarda. The sequence continues at coordinate 186,514,967 of NC_079196.1, read as the reverse complement.
CATTATATCAGTGTCAGACACATCCCTTACAGACACGGCAATGAAGGGCATGCTTTTAGCCCCGAGGAAAACCTTCCTTTCAGATATGCAAGTTATCATCTCACCACTAAATGCCTCAGTAGCGGATCTGACTGAGAGAATCTCTCATCCATGTTTGGAGAGTTCTCCACTTCACATAACGAACTCATAGACTCACATAATGACCTATCTGATGAAGTTGATACCCTGAAGGCGAAAATAGCAGATCTTGAGGACAGAAGCCGCAGAAACAACCTCAAAATTAGAGGTGTCCCAGAATCTGTGCTCCCAGCAGACATCCCAGCCTACATTAAATCTCTGATTAAAGCTACCTTACCATCATGTAGTGATCAGGAATGCAAGGTTGATAGAGCCCACAGGGTCCCTCGCCCCAGCCATTTGAGTGACTCTGTTCCACGTGACATCCTTGCCAGGATTCACTTATTTACGGTGAAAGAAAAGATTATGGAATTCTCCCACAAGAACAGCGACCTTCCAAAGCCATTCCACAAGATCTCCTTTTATGAGGATCTTTCCGCCACCACCCGCAGGGACCTCCAGCCAGTGACCCAAGCACTCCGCAATACCAAGATTGCCTACAGGTGGGGTTTCCCCGTCCGCCTGCTCATCCGATGGGGGCGAGAATCTACATGTGATCAAGTCGGTACAAGAGGGACAATCACTCCTCTCCATCTGGAACATTACTCTTACCGTTCTGGCTCATCGCCCCCTGACTGGATCACGTCCCTACCCTCTGAAGACCTGACTTTCTCCTAATGCCATGCAGCGGTGACCATTACATCTATATGATTGCTTCATTTTTCTTATTTCTTCTCCTCCTTAGCGGGTGCATTAACGGTTAGCTCACCCTAGGCTACAGTGTGAACTGTTACCCTTTACAAGTTTATTGACTTCTGCTCGCAGAGTCATGATAGGTTCTCCTTTTCTTTACTACCTACCATTTCTTATATTGTTAAGATGGTTTGATTGTTATTTCTTCTTTATTTTATTATCAGACCGCCAAACAGTGTTGCCTATATTTGCTCAGAGGGCGCGTGCTGGCTGGGGGGCGCACTCTCTCCATAATACATTATATGCCAATACATTCCATGTACTACCTAAAGGTTTAAAATATGGTTATAAATATCACTAGTATGAATGTCAACGGTCTCAATGTACCGCACAAACGATCCCACTTCTGGAGAGAGGTTCAAACACTTAAAAGCGATATTTTCTGCGCTCAGGAGACCCATCTCCACGCCAAAGACGATCACAGACTTAGACACCCAGCTTTCCAGCGTATCTTTTACTCACATTACACGTCTAAAGCTAGAGGAGTCTTTATTGGCATAAAAAATACTGTCTCCTTCCAACTAGACCACGCTGTGACAGATTCCAAGGGCAGGTTCTTTATACTGTACTGTCAATGCTATTAGACTAACGCTTGTCTCCCTTTATGCCCCTAATAAGAGACAGCTTAGATTCCTCAACTCCCTACTTAAACATGTTGCTCAGAAACCTTGGGGTTCTTTAGTCTTATGTGGAGATTTCAATAGCGTTATGGATCCCTCCCTCGATTCCACCTCTTCCTCACGCCTTCCCTCCCTTTCGTTGTCTTCCTGGGCATGGCACTCAGAACTTTATGACGTCTGGCAATTACAACACCACACTGAGAAAGACTACACCCACCTGTCCTCAGCTCACTCCACCTATGCCAGGTTAGATATGTTTCTTGTAGATAGAAACATGTTACAGAATGTGCATAGTTCTTCTATAGGCACAGTTTCCTGGGTCAACCATGCCCCCGTAAAGCTCACCTTACATGATAAAGTCTCCTCTACTCTGGCTCACCTGTGGCGTATCAGTCAATTTATTTTATCTTACAGAGAATATTCCCCAAAACTATTAGCAGACATAAAAGATTATTTCCTGTGGAATACCCCCACTGCCCCTTCACCCATAACCTTGTGGAACTGCCACAAAGCAGTTGTACGTGGCATTTGCATTAAATACAGCTCCTACCTTAAAAGACAACGTGATAAAAATGTCTCCTCACTGCTAACACAAATTCAAAGGCTTGAGCTTTTGAACAAACAAACTCCCTCTAGGGCCACTTCCTCCCACTTATTGTCCCTCAGACGAGATCTGCGCTGTATGCTACTTTCATCCTATGAAAAAGCGTTTAGGAAAACCAAGGTCAAATACTACTCTCAGGCTAACAAGGCGGGTAAATTACTAGCTAACCGCCTCAAATACCACCAGGTTAAATCTAGAATACCCCTCCTTATCCACCCCACCACTAAAAATCCACTTTATACTCCGAAGGCCATAGCCGACGGATTTAAGGCATTTTATGCTGATCTCTACAACCTACGTACCTCCCTCCCCGAACACCCTCAGGCAGCCGATGCTGTCCAAGTATATCTAGATAAACTCCATCTACCGTCCCTTTCCGCAACGCAATTAGAATTTCTAAATTCCTCTATCCTACCCTCAGAAATACAAAAAGTCATACGTTCCCTTCCCTCTAACAAAGCCCCAGGCCCTGACGGCTTCACAGACTCTTATTACAAACAATTTCAGGACTTATTATCCCCCCACCTAGCAAGATTCTGCACAGAAGCCACAGTATCCGGCCATCTCCCTAAAGAAAATTTACAATCTCTAATTACGACAATCCCCAAACCGGGGAAATCTTTGGAGCTACCTCAGAATTACAGGCCTATCTCCCTTTTAAATCAGGACCTGAAAATATTCGCCAAAATATTAGCTAATAGATTGTCCACATGCCTTACTAGTTTGATACCACAAGATCAGACGGGTTTTATACCGGGACGTCAGACCTCAGATAATACAAGATGTCTCTATCATGTCCTTCATCGGGTGGAATCCCAGGCCTACCCAGCAGTCTTCCTTGTGTTAGATGCGGAGAAGGCCTTTGACCGCCTTCAGTGGTCTTTCGCCTTTGCTGTCCTCCGCAAAATGGGCTTTAGTGACTATATTTTGTCCGCGATCTCCTCTCTATACTCCAACCCTTCAGCCCGGGTTTTGGCTAATGGGTACCTATCTGATGAATTTGGCATCTCTAACGGTACACAACAGGGGTGTCCCCTATCCCCGCTTATATACATCTTATCCATCGAACCCTTGGCACAGGCTATCAGGCTCGACAACAGAATTACGGGTATTCCTATTGGCCCCATGAATCACACAATATCACTCTATGCTGACGACGTCATCCTCTCCCTTAACAACCCTCTAATATCCCTGCAGGCAGTCATGGACAATATTTCAGAATATGGAGCCCTCTCTTACTATCTCCTTAACAAATCTAAAACACAAGCTTTACCCATTAATCTTTCCCAGATGGCCACTACTTCTCTAAAATCACAATTCTCTTTTGATTGGTGCACTTCCACCATTGACTACCTGGGAACCCACCTCACTTACCCTACTAAAGATACATACAGTCATAATTATGAACCGATACTAGCGAACATATCCAATATAGCTAACAATTTATCTAAATCCGAAATTTCATGGACAGGCAGAGTAGCCTCGTTTCAGATGTCCTTACTCCCTAAACTGTTATACATCTTCAGGACCCTCCCTATACCCCTTCCTATGTCCCTTTTCACTAAAGCTTAACGGCTAGTTTCTAACTTTATCTGGGCTTGATAAAGACCTCGACTGGCTGCTTCCATAATGTTAAAATCACGAGCTGCCAGAGGCTTGGGTGTCCCGAATATTAGAGGCTACTATATTGCTACACTAATATCCCAATTGAAAATGTGGTGGAACCCATTGCCCTCCCTCGCTTGGTCTCATATTGAACAAACATTGGTCACACAATGTTCCCTACACGACTTACTTCTTTACCCGCTATGGAACTTATCTCCTCCCCCTATCTCCAATCCTATAATTAAGGCCTCGTACCAGGCATGGTCTACCCTACTGACCTCATTGGAGAACCCGAGGATCAGAGACACTACCTCCATTCCCCTTAGCCTCCTTCAGTCCTACTTACCGAACCTTGACCCAAAACTCTGGATAGACAAGGGAATTACACATACAGGTTTACTATATACAGATTCGAATTTACTGCCTTTTGAGTCTCTCCAACGTAAATACGAACAGATTTTTATAAATATCTACGTATTCGCCACTTTCTTAACTCCTTGACGCCCTCTAACGTTGGCCTAAACACCCCAATACTTACCTTTCTCAACTCATCTATCAGAGGCTTAAGACCAATCTACACGGAATATCTTCAGATAGATGTATGTACCAGAAGCTATCCCCTTCGCCTGTGGGAAAGAGACCTCACCTCGTCAGTTTCAATAGAGGACTGGGGCCGAGCTTTCCGAACTGTCAATAGAGCATTCCAATGTTCTTCACATATAGAATCTTACTATGAGACAGCAGTAAGGTGGTATTTCACCCCCGATAAATTAGCCATAGCGTATCCTGGCTCCCCTGATAGATGTTGGAGGAATTATGGACATAGAGGGACCCTTCCCCATTTATTATGGTTCTGCCCGATTATCAAACAATTCTGGGCTGAATGTAAAAGTTTGCTTTATGATGTCTTTAAAATCCCCATAAGATGGTCGATGGACACGACTCTATTATTCTTACACTTAGAGTCTATACCCCCGAAATATCGTGACCTCTTCTTTATCATTTGCATCACAGCAAAATCCATGCTTACTGCCCTCTGGAAATCCACTTCTACCCCTTCCTCAGACACGTTGGTAGGTAAGCTGAATATCACCTTCTCATATGAAAAAATGATGGCACTAGGGGCTGGAAGAATGACAGCCTTTGTACAGAGATGGGAAGCATGGATCTCCTCCCCATACTGCAGAGACATATAGATAGCATCATCCTGCCTCCTCCCCCTGTAATGGTACGTGACCGTTTACCCATTGTATAGTTTTCCTTTTCATCCACTGCAGTCACATGTGCGTAGGCTTCACACACCTTCGTAACATTCCATCTCCAAGATGATTGTTTGAACATACAGGTCATTTTTCATCTCTACTCTTTTTATCACCTGCTATGTTACTACTGTTTATGTTTTGTTTAGCACTTTAAATGTCAGTGCAATGTTTCTACTTTCTCTATCAGTTGAAGACAGCTGCGACTGTCGTGCTAGATTGTTTGTACACTGTTCCCGATTAAATTGTTTCAATAAAGATGTATTGAAAGTAATTATGCTCTCAAACTGATCTATGCAATTCATAAATCACCACAGTCATCTCAGGCTTTCGGAGATTAAGCTTTTAGGATACACATATATTTGTAGCAGTTACATCAGTCCAAGACTTCAGTAAATCCTGAATTTAGTTCCCTGCTGTTTCCAACCTGCTGACATCTTTGGAATACAATAGCAAAAGAAGTTGTGGCGAAAAATTTTTTTTTTTCTTTTTCCACCATGAACTAAATCTCTTTAGAAAGGTATATCAATAATAAAGTTTGATGTTACAGAATTTTGTTAGACGGGTACTCTGAACAATAGTGTGAAAAATGACCCAGAAGCCAGAGAATTTTAGTAGAATTCTGAGTTTGGAGAGTTTCTAATAAATAGAAGGGGTACATTTCACTATTTCCCTAGTCCTAAAGTCCTAAAAAGCATTTGTTTCACAAGGTAAAAAATATTTGGATTGGGTTTCATGTGTTAGGATCCCCATCAATTGGGACCCTTTCCTTCTTCTGCAGACAACTTATGTTTGTATGTTTCATAGACTTTAAGGGCTTCTCCCATTTCCTACTGAGGTATGATAATCCTCTTTATACCCTCTCAAAATAGGGCTGACAGCAATGTCAATTAAGTCAGTACTTCTCATTGAGAGACAATGTTCAGGAGCTCTCATGTAAGCCCCTGTCACGATTCGGCTGGCAGGAGGTGGATCCTCTGTGCCAGAGAGGGATTGGCGTGGACCGTGCTAGTGGACCGGTTCTAAGTTACTACTGGTATTCACCAGAGCCCGCCGCAAAGCGGGATGGTCTTGCAGCGGCGGTAGTAACCAGGTCGTATCCACTAGCAACGGCTCAACCTCTCTGACTGCTGAAGATAGGCGCGGTACAAGGGAGTAGACAAGAGCAAGGTCGGACGTAGCAGAAGGTCGGGGCAGGCAGCAAGGATCGTAGTCAGGGGCAACGGCAGGAGGTCTGGAACACAGGCTAGGAACACACAAGGAAACGCTTTCACTGGCACAATGGCAACAAGATCCGGCGAGGGAATGCAGGGGCAGTGAGCAGATATAGTCTGGGAGCAGGTGGAAGCCAATTAAGCTAATTGGGCCAGGCACCAATCATTGGTGCACTGGCCCTTTAAGTCTCAGAGAGCTGGCGCGCGCGCGCCCTAGAGAGCGGAGCCGCGCGCGCCAGCACATGACAGCAGGGGACCGGGACGGGTAAGTGACCTGGGATGCGATTCGCGAGCGGGCGCGTCCCGCTGTGCGAATCGCATCCCCGACGGCCATGACAGTGCAGCGCTCTCGGTCAGCGGGACTGACCGGGGCGCTGCAGGGAGAGAGACGCCGTGAGCGCTCCGGGGAGGAGCGGGGACCCGGAGCGCTAAGCGTAACAGTACCCCCCCCTTAGGTCTCCCCTTTTCTTTATCCGGTAACTGCCTCCCCTGGGATGAGGACACCGGGAAAGAATGGAGGGTTTCCTCAACGGCAGGCAGTACAGCAGGAGTGGGAATGGGGAGGGAGGGCAGAGGGCGAAGCCTGGCACGGGGCAGTGTGTCACCAGGACGGGGGCCATGAGGAGGCACTGAGGCTTGCCTGACGGGACTGGGAGGGGGGAGAGGCACTTCCTATGGCAGGCAGAGTCCCAGTTCTTGATCTCCCCGGTGGTCCAATCAAGGGTGGGAGAATGAAGCCGGAGCCATGGCAGACCGAGGAGGACCTCAGAGGTACAGTTGGGAAGGACGAATAACTCAATCCTTTCGTGGTGGGGTCCAATACACATCAGGAGGGGTTCTGTGCGGTAACGCACGGTGCAATCCAATCTGACTCCGTTGACCGCGGAAATGTAGAGCGGCTTGACGAGACGGGTCACCGGGATGCGGAATTTATTCACAAAAGACTCCAAAATAAAATTCCCAGAGGCACCAGAGTCCAAGCAGGCCACGGCTGAGAGGGAGGAGTTGGCTGAAGGAGAAATCCGCACGGGCACCGAGAGAGACGTGGAGAAGCAGACTTAGAACCAAGAGACGCAACACCAACGTGAGCTGGGTGCGTGCGTGCGTTTCCCAGACGTGGAGGACGGATAGGGCAATCCACCAAGAAATGCTCGGTACTGGCACAGTACAGACAGAGATTTTCTTCCCTACGGCGATTCCTCTCTTCCTGGGTCAGGCGAGACCGATCCACTTGCATGGCCTCCTCGGCGGGAGGCCCAGGCGTAGACTGCAAAGGATGCTGTGGGAGAGGTGCCCAGAGATCTAAGTCTTTTTCCTGGCGGAGCTCCTGATGTCTCTCAGAAAAACGCATGTCAATGCGGGTGGCCAAATGGATAAGTTCTTGCAGGTTGGCAGGAATCTCTCGTGCGGCCAGCACATCCTTGATGTGACTGGATAGGCCTTTTTTAAAGGTCGCGCAGAGAGCCTCGTTATTCCATGATAATTCGGAAGCAAGAGTACGAAATTGGATGGCGTACTCGCCCACTGAAGAATTACCCTGGACCAGGTTCAGCAGGGCAGTCTCGGCAGAAGAAGCTCGGGCTGGCTCCTCGAAGACACTACGGACCTCAGCGAAGAAGGACTGGACTGTGGCTGTGGCAGGATCATTGCGGTCCCAGAGCGGTGTGGCCCAAGACAAGGCCTTTCCTGAAAGAAGGCTCACTACGAACGCCACCTTAGACCGTTCTGTAGGAAACAAGTCCGACAACATCTCCATATGCAGGGAACACTGAGACAAAAATCCACGGCAGAGTCTGGAGTCCCCATCAAATTTGTCCGGCAGGGACAAGCGGAGGCTAGGAGCGGCCACTCGCTGCGGAGGAGGTGCAGGAGCTGGCGGAGGAGATGGTTGCTGCTGTAGCAGAGGCAGAAGTTGCTGTAACGTGGCGGTCAACTGCGACAGCTGCTGTCCTTGTTGGGCAATTTGCTGCGATTGCTGAGCGACCACCGTGGTAAGGTCAGCGAGACTTGGCAGCGGCACCTCAGCGGGATCCATGGCCGGATCTACTGTCACGATTCGGCTGGCAGGAGGTGGATCCTCTGTGCCAGAGAGGGATTGGCGTGGACCGTGCTAGTGGACCGGTTCTAAGTTACTACTGGTATTCACCAGAGCCCGCCGCAAAGCGGGATGGTCTTGCAGCGGCGGTAGTAACCAGGTCGTATCCACTAGCAACGGCTCAACCTCTCTGACTGCTGAAGATAGGCGCGGTACAAGGGAGTAGACAAGAGCAAGGTCGGACGTAGCAGAAGGTCGGGGCAGGCAGCAAGGATCGTAGTCAGGGGCAACGGCAGGAGGTCTGGAACACAGGCTAGGAACACACAAGGAAACGCTTTCACTGGCACAATGGCAACAAGATCCGGCGAGGGAATGCAGGGGCAGTGAGCAGATATAGTCTGGGAGCAGGTGGAAGCCAATTAAGCTAATTGGGCCAGGCACCAATCATTGGTGCACTGGCCCTTTAAGTCTCAGAGAGCTGGCGCGCGCGCGCCCTAGAGAGCGGAGCCGCGCGCGCCAGCACATGACAGCAGGGGACCGGGACGGGTAAGTGACCTGGGATGCGATTCGCGAGCGGGCGCGTCCCGCTGTGCGAATCGCATCCCCGACGGCCATGACAGTGCAGCGCTCTCGGTCAGCGGGACTGACCGGGGCGCTGCAGGGAGAGAGACGCCGTGAGCGCTCCGGGGAGGAGCGGGGACCCGGAGCGCTAGGCGTAACAGCCCCATTGAGGCTAGCTGAGCACTCATCTTTACTGCATAATCTGTCTTATATGAATCTAGCTTCAGAGAAAATGTAATAGCTTAAAGCGGGTATCCAATGAGAGATGGGTATAAGACTATGCCCATTGTGTGGGATTTAAAAAAAATAATAAACCTTTATTCACCTCCAGCACTCACAAGGTGCCTCCGCTGTCCTGTCTTGGTTCCCTGCAGTGATCGTCTCACAGATCCACTCACAGAGCCCATTTCCTTGAGGGTGGTAGGCGGTAGTTTGGAGTTTCTTGCAGTCGTGGAATTGACATAGTTCTTGGAAGAGTTGAACCTCAAAGACCATTCCACGGCCGGTTAAGACAGACTAAGGACATCCAAGGGTTTGCACCCACTTAGAGTAGAAAATCTGGGCCGCCGTCTTGGCTGTGAGAACTTTGACGGGGACCACGACAACCCACTTGGAGTAATGATCCACCATGGTGAGAGCATCGGTATACCCGGACCGGATAGGAGACAACCTCACATGGTCTAGTGCAACCAACTGGTTGGGTCTGTCACTCTGGATGGAGTGGGGGGTGCTCTTGCGTCCTTACGCACATTCTTGGTGATATTACAGACAGAATATTCACTGCACCATTTCTCAATGTCACTCCGCATTCCAATCCAGTAGAACTTCAGCCGGTGGCTTCAGTCTTGTGGACTCCAAAGTGTCCCGACTGATCATGATATGCGTTGATGACCATCGTCGCGTCTCTTCGGGGAACCAGAATCTGATGAAGTCGATCACTAAAGACCGGATCCAAAGAATTGTGGTACAATAGACCTTTGTGCACAAACAGTTGCTTCCTCTGTTGACGTTTCAACTCATAGTCACAATGGGCCCGGCATAGATGGGTTGGTACCTTGTTTGCCAGAAGGTAGTCCAACAGATTTCCCATAACTCGACTTCCATCTTGGAGAGTCTTCCAGGTATATAGGTCTTCTTTAACCTTTTCAGACCTGGGTTCACCGTCCACAAGGGCGGTGACAACATTCTGGTTCACAAACCGTTGATAAAATGGGGGCATCTCAGCGTCTTCCCACCCGTCTTCTACAGGTGGTTCTTCGCCGGGGGTCATTCAAGACAGTACATCGGCATTGAAGTTTGACTTGCTGCTTCTGTACTTGATGGTGAAGCTGTAATTAGCTAATCTTGAAGTCCATCGCTGTTCAAGCGCACCAAACTTGGCAGTGTTCAGGTGGGCCAATGGGTTATTATTTGTGTAGACAGTAAATGGCGTGGCAGATAAGTAATCCTTGAATTTCCTTCCAGGGAGAGAAGTTCCAATTTGAACAAACTGTAATTAGCATAATTCTTCTCTGCCCCTCGCAGATTACGACTGGTGTAGGCAATCACCCTCTCTTATCCCTCTTGAACTTGGGACAGGATGGCCCCCAGGGATGAAGCAGCGGTAATAGCCGTCAAATCCCAGAAAGCTCATGACATCTTTCACCGTGCATGCTGTAAGCCAGTTCTTGACATCATCCACCTTCTCAGGATTTGGCTGAACTCCTTCTGCACTGACAACATGGCTGAGATAATGGACTTGAGGTTTGAGCAAGTGACACTTTGAGGGTTTGGTCTTTAACCCATGTTTGATCAGGACTTGAAAGAAGTCTGACAGATGACTGAGGTGTTCCTGGTAAGACTTGGAATACACAATGACATCATCCAGGTACAGTAAGACACTTTGTAAAGTCAGATGTCCCAGGCACCTTTCCATCAGACGCTGGAATGTAGCGGGGGCATTACATAGCCCAAACGGCATACTTTTAAACTTGAACAACCCCATGGGTATCACGAAGGCGATCTTCTCCTGATCTTCCGTGGCCATGGGCACTTGCCAGTACCCGCTGGTCAAATTCAGGGTGGAGAAGTAAGCAGCAGACCTGAGGGCAGTAAATGACTCTTCAATTCTTGGCAAAGGATAAGCGTCCTTATGTGTGACATTGTTCAGTTTCCTGTAGTCGACACAGAAACGGATGGTTCCATCTTTTTTTCTTGACCAGGACAAGTGTCGCTGCCCAGGGACTCTGACTTTCTTGTATCACGTCTGACTCCTTCATGTCGGCAAGCATCTTCTGAGCCACTGGAGTGTACTTGGGTAAAACAGTAGCAGAATCAGACAGGTTCACTAACTGTACTGGGACTCTTCCATTGGAGACAGTGATGAGACTCCCTGCAGCTCGGACTAAAGGATAATCTTCTAGCTGCATGGGTTCCAGCAGGGCCTGATAATCCTGGTTCTTGACTCCGGGCCATGCTCGGCACCATATTATGCTTTCAGTGTTGGGTTGTAAGGTCCCCGACCTGATATCTTGAACTCGTACCCGGCAGATCTCGACTTGCTTGTTGGCAAACTTCTGTTCCGCTTGCAGGACTTTCAGGTGGTGCTGCACAGCCTGCTGGTCTGAACGGGTCATATGGGGAAGAGAGGAGTACAAGGCATCTAGAATTTCAGTAAAACAATTCCTCATGATGTTTATCCCCAATATAAATTCAGCAGACCCCTTATCTGTAACATTGGTAACAATCAATCCCTGCCCTTTAAGTACATGTTCACCCAATGGAATGGTCGGCTCCCAGTATCCATGTCTGGGGACTGGTTGCCCATTACCTGCAACTACTCTGAAGTTAACATCCTCAGGCTCAAACAATAGACTAGCATGCTAATGCTGATTGAAAACACATTTAGATAAAGTAGACACTTGTGACGCTGTATCTATTAACGCCTCTAAAGGTACACCTTCTACAATAACTGTTACAAGGGGGCAGGAGGCGACATAAAGTGAGAGTCCTGACTTAGGTCGTTTGGAGGTTGGACCTGGTGACTGTTTTCCTGGGGGCCGGTCCTCGACCTCAGGGGGAATCCGTTTAAATCCCAGCACTGCATTTTCCAATGGCCGGGCTTGTTACAATAGGTTCAAAAGGGTCTCTGAGTCCCCGAATATCAATTGGGTGGAGGATTACGGTAACTGGGATTGTGGGGAGCAGGAGCAGGGGCAGGCTTTCTAGGCAAGGGCGGTTCAGGATAAGGTGGAGCAGGCTGGGTGGCAAGCTCCTTCACAACCTTAGTTAATTGTTCAATGTCCTGCTTACACTCTGTAGATCCGAGATGGTGGTGGCTGGCAGAGTAGGTTGTACAGGGGTGGGGACAGGGGACGTTGATGGTATAGGCCTGGCCGTTACCCCTATTGGTTCCTGAGCAGGTGCAAGGGGAGTACAAATATCTCCAATCTCAGTCCGGGACTCAATTACTTGGATAGCTAGTCTCTTCAAAGCAGGAAATGACATGTTGGGGTTTTGGACTTCTAGCATTCTCAATTGGGCCTTGTCCCACTTATTATGGACAGACTCCATCGATGAGTCTGTCCATTAAAGGGGTACTCCGGTGATAACCTTTTTTCTTTTAAATCAACTGGTGACAGAAAGTTAAACAGATTTATAAATTACTTCTATTAAAAAATCTTAATCCTTCCTGTACTTAGCTGCTGAATACTACAGGGGAAATTCTTTTCTTTTTGGAATTCTCTCTGATGACATCACGAGCACAGTGCTCTTTGCTGACGTCATTATAATAATAATAATAACTCTTTATTTATTGTTGTCCTTAGGGGTATTTGAACCCAAGGCCTCAGCACTGCAAGGCAGCAGTGCTAACCACTGAGCCACCATGCTGCCCTTAGCATACATCTGCTATGCATGGTTGCTAAAATGGACAGAGATGTCAGCAGAGAGTACTGTGCTTGTGATGTCATCAGTGTTCCAAAAAGAAAGGAATTTCCTCTGTAGCATTCAGTAGCTAATAAGTACTGGAAGGATTAAGATTTTTTAATAGAAGTAATTTACAAATATTCAAAAAGAAATGGTGTGTCAGTCCTCTCCTGGGGTCTGGCTGGCTGTATCACGCTCGAGCTGGGGCGGCGATATACGGCCGCGTCTCCCTCAGCGAGCTCCAAGAATAGCAGTACTCGGCCGGTCAGCGTGGTTCCCAGTGGCGTCTGACGTCAATAGTCAGCTGATTGCAGGTCAGCTGACCGTTTAGTTGTGACGTTCGTTCCAAAAAAGAGGTTTAAAGTCCTTTTCAGCCTCAATGGGGTACATAAGCTTTTAGTCAGCATACGGTCAACGTTCTCAGGTGGATGTATGGCATACAGTTCGTTCCTATAATGAATGAACACCCCTTCTTCAGTGGGGTTCATTTGCCATACCCCGAAACACGTCTGATGTCTATTTGCAAGTCGGATGCCACTAAACTTCATTCACACTTAGCACTTATGCGTTTTTTCATCTACAAGAAATTGCTAACAACGTTATAGGAACGAACTGTATGCCATACATCCACCTGAGAATGTTGACCGTATGCTGACTACAAGCTTATGTACCCCATTGAGGCTGAAAAGGACTTTAAACCTCTTTTTTGGAACAAACGTCACAACTAAACGGTCAGCTGACCTGCAAGTACTGCTATTCTCGGTGCTCGCTGAGGGAGACGCGGCCGTATATCGCCGCCCCCAGCTCGAGCGTGATACAGCCAGCCAGACTCCAGGAGCGGTGAGTGGCACAAAAGTGCCGACAACTTTATTAACAGCCATTACGCTGCATGTCAATACAGTGAACTTAAAGAGCACAGCACACGGAATTAACACTGATATATGAGATAATATTACAAAGTAGATGAAAATGGCAGATTATAACTAAAAGACTGAGAGACTGCAACAGTATATACGGGACATATGAATGTGGCCACATTCTCACACAGGACTATGCACTAAGATTGGGATTCATTTACCTACAGGAAATCACAACCAATGAAAATTTACAACTTTATTTGCATCTATTTATATTTCTCATTTGCGGGTGATTTTTTATTACAGGTTGTTTCTTTATTGCAGGTTAATGTTTTGTTACAGGGGATAACTGAATTCAGTCATATATTGTGAGATATTCAATTCTTGTGTGAAGTTGTGACCACAGACTCTACACAGATCTGTGGCATCCGATTTTTATTATTTTATCAGTGCCCACGTGGGGCCCCACGTAAGGCACAATATTTGTACTATTATATTTTGTCAATAAAATTTTTTATATCAGTTATTATATATAATAAATTTATACCTATTGGTACATTTATTACATTTATTTCCTTTCTTGGCGATACCAGACATTGGCCATTTAACTTTTTGTGGAGTCAATGCACTGAAGACTGACACACCTTTTCTTTTTGAACATTTTCTTCTTTTCCTCTTTTGGGTGAGAGGTATTCAGTTAACCTCGTACATTTTTTGTTGTTGAGCTACGCAATTACATTTATTTTTATAATTTACAAATATGTTTAACTTTCTGGCACCAGTTGATTTAAAAGAAAAAAGGTTTTCACCGGAGTACCCCTTTAACACTTTGTTGCCCTGCTCAGGAGTTATACCATCTAATCTTTGAGCAGTCTTTAGGGCACTCTGTAGGGCTACAGCATATGCTCTCAAGGTCTCACCTGGCTTTTGTTGCCTTTCATACAGCCGGAGACATACCTTTGATGGAGAATGTGACTCAAATACCTGGTACAGTCCTTCAAAGATCTATTCCACCGTTGCCTTCTCAGAAGATGGCCAGGTGCGGACTTCCTCTAGTGCCGGTCCCTGAAGTTGTCCCGTAAGCAGTTGCACCTGTTAGTTAGGAGGGAAAGAGTAAAAGACAAACAAGCTCTAGATCTTCTCTTTGAAATCCCTCAGGGTGAAAGGGTCTCCATTGTAGGTAGGAAGGACAGGGTTCCCCATGAATACCGGTGTGAGCGCTGGGACACCAGGGTTGTTGATGCTTGCAGGAGCCAGGACACTAGCTGCTGGACCAGGTGGCAGACTTGCCTCTAGAGATGCAGGGGTGCTGAAGCCCCGTTGATCTGAAGTGCTATGTTCAGACCACGGTTTTAGGTCCGGTGGAAAACCGCACACTGGGCAAAAATGAGCCGACCGGAGTCAGCGTTTCACTCCGATTGGCTCATTGAAGGGAATTACATATGTGCGGCATATGGCAGGGATACAGGAGCACCCGGTTTTAGTTCCTCCCAGCCGTATGCGGTCCTGAATGGCTGAAAACGTGATGTGAACCCAGCCTAAAACTAGTTTGTGCCAGCCGCACTGACTGCTGGGAGTTGTAGTTTTACAGCCAATGAGGGAGACAAAATAGAAAAAGTCCCAGAGGACACCAGGGGCCAGAGGAGCTGGCGGAATAGAAAGTAAACCGCACAGGGGACACAGACAAGGTACTGTGGAGGCTTTGGGGCAATTTGTTTTCTTTAGTTCCCTGGAGTACCCCTTTAATGGGGGACTCAGGGGACATGGCAATAGAGACCGCCACACAGGACAGCAATCGTACAAGAGTTCAACTTTGTACTGGGACACCACACTGGCCTAAAGCTGAGATGAAGCTCAGGGGGTTAATTCTGAAAATTGCCTTGGAAATAGCACATAGCATGCATGTCTCAATCCAGATCACACAAAGCCCACCCAGATCATACAAATTAATAACTTCTGTTAAGGAAAGAAAGAGTGACATAGCTTGCATGCATTGATTTTAATGCTGCTTTTAATTAGGCTTAATATTTTAAGATGACAGACAGCCATTCAAACACTGATTGTTTACATTAAGCGGCAAAAACATTATATATCACCATGTGGTATTTTGGTTTCTTCAGACTATTCGCTATTCATAAATTATTAGCATTTTAATATCCTCTCAGAAATCAGATACCACCTTTGTGATTTTCCTTCTAAAACATTCCACCTCATGTTAATATAATTTCTAAAAATGTAAATTTTTCTTTAAAAATATATTTTTGCATAAGAAATAATGAAGAAAAAAAAAACACTTTCCACTTCCATGCAAATTTTTTAACCAGATTATAATTAAAAAAAAATCTGAAAAAGTGGTCTATCACCTAGTTGCAAAAAGTAAAGGGGCCCCCACAAACCTTCCATTCCCCTCTGGGCCAGTATTGATGTCAAATTTGTTTATTTAGAACTAAATTGAAACTTCTTTGTAGTGTTTTTTTTTTTTTTTACTTAAGGGGAAGTGTGTCTCTTTGAGAAGACACATTGATGTATGGAGTCTTTCAAGCAATGCAATGCTCAATGGGAAAAAAATATGCAAAGTAGCTCTTCTCCAAAAGGAAAAAAAACTTGTTCTACAGTGCCATCTACTGGAGATAACTTGAACTTCCATTCATATCACTGCTTGGCCCTTGTAGTGCCCTAAAATGTGGTTTGGGGTTATATGTCAGAATCTTTGTCAAAAAGGAACATTTTGCGTGTTCTTGCCCCTAGTCTAGGTTGCAGTAAGTTTTCCTCCTGATCAGAGCTAATTTGGTTCACATATACATACACTGTTATATTTGTGATTATCTTGTGTAAAGTCGCTAGATCAAAAAAGTATTGCATTATAAATGTATAAACATATGCCAAAGCATCAGAGAATTTCTGTGATTTTTCAATTGCAGAAATACGAGGGTATACAGTATATCCATAAGATTTAAAGACACTTACTGTATGGAGCGCAAGCAGTAAAAGAAACATTACACTTACAATGCTTAGGCCAAGTTCACATCTCTGGTCCCTAGGTCTGCAACGTATTCCGAACTTATTCTGCCGAAAGAATGACTTTCTTTAGCAGGCAGAAAATCTGTAGTGTTCACTGTGCAACAGAATCCCATTGACAACAATGGGATTCTTCTGCATCCCAATTTTCGAGTGTCATTTGTAAGTGGAATTATGTTCGGAAATTCCGTAGTGTGAACCCAGCCTTATGACTCAGATTGTCTTCCTTGTGTCACAGATGACCTTACTCTACAAAAAAACAAAATCGTCTCAGCTGAAGTAACCCCTTACTAAATAAGATGAGCCTCTTGGAGCACTGTATGGGCATTGATACTTCATAAACAAGTAGTTTCAAGTTGTAAACCAAAACTCGAAAAAGATAAGACTTTTACACTTGTTTAGGCATCACACCAAGAAATACTTAACCCCACTTGTAAAAAGAAATACCCTTAAAAATTTACTTTTACTAATTGCTAATAAAAAATGGAAGCGGAACGTGCTGGAGACACGTTTGACGAAAAAAAATTCACAATTAAAAACTACAGAGGTTTTTTTTCGGAGGGGAGGGTAGGGGGGTAAAATAACATAAAAAAAAAGTAATGTCATTATAAAGTACAAATGTTGGCGCCGCAATTAAAATAATATATAGGGTGGGCCATTTATATGGATACACCTTAATAAAATGGGAATGGTTGGTGATTTTAACTTCCTGTTTGTGGCACATTAGTATATGTAAGGGGGGGAAACTTTTCAAGATGGGTGGTGACCATGGCGGCCATTTTGAAGTTGGCCATTTTGAATCCAACTTTTGTTTTTTCAATAGTAAGAGGGTCATGTGACACATCAAACTTAAAGGGGTACTCCGCCCCTAGACATCTTATCCCCTATTCAAAGGATAGGGGATAAGATGTTAGATCGCCTTGCTACCGCTGCTGGGGACCCCTGGGATTGCCGCTGCGGCACCCCGCTGTCATTACTGCCCAGAGCGAGTTTGCTCTGCACGTAATGACAGGCAGTACAGGGGCCTGAGAATTGTTATGTCAAAGGCTCCGCCGCTGGTGATGTCACGGCCTGCCCCCTTCAATACAAGTCTATGGGAGGGGGCGTGGTTGTCGTCACGCCCCTGCCATAGACTTGTATTAAGGGGGCGAACCGTGATGTCACGAGGGGCGGAGCCATGATGTCACGCTGATCCGTCCCCTGTATCGCCCGTCATAACGCACAGAGCGAACTCGCTCTCTGCAGTAATGACAGCGGGGTGCCGCAGCGGCAATCCCGGGGGTCCCCAGCAGCGGGACCGCGGCGATCTGACATCTTATCCCATATCCTTTGGATAGTGGATAAGATGTCTAGGGGTGGAGTACCCCTTTAACGGGAATTTCACAAGAAAAACAATGATGTGCTTGGTTTTAACGTAACTTTATTCTTTCATGAGTTATTTACAAGTTTCTCTTTGTTTACAGCCATTGACATGTCATCGAGTTTAACACGTGAGGAGAAACACATAGAAATTGTGTTGATGTCTGGGGAACGCAGTAACCGGGTAATTGCAGCAGATTTCAATGCAAGACACCCTACGAGACCACCCATCTCCAAGGCTACAGTTAGCAAACTGCTTGCTAAGTTTGGTGAAACTGGTTCAGTGTTGGATTTGCCAAAATGTGGACGCATGAAATCTGTCACTAATGAAGAAACATCAGTGGCTGTCCTAGCTTCATTCAGCAAGAGTCCACAGCATAGCACTCGCCGCATGTCACTGGAGAGTGGCATTAGTCGAACATCCCTTTGGTGGCTATTAGCTACTCACAAATGGCACCCTTACAAACTCCAGCTACTGCAGCATCTCAACGAGGATGACCCAGATCGGTGCACTGAATTTGCAGAATGGGCAAAGCAAAAATTGGAACAAGACCCTCAGTTTACGCAAAAGATTTTGTTGAGTGATGAGGCAAACTTTTATGTGAATGGTGAAGTTAACAAACAAAACCACCGCTATTGGTCTGACACTAACCCACATTGGATAGATCCCTCCAAGACTGTTGGAACACAAAAATTGATGGTATGGTGTGGTATATGGGGGTACAAAGATAGTGGGGCAATTCTTCATCAATGAAAACCTCAAGGCCACTGGATATGCGAAATTGCTACATGATGATGTGTTTCCCTCTTTATGCACTGAAGCTGGCACATTCCCTGAGTTTTTCCAGCAAGATGGTGCACCACCACATTATGGGTGTCAGGTCCGAGCATTCCTAGATGAATAGTTTCCTGGAAAGTGGATTGGTCGTCGTGGGCCAGTTGAACGGCCCCCAAGGTCTCCCGATCTGACCCCCTTAGACTTTTATCTTTGGGGTCATCTGAAGGCAATTGTCTATGCTGTGAAGATACGAGATGTGCAGCACCTGAAACTACGGATACTGGAAGCCTGTGCTAGCATTTCTCCTGCGGTGTTGCTATCAGTGTGTGAAGAGTGGGAGAAGAGGGTTGCATTGACAATCCAACACAATGGGCAGCACATTGAACACATTTTATAAGGGGTCAGAAACTTGTAAATAACCCATCATTGTTTTTCTTGTGAAATTCCCAATAAGTTTGATGTGTCACATGACCCTCTTCCTATTGAAAAACTAAAGTTGGATTCAAAATGGCCGACTTTAAAATGTCTGCCATGGTCACCAGCCATCTTGAAAAGTTTCCCCCCTCACATATACTAATGTGCCACAAACAGGAAGTTAATATCACCAACCATTCCCATTTTATTTATGTGAATCCACATAAGTGGCCCACCCTGTATATTTATATGGGTGTGTAGGGGACAAAATAAAAGCCTTAGGACTTTGAGAAAGAGTGTTGCAAGAATGAATAATGTGCAATTAAAAAACTTATATGAGTAATTAAGGGGTTAAACTATTTTAAAAAGTTATATACAGCTAAATATAGTTTGTCTAGGCTTTTAACATAAAATTTAGTACGAAACGGAAAAATAAAAATCATATAGGTTTTACATTACCTCAGAGCCTGAATTTTACATGATATTTTTTCAAGTAAATTGTCTACACAGCCTTTGAAAATATATACCCTGTTCAAAAAAATAAAGGGAACACTTAAACAACACAATGTAACTCAAAGTCAATCACACTTCTGTGAAATCACACTGTCCACTCAGGAAGCAACACTGATTGACAATCAATTTTACATGCTGTTGTGCAAATGTAACAGAAAACAGGTGGAAATTATAGACAATTAGCAAGACACCCCAAATAAAGGAGTGGTTCTGCAGGTGGTGACCACAGACCACTTCTCAGTTCATATGCTTCCTGGCTGATGTTTTGGTCACTTTTGAATGCTGGTGTTGCTTTCAATCTAGTGGTAGCATGAGACAGAGTCTACAACCCACACAAGTGGTTCAGGTAGTGCAGCTCATCCAGGATGACACATCAATTCGAGCTGTGGCAAGAAGGTTTGCTGTGTCTGTCAGCATAGTGTCCAGAGTAGAGATGAGCAAACTTTTCAAAAATTCAATTTGGCCGATTCGCCAAACTTTCCAAAAAGGTTTGTTTCGATCCAAATTTTTTCGCAGCGAATCTATATTAAAATGGGCTATTTCTAGCCTACATACAGCCTCAATAGGGGTATAGAACACTTTGCTGTGTTCTAAAACGCATATGGGGTGTGCTGGGTGTGGCAGAGTTAGCAAGGGAAATACACCCTTTCCTTGCCACACTGCCACATGGGGTAGTGAAATAATACTGTTATTCAGAATAACATGCAGATTACTGTCATCGCTTTTAGAATCACTGCCGCACAGCAGCAGAATGACAGAGCCTGGTGGTGGCATCAGTGTGAGGAGACAATATAGTGGCTGAATGACACAGCATGGAGGTGTTGGCAGCATGAGGAGACCATATAGTGGCTGAATGGCACAGCGTGGAGGTGTTGGCAGCATGAGGACACCATATAGTGGCTGAATGACACCGCTTGGATGAGGCTGAAGCATGAGGACACCATATAGTGGCTGAATGACACAGCGTCGAGGTGATGGCAGCATGAAGAGACCATATAGTGGCTGAATGACACAGCATCGAGATGTTGGCAGCATGAGTAGGCACTAGGCCTTCACAATCCATAAGATTAAAAGATGAATTTAGAAATTTAAACCAAAGATTTTGGATAGCAGGTGCTACCTATGATAAAATTTGAATTCCCAGACCCAGGCCCAGGCCCAGCAGCGGCATCAGTAAACCATATATTGCATGAATGACACAGCCTGGAGATGGCTGATGCATGAGTACACATCAGGGCTTCACAATCCCTAAGAAAAAACACAACAATTTTTTTTATTTTTGAAGAAGATTTTGGATAGCGGGTGCTACCTGTTATAAAAAGTGAATTTCTCAGAATCAGGCCCAGCAGCGGCATCAGTAAACCATATATTGCCTGAATTACACAGCCTGGAGTTGACTGATGCATGAGGAGACCATTGAAGTGTCTGATTTTTTATTTTTTTTATTTTAATCAAACTTTGAGTGTCCTGGACCCCTGCATGTGGGTACAAAGGGCCAAATCTAACAAGCCCCCACAGGGCTCATGTGGCCGTGAGATGTAGGCGCAACGTCTCCATTGCCCTGACCGGCCATTTTTCCAAGACTTTTCGCCAAGGAAAACCACGTGAAGAACAGCGTGACACCGCTTTGCCCTGCACATATGGTATGCTGAAGGGCCACTGAGACTTGTCCGGGCAGTGGAGGCTTAGGACACAGTGCAGGATGTGGAGACTGAGTCGCACACTGTCACAGGATCAAGGGGCTGACAGAGTGGAGCAGGAAGCAGCATGAGTACACAAGAGGGGTTCACAACCCCTAAAATTAAAAGGTGAACTTTGAAATCCCTATTGAAGATGCTTGTTAGGTAGTGCTACCATCCAAAAATTTAAGGCCCAAGCCCAGAAGCTTCAGTAAGCCAATGCTGAAATTTCAATTACGCTAGTGCTAAATATCACAAAATTTGAGGGCCAAGGCCAGAAGCAGCATTAAGTAAATTAGTTCCGGATAAAAACAGTCAGGAAAAGGCATCTGTTGGACAGAAGAGGAATGGCATCCGGCTCCCAAAACTGGATAAAACTGAAGCTTTATTATATCATATTAAAATCCAAATAGAAAATAATGTGAATAAGAACAAACGAAACGCTACCAACGCGTTTTGACCTGTTAACAAGTCTTAATCATGGTAAGTGTTGCAAACATTGAATGCATCTTAACTACACTAATATCCGGTGACGTCATATGGAGGTGTAGGGAAAATCTGGAGCTTAAGAAAAATGTAAACCTGAAATGGAGTATACTTGTATACATAGAGAATTGTACACTGATTGTATATCATTCGGTAGGTACATAAATTATTAATAGGTATAACTTAAATCATGCCTATAGTTAAGTCCAGACGGGAAGCGCGTATCTAGGCAGAGTATCCAAAACGCCTCCTGTCTGAACATGGCTCTGCTCCAGTCCTCGTCTCTCCTAGGCTGGCGCTCCCTTTCTACACCTGTCACTGAGATGTTCGGAACAATACCTGCATGATGATCAATAATATGTTTAGTGAAACCTGACACAGACCTATTATCAATTCTAATGCTATCGGGTATGTATAGGTGTTCTTTGATCCTAACTTTGAGATTCCTACCCGTGCAACCTACGTATTGAAGGTTGCACGGGATACAGATGATGGTGTAGACAACATGGTGTGTCTGACAATTAATGAAACTTTTTGCATGAAATTCTTGTCCTGTAGTACATGAATGGAATTTATTTGTGTTGGGCATGTATTGACACACTATGCATCTCAAATGGCTACATTTGTAGCTGCCTTTACATGCTAACCATGTGTCTGTATGAGAGACCGTACTGAAATCACTGGGAGAAAGTTGGTTATGCAGTGAGCGTGCTTTGCAGGGTACTACCCGAACACCTTCTCGCACAATATTGGACATTGTTTTGTCAAGATGCAATACTGGTAAATGTTTATATATAATATGTTTGATATCTTGAAATTGCCTGGAAAAAAGTGTGGTAAAGGTAGGTAGTAATTTGATATTGGGCAAGGTGTGTTTTCTATCACAAAGATAATAATCTGCTGGTTTTGAATTTACAATCTTTTCTTCTCTATTTATGATATACGGTTTGTACCCTCTGATTGATAAACGTTCACTAATGTCCTTGCATGCATCCTCATATGTGTGTTGTTCAGACGATGCACGTCTAGCTCATACAAATTCCCCTATAGGTAAGTTGCGTGTTACATGTTCCGGGTGACAGCTAGATGAATGGAGTAAACTGTTACCCGCACAGGCTTTCCGGAACAATTTTGTATGAATCAGATGTGATGTGCAATCACCTATTAGGGTGATGTCTAGAAAATCTATTTGCTTTGCTGAGATATTGCCCGTAAAAACCAGTGACAAGTCATTGTTGTTCAAAACCTTAAAGAAATCCTCCCCTTGTGTTGGGGTTCCCCTCCAAATTAGGAGGAGGTCGTCTATGTATCTCCCATACCAACCCACAAGATGGTAAAATGGGTTGGCAGGGGAGAACAGGACAACCTCCTCCCAATAAGCCATATACAGATTGGCTAACGAAGGGGAGAACTTCGAGCCCATCGGGCAACCAGTGACCTGTAAATAAAAAACAGAATCAAAACTGAAAAAATTGTGATGAAGCAAAAAATGCAAAACGTCCAGTATGTACTGTTGCAAGTTGGGACCATAAGTACTATATTTTCTGAGATGGTATGATATAGCTTCTACTGCCCGATCATGGGGGATACATGTGTAGAGGGCAGTGATGTCACATGACATCCAACTGTCCTCACTGGTCCATTCACAAAGTCTCATGGCCTGTAATAGTGTTACGCTGAGCGCTCCGGGTCCCTGCTCCTCCCCGGAGTGCTCGCGGCGTTCTTCTGTGTGGAGCGCTGCACTGTTATCACCGGCGGGGATGCGATCCGCGTAGCGGGACACGCCCGCTCGCGGGTCTCATCCCAATCTCCTCACCTGCCCCGTCCTCCTGCTGTTTTGTCCCGGCGCACACGGCCCCACTCTCTAGGGCGCGCGCGTGCCGGCTCTCTGAGATTTAAAGGGCCAGTGCACCACTAATTGGTGTCTGGCCCAATCAGTGTTAATTAGCTCCCACCTGCTCCTTGCTTATAAAAACCCACTTCCCCTTCCTGTCCTTGCCGGATCTTGTTGCCTTAGTGCCCTGTGAAAGCGTTTAGTGTGTTCCCAAGCCTGTGTACCCAGACCTTCTGCTGTTGCCCCTGACTACAACTCTTGCTGCCTGCCCTGACCTTCTGCTACGTCCGACCTTGCTCTTGCCTTGTCCCTGTGTAACGCGCCTGTCTCAGCTGTCAGTTGGGGTTGAGTCGCCGGGTGGAACGACCTGGGGGTTACCTGCCGCTGCAAGTCCATCCCGCTTTGCGGCGGGCTCTGGTGAAAACCAGTAACCCCTTAGACTCCGTTCCCCTGGTACGGCCCACGCCATCACCCCACTGACACAGAGGATCCACCTCCAGTGTCCTTGATGCATACCAGTCCAGATCCTGACAAATAGGCTCTTTGTATCTTTAATAAATCCAATAGTCCGGGATACCAGGGGCTGCAACATTCCATCAAGTCTTTCTAAGAAAGAGTCAATGCCTGCGACTATGGGCCTCAGAGGCGGGGGAAATTTCTCCTTGTGTAGCTTAGGCAGTGCGTGGAAAACCGGACATTTCGCAAAAGGAGGTAAAAGATAATCTGCTTGTTTTTTGGTGATGATGGATAGTGCTGTACCTTCTTCTACTAGCCATAAAAGTTTGTTCTTAATGGTGTCGGTTGGATCATAGGTTAGGCATCGATAAGTATGTGTGTCACTCAGCATGTCCAGCACCAATTTTTATAGAGTGAAGAATCCAGCACTGCAACAGAGCCTCCTTTGTCTGATTGGCGTATGGTAAGTGTTTTGTTATTGGACAGTTCCTTTAGAGCTTGACGTTGCTGGAAGGTAAGATTATGATGTTCAATGGTAGAAGTTTGTTGATAAAGTTTCTTTAAATCTTCCTCTACTCTAGTTTGGAAAATGTCCATGCCTTCCGACCGAGATTGAATCGGGTAGAAATCAGGATTTTTAGTTGAGAAGGAACTAAAAGTATTTTCAATAGTATTAGTACAAACGCTTGCTTCCGACTGTAAGTCTGTCAAGATTTGTATATTCAATTGTTTCCTAAAATCACTGTGGAGGGGTAAACCGCTTTGTCCTAGGATGTTCAAAGGATCTGGGGTTTTTATGTTACCCAATACTTCAGTGGTATCCTCTGTAAAAAAATGTTTTTTCACTGTAAGTAGGCGTACAAACTTGTTGACGTCTAGCAGGGTGCCATATAGGTCAAAATTACATGACGGAACAAAACTTAACCCCTTCTCCAAAACCTCGATTTGGGATTGGCTCAGAATTTGTGCTGACAAATTTACTACTGAAAAATTCACTATTTGTATTTCTGTTAGTACTTGTTCACTCTTTTGTATATTTTGTATACTCTCATGTAATTTTGACCTATATGGCACCCTGCTAAACGTCAACAAGTTTGTACGCCTACTTACAGTGAAAAAACATTTTTTTACAGAGGATACCACTGAAGTATTGGGTAACATAGAAACCCCAGATCCTTTGAACATCCTAGGACAAAGCGGTTTACCCCTCCACAGTGATTTTAGGGAACAATTGAATACACAAATCTTAACAGACTTAGTCGGAAGCAAGCGTTTGTACTAATACTATTGAAAATACTTTTAGTTCCTTCTCAACTAAAAATCCTGATTTCTACCCGATTCAATCTCGGTCGGAAGGCATGGACATTTTCCAAACTAGAGTAGAGGAAGATTTAAAGAAACTTTATCAACAAACTTCTACCATTGAACATCATAATCTTACCTTCCAGCAACGTCAAGCTCTAAAGGAACTGTCCAATAACAAAACACTTACCATACGCCAATCAGACAAAGGAGGCTCTGTTGCAGTGCTGGATTCTTCACTCTATAAAAAATTGGTGCTGGACATGCTGAGTGACACACATACTTATCGATGCCTAACCTATGATCCAACCGACACCATTAAGAACAAACTATTACGGCTAGTAGAAGAAGGTACAGCACTATCCATCATCACCAAAAAACAAGCAGAATATCTTTTAACTCCTTTTGCAAAATGTCCGGTGTTCCACGCACTGCCTAAGCTACACAAGGAGAAATTTCCCCCGCCTCTGAGGCCCATAGTCGCCGGCATTGACTCTCTCTTAGAAAGACTTAGTGCGTGGCTTGATGGAATGTTGCAGCCCCTGGTATCCCGGACTATGGAATTTATTAAAGATACAAAGAGCCTATTACAGGCCATGAGACTTCGTGAATGGACTAGTGAGGACAGTTGGATGTCATGTGACATCACTGCCCTCTACACATGTATCCCCCATGATCGGGCAGTAGAAGCTATATCATACCATCTCAGAAAATATAGTACTTATGGTCCCACCTTGCAACAGTACAAACTGGATGTTTTGCATTTTTTGCTTCATCACAATTTTTTAAGTTTTGATTCTGTTTTTTATTTACAGGTCACTGGTTGCCCAATGGGCTCGAAGTTCTCCCCCTCGTTAGCCAATCTGTATATGGCTTATTGGGAGGAGGTTGTCCCGTTCTCCCCTGCCAACCCATTTTACCATCTTGTGGGTTGGTATGGGAGATACATAGACGACCTCCTCCTAATTTGGAGGGGGACCACAACACAAGGGGAGGATTTCTTTAAGTTTTTGAACAACAATGACTTGTCACTGGTTTTTACGGGCAATATCTCAGCAAAGCAAATAGATTTTCTAGACATCACCCTAATAGGTGATTGCACATCACATCTGATTCATACAAAATTGTTCCGTAAAGCCTGTGCGGGTAGCAGTTTACTCCATTCATCTAGCTGTCACCCGAAGCATGTAACACGCAACTTACCTATAGGGGAATTTGTACTAGCTAGACGTGCATCGTCTGAACAACACACATATGAGGATGCATGCAAGGACATTAGAGAACGTTTATCAATCAGAGGGTACAAGCTGTATATCATAAATAGAGCAGAAAAGATTGTAAATTCAAAACCAGCAGATTATTATCTTTGTGATAGAAAACACACCTTGCCCAATATAACCTGATATTATTGATCATCATGCAGGTATTGTTCCGAACATCTCAGTGACAGGTGTAGAAAGGGTGCGCCCGCCTAGGAGAGGCGGGGACTGGAGCAGAGCTGTGTTCAGACAGGAGGCGTTTTGGATACTCTGCCTAGATACGCACTTCCTGTCTGGACTTAACTATAGGCATGATTTAAGTTATATCTATTAATAATTTATGTACCTACCGAATGATATACAATCAGTGTACAATTCTCTATGTATACAAGTATACTCCATTTCAGGTTTACATTTTTTTTAAGCTCCAGATTTTCCCTACACCTCCACGTGACGTCACCGGATATTAGTGTATTTAAAATGCATTCAATGTTTGCAACACTTACCATGATTAAGACTTGTTAACAGATTGAAACGCGTTGGTAGCATTTCGTTTGTTCTTATTCACATTATTTTCTATTTGGATTTTAATATGATATAATAAAGCTTCAGTTTTATCCAGTTTTGGGAGCCGGATGCCATTCCTCTTCTGTCCAATTGCTGCACCTGTGAACATGGCCTTTGCCTCATTCCGAGTCTTCTGCTGGAGAGGTGTGTTACAACATATGTGATCTGGGTCTGGGAATTATATACAGTGAGCTGAATTTTCTTTCTTTGTCAGGAAAAGGCATCTGCAGTACACCGGGGGATTTAATAAGCATAATATTTAAATATCAATTAATTAGAGGATTTTAATTATTTAACTCAAGATCACCTGATAGCAGATTCTAGACTATACGGTGTCTGAATGCCACATCCTTGAGGTGGCTGAAGCAATGAGAAGCCATGATGGCTCACACACATAGGAAATAGGTACATCCAAAGAAGCAAAAAAGTAATTAATTTGAGGATTTTAATTATTTAACTCAAGATCACCTGATAGCAGATTCTAGACTATACGGTGTCTGAATGCCACATCCTTGAGGTGGCTGAAGCAATGGAAAGCCATTATGGCTCACACACATAGGAAATAGGTACATCCAAAGAAGCAAAAAGTAATTTATTCGAGGATTTTAATTATTTAACTCAAGATCACCTGATAGCAGATTCTAGACTATATGTTGTCTGAATGCCACATCCTTGAGGTGGCTGAAGCAATGGGAAGCCATTATGGCTCACACACATAGGAAATAGGTACATCCAAAGAAGCAAAAAGTAAATGCTTTGAGGATTTTAATGATTAAACTCGAGATCACCAGATAGCAGATTCTATCTCAGAAATTCAGACAGACACTCCAATTTTAAAAGAAAGTAATAGAAAGTGACAACCTTTAGACACTCTCATTAAAAGTGGATAACAGTGTTGAGTCACATGACACAGCAGTCAGCTGTAGCCCAGTTCCTTCAAATAAAGGCTTGAACAAAATTGAGATTCCCACAATAAAGAAAAGATTGAATAAAAAAAAAGGCTAACTTCAGTGTTTATTAAAAGGTGTGCTAGAAGAATTCAATCTTTCTCTCAGTCAGAAGAAAATATTAAAGTTGTTTTAGGAATGTTGTCTGACAAAATAACTTTGTGTTAGAACAAGTGCATATCCAAGAGTCCAGAAGACTCTATAATGCATGATGGTGGACGTCAAAAAGACATTCTTCTCTAAAGTAATGTGTTCTGTCGCAGAGTTCATCCCTCACCGTGTTATTTTGGGAACATTTTAATTAAAAAATCACACACAACAAGCGTTCCATGGTGTCATGGTTAGAAAAAAACAGAATCCAAGAGGGTTTAATAACCCCATACATTGCCCCATAAATTTAGAAATTTAAATTAAGCATGTATGTATCTAGTCCAAAAATCCAAAAATGTAAGGCCCATGCCCAGAAGCATCATTAATCCAAGTAGTTCCTGAAAAACACAGTCAGGAAAAGGCATCAGCAGTACACAAGAAGATTTCATAACACCTAAGATTGAAAGATCAATGTTGAAATCTCAATTAAGCATGTCTGTAAGCTAGTGCAAAACATCCAAATTTAAGGCCCAAGCCCAGAAGCATCAATAAGCCAAGTAGTTCCTGAAACACACATTGAGGAGCAGGCATCAGCAGTACACAAGAGGGTTTCATAAACCCTTACATTGAAAGATCAAAGTTGAAATTTCTATTAAGCATGTATTTATCTTGTGCTAAACATCCAAAAATGTAAGGCCCAAGCCCAGACGCATCAGTAAGCCAAGTAATTCCTGAAAGACACAGGTGCAGGCATCAGCAGTACACCCAAGGGTTTCATAACCCCTTTACATTCCAAGATCAATGTTGAAATTTGCATTAAGCATGTATTTAGCTACTGCTAAACATCCAAAAATTGAAGGCCAAAGGCCCGAAGCATCAGTGGGGCAAGTAGCTCCTGAAAGAGACACAGTATATGTCAGGAGCAAGCATTCGCAGTATATAAGAGGGTTTCATAACCCCTTACATTTAAAGATCAATGTTGAAATTCGCATTAAGCATGTATTTAGCTACTGCTAAACTTCCAAAAATTAAAGACACAAGGCCTGAAGCATCAGTGAGGCAAGTAGTTATTGAAAGAGACACAGGATGAGTCAGGAGCAGGCATTCACAGTACCCAAGAGGGTTTCATAACCCCTTACATTTAAAGATCAATGTGAAATTTGCATTAAGCATGTATTTAGCTACTGCTAAACCTCCAAAAATTTAAGGTCCAAGGCACGAAGCATCCGTGAGGCGAGTAGTTCCTGAAAGACACAGAATGAGTCAGGAGTAGGCATTCGCAGTAGCCAAGAGGGTTTCATAACCCTAATTGATAACCCAAGAGGGCTTCATAACCATAATTGGGAAGTGTTGGTGTAGCAGCATGGCCAATCTACTCTGAGGCATCTGGCATTGGTGGCTGGAAATCCTGGCTGATCCATTCCTAATTCATCTTGACAAAGGTCAGTCTCTCCACATTTTTCGTGGACAGACGAGTTTGCCTTGGGGTGACTATGGCCCCGGTCGCACTAAGCACCCGCTCTGATGGCACACTACTGGCCGGGCAGGAAAGCTTTTCCAGGGCAAACTCTGCTAGTTGCGGTCAGAAATCAAGTTTGGCTGCCCAGAAGTCCAGGGGATCTTCAATGTTTGTTTGCAAGGCCATGTCAAGGTATGCCACCACCTGCTGGTTCAGGTCCTGCTCCATGTCTACCTGCTGCTGATGAGTTGCTTCACTATGCGGGTGAAGAAAGCTACTCATCAGCGACTGTAGACTCAGGCTGTTGCTGATGGAGCTGATACTGCTCCTGCCACCCCTCCCCTCCCCAGCAGCCATGGCAGTGGAAGGTGAGCGCAGAGGGCCCCCCGAGTCAGATTTTATTTTTAACTTGAGTGTTACTGTTTTTTTTTGTTACTTTAGTGCTTACCTTTCCTGAACCTGTGTGGCCATGTCCAATGCTGGCTCAAAGGTCCCATAGTAGTGCATGTATTTTGACACCTTTACATTTTCTGACATTGCTATGTGTGTTTTCCATGTACAAAATTTCTTAGCGGTGAATTGCACCAAAAAAACTCTAAAGGCGCAAAATTGCGGCAAAGATTGATTGCCGCAAATGATGAATTACTTACCAAAGTAAAAATCACACACAGGACCGTGTGATTTTGAGAAAGTTGTAAAAATTACAGTGGAGAAAATGAACCAAACTTTGGTGCAAAAAGACATTGCGCCAAAGTTTAGCGCCAAAGTTACAGGGAAAAAAACACATAAATCCTTTGATAAATACCCCCCAATATGTCTACTTTATGTTTTCATCAGAAAGTTGACACGTTTTTACTTTTTGAAGACATTAGAGGGCTTCAATGTATAGCAGCAATTTTTGAAATTTTTACGCAAATTTCAAAAATCTTAATTTTTCAGGGACCAGTTAACTTTCAAGTGGATTTGAGGGGCCTTTCTGGGAGAAATACCTCATAAATGACTCCATTATAGAAACTACACCCCTCAAAGTATTCAAAATGACATTCAGAAAGTTTGTTGACCCTTTAGGTGTTTCACAAGAATAGCAGCAAAGTGGAGGAGAAAAATCTAAATCTGCATTTTTTACACTAACATGTTCTTGTAGCCCCATTGCTCTTCGGGCTCACAACATCGCTCAAGAGGGAAAGAGCTACTGTGGGATTTTTGAAAACGAATTCTGCTGTCATGGTTTTTGGGGGCCATGTTGCATTTAGGAGGCCCCCATGGTGCCAGAACAGCAAAACAACCCCCACATGGGGGTTTTGGAAACTACACTCCTCAAGGAACATAACAAGGGGTATAGTGAGCCTTAACACCTCACAGGTGTTTGACGACTTTGCGTTGAAGTTGGACGTGAAAATGGAAAATGTGATTTTTAAAACTAAAATTATGGTGTTACCCCAAATTTTTCTTTTTCACAAGGGGTAATAGAAGAAAATGGACCACATAATTTGAAGCCCAATTACTTCCGATTAAGAAAATGCCCAATATGTGGACGTTAAGTGCTCTGCTGGTGCACTGCAATGCTCAGAAGAGAAGGAGCAACATTTGGCTTTTTGAAAGAGAATTTTGCTGAAATTGTTTTTGGGGGGCATGTTGCATTTAGAAAGTCCCCAGGGTGTCAGAACAGTAAAAAAAAAAAAAAACCCATGGCATACTATTTTGGAAACAATACCCCTCAAGGAATGTAAAAAGGGGTATAGTGAGCCTTAACACCTCATAGGTGTTTGACGACTTTGCGCTGAAGTTGGATGTGAAAATGGTAAATTAGATTTTTAACACTAAAATTATGGTGTTACTCCAAATGGTGTAATAGAATAGAAAATGAACCCCAAAATTTGAAGCCCAATTTCTCAAGATTATGAATATGCTCCATATGTGGATACTAAATTGCTGGTATTAACCAAAAAATTTTTAGTTTCACAAGTAGTAAGAGAAAAAAAGTTCCACAAAACTTGTAGCCCAACTTCTCCAGAATAAGGATATACCCCATGTATGGTGGTAAAGCACTATGCGGGTGCAAAACAGGGCTTAGGAGTGAGACAGCTCCGATGAGATTTGAGGCTTAAAGTGGTGTTTGCACTGCAATGGTTGAGATTCTGACATAAAATCTAAAAAAAAAAAAAAAAAAAAGGCAAGTGACCACAATTTTGAAACTACACCCCTCAAGGAAGGTAACAAGGGGTACAGTGAGTATTTACACCTCATAGGTTTTTTGAACAGTGGGCCGTAAATTGAAAAATTTGATTTTCAACCTATGCTCTGCTTCATCTTCCTGGCAACAACTAACATGTGACTCCGAATTATGGCCTGGAAATACGACAGATCTCATGACCGAGAACTCCGCATTTGAGGCCGATGTTTCTTACGGACCTGAAAGTTACATATATACAGAGGAAAAATACAAGAAAGGAACACCCACATGTGAGCTTATTACAAACATTACACCCCCTAGGGAAGGTGTATAGGGGTGAAGTGGAGATTTGGAACAGACGGGTGTTCCCTAAATATTATTTTCAAGGAATGGATGAAGTGTACTATGGGCGGGGATGAAAATTGCAATTTTAATACTGATATGCCAATTCCCAGAATGATGACCCAGAGTATAGCCGGGGTCTGGTAGAGGATGTCCCTACTCCAGTATTGCCTGACAAAAGTTTTTTTTTTAAACTAGACCCATTTGCAGCACGATGCCCCAAAAGGTCCTCATTTCAGCTGTATTGACTGGGTACCACTCATTGGGTCTAGCTAAAAATGAGCCCGGGTTTGGGGCGACGAACTGTTGGACATAGGTTTGTCTGGTCAACCATCAGATTGACAAAGTAGTCACTGAAAAAACAACTCAGGAATCACAGGCTCAAGGTCCACTGGCTGAGTCCAGACAAATTCGCCAGTACGGGGCACCAATAAACTTGACTTGACTATATGAGCGCCAAGGGGACTCATACTAGCATGGGGCACAGGGTCAGGAGCAGAGGAGGTTTGCGGCCTCGCATGGCGGCGTCTCCGCCGTCTTGGTGACTCATCATCAGAAGATGATGAGGAGGATAAGAAAATAAGGAAGGTGGGGTCTTCCTCGTCCTCTGTGGTGCTTTCAGAGTCGGAGGCAAGTAAGGCATATGCCTCCTCCGCTGAAAACGCCCTGCGGGACATTTCCCTACTCTAGTGGGGGTGAAGTGTATATATGTGGGGAGAAAACATTATTGGTGTGGGTGCTGCATGTGGTGTGGTGCAAGGCTTCCTATCCTAACCCGCCTGAACCTAACTAATTGACCTGCCCTAAGAACAAAAATATAAAAATAAAAAATGAAAATAAATTAAAGGAAATAAAAATTAACTTTTTTTTTTTAAAAGACTTCTAGAGCAAAAAACCCTGCGCCCAAAAAAAGCGTTTACCTCATCAGCGGTGTGCACACTGATTAGCGCTTGGTGGCGGAAGGGGGTGCCAAAGTCAGTGGGGGGTCTGGCCACTCAGCCCAGAACAGTGGCTGGTGGCACGTACACAGACCCCCACACAAAAAACCTGAAAAATAAAAAAAACTATTAGAACCCGATAAAAAGCACCAGCCTGAACCAAAAAAAAAAACACTGATCAGTTATAAATCACTGACAGCGGTGGGGCAGGCCGCAGACACAGGTATGGTCCGTCCACACAGCAAAGGCCTGCTACTTGTGGCACGGACCGCCTATAGGTGCAAAAAAATCAAATAAAAAGACGCTTTAATCCCTGAAAAAGCGCCTTTACCACAAAATAACGCTGATCAGTACTACGGGACTGATCAGCGGCGGGTGAGCTTTAGCTAACAGTGGCGGACCGCTCTTTTATAGCTAAGAGGGCCCGGCCACACATTTAGAAAAAAAAAAAGGTCTGCACCCCCCAAAAAAAACGCTGGGGGCAGACCGCAGTGACCCTGTAGGGCCGGGGTCACTCAGCTAAAGGTACCATGAGGGCTTTGTAAACACACATAGCCTTCAATTCCAGCCTAATTCTCTTTCAAGAAGCCCAATGGAGCCCCTTCTCTTCTGAGCATTGTAAGTCGCCCGCAGAGCACTTTACATCCACATATGGGGTATGTTCTTATTCAGAAAAAATTGTGTTACAAATTTTGGGAGGCTTTTTCCCTATTACCCCTTGTGAAAATAAAAAAATTGGGGTAACACCAGCATTTCAGGGGGAAAAAACACATTTTTTATTTTCATGTCCAACTTCAACGAAAATTTGTCAAACACCTGTTAAGTATCACTATAACCCTTGTTATGTTTCGTGAGGGGTGTAGTTTCCAAAATGCGGTCACATGTGGGTGTTTTTTTTCGCGTTCATGTCAGAACCACTGTAACGATCAGCCACCCCTGTGCAAATCATCAATTTAGGCCTCAAATGTACATGGCGCTCTCTCACTCCTGAGCCATGTAGTTCGTCCGCAGAGCATTTTACGTCCACATATGGGGTATTTTCGTACTCGGAAGAAATTGCATTAGAAATTTTGGGGGTCTTTTTCTCCTTTTACCTCTTTTTTTTTATAACAATAATTTTTTATTCAACATTTTTTAAAATATACAAAGTATACATCAAAAGTATAATAAAAGGTATAACACTTTACAAAGTGCAATCAAATAATGATAAAACAATAAAAATAGGAACAAAAAAAAACAGTCACAAGTCTTGAGTGAATATTGCAAGGTCTATAAAATGCAATTATCATTTACACATTGACATAAACTAACGGCCCAGGTGCGAGCACATCAGGTTCCTCCAAAATCCCTATTCCTTCTATTATAAGTAATCAGATTTGAATCGTGTTATGAGGGCCTTGTAACCAAATGTCCCATCTAGCCATGAACTCGTTCTTTTTATCACAAGCCAAAGCTACTTTATACTCATGCCATCCATTAAGATTAACTCTAGATATCATTTCCTTTATAGCTGGTATATGGGGTGAGTTCCAGTTTTTAACAATAAGAAGTCTGGCTACAATAAATATATGTAAGATTACAGATTTTTGGAAGGAAGATTATTGGTCTATGTCTATATTTAGTAAGGCTAGGGCCGGGTTTAGTATGACAGGGAATCCGCAAATGCCAGAAATCAGTTTGCTTACTTTTCTCCATAATGTACGTATCTTGGAGCATTGCCACCATATGTGATAAAAGGTACCCCTCTCCTCTTTTACCTCTTGTGAAAATGAAAAGTATAGGGCAACACCAGCATGTTAGTGTAAAATGTTTTCTTTTTTTACACTAACATGCTGGTGTAGACCCCAACTTTACCTTTCATAAGGGGTAAAAGAAGAAAAATCCCCCCAAAAGAGTACGGAAATACCCCATATGTGGACCTAAAATGTTGCCTTGAAATATGACAGGGCTCTGAAGTGAGACAGCTCCATGCGCATTTGAGGCCTAAATTAGGAATTTGCAATAGGGGCAGTATGGGGCTTGTCTCCACCAAAACCCTACAGCAATGTTTCCCAAAAACGGTGCCAGCTGTTGCAAGACTCCCAGCCTGCCAGGACAGTCTGTGGTTGTCCGGCAATACAGTGAGGTGTTGTTTTGCATCAGCTGGAGTATGAGACATTTTTCATTTTTATTGGGGGGGGGGGGGGGGGGGGGACGTGTAAGGGGGTGTATATGTAGTGTTTTACTTTTTATTACTTAGTACAGTCACACGGGCGGGGGTTGCCGCAGCTCAAAATTGTAGAAGGAAGCCCACTGCAAAAACCTGCCCGTGTGAATGTACCCTGACATTCACACGGGAGGGAAGGGCGCCCCAAACCTTCAGCTGTGGCAAAACTACAACTTCCAGAATGCACTAATGCACTGACAGACCGTACATGCTGGGAGTTGTAGTTTTGCAACAGCTGTAGGCACACTGGTTAAGAAACAGACTCTAGCTCAGTGATTCCAACCCATGCACCTCCAGCTGTTGCAATACTACAACTCCCAGCATGTACAGTCTGTAAGTGCATTCTGGGAGTTGTAGTTTTGCAACAGCAGACGGGTTGGAATCACTGAGTTAGGAAACAGACTCTACCTCAGTGTTTCCCAACCAGTGTGCCTACAGCTGTTGCAAAACTACAATTCCCAGCATGACCAGACAGTCAGGGATGCTGGGCGTGTAGTTCTGCAATATCTGGCTCTTCAGATGTTGCAGAACTACAACTCCCAGCATGTCTGGACAGTCTGGGCATTGCAGGAGTTGTAGTTATGCAACAACTGGGGAAAAACCGCTAAGTAGTGTTCTCCAAACTGTAGCCCTACAGATGTTGCAAAACTACAACTCCAAGCATGCCCAGACTGTACAGGCATGCTGGGAGTTGTAGTTCTGCAACATATGAAGGGCCATATATTAGAGAACTACACGTCTAGCATCCCTGACTGTCTGGGCATGCTGGGAATTGTAGTTTTGCAACATCTGGACCATATAGTGGTCTCCAAATTGTGCTACTTCAGATGTTGCAAAACTACAACTCCCAGCATGCCCAGACAGTCAGGGCATGCTGAAAGTTGTAGTTTTGCAACATCTGGAGGACAACAGTTTAGAGACCACTACACAGTGGTCTCCAAACTGTGGCCCTCCAGATGTTGCAAAACTACCACTCCAAGCATGCCCAGACAGCCTTTGGCTGTCTGGGCATGCTGGGAGTAGTAATTTTGCAACTTTTAGAAGGCCACAGTGAAGATCACTTACCGGCGATCTTCACTGCAGCCTCCTCCATCGCCACACTTTCCGGATGCAGTCCTCCTGCTGACGCCGATATTGCCATTCCTCCATGATGCCGCATCCATGTTGGGATCGGGGCCCCAGAAGCGACGGCGGCAGCGAGGGACAGTCCTGCGACGGAGCAGCAGCAGGAGGTGAGTTACAGCCTCCTGCTGTTGCTTAGCAACAGCTCCCAGCATGCAAAAAGGGCAGGCTGGGAGCTGTAGTTATGCAACAGCAGGAGGCAGACCACCACAACTCCCAGCATTCCCTTATGGGCATGCTGGGACTTATGGTTTTGCAACAGCTGGAGGCACATTTTTTCTTTGGAAAAGTGTACCTTCAGCTGTTGTATAACTACAACTCCCAGCTTGCACAAACAGCTAAAGTGCATGCTGGGAGTTGTAGTGGTGCATCTGCTGGTTGCATAACTACAACTCCCAGCATGCCCGTTGGCTGTTGGTGACTGCTGAGAGTTGTAGTTTTGCAACAGCTGAAGGCACACTGGTGAGTTTTTTTTACCTAACTCAGTGTTTCACGACCGGTGTGCCTCCAGCTGTTGCAAACTACAACTCCCAGCAGTCACCTTACACCATGCACCGTACATGCTGGGAGTTTTAGTTTTGCAACAGCTGGAGGCACACTGGTTTTGAAACACTGAGTAAGGTCACAAACTCAGTGATACATAACCAGTGTGCCTACAGCTGTTGCAAAACTAAAAGTCTCAGCATGTACAGTCTGTCAGCGCATGCTGGGAGTTGTAGTTTTGCAACAGCTGGAGGTCCCCCCCAATGTGAATGTACAGGGTACACTCACATGGGCGGAGGCTTACAGTAAGTATCGGGCTGCAAGTTTGAGCTGCGGCAAATTTTCTGCAACAGCTCAAACTTCCAACGAGAAACTACTGTGAACCCCTGCCGTGCGACTGTACCCTAAAAACACTACATTACACTAACACAAAAAATAAAATAAAAAGTAAAAAACACTACATATACACATACCCCTCCCCAGCCCCCCTACCCTCCCCAATAAAAATGAAAGCGTCTGGTACTCCACGGTTTCCAAAACGGAGCCTCCAGCTGTTGCAAAACAACTACTCCCAGTATTGCAGGACAGCCGTTGACTGTCCAAGCATGCTGGGAGTTTTACAACAGCTGGAGGCACCCTGTTTGGGATTCACTGGCGTAGAATTCCCCTATGTCCACCCCTATGCAATCCCTAATTTAGGCCTCAAATGCGCATGGCGCTCTCACTTTGGAGCCCTGTCGTATTTCAAGGCAACAGTTTAGGGTCACATATGGGGTATCGCCGTACTCGGGAGAAATTGTGTTACAAATTTTGGGGGGTATTTTCTGCTTTTACCCTTTTTAAAAATGTAACATTTTTGGGAAAAGAAGCATTTTAGGTAAAATGTTTTTTTTTTTTTTTTTTTTACATATGCAATAGTTGTGAAACGCCTGTGGGGTATTAAGGTTCACTTAACCCCTTGTTACATTCCCCGAGGGCTCTAGTTTCCAAAATGGTATGCCATGTGGTTTTTTTTTGCGGTCCTGGCACCATAGGGGCTTCCTAAATGCGGCATGCCCCCAGAGCAAAATTTGCTTTCAAAAAGCCAAATGTGACGCCTTCTCTTCTGAGACCTGTAGTGCGCCAGCAGAGCACTTTTCTGAATCGGGAGAAATTGGGCTTCAAATTTTGGGGGGTATTTTCTGCTATTACCCTTTTAAAAATGTAAAACTTTTGGGAAACCAAGCATTTTAGGTAAACATTTTTTTTTTTTTATATATGCAAAAGTCATGAATCACCTGGGGAGTATTAGGGTTCACATTACCCCTTGTTACGTTCCCCGAGGGGTCTAGTTTCCAAAATGGTATGCCATGTGGGGTTTTTTGCTGTTCTGGCACCATAGGGGCTTCCCCAAAAACCATTTGACGCTCCTTCCCTTCTGAGCCCTCTACTGCGCCCGCCGAACAATTAACATAGACATATGAGGTATGTGCTTACTCGAGAGAAATTGGGTTTCAAATACAAGTAAAAATGTTCTCCTTTTTACCCCTTGCAAAAATTCAAAAATTGGGTCTACAAGAACATGCGAGTATAAAAAATGAAGATTGTGAATTTTCTCCTTCACTTTGCTGCTATTCCTGTGAAACCCCTAAAGGGTTAAAACACTTACTGAATGTCATTTTGAATACTTTGGGGGGTGCAGTTTTTATAATGGGGTCATTTATGGGGTATTTCTAATATGAAGACCCTTCAAATCCACTTCAAACCTGAACTGGTCCCTGAAAAAAAGCAAGTTTAAAAATTTTGTGAAAAATTGGAAAATTGCTGCGGAACTTTGAAGCCCTCTGGTGTCTTCCAAAAGTAAAAACTCATCAATTTTATGATGCAAACATAAAGTAGACATATTTTATATGTGAATAAAAAAAAAATATTTGGAATATCCATTTTCCTTACAAGCAGAGAGCTTCAAAGTTAGAAAAATGCAAAATTTTCACATTTTTCATCAAATTTTGGGATTTTTCACCAAGAAAGGATGCAAGTTACCACAAAATTTTACCACTATGTTAAAGTAAAATATGTCACAAAAAAAAATCTTGGAATCAGAATGATAACTAAAAGCATCCCAGAGTTATTAATGTTTAAAGTGACAGTGGTCAGATTTGCAAAAAATGTCCGAGTCCTTAAGGTGAAAAAGGGCTCAGTCCTTAAGGGGTTAAGAACAGTGGTAAAACATGGAACGGACCACTCAGGCATGAGCAAAACCTGGAAACTGAATACACTTTTATCAAATAGTATCACAATATAACTAGAGTGTATATACATTGATACATGGGTATATAACCCTAGAAGCTACTACTAGTGAGCTCCACCATACATATACAATTACAATTTTAAGAAATATGTATATAAAATTCCAAAAAATCAAACTGTACAGCAGGGACTCTAATTCAATTGGTAAGGATCAGGATCGCCAGGCGTGCGACGATGGCAAGCGGCTCCCTGGTGCTGCTCCCTGGTACAGACTGCAGAAGCCGGTGAGTAGTTGCCTAGCTACATCTGGAGGGCTACCGTTTGGAGACCACTATACAGTGGTTTCTAAACTGTAGCCCTCCAGATGTTTCAAAACTACAACTCCCAGCATGCACGAACAGCAAAAGGCTGTCTCACCATGCTGGGAGTTGTAGTTGCATACCTCCAGCTGTTGTATAACTACATCTCTCAGCATGCCCTTCGGCGATCAGTACATGCTGGGAGTTGTAGTTTTGCAACAGCTGGAGGCACACTGGTTGGAACATACTGAGTCAGGTAACAGAACCTAAGTGAAACTCTTCTAACCAGTGTGCCTCCAGCTGTTGCAAAAGTACAACTCCCAGCATGCACGGTCTGTCAGTGCATGCTGGGAGTTGTAGTTCTGAAATAGCTGGAGGCTTGCCCCCCCCCCATGTGAATGTACAGGGTACATTCACACGGGAGGGTTTACAGTGAGTTTCCTACTTCAAGTTTGAGTGTAAACTCCTAGTGGGAAACTCATCGTTAACCCTCGCCCGTGTGAATGTACCCTAAAAACACTTCACTACATTAACACAAAATAAAGGATAAAACACTACATATACACCCCCTTACACTGTCCCCCCAATAAAAATGAAAAACATATCGCATGGCAGTGTTTCCAAAACGGAGCCTCCGGCTGTTGCAAAACAACAACTCCCAGCATTTCCGGACAGCCACTGACTGTCCAGGCATGCTGGTAGTTTAGCAACAGCTCTAGGCACCTTGTTTAGGAATCACTGGCGTAGAATCAGTGGCGTCGCTAGGGGGGGGCCAGAGGGGGCCATGGCACTCCCCTAGATCAGGCTGTGCCCCCCCTTGGGCCCCCCCAATTTAAAATAAATAGGGATGTCCCGATACATTGATGGCTCCGCCCCCAGCACAGGAGAGGACGGGCCAAGAGCTGACAGGTCACACAGCAGAGCAGCCGCTTCATGTGAGGTGAGTGATGTCCCTGTGTCCTGCCTCTCTCCCCCCCTGATCAGCAGTATAACCCGGGGCTGAGTAATGTGTATGGTAGCAGCCCAGAAGGGTCACTTTCCCTCCTCCAGTGTCCACAGGTCACCAACAGGCCACATCCTCACAACAATTTTTGGGAAAAATCGTGGCAAAAATTGCGCGCTTTTACCACAATTTTTTGTAAATCGCAGTAAAAAAGCGCAATTTTTGCCGTGATTTTTCCATAAATTGTTCTGGTAATGTGTCCTGTTGGAGACCTGTGGACACTGGAGGAGGGAAAGTGATCCCTCTGGAAGGACAACATGTGAACACACTGCTAGTTTATCATTAACCCCTCAAGGGTACATTCACATGTACAGGATCTTCTGCATATTTTTGCTGCATATTTTGTGCAGCTGATTATGCAACCCATTAGCTTCAATAGGTAGCAAAATCAGCTGCAGAAAATATTCAGCAGATCCTGTACGTGTGAACGTACCCTAAGGGCTCATTCAGGGGTGGATCCACAGTGTATTTTATGCTGCAGATCCACCGACAATGGACCCTACAGCGCTGCCTCCATCTGTGCCTGCCTATAACGGCAATCCGCCGCTAGGAGCAGACACGCTTTGATGTGTATACTCGTGCACATCATGGCCGCTCCTCCTGCTCTCTGAGCTAGGCCAAGAGCAGCCGCGATGTGTGCGAGTATACACATCAAAGTGTGTCTGCTCGTAGCGGAGGATTGCTGTTTTGAGCAGGCACAGATTAGGGCAGCGCTGTAGGGTCCATTGTCAGGGGATCCGCAGCGTAAAATATGCTGGGGATCCGTCCGTGTAAATGAGACCTAAGGACACAAGGCGTATGTGTACGCACAGTGCCTGCTCCCACTGTGTTGTATAAATCATTAGCTAGAACCCTCAGCTAATGCCAGACATCACCAATCAGGCTGATGGCCGACATTAACCCTTTAGATGCCACTATCAAAGTTGATGGTAGTGTCCAAAAGTTTTAACGCCTTAAGGACCGAGCATTTTTCTGTTTTGCACTTTTGTTTTTCCTCCTCACCTTTTAAAAATCATAACCCTTTCAATTTTGCACCTAAAAATCCATATGATGGCTTATTTTTTGCACCACCAATTCTACTTTATAATGACATCAGTCATTTACCCAAAAATCTATGGCAAAAATGGAAAAAAATCATTCTGTGTGTGTGTATATATATATATATATATATATATATATATATACACATACATGCACGCACACACGTTTTAAAATTGCCCCCCCCTAAATATGAATGCTGGAGACGCCACTGCGTAGAATACCCCTATGTCCGCCCCTATGCAAATCCCTAATTTAGTCCTCAAATACACATGGCGCTCTCTCACTTTGGAGCCCTGTCGTATTTCAAGGAAACAGTTAAGGGCCACATATGGGGTATTTCCGTACTTTTGAGCAATTGCGTTACAAATTTTGGGGGGCTTTTTCTCCTTTAACTCCTTATGAAAAGGAAAAGTTGGGGTCTACACCAACCTGTTAGTGTAAAAATTTTTTTAAAATTACACTAACATGCTGGTGTTGCCCCATACTTTTAATTTTCACAAGAGGTGAAAATAGACCCCCAAAATTTGTAACGAAAGTTCTCCTGAGTACAGAAATAAAATGTAAAATGCTCCGCGGACGCACAACAAGGCTCAGGAGTGCGAGCGCACTATGTACATGTGAGGCCTAAATTGGTGATTTGCACAGGGGTAGCTGATTTTACAATGGTTCTGACATAGACGCAAAAAAAATAAATACCCACATGTGAACTCATTTTGGGAACTATACACCTCAAGGAACATAACAGGTGTTTGACAAATTTTCAATAAAGTTGGATGGGAAAATGAAAAAAAAATGTTTAACTAAAATATCGGTGTTACCCTAAATTTGTCATTTTCACAAGGGAAAAAAGGGAAAAAAAGCCCCCCAAAATTTGTAACCCCAATTTCTTCTGAGTAAGAACATACCCCACATGTGGATGTAAAGTGCTCTGCGGGCGAACTACAATGCTCAGAATAGAAGGAGCGCCATTGGGCTTTTGGAGAGAAAATTTGTCCGGAATTGAAGGCCACGTGTATTTACAAAGCCCCCATAGTGCCAGAACAGTGGACCCCCCCACATGTGACCCTATTTTGGAAACTATGTAAATTTGGAATGTAATAAGGGGTACAGTGAGCATATATGCCCCACAGGTGTCTGACAGTTTTTTGGAACAGTGGTCTGTGAAAATGAAAAATGAAATTTTTGGCACAGCCCACTGTTCCAAAGATCTGTCAAACGTCAGTGGGGTGTAAATGCTCACTGCACCCCGTATTAAATTCTGTAAGAGGTGTAGTTTCCAAAATGGGGTCACATGTGGAGGGGGTCCACTGTTCTGGCACTATGGGTGGCTTTGTAAACGCACAAGGCCCCCCGACTTCTATTCCAATCAAATTCTCTTTCCAAAAGCTCAATGGCGCTCCTTCTCTCTGAGCATTGTAGTGCGCCAGCAGAGCACTTGACCTCCACACATGGGGTATTTCTATACTCAGAAGAAATGGGGTTACAAATTTGGTGGGGCATTTTCTCCTATTTTCCCTTGTAAAAATGTAAAATTTGGGGGACAACCAGCAATTTTGTGAACTTTTTTTTCATTTAAACCTCCGAATTTAACGAAAAGTCATCAAACACCTGTGGGGTTTTAAGGCTCATTGTACTCC
Organism: Hyla sarda; assembly: GCF_029499605.1. Taxonomy (NCBI): domain Eukaryota; kingdom Metazoa; phylum Chordata; class Amphibia; order Anura; family Hylidae; genus Hyla; species Hyla sarda. The sequence continues at coordinate 186,471,802 of NC_079196.1, read as the reverse complement.
TTGTTACGTTCCTTGTGGGGTGTAGTTTTCAAAATAGTATGCCATGTGTTTTTTTTTTTTGCTGTTCTGGCACCATAGGGCTTCCTAAATGGTTCCCCCCAAAAAAACATTTCAGAAAAACTTACTCTCCAAAATCCCATTGTCGCTCCTTCCCTTCTGAACCCTCTAGTGCACCCACAGAGCACTTGACATACACATATGAGATCTTTCCTTTCTCGAGAGAATTAGCGTTACAAATTTTGAGGTGATTTCTCTTCTTTTACCCCTTGTAAAAATTCAAAAAACTGGGTCTACAAGAACATGTAAAAGAACAAGTGTAAAAAATGAAGATTTTGAATTTTCTCCTTCACTTTGCTGCTATTCCTGTGAAACACCTAAAGGGTTAACACACTTAATGAATGTCATTGTGAATATTTTGAGGGGCAGTTTTTATAATTGGGTCATTTATGGGGTATTTCTACTATGAAGGCCTTTCAAATTCACTTTAAACTGAACTGGTCCCTGAAAAAGCCCGATTTAGAAATTTTGGGAATAATTGGAAAATTGATGCTGAACTTTGAAGTTCTCTGATGTCTTCCAAAAGTAAAAACATGTCAACTTTATGATGATGCCAACATAAAGTACACATACTGTATATGTGAATCAATATATAATTTATTTGGGATGTCCATTTTACTTATAAGCAGAGAGTTTCAAAGCAAAAAAAAAATGCATAGATTAGAATATGTCATGAAAAAACAAGCCAGGACACTGAGCTACAGTCTTGAGCAATCAACTCCCTATTACGCTGATCCATGCAAAGCTATAGCTTTGCAGGGATCAGCGTAAAAGATCAGTGTGTGCAGTGTTATAGCCCCCTATGGGAGCCATAACACTGCAAAAAAAATAAAAAATAAGCATTTAACCCCTTCCCTAATAAAATCACCCCCCTTTTCCCATAAAAAAAATATTGTGTAAATAAAAATAAACATATGTGGTATCGCCGCGTGTGTAAATGTCCAAACTCTAAATATATATCGTTAATTAAACCGCACGGTCAATGGCATACGCACAAAAAAAGTCCAAAATAGCGTATTTTTGGTGACTATTTATATCATAAAAAAATGAATGACAAGCGATCAGAAAGTCAGATTAATGCAAAAATGGTACCCGACAAAAACTTCAGAACACAGCACAAAAAATTTGCCCTCATACCGGCCCGTACGCGGAAAAATAAAAAAGTTATGAAGATGACAATTTTAAACATATAAATTTTCCTGCATGTTGTTATGATTTTTTTCTGAAGTACGACAAAATCAAACCTATAAAAATAGGGTATCATTTTAACCGTATGGACCTACAGAATAAAGATAAGGTGTAATTTTTACCAATAAATGCACTGCGTAGAAACGGAAGCCCCCAAAAGTTACAAAATTACATATTTTCTTCAATTTTGTTGCATAATGAATTTTTTTTCCGTTTTCCCGTGGATTTTTTGGTAAAATGACTAATGTCACTGCAAAGTAGAATTGGTGGCGCAAAAAATAAGCCATCATATGGAATTTTATGTAAAAATTTAAAGAGTTATGATTTTTAGAAGGTGATGAGGATGCAAAAACCGAAAAAACGCTGAGTCCTTAAAGGAGTACTCCGCCCCTAGACATCGCTGCGGTCCCACTGCTGGGGACCCCCGGGATTGCCGCTGCAGCACCCCGCTGTCATTACTACACAGAGCGAGTTCGCTCTGTACGTAATGACGGGCAGTACAGGGGCCGGAGCATCGTTACGTCAGGGCTTCGCTCCTCATGACATCACAGCCCGCCCCCCTGAATACGAGTCTATGGGAGGGGGCGTGGCGGTCATCACACCCCTGCCATAGACTTGTATTAAGGGGGTGGGCCGTGATGTCATGAGGGGCGGAGCCATGAAGTCACGCTGCTCGGTCCCCTGTATCGCCCGTCATTCCGCACAGAGCGAACTCGCTCTGTGCAGTAATGACAGCGGGGTGCTGCAGCGGCAATCCCGGGGGTCCCCAACAGCGGGACCGCGGCGATCTGACATCTTATCCCCTATCCTTTGGATAGGGGATAAGATGTCTAGGGGCGGAGTACCCCTTTAAGGGGTTAAGGTGAAACTGAGCTGCATCCTTTATTTTTGCTTTTTCATTTTTTCCTCCTCGCCTTCTAAAAACAATAACTCTTTTATATTTTCATCCACAGATGAGTATGAGGGCTGGTTTTTTGCTCGACCATTTGTCCTTTTTAATGACATCACTCATTTTACCATAAAATGTATGGCATAACCAAAAAAATACCATTTATGTGGGGAAATTTAATAGAAAACCGCAATTTAGCAAATTTTAGAAGGTTTCGTTTTCACGCTGTACAATTTACGGTAAAAATGACATGTTTTCTTTATTCTGTGGATCAATACAATTAAAATGATACCCATAATTTGATACTTTTCTATTACTGTGCCACTTTAAAAATCTCAAACTTTTTAACCAAATTAGTACCTGTAAAATCTCTCTATTTTGACGACCTATGACTTTAAAATTTTTCCGTATAAGCGGCAGTATGAGGGCTAATTTTTTGCGCCGTAATCTGTACTTTTTTTTGATACCACATTTGCTTATATAAAACTTTAAATACATTTTTACATTTTTTTTTTTATATGATGTGACAAAAAAGCAGCAATTTTGGACCTTTTGTTTTTTAACACATTTACGGCGTTCACCGTATGGGATCATTAACATTATATTTTGATAGTTCGGACATTTACGCACGCAGCAATACCAAATGAAAAAATTGACCATTTACATTTTTATTGGGGGGGAGGGGATTTTTAATTTTTTTAAAGCTTTTTGTTACACTTTTTGAGTTCCCATAGGGGTCATATTTATAGCAATCACTTGATTGCTAATACTGTTCAGTGCTATGCATAGGGCATAGCACTGATCAGTATCATCGGCGATCTTCTGCTCTGGTCTGCTTGATCTCAGACCTGTTACGCCGAGCGCTCCGGGTCCCCGCTCCTCCCCGGAGCGCTCGCTACACTCTCGCTCCCGCAGCGCCCCGGTCAGATCCACTGACCGGGTGCGCTGCGATACCGCCTCCAGCCGGGATGCGATTCGCGATACGGGTGGCGCCCGCTCGCGATGCGCACCCCGGCTCCCGTACCTGACTCGCTCTCCGTCGGTCCTGTCCCGGCGCGCGCGGCCCCGCTCCCTAGGGCGCGCGCGCGCCGGGTCTCTGCGATTTAAAGGGCCACTGCGCCGCTGATTGACGCAGTGGTTCTAATCAGTGTGTTCACCTGTGCACTCCCTATGTATACCTCACTTCCCCTGCACTCCCTCGCCGGATCTTGTTGCCACTGTGCCAGTGAAAGCGTTCCCTTGTATGTTCCTAGCCTGTGTTCCAGACCTCCTGCCGTTGCCCGACTACGATCCTTGCTGCCTGCCCCGACCTTCTGCTACGTCCGACCTTGCTTCTGTCTACTCCCTTGTACCGCGCCTATCTTCAGCAGTCAGAGAGGTTGAGCCGTTGCTAGTGGATACGACCTGGTCACTACCGCCGCAGCAAGTCCATCCCGCTTTGCGGCGGGCTCTGGTGAACACCAGTAGTGACTTAGAACCGGTCCACTAGCACGGTCCACGCCAATCCCTCTCTGGCACAGAGGATCCACCTCCTGCCAGCCGGCATCGTGACAGTAGATCCGGCCATGGATCCCGCTGAAGTACCTCTGCCAGTTGTCGCCGACCTCACCACGGTGGTCGCCCAGCAGTCACAACAGATAGCGCAACAAGGCCACCAGCTGTCTCAACTGACCGTGATGCTACAGCAGCTACTACCTCAGCTTCAGCAATCATCTCCTCCGCCAGCTCCTGCACCTCCTCCGCAGCGAGTGGCCGCCTCAGGCCTACGACTATCCTTGCCGGATAAATTTGATGGGGACTCTAAGTTTTGCCGTGGCTTTCTTTCACAATGTTCCCTGCACTTGGAGATGATGTCGGACCAGTTTCCTACTGAAAGGTCTAAGGTGGCTTTCGTAGTCAGCCTTCTGTCTGGAAAAGCTCTGTCATGGGCCACACCGCTCTGGGACCGCAATAACCCCGTCACTGCCTCTGTACACTCCTTCTTCTCGGAAATTCGAAGTGTATTTGAGGAACCTGCCCGAGCCTCTTCTGCTGAGACTGCCCTGCTGAACCTGGTCCAGGGTAATTCTTCCGTTGGCGAGTACGCCGTGCAATTCCGTACTCTTGCTTCAGAACTTTCCTGGAATAATGAGGCCCTCTGCGCGACCTTTAAAAAAGGCCTATCCAGCAACATTAAAGATGTTCTGGCCGCACGAGAAATTCCTGCTAACCTACATGAACTCATTCATCTAGCCACTCGCATTGACATGCGTTTTTCCGAAAGGCGTCAGGAGCTCCGCCAGGATATGGACTTTGTTCGCACGAGGCGTTTTTTCTCCCCGGCTCCTCTCTCCTCTGGTCCTCTGCAATCCGTTCCTGTGCCTCCCGCCGTGGAGGCTATGCAAGTTGACCGGTCTCGCCTGACACCTCAAGAGAGGACACGACGCCGCATGGAGAATCTCTGCCTGTACTGTGCCGGTACCGAACACTTCCTGAAGGATTGTCCTATCCGTCCTCCTCGCCTGGAAAGACGTACGCAGACTCCGCACAAAAGTGAGACAGTCCTTGATGTCTACTCTGCTTCTCCACGTCTTACTGTGCCTGTGCGGATATCTGCATCTACCTTCTCCTTCTCTACTATGGCCTTCTTGGATTCCGGATCTGCAGGAAACTTTATTTTGGCCTCTCTCATCAACAGGTTCAACATCCCAGTGACCAGTCTCGCCAGACCTCTTTACATCAATTGCGTTAACAATGAAAGATTGGACTGTGCCGTGCGTTACCGCACGGAACCCCTCCTAATGTGCATCGGACCTCATCACGAAAGAATTGAGTTTTTGGTCCTCTCCAATTGCACTTCCGAAATTCTCCTTGGACTACCCTGGCTTCAACACCATTCCCCAACCCTGGATTGGTCCACAGGGGAGATCAAGAGTTGGGGTACCTCTTGTTTCAAGGACTGCCTTAAACCGGTTACCAGTACTCCCTGCCGTGATCCTGTGGTTCCCCCTGTAACCGGTCTCCCTAAGGCCTATATGGACTTTGCTGATGTGTTTTGCAAAAAACAAGCTGAGACTCTTCCTCCTCACAGGCCTTATGACTGTCCTATTGACCTCCTCCCGGGCACTACTCCACCCCGGGGCAGAATTTATCCTCTGTCCGCCCCAGAGACTCTTGCTATGTCTGAGTACATCCAGGAAAATTTAAAAAAGGGCTTTATCCGCAAATCCTCCTCTCCTGCCGGAGCCGGATTTTTCTTTGTGTCCAAAAAAGATGGCTCCCTACGCCCTTGCATTGACTACCGCGGTCTTAACAAAATCACGGTAAAGAACCGCTACCCTCTACCTCTTATCTCTGAACTCTTTGATCGCCTCCAAGGTGCCCACATCTTTACCAAACTGGACTTAAGAGGTGCTTATAATCTCATCCGCATCAGAGAGGGGGATGAATGGAAAACGGCATTTAACACTAGAGATGGACACTTTGAGTATCTGGTCATGCCCTTTGGCCTGTGCAACGCCCCTGCCGTCTTCCAAGACTTTGTTAATGAAATTTTTCGTGATCTCTTATATTCCTGTGTTGTTGTGTATCTGGACGATATCCTGATTTTTTCTGCCAACCTAGAAGAACACCGCCAGCATGTCCGCATGGTTCTTCAGAGACTTCGTGACAATCAACTTTATGCCAAGTTGGAGAAATGTCTGTTTGAATGTCAATCTCTTCCTTTCCTAGGATACTTGGTCTCTGGCCAGGGACTACAAATGGATCCAGACAAGCTCTCTGCCGTCTTAGATTGGCCACGCCCCTCCGGACTCCGTGCTATCCAACGTTTTTTGGGGTTCGCCAATTATTACAGACAATTTATTCCACATTTTTCCACCATTGTGGCTCCTATCGTGGCTTTAACCAAAAAGAATGCCAATCCTAAGTCATGGCCTCCTCAAGCGGAAGACGCCTTTAAACAGCTCAAGTCTGCCTTTTCTTCTGCTCCCGTGTTCTCCAGACCTGACCCATCTAAACCCTTCCTATTGGAGGTAGATGCCTCCTCAGTAGGAGCGGGAGCGGTCCTTCTACAAAAAAATTCTTCCGGGCATGCTGTTACTTGTGGTTTTTTTTCTAGGACCTTCTCTCCGGCGGAGAGGAACTACTCCATCGGGGATCGAGAGCTACTAGCCATTAAATTAGCACTTGAGGAATGGAGGCATCTGCTGGAGGGATCAAGATTTCCAGTTATTATTTACACCGATCACAAAAATCTCTCCTATCTCCAGTCTGCCCAACGGCTGAATCCTCGCCAGGCCAGGTGGTCTCTGTTCTTTGCCCGGTTTAATTTTGAAATTCACTTTCGGCCTGCCGATAAGAACATCAGGGCCGATGCTCTTTCTCGATCCTCGGATGCCTCGGAAGTAGAGCTCTCTCCGCAACACATCATTCCTCCTGACTGCCTGATCTCCACTTCTCCAGCCTCCATCAGGCAAACTCCTCCAGGGAAGACCTTCGTCACTCCACGCCAACGCCTCGGAATCCTCAAATGGGGTCACTCCTCCCATCTCGCAGGCCATGCGGGCATCAAGAAATCCGTGCAACTCATCTCTCGTTTCTATTGGTGGCCGACTCTGGAGACGGATGTTGTTGATTTTGTGCGGGCCTGCACTGTCTGTGCCCGGGATAAGACTCCTCGCCAGAAGCCCGCTGGTCTTCTTCATCCTCTGCCTGTTCCCGAACAACCTTGGTCTCTGATTGGTATGGACTTTATTACAGACTTACCCTCATCCCGTGGCAACACTGTTGTTTGGGTGGTCGTTGATCGGTTCTCCAAGATGGCACATTTCATCCCTCTTCCTGGTCTTCCTTCTGCGCCTCAGTTGGCAAAACAATTTTTTGTACACATTTTTCGTCTTCCCGGGTTGCCCACGCAGATCGTCTCGGATAGAGGCGTCCAATTCGTGTCAAAATTCTGGAGGGCTCTCTGTAAACAACTCAAGATTAAATTAAACTTTTCTTCTGCTTATCATCCTCAATCCAATGGGCAAGTAGAAAGAATTAACCAGGTCCTGGGTGATTATTTACGGCATTTTGTTTCCTCCCGCCAGGATGACTGAGCAGATCTTCTACCATGGGCCGAATTCTCGTATAACTTCAGAGTTTCGGAATCTTCTTCCAAATCCCCATTTTTCGTGGTGTACGGCCGTCACCCTCTTCCCCCCCTCCCTACTCCCTTGCCCTCTGGTTTGCCCGCTGTGGATGAAATAACTCGTGATCTTTCCACCATATGGAAAGAGACCCAAAATTCTCTCTTACAGGCTTCATCACGCATGAAGAAGTTTGCTGATAAGAAAAGAAGAGCTCCCCCCATTTTTTCTCCCGGAGACAAGGTATGGCTCTCCGCTAAATATGTCCGCTTCCGTGTTCCCAGCTACAAATTGGGACCACGCTATCTTGGTCCTTTCAAAATTTTGTGCCAGATTAATCCTGTCTCTTATAAACTTCTTCTCCCTCCTTCTCTTCGTATTCCTAATGCCTTTCACGTTTCTCTTCTTAAACCACTCATCATCAACCGTTTCTCTCCTAAACTTATCTCTCCCACTCCTGTCTCCGGTTCTTCAGACATCTTTCCTGTAAAGGAGATACTGGCCTCCAAAAAGGTCAGAGGAAAAACCTTCTTTTTGGTTGACTGGGAGGGCTGTGGTCCTGAAGAGAGATCCTGGGAACCTGAGGACAATATCCTAGATAAAAGTCTGGTCCTCAGGTTCTCAGGCTCCAAGAAGAGGGGGAGACCCAAGGGGGGGGGGTACTGTTACGCCGAGCGCTCCGGGTCCCCGCTCCTCCCCGGAGCGCTCGCTACACTCTCGCTCTCGCAGCGCCCCGGTCAGATCCACTGACCGGGTGCGCTGCGATACCACCTCCAGCCGGGATGCGATTCGCGATACGGGTGGCGCCCGCTCGCGATGCGCACCCCGGCTCCCGTACCTGACTCGCTCTCCGTCGGTCCTGTCCCGGCGCGCGCGGCCCCGCTCCCTAGGGCGCGCGCGCGCCGGGTCTCTGCGATTTAAAGGGCCACTGCGCCGCTGATTGACGCAGTGGTTCTAATCAGTGTGTTCACCTGTGCACTCCCTATGTATACCTCACTTCCCCTGCACTCCCTCGCCGGATCTTGTTGCCATTGTGCCAGTGAAAGCGTTCCCTTGTATGTTCCTAGCCTGTGTTCCAGACCTCCTGCCGTTGCCCCTGACTACGATCCTTGCTGCCTGCCCCGACCTTCTGCTACGTCCGACCTTGCTTCTGTCTACTCCCTTGTACCGCGCCTATCTTCAGCAGTCAGAGAGGTTGAGCCGTTGCTAGTGGATACGACCTGGTCACTACCGCCGCAGCAAGTCCATCCCGCTTTGCGGCGGGCTCTGGTGAACACCAGTAGTGACTTAGAACCGGTCCACTAGCACGGTCCACGCCAATCCCTCTCTGGCACAGAGGATCCACCTCCTGCCAGCCGGCATCGTGACAAGACCACAGCAGAAGACCCCTGGAGACGGACAGAGGATGGTGTGGGAACCTCAGTCTGCCATTATAGAGGATCGGATCCCCGCAGCAGCGCCACGGGCCATCCGATCATCCATTTTTCTGACCGCACTGCTGCAGATGCTGTGATCTGTATTGATCTCAGCAGGGGTTTACTCCTTTGCACCTCTAATATAAAATATAAAGACTGCTTCTCTAGCGATATCCAATACATGGTACAGTATGTATGAGAACCAGATTTTTAGGTTCTAACTGCTAGAGGTTCAGGTGTTGTGTTCGTAATACAAGAGCAATAAAGTCCATGTATTACGGCCATCTAAAAGCAGCCCTGTTGATAATTAGTTAGGTTTAGGGACAGTGATTGATTAGAGTGACAGTCTGTACAGGTGAATGTAAAATAAAAAACCTGTGCAATTCCCATCACAATTAGCACACCTTGTAGTTTTGACATTTCTTTTAACTCCTTGGGGACAGAGGGCGTATGCATACGCCCTTGCATCCCGTCACTTAAGGACGGAGGGCATATCCATACACCCTCCGTATTTCCAATCACTGCCTCTCGCCGGGCAGTGATCGGACCGGGATGCCTGCTATCTATCAGCAGGCATCCCGTGGCAATGCCTAGGGGGGGTCCTGAGACCCCCCCAATGTCGGCGATCGCAGCAAATCACAGGTCAGTTCAGACCTGGTGACACTGGGGACCCGATCTCCCAGAAAATAAGCGTGATCGGAGCTGTCAGAGACAGCTCCGACCAGCCTAAAGAATAGGAGCGAGGTGGCAGTTTTGCCACCCCCTCCTATCCCCTGCCATTGGTTGGTCAGGCTGACCACCAATGGCAGGAGGGGGGCGGGGGGTTAGAGTTCATTTCCCCCCGCTCTGCCCACCGATCGAAGTCGGTACAGAGCGGGGGGAACACGGGCGGCGAGGGGGGGGGGGGGGGGGAACATGGCCCGGTTTTCCCAGACCTGCGGCGGCGGAAGCGGCGGCATCCCGGAGCAGCGGCGGCATCATCTGAGCGGCGGCCGGAAAGTGCGGCAGAGAAGGCTGCAGTGAAGATCGCGATAAGTGATCTTCACTGTGGCCTTCTAAAAGCTGCAAAACTACAACTCCCAGCATGCCCACACAGCCAAAGGCTGTGTAGTGGTCTCTAAACTGTGGTCCTCCAAATGTTGCAAAACTACAACTTTCAGCATGCACTGACTGTCTGGGCAAGCTGGGAGTTGTAGTTTTGCAACATCTGAAGTGGCACAGTTTGGAGACCACTATATGGTGGTCTCCAAACTGTAGCCCTCCAGATGTTGCAAAACTACAACTCCCAGCATGGCCAGACAGTCAGGGATGCTGGGCATGTAGTTCTGCAATATCTGGCCCTTCAGATGTTGCAGAACTACAACTCCCAGCATGCCTGGACATCTGGAGGGCTACAGTTTGGAGGCCACTACTTAGCAGTCTCCAAACTGTTCTTCCCCAGTTGTTGCATAACTACAACTCCTAGCATGCCCAGACGGTCCAGGCATGCTGGATTTTGTAGTTCTGCAACATCTGAAGGGCCAGATATTGCAGAACTACACTCCCAGCATCCCTGACTGTCTGGCCGTGCTGGGAATTGTAGTTTTGCAACAGCTGTAGGCACACTTGTTGGGAAACACTGATCTAGAGTCTGTTTCCTAACTCAGTGATTCCAACCGTGTGCCTCCAGCTGTTGCAAAACTACAACTCCCAGAGTGATCTGACAGACCATACATGCTGGGATTTGTAGTCTTGCAACAGCTGGAGGCACATGGGTTGGAATCACTGAGCTAGAGTCTGTTTTCTAACTCAGTGGTTCCCCACCAGTGTGCCTACAGCTGTTGTAAAACTACAACTCCCAGCATGTACGGTCTGTCAGTGCATTCTGGGAGTTGTCATTTTGCCACAGCTGAAGGTTTGGGGCAGCCCCCCCCCCCCCATGTGAATGTACAGGGTACATTCACACGGGCGGATTTACAGTGGGTTTCCTTCAAGGAAACTTACTGTGAACCCCTGCCTGTGTGAATGTACCCTAAAAACACTACACTAACAAATAATAAAAAGTAAAATACGGCAGTGTTTCCTAAACGGCGCCTCCAGCTGTTGCAAATCCACAACTCCTAGTGTTGCCGGACAGCCATAGACTAGGCTGGGAGGCTTGCAACAGCTGGAGGCACCCTGTTTGGGAAACACTGCTGTAGGGTTTTGGAGGAGACAAGCCCCATCCTTGTAACCGGGTACACCCCTATTGCAAATTCCTAATTTTGGCCTCAAATGCGCATGGCGCTCTCTCACTTCAGAGCCATGTCGTATTTCAAGGCAACAGTTTTAGGCCACATATGGGGTATCTCCGTACTCGGGAGAAATTGCGTTACAAATTTTGGGGGGATTTTTCTCCCATTACCCTTTGTAGAAATGGTAAATTTTGGAAAAAAAACTGCACTTTAGTGAAAATTTTTTCTTTTCATTTACACATCCCAATTTAACGAAAAGTCGTCAAACACCTGTGGGGTGTTAAGGCTCACCGGACCCCTTGTTACGTGCCTTGAGGGGTTTAGTTTCTAAAATAGTATGCCATGGCATTTTTTTTGCTGTTCTGGCACCATAGGGGCTTCCTAAATGTGACATGCCCCCAAAAACCATTTCAGCAAAATTCACTCTCCAAAATCCCGTTGTCTCTCCTTCCCTTCTGAGCCCTCTACTGCGCCCGCCGAACACTTGACATACACATATGTGATATTTCCTTACTCGAGAGAAATTGGGGTACACATTTTGGGGGGCTTTTTCTCCTATTACCCCTTGTAAAGATTCAAAAACTGGGTCTACAAGAACATGCAAGAGTGTAATAAATGAAGATTTTGAATTTTCTCCTTCACTTTGCTGCTATTCCTGTGAAACACCGAAAGGGTTAACAAACTTTTTGAATGTAATTTTGAATACTTTGAGGGGTGCTGTTTTTATAATGGGGTAATTTATGGGGTATTTCTAATAGGAAGGCCCTTCAAATCCACTTCAAAACTGAGCTGGTCCCTGAAAAATTCAGATTTTGGAAATTTTGTGAAAAGTTGGAAAATTGCTTCTGAACTGTGAAGCCCTCTGATGTCTTCCAAAAGTAAAAACATGTCAACTTTATGATGCAAACATAAAGTAGACATATTGTATTTGTGAATCAGTATATAATTTATTTGGAATGTCTGTTTTCCTTACAAGAAGAGAGCTACAAAGTTAGAAAAATGCAAAATTTTCTATTTTTTCATCAAATTTTGGAATTTTTCACCAAGAAATGATGCAAGTATCGACAAAAATTTACCACTAACATAAAGTAGAATATGTCACGAAAAAACAGTCTCGGAATCAGAATGAAAATTAAAAGCATCCCAGAGTTATTAATGCTTAAAGTGACAGTGGTCAGAATTGCAAAAAATGCTCCCGTCCTTAGGGTTATAATGGGCTCCGTCCCCAAGGAGTTAATACATGATCCTGTGAATGTAGAAATGTTTGGTATCTATGAACTCTTCACATCTAACATTTTATTGTCGAGTTCATTTGGGAATTTTATGAGTCTCTTTGCTCATGTGACGTGTGAGATCACTGCCAGAAGCCCAGAAATTCTAGGCATCAGTCTCTAGTTTTCCTACCTACGTATCATAGAGAGGGGCACTACTTTTTTACTGCATTGTATTTTACTTTGTGGTATTTTTGTTATAGATACTTGGCCTTACCCTATTGTGGGAATTGTGTCTGAGGAGGTTTGGCTTCCAGCTTATTTGCACTAGAGCTGTGATTACATGTTCTTTTTATGTGTCTTGTCTGGTCTTTTCAAGTAATTTTTCAATAAATGTTGTATAATCCACCACATAAAAACGACTGTACTAATGTGCAATATGTTTAGAAAAGAAACCACAAAAACTGCATTATGAAGAAGAAAACAGAAAAGGGAGTTTTTTTTTCCCAGAAAAAAATGTCAAATAACAAATGCGTGTCTGTAGCCTTACAGAGTATAGTATAATAGAAAGAAGTAGCTTCCACATTGATTTGTCACTTATCTTGTTGTCACAAATTTGGGATAGGCTTTTTGTAAATAAACCATTTTGCTAAATATACTGACATACCACCACAGTCAAAGCCAAAAAAATTACTTAAAGGGGTACTCCGCCCCTAGACATCTTATCTCCTATCCAAAGGATAGGGGATAAGATGTCAGGTCGCCACAGTGCCGCTGCTGGGGAGCCCCGGGATCCCTGCTGCGGCACTGCGCTATCATTACAGCACAGAGCGAGTTTGCTCTGCACGTAATGACGCGCAATACAGGGGCCGGAGCATCGTTATGTCACGGCTCCGCCTCACGTCACGGCCCGCCCCTTTCAATACAAGTCTATGGGAGGGGACGCGGCGGTCGTCACGCCCCCTGCCATAGACTTGCATTAAGGGCACGGGCCGTGATGTCACGAGGGGCGAAGCCATGACGTCACACAGCTCCATCCCCTGTATCGCCCGTCATTACGCACAGAGCGAACTCGCTCTGTGCTGTAATGATAGCGCAGTGCCGCAGCGGGGATCCCGGGGATCCCCAGCAGTGGCACCGCGGCGATCTGACATATTTTATCCCCTATCCTTTGGATAGGGGATAAGATGTCTAGGGGCGGAGTACCCCTTTAAAGGGGTGCTCCGGTGGAAAAAATGTTACTTAAATTAACTGGTGCCATTTTCTTTTTGAATTTCTTTTCTGTATGACCACAGTGCTCTCTGATGACACCTCTGTCCATGTCAGAAACTTTCCAGAGCAGGAGCAAATCCCCATAGCAAACATATCCTGCTCTGTACAGTTCCTGAAATGGACAGAGGTGTCAGCAGAGCGCACTGTGGTCAGACAGAAAATAAATTCAAAAAGAAAAGATCTTCCTCTGGAGCTTACAGCAGCTGAAAGGTACTGGAAGGATTGATATTTTTAAATAGAAGTAATTTACAAATGTGTTCGACTTTCTGGCGCCCGGGCACCAGTTGATTAAAAAAAGATATTTCCACAGTTTTTTTTTTGTTTTTTTTACAAAACAGCTCCCCTAGGTACCTCCTGTATCCTGCTCCTGTCCTCCAGTGTGGTCCTCTGCTATGTTTTCAGGGGTCAACCCATAAGACTGATGCTTAGCTGATTGCCAGTCACAGCGATGTCCCACCTTGGCCAGTGATTGGGTAAACAGCAATGCGATGTATTGAGCCCTATCCCCAGTCTTCTTCTTAGTACTGGGGCCCAACACATCATACTGCAGCTCAGCCTATCAATATCCGAGACGGGGCATTGCTGTGGCTGGCAATTAACTGAACAGCAGTCTGACCCCCGGCAGCAAGGAAGATGAATGTGTTGGAAAACAGGAGAATGATACCAGAGGCACCAGGGGAGTGGCAGGAGGTAAATCTTTTTTTTTTTTTTTTGTTTGTTTTTTAATGCAGACGGCTGGGCAGGTTTTTCTACAAAAAGTTTAAAGCCACTTAATTCCTTTAACAAATGACTCATATGATAAGTTTCTCCCATAGACGGGAAACAGTGGAAACGAGTTATATGGTTAGACCATTTATTTTGGATCATTGTAAATCCTTGTTCTAATGCATCAACAATAAAACACTTAAAGCAACCTATAGCTCTGAATCTTATGAGGCACATTTAATATTGCAAATCTGTCACAAGACTGACTTACATGACTTGGGCTACATTTAGTGTGTGTATAAAATAATTGTTAGGAACTTTTGAGTCTCGTTGGTCTGACATATAGGCCCAGATTTATCCATCAGCCTGAAACCAAAACTGTTTAATTTGCTCATAACAACCAATCACAGCTCAGCTTTCATATCTTAACAAGCTCTGGTAAAATGAAAGTATAGTTGTGATTAGTCGCTATGGGAAGATCACACAGTTTTTTGTCTCCAGCAGATTGTTAAATCTGGGCCATTATTTTCATTTCTATATGTCTGGTTTTCTATTGTTCTGATATGTTGTGTTTCATTATGTCAATTTGTTTTTGTTGTCCTAATATTTTAATGAAAACAATGGCTGCTTAACCCCTTAAGGACTCAGCGTTTTTCCATTTTCATTTTTTCCTCATCACATTCTAAAAATCATAGCGCTTTCAATTTTGCACATAAAATTCCATATGATGGCTTATTTTTTGTGCCAATTCTACTTTGCAGTGACATTAGTCATTTTACCCAAAAATCCACGGTGAAACAGAAAAAAAATTCATTGTGCGACAAAATTGAATAAAAAAATTTATTTTGTAAATTTTGGGGGCTTCCGTTTCTGCGCAGTGCAGTTTTTGGTAAAAATGACACATTATCTTGATTCTGTAGGTCCAAAAGGTTAAAATGAGACCCTACTTATATAGGTTTGATTTTGTCGTACTTCGGAAAAAAATCATAACAACATGCAGGAAAATTTCTACGTTTAAAATTGTCATCTTCTGACCCCTATAACTTTTTTTTTATTTTTCTGCGTACGGGCCGGTATGAGGGCTCATTTTTTGCGCCGTGTGCTGCAGTTTTTATCGGTACCATTTTTGCATTGATCAGACTTTTTGATCGCTTTTTATTCATTTTTTTTATGATTTAAAAAGTGACCAAAAATACGCTATTTTGGACTTTGGAATTTTTTTGCGCGTACGCCATTGACCGTGTCGTCTAATTATCAATATATTTTATAGTTCGGACATTTACGCACGCGGTGATACAACATATTTTTATTTTTATTTACACAATTTTTTTTTATGGGAAAAGGGGGGTGATTCAAACCTTTATTAGGGAAGGGGTTAAATGACTTTTATTAACTTTTTTTCACTTTTTGTTTTGCAATGTTATAGCTCCTATAGGGGGCTATAACACTTCACACACTAATCTTTTATCCTGATCCCTGCAAAGCAATAGCTTTGCATGGAACAGCGTAATAGGGGCTTGATTGCTCAAGCCTGTAGCTCAGGCTTGGAGCAATCAAACGCCGATTGGATGCGATGGAGCAAGGTAAGGGGGCCTCCTCTCGTGTCCTAGCTGATCGGGACATCGCAATTTTATCGCGATAGTCCCAATCAGCCCGACGGAGCTGCCGGGAAGCGTTTACCTTCATTTTCGATGCGGCGATCAAATTGATCGCCGCGTCTGAAGGCTTAATAGCGCATGGCACAACGATCGGTGCCGCGTGCTATTAGCCCAGGGTCCCGGCTATGAATAGCAGCCAGGACCGACCCGGTGTGATGAGGGGTTTTAAAACACTGGGACTGGGCGCAGGGTGTACAGGTACGCCCTGCGTCCTTAAGAGGTTAAAGGGGTACTCCACCCATAGACATCTTATCCCCTATGCAAAGGATAGGGGATAAGATATCCGATCACGGGGGTCCCGCCACTAGAACCCCCTACTATCTATGTGCAGCACCTGGACATCTGAACCACAGGTCAATTATCAAATCAATCATGCATTTTATTTGTTCAGCAATGTGGCCAAGGTTTATTAAAATGCGATGAGTCCTGCAATAAGCCAAGCTACATCTCCCTATGATCGGGAGACATATTTAGCTACTATTGAATAGGGGCTCAGTATCTGTGGACACCAGAAAGAAACAATGAAAACAGACTCCTTGCTATGTTCATATATGATAGACTGATCATTATCAATGTGCCAATGATATAAAGAATAACTGAATAAGTCAATAACTAAGAAGTCAGTTAATGTAAATACTTTGCAGGAAAATGTCTGTACTGTATATAGAACAAGTCAGACAAGCCAATCTCTATATTCTTCTACATTGTTTAGAGATGGAGCACCACAAGCAGGAGAGGACTCAATCCAATAAAGAGACACAAGAAGAGGTAAATTCTCCTATAGTTCTGAATAATAATTTTTCTGTTTAAGCACATCTGTCAACTCCATACCATGTACAGAGCTGCAAATCCCTGCAGATAGCAGGGAAGAGGGATATGATTAACCATACATCTTGTTTTGCTGATCACTTTTGTTACCAACTGAAGAGTCAAACTGGTGGTGCTTAGGTACCGTAGCATCTCCTCCCTCCTACGCCCTGTGTAAGATTAACAAACAAGCATTAAGATCTGGGAATACTGATTTTCGAATCAATCCTCCCATGTCATTTAAATGTAAATGGGCTATTACACTGCTTTCTAAGAATCATATGTGGCCTGAACAGGGGAAAATGGACAAAAATATCTATACTAACCTAGTCCTGGTCCCCTTGCAGCTCCTGTCTGTCTTTTTATGGTCCCCCAATCTTCTTTTTGCTCAGCCCATCACTGGCTGACACAGGACATCGCTTTGAATAAGAAAAGAGAAGATCGGGAGACCTAACTGAGGTGAAAAGAAACTTTAGGGGACTGGACTAGGTAAACATTATATCCATTATTTTTTAATGTTTCCCCTACTCCAGCAGCATATGATTTATTTTAGAAAACATTGGAATACCCCTTCAGTATTGAGGGTTTTACATATTGATGGGTTGATGGGCACTCATTCATCTTTAAAGGAAAACTGACATCTTGTTCACGCGTACTAATCCCAATACATGGGGTTAAAATGCAGATAACAATATCACTGACAATTAGACACAATAGTGTCCTATAGCTAATTTGTACCAGAATAACTAAACCATGTAGCTAAATTTTTTTATTTTATTGAATCCTCATTAAAAAACCCAATTACAATAGTATAAAGAAATTATATCCACACAAAAAAGAAAAGAAAATGTTCTCCTATGATGAACAACTGTATATCCCAATATATATACAGTTGGATATACAGTTGGATATACAGTTGTTCATCATAGGAGAACTTTTTCTTTTCTTTTTTGTGTGGATATAATTTCTTTATACTATTGTAATAGTTTTTTTTAATGAGGATTCAATAAAATTAAAAATTTTAACTACATGGTAAAATGCAGATAAACAGCATTAAAAAGAGGGGTTACTCACATATTTCTATTCAACAGATAAAACATTATCCCTCCAGTTGCAGCATTGATATAGCCCTGCTGTGCACAATGGAGGCAGGGAGCCAGCTTGCCGAGCTCCCTGCCTCCTCAATATGCAGGGCTAGTGTGGTGGTGAATGAGAGGAAACTGTCTTGTGGGAGTGCAGGGTGTCTAGGGTGTCGTTGTGCAAGATAGTTAAGGGCGCTGTTAACCCTTGTCACTCGTGACGCCAGGGTAGGGGTTAAATGCTGTGTTCTTGATAGGCCTATTGCCACCCTTCCCAAGAGCAATAGGTGATGCCGAAATAAAGGATTGTCCACAACCGCTGTTAACTGAAAACTTGCAGGAACTTTTAATGAGGAGTTTCTGTGCATGTAACAGTAGTAACAGTCCAGATAACAGAGTCTCTTACATATAGCTTGAGCAGCGATTGACAGTCGGTTGGGATCAGATAAGCCCAATTTAGCTTTTGAAGAATTGTATAGAAGAGATCCGCTGGATTTAGGGGAATAATTAGGTCCAGTGATCTTGCGATGAGTAGCGGGCAATTGCTTAGTCTATCCACTAGGTTAGAGGCCTAGGGCGCAAGGTTTTGGCCTAGTAATTTGTCTTGTAAGCTGCGGAGGTCCTACCTCTTCCAGAGTCAGCAACCCAAGAGAGGGATCAAGATGGCACAGGTCCCTTATATGGGCAGGGCCGGCCGTTTTGGATTGGTCCGTAACGACTGTCACTCACCGTTACAATGAATTGTGGGTGAACACGTCACGGGAACCTCAAAAGGTCCTAAAGCAAAACCATAGAGTTTCAACCTATTCACGTGACCCGCAGGTCCTGCTACGCTCCGAACAGGTAGATAACTAAATATATACATATATATATATATATATATATATATATATATATATATATAAACCAGATATTACCTTTCTCACCGCTCGACTGATAAATAATGGTAAATTTATTGCAGAAATCTGAAGCCATTGTCATTTATATTTTAGGATGTGCTCAACAAGATAGATGACGTGGACAGGGTAAGAGCCTCATTTATTATACACTGTGAAGAATTCCTAACAAGGATAGAAAATGACTGTAATGGAGAGAATACAATGATTGTTATATTTTTATTGTAGCCCATCATGATGAAGATAGCGGAGAGACTGTTGATTAACAACGACGAGGAATGCGTCATAAGATCTTGCTGCGCCTCCATACGTAGAGCCGTGAGAAACGTCATCAGCAAGGTAAGGACGTTCATGTTTAATTTAAAAAACTAACACCAAGTTGAGTGAGGAGACGGTGCCGTTGAAGAGGTTATCTAGAGAGTTGAAAAGGTATTACCTCTCCTAGCTTCACCAGTGTCTTACTCCTAGTTTGGTCTCGTCTCATTCCGATACCTTCTGCTATGAAGAAAAAGGGCTGAGATGGCAGGGCAGGTACTATGTTGCAATCAATAGATGCAGACAAAACCAGTGGCAACAAATGTATGCAACACTGTGTATACATTGGCCACTGCATGGAGGACTGGTTTCACCTGCATGTGTTGATCACAAAATAGTAACCTACCCACCATCTCAACCCTCCTCCTTTCATACCAGAAGGTATCAGGATGAGACTAGACCAAACTAAGAGTGAGCTACTGGGGAAAAGGGAAGGCTATCACCATTTTAGCTCCCCAAATAACTTTTTTTTAACATCTGGAGACAAATAAGGCGCCTTTAACATCAGGAGGGTACATTTGTCTCAAAAGGGGTAGGAGGAGACCCCATTTAACATCACAGTCTGGAGGACAAGACTCCTTTAACATCTAGTGGAGTCTGGAGGTGGCGCCCTTAAAGAGGTTATCTAGACAGCTAAAAAAGGTATAACCTTTCTTTGCTCCCTAGCTGCTTACTTCTGGATCGATCTTGTCTCGTCCTGATACCTTCTGAAAAGAAGGGGGAAGGCTGAGGTGTTGGGGCAAGTACTACGTTGAAATCTCCACATGTAGGCGAAACCAGTGGCAGCAAATGTATGCGTGATGCTGCTGATGTTTTGCAACATTATGTGTACAATGGCCACCACATGGAGGCCTGGTTTCTCCTACAGGCAGAGATCTCAATGTAGTCCCTAACTCACCATCTCAGCCCCCCTCCTTTCATACCAGAAGGTATCAGGATAAGACAAGACCAAACTGAAAGTGAGCTACTAGGGAACAGGGAAGGCTATCGCCATTTTAGCTCCCCAGATAACTTTTTTAACATCTAGAGACAAATAAGGCGCCTTTAACATCAGGAGGGTACATTTGTCTCAAAAGGGGTAGGAGGAGACCCCATTTAACATCACAGTCTGGAGGACAAGACTCCTTTAACATCTAGTGGAGTCTGGAGGTGGCGCCCTTAAAGAGGTTATGTAGACAGCTGAAAAGGTATAACCTTTCTTTGCTCCCTAGCTGCTTACTTCTGGATCGATCTTGTCTCGTCCTGATACCTTCTGAAAAGAAGGGGGAAGGCTGAGGTGTTGGGGCAAGTACTACGTTGAAATCTCCACATGTAGGCGAAACCAGTGGCAGCAAATGTATGCGTGATGCTGCTGATATTTTGCAACATTATGTGTACAATGGCCACCACATGAAGGCCTGGTTTCTCCTACAGGCAGAGATCTCAAGGTAGTACCTAACTCACCATCTCAGCCCCCCTCCTTTCATACCAGAAGGTGTCAGGATGAGACAAGACCAAACTGAAAGTGAGCTACTAGGGAACAGGGAAGGCTATCGCCATTTTAGCTCCCCAGATAACTTTTTTAACGTCTAGAGACAAATAAGGCGCCTTTAACATCAGGAGGGTACATTTGTCTCAAAAGGGGTAGGAGGAGACCCCATTTAACATCACAGTCTGGAGGACAAGACTCCTTGAACATCTAGTGGAGTCTGGAGGTGGCGCCCTTAAAGAGGTTATCTAGACAGCTGAAAAGGTATAACCTTTCTTTGCTCCCTAGCTGCTTACTTCTGGATCGATCTTGTCTCGTCCTGATACCTTCTGAAAAGAAGGGGGAAGGCTGAGGTGTAGGGGCAAGTACTACGTTGAAATCTCCACATGTAGGCGAAACCAGTGGCAGCAAATGTATGCGTGATGCTGCTGATGTTTTGCCACATTATGTGTACATTGGCGACCACATGGAGGCCTGGTTTCTCCTACAGGCGAAGATCTCAATGTAGTACCTAACTCACCATCTCAGCCCCCCTCCTTTCATACCAGAAGGGATCAGGATGAGACTAGACCAAACTGAAAGTGAGCCACTAGGGAACAGGGAAGGAGATCGCCATTTTAGCTCCCCAGATAACTTTTTTAACATCTAGAGACAAATAAGGCGCCTTTAACATCAGGAGGGTACATTTTTCTCAAAAGGGGTAGGAGGAGACCCCATTTAACATCACAGTCTGGAGGATAAGACTCCTTTAACATCTAGTGGAGTCTGGAGGTGGCGCCCTTAAAGAGGTTATCTAGACAGCTGAAAAGGTATAACCTTTCTTTGCTCCCTAGCTGCTTACTTCTGGATCGATCTTGTCTCGTCCTGATACCTTCTGAAAAGAAGGGGGAAGGCTGAGGTGTTGGGGCAAGTACTACGTTGGAATCTCCACATGTAGGCGAAACCAGTGGCAGCAAATGTATGCGTGATGCTGCTGATGTTTTGCAACATTATGTGTACATTGGCCACCACATTGAGGCCTGGTTTCTCCTACAGGCGGAGATCTCAATGTAGTACCTAACTCACCATCTCAGCCCCCCTCCTTTCATACCAGAAGGGATCAGGATGAGACTAGACCAAACTGAAAGTGAGCCACTAGGGAACAGGGAAGGAGATCGCCATTTTAGCTCCCCATATAACTTTTTTAACATCTAGAGACAAATAAGGCGCCTTTAACATCAGGAGGGTACATTTGTCTCAAAAGGGGTAGGAGGAGACCCCATTTAACATCACAGTCTGGAGGACAAGACTCCTTTAACATCTAGTGGAGTCTGGAGGTGGCGCCCTTAAAGAGGTTATCTAGACAGCTGAAAAGGTATACCTTTCTTTGCTCCCTAGCTGCTTCCTTCTGGATCGATCTTGTCTCGTCCTGATACCTTCTGAAAAGAAGGGGGAAGGCTGAGGTGTTGGGGCAAGTACTACGTTGAAATCTCCACATGTAGGCGAAACCAGTGGCAGCAAATGTATGCGTGATGTTGCTGATGTTTTGATACATTATGTGTACATTGGCCACCACATGGAGGCCTGGTTTCTCCTACAGGCGAAGATCTCAATGTAGTACCTAACTCACCATCTCAGCCCCCCTCCTTTCATACCAGAAGGGATCAGGATGAGACTAGACCAAACTGAAAGTGAGCCACTAGGGAACAGGGAAGGAGATCGCCATTTTAGCTCCCCAGATAACTTTTTTAACATCTAGAGACAAATAAGGCGCCTTTAACATCAGGGGGGTACATTTGTCTCAAAAGGGGTAGGAGGAGACCCCATTTAACATCACAGTCTGGAGGATAAGACTCCTTTAACATCTAGTGGAGTCTGGAGGTGGCGCCCTTAAAGAGGTTATCTAGACAGCTGAAAAGGTATAACCTTTCTTTGCTCCCTAGCTGCTTCCTTCTGGATCGATCTTGTCTCGTCCTGATACCTTCTGAAAAGAAGGGGGAAGGCTGAGGTGTTGGGGCAAGTACTACGTTGAAATCTCCACATGTAGGCGAAACCAGTGGCAGCAAATGTATGCGTGATGTTGCTGATGTTTTGATACATTATGTGTACATTGGCCACCACATGGAGGCCTGGTTTCTCCTACAGGCAGAGATCTCAATGTAGTCCCTAACTCACCATCTCAGCCCCCCTCCTTTCATACCAGAAGGTATCAGGATGAGACAAGACCAAACTGAAAGTGAGCTACTAGGGAACAGGGAAGGCTATCGCCATTTTAGCTCCCCAGATAACTTTTTTAACATCTAGAGACAAATAAGGCGCCTTTAACATCAGGAGGGTACATTTGTCTCAAAAGGGGTAGGAGGAGACCCCATTTAACATCACAGTCTGGAGGACAAGACTCCTTTAACATCTAGTGGAGTCTGGAGGTGGCGCCCTTAAAGAGGTTATGTAGACAGCTGAAAAGGTATAACCTTTCTTTGCTCCCTAGCTGCTTACTTCTGGATCGATCTTGTCTCGTCCTGATACCTTCTGAAAAGAAGGGGGAAGGCTGAGGTGTTGGGGCAAGTACTACGTTGAAATCTCCACATGTAGGCGAAACCAGTGGCAGCAAATGTATGCGTGATACTGCTGATATTTTGCAACATTATGTGTACAATGGCCACCACATGAAGGCCTGGTTTCTCCTACAGGCAGAGATCTCAAGGTAGTACCTAACTCACCATCTCAGCCCCCCTCCTTTCATACCAGAAGGTGTCAGGATGAGACAAGACCAAACTGAAAGTGAGCTACTAGGGAACAGGGAAGGCTATCGCCATTTTAGCTCCCCAGATAACTTTTTTAACGTCTAGAGACAAATAAGGCGCCTTAAACATCAGGAGGGTACATTTGTCTCAAAAGGGGAAGGAGGAGACCCCATTTAACATCACAGTCTGGAGGACAAGACTCCTTTAACATCTAGTGGAGTCTGGAGGTGGCGCCCTTAAAGAGGTTATCTAGACAGCTGAAAAGGTATAACCTTTCTTTGCTCCCTAGCTGCTTACTTCTGGATCGATCTTGTCTCGTCCTGATACCTTCTGAAAAGAAGGGGGAAGGCTGAGGTGTAGGGGCAAGTACTACGTTGAAATCTCCACATGTAGGCGAAACCAGTGGCAGCAAATGTATGCGTGATGCTGCTGATGTTTTGCCACATTATGTGTACATTGGCGACCACATGGAGGCCTGGTTTCTCCTACAGGCGGAGATCTCAATGTAGTACCTAACTCACCATCTCAGCCCCCCTCCTTTCATATCAGAAGGGATCAGGATGAGACTAGACCAAACTGAAAGTGAGCCACTAGGGAACAGGGAAGGAGATCGCCATTTTAGCTCCCCAGATAACTTTTTTAACATCTAGAGACAAATAAGGCACCTTTAACATCAGGAGGGTACATTTGTCTCAAAAGGGGTAGGAGGAGACCCCATTTAACATCACAGTCTGGAGGACAATACTCCTTTAACATCTAATGGAGTCTGGAGGTGGCGCCCTTAAAGAGGTTATCAAGACAGCTGAAAATGTATAACCTTTCTTTGATCCCTAGCTGCTTCCTTCTGGATCGATCTTGTCTTGTCCTGATACCTTCTGAAGAGAAGGGGGAAGGCTGAGGTGTTGGGGCAAGTACTAAGTTGAAATCTCCACATGTAGGCGAAACCAGTTGCAGCAAATGCATGCGTGATGCTGCTGATGTTTTGCAACATTATGTGTACATTGGCCACCACATGGAGGCCTGGTTTTTCCTACAGGCGGAGATCTCAATGCAGTAACTAACTTACCATCTCAGCCCCCAACCTTTCATCCCAGAAGGGATCAGGATGAGACAAGACCAAACTGAAAGTGAGCTACTAGGGAACAGGGAAGGCTATCGCCATTTTAGCTCCCCAGATAACTTTTTTAACGTCTAGAGACAAATAAGGCGCCTTTAACATCAGGAGGGTACATTTGTCTCAAAAGGGGTAGGAGGAGACCCCATTTAACATCACAGTCTGGAGGATAAGACTCCTTTAACATCTAGTAGAGTCTGGAGGTGGCGCCCTTAAAGAGGTTATCTAGACAGCTGAAAAGGTATACCTTTCTTTGCTCCCTAGCTGCTTCCTTCTGGATCGATCTTGTCTCGTCCTGATACCTTCTGAAAAGAAGGGGGAAGGCTGAGGTGTTGGGGCAAGTACTACGTTGAAATCTCCACATGTAGGCGAAACCAGTGGCAGCAAATGTATGCGTGATGTTGCTGATGTTTTGCAACATTATGTGTACATTGGCCACCACATGGAGGCCTGGTTTCTCCTACAGGCTAAGATCTCAATGTAGTACCTAACTCACCATCTCAGCCCCCCTCCTTTCATACCAGAAGGGATCAGGATGAGACTAGACCAAACTGAAAGTGAGCCACTAGGGAACAGGGAAGGAGATCGCCATTTTAGCTCCCCAGATAACTTTTTTAACATCTAGAGACAAATAAGGCGCCTTTAACATCAGGAGGGAACATTTGTCTCAAAAGGGGTAGGAGGAGACCCCATTTAACATCACAGTCTGGAGGACAAGACTCCTTTAACATCTAGTGGAGTCTGGAGGTGGCGCCCTTAAAGAGGTTATCTAGACAGCTGAAAAGGTATAACCTTTCTTTGCTCCCTAGCTGCTTACTTCTGGGTCGATCTTGTCTCGTCCTGATACCTTCTGAAAAGAAGGGGGAAGGCTGAGGTGTTGGGGCAAGTACTACGTTGGAATCTCCACATGTAGGCGAAACCAGTGGCAGCAAATGTATGCGTGATGCTGCTGATGTTTTGCAACATTATGTGTACATTGGCCACCACATTGAGGCCTGGTTTCTCCTACAGGCGGAGATCTCAATGTAGTACCTAACTCACCATCTCAGCCCCCCCTCCTTTCATACCAGAAGGGATCAGGATGAGACTAGACCAAACTGAAAGTGAGCCACTAGGGAACAGGGAAGGAGATCGCCATTTTAGCTCCCCAGATAACTTTTTTAACATCTAGAGACAAATAAGGCGCCTTTAACATCAGGAGGGTACATTTGTCTCAAAAGGGGTAGGAGGAGACCCCATTTAACATCACAGTCTGGAGGACAAGACTCCTTTAACATCTAGTGGAGTCTGGAGGTGGCGCCCTTAAAGAGGTTATCTAGACAGCTGAAAAGGTATACCTTTCTTTGCTCCCTAGCTGCTTCCTTCTGGATCGATCTTGTCTCGTCCTGATACCTTCTGAAAAGAAGGGGGAAGGCTGAGGTGTAGGGGCAAGTACTACGTTGAAATCTCCACATGTAGGCGAAACCAGTGGCAGCAAATGTATGCGTGATGCTGCTGATGTTTTGCAACATTATGTGTACAATGGCCACCACATGGAGGCCTGGTTTCTCCTACAGGCAGAGATCTCAATGTAGTCCCTAACTCACCATCTCAGCCCCCCTCCTTTCATACCAGAAGGTATCAGGATGAGACAAGACCAAACTGAAAGGGAGCTACTAGGGAACAGGGAAGGCTATCGCCATTTTAGCTCCCCAGATAACTTTTTTAACATCTAGAGACAAATAAGGCGCCTTTAACATCAGGAGGGTACATTTGTCTCAAAAGGGGTAGGAGGAGACCCCATTTAACATCATAGTCTGGAGGACAAGACTCCTTTAACATCTAGGGGAGTCTGGAGGTGGTGCCCTTAAAGAGGTTATCTAGACAGCTGAAAAGGTATAACCTTTCTTTGCTCCCTAGCTGCTTACTTCTGGATCGATCTTGTCTCGTCCTGATACCTTCTGAAAAGAAGGGGGAAGGCTGAGGTGTAGGGGCAAGTACTACGTTGAAATCTCCACATGTAGGCGAAACCAGTGGCAGCAAATGTATGCGTGATGCTGCTGATGTTTTGCAACATTATGTGTACAATGGCCACCACATGGAGGCCTGGTTTCTCCTACAGGCAGAGATCTCAATGTAGTCCCTAACTCACCATCTCAGCCCCCCTCCTTTCATACCAGAAGGTGTCAGGATGAGACAAGACCAAACTGAAAGTGAGCTACTAGGGAACAGGGAAGGCTATCGCCATTTTAGCTCCCCAGATAACTTTTTTAACGTCTAGAGACAAATAAGGCGCCTTTAACATCAGGAGGGTACATTTGTCTCAAAAGGGGTAGGAGGAGACCCCATTTAACATCACAGTCTGGAGGATAAGACTCCTTTAACATCTAGTAGAGTCTGGAGGTGGCGCCCTTAAAGAGGTTATCTAGACAGCTGAAAAGGTATACCTTTCTTTGCTCCCTAGCTGCTTCCTTCTGGATCGATCTTGTCTCGTCCTGATACCTTCTGAAAAGAAGGGGGAAGGCTGAGGTGTTGGGGCAAGTACTACGTTGAAATCTCCACATGTAGGCGAAACCAGTGGCAGCAAATGTATGCGTGATGTTGCTGATGTTTTGCAACATTATGTGTACATTGGCCACCACATGGAGGCCTGGTTTCTCCTACAGGCTAAGATCTCAATGTAGTACCTAACTCACCATCTCAGCCCCCCTCCTTTCATACCAGAAGGGATCAGGATGAGACTAGACCAAACTGAAAGTGAGCCACTAGGGAACAGGGAAGGAGATCGCCATTTTAGCTCCCCAGATAACTTTTTTAACATCTAGAGACAAATAAGGCGCCTTTAACATCAGGAGGGAACATTTGTCTCAAAAGGGGTAGGAGGAGACCCCATTTAACATCACAGTCTGGAGGACAAGACTCCTTTAACATCTAGTGGAGTCTGGAGGTGGCGCCCTTAAAGAGGTTATCTAGACAGCTGAAAAGGTATAACCTTTCTTTGCTCCCTAGCTGCTTACTTCTGGGTCGATCTTGTCTCGTCCTGATACCTTCTGAAAAGAAGGGGGAAGGCTGAGGTGTTGGGGCAAGTACTACGTTGGAATCTCCACATGTAGGCGAAACCAGTGGCAGCAAATGTATGCGTGATGCTGCTGATGTTTTGCAACATTTTGTGTACATTGGCCACCACATTGAGGCCTGGTTTCTCCTACAGGCGGAGATCTCAATGTAGTACCTAACTCACCATCTCAGCCCCCCTCCTTTCATACCAGAAGGGATCAGGATGAGACTAGACCAAACTGAAAGTGAGCCACTAGGGAACAGGGAAGGAGATCGCCATTTTAGCTCCCCATATAACTTTTTTAACATCTAGAGAAAAATAAGGCGCCTTTAACATCAGGAGGGTACATTTGTCTCAAAAGGGGTAGGAGGAGACCCCATTTAACATCACTGTCTGGAGGACAAGACTCCTTTAACATCTAGTGGAGTCTGGAGGTGGCGCCCTTAAAGAGGTTATCTAGACAGCTGAAAAGGTATACCTTTCTTTGCTCCCTAGCTGCTTCCTTCTGGATCGATCTTGTCTCGTCCTGATACCTTCTGAAAAGAAGGGGGAAGGCTGAGGTGTTGGGGCAAGTACTACGTTGAAATCTCCACATGTAGGCGAAACCAGTGGCAGCAAATGTATGCGTGATGTTGCTGATGTTTTGATACATTATGTGTACATTGGCCACCACATGGAGGCCTGGTTTCTCCTACAGGCGAAGATCTCAATGTAGTACCTAACTCACCATCTCAGCCCCCCTCCTTTCATACCAGAAGGTATCAGGATGAGACTAGACCAAACTGAAAGTGAGCCACTAGGGAACAGGGAAGGAGATCGCCATTTTAGCTCCCCAGATAACTTTTTTAACATCTAGAGACAAATAAGGCACCTTTAACATCAGGAGGGTACTTTGTCTCAAAAGGGGTAGGAGGAGACCCCATTTAACATCACAGTCTGGAGGACAATACTCCTTTAACATCTAATGGAGTCTGGAGGTGGCGCCCTTAAAGAGGTTATCAAGACAGCTGAAAATGTATAACCTTTCTTTGCTCCCTAGCTGCTTCCTTCTGGATCGATCTTGTCTTGTCCTGATACCTTCTGAAGAAAAGGGGGAAGGCTGAGGTGTTGGGGCAAGTACTAAATTGAAATCTCCACATGTAGGCGAAACCAGTTGCAGCAAATGTATGCGTGATGCTGCTGATGTTTTGCAACATTATGTGTACATTGGCCACCACATGGAGGCCTGGTTTTTCCTACAGGCGGAGATCTCAATGCTGTAACTAACTTACCATCTCAGCCCCCAACCTTTCATCCCAGAAGGGATCAGGATGAGACAAGACCAAACTGAAAGTGAGCTACTAGGGAACAGGGAAGGCTATCGCCATTTTAGCTCCCCAGATAACTTTTTTAACGTCTAGAGACAAATAAGGCGCCTTTAACATCAGGAGGGTACATTTGTCTCAAAAGGGGTAGGAGGAGACCCCATTTAACATCACAGTCTGGAGGATAAGGCTCCTTTAACATCTAGTAGAGTCTGGAGGTGGCGCCCTTAAAGAGGTTATCTAGACAGCTGAAAAGGTATACCTTTCTTTGCTCCCTAGCTGCTTCCTTCTGGATCGATCTTGTCTCGTCCTGATACCTTCTGAAAAGAAGGGGGAAGGCTGAGGTGTTGGGGCAAGTACTACGTTGAAATCTCCACATGTAGGCGAAACCAGTGGCAGCAAATGTATGCGTGATGTTGCTGATGTTTTGCAACATTATGTGTACATTGGCCACCACATGGAGGCCTGGTTTCTCCTACAGGCTAAGATCTCAATGTAGTACCTAACTCACCATCTCAGCCCCCCTCCTTTCATACCAGAAGGGATCAGGATGAGACTAGACCAAACTGAAAGTGAGCCACTAGGGAACAGGGAAGGAGATCGCCATTTTAGCTCCCCAGATAACTTTTTTAACATCTAGAGACAAATAAGGCGCCTTTAACATCAGGAGGGAACATTTGTCTCAAAAGGGGTAGGAGGAGACCCCATTTAACATCACAGTCTGGAGGACAAGACTCCTTTAACATCTAGTGGAGTCTGGAGGTGGCGCCCTTAAAGAGGTTATCTAGACAGCTGAAAAGGTATAACCTTTCTTTGCTTCCTAGCTGCTTACTTCTGGGTCGATCTTGTCTCGTCCTGATACCTTCTGAAAAGAAGGGGGAAGGCTGAGGTGTTGGGGCAAGTACTACGTTGGAATCTCCACATGTAGGCGAAACCAGTGGCAGCAAATGTATGCGTGATGCTGCTGATGTTTTGCAACATTATGTGTACATTGGCCACCACATTGAGGCCTGGTTTCTCCTACAGGCGGAGATCTCAATGTAGTACCTAACTCACCATCTCAGCCCCCCTCCTTTCATACCAGAAGGGATCAGGATGAGACTAGACCAAACTGAAAGTGAGCCACTAGGGAACAGGGAAGGAGATCGCCATTTTAGCTCCCCAGATAACTTTTTTAACATCTAGAGACAAATAAGGCGCCTTTAACATCAGGAGGGTACATTTGTCTCAAAAGGGGTAGGAGGAGACCCCATTTAACATCACAGTCTGGAGGACAAGACTCCTTTAACATCTAGTGGAGTCTGGAGGTGGCGCCCTTAAAGAGGTTATCTAGACAGCTGAAAAGGTATACCTTTCTTTGCTCCCTAGCTGCTTCCTTCTGGATCGATCTTTTCTCGTCCTGATACCTTCTGAAAAGAAGGGGGAAGGCTGAGGTGTAGGGGCAAGTACTACGTTGAAATCTCCACATGTAGGCGAAACCAGTGGCAGCAAATGTATGCGTGATGCTGCTGATGTTTTGCAACATTATGTGTACAATGGCCACCACATGGAGGCCTGGTTTCTCCTACAGGCAGAGATCTCAATGTAGTCCCTAACTCACCATCTCAGCCCCCCTCCTTTCATACCAGAAGGTATCAGGATGAGACAAGACCAAACTGAAAGGGAGCTACTAGGGAACAGGGAAGGCTATCGCCATTTTAGCTCCCCAGATAACTTTTTTAACATCTAGAGACAAATAAGGCGCCTTTAACATCAGGAGGGTACATTTGTCTCAAAAGGGGTAGGAGGAGACCCCATTTAACATCACAGTCTGGAGGACAAGACTCCTTTAACATCTAGTGGAGTCTGGAGGTGGCGCCCTTAAAGAGGTTATCTAGACAGCTAAAAAAGGTATAACCTTTCTTTGCTCCCTAGCTGCTTACTTCTGGATCGTTCTTGTCTCGTCCTGATACCTTCTGAAAAGAAGGGGGAAGGCTGAGGTGTTGGGGCAAGTACTACGTTGAAATCTCCACATGTAGGCGAAACCAGTGGCAGCAAATGTATGCGTGATGCTGCTGATGTTTTGCAACATTATGTGTACAATGGCCACCACATGGAGGCCTGGTTTCTCCTACAGGCAGAGATCTCAATGTAGTCCCTAACTCACCATCTCAGCCCCCCTCCTTTCATACCAGAAGGTGTCAGGATGAGACAAGACCAAACTGAAAGTGAGCTACTAGGGAACAGGGAAGGCTATCGCCATTTTAGCTCCCCAGATAACTTTTTTAACGTCTAGAGACAAATAAGGCACCTTTAACATCAGGAGGGTACATTTGTCTCAAAAGGGGTAGGAGGAGACCCCATTTAACATCACAGTCTGGAGGACAAGACTCCTTTAACATCTGGTGGAGTCTGGAGGTGGCGCCCTTAAAGAGGTTATCTAGACAGCTGAAAAGGTATAACCTTTCTTTGCTCCCTAGCTGCTTCCTTCTGGATCGATCTTGTCTCGTCCTGATACCTTCTGAAAAGAAGGGGGAAGGCTGAGGTGTTGGGGCAAGTACTACATTGGAATCTCCACATGTAGGCGAAACCAGTGGCAGCAAATGTATGCGTGATGCTGCTGATGTTTTGCAACATTTTGTGTACATTGGCCACCACATTGAGGCCTGGTTTCTCCTACAGGCGGAGATCTCAATGTAGTACCTAACTCACCATCTCAGCCCCCCTCCTTTCATACCAGAAGGGATCAGGATGAGACTAGACCAAACTGAAAGTGAGCCACTAGGGAACAGGGAAGGAGATCGCCATTTTAGCTCCCCATATAACTTTTTTAACATCTAGAGACAAATAAGGCGCCTTTAACATCAGGAGGGTACATTTGTCTCAAAAGGGGTAGGAGGAGACCCCATTTAACATCACAGTCTGGAGGACAAGACTCCTTTAACATCTAGTGGAGTCTGGAGGTGGCGCCCTTAAAGAGGTTATCTAGACAGCTGAAAAGGTATACCTTTCTTTGCTCCCTAGCTGCTTCCTTCTGGATCGATCTTGTCTCGTCCTGATACCTTCTGAAAAGAAGGGGGAAGGCTGAGGTGTTGGGGCAAGTACTACGTTGAAATCTCCACATGTAGGCGAAACCAGTGGCAGCAAATGTATGCGTGATGTTGCTGATGTTTTGATACATTATGTGTACATTGGCCACCACATGGAGGCCTGGTTTCTCCTACAGGCGAAGATCTCAATGTAGTACCTAACTCACCATCTCAGCCCCCCTCCTTTCATACCAGAAGGTATCAGGATGAGACTAGACCAAACTGAAAGTGAGCCACTAGGGAACAGGGAAGGAGATCGCCATTTTAGCTCCCCAGATAACTTTTTTAACATCTAGAGACAAATAAGGCACCTTTAACATCAGGAGGGTACTTTGTCTCAAAAGGGGTAGGAGGAGACCCCATTTAACATCACAGTCTGGAGGACAATACTCCTTTAACATCTAATGGAGTCTGGAGGTGGCGCCCTTAAAGAGGTTATCAAGACAGCTGAAAATGTATAACCTTTCTTTGCTCCCTAGCTGCTTCCTTCTGGATCGATCTTGTCTTGTCCTGATACCTTCTGAAGAGAAGGGGGAAGGCTGAGGTGTTGGGGCAAGTACTAAGTTGAAATCTCCACATGTAGGCGAAACCAGTTGCAGCAAATGTATGCGTGATGCTGCTGATGTTTTGCAACATTATGTGTACATTGGCCACCACATGGAGGCCTGGTTTTTCCTACAGGCGGAGATCTCAATGCTGTAACTAACTTACCATCTCAGCCCCCAACCTTTCATCCCAGAAGGGATCAGGATGAGACAAGACCAAACTGAAAGTGAGCTACTAGGGAACAGGGAAGGCTATCGCCATTTTAGCTCCCCAGATAACTTTTTTAACGTCTAGAGACAAATAAGGCGCCTTTAACATCAGGAGGGTACATTTGTCTCAAAAGGGGTAGGAGGAGACCCCATTTAACATCACAGTCTGGAGGATAAGGCTCCTTTAACATCTAGTAGAGTCTGGAGGTGGCGCCCTTAAAGAGGTTATCTAGACAGCTGAAAAGGTATACCTTTCTTTGCTCCCTAGCTGCTTCCTTCTGGATCGATCTTGTCTCGTCCTGATACCTTCTGAAAAGAAGGGGGAAGGCTGAGGTGTTGGGGCAAGTACTACGTTGAAATCTCCACATGTAGGCGAAACCAGTGGCAGCAAATGTATGCGTGATGTTGCTGATGTTTTGCAACATTATGTGTACATTGGCCACCACATGGAGGCCTGGTTTCTCCTACAGGCTAAGATCTCAATGTAGTACCTAACTCACCATCTCAGCCCCCCTCCTTTCATACCAGAAGGGATCAGGATGAGACTAGACCAAACTGAAAGTGAGCCACTAGGGAACAGGGAAGGAGATCGCCATTTTAGCTCCCCAGATAACTTTTTTAACATCTAGAGACAAATAAGGCGCCTTTAACATCAGGAGGGAACATTTGTCTCAAAAGGGGTAGGAGGAGACCCCATTTAACATCACAGTCTGGAGGACAAGACTCCTTTAACATCTAGTGGAGTCTGGAGGTGGCGCCCTTAAAGAGGTTATCTAGACAGCTGAAAAGGTATAACCTTTCTTTGCTCCCTAGCTGCTTACTTCTGGGTCGATCTTGTCTCGTCCTGATACCTTCTGAAAAGAAGGGGGAAGGCTGAGGTGTTGGGGCAAGTACTACGTTGGAATCTCCACATGTAGGCGAAACCAGTGGCAGCAAATGTATGCGTGATGCTGCTGATGTTTTGCAACATTATGTGTACATTGGCCACCACATTGAGGCCTGGTTTCTCCTACAGGCGGAGATCTCAATGTAGTACCTAACTCACCATCTCAGCCCCCCTCCTTTCATACCAGAAGGGATCAGGATGAGACTAGACCAAACTGAAAGTGAGCCACTAGGGAACAGGGAAGGAGATCGCCATTTTAGCTCCCCAGATAACTTTTTTAACATCTAGAGACAAATAAGGCGCCTTTAACATCAGGAGGGTACATTTGTCTCAAAAGGGGTAGGAGGAGACCCCATTTAACATCACAGTCTGGAGGACAAGACTCCTTTAACATCTAGTGGAGTCTGGAGGTGGCGCCCTTAAAGAGGTTATCTAGACAGCTGAAAAGGTATTCCTTTCTTTGCTCCCTAGCTGCTTCCTTCTGGATCGATCTTTTCTCGTCCTGATACCTTCTGAAAAGAAGGGGGAAGGCTGAGGTGTAGGGGCAAGTACTACGTTGAAATCTCCACATGTAGGCGAAACCAGTGGCAGCAAATGTATGCGTGATGCTGCTGATGTTTTGCAACAATATGTGTACAATGGCCACCACATGGAGGCCTGGTTTCTCCTACAGGCAGAGATCTCAATGTAGTCCCTAACTCACCATCTCAGCCCCCCTCCTTTCATACCAGAAGGTATCAGGATGAGACAAGACCAAACTGAAAGGGAGCTACTAGGGAACAGGGAAGGCTATCGCCATTTTAGCTCCCCAGATAACTTTTTTAACATCTAGAGACAAATAAGGCGCCTTTAACATCAGGAGGGTACATTTGTCTCAAAAGGGGTAGGAGGAGACCCCATTTAACATCACAGTCTGGAGGACAAGACTCCTTTAACATCTAGTGGAGTCTGGAGGTGGCGCCCTTAAAGAGGTTATCTAGACAGCTAAAAAAGGTATAACCTTTCTTTGCTCCCTAGCTGCTTACTTCTGGATCGTTCTTGTCTCGTCCTGATACCTTCTGAAAAGAAGGGGGAAGG
Organism: Hyla sarda; assembly: GCF_029499605.1. NCBI lineage: Eukaryota > Metazoa > Chordata > Amphibia > Anura > Hylidae > Hyla > Hyla sarda. The sequence continues at coordinate 186,437,554 of NC_079196.1, read as the reverse complement.
CTGAGGTGTTGGGGCAAGTACTACGTTGAAATCTCCACATGTAGGCGAAACCAGTGGCAGCAAATGTATGCGTGATGCTGCTGATGTTTTGCAACATTATGTGTACAATGGCCACCACATGGAGGCCTGGTTTCTCCTACAGGCAGAGATCTCAAGGTAGTACCTAACTCACCATCTCAGCCCCCCTCCTTTCATACCAGAAGGTATCAGGATGAGACTAGACCAAACTGAAAGTGAGCTACTAGGGAACAGGGAAGGCTATCGCCATTTTAGCTCCCCAGATAACTTTTTTAACATCTAGAGACAAATAAGGCGCCTTTAACATCAGGAGGGTACATTTGTCTCAAAAGGGGTAGGAAGAGACCCCATTTAACATCATAGTCTGGAGGACAAGACTCCTTTAACATCTAGGGGAGTCTGGAGGTGGTGCCCTTAAAGAGGTTATCTAGACAGCTGAAAAGGTATAACCTTTCTTTGCTCCCTAGCTGCTTACTTCTGGATCGATCTTGTCTCGTCCTGATACCTTCTGAAAAGAAGGGGGAAGGCTGAGGTGTAGGGGCAAGTACTACGTTGAAATCTCCACATGTAGGCGAAACCAGTGGCAGCAAATGTATGCGTGATGCTGCTGATGTTTTGCAACATTATGTGTACAATGGCCACCACATGGAGGCCTGGTTTCTCCTACAGGCAGAGATCTCAATGTAGTCCCTAACTCACCATCTCAGCCCCCCTCCTTTCATACCAGAAGGTATCAGGATGAGACAAGACCAAACTGAAAGTGAGCTACTAGGGAACAGGGAAGGCTATCGCCATTTTAGCTCCCCAGATAACTTTTTTAACATCTAGAGACAAATAAGGCGCCTTTAACATCAGGAGGGTACATTTGTCTCAAAAGGGGTAGGAGGAGACCCCATTTAACATCACAGTCTGGAGGACAAGACTCCTTTAACATCTAGTGGAGTCTGGAGGTGGCGCCCTTAAAGAGGTTATGTAGACAGCTGAAAAGGTATAACCATTCTTTGCTCCCTAGCTGCTTACTTCTGGATCGATCTTGTCTCGTCCTGATACCTTCTAAAAAGAAGGGGGAAGGCTGAGGTGTTGGGGCAAGTACTACATTGAAATCTCCACATGTAGGCGAAACCAGTGGCAGCAAATGTATGCGTGATGCTGCTGATATTTTGCAACATTATGTGTACAATGGCCACCACATGAAGGCCTGGTTTCTCCTACAGGCAGAGATCTCAAGGTAGTACCTAACTCACCATCTCAGCCCCCCTCCTTTCATACCAGAAGGTGTCAGGATGAGACAAGACCAAACTGAAAGTGAGCTACTAGGGAACAGGGAAGGCTATCGCCATTTTAGCTCCCCAGATAACTTTTTTAACGTCTAGAGACAAATAAGGCACCTTTAACATCAGGAGGGTACATTTGTCTCAAAAGGGGTAGGAGGAGACCCCCATTTAACATCACAGTCTGGAGGACAAGACTCCTTTAACATCTAGTGGAGTCTGGAGGTGGCGCCCTTAAAGAGGTTATCTAGACAGCTGAAAAGGTATAACCTTTCTTTGCTCCCTAGCTGCTTACTTCTGGATCGATCTTGTCTCGTCCTGATACCTTCTGAAAAGAAGGGGGAAGGCTGAGGTGTAGGGGCAAGTACTACGTTGAAATCTCCACATGTATGCGAAACCAGTGGCAGCAAATGTATGCGTGATGCTGCTGATGTTTTGCCACATTATGTGTACATTGGCGACCACATGGAGGCCTGGTTTCTCCTACAGGCGGAGATCTCAATGTAGTACCTAACTCACCATCTCAGCCCCCCTCCTTTCATATCAGAAGGGATCAGGATGAGACTAGACCAAACTGAAAGTGAGCCACTAGGGAACAGGGAAGGAGATCGCCATTTTAGCTCCCCAGATAACTTTTTTTAACATCTAAAGACAAATAAGGCGCCTTTAACATCAGGAGGGAACATTTGTCTCAAAAGGGGTAGGAGGAGACCCCATTTAACATCACAGTCTGGAGGACAAGACTCCTTTAACATCTAGTGGAGTCTGGAGGTGGCGCCCTTAAAGAGGTTATCTAGACAGCTGAAAAGGTATAACCTTTCTTTGCTCCCTAGCTGCTTACTTCTGGATCGATCTTGTCTCGTCCTGATACCTTCTGAAAAGAAGGGGGAAGGCTGAGGTGTTGGGGCAAGTACTACGTTGGAATCTCCACATGTAGGCGAAACCAGTGGCAGCAAATGTATGCGTGATGCTGCTGATGTTTTGCAACATTATGTGTACATTGGCCACCACATTGAGGCCTGGTTTCTCCTACAGGCGGAGATCTCAATGTAGTACCTAACTCACCATCTCAGCCCCCCTCCTTTCATACCAGAAGGGATCAGGATGAGACTAGACCAAACTGAAAGTGAGCCACTAGGGAACAGGGAAGGAGATTGCCATTTTAGCTCCCCAGATAACTTTTTTAACATCTAGAGACAAATAAGGCGCCTTTAACATCAGGAGGGTACATTTGTCTCAAAAGGGGTAGGAGGAGACCCCATTAAACATCACAGTCTGGAGGACAATACTCCTTTAACATCTAATGGAGTCTGGAGGTGGCGCCCTTAAAGAGGTTATCAAGACAGCTGAAAATGTATAACCTTTCTTTGCTCCCTAGCTGCTTCCTTCTGGATCGATCTTGTCTTGTCCTGATACCTTCTGAAGAGAAGGGGGAAGGCTGAGGTGTAGGGGCAAGTACTAAGTTGAAATCTCCACATGTAGGCGAAACCAGTTGCAGCAAATGTATGCGTGATGCTGCTGATGTTTTGCAACATTATGTGTACATTGGCCACCACATGGAGGCCTGGTTTTTCCTACAGGCGGAGATCTCAATGCAGTAACTAACTTACCATCTCAGCCCCCCTCCTTTCATCCCAGAAGGGATCAGGATGAGACAAGACCAAACTGAAAGTGAGCTACTAGGGAACAGGGAAGGCTATCGCCATTTTAGCTCCCCAGATAACTTTTTTAACGTCTAGAGACAAATAAGGCGCCTTTAACATCAGGAGGGTACATTTGTCTCAAAAGGGGTAGCTGCTTACTTCTGGATCGATCTTGTCTCGTCCTGATACCTTCTGAAAAGAAGGGGGAAGGCTGAGGTGTTGGGGCAAGTACTGCGTTGAAATCTCCACATGTAGGCGAAACCAGTAGAAGCAAATGTATGCGTGATGCTGCTGATGTTTTGCAACATTATTGTTACGCCGAGCGCTCCGGGTCCCCGCTCCTCCCCGGAGCGCTCACAGCGTTCTCCTGTTCGCAGCGCCCCGGTCAGACCTGCTGACCGGGTGCGCTGCGATAATGTCCCTAGCCGGGATGCGATTCGCGATGCGGGACCCGTGGTGCGCATCCCGACCCGCTCACCAGACTCGCTCCCGGTCTGTGCTGTCCCGGCGCGCGCGGCCCCACTCCCTAGGGCGCACGCGCGCCGGTTCTTTGCGATTTAAAGGGCCGGTGCGCCACTGATTGGCGCATGGTTTTTAATTAGTGTGTTCACCTGTGCACTTCCCTATATTACCTCCCTTCCCTGCACTTCCTTGCCGGATCTTGTTGCCATTATGCCAGTGAAAACGTTCCTTGTGTATCCCTAGCCAGTGTTCCAGACCTCTTGCGGTTGCCCCTGACTACGATCCTTGCTGCCTGCCCTGACCTTCTGCTACGTCCGACCTTGCTCTTGTCTAATCCCTCGTACCGCGCCTATCTCAGCAGTCAGAGAGGTTGAGCCGTTGCCGGTGGATACAACCTGGTTGCTACCGCCGCTGCAAGACCATCCCGCTTTGCGGCGGGCTCTGGTGAAAACCAGTAGCAACTTAGAACCGGTCCACCGACACTGTCCACGCCAATCCCCCTCTGACACAGAGGATCCACCTCCAGCCTGCCGAATCCTGACAGTAGATCCGGCCATGGATCCCGCTGAGGTCCCGCTGCCAGTTGTCGCTGACCTTACCACGGTGGTCGCCCAGCAGTCGCAACAAGGCCACCAGCTGTCTCAACTGACTGTTATGCTACAGCAGCTTTTACCACAGCTTCAGCAACTATCTCCTCCGCCAGCTCCTGCACCTCCTCCGCAGCGAGTGGACGCATCCAGCCTCCATTTATCATTGCCGGACAAGTTTGATGGGGACTCTAGACTTTGCCGTTGTTTTCTCTCGCAATGTTCCCTGCATTTAGAGATGATGTCCGTCCAATTTCCAACTGAAAGGTCAAAGGTGGCTTTCGTGGTCAGTCTTCTGTCTGGGAAAGCCCTGTCATGGGCCACACCGCTCTGGGACCGCAATGATCCTGTCACTGCCTCTGTACACTCTTTCTTCGCGGAGATTCGAAGTGTCTTCGAGGAACCAGCCCGAGCCTCTTCTGCCGAGACTGCCCTGCTGAACCTGGTCCAGGGTAATTCTTCAGTAAGCGAGTACGCCATCCAATTCCGTACTCTCACCTCCGAATTGTCCTAGAATAACGAGGCCCTCTGCGCGACCTTCAAAAAAGGCCTATCTAGTAACATCAAAGATGTGCTGGCCGCACGAGAAATCCCTGCTAACCTGCATGAACTTATTCATCTGGCCACCCGCATTGACATGCGTTTTTCCGAAAGACGTCAGGAGCTCCGCCAGGATATGGACTATGTTCGCACGAGGCGGTTTCTCTCCCCGGCTCCTCTCTTCTCTGGTCCGCTGCAATCTGTTCCTGTGCCTTCGGCCGTGGAGGCTATGCAAGTAGACCGGTCTCGCCTCGCACCTCAAGAGAGGACACACCGCCGCAATGAGAACCTATGCCTGTACTGTGCCAGTACCGAACACTTCTTGAAGGATTGTCCTATCCGACCTCCACGTCAGGAAAGACGCACTCCGATTCCGCACAAAAGTGAGATAGCTCTAGGTGTGAACTCTGCTTCTCCACGTCTTACTGTGCCTGTGCGGATTTCTTCTTCTAACTTCTCCTTCTCAGCTGTGGCCTTCTTGGATTCCGGATCTGCAGGAAATTTTATTTTGGCCTCTTTCGTTAACAGGTTCAACATCCCAGTGACCAGTCTCGCCAGACCCCTCTACATCGCCTCTGTTAATGGTGAAAGATTGGACTGTACTGTGCGTTACCGCACAGAACCCCTCTTAATGTGCATTGGACCCCATCACGAAAAGATAGAATTTCTGGTACTTTCTAACTGCACCTCTGAAATTCTTCTTGGACTACCTTGGCTGCAACGCCATTCCCCTACCCTTGACTGGACCACCGGGGAAATCAAGAACTGGGGTACTTCTTGCCACAAAAAATGCCTTATGTCTGCTCCCAGTCCTGCCAGTCAAAACCCTATGGCTCCTCCGATACCAGGTCTCCCCAAGGCCTATCTGGACTATGCTGATGTTTTTTTTGCAAAAAACAAGCAGAGACTTTGCCTCCTCACAGGCCTTATGACTGTCTTATTGATCTCCTCCCTGGTACTACTCCACCCCAGGGCAGAATCTATCGTCTGTCTGCTCCGGAAACACAAGCCATGACGGAGTACATCCAAGAAAATTTAAAAAGGGGATTTATCCGCAAGTCTTCCTCCCCTGCCGGAGCAGGGTTCTTCTTTGTCTCCAAAAAAGACGGTTCCTGACGACCATGCATTGATTACCGCGGTCTTAAAAAAATCACTATAAAAAAACGCTATCCCCTGCCTCTTATCTCGGAACTTTTTGACCGCCTACGTGGCGCCAACATCTTTACCAAATTGGATTTAAGAGGTGCATATAATCTCATCCGCATCAGGGAAGGGGACGAGTGAAAGACCGCGTTTAACACCAGAGATGGACACTTTGAATATCTGGTTATGCCCTTTGGGCTTTGCAACGCCCCTGCCGTCTTCCAGGACTTTGTAAATGAAATTTTTCGTGATTTATTATATACCTGTGTTGTGGTCTGCCTGGACGATATTTTGATTTTTTCTTCTAACCTAGAAGAACACCGCCGGCATGTCCGCATGGTTCTTCAGAGACTCCGGGACAATCAGTTACATGCCAAGATGGAGAAATGTCTCTTTGAATGCCAATCTCTTCCCTTCCAAGGATATTTAGTCTCTGGCAAGGGACTCCAAATGGACCCGGACAAACTATCAGCCGTGTTGGATTGGCCACGCCCCTCCGGACTCCGAGCTATCCAACGTTTCTTGGGGTTTGCCAATTACTACAGACAATTTATTCCACATTTTTCCACCATTGTGGCCCCAATTGTGGCCCTAACCAAGAAAAACTCCAACCCTAAGTCCTGGCCTCCTCAAGCGGAAGAGGCGTTCAACCGTCTCAAAACTGCCTTTTCTTCTGCTCCCGTACTCTCCAGACCTGATCCATCTAAACCCTTCTCACTGGAGGTAGACGCCTCCTCGGTGGGAGCTGGAGCTGTACTCCTACAGAAAAATTCTTCCAGACATGGTGTTACTTGTGGTTTCTTTTCTAGGACCTTCTCTCCGGCGGAGAAAAACTACTCCATTGGTGATCGAGAACTACTGGCCATAAAACTGGCCCTCGAGGAATGGAGGCACCTGCTGGAGGGGTCCAAATACCCAGTTATTATATACACTGATCACAAGAATCTCTCTTATCTTCAGTCTGCCCAACGGCTGAACCTTCGCCAGGCTAGGTGGTCGTTGTTCTTTGCCCGTTTTAACTTTGAGATTCATTTTCGCCCCGCAGACAAGAACATTAGGACTGACGCCCTCTCTCGTTCCTCAGATGCCTCTGAAATGGAAGCCTCCTTGCAACACATTATTCCTCCTGACTGTCTGATCTCTGTTTCCCCAACTTCCATCAGACAGACTCCTCCTGGAAAGACCTTCGTCCCTCCACGCCAGCGCCTCAGGATTCTCAGGTGGGGACACTCCTCACACCTCGCCGGCCATGCTGGCGTCAAAAAATCCGTACAGCTCATCTCTCCTTTTTATTGGTGGCCTACCCTGGAAGCAGATGTTGCTGATTTTGTTCGGGCTTGTACAGTCTGTGCCCGGGACATGACTCCTCACCAGAAGCCTGCCGGTCTCCTTCATCCTCTGACTGTTCCTGAGCTACCATGGTCTCAGATTGCTATGGACTTTATTACAGACTTACCTTTATCCCATGGCAACACAGTTATTTGGGTGGTCGTTGATCGTTTCTCCAAGATGGCACATTTTATTCCTCTTCCAGGTCTTCCTTCTGCGCCACAGTTGGCGAAACAATTTTTTGTGCACATTTTTCGCCTTCACGGGCTTCCTACGCATATCGTCTCGGATAGAGGCGTTCAATTTGTGTCTAAATTCTGGAGGGCCCTCTGTAATCAGCTTAAAATCAAATTAAACTTCACGTCTTCCTATCATCCCCAATCCAATGGGCAAGTGGAGAGAGTTAATCAGGTTCTTGGTGACTATTTGCGACATTTTGTTTCCTCCCGCCAGGATGATTGGGCCGATCTCCTACCATGGGCCGAATTCTCGTACAATTTCAAAGTCTCTGAGTCCTCCGCTAAATCCCCATTTTTTGTGGTGTACGGCCGTCACCCTCTTCCCCCCCTCCCCACTCCCACGCCTTCTGGTTTGCCCGCTGTTGATGAGGTGACTCGGGACTTCTCCACCATCTAGAAAGAGACTCAAAAATCTCTCATACAGGCCTCATCCCGGATGAAGAAACATGCCGACAAAAAAAGAAGAACTCCCCCTGCCTTTTCTCCTGGAGACAAAGTGTGGCTCTCCGCCAAGTATATCCGCTTCCGTATCCCCAGTTATAAACTGGAACCACGTTATCTTGGACCTTTTAAAATCAAATGCCAAATCAACCCTGTCTCCTACAAACTCCTTCTTCCTCCTTCTCTCCGTATTCCCAATGCTTTTCATGTCTCTCTCCTTAAACCACTTATCCTTAACCGCTTCTCTCCTAAGTTTGTTGCTCCTAGTCCTGTCTCCGGGTCCTCAGAAATCTTCTCGGTTAAAGAAATTCTGGCATCCAAGACGGTCAGAGGTAAAAGAAAAATTCTTGTAGATTGGGAAAATTGCGGCCCGGAGGAGAGGTCATGGGAGCCCGAGGACAACACCCTTGACAAGGACCTTATCTAAAAATTTTCAGGTTCTAAAAAGAGGGGGAGACCCAAGGGGGGGGGGGGGTACTGTTACGCTGAGCACTCCGGGTCCCCGCTCCTCTCCGGAGCGCTCACAGCGTTCTCCTGTTCGCAGTGCCCCGTTCTCCTGTTCGCAGTAATGTCCCTAGCCGGGATACGATTTGCGATGCGGGACGCGCCCGCTCGCGGTGCGCATCCTGACCCGCTTACCAGACTCGCTCCCCGTCTGTGCTGTCCCGGCGCGCGCGGACCTGCCCCCTAGGGCACGCACGCCAGTTCTTTGCGATTTAAAGGGCCGGTGCGCCACTGATTGGCACATGGTTTTTAATTAGTGTGTTCACCTGTGCACTTCCCTATATTACCTCACTTCCCCTGCATTTCCTTGCCGGATCTTGTTGCCATTGTGCCAGTGAAAGCGTTCCTTGTGTATCCCTAGACAGTGTTCCAGACCTCTTGCCGTTGCCCCTGACTACGATCCTTGCTGCCCGCCCTGACCTTCTGCTACGTCCGACCTTGCTCTTGTCTTATCCTTTGTACCGCGCCTATTTCAGCAGTCAGAAAGGTTGAACCGTTGCCGGTGGATACGACCTGGTTGCTACTGCCGCTGCAAGACCATCCCGCTTTGCGGCGGGCTCTGGTGAAAACCAGTAGCAACTTAGAACCAGTCCACCGACACGGTCCACGCCAATCCCTCTCTGACACAGAGGATCCACCTCCAGCCTGCCGAATCCTGACACTGAATAGTTAAGGCGTACACCCGAATCCTGTTCGTGACGCCAAAAACGATGTGGTGGCCACCGGTGAGGTCCGCAGCCACCACTACACTGGGGTTAGCTACTTGGTTCTTGGGGGAGTTATGAACCCAGGGTCGGATGGTATTAACCCTTAATGTCACGTGATGCCACTGTAGTCTTGGTATCTTCCGGGGTACTACAGGTCCGGGGAACTCCGTCCCACAGGCTAGCAAGGAAAGAATTGACTCCACATTAGGTTGCAGTTTAACGGAGGCTTTACTAACTTGAAGATAGGTGGTACAATCTCCACAGCGCTCAACCAAAGTCTCCCAAAGGTTTAACAGACAGTCTCTAGAGGACCACACAGCTTGCAGTGCCTGGACTTAATATTGCATATATGCTTGGCTCTTACGGCCAGACTAGGAGTTTTAGGTCTGCGCTATATTAGGCTTGAGATTAAAGTCACTTACTGAAGTCTCGGTAGATTTGTGGCTTTTCACCGGAAGATAATGAATTGTCCTTCAGGAATTCTCTGATCAAGGCTGAAGTAAAGGCTTGATAGTTCTCCACTCTGTACTCTGAACTGAAATGAGTTGCTGTTTCTTCACTCTGAACTCTTGCACTCCACTCAGCTTCTCTCTACACCAGAACTCTGAACCCTTCTGCATTCCACCTCTGAACTCCAGCTCTGAACTCCACCTCTGAACTTGCTCGGACCTCCACTCTGTACTCTGAACTCCACACCACTCTTCTCAACTCCTCTCCTCCTCTACTCTCCTACTCCCCTTCACACAGCAAATGCCACCCCTTATAAGGGAAGGCTAAACTAAAGCCCATTGGCCAGGCAGGTGTGGATCATAGAGTTGTCTGTATCCCCTTTAGGATTTACAATAAAGTTACATACAAGTAATAACATAATATAACACCTTACACAAAAGTTTAGTCTAGTCCTCAGTCCTCCACTCTCACATACCCTGACTATGCATGAGGTTGCTAGGTAACATACTTAAAGCTACAGACACCTAATAACGGATTGCTAAGTTATAACAGTGCAAATACACATTAGAAATGGTTGAGTCCCTGCAGGGGAGCCCCCAGGACACTGGAGGTCTCAATCTGACAGGGCCTACAATACCTTGACACAATGTACCTGTACTAGGACACCACATATACACACTTGTACACTGCCCCTCCCTCCCCCACAATAAAAATGAAAAACATCTGGTACAGCACTGTTTCCAAAATGGAGACTCCAACTGTTGCAAAACAACAACTCACAGCATTGCCGGACAGCCATTGACTGTCCAGGCATGCTAGGAGTTTTGCAACAGCTGAAGGCACCCTGTTTGGGAAACACTAATGTAGGGTATTTTTGGTGGCAGAGGCAATTGTAACGCTGGCATCCGGGTCCACCCCTAGGCAAATCCTTAAAGGGGTACTCCGCTGTTTGACATCTTATCCTCTATCCAGCGGCGGGCCCCCTGCGATCCCCCCCTGCAGCAGCCAGGTACCTCAGCAGCCCGGAGCTAAGTTTTCTCCAAGGCTGATGACAGGCGGTGCAGGGGACGGGGCATTGTGACATCACGGCTTGCCCCTTCGTCACGTCATGCCCTGCGTGATGCCACAAAGGGGCGGGGCAGTGATGGTATAGGGGATAACATGTCTAACAGTGGAGTACCCCTTTAATTTAGGCCTCAAATGCGCATGGCGCTCTCTCACTCCAGAGCCCTGTCGTTTTTCAAGGCATCAGTCAAGGGCCACATATGGGGTATTTTTGTACTCGGGAGAAATTGTTACAAATTTTGAGGGATCTTTTTCCCTTATGAAAAGGAAAAGTTGGGGCTACACCAGTATGTTAGTGTAAAAAAAAATTTTTTACACTAAGATGCAGGTGTTGCCCCATAAACGCAAAAAAAAATAAAAAAACACCCCATATGACCGCATTTTGTAAACTACATCCCTCAAGGAAGGTAATATGGGTATAGTATGCCTTAATACCCCACAGGTGTTTGATGAATTTTCGTTAAAGTTGGACGTGAAAATAAAAATGTAATTTTTTTCACCAAATTGCTGGTGTTACCTCAAATTTTTCATTTTTAAAGGGTAATAGGAGAAAAAGCCCTGCAAAATTTGTAATCCATTTCTTCTTAGTATGGAAATATCCATTATGTGGACATTAAGTGCTCTGCGGGCGCACTACAATGTTCAGAAGAGAAGGAGCTAAATTTGTTCTTTGGAGAGAGAATTTGGCTGGAATTGAAGGCCATGTGTGTTTACAAAGCCCCCATGCTGTCAGAACAGTGAACCCACACGTGACCCCATTTTGGAAGACTACACCCCTCACGGAATGTAATAAGGAGTGCAGTGAGCATTTACATCCCACAGGTGTCTGACAGCTGTTTGAACAGCGGTCCATTAAAAATAATTTTATTTTATTTTATTTGCACAGCCCACTGTTCCAAAGATTTGTCAAACGCCAGTGGGGTGTAAATGCTCACTGCACCCCTAATTACATTCCGTGAGGGGTCTAGTTTCCAAAATGAGATCACATGTGGGGGGGGGGGGGTCCACTGTTCTAACCAAAATGGTCCCCTTAACCCCTTAAGGACACATGACGTTCTCAAACGTCTCCATGTCCGAGTCCTTAAGGACACAGGACCTATGAGAATGTCATGTGCTTTACCGTCCCCCGCAACCATCTGGAGCGGAGCCGGCGCCCGATGCCTGCTGTAATCGATCAGCAGGTATCGGGGCATATCGCCCAGGGGGGTCATGATGACCCCCCATGTCGGCCATCGCATCGCTTGTCAATTCTGATGAGCGATGCGCTGCGATTCCATTCCCCGCCGCTCACCGGGCGGGGATCGGAGCTGGATGTCTGCTGATTTCTATCAGCAGACATTCCGGCAGTGTGCCGGAGGAGGTCCGGAGGACCTCCTATACCGGCGATCGCTGCAGGACGCCGGTAACTACTTACCGGCGTTCTGCAGCGGTTCGGGGTCATCAGGGTCATGTGTAGATGGTGACTAGTGGTATACACCACCAATCACCATCCATGCTGTACTGGGGGCTGGCGTTCTGGCCACCCCCCTCAGTACAGTTGTGATTGGGTGGCCAAAGTGGCCACACCAATCACAATGTAATGGGAGGGGATTGGGTGGGCTAGGAGCATGTTGCTCCGTTCTGCCCGTCATTTCACAGAGATCTGGCGAGCAGGACGGAGTCCCGTGCTGCCTACCATCCCCTGAGTTAAAAAAAAGTGCCCCTTGGCACAGAAATCCCAGGGATAGCTTTAGATTAGGTAGGGACAGGTTAGGGTAAAAAAAAAAAAAAAAGTTTTTAATTTTTTTTCTTCCGGCGTACCTCAGTGGGTGTCCGTGGGTCCGTAGCACCTTTAGCTGCGTGACCCCGGCCCTGCTGGGTCGCTGCGGTCTGCCGCCAGCCTTTTTTTTGGGCGCAGATCTATTTTTTTTCCAGTAAGCGTTTAGTTATAAAAGAGCGGTCAGCCACCGTTTGTTAAAGCCCACTCACCGCTGATCAGTCCCGTAGTACTGATCAGCGTTTTTTTTTGTGGTGCCGGCGCTTTTTTGGGGGTTTTCTAGCGTGTTTTTGCATCCATTGACGGTCCGTGCCACCAATAGCAGGCGTGTACTGTGTGGCCGGTCCGTACCTGTGTGTGCAGCCTGTCCCACCGCTGTCAGTGATTTTTCACTGATCAGCGTTTTTTTTTTTTGTTCAGGCGGGTACATTTTTTTCGGGGTAAAGCGTTTTTTTAATTAAATGTTTTGGTTTTTTTTTGTGTCGGGGTCTGAGTACAAACCACCAGCCACTGTTCTGGGCTTAGTGGCCGGACCCCCCACTGACTTCTGCGCCCCCTGCCGCCACAAGCGCTAATCAGTGTGCACACCACTGATTAGATAAACGCTTTTTTTTTGGCGCATGGTTTTTTTTGCGCTAGAAGTCCCCCTTTTTTAAAAAAGTCCCCTTTTTATTTTATATTTTTTTCTGTTAGGGCGGGTTAGTTTAGTTAGGGCGGGTTAGGGAGGTAGTATCGCACCACACCACACGCAGCACACACACCAATAAAGTATTCCCCCCACACACCCCGTATCCCCATTAGAGTAGGGAAATGGCCTGCAGAGTGTTTTCGGCGGAGGAGGCATATGACATAATTGCCTCCGACTCTGAAAGCATCTCAGAGGACGATGAAGACCCCACCTTCCTTATTTCATCGTCCTCCTCATCATCTAGTTCAGATGATGAGCCACCAAGGCCGTGCGGAGCCGCAAACCTCCTCTGCCCTTGAACCTGTGCCCCATGCTAGTATGAGTCCCCCTGGCGCTCATACTAGTGAAGCCCCCCTGCCAAGGTCACTGGTACCTCGTACCGGAGAACTTGACTGGGCTGAGCCAGCAGACCATGAGCCCGTGATTCCTGAGTTTGTTGGCAACTCAGGAATCAAAACTAACATCGCCGGGTTCACTGAAAAGGACTTTTTCGGTAATTTTTTCACTGACGACTTTGTTAATTTGATGATTACACAGACGAATCTGTACGCCCAACAGTTCGTCGCCACTAACCCGGGCTCACTTTTATCTAGACCCGGCGGCTGGACTCCAGTCGATGCAGCCGAAATGAGGACCTTTTGGGGCCTTGTGCTGCATATGGGTATAGTTAAAAAATCCAGTGTCAGGCAATATTGGAGTGGGGACGTCTTTTACCAGACACCTCTCTACAGTATGGCCATGACACGTTCCCGGTTCGAGGCCATTCGGAGATGTTTGCATTATGCTGATAATGCGGCATGTCCCCCCCGAACTGATCCCGCGTATGACCGCCTGTATAAAATCAGGCCAGTCATCAATCACTTCGGGGCCAGATTTTGGGAGGCCTATGTCCCGGGGTGGGAGGTCTCTATTGATAAGTCGCTCATCAGCTTCAAGGGGAGACTCAGCTTCCGGCAATACATCCCGACCAAGCGGGCGCGGTATGGCGTGAAGATGTATAAACTTTGCGAGAGTACCTCCGGGTACACTTGCAAGTTTATAGTGTATGAGGGACTAGATTCCCGTTTTGAACCCCCAGAATGTCCCCCACTCTGGGTGTTAGCGGGAAAATCGTTTGGGGCCTTTTGCACCCATTGCTAGATTAAGGTTACCACCTTTACGTGGATAACTTTTATACTAGTATCCCTCTCTTTTCATCCCTCGCCGCCAGATCCACAGTCGCTTGTGGGACAGTCCGGAACAATCAAAGAGGCCTTCCGCACCATCATTCCCTACATGCTCCTATCCCCCGGGGTGAGTCCCGTGCCTTTTCCCATGAGAACCTGTTGTTGATCCGGTATAAGGACAAGAGGGATGTCCTTATGCTCACCACAATTCATGGGAATGGCAGCACCCCTGTCACTGTGCGAGGTACCGCGGGACCGGTCCTCAAGCCCGATTGTATTCTGGACTACAATCGGAATATGGGGGGAGTTGATCTTTCTGATAAAGTCTTCAAGCCATAAAACGCCATGCGGAAAACACGCGTATGGTATAAAAAGGTTGCGGTCTACATGGTACAGGTTGCCATGTACAACTCTTTTATACTGTACCAGAACGCTGGCAACACAGGGACATACCTGGAGTTCCAAGAGGTAGTTCTAAAGGCCCTCATCTTTGGTGACTGCCAAAGAGCGGGTCAGAGCACCTCTGGAACTTTAGGTCCCCGGATCGTCCCCGGCCAACACTTTCCAGGTGTGATCTCAAACACTGGAAGGTCGGGACGAACCCAGAAAAGATACAGAGTGTGTCACAGGAAGGGGAGACGGAGGGACACCACCATTCAGTGTGACACTTGCCCCGATCATCCGGGCCTCTGCATAGGCTGCTTCAGGGAGTATCACACTTCCATGGAGTACAACATTTTCCATCCTTTGCCCTAAATTTCATTCCCCAGAATTCGGCTCCAATGTACCAGTCCAGGGTACATTATCTACCAAATTTTATACCAAAATACCCTACCCCCAAAAAATCAAACCCAAAACCTCTTTCCCAATGCCCCTCATAATATCTTTGTCCCCCAAAAAATGGGTCATGCATCACAGAGTCAACAGCATTGGAGGTTTGCAGTTGCCTCAAATGCGCAACGCTCTCTCTCCCCACCTGAGCGGGTTGCGCATTTGAGGTAACAGAATAGGGACGGCCCCACACATCCCCTTCCCAGAATGATGATTCAGAGTATAGGGTTTGGGGCGGGCATCATTTTTACTTTTGGCTGTACTCTGGGTCATCATTCTGGGTCATAATTGGCATATCGGTACTAAAATTGCAATTTTCTTCCCCCCCATAGTACACTACATCCATTCCTGAAAAATAAATGAAGGGAACACCCGTCTGTTCCAAATCTCCACTTCACCCTATACACCTTCCCTAGGGGGTGTACTGTTTGTAATAATCTCACATATGGGTGTTCCTTTCTTGTATTTTACTCTGAATGTATGTAACTGTTAGGTCCGTAACAAACATCCGCCTCAAATGCGAAGAGTTCTCGCTGAGCTCTGTCGTATTTCCAGGCGACAATTCGGAGTCACATGTGAGTTGTTCCCAGAAAAATGAAGCACAGCATAGGTTGAAAATTGCAATTTTCAAAAGCTAACCTTCATCCATTCCTGGAAAATAAATTTAGGAAACACCTGTGCATTAAAATTGTCCTCTTTACCCCTATACCCATTCCTCAGGGTGGGTACTTTCTGTAATGGTGTCACATGTGGGTGTCTCATTTTTGTAATTTCCTCAGAATGTATATAACCGTCAGCTACTGATATGCCAAAGGCCACAAATACAAAGTGACCTCTATGACTTCTGAGCCTTGTTGTGCGCCCGCCCAGCACGTTACCCCATATGTGGATGTATTTTTTATAGTCAGGGGGAAAAGCCCTCCAAAATTTGTAACCCAATTTCTCATATTACTCCTTGTGAAAATGTTAATAATTGGGTAACCCCAGCATTTTACTGTAAAAAAAAATCTAATTTTTCAATTTATGGCAAAAAACCTGTGAGGTGTTATTTCCCACTGTACCCCTTGTTACGTTCATTGAGGGGTGTAGTTTCTAAAATGGTGTCACGTGTTTTTTTTTGGCTGTTATTGCACAATGGTGGCTTTATAAATGCACATGACCCCCGACTTCAATTACAACAAAATTTTCACTCCTTCTATTCTGAGCATTGTAGTGCGTCCACAGAGCAATTTACATCCACATATGGAGTATTGTTTTCTCAGACAAAATTGTTCTACAAATTTTGGGGGCCTTTTGCCCTATTACCCAAAGTGAAAATGAAACATTTGGGGTAACACTATCAATATAGTGCAAATAAATCTAATTTTTCACTTTTACGGCCCACTGTTCAAAAAACCTGTGAGGAATAAGTACTCACTGTAACACTGTTACGTTCCCCAAGGGGTCTAGTTTCCAAAATGTAATGCCATGTGTTTTTTTTTTTTTACTGTCCTGGCACCATAGGGGCTTCCTAAATGCGGCATGCCCCAAGAGCAAAATTTGTAACTCCTTCTCTTCTGAGACCTGTAGTGCGCCAGCAGAGCACTTTTCACCCCCATATGGGGTGTTTTCTGAATCGGGAGAAATTGGGCTTCAAATTTTGGGGGGTATTTTCTGCTTTAACCCTTTGTAAAAGTGTAAAATTTTTAGGAAACCAAGCATTTTAGGTTAAATGTTTTTTTTTTACATATGCCAAAGTCGTGAAACCCCTGTGGGGTATTAAGGTTCACTTTACCCCTTGTTACGTTCCCCAAGGGGTCTAGTTTCCAAAATGGTATGCCATTTGTTTTTTTTCCGCTGTCCTGGCACCATAGGGGCTTCCTAAATGCGGCATGCCCCCAGAGCAAAATTTGCTTCAAAAAAGCCAAATGTGACACCTCTTCTGAGACCTGTAGTGCGCCAGCAGAGCACTTTTCACCCCCATATGGGGTGTTTTCTGAATCGGGAGAAATTGGGCTTCAAATTTGGGGGTATTTTCTGCTTTAACCCTTTGTAAAAAATGTAAAATTTTTGGGAAACCAAGCATTTTAGGTAAAATTTTTTTTTTTTACATATGCCAAAGTCGTGAAACCCCTGTGGGGTATTAAGGTTCACTTTACCCCTTGTTACGTTCCCCAAGGGGTCTTGTTTCCAAAATGGTATGCCATGTGTTTTTTTTTTTGCTGTCCTGGCACCATAGGGGCTTCCTAAATGCGGAATGCCCCCAGAGCAAAATTTGCTTCAAAAAAGCCAAATGCGACTCCTTCTCTTCTGAGACCTGTAGTGCGCCAGAAGAGCCCTTTTCACCCCCATATGGGATGTTCTCTGAATCGGGAGAAATTGGGCTTCAAATTTTGGGGGGTATTTTCTGCTTTAACCCTTTGTAAAAGTGTAAAATTTTTGGGAAACCAAGCATTTTAGGTAAATTTTTTTTTTTTTTACATATGCCAAAGTCGTGAAACCCCTGTGGGGTATTAAGGTTCACTTTACCCCTTGTTACGTTCCCCAAGGGGTCTAGTTTCCAAAATGGTATGCCATTTTTTTTTTTTTTTCGCTGTCCTGGCACCATAGGGGCTTCCTAAATGCGGCATGCCCCCCAAAAACCATTTGTCGCTCCTTCCCTACTGAGCCCTCTACTGCGCCCGCTGAAAAATGAACATAGACATATGAGGTATGTGCTTACTCGAGAGAAATTGGGTTTCAAATACAAGTAAAAATTTTCTCCTTTTTACCCCTTGCAAAAATTCAAAAATTGGGTCTACAAGAACATGCGAGTGTAAAAAATGAAGATTTTGAATTTTCTCATTCACTTTGCTGCTATTCCTGTGAAACACCTAAAGGGTTAATACACTAACTGAATGTCATTTTGAATACTTTGGGGGGTGTAGTTTTTATAATGGGGTCTTTTATGGGGTATTTCTAATATGAAGACCCTTCAAATCCACTTGAAAACTGAACTGGTCCCTGAAAAATAGTGAGTTTGAAAATTTTGTGAAAAATTTCAAAATTGCTGCTGAACTTTGAAGCCCTCTGGTGTCTTCCAAAAGTAAAAACTCATAAATTTTATGATGCAAACATAAAGTAGACATATTGTATATGTGAACCCAAAAAAAATATATTTTGAATATCCATTTTCCTTACAAGCAGAGAGCTTCAAAGTTAGAAAAATGCTAAATTTTCATTTTTTTCATCAAATTTTGGGATTTTTCACCAAGAAAGGATGCAAGTTACCATAAAATTTTACCACTAAGTTAAAGTAGAATATGTCACGAAAAAACAATCTCGGAATCAGAATGATAACTAAAAGCATTCCAGAGTTATTAATGTTCAAAGTGACAGTGGTCAGAATTGCAAAAAACGCTTCGGTCCTTAAGGTGTAAAATGGCCTGGTCCTTAAGGGGTTAAAGCAAGATCTGGAAGACCAAGAAAAATATCAGACAGAACAGCTCACAGGATTGTGAGAAAAACACTTAAAAACCCACGTTTGACTGCACAATCCCTCCAGAAAAATCTGGCAGACACTGGAGTTGTGGTACATGGATGAGTCATTAGAATAAAACCTTTTCTACGTCCTCACCACAAAAATCAGCGTTTGAACTTTGCAAATGAACATATAGACAAGCTTGATGCATTTTGGAAACAAGTTCTGTTGACCGATGAGGTTAAAATTGAACTTTTTGGCCTGAATGAGCAAAGGTACCTTTGGATAAGGAGGGGAACAGAATTTAATGAAAAGAACCTCTGTCCAACTGTTAAGCATGGGGGTGGAACAATCATGCTTCTATATCTCATGAGTAGAAGGAAAAATTGATTCAATAAAATTTCAGCAAAACTTGATGCCATCTGTGAAAAAGCTGAAGTTAAAGAGAGGATGGCTTCTACAAATGGATAATGATCCTAAACATACCTCGAAATCCAGGGGGGATTACATCAAGAGGCCTAAACTGAAGGTTTTGCCATGACCTTCACAATCTCCTGACCTCAACATAATTGAAAATCTATGGATAGACCTTAAAAGAGCAGTGCGTGGCAGACAGCCCTGAAATCTCAAAGAACTGGAAGACTTTTGTAAGGAAAAATGGGCAAAGATACCTCAAACAAGAATTGAAAGACTCTTGGCTGGCTACAAAAAGCGTTTACAAGCTGTGATACTTGCCAAAGGGGACAGTACAAGATATTAACTCTGCAGGGTGCCCAAACTTTTGCAGAAGCCATTTTTTAGTTTTCTGTTATTTTGAAAGTGTAAATGATGGAAAAAAAATCTAACTTTTCTTGACATATTATAAGAATGTCTAATCTGTAATTTGATGCCTTTTGAAGATTTTTCCATCTTTCCTTGGCTTCTTTATGCACATTAATACAAATTTTTACCTTGGGTGCCCAAACTTTTGATCCCCACTGTATTAGGGCCAGAGTACCCCTTTAATGATAATGTAATCTCATTTTAGGGCGTTGGCCACAGGTCCTCTTTAAAGAGTGGATACACAGTCTAGATAAATAGTGTTTGCCAAATCCATTCTAACAGTACTCTTAAGGACCCTTGACAAACGTGTACGTCCTGACACCCTGGAACTTAAGGACCCATGACGTACGCGTACGTCATGGAGAATTCAGGTCCCCGTCGCGCGCCGGACAGGTATCGGATCGGGATGCCTGCTGAAATCATTCAGCAGGCATCCCGTGCAAACGCCCAGGGGGGTCATCAGTGCCCCCCATGTCGGCGATCGCGGCAAATCGCAAGTGAATTCACAATTACAATTTGTGCGATTCCGGGTCATTAAGGGTCTATGGTGACCCGGAATATAAGGGGGATCGCGGTTGTCCAAGACACCGATGATCCCCCTGAAGGGATAGGAGTGAGGTGGCAGGGGTGCCACCCCTCCTATTCCTGCTATTGGTCATATAGACGCGACGACCAATAGCAGATCGGGGGCTGTTACTTTCGGTTTCCCCGTTCTGCCCACCCACAATAGGCGGGGCAGGATGGGGAAACCAACAGGGATCAAAGGCAGAAGATCCACTTACCAATCTGTGGAGGCTGCAGGCGTCGGTGATCGACGATGTCGTGCTGCTGAATCCCTTGATCCTACGGAGGTCGGTGAGTTGCTTAACAACATCTGGAGGGCTACAGTTTGAGACCACGATACAGTGGTCTCTAAACAGTAGCCCTCCAGATGTTGCAAAACTACAACTACCAACATGCCCAGACAGCTGTTTGGGTATGCTGAGAGTTGTAGTTTTGCAACAACTGGAGGGCCACAGTTTGGCGATCACTGTGCAGTGGACTCTAAACTGTAGTCCTCCAGATGTTGCAAAACTGCAAATCCCAGCATGCCCAAACAGCAAACAGCTGTCTCGGCATGCTGGGAGTTGTAGTTACGTACCTCCAGCTGTTGCATAACTATGGGTCTATGGTGACCCGGAATATAAGGGGGATAGCGGTTGTCCATGACAACAACAACAATCCCCCTGAAGGGAAAGGAGTGAGTTAGCAGGGATGCCACCCCTCCTATCCCTGCTATTGGTCGTCAAAA
Source organism: Hyla sarda (assembly GCF_029499605.1). Taxonomy (NCBI): domain Eukaryota; kingdom Metazoa; phylum Chordata; class Amphibia; order Anura; family Hylidae; genus Hyla; species Hyla sarda. The sequence continues at coordinate 186,417,162 of NC_079196.1, read as the reverse complement.
GTGACAACCAATAGCAGATCGGGGGCGGGGGGTTAACTTTCGTTTTCCCCGTACTGCCCACCCACAATAGGCAGGGCAGAACGGGGAAACCGAAGGTGACCGGGCGCCGAAGTCCACTTACCCATCGGTGGAGGCTGCGGGACGCGATCGGCTGCGGTGATTGGCGCGGGCGGCATGTCGTGCGGCAGAAGAGGACGGCTCCCTGGATCCTACGGAAGCCGGTAAGTGGTCTCTACACTGTAGCCCTCCAGATGTTGCAAAACTACAACTCCCAGCATGCCCAGACAGCTGTTTGGGCATGCTGGGATTTGCAGTTTGGCAACAGCCGGAGGTCTACAGTTTAGAGACCACAACACAGTGATCTCTATACTGCCCTCTAGATCTTGCAAAACTACAACTCCTAGCATGCCCACACAGCAGTTTGCTGTCTGTGCATGCTGGGATTTGTAGCTTTGCAACATCTGGAGGTCCACAGTTTGAAGATCACTGTGCAGTGGTCTCTAACTGTAGCCCTCTAGATGTTGCAAAACTGCAAATCCCAGCATACCCAAACAGCTGTCTCGGCATGCTGGGAGTTGTAGTTGGGTACCTCCAGCTGTTTCATAACTACATCTCCCAGCATCAGTACATGCTGGGAGTTGTAGTTTTGCAATAGCTGTAGACACACTGGTTGGAAAATAATAAGGTAACAGAACCTAACTGAAAGTTTTCCAACCAGTGTGCCTCCAGCTGTTGCCAAACTACAACTCCCAGCATGCACGGTCTGTCAGTACTTGCTGGGAGTTGTAGTTTTCAAACAGCTGTAGGTTTGCCCCTCCATATGAACGTACAAGGTACATTCACATGGGCAGGTTTACAGTAAGTTTCCTGCTTCAAGTATGAGCTGTGGCAAATTTTTCGCTGCAGCGCAAATTTCTAGCGGGAAGCTCACTGTAAACCTCTGCCAGTGCGAACGTACCCTAAAAACACTACACTAACACATAATAAAGGGTAAAACACTACATATACACCCCCTTACACTGTCCCCCCCCCCCAATAAAAATGAAAAACTAATTGTACGGCAGTGTTTCCAAAACGGAGCCTCCAGCTGTTGCAAAATAACAACTCCCAGCATTTCCAGACAGCCACTGACTGTCCAGGCATGCTGGGAATTTCGCAACAGCTGGAGGCACCCTGTTTGGGAATCACTGGCGAAGAATACCTCTATGTCCACCCCTATGCAAATCCCTAATTTAATCCTCAAATACACATGGCGCTCTCTAACTTCGGAGCCCTGTCGTATTTCAAGGAAACAGTTTAGGGCCACATATGGCGTATTTTCGTACTGGGCAGAAATTGTACTACAAATTTTGGGGGCTTTTTCTCCTTTTACTCCTAATGAAAAGGAAAAGTTGGGGGCTACACCAGCCTGTTCGTGTAAAAAAATAAAAAATTTTACACTGACATGCTGGTATTGCCCCATACTTTTTATTTTCACAAGTGTTAAAAGTACGGAGTACGGAAATACCCCATATGTGGGCATAAAATGCTCTGCGGGCGCACAACAAGGCTCAGGAGTGAGGGCGCACTATGAACATTTGAAGCCTAAATTGGTGATTTGCAAAGGGGTGGCTGATTTTAAAGCGGTTCTGCCATAAACGCAAAAAAAGAAATAGCCACGTGACCGAATTTTGGAAACTACACCCCTCACGGAACGTAACAAGGGGTATAGTGAGCCTGAACACCCCACAGGTGTTTAATGAAAATTCTTCAAAGTTGGATGGAAAAATGAAAAAAAATTATTTTTCACTAAAATGCTGGTGTTACCCTAAATTTTTCATTTTCACAAAGAAAACTAGGAAAAAAGCCCACCAAAATTTGTAACCTCATTTCTTCTGAGTAAGAACATACCCCATATGTGGATGTAAAGTGCTCTGCTGGCGCACTACAATGCTCAGAAGAGAAGGAGCACCCACTCCTGGACAAAGCCCCGCTGGGTGAAACGCGTTGGAGGTCTGGTGGGTAGCGGGGGGAGTTCTTTTGGATCCATGCCACCATTACATGTGGTTTTCATCCTCCTCTTGTGATCCAGTCTGTGTGCTTTTTAATATTTTGTCTTCTCAGTTTATCTTGTACAGTTTGGCACTTTATTCATGTGACTTGTATCGCATTGTATTGTATTCTATACATGCACATTCATTAATGAGGCAACGTTGCCCTTGCATTTGCCTTTTGTGTATATGATTCATTTATTTTCATTTTGACATACCTGTCTTTTTATACCATTGCTTAGCACACCTGGACTATTTCTTTACCCTTTTCATTGTCTAACCCTGCTCCCTGGTTTCCACTTTTGTTTGTCCACGCTGTGTTTGTGTTTTATATGTTTTGGAATTATTCTAAATAAAATTCATTTTATTTTACATATGGTCCGCTCTCAAGTGGTTTTTCCCTTTTTTGGTTCTACATCCAATTTTAAACAAAAAGTCGTGAAACACCTGTGGGGTGTTAAGGCTCACTGGACCCCTTGTTACGTGCCTCGAGGGGTGCAGTTTCCAAAATAGTATGCCATGTGTTTTTTTTTCTGTTCTGGCACCATAGGGGCTTTCTAAATGCGACATGCCCCACAAAAACCATTTCAGAAAAACTCACTCTCCAAAATCCCACTGTCGCTCCTTCCTTTCTGAGCTCCTTATAAGGAAAATGAATATTCCAAATAAATGATATATTGATTCACATATACAATATGTCTACTTTATGTTGGCATCATACAGTTAACATGTTTTTACTTTTGGAAGACATCAGAGGGCTTCAAAGTATAGCAGCAATTTTCCAATTTTTCACAACATTTTCAAAATCAAAATTTTTTAGGGACCAGTTCTGTTTTGAAGTGGATTTGAAGGGCCTTCATATTAGAAATACCCCACAAATGACCGCATTGTAAAAACTGCACCCCTCAAAGTATTCAAAGTGACATTCAAAAGGTTTGTTAACCCTTTATGTGTTTCATAGGAATAGCAGCAATTTGAAGGAGAAAATTCAAAATCTTCATTTTTTACACTCGCATGTTCTTGTAGATCCAGTTTTTGAACTTTTACAAGGGGTAAAAGGAGATAATTCTTCCTAAAATGTGTAACCCAATTTCTCTTGAGTAAAAAAATACCTCATATGTGTATGTCAAGTGTTGGGCAGGTGCAGTAGAGGGCTCAGAAGGGAAGGAGTGACAGTGGGATTTTGGAGAGCAAGTTTTTCTGAAATGGTTTTTGGGGGGCATGTCACATTTAGGAAGCCCCTATGGTGCCAAAACAGCAAAAAAAAAAAAAAAAAAACACATGGCATACTATTTTGGAAACTACACCCCTCAAGGCACGTAACAAGGGGTCCAGTGAGCCTTAACACCCCACAGGTGTTTGACGACTTTTCGTTAAAGTTCGACGTGTAAATGATTTTTTTTTCCCACTAAAATGCTAGTTTTCCCTAAAATAAAATTTTTTTTTACAAGGGATAATAGGACAAAATGCCCCCCAAAATATGTAACCCCATCTCTTCTGAGTATGGAAATACCCCATGTGTGGACATCAAGTGCTCTGCTGGCGCACTACAATGCTCAGAAGAGAAGGAGCGCCATTGAGCTTTTGGGGAAAAAAATTGTTTGGAATGGAAGTCAGGGGCAATGTGCGTTTACAAAGACCCCCGTGGTGCCAGAACAGTGGACCCCCCCAGATGTTACCCTATTTTGGAAACTACACCCCTCACAGAATTTAATAAGGGGTGCAGTGAGTATTTACACCCCACTGGCATTTGACAGATCTTTGGAACAGTGGGCTGTGCAAATGAAAAATAAAATTTTTCATTTTCACGGACCACTGTTCCAAAAATCTGTCAGACACCTGTGGGGCGTAAATGCTCACTATACCCCTTATTACATTACATAAGGTGTGCAGTTTCAAAAATGGGCTCACATGTGGGTATTTCTTTTTTTTGCGTTTATGTCAGAACCGCTGTAAAATCAGCCACCCCTGTGCAAATCACCAATTTAGGCCTCAAATGTACATGGTTGCGCTCTCACCCCTGAGCCTTGTTGTGCGTCCGCAGAGCATTTTACAACCACATATGGGGTATTTCCGTATTCAGGAGAAATTGCATTACAAATTTTGGGGGTCTTTTTTTCCTTTTAACGCTTGTGAAAATAAAAAGTATGGGGCAACACCAGCATGTTAGTGTAATTTTTTTTTTAAATTTTACACTAACATGCTGGTGTAGCCCCCAACTTTTCCATTTCATAAGGGATAAAAGGAGAAAAAGCCCCCCCAAAATTTGTAGTGCAATTTCTCCCGAGTACGGAGATACCCCATAAGTGGCCCTAAACTGTTTCCTTGAAATACGACAGGGCTCCGAAGTGAGAGAGCTCCATGTGTATTTGAGGACTAAATTAGGGATTTGCATAGGGGTATTCTACGCCAGTGATTCCCAAACAGGGTGCCCCCTGATGTTGCGAAATTCCCAGCATGCCCGGACAGTCAGTGGCTGTCCGGAAATGCTGCGAGTTGTTTTTTTGCAACAGCTGGAGGCTCCGTTTTGGAAACACTGCCATACAATACGTTTTTAATTTTTATTTGGGGGGACAGTGTAAGGGGGTGTATATGTAGTGTTTTACCCTTTATTATGTGTTAGTGTAGTGTAGTCTAGTGTTTTTAGGGTACATTCACACTGGCGTTTACGGTGAGTTTCCCGCTAGGAGTTTGCGCTGCGGCGAAAAATTTGCTGCAGCCCAAACTTGAAGCAGGAAACTTACTGTAAACCTGCCCGTGTGAACGTACCCTGTACGTTCACATGGGGGGGGCAAACCTCCAGCTGTTTCAAAATTACAACTCCCAGCATGTACTGACAGACAGTGCATGCTGGGAGTTGTAGTTTTGCAACAGCTGGAGGCACACTGGTTGGAAACCTTCAGTTAAGTTCTGTTACCTAACTCAGTATTTTCCAACCAGTGTGCCTCCAGCTGTTGCAAAACTACAACTCCCAGCATGTACTGATCGCTGAAGGGCATGCTGGGAGATACAGTTATGCAATAGCTGTAGGTACACAACTACAACTCCCAGCATGCCGAGACAGCTGTTTGCTGTTTGGGCATGCTGGGATTTGCAGTTTTGCAACATCTGGAGGGCTACAGTTTTAGAGAACACTGCAAAGTGATCTCCAAACTGTGGTCCTCCAGCTGTTGCAAAACTACAAATCCCAGCATGCCCAGACAGCAAACAGCTGTTTGGGCATGCTAGGAGTTGTAGTTTTGCAAGATCTGGAGGGATACAGTTAGAAACCACTGTATAGTGGTCTCTAACTGTAGCCCTCCAGCTGTTGCAAAACTACATATTCCAGCATGCCCAAACAGCTGTCCGGGCATGCTGGGAGTTGTAGTTTTAACTACACCAAAAGAAGAAGATACCAGTAAACTGATTTGGATACAAAAATAGTGGATAAACTTTATTAAAGTGCATTATAAAATCATACATAAAATACAAGGTACTAAACAGATGAAAGCTACAGAAAAAAGGTAGTGATACTAAATCCACAATGGTAGACAATACAGACGGCAGGGATGCAGTCCACAGATGTCAAATTGCAACATGCCCATAAGTAGTAAAAATAAATAATATAACATACATATAATGGATGTATAGAGCTGGTATATGTCCTCAAAGGGGCTATGGGTAAAGTGCAAATAACAAATTGTAAGGCACCTAGCCCTATTCAGAGGTTAGTCAGCAGCATTAGATAACAGCGAAGATAAGAGCATGAAAGACAGCATAAAGTAGCAAATACCTGCCATCTTCGCTGTTATCTAATGCTGCTGACTAACCTCTGAATAGGGCTAGGTGCCTTACAATTTGTTATTTGCACTTTACCCATAGCCCCTTTGAGGACATATACCAGCTCTATACATCCATTATATGTATGTTATATTATTTATTTTTACTACTTATGGGCATGTTGCAATTTGACATCTGTGGACTGTATCCCTGCCGTCTGTATTGTCTACCATTGTGGATTTAGTATCACTACCTTTTTTCTGTAGCTTTCATCTGTTTAGTACCTTGTATTTTATGTATGATTTTATAATGCACTTTAATAAAGTTTATCCACTATTTTTGTATCCAAATCAGTTTACTAGTATCTTCTTCTTTTGGTGTAGTTAGGTTATGATAGGATCCAGTTTACGCAATTGCCTGTCAGCCAATTGTGTTTGTTCAGTGACAGAGTTGTAGTTTTGCAATATCTGGAGGGCTACAGTTAGCGACCACTGTATAGTGGTCTCAAACTGTACCCTCCAGATGTTGCTAGACAACTCACCGGCTTCCGTACGATCCAGCCGCACGACATCGCCGCCCGCCGATCTCAGTCGCCCGCAGCCTCAGACGCCCGCCCGGATGGGTAAGTGGATCTTCGGCGCCGGTCCCCTTCGTTTCCCCGTTCTGCCCCGCCTATTGTGGGTGGGCAGGACTGGGAAAACGAAAGTTAATCCCCTCCACCCCCCCCCGATCTGCTATTGGTGGTTGCGTCTAGACCACCAATAGCAGAGATAGGAAGGGTGGCACCCCTGCCACCTCACTCCTATCCCTTCAGGGGGATCGTGGGTGTCTTAGACAGCTGCGATCTCCCTTATATTACGGGTCACCATAGACCCGTAATGACCAGGAATCGCGCAAATCGCAAGTGTGAATTCACTTGCGATTTGCTGCGATCGCCGACATGGGGGGTCTGATGACCCCCCTGGGCGTTTGCATGGGATGCCTGCTGAATGATTTCGGCAGGCATCCTGGTCCGATCCCCGCCCGGCGCGCACCGGAATTCTCCATGACGTACGCCTACGTCATGGGTCCTTAAGTACCAGGGTGTCATGATGTAGGCGTACGTCAAGGGTCCTTAAGGGGTTAGAGAGAATCTGTCATCAGCATCACCCAGTGGCACTTATAACTGTCTGTACAGTTTTCCCATCCGTGGCTCTGTCCCTCAGTTATGGCTGTTTTTCTGTGTAAGCAAATGAACTGGCTTGGTGCACTTGAGAAGTTCCCAAGCCCCAAGTGCACCTTAAAGTCCGGCCTACTTTCTCATAGCAAACGCTAAGCTTGTAGTTCAGGTGATGCCGATGACAGATTTCCTTTAAAATTAATTTTACATACAGCCCAAGCAATACATGGAGTTGTGGGAAATCCTGTGGTCTCCAGCTGTGACTGGATAGGTAAAACCAATCTGTAGTGCTGAAATAAGTTGCAGTGTAGTCCCGGCTTTATAGGGAAAGAAACATTTAAAATCCAATCACTGATTCTCATTGACTGAAAACACAGTAAAATCCATATAATACATTAGTAATGGCACCTACCAACTACCAGAACTACAAAAGTTCTGTATTATCAGATTATCATTGGAGTGTATCTAAATGTGCAATGTATTTGTGTGTCAGAGCTTCAAATACCCTGCTTTCCCTTACGTCCTAACCAGCAGCACAAGTGGGGGTTCATTTGCCCCTGTGAACTGGTGGGACAGACGGAATGTTAATGGAGTCAAGCAAGTAAAAAAGTTATTAATCACTAATTACAGGATTGACCTCAGGGGTTCCATTCCATTCAGCCTGAAGTTCTTACCCAATAGGACAACTTCTTGCTAAGTACCCACTTGTGCTGCTGGTTCGGATGTAAGGGAAGTGTTAATTTCTTAATGTTAATTTGTTTTCCCTTAGTCCTAACAGCAGCACACAAATATCTCTCCCTTGTTTGTTATATATTTTTCTTCTTGTTATATAACACACTGTTGTTGGGAGAGTATCCCCTCTTATTGGTAGGAAGTGGGGGCTAATTAGTCATTACCTTTTTACTTGCTTGACTTCATTAACATTCATTCTGTCCTACCAGTTCACAGAGGCAAATACACCCCAGTTGTGCTGCTGTTAGGACTAAGGGAAAACAAATTATGTTAAGAAATTAACACTTCTCTCAAACTGGCAACTTCTCCCTAACCCACCAACCTTAATTGATAGATCTCTCTTTAAAACAGAAACACATTTACCAATCAGGGGTGGTTGGGCTGGGCAAAAGTTGCCAGGGACGACCCAGATGACTCGTGCAGCATGAAATGGATAGCAGGTTCCCTTTAAAAGGTCTGTGTGTTGCTTAAGACATCTTAAAGAACAAGAAAACATACTGAAAAAAAAAAAGAGATGAGTTGAGGCGGGACCATTAAAAGTATAACAATGATTAGTGGGTTTATTAGCTGCAGTCATAGTAATGTAACAGAAATGGATGAAGATGTTCCAGGTCGAGCACTGATAAATAGTTAAAATCTAAAAATGGTCTGATCGCTTAGTCTACAGGTAGAAAGTAGAATCTTACAAGGCAAGTATTGCCTTACAACAAGTCATTCCAGTCACTAATATGACTGATATTCTGTCCATGCTGAACAAAATGGCTGCCATGGGCCGAAAAGTGCAATGATCCTGTTAATCCAGGAAGAAGATGTTATTGAATTGTGTTGCACAAAGCTTCTTGATTTCATCTGGAAAATGAGAATGAAAAAGAAATATTAGTTATGAAAATTAAATAGATTTATATATTTGTTTTCTGCAAATGTTTTTATTATAGTTATATTTTTAGTTGAGAATAAATTGATGGTTCAGTTGAAAGCTAAAGTCATACAGAACTTTTTAAGTCCTATTCAGTATTTACAGCTACAAACTCCCATCATGCCTGCACAGCCTTAGGGGAGGTTCAAGGATTCCCTACAGTGCAGAGTGTTGGACTACTAGAAGGATCTACAGATGCAGCGGGCATTGTAAACACTGGGGCCCTGTCACACAGAAGGATTTACATACTGGTCAATATTCCCAATATTCCCATTTGCCAGAGAACCAAGTTGGTTTCCTTGTACAAACTAGGAAACTTGAATATTCGTTTTACTGTACTTCCTTCTTTAGTAAATTCCATTAAAATTTCTTCACCACCATGAATTCACCATGTGCCATGATACTCAATGGGGAAAACGTATATCATAATATGTTCCCAAGAACATTCATTGTTGATAGATATTAAATACGTACATGCATTTGCTATTTATAGTGCACATTACATATATGTCCATAGGTCAATGTAGAGAGATCATCTATTGTGATGTGCACAATAAATAGCTGAGTAGTTGGGACCCCCATGATCAGCAGTGTGTTATGTATACATGGATGTGCATACTTAATCCCTTAATGACGCAACAATTTTTCAATTTGCTAATTATGAGGCTTCCAACTAGAGATGACTTATCCTGCATAAATTAGTTCAGCTTTCAGGTGCTCCGGTGGGCTGAAAAAGGTGGATACAGTCATAGGAAAGAGTCTCCTAGGACTGTATCCACCTTTTCCAGCCCACGGGAGCACCTAAAAGCTGAACTAATTTATGCAGGATAAGGTATCAACTGCCGAGCCGAGAAGTTCATGACGAATCAAATTTACTGTAAGTTCGCTCATCTCTACTCCCAACCACTCAGATTTTATTGTGTAATCCCAAAAAAAAGGGCCTGCAATGCTATTTTACAATTTTTTTTATGCTTTTGAAGGGTTAATGCCAGACATCAGGGACCATGTCGATGACCGGTGTAATTAAGAAAACTGTTTCCCTGTAGCAGAATGTGACCTCCACACAGGGACATACTTTTCTGCTTAACGGCCTGCTCCCTCTCACTCCCTTACCCCTAACCCAAACCCCTAACCCTAATCCTAACCCTAAACCTCTAATCCTAATCCCTAATTCTAAACCTTACCTGTAATTCTAATCCTAAGGGTCACAGTTTTTTTTCACTTCACCGGCATTAGTAGCGAGTCCCGGCTGCTGATAGCAGCCAACACTAACCGGGAATAAAATGTGTTTCCTAGACCCTAACCCCAACAAGCTGTGTTGTTAAAGGTATTTCTATGGACAATGGATATTTTACAAAACCTAGCTAAATGGGGGATCACCCTGAGAGTAATACATATAGGGTGCTGCCCAGTGTAAAGAAAAAAAACTATGCAAAGCTATTAAAAAAAGAAAAACACTTTACAGCACACACCTAATTCAGTTCTGACTTTATGACACATGGTCATATACAAAATGACTCCTGTAAAAAGATTTTAAAAAGCCCATCTCTGAGCGTGTTCCACATCCAGTGGGGCCATGGACCTCCACCTGTATAGGACCAGTGGTACTACTATTTGTACATATTGGACAATAAATCAGACAGGCCTAGATCATGTACAAACCTGAATCAAACAACCCAAACTCTGTGTCAGGTTTGTGTGTGTGACCTAGTCCTCTACCTGCAAACAGCTTCATACACTCTATAGTGGCTGACCGGGCTTACTGCAGACCAGTTTTCATTGTAGTGAATGGGAGCAAAGCTGCAGTAACCCAGCATGCCCACTACACAGCGTAGGGAGCTGTCTGCTTAGATCACTGTATATGTGGGAGCTGTAGTTCTGGTAAAAAGCTCCATATAAAGTCCAGTGGCCATGCTGGGTTACTACAGGTCAGCTCCCATTAAAGTAAATGGGATCTGATCTGCAGTATTGCAGGACAGCCACTAAACAATCTAAGGCACTGTCTTCTTTCATCTCTTTTACTGAATAAATGGACATCACGGCTTAAAACAAGCAGCTGATTGGCTGAGGTGCCACATGACTCTCGTCAATCAGATTCATTGATATCGATTCATTGATAACTGAAAAAAACCCTTTAAGCATGTATTTCACTGGATGAAGTAAATGGCCCATTTGACATCCCTTTAACTTTAAATGGGCACAATCATTAAAACGAATTTTTGCTATTGCACTCCTAATGATAAAATAAATCTTTCTAATGTACTTTTCCTAAAATAAAAAGGAAGTTTTCTATGTTTTGTTTGTGTTTAAAAAAAAGCTGCCACTAGGTGTCTCCCTACTTGTCCAGAGCACATCATTCCTCCCCCCTGCATTTCTTGCACAGACTTTGGACTCCTGCTGGCCTGGCAGAAGTCCAAAATCAGGAAATGCAGTCTGGAGTGTTGAGGGGTGTGTACAGCCTCATCCAATCAGAGCTCATATCACACTGAACTGCTCTGGGCTGTGTGTAGCAGAGTGAGGGAGAAGGTTCTCCCCTGTATGGCTTCAGATGATGTCACGCCTGCTGGGGAACGCCCCTTCCCTGTCTGTGAATGAGACTGAGCAGAAAATACAGAGCAATATCAAGGTAGAAAACTAAAAAATTATAAAAATAAAGGCAGGGGGTGGTTTATCATGATGGAGGCAGTGAACTGGGGGGATTATAAAATTTAACAAGATCATGAGAGGTGCTCTTTAAAGATAGTCATCTCCTACCTTAAAGGGACAGATGGCAGGGATTGCCATATGAAGAGTCTGCTTAGAGTGGCTGGATTGTTATGGTTCTAGGCAAAGAGCCATAGGACTGAGTGACGGTTGCAGGCAACTGCTGATAATACGCAAGGGACTTTTATCAATACGTAAGTAAAACTGCACCTCCATTTCCTAGGCAGACAAATCTCTGGTGTCCTTGGACCAATGTGACTTTATCTATGATAAAATTATGGGCCATATGAGGTCTCGATTACGCGACAGGTCAGATAGGGCGGTAGCTCTGAATCAGCAAAGCTGCCTTTGTACTTAGGGGAACCCAAAGAGATGTAATTGCGTGTAATAGGCACCATGTACTGTCAGCAGATCTAAAGGGAGCAGCCGGCTATTAATATCCATACATTCAGATGCAATTACAGCCTAAATCTGACATATATACGTGTGCGGCGGCAAGCAGCCTATTTCCTGCGCATCAATCATTCAGCTAAGTGACAATTACGGTTGTCAAAACACTTTGTGAATAACACTGGCACCTGCGATGACTGCAATGACACTCCGGGCTTTAATCCTGACATTTATACCCTACGGGGATTAGCACATTGTAATGGGACCTACTGAATTCAGCTACGTCTTCAATGTCAAGGTGCAAGGGCCCTGCTTGGTTTTTAATTATTAAGACCATCTGCTGAAAAAAAAGATGGGATGAATATTGATGACGTCTCGGAGCCCTTCCAAAGTTTGGCATGAAGCGGTAACGCGAAACCCTCAGTGGCAACATGACCTGACGGAGAGATGCCGAGGTATTTGAAGGGCTACCACTTCTGTCAGTTCTCATGCCTCGCATATGTAAAATGGGGGGGAGATGAAATTATTTGGAAGTCAGGGCTCAAGAACAGATTCCTGGTCTTAGAACCTTCGTAGACGCAAGAATCGGCTGAATAAAACAAATGTTTATAGTGGAGTATTTAAAAAAAGTATTTTCAAATAGTAGGGCAGTGCTTCCTAACCAGGGTACCTCCAGCTGTTGCAAAACTACAACTCCCAGCATGCCAGACATCCAACGGCTGTTTGGGCATGCTGGGAGTTGTAATTTTGCAACTGCTGGAGGCTGGTTCAGGAAACACAAAGTATTAGTAAATTGTGGAATAATAAAAAAAGAGAAAGGAAGATATTGAACAATTTAAAATCCTACTGAGCAATTTAAAAAGTCTGCCATAGATATACCTCATACAGTACATGCCTGGTGTAATACTTAAAGGGGTACTCCGCCCCTAGACATGTTATCCCCTATCCAAAGGATAGGAGATAAGATGTTTTATCGCGGGGGTCCAGCCGCTGGTACCCCCGCAATCTCTGTGCAGCACCCAGCATTCGTTTAAACGCTGAGTGCGGGCAGCAGGGTCGTGACATCATGCCATGCCCCCTCAAAGAAAGTCTATGGGAGGGGGCGTGGCGTCACGACCCAGCCACCCGCTCCAAGCATTCGGAACAAAATGTTCCGAACACTGGGGCAGCGGAGGACCCCCGTGATCTCCGGTCCGGCGATGTGGAGTTACAGCAGTCACGCCTCCTCCCATAGACATGAATGGAGGGGGCGTGGCGGGTGTGGTTGCCCGTTATCCAGCACAGAGTGGAGTTCGCTCCATGCACCGGATGACTGGAGTGCAGCTGCGGCGATCACATGGGTCAGCAGCCAGACCCCTGCGATCAGACATGTCAGCCCCTATCCTTTGTATAGGGAACAACATGTCTAGCGGTGGGAGTACCCCTTTAAAGAAACCTATCACAGTTCTATCTGCAGGCGTCACGTTATAGAGCACGAGGCGCTGAACAGATTGATATATAACCTTGTGGGAAAAGTTCCAGGATAACTTGTCATTTATTTAAGCAAATCTCTGCTCATTCTGGGCTTCGTAGTCCTGTGGGCGGTGCTAATCAGTGACTGACAGCTTTCTCTCTTTTAAGTATGCAAGTAGAGAGCTGCCATTTACCGAGTAGGACCGCCCAATTAACTAGTTAGACCAGAATAAGCTAAGTAGTCAGATTGAACAGAGATTACATGGGTAAATGACAAGTTGTCCTAGCATCTATCCCACAAAACCATATATCAATCTGCCCAGCTCCAGCTGCTCAGGAACATAATGCATGCAGACTGGACTCCATTTTCAATGTGACAGGTTCCCTTCAAAATCTTATGTGGCAGTAATGTTGGGGAAACCCTGCAGATTATAGCTGATCCCCTTTAAGCTTCTACATAACCGAGCTGCTACCAGAATCTTTTTAGAAGTAGCAAATGACCAGACAATGCATGTTCTGCAAAATCAAATTGAGTGTGCCTCATCCCCCATGTACCATCAATGGAATTCTGTCAATTAAGAAGTGGATCTGTCAGCAGCCCCTCTCCTCTCTCCACAGAATACACATGCTACAAATTTGTTTGCTGACATTAGAGGATCTGATTTCCTCACACCAGACTTTGCTATGGCTTCTGTACCACGCTTGTTTTTCAGTGTTTTAAAATCTGAAAAACAAGCGTTCCGAAATTGACTGCAAAATGCTACAAAGATGTAGAATACGAAAAGGCTCTTTATAAAGATTGGTGATTATTAGATTTTAAATGGTCACTGTCATTTTATACAGCTTCCCACCCTGTGATAATCTGTGATTTGTAACCTATTTATAGATCTTTATATTTACCATCGTTGCCTATTGTTTTTGAATTCCATTTCTAATAACACAGACTAGGATAGAACACAAGAATTAGGGGCAGGGCTTAGCTTGTGCTATGTACAGGTGAGAGAGGGTCTGGATCGTGCACCTACAATCTGTGAGCTTGGCTGCATCCTTCAGAAGATCTACACTGAGTAACCAGAAAACCAAAGCTTTCCTCTCATTTCAGAACCAGCAGCAGTATAGTGCTCAGTGTATCTCCTTCCTTGCGGTGTTGCTACAATTTCTTTAAATTCTGCTCACAATGCACCTTGCAAAGCTAGAGCATTAGTAACCTCTTATACCTCTACATGCCACAAAACTGTAAATCATAAATACATTGCTGCAGGTTGAGACAAATGTACTTTTCCAGTACGTATGTCATGGCAGTGATAAGTATGTGCTATGTTGTACAAATCAGTAGGGTAAAGGAAGAACATGTGTGCAAACAGCCCAACTCCAGTCTCAACTCCCCTGAATGTAGAGAAAGTAGCTGTGCATCATGGAGGGGGCTCTCAGAGGTTTAGCAACATCAGTGAGCACCACAAGCACCATGTCAGTACTACGTTTAATCACAAAATCAGGTAAGCCATTAAAGGATTTTTAAAGGTAAACTGTCACCACCCCCACTGGCTGGTAGTGCATGGGATGCTGATCATCATGCCCGGATCCATCCAGCAGTTCGCCTGATATCTTCATTTTTCAAGATATGCAAATCCTCTTCTAACTGGCACAGGCAGGGTTACAGCCTTCATCTGGCACTGTGACGTCACCGCCGCTCGGCCCGCTGCACCGCCCAGCTTATGCTTCTTGTGTAAGTCAGGGATCCACTTGAATCAGGTGGTCATAACGTGGCAAGTGGGCTGGTACGCATTTATCAGAATGTATGCTAACTACTTGAGAGTTTTTGTAGAAGCAATAGATCAACATACAATATGTGGTTGTGCAGCCATAGCTTTTTTACTATACTTGTGTCAAAACAAGTTATATAAATCCAGGATAAAAGGTAATTGCTATATATTACAGATCTGATACTTAGCTAAAGCTTCACTACCCATTGTAAACACACAGGAAGCGGCACATGCGCGGTGGAGTCACATACAGAACGGGGAAGAGAGGGAGATCCGGAGGGAGGGCATGAATATGCATAAGCCAGGCGGTGCTGCGGGCCGAGTAACAGTGATGTCACAGTGCCAGATGAAGGCAGTAACCTCTCCCATGCCAGTTAGAAGAAGATTTGCATATCTTTAAAGATGAAGATATCAGGCGAACGGCTGGACAGATCCGGGCATAGTAGGAATCATATTGATCAGCGTCCCCCGCACTCCCAGCCAGTACCTCTGGTTAGTGTGTGTGTGTGCGTGGGGGGGGGGGGGGGGGGGGGGGGTTGGTAATAGTTTTCCTTTAGTGACTTACTTGATTTTGTTATTTAACCCTACACAGTACTAACATGGTGATCTCCCAAGCTTGAAGCACATAGCAAAGTAAACTTGGTGATTTGTTCACACTGGTGTGGTGCTGTAAGGTGGCCATTTTTACTGTGGCACTAAGTCTGAAGTCTGTGGGGTGGCGTGGCCCAGACCCCAGCGTGCTAGAGCTAACAGTAGTGGGGCTGCTGAATCACTGGGTCATTCCTTCTACCAGCATGGGTGTTTAGGCACTGGTGGCCACTGCCTGGCGTTGCAGTATTTTAAGTTAGAGATCCACTTGAATCAGGTGGTCATAACGTGGCAAGTGGGCTGGTACGCGTTGATCAGAATGTATGCTAACTACTTGATAGTTTTTGTAGAAGCAATAGATCAACATACAATATGTGGTTGTGCGGCCATACCTTTTTTCCTATACTTGTGTCAAAACAAATTATAAAAATCCAGGATAAAGGTAATTCCTATATATTACAGATCTGAATCTTAGCTAAAGCTTCACCTCCTGCACTACCCATTTTAGAAGATCTCACCAGTTGTATAATACACTGGATACTCACCATTTACTTCAATTAAATTGGAATTCTTTTGGTTTAAGATGACATACAGCTCCCGTTGGTCAGACTTCTTCCCTACAACCCAGTAATCACTCATGGCTTTTACTATGATTTCTTCATCTTCATCAACTCTAGAAAAGTGCAAATATTAACATTACATGTGTGGTTGGTGGGGGAGGGCATGACTGTTGTGATCCCTATTGATCATGAGAAGTGAAGGGGGTTGGCACTGTGTGTAAAAACTCCAAGAGTCAAAGCTGTAGGTATGGTATTCTAGCCTAAATAAATTCACTTCTTATGGTCAGTAGATACCGAAAGTTGATACTTACAAGTGCAGGACCCCTCACAGTGCATATGGTCATGATAATCTATTGTGGGTGAAAATAAAGCTGGGAACAGATGAATCACTAGAACTGTAAAACATTACTTCACTCTCAGAACATGTCCAATCCTTATCTTTTGTAAAAAAAAAAGTCTTAGAGCTATTATTGGGGTATATTTACATCATGGTCGGATTCCCTGCAAACATCCTGCTATGAGAACACTGAGCAGCTGTAAGAGTGGCTAAAACCTAGGGAGAATGAAAAGAGAACTCCCATATGCCCGGAATAAAAATAAGGAGATTTTTATTTACTTACCGTAAAATCTCTTTCTCGGAGGATCAATTGGGGGACACAGACCGTGGGTGTATGCTGCTGTCTCTAGGAGGTGTGACACTATGGTAATAAAAAAAGTCGGCTCCTCCCAGCAGGATATACCCGCCTTCAGGCCCTGAGCTAATCAGTTTAAGTTCCAGAGCAATAGAAGGAGACCAACAGGTCAAGAAAAAAACCCAAGCTGTCCGAGAACCAGAAGAAAAAAAACATAACCGAACACACACTCGGACAGAGAACCAAAGGAAACCCCAAAAAGGGCGGGAGCTGTGTCCCCCAATGGATCCTCCGAGAAAGAGATTTTACGTTAAGTAAACAAAAATCTCCTTTTCTCTATCGGCTCCATTGGGGGACACAGACCGTGGGACGTACCAAAGCAGTCCCTTGGGTGGGCAGATAAGCAGTCAGGCAGACGGCCGATCCACTGCCGCCTGCAACACTTTACGACCCAGACTAGCATCAGCCGATGCGAAGGTATGAACTAGGTAGAACCTCGAGAAAGTGTGCAACGACGACCAGGTAGCCAGCCGCCTTGCAAATCTGCAAGGCCGAGGCCCTATTCTGGAGAGCCCAACAGAACGGGTAGAATGAGCCACAACTCTGAAACCAGGAATCTTCCCCTTACAGCGATAGGCAGACCGAATCCACTGAGAAATGGTGGCCTTGGAAGCAGGTTGTCCCTTACGACGACCTTCCGTAAGTACGAAAAAGGAATCACACTGACGAAACGAAGAAGTGATGGAGAGATAAGACTGAACAGCCCGAACTACATCCAGCTTGTGTAGTAAGCGCTCCTTAGGATGAGAAGGAGCAGGACAAAAAGGACGGGAGGACGATGTCCTCATTGAGATGAGAGGCCGAAACCACCTTAGGCAAAAAGGAAGGGTCTGGCCAGAAAACAACCTTGTCCTGGTGGATCACCAGAAACGGAGAATGGCAGGAAAGAGCTGCCAATTCAGACACCCTCCGGATGCAGGTGATAGCAACAAGAAACGCCACTTTCCAAGAAAGAAGGTGGAGAGACACCTCTCTAAGGGGCTCAAAGGGTTCACCCTGGAGGGTACTCAGAACCAAATTCAAGTCCCAAGGGGGAGAGGGTGACCGATAAGGAGGAACAGCATGCGCCACTCCTTGAAGGAAGGTCCGGACATGAGAATTAGAAGCCAGGGGACGCTGGAAGAGAATAGCAAGGGCCGAAACCTGACCTTTAAGTGAACTGAGAGACAACCCCAGTTCCAACCCCGACTGCAAAAAGGAGAAAAGACGGGGAGCCGAGAAGGTTACCGGGGATAAGTCCTGAGCTTCACACCAACGAAAATAAGACTGCCAAGTACGGTGGTAAATTCTTGTGTAGGAGGGCTTACGAGCCCTGAGCATGGTGTGAATGACTTGGAAAGAGAACCCGCAGGCCCTCAAAACCGCGGTCTCAACCGCCATGCCGTCAAATGCAGCGACTGTAAATTGGGGTGGCAAAGAGGACCCTGAGAGAGCAGGTCCGGACACAGTGGCAGTGGAGTGTCGTCCAGGAGCCTGACTACGTTGGCGTACCACGACCTTCGGGGCCAATCTGGAGCTACCAGAATGGCGGGGGACATCCTCTGTTTTGAGCTTCCTCAGCACCCTGGAAAGGAGCGGAAGGGGAGGGAACAGATAGGGTAGGGCAATCCCCGACAAGGAATCACTAGGGCGTCCACAGCCAGAGCCTGAGGGTCCCGGGACTTGGACACAAAAGGAAGGATCTTCCGATTATGCCGGGATGCTAAGAGGTCCACGTCCGGAATGCCCCAAAGGTCGCAGAGTTGCGCGAAGACCTCTGGATGTAGAGACCACTCGCTGGGGTCGGGTGAGGACCGACTGAGGAAGTCCGCTTCCCAGTTGAGCACTCCCGGAATGTGAATCGCCGAAATGGCCGGGACTTTGCTTTTTGCCCAGGTGAGAATTTTGGTCACCTCGGCCATGGCTGCCGAGCTGCGAGTGGAGCCCTGTCGATTTATGTACGCCACGGCCGTGGCGTTGTCCGACTGGACACGGACAGGACGGGACTGAAGACGGTACTCCCAATGAAGAAGACAAAGAAGAATCGCCTGTAATTCCAATATGTTTATCTGAAGAAGGGTCTCTCTGGGAGACCAGAGTCCCTGAACCGTCCAATCCCTGAACACGCTGCCCCAGCCAGACAGGCTGGCATCCATTGTAACTACCTGCCAGTGAAGGGGAAGAAATGACCGCCCTTGGAGAAGAAGGGGGAAGCGGAGCCACCGGAGCAGAGACTGAAGGACCCTGCGAGGGAGAGCAATCTGACGACCGAGGGACAGAGGAGACCTGTTCCATCGAGAGAGAATCGCCAATTGAAGGGGGCGATAATGAAACTGGGCAAAGGGTACGGCCTCCATAGTTGCCACCATCCGACCCAGGACTTCCATACAAGTGCGGATGGGGACTGAGACCTGGGTCCGAAGGGAGCAGACCCCCGACAGAAGAGGCAGAGGTTTGTCAGGCGGGAGGCAAATTCAGGCAGAGGCCGTGTCGAATTGAAGTCCCAAGAAGGTTAGAGAGACTGGGTAGGACAGAGGACTGACTTGTCCCGGTTGAACGAAGCGATTCAGAGTGTGGAGAGTGACGTCCAGATTCTCCAGAGTCTGGGCTCTGGTTGGAGCCTTAATGAGAAGGTCAGCCAGGTAGGGTATCACCGAGATTCCCCTTGACCGTAACAGGCCCATAACTGGCGCAAGGATCTTTGTAAAGACCCGAGGAGCCGTGGCTAGACCAAAGGGGAGGGCTACGAATTGAAAATGCCCCTACAGAACCGCAAAGCGGAGGTAACGATGATGGCCTGGAAATATTGGCACATGGAGGTAGGCATCCTTGATGTCCACCGATGAAAGGAACTCCTTGTTCCAGGGACACAACCACCGAACGGAGAGATTCCAATCGGAACTGGCGGATAAGAAGATGACGGTTGAGACGCTTTAGGTCTAGGATTGGTCGCACAGAACCGTCCTTCTTGGCAACCACAAAAAGATTGGAATAGAAACCCCGTAACCGTTCCCCTGGAGGAACGGGAACGATAACCCCCTGGAGAAGCAGAGACTGGAGAGCCGCTCGAAATTGCGTCGCCAGAGAAGGAGACCGGGGGGCCCGGAATCGGAAAAAAAGATCCCTCGGAAGGGAGGCGAATTTGATTCGGTAACCGTTGGACACCACGTCCCTGACCCAACAGTCCTGAATGTGTGAGGTCCAGATGTCTCGAAAAAGTAAGAGACGACCTCCCACCCGAGAAAAAAACTTGGGTGGGGGCCTCACTTCATGCAGAAGTGGGTTTGCGGTTGCCTGATTTGGGCGCAAAACGGCCGGACCGGTTGGAGTCCGACTTCCAAGACGGGCGTGCCCGGAACGAGGGAGCCTTCTTGTCCCGCGAGGGCGCCTGCCAGGACCCTTTGCTGGAGCCAGAGGTCCGAAAGGACCGTAAGGAAAAGGACTTCCTTTGGGAAGTATGGCGAGCCTTATTTTGAGGCAACAAGGAACTCTTACCTCCCGGTCGCAGTCACATACACACACACAGTGAAGTACACAATGAAAACAGAGTACATGCCCCCTCAGATGCCACTGCTCCCCCAGAATAAAAGTCCAGCCCCAGTATAAGCCAGCCCCATAACCTGAAAAGGTGGGCCAAAAACAGGGGGTCTCCAGAGGTTGCAAGTCCGCACCTAAGGAGAAAAAAGGGGGGGGGGGGGGGGGGGGAAGTACTTACCTCAGTCAGAAGAACTTACCTAATGGAGTCTTCAGTGAAGTCTTCAGTCAGCTTTAGTTACCTGCATCACGCCTGGCTGCTATGCGCGAGCGAGGCGAGCAGCAAAATAGGGGGACCTGGACCCATGAGGTACCAACCCAGGCGCAGACCGTTGGCGAGGGGGGGGTGAACAGCGCATATACGCAATGTCTGTGCCCCCTTACTGCAATGGGGAAACAGGGAACCGGAGTCCCCACCTGAAAAGAGAAAAGAAAAAGGAATAAAAAAAACTAACACGTCCGTATACTGGGAAAACAAAAAATCAGAAGACCTGGTCTGGAGAAGACCTGGTCTGGAGAAGACCTGGTCTGGAGAATTCCAGACCATGTCCACCTCCTTCAGACACCAAGCTTAAACTGATTAGCTCAGGGCCTGAAGGCGGGTATATCCTGCTGGCAGGAGCTGACTTTTTTTTATTACCATAGTGTCACACCTCCTAGAGACAGCAGCATACACCCAAGGTCTGTGTCCCCCAATGGAGCCGATAGAGAAAATAAGCTTTGACTTTCTTCTGCCCATCTCCTGATGCCACTGGAAAGGCTCTCCCGCCCTTCAGCCCTAATCTTCTTCCAGTTTTTGGTGCCTGACTCTGCGCTTAACTGAGTGGCAGTGTGATGTTTGGGGCATGGGCCAGTCCTCCTTCTTTGTGCTTGGGCCAGTTACATGACCCTGCGCTCAACCTATCACCGCCAAGGAGGGAAATCACTGTGGCCATCGCAATATGACGTGTCAGGCACCAAAATCCAGAAGAAGATTAGTGCCGAGGATGTGAGAGCAATTCCAGCAGTATCGGGGAAATAGGTGATGGTAAGTTTATTATTTTCATACTAGCAGCCCGGGCATATAGGGGAAATTAACATTTTGGGAGTTCTCCTTTAAAGCTGTCTATACATTACATGGACAGTTATTTGAGTACATTTTTCCACCAGGGTAAAGTCAGGCCAAATTGGACTTATCTAGGCAAAATCACCTGTTTGCTCAGGGTGCCGGCTGTATTCTGAAAGGGGTTGTCTATGAATACCACCCCTTGTAAAGCTCACCTTGTAAAATCATTATTTATATCTCCAAGAATTTTCATAAGCTCCGGCTGTACAGAGGTAAGCGAGACACTTGGCGTTTTCTTGAGGTGTATTGTACTTTTCTCTGCTAGGTTCATGTGATTGAAATAAATAAACTTGAAATGAGGTTCCTTCTCCGACCTAGAAATAAAAAGAGAATTTATGTTCACAAACATGAAGAAAACAATCTACTTGCTCAGAATGGAGGCAGACACTACATATAGGACCTCATGTCGCTCCATCTTTTATATGTATAAAGTGCATCAGTCTGATGTTACATAAACTTTAAATGGAAGAAATGCCCCGTACAACATCAACCAATGTATTGTGTAAGAGAAGAGTTTCCACGCACCCAGATATTCTTCTGTTGATATTGTATTGTTCACAGATGTCAGATGCTAACACTGTAAGTTGAGGTCCTACGAGGCTGTCCAGTTTTCGACAGAAATCTGGCGTTAGTTGCACAGATACTAAAAAAAGAAAAAAGAAAAAAAAAAAAAAGAAGAAGATGAAAGAACAAGAGTAAAAATACTGATAAACCTGTCTACATTCTTTATGGACATAATAAAAACTTGTTATGCAGTGGTAGCTAACATACAAACTCTTAATATTAGACGTTAATACGTTCCATATACCGTATATACTCGAGTATAAGCCGACCCGAGTATAAGCCGAGACCCCTAATTTCAACCCAAAATCCCAGGAAAAGTTATTGACTCGAGTATAAGCCTAGGGTGGGAAATACCTCATCCCCCCCTGTCATCATCCAGACCCGTCATTAACATCCTCATCATCCCCTTGTCATCATCCCACACATCCCCCCTTCATCATCCCCTTGTCATCATCCCACACATCCCCTTATCATCCCACACATCCCCCCTTCATCATCCCCTTGTCATCATCCCACACATCCCCTTATCCCACACATCCCCCCTTCATCATCCCCTTGTCATCATCCCACACATCCCCTTATCCCACACATCCCCCCTTCATCATCCCCTTGTCATCATCCCGCACATCCCCTTATCCCACACATCCCCCCTTCATCATCCCCTTGTCATCATCCCACACATCCCCTTATCCCACACATCCCCCCTTCATCATCCCCTTGTCATCATCCCACACATCCCCCCTTCATCATCCCCTTGTCATCATCCCACACATCCCCTTATCATCCCACACATCCCCCCTTCATCATCCCCTTGTAATCATCCCACACCCCCCCCTTCATCATCCCCACCCCCCTTCATCATCCCCACCCCCCTTCATCATCCCCACACCCCCCCCCCCCTTCATCATCCTCTTCTCATCATTCGCCCTCAGTGGTCTTCAACCTGCGGACCTCCAGAGGTTTCAAAACTACAACTCCCAGCAAGCCCGGGCAGCCATCGGCTGTCCGGGCTTGCTGGGAGTTGTAGTTTTGAAACCTCCGGAGGTCCGCAGGTTGAAGACCACTGCGGCCTTCAACATCATCCAGCACCCTCTCACCCCCTTTAGTTCTGAGTACTCACCTCCGCTCGGCGCTGGTCCGGTGCTGCAGGACTGTCCGGTGAGGAGGTGGTCCGGTGAGGAGGTGGTCCGGGCTGCTATCTTCACCGGGGAGGCCTCTTCTAAGCGCTTCGGGCCCGGAATAGAGCCGTTGCCTTAACAACGACGTATCTGCGTCGTTGTCAAGGCAACGTGACTATTCTGAGGCCGGGCCCGAAGCGCTTAGAAGAGGCCTCCCCGGTGAAGATAGCAGCCCGGACCACCTCCTCACCGGACCACCTCCTCACCGGACAGCCCTGCAGGACCGGACCAGCGCCGAGCGGAGGTGAGTACTCAGAACTAAAGGGGGTGAGAGGGTGCTGGATGATGTTGAAGGCCGCAGTGGTCTTCAACCTGCGGACCTCCGGAGGTTTCAAAACTACAACTCCCAGCAAGCCCGGACAGCCGATGGCTGCCCGGGCTTGCTGGGAGTTGTAGTTTTGAAACCTCTGGAGGTCCGCAGGTTGAAGACCACTGCGGGTGGGGGAGTTCACTCGAGTATAAGCCGAGGGGGGTGTTTTCAGCACGAAAAATCGTGCTGAAAAACTCGGCCTATACTCGAGTATATACGGTAGTAACACTTTAATAGTGGGTGCTCTGTGCACTTTACTTCCCTCTTAGAGCCCAAGGTCCATTTTCTAATAAAGTATTCAGCCTTGTGCTAAAATAAAACAAAAATCAAGCTTTTTCCCCATCACTCTCCACTCAATGTCCCAAAATAAGAATGTAAAAACAGAATGCTAGTAAAAGTTTAAATATTGCATTGACATAAGTATTCACGCCCTTTACTCAGTACTTCTTAAAGGGGTACTCTGCTGCTCAGTGTTTGGAACAAACTGTTCCGAATGCTGGAGCCGGCGCCGGGAGCTTGATGTCACACCCCCTCCCATAGACTTGCATTTAGGGGGTGAGGCTATGATGTCACGAGCTGCTGAGCAGCGGAGTACCCCTTTAAAAGGGGTACTCCGGTGGAAAACTTTTTTTTTTTAAATCAACTGGTGCAAGTTAAACAGATTTGTAAATTACTTAAAAAAATCTTAATCCTTCCAGTACTTATTAGCTGCTGAATACTAAAGAGGAAATTATTTTCTTTTTGGAACACAGTGCTCTCTGCTGACATCTCTGTCCATTTTAAGAACTGTCCAGAGTAGGAGAAAATCCCCATAGAATACATATGCTGCTCTGGGCAGTTCCTAAAATGGACAGGTACCACCTACCACGGTACCTGACAGTCATCTTTTCTTTAACTCCCAGTTCCTCTGCAGCAATCCGGTCTAAGGAAGGTCTTAATTGACCGAAACGTCACTTTGATTATTGGATTGCTAAAATAAAAACTACCTCTTTTTCCACCGCAAGTGGTGTGCTACGTTGTTTTTTTTGTTTTTTTTTTATCCAGACATCTATTTACTGTCGATATATGGTAGAACCATTCTAAGCAGTGTCCAAGGCTTTAAAGCTCTTACCATGTCTAAGCACTTACACCACAGTTTTGCTCAGGAATGAGGGAGGTGGAGAATCCTGGAGCCAAGTGGTCATGCTGACATAGAGTAAGAAGAGAGGGGATACACGCAGTGGGGGTATTTACAAGCTTATTATAGGGCAGGATTGTAAGCCATACATCTAGCTTGCACACTGTGCTGTCAAGGGTCAAAGCGTTTAACAGCAGTGTGTCACTGAGTATGCTATGCAGCTTATTCTCAACTGTCCAAAACCCTTCATGCTATTTCTTTTGTAGACTGCCCGAAATCTACAACTGGTAAGTCATTATATTTCTCTTTTTCTGTAGACATGGCTCCATTCACACTTGGAATAGCTATTTATTTTTTTTTTTAAACACATTTTTTATGGCTCCTGTGAAAACAGAGATCAAGGTGCCAATGTGAATACGGTCTAATGAAAAAAGACCCGATGGGAAAAACAACTCTGCAAGTTGTCGCCTAATGGAGCAGTACTGCAGAGCACCAAGAATATGCATATCCAGTCTAGTAATTGGCCCCCTTAAAAAAACACAATACACCATCCTATGGCACATTGACACAACCTGTAACTGTGAGGTCTTTCAGATCTAATAATGACTATTAATGATCAGTTTACCAAAAACATATACTGTAAAGGGCAGCACGGTGGCTCAGTGGTTAGCACTGTTGTCTTCAAATCCCACTTAGGACAACAAACGGAAAATGGAAAGGGACCTCATTCATCCAGGCGCTGCCGGTTAGGTCATCAGGTGCACAAAATGATGCAATGTATACCTTGGAATATTGTATACATGAAAGTTTATTAAAAAATAATAAACAACATACAGATTACGCGTTTCGAGGGTGACTCCCCTCTTCCTCAGATCAGGTGTGCTGTCATACAACAAACAGGAAAGTATTTATGTGAAAAAAGGGCGCCAAAACACCTAAGGGGGCGTGGCCAGGAAGTGGGATGTAACCAAAAAGCAAGTGTAAACAGGTAAAATAAAGTAAAGAAAAAAAAAAAAAAAAAAAAAAATGTTGTTTTAATAGCATGAGACATATGTCTAACTAAAATATAGCAGAAAGATCCTGGGATCGTGACGTTTCAGGATCTCCGTATCTGTTGGCAGAGAAAGCAGGCCAGTGCGCACACGCCGGTGTCTCTAAGGACGCGTTGCCAGGGCAGACGCTCGGCTTATACCAAGCCGAGCGAAAACAAGGCACCGGTACGCGTGCGCCAACCCCGTCTGTATCTGCCGGAGAGGCTGTATAACGCGATGCGCTCATGTTTCCAAGGACGCGTCGCTAAGGTGAGCGCAATGGTGCGCGTGTGCCATCCCCGTCTGTATCTGCCGGAGAGGCTGTATAACGCGATGCGCTCATGTTTCCAAGGACGCGTCGCTAAGGTGAGCGCACTGGTGCGCGTGCGCCATACCCGTCTGTATCTGCCAGAGAGGCTGTACAACGCGATGCGCCCATCCCCGTCTGTATCTGCCGGAGAGGCTGTACAACGCGATGCGCCCATGTTTCCAAGGACGCGTCGCTAAGGTGAGCGCTCGGATTTTGCTGCTCCGAGCGAGAGATATTATAAAGCATAACTGTGAGGCAGAAACAAGGGGGGAAAAAAAAAAGGAAAAAAGTACCATATTAGATCCAAGATGAACGATGTATGTGTGTGTGTATCTATAATTAACATATCTATGTAGAAAGCAATCTAGTAGAGAAAATTGAAAAGAATGTAAAGAGCAAGGGGAATGCATTGCAGCGTGATTCACAGGCTCTATAGGAGTATAGTAGCCAGCCTGATGAATGAGTGTCGGCATTAAAGGGGTATATATAAAAAAAATAAATAAAAATAAAAAAGGCGTGCAAAAATGCATAACATATAGAATGCATAACATAGTAAATTATGAAATATAAAAAATATACATATAAAATATATAAATAAATGTATATAAATAAATACCGGTGCCTTGTTTTCGCTCGGCTTGGTATAAGCAGAGCGTCTGCCCTGGCAACGCGTCATTAGAGACACCGGCGCGTGCGCACTGGCCTGCTTTCTCTGCCAACAGATACGGAGATCCTGAAACGTCACGATCCCAGGATCTTTCTGCTATATTTTAGTTAGACATATGTCTCATGCTATTAAAACAACATTTTATTTTATTTTTTTTTCTTTACTTTATTTTACCTGTTTACACTTGCTTTTTGGTTACATCCCACTTCCTGGCCACGCCCCCTTAGGTGTTTTGGCGCCCTTTTTTCACATAAATACTTTCCTGTTTGTTGTATGACAGCACACCTGATCTGAGGAAGAGGGGAGTCACCCTCGAAACGCGTAATCTGTATGTTGTTTATTATTTTTTAATAAACTTTCATGTATACAATATTCCAAGGTATACATTGCATCATTTTGTGCACCTGATGACCTAACCGGCAGCGCCTGGATGAATGAGGTTTCCATTTTCCGTTTGATGACTACGTCAGGACGTATGTGCCTGTGACCTCCGGCTTGCAGCCCTCCTTTGGACATCAGTGAGTACCCCTATTTGGGGTGATATGCGTTACTTCTATTTACATCTGGTGAGCAGCCACCTATAAGTGCCGTGGGTTTCTCCCACATTTACACTTGCTGTTTGTGTTTAAGGGTAATACACGAGGCGCCGTTCCCCGGTCTTTTTTCTTTCTATTTATTTCCACTTAGGACAACATCTTCAAAGAGTTTGTATGTTCTCTCTGTGATTGCGTGGGCTTCCTCCCATGCTTCAAAACATACTGATTGTGAGTTTAGATTGTGAGCCCCAATGGGGACAGGGACCAATTCGAGTATAAAGTGCTGCGGAATCTATGTGCGCAATATAAATAAAGAATTATTATTATATCATTTCTATGCAGGACTTAAAGTAGTACTTTAACATTTTTAAATCAATTGGTGCTAGAAAGTTAAACAGATTTGTAAATTACTTCTATTTAAAAATCTTAATCCTTCCAGTACTTATCAGCTGCTGTATGCTCCACAGGAAGTTCTTTTCTTTTTGAATTTCCTTTCTGTCTGACCACAGTGTTCTCTGCTGACACCTCCGTCCATGTCTGCAACAGTCCAGAGCAGGAGAAAATCCCCATAAACAAACCTATCGTGCTCAGGACAGTGCCTGACATGGACAGAGGTGTCAGAGAGCACTGTAGTCAGACAGAAAGAAAATTTAAAAAGAAAAGAACTTCCTGTGGAGCATAAAGAAGCTGACAAGTACTGGAAGGATTAAGATTTTTAAATAGAAGTAATTTATAAATCTGTTTAACATTCTGGCACCAGTTGATAAAAAAAAAAAAAAAAGTTTTCCAGTGGAGTACCTCTTTAACTCCTTAATGACGCAGGATGTAAATGTACTTCCTGGTGAGCCGGTACTTAACGCACCAAGACGTACATTTACGTCCTATGCATAACGAGCATCAGAGCGATGCTCGTGTAATATGCGGCAGGTCCCGGCTGCTGATAGCAGCCAGGGACCCGTCCATAATGGCAGACATCTGCGATCACGCGCATATCTGCCATTAACCCCTCAGATGCCGTGATCAATACAGATCACGGCATCTGCAGCATCGCGGTACTTTGAATGGATGATCGGATCGCCCGCAGCGCTGCCGTGGCGATCCGATCATCCAGCATGGCAGCCAGAGGTCCCCTTACCTGGCTCCAGCTGTCTCCCGGGGTCTTCTGCTCTGGTCTGAGATCGAGCAGACCAGAGCAGAAGATGACCGATAATACTGATCAGTGCTAGGTCTTATGCATAGCACTGAACAGTATTAGCAATCAAAGGATTGCTATAAATAGTCCCCTATGGGGACTATTAAAGTGTAAAAAAAAAAAAAAAGTAAAAAAGTGAAGAACCCCCTCCCCCAATAAAAACGTAAATTGTCCCATTTTCCCTATTTCACCCCCAAAAAGTGTAAAAAATAAAGTATACATATATTTGGTATCACCGCATGCGTAAATATTCCAACTATTAAAATAAAATGTTAATGAAACCGTACAGTGAACGGCATGAATGTACGACAAAAAAATCAAAAATATCAGCTTTTATAACATTTTATTCCCCAAAAAATTAATTTAAAAAGTATTAAAAGTTTTCTATAAGCAAATATGGTATCAATAAAAAGTACAGATCACGGCGCAAAAATGAGACCTCATACCGCCGCTTATACGGAAAAATTTTAAAAAGTTATAGGTCTTCAAAATAGGGGTATTTTAAACGTACTAATTTGGTTAAAAACAGTTTGCGATTTTTTTTTAAGCGCAACAGTAATAGAAAAGTATGTTATCATGGGTATCATTTTAATCTTATTGACCCAAAAATAATGAACACATGTCATTTTTACCGTAAATTGTACGGCGTGAAAACAAAACCTTCCAAAATTTGCTAAATTGCGGTTTTCTTTTAAAATTTCCCCACACACATAGTATTTTTTCGGTTGTGCCAAACATTTTATGGTAAAGTGAGTGATGGCATTACAACGGACAACTGGTCGTGCAAAAAACAAGCCCTCATACTAGTCTGTGGATGAAAATATAGAAGAGTTAGGTAAGGCGAGGAAGAAAAAACGAAAACGTAAAAATAAAACTGTCTGAGTCCTTAAGGGGTTAAAGGACAAGTATCATAATTAAAAACGTACCACCTATTCGAAGGATAGGAGATAAATTTTAGATCACAGGGGGTCCGAGCGCTGGGGCTCCCCACGATCTCCTGTTTGGAGCCCCGGGTCTCCTATACAGAAGCATGTCACAACCCCCGCCCGAAGGAGGAGCGGCCACACCCCCTCCATAAAACTTTATGGGAGAGCCGAAGATTGCCGAATGGCTCTCCCATAGATCTTTAAGGAGGGGGCATGGCGGCTCCCGCTTCGGGCGGGGGTCGTGACGTGCTTATGTGTAGGAGACCCGAGGCTCCAAACAGGAGATCGTGGGGGCCCCCAGCGCTCGGACCCCCTGCACTCTAAAATTTATCTTCTATCCTTCAGATAGGGGATAAGCTTTTCATCATGATACTTGTCCTTTAAGGCCGGGTCTGTCACAACAACAATATACTTTGGGAAATGGACCAAACCTTTGTTGCATTAGTGTTGTTATTTATACATTTCCCTTCTGTTTTTCACTATAAGGGTACATTCACACATACAGGATCTGCTGCAGATTTGATGGCGTGTTCTAACATTTACATACATTGATATCTGCAGCAGATCCTGTACATGTGAATGTTCTCTATGGAAACTTTCTTCATCTCCAGTGTTGTTTGATAACATGTGAGTTACTACTTGGCAGGGTAACAAGAGGATAAAGCTTTTAAAGATCTTAGTAAAACCAACCCAGCATTTGTTTCCAGGAAGAGCAGAGACACAATATATCGACCATGTTGTTGGCAGCGTTCCTAGAAGACTATCGCGGCATTAAAAGCAATCCCTGTGTAAAGAGAAGGTATACCTAGAAACATATAGGAAGGATCCTACTCACCATCAATCATAAAACAGACGGAGGCACTCATGGCCTAAGGAAAAAAAAAAGAAGCCATCATGTTGAGTGTGTACAGGGGATTACTCTATGTACGTCTGACAAACCATCTGTTATCCGGCTACAGGCACCATAACAATTACATCTTCATTACACACAAAGCTGTCAGGGGAATCTCTGTTGTACTTTCTAAATTTATCGTAAGAGGAAATAAAAGCTTAGGAGGTCCCCAGGAGTCTGCTGCTTTGGCAGCTCATTCACACTCATTGTCTAGACCAGTGTTTCCCAACCAGGGTGCCTCCAGCTGTTACAAAACTACAACTCCCAGCATGCCCGGACAGCCTTTGGCTGTCCGGGCATGCTGGGAGTTGTAGTTTTACAACAGCTGGAGGTAACCTGGTACAGAAACACTAGTCTAGACAGTAATGTCACTAAAACCCTACTGAACTACGTGACAACGTATAACAAGTTATCATTCTACACTGGCCACCATGAAACCGTCTCAGCCTTTTCCTGTACAGTACAAGTGTGAGTATAGAGTGTAAGGAGTCAGTAAAAGTAACTCACAAGTGGTTGGCACTCAGGAATTGGGAAGTTAAAGGAGTTCTCAAGCATTTAAAAACTTACATAGGGGATAAGTGTCTGATCATGGAGGATCTGACCCCAAATCTCCAGCTACATGGACCACAGGGTCAGCACTCGTTCCATGCAGTAGGAAGATTTGGGCCCTGTTCTGGGGAAAGGGGATACTTTTTAAACGCTGGTGTCCCCCTTTAAAGGGGTATTCTCATAATCAAAAGTTATCCTCTGTCTACAGGAAAAGAGATAACTAGCAGATTGGTGGGGGTGATAACAGGGTGAAGCACACGGGAGCCATACAAAGGTAGTTTCTTTCACTGGACATACCCCCAAGGAAGTCATTGAAGTTGTGAGGTGGTGTTTGTGTTAAAAAGGTACTCTGCCGAAAAGCATCTTATCCCCTATCCAAAAGGACAGGGGATAAGATGTCTGATCGCAGGGGTCCCGCCACTGTGGATCTCTGGCGCAGCACCCCAGTTATCCGTGCACAAAGCAAACTTCGCTCCGTGTCGTATGACTGGAGACTACAGCCGCCACACCTCCTCTATTCATGTCTATGGGAAAAGGAGTAACGTGAATGGAGGGGGCGTGGCGTAACGTCACAAACACGAAAGCTTCAAGCTTCCGTGTTCTGGACATCGCCACTGCCGGAGATCGCGGGGGTCCCCAGCGATCAGACATCTTATCCCCTATCCTTTAAATAGGGAATAAGATGTTTTTCGGCGGAGTACCCCCTTAAAGTGACTTTGATCTTTAAACTTGCCCATTTTTTTCTGCTTCCAAAACATCAACTTAAAGATCTGACTAATCATTTGCTGCTTATTACATCCCATTCCTTGACAGGCGCCATTGTCACCAGATGATTAATGTCAGTCACTTTACCCATCAGTGGGAATCTGTCAGCTCTATATCATGCTGACAAATCAAATGTCAAAGAGGCGGTGTTGAGCCCCAGGATGCAGGTCTCCTCCCCACCCCTCCCTGCACTGATTGATTGACATGCATGGTTAAAATTAATTAATCATGGCAGGAAGGGTGGAGGAGGGAGGATGCATGCATCCACCATCTCACACAGATTCTTTGACACTCCAGCTCTCAGCATGATCTAGAGCTGACAGATTCCCTTAAATGATATAGATGTTCAGTATATAGACATAAATATATTGCACCTGCAATAATACTGGTGTGCATCATAACTGGAATAAATGTAGTTCACAAATGCAGTTTTCACATGATAATTCACGTAGCTAAAGACACTGATGTAAATGGGGATTTGGATCCACACTATATTAGGAGATTGATCCATGTCATTATATTAATTTATCTGGCATGATTGCATATAATA
This sequence comes from Hyla sarda, assembly GCF_029499605.1. Lineage (NCBI taxonomy): Eukaryota > Metazoa > Chordata > Amphibia > Anura > Hylidae > Hyla > Hyla sarda. Next base: position 186,385,213 of record NC_079196.1, on the reverse strand, counting down.
CATTTTCAAAGATGGTGGAATACAAAGCATACTAAACTACTACTCCATGGTGTATTAAGACAAAGCAGAATAAGAAGTATAGTCATAGGGACACTGTAAAAAAAGAAAATGGCAGCAGCACACTTGGTCAACAAAATGGAGGCTCTTAGCGCACTTTTTGATCAAAACGTGTCCCCCATCCACCACGCGGAGGTGGCCTCTTATCGGATGGTCCCTAAACACTCACCTACCTCAGGCTGGGTGACATGTTGGATCCACTAACGATCCAAACCACCTCCTGTGAAAATAGGGGAGGGGATGCACGGCTACAGAGGGAGCCACTCCCCCCAAAGAAAAAAATAAATGAAAATGTAGCCAGCACCTAAACCCAATACACGGGTGCACGCTGCTGGGACACTGTACTGGAGAAGCAGCAGGCTTTTTTTATTTTTAATTATATCTCTACACCAGTGTTTTCCAACCAGGGTGCATCCAGCTGTTGTGAAACTACAACTCGCAGCATGCCCAGACAGCCTTTGTCTGTCCGGGCATGCTGGGAGTTGTAGTTTTGAAACAGCTGGAGGCACCTGGTTGGGAAACATTGTTCTACACCGAAATTAGAATTTGAAAAAAAGAAAAAAAAATGTTGCACATTTTCACACACAGTAAATAGGTTTCTATAGAATAATATTTTTGCACAGTGTGCATAGATCATAAAAGGATGCATTTTTTTTTGGGTGCTACGCTAAACTTCTACAACAGATCATCACTATAAAGTATTCTTACCTTGTAAACAATGAGATGAAGCTCTTCATAAGTGTCATCTGTATTAACAAAAATCTTAGGAAACCGAAATTTTGCTTCAGGATCATGGAGGTTTAGAGGGCCAGTAAGGAACCTGAATTGGAAAGAGGACAAAGCACAGAAATAACAATATATTCACTCAGTATTCACTACAATTCCACCATTTACATCAGCCGGCCCCAACCAGTGTCTAAGGAGTCACATTTGGCTCTCCAGCTCTTGGCTACAGGTACTATTGTGCACCAGAAGCGGCACCAGGGAGGTCACAGCATTACTAGAACTTTGTTTTAGGATGAAAATCATATCACTGGTTGTTAATTGTGCAGTTGCCCATAGCAACCAACCAGATTCCAGTATTTATTTGTATAAAGGCTTCTGAAAAATTTTCTGGAATCTGTCTGGTTGCTATGGGCAAGTGCTCCACTGTTCATTGCACACTTTTTTGATAAATGGGGTGATGACTAACTAAAAAAAGAGTTGCTTGTGGTGAGCAGAGTCTCTGTTTAGGTTATGCTTTTTTAATTTAAAATAACTTTATTAGCAAAAAACTCCTCACACATACATATGATGTACTGCAATGCAGCGCAGGCAAGGAAGCAGAACACAAATGAATACAATTACCATACATAGTATGACGATACAACATACATCACAGGTGTCTTTTCACTATACATCATACCACAAGCTTCACTAACATTCCTGCATGTATACTGAAACAAAGTTAAACAATAAAGCATTAAAGTGAGTGATAGGGTTTATGTCATACAGGAAATGACCAGGCGCAGTCACATATAAATGACAAGTGACTAGTTACAACTGTTCGTAAATGAGCTCTGAGGAGGTACTAGTTCTCATAAAGAGTCTTACTGACAATGTTCCCTGGGAAAATATGCAAATGACAACTCCTGTAGAAATAAAACAAACAGTCTCTCTGGTGCTACCTATAGGTAGCGACCTTTTTATTAGAATTCCAATACATAAAAATGCCCTAGTCATATGTGAGAACTCTTTTTTCGGTCCTACATCGACTTACAAGGTGTATTCCGTGGAGGAAAGTACGTTTGTATGTGTCATAAATCAGTATGATAGCTGAAGAATGAGTACCCACACGAGGGCCACTATAGACATCAGATTCTTGGTGTCTTAAAACCCCATTAATTTGTCTATTGCATTGTGAAAGGTAATGATACAGAAGGTGTTAAACAAAAAGGTATAGAAAGACCCATACCTCCCATAGTGCTGTAGATTTCCTGGCATTTCGGGACGCAATGGAGAATCTCTTCCTGCCAGCTATAAAAACAAAAAAGCAATAATGATACAACTGTAAATAGCATTTAACATTTGTTATACAAACAAGCAATGACTAAGGGCTGCAACAGCCTGAAACGTGTGGGTTGTGGATTTTCTTGTGTTTCTGGTTCAATTGTATGGACAACCATTAAAACCATTTTGTTCCATGTTCCTGTTAAATGATGGACTTGCTTTGCCTTTTTCACATAAAGGACAGATTTTCTACACTTAGGGTATGTTCACCCATGCAGATTTGTTGCAGATTTTGACTCTTCTATTGGAGTCAATAGGAAAGTCAAAATCTGCATAAAATCTGCACTCAGGTTTTTTTTTCACCATAATCAAACCTTATCCCCTATCCAAAGGATAGATGATAAGTGTAGAAGAACACAGTCACAAAAACAGGAGTCCAATGTCCCCCCCAAACATGCTCAACTGCTGCTCCACTGACATTGGGGGGGGGGGGGGGGGGAAGACTGGAGGGGGTCCCGATGGAGAGGCAATCACAACCCATGGCCCAGTGCAGACATGTTTTCCACCTACAACTTCTTTACAGCTTTCTTCATGGGATCCCCTCATGGCATTTACCTCCGGCTCTGTGTGTCTTGGGAAGAGCGATGTAGTGAGGTATTTGTACAATGTTCGCATATCTTCTTGTTCCAATCCACTCCTGCAAGAAAGAACACAATAATGTCACATACACTCTATAAATGTAAAGGTTCTTTGTCCGTTTTTTATACATTGTCTGGTCAGAAAGAGAAAACAGTGTGTCATCTATGTTGGCTTAAAGGGCCACTCCAACAGAAGATGAGGTTTCATTTTCTTTAGCTTATCTGCAGTGGAATGTTTCTAATTTATTTAAAATGTTTTCTAGGATTAGAAAGACAGAGCTGCTTTCTTTAAAAAAAAAAAAAAAAAATTAACAGCATCATACCTGTCCTCAGGTTTTGTCTGGCAATGCAGTGATTGGAGCCAAGTTGTAATACCACACACAACCTGTGGACAGATGTGCTGTTGTTTAAAAAAAAATAATATATATATAAAAAAAAAAAAATGAGCATATTGTTTTCCATTCCTGGACAACCCCTTTAAAGGGGTAGTCCAGTGGTGAAAAACGTATACCCTATCCTAAGTTTGAGATCGCGGGGGGGTCCGACCGCTGGGGCCCCCTGCGATCTCTCTGTACGGGGGCCAGGCTCTCCAGCCAGATTGCGGGTGTCGACCTCCGCACGAAGTGGCGGCCGACACGCCCCCTCAATATATCTCTATTGCAGAGCCGGAGATTGCCGAAGGCAGTGCTTCCGCTCTACCATAGAGTTGTATTGAGGGGGCGTGTCGGCCGACGCTTCGTGCGGAGGTCGACACGCCCCCTTCCCGCGGGCTGTCGGGGCTCCGTACAGGAGATCGCAGGGGGCCCCAGCGGTCAGACCCCCCGCGATCTCAAACTTATCCTCTATCCTTAGGATAGGGGATAAGTTGTTCACCACTGGACTACTCCTTTAAAGGGGTACTCTGGCCCTAAGACATCTTTGGATAGGGGATAAGATGTCTGATCACAGGGTTCCCGCCGCTGTGGACCCCCACAATCTAGCAAGCGGCACCCACCTGTGAGTACTGCAGGAAGCACTGGAGGCTACAAGTCTTATGTCTCCCGACCTCGGGGACGGAGTATCGTGACATCCCGACTCCGCCCTCATGTGACGTCACACCCCGCCCCCTCAATGCAAGTCTATGGGAGGAGGTGTGAGGAGTTGTATACGTTTGTACTGAACATTAGTAGCGATAAGCTCTATTGGGGTGGTATTCCCTTGAGCCACATTCTCATTTTACCTTATGTTATAGGGATCCTGTGATTTTTTTGCTTTTACATGGTTTTATATTTGTAAGCAATGTATTATTACATGCAAAATAAAAATGATTTGTGTCCTATAAGTCCTTTTCTCTTTTTTGTCGCTCTGCTCACGTGTTGAAAGTTTAGTAGCGGAACTTATGATGCAGATTTGAACTCTGCCCAGAATTTGCCTGAAAATACTATTTAGTCTTTAGTAAATTTAAGTAAATTTGGCAAACATGGAAAGCCCTGTCCCCCTTATGTGAGGCCCTGACTACTTCATGTGAGGTCCTGTCCCACTTCATGTGTGGCTATACTACTACGGGCATAGCACAGAGTGGCAAAAATATTGCAAATTTTTGTGAAAAACTGAGATTTGTGCAAAACTTTTTAAATGCCTGACACCAGTCACAAAACATTGATAAATTCCCTTTATGTACGGACAAGATTTGCCTCCATCTAGGATACCAAAAAAATAAAAATAAAAAGAAGGAGGTTGAATTTATGGATTAAAAAAAGATAAATAAATAAATAAAACATTTTAGGGGCATTTTAGACCCTTGGGGACTGAGCCCATTTTGACCTTAAAGAGCATTTTTGCCAATTCTTTAGCATTAATAACTGTGGGATGCAATTCCGAGATAGTATTTTTGTGACATCTTCTACTTTATGTTAGTGGTAAATTTTTGTTGATATTTGCATCATTTCTTGGTGAAAAATTTCATGAAAAATTAGAAACATTTTGCATTTTTCTAACTTTGAAACTCTCTGCTTGTAAGGAAAATAGACATACCAAATACATTAGATATTGATTCACATATACAATATGTCTACTTTATATTTGCATCATAAAGTTGACATATTTTTACTTTTGGAAGACATCAGAGGGCTTCAAAGTTCAGCAGCAATTTTCCAATTTTTCAAGTTAATTTCAAAATCAGAATTTTTCAGAGATCAGTTCAGTTTAGAAGTGAATTTGAGGGTCATTATGTTAGAAATACCCCATAAATTACCCTATTATGAAAACTGCACCCCTCAACGTATTCAAAATGACATTCAGAAAGTTTGTTAACCCTTTAGGTGCTTCACAGGAAGAGCAGCAAAGTGGAGGCAAAAAATCAAAATCTTCATTTTTTACATTAACATGTTCTTGTAGACCCATATTTTTTTATTTTATCAAGGGGTAAAAGGAGAAAGACCCCCAAAATTTGTAACCCAATTTCTCTTGTGTAAGGAAATACCTCATATGTGGATGTAAAGTGCTTTGCGGGCACACTAGAGGGGTCAGACACATGTGGGGTGTAAATGCTCACTGTACCCCTTATTACATTACGTAAGGGTTGTAGTTTCTAAAATGGAGTCACATGTGTCCATTTTTCTGGTACCATGGGGGCTTTGTAAAGACACATGGCTTTCAATTCCGCGGGGTTATGACGTCACAAGCTCCCGCTGGCTCCAGCTTTTGGAGCAGTTTGTTCCAAAAGCTGAGTAGTGGAGTACCTTTAACTCCGAATTCCCTAACAGGGTATGGGTAAATGGGTTTTCTAAACTGGACATCCCCTTTCATGTACATAAAAGCTCCAGACTGAAGAAACTGTTGTGCAGGGCAGATTCCCAGATGATGTAACTTTTATTAGTTATCCTAGCCCCTCTCTCAAACAAGGCCACCAGCTTGCAACTTTATTTATATCCCGATACAGCATGTAAATGAGACACATTATAGTATGTGCCGAAATCTGAGCAGGAGATCTACAATCTGAAACCAGAGCCTGACAGAGCCGCAGTGCCGAGTGTTAACAGGGAATGGCAGGGTTAGGAGGGTGGCGATGACAGCTTTGACTGACAGTGACACAAGGACTTGTTTCCCTAATATTTTCCCACCATAAAAAAGAAAGGATGGTATGGATATTTTACATCCACCCCGGTGTACCAAAGCAAAAGGAAGTTATCAAAAGTCACAAATGGATATGAATATAGATCAGCAAGGTAATACATTATTGACATGTCGTCCAGACACGTAAAAAGCTTAGATCTTAGTGGGTCTAACTCCTCAGTTATAACCATGTGGCTGCGCTCTTTACTTCCAGGTTGGCCGGTCCATATGACTGAAAACTGGGGAGTGTAGCGTGCACTGCTGCATACTTCACTCGCTGGGATCTAAACTATAACATGTCTGGACAACATGTCAAAAGTTTATTAAATTGACAGAAAAATGGATACACATCTCCTGTCTGTCTCATCTAGTAACAGTTAATAAAGGTTGAAAAAAGACCAGGGTCCATCGAGTTCAATCTATAATCCTAATAAGTCCCTACTGAGTTGATCCAGAGGAAGGCAAAAAACCCGCATACTAGAGGTAAAAAATCCTTCCTGACTCCAAATATGGCAGTCAGAAAAAATCCCTGGATCAACCTTCTGTCCCTATAAATCTAGTATCCATACTCTACACAAATGCATCCAGACCCCTTTTGAATTATTTTACAGAGTTCACCATGACTATCTCCTCAGGCAGAGAATTCCACAGTCTCACTGCTCTTACAGTAAAGAACCCCGTCTGGTCTGTGCTGGTGTAGAAACCTTCTTTCCTCTAGACATAGAGGATGCCCCATTGTTATAGATATAGTCCTGGGTATAAATATATCATGGGAGAGTTCTCTGTACTGCCTCCTGACATATTTATACATAGTTATTAGGTCGCCCCTAAGCCTTCTTTTTTCTAAACTAAATAACCCCAATTCTGCTAATCTTTCTGGGTACTGTAGTCCTCCCATTCCCCGTATTACCCTGGTTGCCCGTCTTTGAACCCTCTCCAGCTCCACTATTTAGTTTTAATCTGTCTAAATTTAAGACAGTTATAATAAATCTGCACACTGTATCAGATTTCTATGGATTGTTTCTTTAAAGGAGTTATCAGATATAAATAAATGTCAGCTTAAAAAAAATAATAATAATAAATCACCTCTTCGAGAATACATCACTCCAGAAGAAATTTTTTTTTAGTGTATTTTGGATGGTCGTCTTAAAGAGGTCTCACTGTCCATTACACACCCACCTGTCCTATTCTTTCAGTCCAGCGATGCTGCTTTAGTTAGTTCCCCTGCATGACACACTCTCCCTGCTTTCCTGATAAGGTTACGAACTGAAGCGGCGTCGCAAGACAGTGAAGCAATGGGTTGGACTGAAGTGGTATAGTGGATCTTGCAATTATAACAATAGCAGACACCTTTAAAGGGGTATTCTGCTGCTCAGCGTTTGAAACAAACTGTTCGAACGCTGGAGCCGGGAGCTCATGATGTCATAGCCCTGCCCCCTCATGACGTCACGCCCCACCCCCTCAATGCAAGTCTATGGGAGGGGGCGTGACGGCCATCACGCCCCCTCCCATAGACTTGCATTGAGGGGGCAGGGCGTGACGTCATGAGGGGGGTGAAGCTATGAAGTCACAAGCTCCCGGCTCCAGCGTTCCAAACGCTGAGCAGCAGAGTACCCCTTTAATGTTATTATACTCAGCACTGTTAGTAATAGGATGGGGCTGTGATAACCTTTTGACATCACAGCTGGGATTTAAAAAACAATGGACATGGATAACAATATGGATTACACAACAGCTCGATACGTCAGCCTAATATGGCTGGTACAGTCATTCGAAAACCACACAGATCATTTCGACACATGATACGGAGTCTCAATGTCATAGGCTGGTTTCACACTAGAGGGTAGGTGCAGAAGCACAAAATTTCCCCCGTGTCAGAGCAAAAGTGCAAATACATTTATAGTAAGTGATGTGTCCATGTGATTTTAGGGGTGCAAAAAAATTAAAAAAGATTTTAAAAAGGTTAGGGGAAATTGTTATTGTAACCGGTTCCTGCTGCGGAAGAGCAAAAAGTCTGCACAAGTGAGTCCAGTGTTTCCCTGCAAACAAAAACTGATTCAAATAAGGTCAATGGAGGGGAAAAAAAAAAAAAAAAGATAAAATCTCAGCCATTTCAGGCCATGCTGCAAGATTACTTGAATTGTTGCTCTGTGGGACAATTAATGCCACAACTATTCTCTGCAAACTATGGAAAATACCTTTAGGGTACGTTCACATATACGCAGATTTGATGCGCTGGATTTTCTGCTGCAGATTTCAATGTAAACTAAATGACTGAGCACAGATTCTAATCTGCAGTTACAAATCCTGTGCATCAAATCTGTGCAGGATCCTGTATGTGTGAACGCACACTAAAGAAGTACTGTGACGCAAGACAATTTATCCTTTGGATAGAGAATAAATGTTTGATTGCAGGGGGGTCCGACAATCTGATGCCCGGTGCCCAACTCTCCTCATGCACGGAGCAATCTCCACTCCATGCAAGGGAGACTGCGGATCCCCACATGAAGTGATGGTAAACACGCCCCCTCTATGTATCTCTAAGGGAGAACCGGAGATACACAATCTTTGTATATCCACCTCTCCCATAGAGATACATGGAGGGGACGTGTCGGCCACCGCTTCCTGCTGTGTTCAACATAGCTCCTTTCATGCAGAGTGCTGGGGCGCCTGGCTGGAGATCTCAGGGAGTCCGATCACTGGGACACCCTGCGATCTACTGAATAGCTTCCCAAATAGTGGATTCATTGTCCTATGCCACAGTACTCAGACATATGTGTTATAAATAACTCTCAGTGTTAACATAAAACCATTTAGGGATCTATCACATGCAATTTCCTAACATTCGTTAAAGGGAACCTGTCACTAGGTTTTACCCTATATGACTGGTGACCACACATTATATAGGGTAAAATAAGTTCTCCCCATGTCAGTTTTTTCTTCTGCCCGTCCATGATTGTTTAGAAATCAAGTTTTCAAAGTTTCTTGCACAGTATTCTAATGTAGCTCAAGTAGTCATATGGAACTTTGGGATGCAGCACGCCCATATCATTACTTGAACCTCACTAGCATACTATGTGGAAGTTTTTGTTGCTTTGGATGTCAAAAGATATCAGTCACGATCTGGGTGTTCAGACCATGTTTGATCACCAGATTGAAGCAGGAGAATCCCTCAGCTAAGCGCTGCTCTCCCATCCTTCGACTTTCTTCGACCCAGACTCCCACCAATCAAAACGTCTGACATGTCAAAAGCTTTTTAAAGTGACCGTGACGTTATAAATTGGCTCTAAGGAGATGCTTAACAAGTATAGTGAGAACGGTTTAACTGGTATGACATCATGCGTCCTTTTCCCCTAAGCAGAACTCCCACTTCTCCGGTGCTTGGGGACCTGCAGATTACTACATTTTGAGAACCGGTTGACATAGTTAGACTACTTTTCTGTATGGTGATGAAAAAAAAAAAAATAATTTGACAAGCCAGTCTAAAGACAAGCAGCACACAAAGGATCTGCTAGCACCAAGCTGTAGGGCCATGATGGATGTAGTCTAGCAGTGACCAAACTCTTATACTTTAGCCTGCAATGATGTCATCCTGCAGAAGTCATCCGTAACCTACACCTATTCCCTGTACTATTAATGAGCTGTAATATATTGGACTTGGAGGGTAAGGCTGACAGATGCACCCGGCCACTCTGCAAACAAGATACAATGCTAGAAGCTGATAAGACACGCATCTACCCTGCTCTCTCCTTTCACACCAATTTACACCTAGTCATAAATTATTACTGCATTTTATCCCTTTGCAGAAATGGGACACATGACCCGTGTAGATGAGATGGGTACAAACAGGCTGTTATTTCTATTTTGATCAGCCGCAGGTGGTGCTATATATGCAGACCTACTGCTGTGAAGTTATATTGGAGATGGTGACCATGACCGGCCCTTTACCAAGCAGGAGACTGGCGCAACATAATCAACCTGCTCCCCCTGCTGGTTCCCCTGCAATAATAACAACCTTTACTTAAAGGGACCGATCTTAAATAACCTACTTTATGGAACAGTGTCTACAGAGACTTTCTCTCAGTGACTGAGTTCTTGTTCAGTACGTGGAGACCCTGATAGTTAGAGATGTCCCTACAAGGTAAAGGGCTGTTGACCTTAGAGAAAGCAATATGCTCAAGATATGCCACTCTCCCAGGAGAATTGGTTAATATATGTATGAGGACTATTCACAATGTAAAATAAGGAGATTTTTTAACACTTACCGTAAAATCTCTTGCTCAAAGGATCCATTGGGGGACACAGACCGTGGGTGTATGCTGCTGTCTCTAGGAGGTGTGACACTATGGCAACAAGAAAGTCAGCTCCTCCCAGCAGGATATACCTGCCTCCAGGCCCTGAGGTAATCAGTTTAAGTACTAGAGCAATAGGAGAGGACCGACAGGTCAAGGAAAAAACACGAACTGTCCAAGAACAGAAGAAAATATATAACTGAACACACCCTCGGACAGAGAACCAAAGAGAAACCCAAAATGGCGGGAGCTGTGTCCCCCAATGGATCCTTCGAGAAAGATTTTACGGTAAGTGTTAAAAAATCTCCTTTTCTCTATCGGCTCCATTGGGGGACACAGACCGTGGGACGTACCAAAGCCGTCCCTTGTGTGGGCAGATAGTCAGGCAGACGGCTGTTCCACTGCCGCCTGCAGCAGTTTACGGCCCAGACTAGCATCAGCCAATGCGAAGGTATGAACCCGGTAGAACCTCGAGAAAGCGTGCAAAGACGACCAAGTAGCCGCCTTGCAATCTGCAGGTAGAATGAGCCACAACCCTGAAGGGAGGAATCTTCCCCCTACAGCGATAGGCTTCCAAAATGGCAGACCGGATCCACCGAGAAGTGGTGGCCTTGGAAGCAGGCTGTCCCTTACGACGACCTTCCGTAAGGACAAAAAAGGAATCGCACTGGTGAAACGAAGAGGAGATAGAGAGGTAATACCTAACAGCCCAAACCACATCCAGTTTGTGGAGTAAATGCTCCTTAGGATGAGAAGGAGCGGGACAAAAGGACAGAAGAACAATGTCCTCATTGAGATGAAAGGCCTAAACAACCTTAGACAAAAAGGAAGGATCTGGTTGGAAGACAACCTTGTCCTGGTGAATCACCAGAAATGGAGAACGGCAGAAGAGAGCTGCCAATTCAGACACCCTCCGAATGGAGGTGATAGCAACAAGAAACGCCATTTTCCAAGAAAAGTGGCGCAGGGACACCTTCCCTAAGGGGTTCAAAAGGTTCACCTTGGAGGACACTCAGAACCAGATTCAAGTCCCAAGGGGGAAAAGGTGACCGATGAGGGGCAGCATGCGCCACTCCTTGAAGGAAGGTCCGGACATGAGAATTAGAAGCCAGAGGATGCTGGAAAGGAATAGAAAAGGCCAAAACCTGACCCTTAAGTGATCTGAAAGACAACCCCAGTCCCAATCCCGACTGCAAGAAGACGGGGAACAGAAAAGGTAACAGGAGACAAAACCTGAGCTTCACACCAACAAAAATAAGACCGTCAGGTACGGTGGTAAATTTTCGCCGAGGAAAGCTTGCGAGCCCTGAACCTAATGCGAATGACTTGGGAAGAGAACCATGGGTTCTCAAAACCGCGGTCTCAACTGCCACGCCGTAAAAAAAAAAGAGACTGTAAAATGGGGTGGTAAAGAGGACCTTGAGACAGCAGGTCCGAACGAAGTGGAAGGCGCAGTGTCGTCCAGGAGCCTGACCCCCTCGGCGTACCACGACCTACGGGGCCAAACTGGAGCTACCAGTATGGCAGGAATGTCCTCCGCTTTGGGCTTCCTCAGAACCCTGGGAAGGAGCGGAAGGGGAGGGAACCGATAATGGCAGAGCAAACCCCGCCCAAGGAATCACTAGGTCGTCCACGGCTAGAGCCAGGGGGTCCCGGAACATTGACAAAATTGAAGAATCTTCCGATTGTGCCGACGCGAAGAGGTCCACGTCTGGAATGCCCCAGAGGTCGCAGATCTGCGCGAAGACCTCTGGATGCAGGGACCACTCTCCGGGGTTGACCGAGGACCGGCTAAGGAAATCCGCTTCCCAGAAGAGCACACCCGAAATGTGAATCGCCAAATGGCCGGAACCTTGTTTTCCGCCCAGAAGAAAATCCTTTGTCACCTCGGCCATGGCTGCCGAGCAGCGAGTGCCAACTTGCCGATTTATGTACGCTACGGCCGTGGCGTTGTCAGACAGGACGCGGACAGGGCGGAACTGAAGCAGGGACTCCCAAACAAGAAGACAAAAGAAGAATCACCCTCATTCCCAAGATGTTTATCAGAAGAAGGGCTTCCCGGGGAGACCAGAGGCCTTGAACCGTCCAGACCCTGAACACACCGCCCCAGCCCGACAGACTGCCATCCGTTGTCACCACCTGCCAGTGGAGGGGAAGAAATGATCGCCCCTGAAGAAGAAGGGGGGAGCGGAGCCACCAGAGCAGAGACTGACGGATCCGACGAAGGAGAGTGATCTTGCGATCGAGAGACAGAGGAGGTATGTCCCATCAAGAGAGAATCGCCAGTTGAAAGAGATGGTAACGAAACTGGGCAAAGGGTACGGCTTCCATGGCCGCTACCATCCGACCCAAGACTTTCATGTAATTGCGGATGGAAACTGGGGCCTGGGCCCGGAGAGAGCGTACTCCTGACAGGAGCGTCAGACGTTTGTCCGTCGGAAGGCAAGTTTGGGCAGAGGCAGAGCTGAATTGAAGTCCCAAGAAAAATCAGAGACTGGGCGGGAGAGAGGACAGACTTGTCACGGTTGACCATCCACCCGAAACTATTCAGGATCTAGAGCGTGAGATCCACATTCTCCAGAGTCTGGACTCTGGTGGGAACCTAGATGAGAAGGTCTTCCAGGAAAGGGATCATTGAGACTCCTCTCGACTGCAACAGGGCTATTACTGGCGCAAGGATCTTGTAAAGAATTGAGGAGCCGAGGCCATATCAAAAGAGAGGGCTATGAATTGAAAATGCCCTCCGGAACCGCAAAGCGGAGGTACCGCTGATGGTCGGGAAATATTGGAATATGGAGGTAGGCATCCTTGATGACCAACGAAGAAAGAAACTCCCCTTGTTCCATGGATGCCATTACCGAACGGAGAGATTCCATTCGGAAGTGGTGGAGAAGATGACGGTGAGATGCTTGAGGTCCAGAATCGGTCACACAGAACCGCCTTCCTTGGGGACCACAAAAAAATTGGAATAAACAAGCCCGAAAACATTCCCCTGGAGAAACTGGGACAATGACTCCCTGGGCAGGGACTGGAGGGCCTCCCGAAACTGCTTCGCCAGAGAAGGAGACCGGGGAGCTCGGGACTTCCTGAATGTGTATGGTCCAGCGGTCTCGAAAAAGTAAGAGACGACCTCCCACCCGAGAAAAACCTGCGGGTGGTGGCTTCACACCATGCGGAAGTGGTATTGCGGTTACCTGATTTGGTCACAAAACGGCCGGAACGGTTGGTGTCCGACTTACAAGACGGACGTGCCCGGAACGAGGGAGACCTCTTGTCCCCCGAAGGCGCCTGTCCAGACCCCTTATTGGGGCCAAAAGTCCGAAAGGAAGAGGACCTCCCCTGGGAAGAAAAGCGAGCCTTATTTTGAGGCAACAAGTAACTCTAACCCCCCCGTCGCCTCAGAGATAATCTCGTCAAGACGCCCGTCAAAAAGACGGGTACCAGTAAAAGGAAACTCGGTAAGAGACCTTTTGGAGGCAGCATCCGCATCCCGCACCCTAAGTCACATGGAGGAGGAGGGCCCCTAGGAGACCCACAGCAAAGGAAGTACAACGGACTGACTGCATGGTAGTTGAGCACAGAAAGCCCCCAGCTTTAGAGCATTGGAGAACCAAAACAAAATAGATACTCTGGGGGGGGGGGGATCCCGTCTGACAGTTTTGAGCACCACACCGAAAGGGCCTTGGACCCCCATGCAGAGGCGAAGGTGGGAAGCAGAGAAGAGTCTGCTGCTTCAGAGGCAGTGTAGCAGCCTAGAGCGGCGGGAAATTGATGGACCCACCAAGAGAGGGGAGGTAAGGTCCTTGGCAAATGAGTAACGCACTTGAACCCTCTTCATTCCAGAGAACCTCTTGTCCGGATGTTTCCATGCAGATTCCAGAAGGATGTGAAATTCAGCGTGAGAGCTGAACCCTTGAGGTGCTGGTTGAACACGATGAAAGGATACTTCAGGAGTCACGTCAGAAGATCCTGGGTCCTCTAAGTGAAAGGTGTCTCTTATGGCCGCAACCAATGAGTTCACCGTTTCAACTGTATCCGAGCGGTCCTCTGAGTCAGATGCCGATTCGGAAGCCTCATCTGCCAGTTCACCAGGAGAATGTGAACGCATGGAGGCAGCCCTGAAGGGGGGCAACCCTGACCGGGTACGCGGCTCCGGCGAGGCAGAGCGGCGATTCCGGGAACGTCCTCTGGAGGAGCAAAGTCTGTGATTAGATGACACGGGGGGGGGGGGGGAGCAGACCCATGGGGGGGACACCCACATCTACATGAGAGCTGAAAGATTTTAACCCCAACACTGTAACACTCTGTCCCTGCTGAGAAGAGACAACGCTCTATGCAGACAGAGAGGAGCAAGCGAATAGCCTGAGAGGGGCGTTCCTGGAGCAGGGGCACTGTCTTATATTGGCCCCTACCACCTGAATCGCACGCACAGCGCTGATTGGAGGGCGATTTGCCGGGAAGAAACACAGTAATGGCACCCGCTCCTTGCCCCAAGCGCATATGTTAGCCGTATATGCGCCTGCGGGGAAGTGAGCGGGCGATATACATATCCGTCGGCAGCCATCTGCTGCCAAAAGTGAATGCAAGTCGGTGCTACATGCTCCTGAAAGTACAAGCGCCGCGGCTGTCAGCCACATAATATGCGCCGCGGCTGTAAACCGCATAGTAGAACACGCTCACACACACGTGCATAATAAAGTAACCCATACATTCTGCCATTGCTCCCCCTTTTTTAGAATAAAAAATAGAGCCCCTAACATAGGCTCTTTGGACCCTGAAAAGTGGGCCACAAAAAGTGGGTCTCCAGATGTTGCAAGTCCATGCCCCCTAAAATGCCACTGCTCCCCCAGAATAAAAGTCCAGCCCCTGTATAAGCCAGCCCCATAACCTGAAAAGGTGAGCCAAAAACAGGGGGTTTCCAGAGGTTGCAAGTCCGCACATAAGGAGAAAAGGGGAAAGTACTTACCTCAGTCAAAAGAACTTACCTAATGGAGTCTTCAGTGAAGTCTTCAGTCAGCTTTTATCACCTGCATCACACCTGGCTGCTATGCGCGAGCGAGGCGAGCAGGGAATAGGGGGACCCGGACCCATGAGGTACCAACCCAGGCGCTGACTGTCGGCAAGGGGGGTAAACACATGTCTGTGCCCCTTTACTCGCAATGGGGAAACAGGGAACCGGAGTTCCTGAGTCCCCACCTGAAAACAGGAAAGAAAAAGGAATAAAAAACTAACACGTCCCTATACTAGGAAAACAAAAAATCTGAAGACCTGGTCTGGAGAATTACAGACCATGTCCACCTCCTTCAGACACTAAGCTTAAACTGATTACCTCCAGGCCTGGAGGCGGGTATATCCTGCTAGGAGGAGCCGACTTTCTTGTTGCCATAGTGTCACACCTCCTAGAGACAGCAGCATACACCCACGGTCTGTGTCCCCCAATGGAGCCGATAGAGAAATATATGTTTTCTATTAGCCATTTGCTTTTAGATCACTTGGTAGCAATTCTGATAACACAGCAGGTCAGTGTCCAGCAATACACTACAAGTCTGTTAGCAAAACACAGGCTGCATATTACATAAAAGTGATATAACCTGCATTATAGCCCTAGAGCAGCAATGCATTATCCTTCTGGGTGCCATTGGAAACCAACATCAACCCTCTGAGAGCACAACCTAACAGGTGGTGTCATTTTTCACATTGTACTATGTATTAGTGTCTGCTGAGGAAATAGCAATTCCCAAGATGTTAATCACCAGACACAGTAAAGATGCCCACACACATAAGCTACCTACCAGGTAAACAGCTGAAAGGTAGCTCATCTTTCCAGTACAAACGCAACAGGAACTGGACATCCAAAGTCCCCGAGCCTTCTCTCCCACAATATCCACCGTTTGGGAAAAAGAAGGAAAGCAGCCATACACATTATATGGTCCACTGATCCCAGTGATATCAGCCAACACATATCTAATGTGTATAACCATATTAAATGGAGTTATCCAGCTAATGAAACATATCCCCCTATCAACAGGATAGGGAAAAAGTGTCTTATCGCGGGGGGGGGGGGGGTCAGACCACTGGGACCTCCCGCAATCTACAGAACAGGGCCCTTTTACCGCTGGTCGCTCTGGTCCCTACTTCACCTGGTGATCAGCTGGGCGGGCCATCACTGTTGAGACCAGTCTGTCTTGAAAAGTGGGGGCCAGAGTGATTTGTGGTAGGAGACAGGCCAAATCTGGAGATTACCACCAGCTAGGGCAATGACCTGAAGATCACATGATTGCTGGGATAGAAAGAAAGAAGCTTTACGGGTCCTGCTGAGCTATATACACAGGGGTCATAGAGTGCTATGTATACCGTGTATTTTTCTCTGGAGGGTCCAGCTGCCACTGCCCAGACTGCTTTTTGTAGCAAAACTCTGCAAAGGAGGTTTTAAAATGTCCTTGCAGAGTTAAATGCTGAACACCCAGATGTTTAAAGTCAATGGGCAGTTGGCAAGTAGCTCATAAATGCTGGGAGATTTCAGCTCTAAAGCCTGTCAATATTAAATGCAGCTCTGGACAGTAATACAGGCAGTAACCCAGGATCAGCACAGAGTTCACAAAATGTAGTCATAAAAGGTGGATGTAGACATGGCACACAGACACCTACCAGATGAGTTGGTCATTGTACAAGAACGCTGTATACTTCACAAGACTAAGGCTTTCCTCCACTCTGTTTATGAACGACTGGATTTTCAGATACGTCATCTTATCTAACGGAAAAAAACTGATGCCGCCAAACACATCGAGCAGGTCACACGACTGTAAGTGCAATGTCTGTAAATACTGGGGAAAGAAGAATGCAGGAATGAGTTACAATACACAACCCAAGAGACGTAAGGTCTAGAAATCTTATTCTGTGTCCTCTTGTCTTTGTTACTCGCTATTTATCAAGAGTAGAGAAGTTGCCCATTGAAACCAATTAGATTGCTGGTTTAAGCTTCCAAAAATCTTGTGCTATTTGGGCCAAATAACTGTGGCTCACTGTCAGTATACCTTGGTATATGTTTTTGACAGGTTGTTGGCATATTCCTCCAACATATCTTTGAAATGTGGTGTTAACACAGCCAAACCTTCAAAAGGCAATATCCAAAACACCTTTAAGTTAGAATAATTAAAGGTTTACATATATCCAGTAAGAAGGATTTGGGCCTTTGAAGGTGCACAGTGGGTCTCTCTGACTGGTCACAAAAGCCTATTTAGGACAACGTCATAAACTCAAGTAAAACATCTTGTAGGCAAAAAATGTCCCTAAAAAACATCATACAGTATATTTACCCGAAGAAAGAATTTTTCCAGCCTGTCTTTTAACAATGTAACTCCACCAGCTTCCATAGTTTTGTTAAAAGTGCCATTAAATAGCTAAAATTGGGAAGAAAACACACACATGTAAAAATTCAACCTTTAGGAAGATAAGAAAACGCAGTAATAGCAACAACTTTAGCATTTAAAACTCACCATAACATCAATGGTAACAGAATGTGAATTAAAACGGTTGTCTCACTATGTAACAAATTCCCAAATAGACCCGAAGTGTAAGTCTCAGAGGGATGAAAACTAGACATTCACTAGCTTAAGCCCTCCATTGACTATTTAATAAGGGCCCCACCTATTCTATGAAGAAGCATGGCGTTGGGACTAGCAGTCAGAATTGTTTTTTTTTTAAATATTAACGTTTTATTAATTTTATTCAAAGTACAAAGTTCAAGTAAAGTACAAAAACACCATCAATAAACAGGCTAGCAGTCAGAATTTATAAGTCATAAATGAATCTGATAATGGAGCCCGATCGGCACATCTGGTGTACGTGCTGGGAGAATTCAGGTCTATTTGGCAAACACAAAGAAAAACTGGGAAAAATTACTGCAGGCCTTTACTTTCTCCCCGTTTAGGTCAGCTCCAGGAGCAGAGAGAGATACAGCTGCAGCCAAAACAAGTTGAGATCTCACCGAAACAGGGAATTACAAGCTGTTTTGAGTCACTGTATAGATGACCTGCTAGTTAAAATGTCCTTGTAATTAGAATAAACTTTTAAACTGTTGTAAAAAGATGTCAAAAGTTTGGATTGGCCAGAGTCTGAGTATTAAGACCCTCACTGATCAACAAAATTCTTCGGCTGTAGGATCGCGGGGCATTGCGCCGTCAGCATTGACGGCTATGCAGTACTCGCGAATGAACCTGTTCTTTCTTCGCAGCTAACAATTTCAGCAGTGTCAACGGGTCTCGTGGAAGACCCATTCACACTGATGGTACTGTTCACTACGCGGAATTCTACGGGAATACAGCAGTGTGAACGTACCCTAATGGAGCAGATGCAGAGAGACAAAAATCTGAACAAGCCAGGGACACTAAGTCATGTGATTACAGCAGAGGCAAAGTCAAGAGGTAAATAGGAATAAATAAAAGGGAGGTGGGAGAGGAGTAAGGCGAGATAGCAAGCATAATAATTTATACTGTGCAGAAAAAAATATGCTCAATTTTGTCCTTTACAACAGTGCACATTCAATCCATTAAAAGGAGTAGTCTCATGGATAAAACTTATCCCCAATGGAGCCCCTGTATGGAGCCCCAGCTCTCCCCTGGAGTGGAGCGTCACGACCCCTGCCCGAAGCGAGGGCTGCGATGCCCCCTCTTCAGCTGTTCAACTATCCCATAGAAATATATAAAGGGGGCATGGCGGCCCACATCGCTCCAGGGGATCCTGCTGATGGGGGATAAGTTTTTTATCATGAGATATCTCCATTAATATTAATACTCACTAAATGATCAAAGGGAACCTGTCATGAGATTTAACCATTTAATGTGTGGCATTTCCTCACCATCCCTACCCACAGAGATGGTGAGGATATGACGTTAGAAGGTCTCCCCTGCCGGCGCTGTAAGTAGTCCCCTGGGCGGGAGCCATACTTACCTAGTTCCGCTGCTTTGGCTGTAATTACGCATCCTCAGGGTGACTGACACCTTGACACCGCTCTGCTTCCTTAGCAGATAAAACAGAGCAATGACATAGGCCGTGCTTAGGCTGTCAATCACACTGACAGGGTGCGATTACAGCCACAGATTACATATGGTAAAATCTCATGATGGGTTCCCTTTAAATCCATGTTATAACCCTACAGCTTTATCAAGCAATCATATGGCAATTCTGATGAAATGTTGGCTTTACAATAGATATACTATCCTCACCATTTGATTACAACATGGCAGGAGTGCTTAGATAAGCTTCTACCAATACATGCAGATCAGACTCTCTGTGATTATTCATTATGGAGTCTGGCTTGTTATTGAAGAATTTCTAATATATTCTGGTCTGCTGAAAATGGGTCACATATTTTTAGATTTTTGCTTGGAAACAGATTTCACAGCCAGCATGTGACACCTATAACCCTCCAAGGTCCTGTAGGGACTGCCGGTCTAGCCATCTTTCTCATATCAAATGGCAATGATACCCAACAGAAAAACTGCAGGTCACAGAGCCACATTTAGATGATGGCCTTGAAGACAGAGGGGTTTTCGCTCCCTGTCTTCTTTAAAAAGGGGTTATCATCAACAGGTGATAGCATTTCATTAGAAGAAAAGTAATTCCAAGTGGTTCAACACCCACCAATAAAAAATTTCTGAGAAAGGAAAACCCTTTCAGAGTAGGGTCACACAGGGCGCATCTGCATCGTATTTTACTATTTTTAAGGGTAGGGTCACAAGAGCGAGCTCCTGCCTGCGGCCGGGTAGCTCTGTGTGTCAGTTTGTAGCGTCGGATTTCCCACTGTGCATTTGCTATGAGCAGGCACTGTGTTTAAAGCTGGAAATCTGCCACTATAAGCAGACAAACAGAGCTACCCGGTCGCAGCAGGGAGCTAGCTACTGTGACTGCCGTTGGCGCACCCGCAGCATGACATTCGCTGTGGATGCGCTCCGTGTGACCCTCCCCCAAAAGGTTTTTTCCCAGTACTTTTACATTGATGGCCTATCAGCTGTTGGCAAAGCTGTGGTTACACGTATACATTTATCGTGGACTGAAGCAGTTGGCTCAAGTCATTGTGCAGTGGCCATGCCAATTTACTGTATCCCATTGTAAACCAGCATGGCCACTACACAATGAGTTGACCAGTTGCCCATAGCAACCAGATTGTTTTTATTTTTCAAAGGCCTTCATAATAATTAAAGAAGCAATGTGATTGGTTGCTATGGGCAACTGGTCAACCTTTCCGCTGCAGAGGATATGATATGTCTCCTTCAATGTCTCTGAACAGTAAAGTGTTAATAGACGGAGCTGTATGTAGATTGCTTACCTTATACATTTTGTAGCATTGTTTCAAGACTGCAGAATACACCTTGTCCTTAAGTACATAAAAAAACATAAATAAATAAAAATCAGTCAGGACTAACAATATGTTCAATATTCAAGCGCAACTCCAGTGATGGCTTAGGTGGCAGGGTATATGTTACATTTTTTGCTCTGTCACCTCAGACTACAGTGTTTGATATACATCTTTGAGAGTCTCCAGATATTTTATCTGTTTAGTTTCAGTTGTTTTAAAGGAATGTATGATCAGACAATAACCTACTGGTTAAATTAAGTCAAAAGCATTCAGAAATGTTCAAAGTTTAGATCACACAGGGTCTCACTGTGATTGGGAGCTATAGCAGGCTGAAGTGTACTGTATGTTGCTTCACTCCCTTGACAGCTGTCCATTCTGAATAATGACCTCCATTATAGTCTAAGGGTGCGTTCACACTGAGTAATTCAAGAGGAATTAGCAATTCCTCTTGAATTCTCCGCTCCAAATAAAGCAACATCTCCTCTTCCCATTGACTTCAATGTGCTTTACGCTTTTCTTTTCACACTGCGTAAAAAACTTGTCCCAGAGGTCACAGTGGATAGAGGTAACGTTTTGACTAGATAATAAGCCCTTTAAAAGTAATCATGGCATTTTGCAGTTTTCACGTTGTAATAAAAAGTAAAATCAATTAAGGTTGATAACACTATTCCCAATAGGTGATGGTCACAGCTCCCTTCCTCCCCCTCACTTTATAATGATCTCTGCACGATCCTCCCAATTGTTCTGATTTGGGCAGAACAGTCCAGCTTTTAGCTGCTGCTAACCCACTTTGCGGCACCATGCTTTTACCACGCAGCTGCTTTATCCAGCCATCACAAATTGGCTCTCCTCTCCTCTATGCTCAGCACACAAGTGATGTCATCATGTGTCGAAGTGCTAGCGGAAAAAGGAGAGAAGTGGAGCGGCCATACCCTGGACTACGTGGTAGCCAACAACCAGGTGAATATTATTTTTATATATTATATATATATATATATATATATATATATATATATATATATATATATATATATATATATATATATATATACACATATACATACACATATATATATATATATATATATATATATATTATTTTTTTTTATATTTTTTTCTAATCTTGGGGGGGGGGGGGGGGGGGGGGAACTACCTACAGGGGGGCATCTATCTATAGAGGGGGGCTACCTAAGGGGGAAGAAGGGAGCAACTATCCACAGCAGTGGGCACCTATCTAGGGGCTTCTGCCTACAGAGTGCTGCAATCTAGGAAGGATCTACTGAGAAGGGGCAGCTATCTGGGTGGGGGAGGTCTAATTACTTGGGGCACCAACATAATGGGGTAAATACAGAAAAGGGGCTCTCTAACTACTGGAACAACCTAACTAACGGGGTAGGGGAACCTACCTACTCTTCCCCAACCCACTTATCTACCCACTCTCTACTGTGTTTGACACCAAGAGGGGCATCATTGCTTTTTGAGGAACTATAGGTCTTGGAAAGTCTAAAATGTTTTCTTTCTGGCAGGTTCTGCAGAAATTAGTTGCAACTTGAAAAAATCCTCATAATGGCCAGAGCTAGTTGGAAAGAAAAAGGAAAGAGAACGTAAACAGTCATTCTCTTTCCTTTTAAAGTCACCAGATATTACAGCACTGTAATGATGGTGGTTGTTGTCAGCTGAAAATACTGTACTTCAGGACTTTAAAACAAAATATCAATCTACAACAACTTCATCTTTTACTGAAGGTTGTGTTCACACTGAAAAAATCCTGAGTGGATTTGTGCTGCTCAGAATCTGCACTTTTTATATGCAAAATCTGCTGCAAAAATAAGTGCTGAAATTCAAAGTCCCATTGACTAATGTGTTTTCCCAGGTAGATATTCCAGAAAGAATGAACATGTTTATTCTTTCAGAGGAATCAAATTCCTGGTCAGAAGTTCTGCCATGGAACTTCTGTAGTGTGAACCCAGCCTAAAAACCATTTCAAGTTTTATTGTCCTATTGTGCTGGATTATTAGACTGGCTAAATGAATGGATTACCAGATGCTGTCATAAAATATATAAATAAATACTATATAATGTATATATATATATATATATCTAGATAACCAACATAATCTGCAGCAAATTACAATTTTAAAAGTAAATATACAAAATCAAACATTACAGAATTACACACAAATTGTCAGTTTAATAAGCGAGTAAGGTCCTGCTCACAAGAGCTTACCTATACATGTAAAAAGGTGATCATTCTTCACCTACCAGCAATTCATCTTCTTGATATTCTAAAACGGCCTTCCCATCTTTTTGCTTTTCTACAACTGGA
Source organism: Hyla sarda (assembly GCF_029499605.1). Taxonomy (NCBI): domain Eukaryota; kingdom Metazoa; phylum Chordata; class Amphibia; order Anura; family Hylidae; genus Hyla; species Hyla sarda. The sequence continues at coordinate 186,362,461 of NC_079196.1, read as the reverse complement.
TTTTTTACCACCTAAACAATTTACAAAATCATAAAAATTATGTAAAGTCATAACAACTTCCAAATAATCCAATTAATGTACTTCTGAGATATATAGATATGTGTATAAAAAAAAATATTAAAAAATTACTATGAAAAACATTTTTTATCAAAAGCTCAGACTTTTGAACACTAAGGACTCGTTCACACGGCCATCTGCCCCTGTTAATAAATGCCCGTTCTGCAATCAGTTTGGTAATTTTTAAACGGTTTGCAAATGGCTGTAAAACAATCCCATTGATGTCAATGGGATTTTTTTTCCAATCCTTTATCACCCGTTTACTTCCTGTTCCATCTCTTTTTTTCTTTGACATGAGAAAACACTGTGCATGCAGTATTTTTTCTCCTGTCAAAAATAACGGAATAGAAACGGATATTATAAATTTAACATTGAAGTCTGTGGTAAACGGATGAACCTTTGATGTCATCCGTTTGCCCCTGGTTTATAATATCCGTTTTTGAACCGTTATTACTTCTGAGCATGCTCAGAAGATGTGACATCAGCAGACTCCTGAAGTGTTGTGGGACTACTACTACTTCCATCATGGAACAGACTTGTTTCCATTATGGGAGTTGTAGTTCCCCCAGCTGCGGGAGTCTGCCGGCAGCAGGGGATGCTACATTATCGTTTGTACTATTACCCCCATCATGGAAAATAGTCTGTTCCATGTTGGGGGTAGTAGTACAGGGGCTGAGATATCGATTGCAACAGTTATGAAGAAGGCGAACGGGAGGCATGCTCAGCTCCTCTGCGATGTATATACTGTGTCAACTTTCATTTGGAAATCCACCGCCGGGAGCCCTGAATGGCCGGCACCGAGGAGCCATTCAGGGCTCCCGGCGGGTTTTTAAACTACTACTGCAACTCTCAAATGGATGCCCCCATGCATGTTTATAATAATTTATTGGCCCCAGTGTGCATATCCTTATTTCCCCCAGTGTCCTTATACCCCTCTCCCCCCTTTATGGGCATTATGCATTCATTCATTGCCGCCGTCCAACAAGTCCCGCTGCTGCCCTGCTCCAACAAGATGAGAAGCAGGTAGCGCGGGGGGGGGGGGGGGCATTACGCCCAAATTCAGCGTCAGCAGACGCAGAAGTGTGCACCTGGTAGAACTTGGTAAACGTTTGCATGGACGTCAATGTGGCCGCCTTACACACCTGCAGGGCCGATGCCCTATTGAAGGAGCGGGTGGCCCAGGAGGCCCTAATGGAGTGGGTGGAATGTGCCGATACCCGGAAAGGTGGAGCCTTACCTTTAGAATGATAGGCCTCCGATATGGCAGACTGGATCCACTGGAAGCGATTGTCGCCTTAGAAGCTGGAAGCCCCTTGTGCCAGCCTTCCGGAAGGACGAACAGTGAATCACAGCGCCGAAATGAACAGGTGGAGGAGAGATAGACACGCCGAGCCCTGACCACATCCAAACTTGTGGAGAGAGTGCTCCTTAGGGTGAGACGGTGCCGGGCAGAAGGAGGGAAGGACAATATCCTCATTCAGATGGAAAGCGGAGACCACCTTCGGGAGAAAGGATGGCACCAGCCGAAGCACAGCCTTGTCCTGATGAAGGACAAGAAAGGGGGGGGGGGGGGCGGCAGGAGAGAGACACCAATTCAGACACCAGCCGGATGGAGGTAACAGCGATGAGAAAGGAAATCTTCCAAGAAAGGAAGCAGAGAGAGACACCTCCCGGAGGAGCTCATATGGGGCGCCGAGTACCAGATTCAGGTCCCAGGGCGGAGTGGGAGACATGTATGGAGGAGCCTCGTGAGCCACACCCTGAATGAAGGTGCAGACATGAGGGTCGGCTGCCAGGGGGCACTTAAAAAAGGATGGAAAGTGCAGACACCTGCCCCTTAAGGAAACAGCCTCAAACGCGTTTCCAACCCTGCGTGCAGAAAGGAAAGCAGATTTGGCAAGGAAAAAACAACGGCAGACAGGGACTGGGCCTCACCACCGAAAGTAGGCATGCCAGGTACGATGCTAAATTCTGGCAAATGACCCGGACAGAGAAACCTTGAGCCTTCAGCACCACGGTTTCAACCGCCACGCCGTCAAACGGAGAAGCAGTGAATTGAGGTTGCAGAGAGGACCTTGAAAGAAGATCAGGCCAGTCCGGAAGCCGTATGGGAACGTCTGCCACGAGACTAACTACGTCGGCGAACCAAGAGCGCCAGGGCCAATCCGGAGCCACAAGAATTGCTGAGACACCTTCCGCCTTGAGCTTCCTCACTACCCTGGGCAGGAGGGAAAACGGAGGGAAGAGGCAAGACAGGGTGTACTGTGTTCAGGGAATGACGAACGAGACCGCGGCCAGAGCAGAGGATCACGGTACTTTGCCACAAAGCTGGGAACCTGCCGGTTTAGACGGGACGCAAAGGAGGTCCTCGTCCGGGGTCCCCAATGTTTGCAAATTGTTGCGAACACCTCGGGGTGGAGAGATCACTCCCCGTGGTCGGGAGAGGAGTGACTCAAAGTCCGCTTCCCAACTGTCCACCCCCTGGAATTTGTATCGCTGAGAGGGAGGGAACCTGTCGTTCCACCCAGAACAGAATCCTTGCCACTTCCACCATTGCCAAGAGGCTGCGAGTGCCCCCTTGGCGATTGATATAGGCCACTGCCGTGGCGTTGTCCATCTGAACTCAAACAGGACGACCTTGAAGTAACGACTCCCAGTGGAGGAGACAAAGAAAGATGGCCGAAACGAAGACGACTTGCAGCAAGAATTGGTGCGATGCATCTTATTCTGAGGAAGCAGAGAGCTCTTACTGCCTGTAGCCTCAGAGATGATTTCATCCAAGCGTTTGCCAAAAAGACGGCCACCAGTAAAGGGCATCTCAATGAGAGATTTCTTGGAGGCCGCATCAGCATTCCAGGCATTTAACCACATAGAGCGGCGGATAGCCACCAAGTTGCCAGAAGCAAAAGCTGCGCAACGTGCGGACCTCAGAGACGCCGAGCATAGATAAACACCAGCGAGCGTTGGAGATCTGGAGGGCTAGGTCAGCCAGATCATCTGGAGGAGCCCTGGATAAAACACCTTGACGAAGTTGGGAGGCCCAGGCTGACGCCTTAGATACCCAAGTTGCGCCGAAAGCAAGGACAAGCGTATTGATTCAAATGCAAATTTTGCCAAATTCTCAATCCGCTTGTCCATGGGGTCCTTGATGAGACTGGAGGGTCCACTGAGAGAAAAAGAGAGAAAAAGAGAGAGAAAGAGAAAGAGAGAGAAAAAGAGAGAAAAAGAGAGAGAAAAAGAGAGAAAAAGAGAGAAAAAGAGAGAAAAAGAGAGAGAGAAAGAGAAGAAAAAGAGAGAGAGAAAAAGAGAGAGAGAAAAAGAGAGAGAGAAAAAGAGAGAAAAAGAGAGAAAAAAGAGAGAGAGAAAGAGAGAAAGAGAGAAAGAGAGAGAGAAAGAGAGAAAGAGGAGAGAGAGAGAAAGAGAGAGAGAAAGAGAGAGAGAAAGAGAGAGAGAAAGAGAGAGAGAAAGAGAGAGAGAGAAAGAGAGAGAGAGAGAGAGAGAGAGAGAGAAAGAGAGAGAGAAAGAGAGAGAGAAAGAGAGAGAAAAAGAGAGAGAGAAAGAGAGAGAGAAAGAGAGAGAGAAAGAGAGAAAGAGAGAGAGAGAAGAGAGAAGAAGAGAGAGAGAAAGAGAGAAAGAGAGAGAGAGAGAGAGAAAGAGAAGAGAGAGAGAGAGAGAGAGAGAGAGAAGAGAAAGAGAGAGAGAGAGAGAGAGAAAGAGAGAGAGAAAGAGAGAGAGAGAAAGAGAGAGAGAAAGAGAGAGAGAAAGAAAGAGAGAGAGAGAGAGAGAAAGAGAGAGGAGAAAGAGAGAAAGAGAGAAAGAGAGAAAGAGAGAGAGAAAGAGAGAGAGAGAGAGAGAGAGAGAGAAAGAGAGAGAGAAAGAGAGAGAGAGAAAGAGAGAGAGAAAGAAGAGAGAGAGAAAGAGAGAGAGAAAGAGAGAGAGAGAGAGAGAGAGAGAGAGGAAAGAAGAGAGAGAAAGAGAGAGAGAAAGAGAGAGAGAAAGAGAGAGAGAAAGAGAGAGAGAAGAGAGAGAGAGAGAGAGAGAGAGAGAGAAAGAGAGAGAGAAAGGAGAAAGAGAGAAAGGAGAAAGAGATTCTAGGTGGAAGGCAAAGGAGGGCTGGGACGTGAAGCAGAGAAGGCAGAACAGGTGGACTCAGCCAAACCCCCTTGCATCTTAGTTTTACAGCCCCTGCAAGGATAGTATGTGACTAAGGCAGGGAGCAGTGTGTGGAGGAGGGAGCCCATGCAGCCGGAGTGAGGAAGGAGGAGACCCATGTGACAGCACAGCAGGGATCAGCCCCCCCTGGGGAGTTCATAGCTTCTCATAGGTAGAAAGGCCAAGGCGGGAGAGGCCGACACTGACCTCTCGTTCGTGCGCTAGAAGATTGGAAGGAACCCAGGAAGAGAGGTGGAGCCCGGGGCCATGCGGAAATAGTGGGACTTCTATAACAAGGAAATAACATCCCCCTATTAAGCACATCAGAAAGGTCAATGCTTTACCAAGATGGACAACATACAAAAAGCGATCAAAACCTATAGCTTATGCCTCTAGGACCTCACCAATGGTGCATAATGGTGTGGGCAAAGATAGATATAACAGCGTTTTCTCAGAAATTATTTTTTAATTCAGATTATAAAATATAATATATAAATAAGTAAAACAGTAACAAAATATCACATTACACTGGCACTATCTAATGAAAATCTCACTGGGCCTTAGTGAGATATCCAAAATGTAAAAAAAGATATATGAATATTCTAATGAGTCCATAAATCTGCAGATAATAAAAATAAAATAAATCCGCAAAAGGTGTGGATAGATGTTTGGGTTTATGGCAAAATAATTGTAACATAAAGTCAATAAAAAAAGTTGATGAATGGATGATACAGAGTATCTCTCACCACTGCTTCTGGCTTGATGGATTGTGATAGATGAGTCGCAGCCTTGTGTTCCTCGTGTGCCCCAATCGATGGAGGGGGGCACAAGTTGGTATGTCTCCCTTAGCAGCCCCGTTGGCAGGGGGGCGCAAATAGATGTTGCGTACCGTGAGCTCCGATAGCGGAGGAGCATGCAGCAATTTCAGCGCTGGGGACCTCGTTCGCTGGCCGGCTTAGCACAGATGGCACTAGTCTGGCACTCCGGCAGGAGTGTCAGTCGGCTCGGGTGCGACAACGGGTCTGTTGATGGTGGTACGCCGGGAGCGATGGAAGGTCCGGGATTGGCGTCCACGTGGAAGCAGGAGATCATCTCCTGCTTCCACGTGGGACGCCAATACCGGACCTTCCATCGCTCCCGGCGTACCACCATCACCAGACCCGTAGCCACGGGATAAATTTATAGGCGCCCGCTGGCCGCGGTCTCCGATATTACGGAGCTTGTAGCGGCAGGGAGACGGAAACAGGGCCACACGCGTACAGAACGCCACGGCCGGAGCAGGGTCATGCGCCATTCGCAAAGACAGTCACAACATGAAGGAAGGAGCGCCGCATGGTCGGGCAGCGAGAGACAGGGCTGCCGGCAAATGAAAGGTATCGGAAGGGGGACTGGACCCCCGACCAGGAACCCTAACCCCCAAAGGATATTAATAAAGGATTCCCTATAATCCGTATGTGGAGAGAGACAGAGACAGAGAGAGAAAGAGAGAGATTAGCTCAGAGTCAGTCGGCGGGGAATATCCTGCCAGGAGGGGACATCTTTTTTGTTAATGCCTAGTGTCCGCCTCATAGTGGCAGTAAGATATACCCACGGAGCCAAACGAGAAACTGATGCAAACAGATGCCACTAAATGGCATCCCTTTGCATCAGTTATTACAATGGTCAGTTTAGGAGGCAATAAAGGAGAAAATATGAGTGGGGGAGAACAGCCGTGTGAACCTAAATAAGAAGCTCTACTGATTCTGGTCAGCCATCATGTGACGTACAACTGCAAAGGAATAAAGTGGTAATTCTAGATTGCTCCCTGGAGAGAAGACACCTAATGGATACAGTATATTCTCATCTTCCCATCTCTCAATGCGGTAAAAAAGGAACACGCCTTAGAATACTTCTGTTAATAATTTGACAAAATGCTGGATTACAACCAAGATTATACAACACTTGTCTTCATGGCATGTGTTATTTGTAGATCAACCTTCATCCAAGTCCTTCACATTTAGGAAAAACTGTATTACTGAAGAAACAGCAGCACACAGCATCAGAGTGATCCTTGCTATAGTACAGTTCAGACTAATGGGTCCACAAAAAATTTGCTGCTTCTCACCAAAACTGGGCTCATTGGCCGACATTTATCATTGTTTTAGACTGTTTTTTGGTGTCTAGAAAAGGCGCAAAAAAAAAAAAAAAAAAAAAAAAAAAGCGCAAGCAGGGTTTATTTGCGCCTTTTGGTTTACACATTTCTGCTGATTTTGAGTTGCAATCCGCTGATTTTGACCATACACGATATGGAAAGGTTTTATGAACTGTGCCTTTATGTGAAAAGGCGCAAAAAAAAGATGCAAAGCCACTGAAAAGTCACTAAACTACACCAGCCAAGACTTAGCTTAGCTTTAAGGTGTATGTGAAGAGTAAAATTTCAGAAACTGTGACCTGCACAAAATTGATGTACTGCTCTGCGATCCTTTAATAAATTTGGTGCTCCTACAAAAAAAAAAAAAAATGATGTGGAAAAATTCTTCACTTACACCTACAATGATAAATGCTCACCACTATGCGGACATTCAGAGAAGAAATCAAAAAAGCATCAGGGGGCACCATAACAAGTATGTAACAGCTTTATCTACACAAGGTAATTATTATTTTTTTTTTTTTTTGCAATGATTCAGAATGATAAATTTAAAGGGTTACCCCAGGGAAGTGTGTGTATATATCTCCAAAGCCTCCACACTTCCTGGATATGCTCCCTGTAAACCATTCTGCCTGATATGCATGGCTCCTGTGGCCTCTGTTGTCTTCTCTTGATATTCTCTGCCATCCTTCTCTCCCCTTGCCTGCATCTCCCAACAATCATTGCAGCTCTGCTCTGCCAGCCCTCAACCTCCTGCTCTGAGCAGCAGAGAGAGACTCAGTGAGATTGGCTAAGGCTGAACACACCTCCCAGTTCCCAGCACTAAAGAGAGCATGAATTATCAGTGCAGAGGGGTGACTCTTAGGAGGGTGGGGGCTGCTTTTAGAGAGGGACAGAGATAGAGTGGATGGCTGAATGATGTCATTCCCTCACTTCACGCATTTAACTGACAACCAGTAGCTAATGAATGATATTTAGAAATTAAATAGGTTGAGGAGAGGGAAAGGATGAACTATGGGTTTAGTTCTTCTGAGTACCTCCTTAAATGGTATATCCATGAATAGAAAACCAGAGCCAAATTTAAAAACAGCGCTACCCCTGTTTTCAGGAGGTGTGTGTTATTACAAATTTGCTCTATTCATTTTAATAGAACTAAGCTGAAATACTGCACACAAACTCAGTAAAGGTGTGGTGATGAAGAAATCAGCTCTGTTTTTCTAATCCTGGACAACCCATTTAAAAGGGGCATAGTCAGTTATTGTACTGCCCTAGCGGCCTTCCGCTTACTTTTTAAGCAATCACATAACCTGTTTAATAGGGAACCTGTCAGCTGTATTTATTTCTAAGAGCCCAGTATGTCAATAAATGAGGGCTGAGAGGTGAGGGCACAAGAGAGAAGCCATGCCAGGCTAAGACACTTGAGCATCTCTGCTCCGCCTCCTCGACACTTGGCTGAGAAATACAAATTGTATTAACCACCATGTCTCCAGGAAAGGTAGAGTTTGCTTTTATACCCTTACAGTAGGGATGCACCAAAAATTTCGGCCGCCAAAAATTATCAGCCGAAAATGCCCCTTTCAGCCTTTTCATTTAAGGGGATTTCCGGCCGATAACTTTGGTGGGCGTGGCCTAAAATAGGGGCGTGGTTTTCAACTTACACTCTCTCCGGTACTGGCACCTCACACCGGTGCTACACCCCCGCCCCCCACACAGTCTCGTGCTCCGCAGTCCAGGCCCTCTGTCAATCCTCCCCGCAGTGCCAAGTGCTGGGAGGAGGTGGCTGAACCCTTACACTGCTGACTGCCGTGTGCATACGGTGCAGCTGTGCGGCGGGCATATGGTGCAAGCTCAGGAGCTGAGCTCGCTTCATACCTGCTAATGCCGGACATCACTGACCCATGTGATGGCCGGCATTAACCCTTTAGATGCCGCAATCAAAGTTGATCGCGGCATCTAAAATGCCGAAAGCAATCTGCGGTAGCTCAGTGAAGCTGATCGGGACACCTGTAGGGTCCTGATCAGCTGAGAGGATGGGTGGAGGTTCCCTACCGTCGTGCACTCCAAAAAAGCAGGCAGTCTCAGTAGCCTGTAGTAATGGAACGCCGATAACACTGATCAGTGCTGTGCTATTGCCTCCTATAGCATAGCATTGATCAGTGTCCAGAAGTAAAAAAAAAAATAAAAAAAAATTACATCTGTGTGCCTGCAGCTGTTACAAAACTACAACTCCCAGCTATTGGCTGTCTGGGCATGCTGGGAGTTTTAGTTTTGCAACAACTGGAGGCAGTTAATGAAAAAAAAAGCCCCTCCCCTAAATAAAAGTTTTTCAAATAAAATAAACAAAAATAAACATATTTGGTAACGCCACGTGCATAAATGTCCAAACTATTAAAATATAATGTTAATGAAACCGCACGGTCAATGGCGTGAATGTAAAAAAAAATAAAAAATAAAAGAAGTGGACAGAATTGCGGATTTTTGTTCACTTAATGTAGCAGAAAGAAAAAAAAAATAGTAATCCAAAAGATCCCCATCAAAATAAAAATGGTACTGATAAAAAAAATACAGATCACAAAAAATTAGCCCCTATACAACCCCATATATGGGAAAAATAAGAAAGTTATAGGGGTCAGAAGTATACACAAAAGCCTCCAAACCACTCAGGGACTCATCCAGCGCAGATCAGGAAAAGGCAATACCGTTTGTCCACAAAGGCTCCTTGCAATTTCCCTCCAAAACTTTAGTGCACACCTGTCCTAATCTCCTCCAGGTCAATGAGTCCCTGAGTGGTTTGGAGGCTTTTGTGTATACTATTGGACACCAGTTCCCTGGTGGATGGGATCGGCTGCATTTGGGATATATCCATGCTCTCACCAGTGTTGTGCCTGCCTGACAGCACAACCATCTAGGTAAGCGCTTCCAATAACTACATTGCGGAACCTTACCATCTTTTCATTGCACTGCGGAGCGCTCTTTGTGTGTTTTTGTATAGGGGTCAGAAGAGAATATTTTAAGCATAATGGGAAATTTGTGCTGAAAACAATGGAGTATTTGCCCATAACAACCAATCAGATAGGTGTGTACCCCTATAGTGTGTCCTGGAGTCAATGTATGGCGAGTGGCAGTCCTGTGGCTCTAAGCCCGGCCAGTACTTTCTATAGCCACCCTGTGTGTGGGCAATGCGTTTTCGGTTTTTGGACAACCACAGACTAAATTTTCGGTTTTGCCTCAAAATTTCCCGTTCTGTGCATCCCTACTCAACAGCTATCCCATGGGATCTGCAGCTCTTAGCAATTACAGATGACAGATTCCCTTTAAAAGGGGTACTCTGGTGGAAAACTTTTTTTTTTCATTTACTGGTGCTAGAAAGTTAAACAGATTTGTAAATTACTTCTATTAAAAAATCTTAATCCTTTCAGTACTTTTTAGCAGCTGTATGCTACAGAGTAAATTCTTTACTTTTTGAATTTCTTTTTTGTGTTGTCCACAGTGCTCTCTGCTGACACCTGATGCCCATATCAGGAACTGTCCAGAGCATGAGAAAATCCCCATAGCAAACCTATGCTACTCTGGACAGTTCCGGACACGGACTGAGGTGTCAGCAGAGAGTACTGTGGACAAGACAAAAAATAAATTCAAAAAGTAAACAATTTACTCTGTAGCATACAGCTGCTAAAGAGTACTAAAAGGATTAAGATTTTCTAATAAAAGTAATTTACAATTCTGTTTAACTTTCTAGCACCAGTTCGTTTAACCCCTTAAGGACTAAGGACGTACCGGTACGTCCTTGGTCCTGCTCTTCTGATATAACGCGGGGTTACTGTGTAACCCCGCGTCATATCACGGCGGGCCCGGCGTCATAGTGAAGCCGGGACCCGCCTCTAATAGCGCGCAGCGCCGATCGCGGCTAAAAGTGAAAGTTCCCGGCTAGCTCAGTCGGGCTGTTCGGGATAGCCGCGGCTAATCGCGGCATCCCAAACAGCTGACAGGACAGCGGGAGGGCCCCTTCCTGCCTCCTCGCTGTCCGATCGCCGAATGACTGCTCAGTGCCTGAGATCCAGGCATGAGCAGTCATGCGGCAGAATCGTTGATCACTGGTTTCTTATGAGAAACCAGTGATCAACATAGATATAACACCTATATAGACCTATAACACTGCAAAAAAAAAAGTGAAAAAAAAAAGTGAATAAAGATCATTTAACTTCTCCCCTATTAAAAGTTTGAATCACCCCCCTTTTCCAATAAAAAAAAAAAAAATAAAAAATAAAAAAACAGTGTAAATAAAAAAAAATATATGGTATCACCGCGTGCGGAAATGTCCGAATTATAAAAAGATAAATAGAAGATGACAATTTTAAACGTATTAATTTTCCTGCATGTAGTTATGATTTTTTCCAGAAGTCCGACAAAATCAAACCTATATAAGTAGGGGATAATTTTAATCGTATGGACCTACAGAACACATATCAGGTGTCATTTTTACCGAAAAATTTACTACGTAGAAACGGAAGCCCCCAAAAGTTACAAAACAGCATTTTTTTTTTCAATTTTGTCGCACAATGATTTTTTTCCCCGCTTCACCGTAGATTTTTTGGCAAAATGACTGACGCCATTACAAAGTAGAATTGGTGGCGCAAAAAATAAGCCATCATATGGATTTTTAGGTGCAAATTTGAAAGTTATGATTTTTTAAAGGCAAGAAGCAAAAAACGAAAATGCAAAAACGGAAAAACCCCCGGTCCTTAAGGGGTTAAAAAAAAAAAAAAAGTTTTCCACCAGAGTACTCCTTTAACATTTAAGCATAGGAAAAGCACTTTAAAAGGAATAGTCTCATGAAAAAATAAATAAAATAAAATAAAAACGTATCCCTTATCCGCAGAATAGGGGATAAGTTTTAGATCGCAGGGGGTCTGAGCGCTGGGGCCCCCGCATTCTCCTATACGGAGCCCTGGCTATCCCCCAGAGCGACCCGTCAAGACCCCGACCCGAAGTGGGGGTCACCACGCTCCCTCCACATCTCTATGGAAAAGCCATTCGGCTATCTTCAGCTCTCCCATGGAGATATATGGAGGGGGCTTGGCGGCCCCCGCTTTGGGCAGGGGTCAAGACACCCCACTCCAGGGGAGAGCCGTGGCTCCATACAGGGGATTGCGGGGGGAGGGGGCCCTTCTGCGGATAGGAAATACGTTTTTTTCATGAGACTACTCCTTTATGGAGGACTCAGCATGTCTATGAATTTACATCGCAAGTCCATTCAGTTAAAAAAAGGCACCATGTAATGCTTTATTTGCCCCTTCTGCAAGTAATCTTTGGAGTGCCAGCAGTCAAATGTCATCTCATTTTCATAGTACTCATATTAAAAAGCATTGTCCTATCGAGGACAAACCTTACAAGTGAACGAATATGGTTATGACGGCAAAACCTCTATAGTAAAGGATCACACTAGTTCACCTGTTCTACATTTGCTCTGACAACTTTCTGCCTAATGTTCATCACCTGAAAGTCTTTAAGACATTTACATACGTTTATGTGTGATATTAGCAGTTCTTGTAATAAGATTGTGACATTTTAAAGGAGAACTCCCATTTATAAAACTTATCCCAATCCTATCCTAAGGAGGGAGGTCCCGGGGGTCCCAGCAGTCGGACCCTCTGCGATCTGACAATTAGCTCCTATCCTTAGGATAGGGGATAAGTTTTTATAAATGGAAGTTCTCCTTTAACAAGTACTCCACTAATACTAATGAACTTGATAACCTGTACGTATGCCAGGATATCAAATGGGTTTATAAAAAAAAATAATAATAAAAAAAAATGGTCTTACCATCACCATCCAAAAACCATCTTCTGGCTCGTGAAAGAATTGTCTATTTTTCTGCGTGTGTAATGACTGTGCTGGCTTTGTTGGGTTGAATGTCCTAAAAACAATGCAATGTAGAAAAAATATTTAGTGAAAATGTATCTTTGCTAAACCGTTCATCCCCATAGAATGCCTAGAGAAGCCCATGGACATTACACGTATGATATAGATTGCCACTATAATGTATGCATATCATGGCAATCTCTAACCATACCCATATACCTTATAAAGGATAAGAAAATTGCTCAGTTACCTAGTAAATTGTACTATTGCTTCACATAAGCCGACATTTTTTATTTTTTCATTTTTCTCAATTTCATTTGGATGATAAAAAAGAATCTTTTTTTCTTCCTGCATAAAAAAAAAAAAAAATACAAAAGTGAAGGTAAAATGGAATTATATATATCAGTTACACAGCACCAATAATCCCAACCAAAGTTCACCTAATATATTTTACGATCAGATAAGAAAGACGTCAGCATTTCTCAATCTCACCTTTTTATTTCACCAATAAATCTAAAATATGAAAAAAAATTAAGCAAATTTAGAAATCTGTAGCTTGGCGCAAACTTATTTGTCTCTATTGTAACAAACAAACCCTTAGCAGTTTGATCCTGGAGTTATATTCCCTTCTATCTATTTTCTACTTATAACCTATTGAATGAACTTAAAGGGATTCTCCGGTGCTTAAACATCTTATCCCCTATCCAAAGGATAGGGGATAAGATGCCTGATCGCGGGAGTCCCGCCGCTGGGGACCCCCTGGATCATGCACGCGGCACCCTGTTTGTAATCAGTCCCGGAGCGTGTTCGCTCCAGGACTGATTACCGGCGACTACAGGCCGGGCGGCGTGTGACGTCACGCTCCGCCCCACAATGCAAGCCTACGGGAGGGGGCGTAATAGCTATCACTTTGGATAGGGGATAAGATGTTTAAGCACCGGAGAACCCGGGGGTACTCAGCTGGAAACCTTTTTTTTTTTTTTTTTTTTTAAATCAACTGGTTCCAGAAAGTTAAACAGATTTGTAAATTACTTCTATTAAAAAATCTTAATCCTTCCAGTAGCTGCTGAATAATACAGAGGAAATGGTTTTCTTTTTGGAACACAGAGCTGTCTGCTGACATCACGAGCACAGTGCTCTCAGACATCTCTGTCCATTTTAAGAACTGTCTAGAGTAGTAGAAAATCCCCATAGCAAACATATGTTGCTCTGGACAGTTCCTAAAATGGACAGAGATGTCAGCAGAGAGCACTGTGCTCGTGATGTCAGCAGAGAACACTGTGTTCCAGAAAGAAAAGAATTTCCTCTGTAGTATTCAGCAGCTAATAAATAAGTACTGGAAGGATTAAGATTTTTTAATAGAAGTAATTTACAAATCTGTTTAACTTTCTGGCACCAGTTGATTTAAAAAAAATAAAAATAAAAATAAAAACTGTCCCCAGGTTGTGTGTGGTATTACAACTTGGCTCCTTTCACTTCAATGTAACTGAGCTGCAGAACCACACCCAACCTGGAGACAGACATGGAGGGGTTTTTGAAAGAAATTATCTGTCTTTCTATTCCTGGATAACCCCTTTAAGCATAAAATAAAGGGCAGATAAAAGGGAATGTGGCAGTAGGATCAGACTACACAGGGTTTGTTTGTTGTCTGTTACCGCAGAGACACTTAGGTCTGCGTAGGAGTTTTCAATGAAGATTGTAAATCTGTAAAGTTGCTTCATTTTTTACTTCAGATTTGAAGCAATAACGAAAATCACAGAAGTTGAGCGTCAAAGTCTTATGTAATACTGTAATCAATTGGTCTGAAATGCATCGTGACTATGAGCAGTAAATCAGATTACATGACTTCCTGACGGATGATTATGTTACTCAGCTCTTATAAAACTCACAAGGTTTCCCTACATTTATTCACAAGTATTTCTTTGTATCTGAATGTAAAAAGAAGCAGGCAAGCCCTGCAGGAAACACTCATCTCAGAAGCAGGAATGAGACAGAAGATCAGGGGACCGGATGGAGCTGAAGGGGAGCTGCAGGACACCAGTGCTAGGAAGGTTTTTGTTTGCCGCCCCCCCAGCAGGATATGAATTTTAGCAAAATGCTGGAGAACACATTAAAAAGCTTTAAAGGAGAGAATTCCGCCCATAGACCAAAAGATAGGGGATAAGATGTCTGATTGCAGGTGTCCCACAGTTGGGACCTCCACGATCTCTGAGCAGCAACCGGCATTTGTTAAGAATGCTGGGTGCGGGCGACGGGGGTTGTGACGTCACGGCAGGGTAGGGGCAGCGCCTAATGCTGTGGCAGTGGAGTACCCCTTTAACAAAGAAACAAAAGACAAACTGTCTAGATTAACATAGACTCCAAATAACACTAAACTTACCTCTCCTTCCTTAGGACCAAATTTGGGGTTATAGATGAAGAAGCTCAGTAGAGATGGGGGATAGTGCTTCTCCTGCACGGCAAAGGCCATCCTGCATAGACAGTAAGACAAGGTTCAGTAATGTCAAATGCAGTGACAATAAATCAGAAAGTAAATCGGTTTCCTCAAATAAATAAAAACAATGTAAAAAAAAACACAAAATAATAAAAGTGATCCACAGATGCTTCACTTAAGATGAATGGAAAGAAGGCATGCGGCTTAGTAAAATCTGTGAAACAAGATGTATGGATGTGTAAAGATGTGTCCACAGGATAAGGAATAAGTGTCTGATCACAGGTCTGACCTCTGGGACCCCTGCATGGAGCCCCATCTCTAACCTCTGGACGCCGCTTTGCCCCGCTGAGTGCTCTACGGCAGTGGTTCTCAACCTTTTTGGCAACTGTACCCACAAAGGCCGAAAGTATGTCTGCGGGTACCCCTCGCCCCGAACTTACGTGTGAGGGGTACCCGCGAACAAAAGGCGTGTGCTTACCTTTATACTAATGCAATACTTAATCCCCTTGTGCCATTATTCCCCCCCCCATCTTAATCCCCTTGTGCCATTATCCCTCTGATCCCCTTTTGCCATTATTCCCCCCTCCATCTTAATCCCCGTGTGCAATTATTATTTGATATGGCAAAAGGTGATCAGAGGGAGTGGGGAATAATGGCACAAGGGGATAAAGATGGAGGGGGATAATAATTACCCCCCCCCCCCCATCTTAATCCCCCTGTACCATAATTACCCCCTCTCTCTGATCCCGTTTAGCCATTATCCCTCTCTCCCCCTCCATCTTAATGCCCTTGTGCCATTATTTCTCTCCCCCCCACCCATCCCCCCTCTGATCCTCCTGGGCTAATATATCTATATATAATATATCATCACTCCCTCCCATAAACTTAGTTTTTACATTACCCGGCTTGTTCGGGATCTGCTCTGAGTCCCGTTGAGCTCCACACAACAGCAGGGGATGTCACATGTCTCCCCAGCAACCACGCAGCTCCTGTAAAGTAGCCACAGCCGGAGCTGCGACCACGATACTTTACTGAGAGCTGCCGTGGCTATTCCCCGCAGTGCGCTGACAAATACTGGCCAATGCAAGGCTGCTATTTGTCAGCGCCTTGCGTACCTCTGCACAATTGATGGCGTACCCCTAGGGGGTACGCGTACCACCGGTTGAGAACCCCTGCTCTACAGGGGGGGTTTGGGGTCAGACCGATGGGACACCCGGTGATCTTTGGAATGGGCCCTGGCTCTCTGAGAAGAGCACGTTCTGGGGTTGGCACGCGTTCAGTCATTCTCTATGGTGGGAGCGCCAAAGAGACCAAGGTGCATCTCCGGCGCTCCTATAGAAATAAATGGAGCGCGTGCCAACCCCAGCATGTGCACCTCTCAGGGAGCCATGGCCTGTTTAGCAAATAGTGGAGGGTCACATACTTTATCCTGGGGATAATTTATTGGTTGCTGTAGTACTCCTTTAAAGCGTTACTGCCATGAAAAACAACAATATATCATAAGTTGTTAATCGTACATAGACTTCTCTGAGATGTACGGATCTCTAGGCTGGCCGGGGAGCGCAGTGCATTGCCACCCTCTTCCCCAGCACCATCACAGCGGGTCTCAGGTGTGATCAACAAAGTGGTTTTTAATGACAGTAACGCTTTAAAGAGTAAGTAAATATGTAGTGGATTGGCTGTGGATTTTAAAAATTTGATTTATGGACTGACAATCCGCAGTGTATTACAACAAATTTTAAATAGAAGTTAAACTAAAGGTGCGTTCACACTACAGAAATCTCGCTGAATCTCCGCTCGCAGAATTCAGCGAACAGAGATTGAAGCTGGCAGCTGCCGAAGAAATTCTTTTGCGGTAGGACTGCGTGGCACTGCGACGTCACCATTGATGGCTATGCAGTGCTCACAGAATTTTGCTCAAAGAATGAACATATTCATTCTTTGGACGGAACAATTTCAGCGGTGGAATCGTCCGCCGCCGAAATTGCTTGGTGGGAACAAGTCTCAAGGAAGACCCATCCACACTGATGTTAAAGATTACTGTCACAAAACAATGTTTTCTAAACTAGCTCAGATGATAGTCCCCAACTACTCCTAACATACCTCCCACCCTAAAAAAAAAAATTCAGAGCTTTAAAAAGCTTTGTTTCTTACCTGTTATCTCGCTCCAGCCCCGGGCTGGAGAATGTGTGCGTTTCCCAGCAGGCAAGACACCAGCTGCAGTTAGGACTTATGCTAGGCCAGCATGAGTCCAAACTCTATAAAAGACTTGTGGCCGGGACATGTAGGGAGACCCCTAGTGGTAATTTTTCCAAAATGAAAATACCCATAGAAATCAACCTTTTCTTTTTTTTTTTTTTTTTTTTTTTTTTCTAAATACATGAAATTAGAAACTTGTTTGGAATACAGTAATATACATAATATCAAAAGTTTTTGATGATGGCAGGTGCTCTTTAAAGTTCACCACGTGGAATTCCGCAGGAATTACGTATTGTGAACGCACCCCAATACTGCGGATGACATCTTTAAGTATCCAAGATATGCTAGAAAATCCCTAGAACAGTGTTTTCCAACCAGGATGCCTCCATCCTTTGGCTGTCTGGGCATACTGGGAGTTGTAGTTTTGCAACATTTGGAGGCACCCTGGTTGGGAAACACTGCCCTACAAACACTTTATCACGAGTTACACATGCGTGTTGGAGTCGCTGTAATTGCTTTCTGCAGATTCTATGCATTTTTAGGCAATATCCTAGTCAGCTCATAGTTTAGACATCTGGTACTATAGTACCTGGGTTCTCAACCAGTGGTACACATACCCCTAGGGGTACGCCACAGGTTGAGCGGGGGTACGCCAATGCGCTGACAAATACCGGCCAGGCATTGCTATGCTGCGGCTACTGTAAGGGAGCTGCGTCGTGACCTCCCCTGACGTTGCATGGAAGTGCCGCACTGCGCAGGAGGATGTCACATGTCAGTTCGGCCCCGCAGAGCAGGCAAGGGGACCGCAGGAGGCCCAGTAAAGTAAAAAAGTTTTAAAGTTAAAATGTTAAAAATAAGTGTATGGGATGGAGGGAGGGTATTAATATTGGGGGGAAGGGGTGGGGTTTATGGGATGGAGCACAAGGCATTAAGATGGAGAAGGAGAGGGATAATGGAAAAGGGGATCAGAGGGAGGGGAGATAATGGCACCAAGGGATTAATATGGGGGGGGGGGGGGGGGGGATGATTAATTCCCCCTCCCATCTTAATCCCCTTGAGCCATTATCCACCCCCCCCCCTCCCTCTGATTCCCTTTAGCCATATTAATATGGAGGCGGGGGGGTGGTGATTATTAACCCTCCCCCCCTCCATCTTAATCTCTTGTGCCATTGCCCCCCCCCCCCTTCTCTGATCCCCTTTTGTCATATCGGATAATAATGGCACAAGTAGATAAAGATGGAGGGGGAATAATAGCACAAGGGGATTAAGTATCACATTAGTATAAAGGTAAGCACACGCCTTTTGTCTGCTCACGCTTAAGTTCGGCACGAGGGAGTACCCGCGGACATACTTTCAGCCTTTGGTGGTATAGTCGCCAAAAAGGTTGAGAACCACTGCTATAGGATATCCTGTATTTTTATATAGATGCATGCAGTCTACTTTTATATACTGTAATAAAATGTCCCAACTTTATAGGATAGAGCCTGAGACTGCATAGAATCCTGCAGAAAGCAATGGCAGCAGCCCAACGTGTGCGCATAACTCGTGTCTTGCTGTCTACTGCCATCTGCCACCTTTATCACACCAGCCACTTGCTCTTGCAAACCACCAACTTAATATATAATCATATATGCGAAGCGATGCCCGCTGTCGTGAAGCCGTTCCACTCACCGATTCTGGGTGTAGCGGCGCATGCGCAGTGACGTTCTGGGCTGGCAGTGCTGGAGATATATATTTGTGGTCTCCTAAACTAAACATTTAGGTTAATCAATAAGAATATAAAGAAGTGCAGGACCAGTGGCCTCTCCTTATCTGTCTGTTTTAGTGAATACTTGTATTCTCCATGAAATAACAATTCTGGAACATATTCTCTTATGGCTAAATAGACAACTGGGAGTTACCCATTGAGGAGGCGTGTCCCTGCACTTTCAGCTTTGACTGGAGTGTAGGTACACGCCCCCAGCTAGCAACACCCAGTTGACTATTAAGTTACACAGCTGGAGAGGCACAGGTTGGGGGATAATTTGAATACATGGTGGATCATTAAAGGGGTACTCCACTGGAAAAATATTTTTTTTTTTTTTTTATGAACTGGTGCCAGATATGTAAATTACTTTTATTTTAAAATCTTAATCCTTCCAGTACTTATTAGCAGCTGTATGCTAAAGAGGAAATGCTTTTTTTTTTTTCATTTCTTTTTTGTCTTGGTCCACAGTGCTCTCTGCTGACACCTCTGTCCGTGTCAGGAACTGCCCAGAGCAGCATAGGTTTGCTATGGTGATTTTCAGATTTTTTGAGTTCCTGATACAGGCATCAGGTGTCAGCAGAGAGCACAGTGGACAAGACAAAAAGAAATTAGAAAAAGAAAAAGAAAAAGAATTTCCTCTGTAGCATACAGCTGCTAATAAGTACTGGAAGGACAAATATTTTTTAATAGAAGTAATTTACAAATCTGTTTAACTTTCTGGCACCAGTTGATTTAAAAAAAAAAAAAGTTTGATATAGGGTAAAATCTTTATCCTCACCATCCCCGGGAGACGTTTCTTACTGCGGGGATGGTGAGGATATGAACTTATAAGATGCTCCCCGCTGGCACCGTAAGTAGTCCCCTGGGCGGGGAGCTCCTCTCACCTAGTCCTGTGTCTTCGGCTGGCAGCGACGCCCCTCGGGTGGATTGAGAGGCCGCGTCATCGCTCTGCTCTGTTCAGGGAGCATCTTATAAGTTCATATCCTCACCATCCCTGGGGGCAGGAACGTCCCGCGGGGATGGTGAGGATAAAGATTTGACCCTATACAGTGGTCCCTCAACATACGATGGTAATCCGTTCCAAATGGACCATCGTTTGTTGAAACCATCGTATGTTGAGGGATCCGTGCAATGTAAAGTATAGGACAGTGGTCTACAACCTGCGGACCTCCAGATGTTGCAAAACTACAACACCCAGCATGTCTGGACAGCCAACGGCTGTCCAGGCACGCTGGGTGTTGTAGTTTTGCAACATCTGGAGGTCCGCAGGTTGTAGACCACTGTTTGAGGAAGTTGTACTCACCTGTCCCTGCCGCTCCGGACCGTCACCGCTGGCCGGGATGTCGCCTTCCATCGCTGTCGCCGCATCCCCGAGGTGTCCCCGACGCTCCGGCAAGGCCTCTGCTTCTCCGGCATCCTCGCTCTCTGTCGCTGCCATCACGTCGCTACGCATGCCGCTCCTATTGGATGACGGGACGGCGTGCGCAGCAACGTGATGACGACGATGGAGAGCGCCGATGATACAGGGGATCCCGAAGAGGACGTGCCTGAGCCCCGAGGACAGGTAAGAGACATCACCGGAGCTCACGGGGCACCGTAAACGGCTATCCGGTGGCAGCTGAAGCAGTCAGCGCTGTCGGATAGCCGTTTATGCGATGGCCCCGACATACAAAAGCATCATATGTTGATGCTGCCTTCAACATGCGATGGCCTCTGAGAGGCCATCGCATGTTGAAATTATCGTATGTCGGGGCCATCGTAGGTCGAGGGGTCACCGTATAACGCTTTGCCAAGTGGAATTGTCCGTCGCTGAAATTCCGCAGTGTGAACGGGTCTTGTAGAAGACCTATTCCCACAGATGCTCACGGAATTCCGCAGTGTGAACATACCCTAACAATTATCAATTCACTATAGAATTTGATTTGCTTTTTTTTAAAAAAATAAAATTAAAAAAAAAGCACATCTCTCACAAACACATCAAACTGCAAAAAAACTGCTGCTGGGAAGAATCTTATCTAGCGAGGGGTGGGCAACTTTCCTATTGGTTGCTAGGGATGTTGCTAACCTCTGACAAGTGTATTTGCATCCCTCTCATTGGCCCACAAGCTAAAAGAAGGGAGGGATTAGTGTCCTCTGGAAGTGCCAATATTCGCAAATATTTGCATATTTGCATAGACGAAATATTCGCGCTTCACACCGACTCACACAGTAAATAACATTAGAGCCATCTTTGGATCACAAGCTGGAAGCAGGGAGGGATGATCACTTATTTTTTTTTTTTTACACAGTACATATCATTGTTGTGATGCGTACTGTGGAGAAAAAAATTTATGTTAGTCATTAGGAATATATAGCGATATATTCTAATTATTCGCGAAGTGCCAATATTTGTGGTAAAAATTAGCATTTTTTTATATTAGTGCTCAACACTAATATACAGCACACGGGAGAACGTGGGACCACAAAATGGCGTATACAACAAGTAACAGTACCAAATAATCAGCGCCTTAACAATGACTCACTATATAGTCATAATTATATGATATCATTGGACATAATGAAGTCTATATGAAGAGAACTACAAGTCCCAGCGTGCCTTGGCATATGGCAGATATGGAGCCTATAATCATAAGAATTGAACCAATTGATAAGAACTACAAGCTCCAGTATACCCACATCATAGCTGATAAGGGGGGGGGGGACTTATCAAAACCTGTCCAGAGGAAAAGTTGCCCGTAGCAACCAGATCGCTTCTTTCATTTTTAAGGGTACGTTCACACGAGCGGATTTACAGCAGATTTTACGCTGCGGATCCGCTGGTGAAGGCCCCGCTCTATGCTGTCATTACATGTGCCTGCTCGTAGCGGCAATACACCGCGACGAGCAGACACCCTGCAGCGATGTGCGCGGCATACTCACACACCACGGCCGCTCTCCCTGCTCTGAGCTAGGCAGAGAGCTCCTGCGATGTGCAAGTATACTGTGACTCTCACATCGCAGTGTGTCTGCTCATAGCGGCGTAATGCAGCTACAAGCAGGCACATGTAAAGACAGCATAGAGCGGGCCTTCACCAGATCTGCAGCGAAATCCGCACATGTGGACGTACCCTAAAAGGATGCTGAGAAATGAAATAATAGATCTGATCTGAAACTTTTCCTCTGGACAGGTTTTGAGAAATATCCCCCAATGCCCGCTATTCTAGGATTATAAGGCCCAACAGGACGTACAGGGAGAACTACAAGTCCCAACATGCACTGCCTGCTCGTAATTTCTTTTAAAAGGCATATAAAATAAAAATAAAGGCATAAAATCCTAAATTACTTGTCTAGTCTATATCTAGTTTATAAAAGGAGAACTACACATCCCAGTATGCCAATGCAAATGACATCTGCTATTCTGGGATCATCAGGCCCAATTGTATACGCACAGAGAACTACAAGTCCCAGCATGCTGTCTGTACATAGTTACTTTTATAAGGTAATACAGAACATATAACTAATAACTGGACCAGTTTATAAGAAGCAAACCCCCACCATGCAGGGATCAACTGGGCCTATACCAGGAAGAACTACAAGTCCTAGCATGCCCATATTGCAGATAAGGTCTGCTAGTCAGGAATTATACACACAAGAACTACAAGTCCTAGCATGCCCAACCTGCTGTCACTATACAGTAAGGGTTCTATTTAAAAGAAGACTACAACTCCCAGCATGTTGATTCTGCAGGAGATGACAGTAAAGGGTTACATACAGCAGCTCAGTGACTGGGCGTAGAGACATGGCGGGTGCCCGCACAGACACCACACGGAGGGCACTGCCCGGCTCTGTTGCTGCTCTCTGTGCCACTCACCTGATCAGCCGCACAGAGCCCCCTCACATATTTCCAAAACACATAGGAACAACCAGGAAGAACCCTGCAAGTGCTCCAGAGGGGCGTAAACAGACACACACTGTTTACAACCTACAGGCTTCGCGGATCATACCATTACAAACACCCCTCTACCGCTGAATGATTACAACCGTAGCGGAGAGGTCGTCACTGGACCAGACCATTCCGTAATTCACAGGGGGGTTTGTTTTAATAGTACGCGATGTACGGTCTGGATGCTTAGTGGGGATTGCTTCCTAAATACCCTTCTGCTATCAGTGAATAGAATGTTCTGAAGTAAATCCGGGCTGGCTGCTGATTGGCTGGAGGCTGCCGGCTGGAGTTGTCATAATCCTGAGCCTGATCGAGCGGAGGTTGTGGAATGATGTCATCGGAGGAGTATAATAGCCTTATAATTTACGTTGGGTACAATCTAGTGCATTATCGGCTGGGGACGTTTAGGTTGCACCATACACTGTACGAAGGTTCTCGAAAATTCCTGAAAAATCGTGATATGACCGCATCGTGTGAATAGACATATAAAGAGTTAACCCCCAAACAACCACGAGAATGGGAATCCTATATCCCCAAACTTTTTTGCAAGAATTAGGAGTGGTGGTTGAACCCATTCGAAGTCTATTATTCAAAACAAAATACGCATGTTAAAACGCATATTGTGAACACAGCCTAATACTAAAACTGCATTTTTGCTATATTAGAGTATGCCCTAATGTAGTGGCAAAACTACAACTCCCAGCATGCCCGGACAGCCGTTGGCTGTCCGGGCATGTTGGGAGTTGTAGTTTTGCAACTGCTGAAGGTCCACAGTTTGAACACCTTTGCCCTAATATATGCATCTGTTATATAGCTAAGGCTGGGTTCACACCACGTTTTTGCAATACAGTTCCCGTATCAGGATTTTGAAGAAAAACGGATCCTCAAAACCTGACTAAACTGTCAAAATGTGTGTACAAATTTTAACCCGTGTACGGTTTGAAAAATGGTGTCCGGTTGCATCCGTTTTTAAGAAAAATACGTTTTAAACTTTTCACTCCATTTTTAATAAAGTTTCACTTGTTTGATTGAAATTCCCAAAAAAAAAACTGTGCAAAGTCAAAAACCCTATGGTGAAAACCGGATGGAACCGTACACATATATTCTTCCCATTGACTCCCATGTTAAAAAAAAAAAAAAATGTATACGGTTTAATACAGTTTTTGACCCGGACCAAAAAACGTGGTAGACTACGGTTTTGGGTACGGGTAAAAAAAACGGACAAAACCGTATAAGGGTGGGTTCACACCGCGATTTTGCTATACGGTTTCGGCATATGGTTTCATAAAAAAAAAAAAAACATATGCAACCGCACAGAAAACCGTGCCCATAGACTTCCCATTCAAAACCGTATGCACCATATTGTATACGGTTGTCTCCGTTTTTCAAACCATACAGTTTTTTACTTTTTTTTTTTTCCGGACAGAAACCCGTGGCCTATACTTTTAACATGGGAGTCAATGGGAACCTTACAAAACCGGATGTGCGTACAGTTCCATACGGTTTTCACCATACAGTTTTTGACTTTCCACAGTTTTTTTTCTTGGAATTTCAATCTAACAAGTGAATCTTTATTCATAATGGAGTGAAAAGTTCAAAACGTATACGTTTTTTTTTTTTAAACGCATGCAACCGGACATCATTTTTCAAACTGTATACAGATAAAATGTGTACACACGTTTTGATACAGTTTAGTCAGGTTTTGAGGAATCCGTTTTTTTAATCAAAAACCTGATACAGGAACTGTATTGCAAAAAAGTGGTGTGAACCCACCCTAAGATGCAAAATGGACTAAACTGGATGATGCGTTTGACATACGGTTTACAATGTTAAGTCAATGCATAGATGTGTACAAATTTTAATCCGTTTACGGTTTGAAAAATGATGTCCGGTTGCATCAGTTTTTTAAGAAAAAACGTATACGTTTTTAACTTTTCACTCCATTAGGAATAAAGTTTCACTTGTTTGATTGAAATTCTAAGAAAAAAAATGTGCATTGTCAAAAACCATATGGTACTTACCCATTGACTCCCATGTCAAAAAAAAGTATACGTTTTAATACGTTTTTTTACCCGGAACAAAAACCGTGGTAGGCTGCGGTTTTGGGTTTGGGAAAAAAATTGACAAAACCGTACAGGATGCAAAATGTACACAACTGGATGCCATACAGTTTTCAATACGGTTCCATATGGTTTTCAAATTGAAAACGTATCCAGGAAGTGTAATGCAAAAACGTGGTGTGAGCCCAGCCAAGATGGATGCTACTTCGTGTTTTCCATCATACAAAGACTCGTGTGTTTAACCTCTTAAGGACGCAGGGTGTACCTGTACGCCCTGCGCCCGGTCCCGGTATATAACGCCGGGTCACGCCGTCATATGAGGTCGGTCCTGGTGGCTAATGATAGCCAGTACCCTGGGCTAATAGCGTGCAGCACGGGATCATTGTGCCGCGTGCTATTAACCCTTTAGACGCGGCGATCATAGTTGATCACCGCATCTAAAATGAAAGTGAAAGCTTCCCGGCAGCTCAGTCGTGCTGATCAGGACCATGGCGATAAAGTCGCGATGTCCCAATCAGCTAGGATGCGAGCGGAGGTCCCCTTACCTGCCTCTGTCGTGTCCGATTGGCGATTGATTGCTCCAAGCCTGAGATCCAGGCTTGAGCAATCGACCGCCCATAGCACTGATCAATGCAAAGCTATGGCTTTGCAGGGATCAGTGTAAAATATCAGTGTGTGCAGTGTTATAGCCCCCTATGGGAGCTACAACACTGCAAAATAAGTATAAAAAAAATTAATAAAGGTCATTTAACCCCTTCCCTAATAAAAGTTTGAATCACCCCCTTTTCCCATTAAAAAAAAAAAAAACCTGTGTAAATAAAAATAAACATATATGGTATTGCCGCGTGTGGAAATGTCCGAATTATAAAAATATATTGTTAATTAAACCGCACAGTCAATGGCGTACACATTAAAAAAATCCAAAGTCCAAGATAGCGTATTTTTGGTCACTTTTTATATCATGAAAAAATTTATAAAAAGTGATCAAGAAGTCCGATCAATACAAAAATGGTACCGATAAATGTCATAAACTTCAGATCATGGCGCAAAAAATGAACCCTCATACCGGCTCGTAAGGGGAAAAATAAAAAAGTTATAGGGGTCAGGAGATGACAATTTTTAACATATCCATTTTCCTACATGTAGTTATGATTTTATTCAGAAGTACGACAAAATCAAACCTATATAAGTAGAGTATCATTTTAACCGTATGGACCTACAGAATAAAGATAAGGTGTCATTTTTACGGAAGAATGTACTACGTAGAAACGTAAGCCCCCAAAAGTTACAAAATTGCATTTTTTCTTCAATTTTGTCGCACAATGAATTTCTTTTCTGTTTCGCCGTGGTTTTTTGAGTAAAATTACTGATGTCACTGCAAAGTAGAATTGGTGGCACAAAAAATAAGCCATCATATGGAATTTTAGGTGCAAAATTGAAAGCAAAAACTGAAAAACCCTGAGTCCTTAAAGGGGTACTCCGCCTCTAGACATCTTATCCCCTATCCAAAGGATAGCGGATAAGATGTCAGATCGCCGCGGTCCCGCTGCTGGGGAGCCCCGGGATCCCCGCTGCGGCACTGCGCTATCATTACAACACAGAGCGAGTTTGCTCTGTGCGTAATGACGGGCGATACGGGGGACGGAGCAGTGTGACGTCATGGCTCCGCCCCTCGTGACATCATGGCCCGCCCCCTTAATGCAAGTCTATGGGAGGGGGCGTGGTGGTAGGCACGCCCCCTCCCATAGACTTGTATTGAAAGGGGCGGTCCATGACATCACGAGGGGGCGGAGCCGTGACGTAACGATGCTCCGGCCCCTGTATCGCCCGTCATTACGTGCAGAGCGAACTCGCAGGGCTCCCCAGCAGCGGGACCGTGGCGATCTGACATCTTATCCCCTATCCTTTGGATAGGGGATAAGATGTCTAGGGGCAGAGTACCCCTTTAAGGGGTTAAAGGAACGTATACTGTGTGGTTTATGTATTGTTTTTTGTTTTATTTTTACTGCATCCTCATCCAGCATATCAACAGAAACCACCCACTATGACACTTTTTATTTTTTTGGGTGCTGGGTGTTTATGAATAACTTTGGCGTACGTGTCTGGATTTCCAGATGTATTCAATAAGAGGCATGAATAGAGCCCAAGGCCCAGTTCACATTGGGTTTGTGTTTAACGTATATGTTTTTATAACTTATACAGATCCTAAAAACAGATCCTGCTGTATGATGCCATACGTTTCCTATTGGCTTACATAGATAAACAATGCAGTGTAACAAATACTGTTTTGTAGTACAATAGCGTAGTCAACTGCACTTTTGTATGCAGCAAAAATAAAGGGGTACTCCGGAGGACAAAAAAAAATGTTCAAATCAACTGGTGCCAGAAAGTTAAAGGGGTACTCCACTGGAAAACATTTTCTTTTAAATCAACTAATACCATCCCGACCACGGGAACGGAAGATCCTTTGGATAGGGGATAAGATGTCTAGGGGCGGAGTACCCCTTTAAGTGGTGCCAGTTGTTCTGCAAAGATAAAGCAGCTGCCAGAGGCCATGCCCTCTATTGGAGAATGTGGCGTCAGAGTACGGGTCAGGATGAGCTACAATGCATACTTGTCCTGCTCTCTGGCCAACAATGGTCATGTTATCCATGGGGGTGACAGAGGCCACTTCCATTGGAAATTCTGCCATAATTTTCTGCAAACTGATCCCATTGAAATGAATGGGGCTTGAATTTCAGCGGAATTCTGTGTTTGGATAGCAATTCGTACAGCAATCTTGGCCCAGCCAAATGTCTGCGGGCTTGCGGAAATTCTGCCGTGTGAACATAGCCTTATAGTGAATTTCAGCAAGAAATTCATCTCCTCGGACCTATTTAAGAGAAAACCTCTCTCTCAGCACAGTGAAAGGGGGTATTGCCTTTCAGGACTATAGCATGTGCCATCAGGCGATACAAGGGATTCCCCAGCATCATATATAATAGATACGTTTTTTTTTTTGTGCGGTGGTGTCAGTTCACATGACGGAGAAGTGAGGATTTGGGTTTCACATGAGAATGATCTTGTTTGCTCAGTTAAAAGTGTGTTGTTACCCTACATACAATCAAGAAAATGGGATGAAATTGGAACTAGAGGGATATTTTTCACCTGCTTTGTCAGTGCTGGAATAGCTGCCTGCATCTAGCTTGGCTTCTTGTCATTGTGGTTTAAAAATAAATTCTTGCTCAAGAAAAATAAATTCTGTTTTTGTTTTGTTTTTTTATATTTAATTTTTTCCCCCTACAGTTGTTCATGTTGAAGGGGTTTATGTTAGGCTATGTTCACACCACGGAATTTCCAAGCAGAATTCTGCCGAAAAATTCTGCTCTGAAATTCCGCAGAATTTACTGCACGGTGTGTTGAATTGGGCTTCCGCTGTCACATTTAAATGGCAAAATTTCCACTGCCGAATTTCCACACAGGAAATTCTGCATTCCAGATTCTGCAGCAGAATCCCATTGAAGTCAATTCTGGCCAAAATCTGAGTGCACAGAAATTCTGCATAAATTTTACAAGGATTCTGTGCGAATTATGCTAAAAGGAAACAGAAAGCAAGCAGGAATCCACAAACAAAAAAGGAAAATCGAGTTTAATAAAAAAAAAAAAACTGAATTTCCATGTGAACATAGCCCAAGAGCTTTCTTCCAGAATCAGCACCAAACCTGTCCTCTGGTATTGGAGCTTGGTCCCATTGAAGTAAAGGAGCTGTAATACCACACACAGCCTGACAACGGGTATGGCACTGTTCTTGGAAGAATGCAGCTGTGTTTTGCCGAGATACAGCACTATCTTGCAATATGCAAATTAACACTTAACTGAACTGGAGGTGGGTTTGAAGACTAATCTGCACCTCTAACGCCTCCCTGCTTATCAATATTGATCTCCTGGGGAAATGAACGGGACCCAGGGGACAGCGTCCGAAGGGCAAATAGACTTCAAAACCCACCTCTAGTGCAGTTCATTTGCATATTGCAAGATTATGCTATATCTCAGGAATGGCTTAAAAGATTTGCGGTAAGGAACTCATAGCTATACTCTGGATCACCCTCACTAAACACCTGTATATTCAGGATAGTGGGGCTTATTTATGACACAGCTCAGGGTTGGTTCCCCACATATGAGGAAATGGGGATCCTGTGACCTCCACTTGTGTTAAATGGTCACTGTAAGATACAAAAACTCTTTATATGTTGTACATCTTGGCAAAAACATTAACCTTTCTAATATACTTCATAAGAAAATGTTATTTCCTTTTTATAGAAATCATGGCTTATAAAATCATGGCTTTATCCAAGCTGAAGCACGGGCATGGACAAAGTCCAGTAAGTGAGGGTGGGCTAGCCCTC
Organism: Hyla sarda; assembly: GCF_029499605.1. Lineage (NCBI taxonomy): Eukaryota > Metazoa > Chordata > Amphibia > Anura > Hylidae > Hyla > Hyla sarda. The sequence goes on along the minus strand of NC_079196.1, from coordinate 186,333,515 downwards.
CTCTGTGCTCTCTCCTGTCTGATAGTACTCCTCTGTGCTCACTCCTGTCTGATAGCACTCCTCTGTGCTCTCTCCTGTCTGATAAGACTCCTCTGTGCTCTCTCCTGTCTGATAGCACTCCTCTGTGCTCCCTCCTGTCTGATAGCACACCTCTGTGCTCTCTCCTGTCTGATAGTACTCCTCTGTGCTCTCTCCTGTCTGATAGCACTCCTCTGTGCTCTCTTCTGTCTGAAAGCACTACTCTGTGCTCTCTCCTGTCTAATAGTACTACTCTGTGCTCTCTCCTATCTGATAGCACTCCTCTTTGCTCTATCCTGTGTGATAGAACTCCTCTGTGCGCTCTCCTGTCTGATAGCACTCCTCTGTGCTCTCTCCTGTCTGATAGTACTCCTCTGTGCTTTCTCCTGTTGATAGTACTCCTCTGTGCTCTCTTCTGTCTGATAGTACCCCTCTTTGCTCTCTCTTGTCTGATAGTACTCCTCTGTGCTCTCACCTGTCTGATAGGACTCCTCTGTACTCTCTCCTGTCTAATAGCACTCATCTCTGCTCTCTCCTGTCTGGTAGAACTCCTCTGTGCTCAATCCTGTCTGATAGCACTCCTCTGTGCTCTCTCCTGTCTGATAATACTCCTCAGTGCTCTCTCCTGTCTGATAGTACTCCTCTGTGCTCTCTCCTTTCTGATAGGACTCCTCTGTGCTCTCTCCTGTCTGATAGCACTCATCTCTGCTCTCTACTGTTTGGTAGTACTCCTCTGTGCTCTCTCCTGTCTGGTAGGACTCCTCTGTGTGTTTTCTCTCCTGTCTGATAGCACTCCTCTATGTGTGCTCTCTCCTGTCTGATAGGACTCCTCTGTGTTCTCTCCTGTCTGATAGTACTCTTCTGTGCTCTCTCCTGTCTGATAGGACTCCTCTGTGCTCTCTCCTGTCTGATAGTACTCCTCTATGTGTGCTCTCTCCTGTCTGATAGGACTCCGCTGTGGTCTCTCCTGTCTGATAGGACTCCGCTGCGCTCTCTCCTGTCTGATAGGACTCCTCTCTGCCTTCTCCTGTCTGGTAGGAAATCTCTGTGCTCTCTCCTGTCTGATGGTACTCCTCTGTGCTCTCTCCTGTCTGATGGGACTCCTCTCTGCTCTCTCTCCTGTCTGATACCACACCTCTGTGCTCTCTTCTGTCTGATAGCACTCCTCTGTGCTGTTTTCTGTCTATCTACTAGGACTCCACTGTGCTATCTCCTGTCTGATAGGACTCCTCTGTGCTCTCTCCTGTCTGGTAGGACTCCTCTGTGCCCTCTCCTGTCTGGTAGGACTCATCTGTGCTCTCTCCTGTCTGATAGCACTCCCCTGTTCTCTCTACTGTCTGATAGCACTCCTCTGTGCTCTCTGCTGTCTGATAGCAATCCTCTGTGTTCTCTTCTGTCTGATAGAACTCCTCTGTGCTCTCTCCTGTCTGATAGCACTCCTCTGTGCTCTCTCCTGTCTGATAGCACTCCTCTGTGCTCTCTCCTGTCTTATAGCAATCCTCTGTGCTCTCTCATGTCTGATAGGACTCCTCTGTGCTCTCTCCTGTCTGATAGGACTCCTCTGTGCTCTCTCCTCTCTTATAGGACTCCTCTGTGCTCTTTCCTGTCTGATAGGGCTCCTCTGTGCTCTCTCCTGTCTAATAGTACTCTTCTGTGCTCTCTCCTGTCTAATAGCACTCCTCTGTGATCTCTGCTGTCTGATAGCACTCCTCTGTTCTCTCTCCTGTCTGATAGCACTCCTCTGTGCGCTCTCCTGTCTGATAGCACTCCTCTTTGCTCTATCCTGTCTGATAGGACTCCTCTGTGCACTCTCCTGTCTGATAGCACTCCTCTGTGCTCTCTCCTGTCTGATAGTACTCCTCTGTTCTTTCTCCTGTTGATAGTACTCCTCTGTGTTCTCTCCTGTCTGATAGTACTCCTCTGTGCTCTCTCTTGTCTGATAGTACTCCTCTGTGCTCTCGCCTGTCTGATAGGACTCCTCTGTACTCTCGCCTGTCTGATAGGACTCCTCTGTACTCTCTCCTGTCTGGTAGGACTCCTCTGTGCTCTCTCCTGTCTGGTAGGACTCCTCTGTGTGTGCTCTCTCCTGTCTGATAGGACTCCTCTGTGCTCTCTCCATTCTGATTGCACTCCTCTCTGCTCTCTCCTGTCTGATAGTACTCCTCTGTGCTCTCTCCTGTCTGATAATACTCCTCTGTGTTCTCTCCTGTCTGATAGTACTCCTCTGTGCTCTCTCCTGTCTGATAGGAATCCTCTGTGCTCTCTCCTGTCTGATAGCACTCATCTCTGCTCTCTACTGTTTGGTAGGACTCCTCTGTGCTCTCTCCTGTCTGGTAGAACTCCTCTGTGTGTGCTCTTTCCTGTCAGATAGGACTCTGCTGTGCTCTCTCCTGTCTGATAGCACTCATCTCTGCTCTCTACTGTTTGGTAGGACACCTCTGTGCTCTCTCCTGTCTGGTAGGACTCCTCTGTGTGTGCTCTCTCCTGTCTGATAGGACTCCGCTGTGCTCTCTCCTGTCTGATAGGACTCCGCTGTGCTCTCTCCTGTCTGAAAGTATTACTTCTGTGCTCTCTCCTGTCTGATAGGACTCCTCTGTGCTCTCTCCTGTCTGATAGGACTCCTCTGTGCTCTCTCCTGTCTGATAGTACTCTTCTATGTGTGCTCTCTCCTGTCTCATAGGACTCCACTGTGGTCTCTCCTGTCTGATAGGACTCCACTGTGCTCTCTTCTATCTGATAAGACTCCTCTCTGCCTTCTCCTGTCTGGTAGGACACCTCTGTGCTCTCTCCTGTCTGATGGTACTCCTCTCTCCTGTCTGATACCACTCCTCTGTTCTCTCTCCTGTCTGATGGGACTCCTCTCTCCTGTCTGATACCACTCCTCTGTGCTCTCTCCTGTCTGATAGCACTGCTCTGTGCTCTTTCGTGTCTGATAGGACTCCACTATGCTCTCTCCTGTCTGATAGCACTCCTCTGTGCTCTCTCCTGTGTGATAGCAATCCCCTGTGCTCTCTCATTTCTGATAGGACTCCTCCGTGCTCTCTCCTATCTGATAGGACTCCTCTGTGCTCTCTCCTGTCTTATAGGACTCCTCTGTGCTCTTTCCTGTCTGATAGCGCTCCTCTGTGCTCTCTCCTGTCTAATAGTACTCCTCTGTGCTCTCTCCTGTCTAATAGCACTGCTCTGTGCTCTCTCCTGTCTGATAGCACTCCTCTGTACTCTCTCCTGTCTGATAGCAGTCCTCTGTGCTCTCTCCTGTCTGATAGCACTCCTCTGTGCTCTCTCCTGTCTGATAGCACTCCTCTGTGCTCTCTCCTGTCTGATAGTACCCCTCTGTGCTCTTTCTCGTCTGATAGTACTCCTCTGTGCTCTTGCCTGTCTGATAGGACTCATCTGTGCCCTCTCCTGTCTAGTAGGACTCCTCTGTGCTCTCTCCTGTCTGATAGCACTCCTCTGTTCTCTCTCCTGTCTGATAGCACTCCTCTGTGCTCTCTCCTGTCTGATAGCAATCCTCTGTGCTCTCTTCTGCCTGATAGAACTCCTCTGTGCTCTCTCCTGTCTGATAGCACTCCTCTGTGCTCTCTAATGTGTGATAGCAATCCCCTGTGCTCTCTCATTTCTGATAGGACTCCTCCATGCTCTCTCCTGTCTGATGGGACTCCTCTGTGCTCTCCCCTGTCTTATAGGACTCCTCTGTGCTCTTTCCTGTCTGTTAGCCCTCCTCTGTGCTCTCTCCTGTCTAATAGTACTCCTCTGTGCTCTCTCCTGTCTAATAGCACTGCTCTGTGCTCTCTCCCGTCTGATAGCACTCCTCTGTGCTCTCTCCTGTCTGAATGCACTCTTCTGTGCTCTCTCCTGTCTGATAGCACTCCTCTGTGCTCTATCCTGTCTGATAGGACTCCTCTGTGCGCTCTCCTGTCTGATAGCACTCCTCTGTGCTCTCTCCTGTCTTATAGGACTCCTCTGTGCTCTTTCCTGTCTGATAGCCCTCCTCAGTGCTCTCTCCTGTCTAATAGTACTCCTCTGTGCTCTCTCCTGTCTGATAGCACTCATCTGTGCTCTCTACTGTCTGATAGCACTCCTCTGTGCTCTCTCCTGTCTGATAGCACTCCTCTGTGCTCTCTCATGTCTGATAGCACTCATCTCTGCTCTCTACTGTTTGGTAGTACTCCTCTGTGCTCTCTCCTGTTTGGTAGGACTCCTCTGTGTGTTCTCTCTCCTGTCTGATAGCACTCCTCTATGTGTGCTCTCTCCTGTCTGATAGGACTCCTCTGTGTTCTCTCCTGTCTGATAGTACTCTTCTGTGCTCTCTCCTGTCTGATAGGACTCCTCTGTGCTCTCTCCTGTCTGATAGTACTCCTCTATGTGTGCTCTCTCCTGTCTGATAGGACTCCGCTGTGGTCTCTCCTGTCTGATAGGACTCCACTGCGCTCTCTCCTGTCTGATAGGACTCCTCTCTGCCTTCTCCTGTCTGGTAGGAAATCTCTGTGCTCTCTCCTGTCTGATGGTACTCCCCTGTGCTCTCTCCTGTCTGATGGGACTCCTCTCTGCTCTCTCTCCTGTCTGATACCACACCTCTGTGCTCTCTTCTGTCTGATAGCACTCCTCTGTGCTCTTTTCTGTCTATCTACTAGGACTCCACTGTGCTATCTCCTGTCTGATAGGACTCCTCTGTGCTCTCTCCTGTCTGGTAGGACTCCTCTGTGCCCTCTCCTGTCTGGTAGGACTCCTCTGTGCTCTCTCCTGTCTGATAGCACTCCCCTGTTCTCTCTCCTGTCTGATAGCACTCCTCTGTGCTCTCTGCTGTCTGATAGCAATCCTCTGTGTTCTCTTCTGTCTGATAGAACTCCTCTGTGCTCTCTCCTGTCTGATAGCACTCCTCTGTGCTCTCTCCTGTCTGATAGCACTCCTCTGTGCTCTCTCCTGTCTTATAGCAATCCTCTGTGCTCTCTCATGTCTGATAGGACTCCTCTGTGCTCTCTCCTGTCTGATAGGACTCCTCTGTGCTCTCTCCTCTCTTATAGGACTCCTCTGTGCTCTCTCCTGTCTAATAGTACTCTTCTGTGCTCTCTCCTGTCTAATAGCACTGCTCTGTGATCTCTGCTGTCTGATAGCACTCCTCTGTTCTCTCTCCTGTCTGATAGCACTCCTCTGTGCGCTCTCCTGTCTGATAGCACTCCTCTTTGCTCTATCCTGTCTGATAGGACTCCTCTGTGCACTCTCCTGTCTGATAGCACTCCTCTGTGCTCTCTCCTGTCTGATAGTACTCCTCTGTTCTTTCTCCTGTTGATAGTACTCCTCTGTGTTCTCTCCTGTCTGATAGTACTCCTCTGTGCTCTCTCTTGTCTGATAGTACTCCTCTGTGCTCTCGCCTGTCTGATAGGACTCCTCTGTACTCTCGCCTGTCTGATAGGACTCCTCTGTACTCTCTCCTGTCTGGTAGGACTCCTCTGTGCTCTCTCCTGTCTGGTAGGACTCCTCTGTGTGTGCTCTCTCCTGTCTGATAGGACTCCTCTGTGCTCTCTCCTGTCTGATTGCACTCCTCTCTGCTCTCTCCTGTCTGATAGCACTCCTCTGTGCTCTCTCCTGTCTGATAATACTCCTCTGTGTTCTCTCCTGTCTGATAGTACTCCTCTGTGCTCTCTCCTGTCTGATAGGAATCCTCTGTGCTCTCTCCTGTCTGATAGCACTAATCTCTGCTCTCTACTGTTTGGTAGGACTCCTCTGTGCTCTCTCCTGTCTGGTAGAACTCCTCTGTGTGTGTGCTCTTTCCTGTCTGATAGGACTCCGCTGTGCTCTCTCCTGTCTGATAGCACTCATCTCTGCTCTCTACTGTTTGGTAGGACTCCTCTGTGCTCTCTCCTGTCTGGTAGGACTCCTCTGTGTGTGCTCTCTCCTGTCTGATAGGACTCCGCTGTGCTCTCTCCTGTCTGATAGGACTCCGCTGTGCTCTCTCCTGTCTGAAAGTATTACTTCTGTGCTCTCTCCTGTCTGATAGGACTCCTCTGTGCTCTCTCCTGTCTGATAGGACTCCTCTGTGCTCTCTCCTGTCTGATAGTACTCTTCTATGTGTGCTCTCTCCTGTCTCATAGGACTCCGCTGTGGTCTCTCCTGTCTGATAGGACTCCGCTGTGCTCTCTTCTATTTGATAAGACTCCTCTCTGCCTTCTCCTGTCTGGTAGGACACCTCTGTGCTCTCTCCTGTCTGATGGTACTCCTCTGTGTACTCTCCTGTATGATGGGACTCCTCTCTCCTGTCTGATACCACTCCTCTGTGCTCTCTCCTGTATGATAGCACTGCTCTGTGCTCTTTCGTGTCTGATAGGACTCCACTATGCTCTCTCCTGTCTGATAGCACTCCTCTGTGCTCTCTCCTGTGTGATAGCAATCCCCTGTGCTCTCTCATTTCTGATAGGACTCCTCCGTGCTCTCTCCTATCTGATAGGACTCCTCTGTGCTCTCTCCTGTCTTATAGGACTCCTCTGTGCTCTTTCCTGTCTGATAGCGCTCCTCTGTGCTCTCTCCTGTCTAATAGTACTCCTCTGTGCTCTCTCCTGTCTAATAGCACTGCTCTGTGCTCTCTCCTGTCTGATAGCACTCCTCTGTACTCTCTCCTGTCTGATAGCAGTCCTCTGTGCTCTCTCCTGTCTGATAGCACTCCTCTGTGCTCTCTCCTGTCTGATAGCACTCCTCTGTGCTCTCTCCTGTCTGATAGTACCCCTCTGTGCTCTTTCTCGTCTGATAGTACTCCTCTGTGCTCTTGCCTGTCTGATAGGACTCATCTGTGCCCTCTCCTGTCTGGTAGGACTCCTCTGTGCTCTCTCCTGTCTGATAGCACTCCTCTGTTCTCTCTCCTGTCTGATAGCACTCCTCTGTGCTCTCTCCTGTCTGATAGCAATCCTCTGTGCTCTCTTCTGTCTGATAGAACTCCTCTGTGCTCTCTCCTGTCTGATAGCACTCCTCTGTGCTCTCTCCTGTGTGATAGCAATCCCCTGTGCTCTCTCATTTCTGATAGGACTCCTCCATGCTCTCTCCTGTCTGATGGGACTCCTCTGTGCTCTCTCCTGTCTTATAGGACTCCTCTGTGCTCTTTCCTGTCTGTTAGCCCTCCTCTGTGCTCTCTCCTGTCTAATAGTACTCCTCTGTGCTCTCTCCTGTCTAATAGCACTGCTCTGTGCTCTCTCCTGTCTGATAGCACTCCTCTGTGCTCTCTCCTGTCTGATAGCACTCTTCTGTGCTCTCTCCTGTCTGATAGCACTCCTCTGTGCTCTATCCTGTCTGATAGGACTCCTCTGTGCGCTCTCCTGTCTGATAGCACTCCTCTGTGCTCTCTCCTGTCTTATAGGACTCCTCTGTGCTCTTTCCTGTCTGATAGCCCTCCTCTGTGCTCTCTCCTGTCTAATAGTACTCCTCTGTGCTCTCTTCTGTCTGATAGCACTCATCTGTGCTCTCTCCTGTCTGATAGCACTCATCTGTGCTCTCTCCTGTCTAATAGCACTCCTCTGTGCTCTCTCCTGTCTGATAGCACTCCTCTGTGCTCTCTCATGTCTGATAGCACTCCTCTGTGCTCTCTCATGTCTGATAGCACTCCTCTGTGCTCTCTCCTGTCTGATAGTACCCCTCTGTGCTCTTTCTCATCTGATAGTACTCCTCTGTGCTCTTGCCTGTCTGATAGGACTCATCTGTGCTCTCTCCTGTCTGATAGTACTCCTCTGTGCTCTTTCCTGTCTGATAGTACTCCTCTGTGCTCTCTCCGGTTTGATAGTACTCCTCTGTGCTCTGTCCTGTCTGATAGCACTCCTCTGTGCTCTCTCCTGTCTGATAGTACTCCTCTGTGCTCTCTCCTGTCTGATAGGACTCCCTTGTGCTCTCTCCTGTCTGATAGGACTCCTTTGTGCTCTTTCCTGTCTGATAGGACTCCTCTGTGCTCTCTCCTGTCTGATAGCACTCCTCTGTGCTCTCTTCTGTCTGATATGACCCCTCCGTGCTCTCTCTCCTGTTTGATAGCACTTCTCTGTGCTCTCTCCTGCCTGATAGCACTACTCTGTGCTCTCTCCTGTCTAATAGCACTCCTCTGTGCTCTCTCCTGTCTGATAGCACTCCTCTGTGCTATCTCCTGTCTGATAGTACTCCTCTGTGCTCTCTCCTGTCTAATGATACTCCTCTGTGCTTTCTCCTGTCTAATAGCACTCATCTGTGCTCTCTCCTGTCTGATAGCACTCCTCTGTGCTCTCTCCTGTCTGATAGTACTCCTCTGTGCTCCCTACTGTCTGATAGTACCCCTCTGTGCTCTTTCTCGTCTGATAGTACTCCTCTGTGCTCTTTCCTGTCTGATAGTACTCCTCTGTGCTTTCTCCTGTTTGATAGTACTCCTCTGTGCTCTGTCCTGTCTGATAGCACTCCTCTGTGCTCTCTCCTGTCTGATAGTACTCCTCTGTGCTCTCTCCTGTCTGATAGGACTCCCTTGTGCTCTCTCCTGTCTGAAAGGACTCCTTTGTGCTCTTCCCTGTCTGATAGGACTCCTCTGTGCTATCTTCTGTCTGATAGGACTCCTCTGTGCTCTCTCCTGTCTGATAGGACTCCTCTGTGCTATCTCCTGTCTGATAGCACTCCTCTGTGCTCTCTCCTGTCTGATAGGACCCCTCCATGCTCTCTCCTGTTTGATAGCACTTCTCTGTGCTCTCTCCTGCCTGATAGCACTACTCTGTGCTCTCTCCTGTCTAATGATACTCCTCTGTGCTTTCTCCTGTCTAATAGCACTCATCTGTGCCCTCTCCTGTCTGATAGCACTCCTCTGTGCTCTCTCCTGTCTGATAGCACTCCTCTGTGCTCTCTCCTGTCTGATAGTACCCCTCTGTGCTCTTTCTCGTCTGATAGTACTCCTCTGTGCTCTGTCCTGTCTGATAGCACTCCTCTGTGCTCTCTCCTGTCTGATAGTACTCCTCTGTGCTCTCTCCTGTCTGATAGGACTCCCTTGTGCTCTCTCCTGTCTGATAGGACTCCTTTGTGCTCTTTCCTGTCTGATAGGACCCCTCCGTGCTCTCTCCTGTTTGATAGCACTTCTCTGTGCTCTCTCCTGCCTGATAGCACTACTCTGTGTTCTCTCCTGTCTAATAGCACTCCTCTGTGCTCTCTCCTGTCTGATAGCACTCCTCTGTGCTCTCTCCTGTCTGATAGGACTCCTCTGTGCTATCTCCTGTCTGATAGTACTCCTCTGTGCTCTCTCCTGTCTAATGATACTCCTCTGTGCTTTCTCCTGTCTAATAGCACTCATCTGTGCTCTCTCCTGTCTGATAGCACTCCTCTGTGCTCTCTCCTGTCTGATAGTATCCATATGAAAAAATATATCCAATTACAGTGGACGTATAACAGGGTGTAATTGTATATTTTTTTTTGTATGAATACATGTGATGTGAGGGGCATAATTAAGTAATGTTATATTCTGCACTACATGGTGGAGTCGCACTCTGCATCTAGCAGTCACATATTACCTGACCATTTTTTGTTTTCTGAGTCTCACAAACGTACATGATATTTATACATAGTTATACTTATAATCTTCAATGTGAGCCCATTTACCTTATTGTGTCCTATAGTTGAAAAATCGAGGAATGTATGCATGTGATTTACGGTAAATGTACAAATATAATAGCCATATGATGGTTTACTCATTGATATTTGATGTCTATACTACTGGCCACGATTTAGACCAGGTTTCCTTGTATTCAATAATGTGTGTGCACTTGTTTCCTTGTGGACTTACCTGTTTTTTTTCTGTTCCGCAGTTTTTCTGCTTTATGTAGTGAGAATGAAGCTTGTATATGTCATTCTCACATTGCTTCCAGCCCGCTCCTGTGACTGTCGGGTTCACTATATAAGGGGCATATGCCTGTGAATATGTTGCCACGACTAAGAGCCACATCTGGCTCGAAACGCGGTAGCGTTTCCTTTATTTTATCATTCATGTTGGATATCCTATTGCTTTTACCATGTATGGAATAAAGGTGAAGTTTAAATCGCATTTTTGTTTTGGAGCAGCTGGAGGCCCCTGCTTTCTTGCCCTCTTCTTGCTACAAGTCCGGGATATGGTCCACTGTTTACCTGCTCTGCTCTCCAGAAATGGATCCATCTTTCAGTCACTTTGCACATTGGAGTGGTGAGCTCAGTCTACATTTTCATTTTTTCTTTTCTACTATTGATTAACACAGCTGGCATCTATGAGATCAGCATGGATCACAGGGGGCATGGCATATGGCAGTGGTCTTCAACTTGCGGACCTCCAGATGTTGCAAAACTACAACTCGCTGTCCGGGCTGGGAGTTGTAATTTTGCAACATCTGGAGGTCTGCAGGTTGGAGACCACTAGCATATGGTTTCACTTGCATGGGCAATATGGCAGGATCATATGGCTGGCAATGTCACTGACACTCATAGGGGAAATAATGATGATGCTGCTGGGATGTCTTTTCTACTCCATTGTGGTATGTGGTAATATTCGGAAGCTATTTTGTGCTACTTGTTTTGCTTTGGGTCCTTCTAGGGAGTATTATGTGCAGTGCCTGGTGGTATTGTTACTACGTGGTGGTATTTGTTTGGCACTGCCCCAGCATCTTCATGGGTGGATTGGCTGGTTAGACCCAAGTAAAAAAGCCCTGATCTGGATTATGGTTATCAGACTTGTGTTTTTATTTTTCGGCCTCGGCAGCAGGTGCCTTTGTAGTGAAGAATTTTGTGTCCTGAAGCGTTCTCACACTACCGCTCAGCCTATCGCTGGCCGAGCCGGGACTTCACTGCGGCCGGTGATTGGCTGAGTGCAGTATGACTCGCCGACCACCAGCAAGCAGGAAGAGGATCGCGTCAGAGACCGGAGACGGTTACCGGAGGCCCCGGGGGAGCGGAGGAAGGTATGTACATCTTTATTTTTTTACTGCCGGCAGTATGGGGGACAATTTTTATATTCTGGAGTTCCTCTTTAAGAATGAAGCTAAGGGGGGCACAGAAAAAACAGTTGCACACAGACACGGATATTAAAGGGGTAATCCGCTGCTCAGCGTTTGGAACAAAATGTCCCTAACGCTTAGAGCCGGCGCCGGGAGCTCGTGACATCATAGCCCTGCCCCCTCATGCTTTCACGCCCCGCCCCCTCAATGCAAGTCTATGTGAGGGGGCGTGGCAGCTGTCACGCCCCCTCTAATAGACTTACATTGAGGGGGCGGGGCATGATGTCACAACCCTGCCCCCTCATGATATCATGTCCCACCCCCTCAATGCAAGTCTATGGGAGGGGGCGTGACGGCACGGCCTCTAAGCGTTTGGAACATTTTGATCCAAACGCTCAGCAGCGCAGTACCCCTTTAAAGCTACAGGTTTTACAATTGTCACGCTATTCATTTCTCTATTATTTTTGTGGTACGTATGATTTGCTTACTATAAACATGTATATGTCATAATAAAGCATTCTTCTGCAGAGGATCTAGGGCTATCATACAGGTTTACCAAGACAGTCCATGTTGTCTACATTTGCTGTAGGAGGATAGTATACAGGATATGTCTCTGTGAGAGTCACTTTTTTTGTACTTCTACCATACTAAGCAATAAGCAGAGTGACACAATCAAATATAAGGTGTATATGCTTTATTGGTCCATCAATACGTTCAGTGACTATCAGTACATTGCACATTTAACAACACTGTATTTCATTCGATCCACCAAGCTGATTCCTACGTTCCCTTGCTGAGGAATGATATGGATGTGATGTGATGCGCCATTATTGTGGCCACTACAGTCCTTGTTTCCCTGATCAGTTCACTGAGCTGTGTGCACGCCTGGAGTCCAAATCTTGCTTAAGAATGAACCATTTCTTGGAACTCTACAAGTGTAGAAGACAGAGAGATTATGCATCCAACACCGTTATCAGAACATTATAAGAATCATAAATTTGACTAAAGGCCAAGGTGGACAAGTGGCCTCTTCCGACTTGTATTCCCCATGAAATAACAGTTGTGCAGTATCTTTTCAGTAGGTCTGTGTCGTGCCACACATTATACATACAGTATTCTTACTAGAAATGTGGCAGCTTCCCCCCCCCCCCCCCCCGAAAAAAGGAAATAAATAAATAAAATTAATAAATAGCCTTTTGGGTGTTACCAGATGGGGAGTGTCCCAGCACTGTCTGAGACTTTCCGGAACCAACCGTGCCAGATTCCGTACGGCCCCCCCATAGCTGGTAACACCCAGTTGGCTATTTAGATATAGGAAAAATTTCTGTAAAGAATAACATAGGAATGGCACAACACAGAGCTATAAGTAAAGATGTCTCAGAATTGTTTTGGTTTTATGGGATATTCATGTATTTACTAAAATAGTTAGGACAGGAGAGGCCACATGTCCCCTTTAAAAACATCATACACCACCGTGTTTGAAGCGGATCTGTCACATAAAAAAATGCTTATGAAAATTAAGGCACTGTAACATACTCTTTAATGGAGTAGTCCAGTCCTGAAAAACATATCCCCTATCCTAAGGATAAGGCATAAGTTTTAGATAGTGGGGGGTCCGACCACAGGGACCCCCGCAATCTCCCGTACGGGGCCCAGGCAGCCCGCAGAAAGGGGGTGTGTCTACCACCGCACAAAGCGGCGGCTGACACGCCCCCTCTATACAACTCTATGGCAGAGCCGGACTGCTGCCTTTGGCAATCTCCAGCTCTGCCATAGCGCTGTATTGAGGGGGCGTGTTGGCCGCTGCTACGTGCGGTGGTCGACACACTTTAGGGCCGGAGAGCCGGGGCCCCATACGATAGATCGTGCGGGGTCCCAGCAGTCGGACCTCCCGCTATCTGAAACTTATGCCTTATTCTTAGGATAGGGGATACCTTTTTCAGGACTGGACTACTCCTTTAATAAGAGGATACAGATGATACCTGTGAATCCTTGGAGTGAGGCAGAAAGGTGTGACCTAGGCTTTCCTGGGCCTCAGTGCCTCTGTGTTGTAAATCCCTGTCTGTCAGTACATCACTCCTCTCTGACTCTGCAGAAAATGCTTATTTCTAGGAAATAAACAAATGCTCACAGGAATCATTTGTATCCTCTTACTGAAGAGTATGTTATAGTGCCTTTAGTTTTATATGCATTTTTCATGTGACAGATTCGCTTTAAGGGAAACAACTGATTTTTCAAATACACTATTAAAGAAAGCAGTTGTTTACTTCAAGTAGTCCCTATGTTTCTTAAGAATAAACTTTTCACAAAGTGTCCCCCTGCTCAACTGCGGACCTCTTTCTGTTTGCTCTTATTTTTAATATGAATATTGACATTGACAGGGGGGATCAATGCTATCACCGGAAAACTAGTGTAGGAAAGTCAAACATTTTGTTGCAAATCGCAGAAAAAATTGTACATTTTTGTGCAAACAAGTGGTTACAGTGGTCTACAAAACTTTGTCGCCAAAACCTACACAAAAGCTATTGATTATTCCCCCCCTATGGGTTTTCTAACCAAGAAAACTGTTTTAATGTTCCGGACCTTTATGTACCCAGAACAGAGAGTAGCTACAAATGTGGTGTCCCAGTACCAAAGGCTGTCCTGTGGGCTGGGGATCTCCTGCTGCTCTTGTTTTAAGCCCACTGTTATCATGTTTACGGTGTTTACTATGTTTAAGCATTTTATTATATTCACTGTATTTTATGTTATTTATGTACTGTACCTTTAAGCAAGAGATGCAGTAGTAACCAGGTGATCTTGTCTGCCCAATGGGAACCCCTAAATTCTCATGTATATAGTGTAGGGGGGAGGAGTTGCTCCAGTCCAGTCTAAGCTGAGTTAAGGTGGAGTACAGTGTGGAATGGAGGTGATGTTGTGTGTGGAGAATCCTGAGGGAAGCCTACAGAAAATATCTTCTCAAGTCAGCCCCGCCATTCTGCAAGTGTTCACTGTACAGTGGTGAGTCAAGCCCTGGCGGTGTTTGTAATTGGACCTTGTCAGAACCCTAGTCAGGTGGGATATCTTCAAGTCTCAAATCTCTGTAATTCAAGTGGGTGAAAAGCATCATAAGTTCCAGCAAAGCAACAGGGCTCCCAAGGGTTACACTGCATCCCTTCTACTCTGCTTCGTACTGTGTGTTGTTCCATCTACACCTGCTTAGTAAAAGACAGTCATCTGTAGCCCAACGTCGGTGTGTTTCTTACCCCTCGTATCTGGCCCAGGAGAAGCTGTCTCCAACCTTGAAACAGGCTAACGGTGCCCTGGCATCACTAATTGACAAGTAACCTAAGTAAGTATGCCTAAGATGACTGTAATGTTAAATTCACAATATTAGAATTATATTCATATACATCATCATTGTGCTGCTCACCATCAGCTCCGATTTTCCCATCCCCATCATGGTCAGCGGCAGCCATAAAGTCTCTAGTTTCTGTGGTAGTCAGCACTCTGGCGCTTGAGTCAAAACGCTGGAGGAAGAACCTAGGATAAAACAATAAAAAATGATTTCAACTTTAAGAAAAAGGAAAGAAGAGCTTAAGACAACAGGAAAAATCTTCTAAGATAAGATTTCCTGTCTGTTTCCGCTGCCCCACTGTCACAATATACAATGTATTAAGAAATTCTTCAGACCCTTTCACTTTTATCACATTTTGTTATGTTACAGACTTGTGCTTAAATAAATTGAAGAAAATGTCAATCTGCACTTAAAGGGGTACTCCGCTGGAAAACATTATTTTTTTATTATCTGTTGCGAGAAAGTTAAACAGATTTGTAAATTACTTCGATGTTAAAATCTTAATCCTTCCAGTACTCATCAGCTGCTATATGCTCCACAGGAAGTTATTTTCTTTTTGGAACACAGAGCTCTCTGCTGACATCACTAGCACAGTGCTCTCTACTGACACCTCTGTACATTTTAGGAACTGTCCAGAGTAGAAGCAAATCCCCATAGCAGATCTCTCCTGCTCTGGAGAGTTCCTGACATGGACAGAGGTGGCAGCAGAGAGCACTGTGGTCAGACAGAAAGGAAATTCAAAAAGAAAAGAACTTCCTCTAGTATACAGCAGCTTATAAGTACTGGAAGGATTAAGATATTTAAATAGAAGTAATTTACAAATCTGTATAACTTTCTGTCACCAGTTGATATAAAATAAAATGTTTTCCAGTGGAGTACCACTTTAATACCCCATAATAAGAATATGAAAAGAGAGATGTTTTGACATCTTTATTGTATTGAGCCTGTGGTAAATTCAGATGATTGGACATGATTTAAAAAGACACAGCCCTGTCCATATAAGG
This sequence comes from Hyla sarda, assembly GCF_029499605.1. Lineage (NCBI taxonomy): Eukaryota > Metazoa > Chordata > Amphibia > Anura > Hylidae > Hyla > Hyla sarda. Next base: position 186,318,216 of record NC_079196.1, on the reverse strand, counting down.
TCTCACATATAACAATGTATGACAGAGGAAAGATAAAGCGATAAGGTCAAAAGAACTGCCTGTAGAGCTCAGAGACAGGATTCTTTGTAGGCACAGATCTGGAAAAGGGTACAAAGTTTTCTGCTGCACTGAATGTTCCCAAAAGCACAGTAGCCACCACAATTACCTGGAGTTTGCAAAACAGCCCCTAAAGGACTCCCAGACTGCGGAAAACAAGACACTCTCGTCTGATGAAACCAACACTGAACTTTTTGTCCTCGATTTTAAGTGTCATATGTTGAGAAAACTAGGCAATGTTCATCATCTGGCCAATACCTTCCCTACAGTGAAGCGTGGTGTCAGCATCGTGCTTTTTTTTTTTTTTTTTTTTTTTTAATCAACTGGTGCCAGAAAGTTAAACAGATTTGTAAATCACTTCTATTAAAAGATCTTAATCCTTCCTGTTCTTATTAGCTGCTGAATACTACAGTGGAAATTATTTTCCGTTTGAAACACAGAGCTGTCTGCTGACATCATGAGCACAGTGCTCTCTGCTGACATCTCTGTCCATTTTAGGAACTGTCCAGGGTAAACGGAAATCCCCATAGCAAACATATGCTGTTCTGGACAGTTCATAAAATGGACAGAGATGTCAGCAGAGAGCACTGTGTTTGTGATGTCATCAGACAGTTCTGTGTTTCAAAAAGAAAAGAATTTCCGCTGTAGTATTCAGCAGCTAATAAGTACATGAAGGATTAAGATTTTTTTTATAGAAGTAATTTACAAATCTGTTTAACTTTCTGGCACCAGTTGATTTAAAAAAAAAAAAGTTTTTCACCGGAGTACCCCTTTAACCCCTTAAGGACGCAGCACATTTGGGCCTTAAGGATGCAGACAATAAAATTTTTACGTTTTCGTTTGTTCCTCCTCGCCTTCAAAAAATCATAACTCTTTTGTATTTTCATCCACAGACTAGTATGAGGGCTTGTTTTTTGCATGACCAGTTGTCCGTTGCAACGCCATCACTCACTTTACCATTAAATGTATGGCGCAACCAAAAAAATACTATTTGTGTGGTGAAATTAAAAAGAAAACCGCAATTTTTCTAATTTTGGGAGGTTTTGTTTTCACGTCATACAATTTACGGTAAAAATGACGTGTGTTCTTTATTCTTTGGGTCAATATGATTAAAATGATACCCATGATAACCTACTTTTCTATTACTGTTGCGCTTAAAAAAAATCGCTAACTTTGTAACCAAATTAGTATGTTTAAAATCCCCCTATTTTGAAGACCTATGACTTTTTCATTCTTCTGTATAAGCGGCGGTATGAGGGCTCATTTTTTGCGCCATGATCTGTACTTTTTATTGATACCATATTTGCTTATATAGAACTTTTAATCCCTTAAGGACGGGGGTTTTTTCTGTTTTTGCATTTTCGTTTTTTGCTCCTTACCTTTAAAAAATCACAACTCTTTCAATTTTGCACCTAAAAAAAACCCGCAGTTTTGTAACTTTTGGGGGCTTCCTTTTCTACGTAGTACATTTTTCGGTAAAAATGACACCTTATCTTTATTCTGTAGGTCCATACGCTTAAAATGATACCCTACTTATATAGGTTTGATTTGTCGTACTTCTGGAAAAAATCATAACTTCATGCAGGAAAATTAATAAGTTTAAAATGGTAATTTCTGACCCCTATAACTTTTTTATTTTTCCGTGTATGGGGCAGTATGAGGGCTAATTTTTTGTGCCGTGATCTGAAGTTTTTAACGGTATCATTTTTGCATTCATAGGACTTATTGATCGCTTTTTATTCATTTTTTCATGATATAAAAAGTGACCAAAGATGCACTATTTTGGACTTTGGAATTTTTTTGCGCGCACGCCATTGACCGTGCGGTTTAATTAACGATATATTTTTATAATTCGGACATTTCCGCATGTGGCAATACCATATATGTTTATTTTTATTTACACTGTGTTTTTTTTTATGGGAAAAGGGGGGTGATGCAAACTTTTAATAGGGAAGGGGTTAAATGATAATTATTCACTTTTTTTTTTTCAAATTTTTTTTTTGCAGTGTTATAGCTCCCATAGAGACCTATAACAGTGCACACACTGATCTTTCACATTGATCACTGGTTTCTCATAAGAAACCAGTGATCGATGATTCTGCCGCTTGACTGCTCATGCCTGGATCTCAGGCACTGAGCAGTCATTCGGCGATTGGACAGCGAGGAGGCAGGTAGGGACCCTCATGGTTTCACTAAAGGGTTAATAGCGCGTGGCACAGCGATCAATGCCGCGCGCTATTAGCCATTAGCCTATTAGGCCAGGCCCGACCCACTATGATGCGGGGCCACGCCGTGGCCCCGCGTTATAGATCGGGAGCGGACACATGACGTTCCAGTACGTCATGTGTCCTAAAGGGGTTAATCCATTTTTTATTTAAAAAAATTGGGAATAAAATGTTATAGAAAAGCATCAAATTTTTTTTTTACATTCACTTCGTTCACTTTACGGTATCATTAACATTTTATTTTAATAGTTCAGATATTTACGCACACGGCGATACCAAATATGTATATAAAATATTTTTTTAACAATTTTTGGGGGTGAAATAGGGAAAATGAGACAATTTACGTTTTTATTGGAGGAGGGGGGTTTTCACATTTTTTTACTTTATTTTTTTACTTTTATTTTTGCACTTTAATAGTCCTCATAGGGGTCTATTTATAGCAATCACTTGATTGCTAATACTGTTCAGTCCCTGGCTGCGATCAGCGCATGATCCGGGCATCGCTCCGATGCTCGCGGTTATGCTTAGGACGTAAATGTACGTCCTGGTGCGTTAAGTACCACCTCACCAGGACGTACATTTACGGCGCTCGTCATTAAGGGGTTAAAGGTGTCTTTCAGTGTCTGGGACAGCGAGACTGGTCAGGGTGGAGGAAAAGCTTAGTGGAGCAGATGGGGTATTCCAGGAAAAAACTGGCTCCAGAAAGTTAAACAGATTTGTAAATGACCTCTATTAAAAGATCTTAATCCTTCCAATAGTTATCAGCTGCTGAAGTTGAGTTCTTTTCTGTCTGACAACAGTGCTCTCTGCTGGCACCTCTGTCTGTCTCAGGAACTGTCAATAGCATAAGAGGTTTACTATGGGATTCGCTCCTACTCTGGACAGCTCCCGAGACAGGTGCCATCAGAGAGTAGTTAGACAGAAAAGAATAACTCAATTTCAGCAGCTGATAAGCACTGGAAGGATTAAGATTTTTTAATAGAAGTAATTTACAAATCTGTTTAACTTTCTGAAGCCATTTGATATATATATATATATATATATATATATATATATATATATATAAAGTTTTTTCCTGGAATAATCTTGGAATAATGAAAATCTAATCTTGAGTCCTCTGGGCCTCAGACTGGGCACACAGCCAAGAAAACAAATGAATGGTATAGGGACAACTCCCTGTCCTTGAGTGGCCCAGCCAGAACCCTGACTTGAACCTAATCTAACATCTCTGGAGAGACCTGAAAATATCTTTCCCAGACGATGCTCATCCAACCTGACAAAGCTTGAGAGGATCTACAGAGAAGAATGGAAGAAAATCCTCAAATCCAAGTGTGTAAACCTTGTGGCCTCATCCCCAAGAAGACTGGAGGCCGTAATCTCTGCCAAAGGGGCTTCATCTGAGTCCTGCGTTAAAGATCTAAATACTTATGTCAATGCTATATTTTAGTTTTTCCTTTTCAGTAGATTAGTAAAGATTCATAACATTCTGATTTCACTGATGTCATTATGGAGTATTGAGTGCAGAATGTTGGGGGAAAGCCTATATTTTATTTTTTTATTTTAGCACAAGGACCCAACATTATACATGAAAGTCCGATGGGAGGCTAATACCTATTATCGAAGCAGATCTAGCTGTTCCTTACAAAGTTGTGAATACGTAATGTGGCCAATGTCAGCTGTTGGGGGCTGTTACTTATTTGGACATTGCCTATCATTAGGTGTCTGGAGAGTATGAATATGGGCAGAAGAAAACGATGATCCAGCACTTGGAAATGATAGCTATATTGAAGATCACTTGACACTGTTAAAACCGACCATACCAACAGACGCGTTTCGAGCACATTCTTTCAAGTGATGTAAAGCTATCGTTTCCAAGTGCTGGATCATCGTTTTCTTCTGCATACTGTGTGCCTTGCCGTGCACTTGAGGGGTGAGCTGGATTCCTTTTCGACAGTATGAATGTGGGGTATGAACAGTTGCACTTTGTGGGCAAAGTTGATCCATTTTTTATCCTGCCCCATTCTGTCGCTGCCACACACAGTACTGTAAGGGACACAGTATGTCTCCCCTGACTCATCCTGTCTCTGTATAGTCTCTGACTTTGTGCTCAGCTTTCTGATTTGGTATTTTGTACATGACACCCTTCAATCTACACTATATAAACTACAAACTAAGAAAGTCTTATGTTCTTGTATTATTCAAAGCAACACCTTTATATAATTTTAACAGCTTTTGTACATGTCAATAAATGAAGCTTGTCTAAAGAAGGATATTTTCATTAAAGGACATCTATAGTGCAAAATTACTTATCCCCTATCCTTCAGATAGGGGATAGGTTATAGATTGCGGGGGGTCCGAGTGATGGGGCCCCCCGAGATCTTCGGTGCGGGGCCGCGGCACTATACAGGAAAGGGGGTGTTCCGTCCCCGCATGATGCAGCGGCCGACACGCCCCCTCCATGAATCCCATAGAGATGTCTGCCACTGCTTTCTGCTGGGGACGAAACTTCACTTCCGGCAGACTGCCGCGGCCCCGTCCAGGAGATCCTGGGGGGCACCAGAGCTCGGACCCCCCCCCCCCCCCCCGCGATCTATAACTTATCCCCTTTGGATAGGGGATAAGTTATTTTGCGCTGAAGTACTCCTTTAAAGGAGTAGTTCAGTCCTGAAAAATGTATCCCCTATCCTAAGGATAGGGGATAATGTTCAGATCGCGGGAAGTCCGACCGCTGGGGCCCCCCATGATCTCCTGTACGGGGCCCTGACTCGCTGGCCAGATAGCGGTGGCCGACACTCCCGCTCAATACATCGCTATGGCAGAGCCGGAGATTGCCTAAGGCAGCTCTCCGGCTCTGCCATAGAGTTGTAGTGAGGGGGCGTGTCAGCCACCGCTTCGTGCGGTGGTCAACACACCCCCTTTCTTCGGGCTGCCGGGGCCCCATACAGGAGATCGCATGGGGCCCCCAGTGGTCGGACCCCCGTGATCTGAAACTTATCCCCTATCCTTAGGATAGGGGATAAGTTTTTCAGCACTGGGCTACCCCTTTAAGAAACACGTCCATTGTGCCCTAAAAGCAATTTATGCCATGTCAGCAATGGAGTATTGCAGTAAAGAAGACTGTCAAAGGCATGACATTTGGGTATTAGAAGCATTCTGGTTATCATTACTGGTAGGGCTTACTTGAGCTCTTCCACTTCAACAAACCCGCTCTGATCATTATCTACAATCCGGAAGACCTCTTTCACTTGGGTGGCTGTCTTTTTAGTCAGCCCACAGGTTTGGAAGAATTTTTTATAATTGAAGGAGTCAGGAGCTGAAAAACACAGAAAAAAATATATACTAAAGTAAGTTTTGTACCTTTACCTAGTATAAATGCAAGACAGCTATTTCCAATCATGGTCAATTTTGTGAATAATAGGAATAATGTTGAAGATCTGAGATACTTTAAAGGGGTACTCCACCCCTAGGCATGTTATCTAAAGGATAGGGGATAACATGTCTGAACGCAGGGTTCCAGCCGCTGGGACCCCCCGCCATCTCTGGGCCCGCGCTGCAGCGCTACAGTCACCGAAGCCTGGAGCTTCCATGATCGTGACGTCATGCCCCCTTCATTCATGTCTATGGGAGGGGGCATGACAGCTAGAACAATGCCATCATGCCTCCTCCCATAGACATGAATGGAGAAGACGTGGCAGCTGTGATTAGCAGTCATCCGGCACGGAGCGGAGTTTGTTCAACCAGATGACTGGGGTGTCTAGCGGTGAAGTAACCCCTGATAGAAACCCTTCAGTTGAAACTGATTCACCGATCAATGTGTGGGGCTCAATAGGTCAGAGTAGATTAAAGATACTAAACATAAGTCAGTGAATCAAGTGTGCCTGGAGTGGTCCTTCAAAGAGCCATACATTCTCAATACCTTTTAGCCAAGTTCTTGTTCAGCTGGTAACTATTTCACCCAACTTCAACTTTAAAGAGGACCTTTAGTCTAGTTAGCCCATCATACGATCTAGCTACTCTGTCAGATGGCAGAATTGGCATTATACTGTGTGCGGCATGTGTGCGCTGTACTAGGATGGTATTTAGTATGCATGCCCCTCTATCCCAGTACAGCGTACAAATGCTTCGCACTGTTTAACACCATCCCAGCCTATCTAATGGCGTTGCAAGACAGTCAAAGGGAATATAGAGCTCTATGTCTTCAAAGTGGTGTGTGTGGGAGGAGCGGGTAGGTGATAACCATACTATAAACAGATATGTGATCTATCTTGTTTTTTTTACAAAGAGTCTACAGGTCCAATTTAACACTGCTTTAAATAGAGAGATGGGAATAAGCCACTGTTAGACCCTTTCTGGCAGCAAGGATTGGGGTAATAAAAATCCAGAATGTTTTGAAACCATATTATAGTGTACAGCTCCTTTAGTAGGGCAAGGCTGCCAATAGGAATTTACACTAGTGCTATTAGAGCCTGCTACAACACTTAACAATATTGACACAAATTATTATATATTATTATTATTATACATAAAACAGCAGCATGTTCAATAAACCACATACAGTCTTTGGAATGTTTAAGGTATATGTTCATTGGTAAAAATGAAAGAAAGCAAAAAAATAAAAGAAAGAATTTACAAAAAAAAAAAAAGTTTTATAGTATACTACACATGTACAATTAATGTGCCTGATTAGGTGTTCCGTTCTGTCAACCACCAAAAATCTCATAGATCACACTCTTCCTCAGTGGTATTTGTTTGGAAATCCTCCTGTTCCTCCTGACATAGACCTCGGACAGAAGGCTCAAAAGTGGATTGAATCAATCCTTAAAGGGGTACTCCCCTGCTCAGCGTTTGGAACAAACTGTTCCGAACGCTGGCGCCGGGAGCTCGTGACATCATAGCCCTGCCCCCTCATGCTGTCACACCCCGCCCTCTCAATGCAAGTCTATGGGAGGGGGCATGACAGCCTTCCATAGACTTGCATTGAGGGGGCAGGGTGTGACATCATGAGGGGGCAGGGCTATGACATCACAAGCTCCCGGCTCCAGCGTTCGGAACAGTTTGTTCCAAACGCTGAGCAGCGGAGTACCCCTTTGAACATCATCAATATATCGTAATGTTGCTTTACTTTATGGTATAAAAACTAATAATCTGTAACAATATGGAACTTTACCTTGGCACTCCCTCAGGGCAGCAGCAATGTCAGAAGCACTGAGGATTTCGGTGAGGGTCATTTTGAGTCTGTTAACAAATGAAAGTAGAGGTAGAGATGAGCACATAAAATATATTTTTTTTTAAAAACACTCCTCTAATAAAGGTAGTTTCTTTATAAAGAGAAGCCAGCCCAGTGAGTAGCGAATCCCCAGCACTAGGGAAAGCCACATTTGGCATACATTGCTATTGAATACCTTTTAGGTCATTTTCTGAATGTAAAGTTTTGTCTCAGACTGACTGGCGCAGCAAATCAGGATTTTCAGTCCAAGCTAAAATTCACAATGCGCTCAGAAAATGACTGGAGAGTAGTCACTACGTGACTACTCTCAGGTCACTGAACTGAATAGGGCTTGTCTTGATCTGGGCACAAATACATCAGTAACCAATTTTGCGATTGTGCCCACATATCCGTGTCTTTACAACACTTGGCTATCTTCAGCAGTTCTATGGAGTTTGAGTGGAAAGGTTGTTTGCATATTTGACTGTCACTTCATGACTACTCGATCCTACTCAGAACCCCATTCTTGTGATTAGTAGAGATCAGACCTCTATTGATCAAACACTTATTAACCTATGCTTTAGATGGGTGAAAAGGGAAAACCCCTTTATGTCAATAGCCAACTTTGTAATCCACAGTTGGGTTGAGTATGCCAAAGTAGAGCTACTTTTACATAGTTGCTCTCTGTTCTGACTCATAGTGCTCGGAAAGGGGGACCTTCTATGATGTTCATATGTCATAATAGTGCACTTGGAAAGGAAGTATTGTCTTGAGGAAATACCTCACCTTTTTATAAACTTTGTTTTTACATTATTTAATAGATACTGTGACTTTGCTACTGTAGTCACGTCTTATATTATTCTTCGATTTGTTGAAACGCCAGTTGCTCACACATCATGTTACATCTGATGTTTCCTTGTAACCCGTGTTAGTTGGCATTTTCAGTAGAAACAGAATTAGTAAAATTACAAATCTTTCAAGACACAAGAGAAAAAAAAAAAAAAAATATATATATATATATATATATATATATATATATAGCATATTTATCATAATATAAGGTGGTCTTCTGACTACTTTATCCTTATTTTTAAAGTGTAATAGTTTTTCTATACCAAAAAAAAAAAAAAGTAGCTCCCTTCCTATGGTGCCTAATGGCCTGAGCATTGCTATATGTAAATGTTGCTACTGCATTCAAGTCCATACACATTGTACAGTCTATGCAATTGTGACATGGTGGCAGTGGGGAAAGCCTTATACATTGCAAACATTAGGGTTGAGGGAGCTAACCCTAATGCTAGGGCAGACCTCTTATTTTTCAAAAATACAAGGACCAAATAAAAAATATAAAAAATTACTGAGATACAATAATAATATCTACAAAAATAGTAAATTCAATATAATGGTTATAATAGGATTGCACTATAATTTAGATAATTTAAAGGTATTCATATTGAACATATCCTTTGAAAATAATCTAAATATTTTCAATTAAAAAGATAAAATGTGAAAATATTTTCTTAAGAATAAATACACAATGCACCCACTAAAGGCTACTATAACTTGCACTTGTTCTGTGGTATTTCTCTAGTTGTAAAGAGCTTTGCCTTATGCATATTTAAAAAAATAAAATAGCTACATTTAGAAAATATCTTGAAATTAAAAAATATTTAAATGACTATATTAAACTTTATATAACGTTATTTTAAAATCTGGTAACTTAATAATTGAATATATTTTAGCTTAAAAAATGTAAATGTTTACTGAAATACAATAAACACTTTAAAATATAGCAATCAGTAAATTGTATTTGGTTTTTTATCAGTAAATATACAGCTGTATCTCTAACTATTGCAGCCCACAGTCCATCGGAGCATCTTACCTTGTGTGGTCAAGGACGAGGTGCCTGTAAGATTAGAGGACTGGTAAGGTGGAAGGAAAAAGTGTGGTTTATATAGGATCCCACAGGTGACAATAAGTGTTACTTGGGTTACCAATGCAGGGATCAAGTGCATGGTTTGGTGACAAGCTCAGGTTTCTTGCCGAATTAATCAACCTCCTCTACTTATACCTGCATGGAAGACACATAGATCATTTCTATGGCAGTTCATGAAACATTATTTGGGTAATATTGAGTTAAATACATAGCGCTTAATCCTGTAGCTAATATAAAGTCAAACAAACTATGTTTTTAGTACGGTATATTATTTATGGCTAAGGCAATTTTTTGTTTTTAATTAAACAATATGTATGTATGTTTTGCTTTTTATCGGCCCTGTCTTAATTTTATTGTTGAAAGCTAACCTTTGGATAAACGCTATGTTCATGGAGAAAGAAAAGATCAGGCATTCTGTGCCAAGTGTTTCTTGTGTTTTTCTAGGTCTAGTCCATATTTTTAGGGTGTCTCTTTGTTCTTTTTTGTATTATCTTGTTTTTGGAAGTTGCTGCATTTTGCTTAGTTTTATCTTGTTTCATGTTTCTTTGTTTTTTGTTCTGCTCAGTTATGTTTCTATAGGTCTTAGAGACAGCTTGTTTTTTTCTGCTATGGATATTTTAAAGTTTAGAATTTTACCAAAACATTTAGGAAAAGATCTAGGGAAAGATAAAGGAGAGTAACATTTTCCCTTTTTCATTATGCTGAGTGTAAATGTGTGAGGGGCTGATCCTTATATAAACCCCCTCATAGCGCATTTCAGGGCGGGTATTGCATTTTGCGGTCTTCCTCTGTGTTGCTGTAAGTGAGCTCACTAGTCTCCTCACTTCCGGATTCCGAGTTCCTGTGCTACTTTTGTTTTGGTGCGGCGTTGGTAAGTGTTGGCGTGTTTATTCAAACTAAGGAGCATTGTTCTGTTTAAGTCACAGGAGTAGGGAATGCCTCCGCTGCCCACACGCTCTGCATTCATCGTTATAGTATATTGTTTGTTACTGGGTAAGTTCACTTCCGCTGCCCACACGCTCTGCATTCATTATTATAGTATATTGTTTGTTACCGGGTAAGTTCACTTGCGCTGCCCGCATGTTCTGCATTCATCGTTATAGTATATTGTTTGTTACTGGGTAAGGTTTTGCTTCCGTTGTCTGCACGCTCTGGATGCATCATTACAGTATATTATTGTTACCAGTTAGTGACGTTTCCGCACCTGCATGCTCTGTATGTATGTTACAATGTCACAGTATGTTCACAAACTGTGTCTCCGCTATGCCGGGGGCAGGGTTTGGTTACTGAGGGATCTGATCATAGATTCTTTGGGTGTCAGGCAGATTGATAATTCAGGATGCATGCTCTAGGCAGCTTCTTAGGTTTAATTCCTCAAGCTGTCATGGGTTATACACCGATGGGTTGGCCCAGCTGACAGTTTCACAGGTGCTCCTGGGGCATGCATCATGTTTTATTGCAGAAATTTGTTTTAATGTAGAATATTATTAATGACCTATTACCACCCATTAAAATAAAATAAAAAAAATAAAAAAAATTCAGTAATAGTTAATTATGTTATAGTTGCAGTTGGCGGCTTGAAGTTTGGTATGTCGTAGGAGCTTATTATCGTCGTTGACTGCTCAACAAACTCTACTCAGGGGTAGCTTATTGTGATTTCAGTATGAAAGTATAACTGCCATACCTGACACGACTTTAGTTTGTAGATACATTTTATTATATTGTTGTTACTGACACATACTCAGAGCAATGCAAATCGTTTATTTACTGAAACATACAATGTTTATAGTTTGTCATGTGTAGTTGCAGTTGGTCTCCTGAAGATTGGTGTTTCGTTGGAGGTTGCTGTCGTCATTGATTGCTCAGCAAACTCTCTGCATGGATAGGTTTGTGATTTCACTTGAACATATACCTGTTATACCTGACTCGAATTCAGGTTTTGATACAGTTCATTGTTATTGACACATCTTCAGAGCAACGCTGTTTGTTTTATCACTCTTGTTGTTACTGACACGTCTTCAGGGCAACTCGTTGTATGACTACATTTAGATTGTTACTGACATGACCACAAATACTGCACGTACACTTATGGGGGGACATTTATCATTAGTTGTCTGTTGTAGACACAGATCTACCCCTTTACACTGCTTGTCTAATTTACACTCTTGCGCAAAAAGTTGTGCACTCCTTTGATAAATTTTACGCAAATATAGAACCCCCCCCTTGCTCTATTGTGCAATCCTTCTCTACCTCACACTTCACAGAGCTGTGGCATTTTCCCACGGTACACTGCTAACATAGCTAGAAGTACTGGAGCAGCAGTGTGTGCCGAATTAAACTCTGCACAATAGTAAAATCATAAATCTTTAGACAGAATGTCTGGGTTTAAAAAAATATGTAATTTTGCGAAACAATCTATCTCCTTAGCTCTATATCAGTTTTTACCGATGAGAATGCCTCCAGGTGTTGCAAAACTTGGAATGCTGGGAGTTGCAGTTTTGCAACAGCTGGATGCACCCTGGTTGGTAAACCCTGTGTACATGTACCAGAGCTGAGTGTGTGATCATGTACATGTAGCAGAAATTAGTATGCGGCATGTGTATGGAGCAGAGCTAAATTTGTGATTATGTGTATGCATGACCACGCACACACTCAGCTCTGCTGCATACACACAATCACACACTCAGCTTTGCTGCATACACACACACACTCAGCTCTGCTGCACATAGTCACACACTCAGCTTTGCTGCATACATGGTCACACACTCAGCTCTGCTGCATATCACAATCACACACTCAGCTCTGCTGCATATACACAATCACACACTCAGCTCTCCTGCATACACACAATCACACACTCAGCTCTGCTGCATATCACAATCACACACTCAGCACTGCTTCATAAACACAATCACACACTCAGCTCTGCTGCATACACATACACATACAGTCTGTACAGATCAGAGTCTAATCTAAATGTGTATGACATATTGCTGGACTTATTCTTATAACATTTTAAGTGTCCTTCTCGATGGTGTATATTTTTGCAATAAAATCAGGACTTCTGCAACATTTGTGCTTGTAAAGAGAAAAATCGCAGTTGATAAATCGAAGTCCACCACATAATCAGCTCTACCGTACACCATGATTTAGAATTCCACTTGTAAAGTTCTATCAAAAATTGTGCAAAAAATACAAAAAACGGAATTGCGCAAAAAAGATTGCACAATATAGACAGTGAAAACTGTGTATATATAATGATAAATTCCCCCCATAGCATTTATACTGCACATACACTCATAGCATTTATACTGCACGTACACTCATAGCATTTATATTGCACGCACACTCATAGCAGTTATACTGCATGCTCACTCATAGCATTTATACTGTACATACACTCATAGCACTTATACTACTCGTACGTTCATAGCTTCTATACTGTACTTACGCTCTTAGAATTTATGCTGCACATACACTCACTGCATTCAAACTGCTTGTACGCTCATAGTATTTATACTGCACATAAGCTAATAGCAGTCATACTGTACTCACGCACATAGCATTAATACTGCACATACGCTCATAGTATTTATACTGCACATATGCTTATACCATTATACTGCACATACGCTCATAGCATTTATACTGTACTCACGTTCATATCTTTTTACTGTACATACGCTCTTATCATTTGTACTGCATGTACGCTCATAGCATTATACGGCACATACGCTCATAGTTTTATACTACACATAAGGTCATAGCATTCATACTGCACGCATGCTCATAGCATTTTTACTGTACGTACTGCACATACGCGCAAAGTGTTTGTACTGCACACATGCTTATAGTATTATACTGCACATACGCTCATAGCCCCTGTACTGCACATACGCTCTTAGCCTTCATAATGTACATATGCTCATGGCTTGTATATCGCACATATGCCCACAGCATTTTCATGCCCTTATAGTATGGTGCGGTACATAGATGCATAGTTTTACACTGGTCATAAGCTCATAGCATTTATGCCAGGCATACATTTATAGCTTTCATAAGGTTAATATGCTAATAGCAGTCATTCTGTTTATACGCTCATAACATTTATATTGGTCATACGCTAGTAGCTTACAGTACATATGGTCGTAGCATTTATACTATACGTACGCTTCTAGGTTCCATACGGTATATACACTCATAGCATCTATACAATGCATACGCTTGCAGAACTATTACTATACATAAGTTTTTTAGCATTCTTACTGTAAATGCGCTCATAGCATTCATACATAGCATTCAAAAAAAAAAATGTTCATGGTTATATCAGCACATGTAAGTTTTCCATGCCATTAAAACATGTATACATTCATAGCATTTTTTATGTGAAAAGTTCTTGGTAACATGTACGGGAGGTAAACGCTCATAGAATCACAGTGACATATGTTCATAGCGTATATACTTTCATTACATCTATAGTAAGTATATACTGCATTAGCATTTTAGTATGTTCATGTCTATAGTATTATACAGTGTTACGTTGTAGCGTAGAATGTGCGTAGGTTCATAATTTATACTGTTTGGCATATAGGATTTTGGTGTTTAGGTTAGTATAGCTGATATTCTGGTTATGGTACTATAGCTGAGAGTTGCTGCTTCAATTGTAATTGTTTTTCAAAGCCTGCATGGGGATGTACTGCATAATTATTGTTACTGACATGTCTTCAGAGTAATTATAGCAAGACTCATAGGCGGTAGTATACCTATTGTGCCTGCCATGTCTGCAGGGGGATGCACTGCGTAATTATTGTTACTGACACATGCAGAGTAATAATATCATTAACCATAGGTGGTAGTATACCCGTTATGCCTCCCACGCCTGCAGGGGGATGCACTGCGCAATTTTCGTTACTGACACCTCTTCAGAACGATAATATCATGCCCCATGCGGTAGTATACCTGTTATATCTGCCACGTCTGCAGAGGCATGCACTGTGGAATTATTGTTACTGACGCATTTTAAGAGCAATAATATCATGACCAATATGGGGTAGTATACCTGTTATGCCTGCCATGTGTGCAGGGAGACGCACTGCCTACTTTACTACTGTCATGATTTCAGAGCAATAATATCACGACTCGTAGGTGGTAGTATACCTGTTATGCCTGCCATGTCTTCAGGGTGAAGCAATGTGTAATTATTATTACTGACGCGCCTTCAGAGCAATAATATCACTGGCAGTTAGTCGTAGGGAATCAAATGATTATATCTAACTTATTTTGTTTTGTGATTTTTGCCATCATACATGGCACACCTCAAACTGCTTAACCCCTTAAGGACCGGGGGGTTTTCCGTTTTTGCATTTTCGTTTTTTGCTCCTTGCCTTTAAAAAATCATAACTCTTTCAATTTTACACCTAAAAATCCATATGATGGCTTATTTTTTGCGCCACCAATTCTACTTTGTAATGACGTCAGTCATTTTGCCCAAAAATCTACGGTGAAACGGAAAGAAAAATCATTGTAAATTTTGGGGGCTTCCGTTTCTACGTAGTACATTTTTCGGTAAAAATGACACCTTATCTTTATTCTGTAGGTCCATACGATTAAAATGATACCCTACTTATATAGGTTTGATTTTGTCGACTTCTGGAAAAAATCATAACTACATGCAGGAAAATTAAAAAGTTTAAAATTGTCATCTTCTGACCCCTATAACTTTTTTATTTTTCCGTGTATGGGGCGGTATGAGGGCTCATTTTTTGCAACATGATCTGAAGTTTTTAACGGTACCATTTTTGCATTGATAGGACTTATTGATCATTTTTATTCATTTTTAAATGATATAAAAAGTGACCAAAAATGCACTATTTTGGACTTTGGAATTTTTTTGCGAGCACGCCATTGACCGAGCGGTTTAATTAATGATATATTTTTATAATTCGGACATTTCCGTACGCGGTGATACCATATTTGTTTATTTTTATTTTTATTTACACTGTGTTTTTTTTTTTTATTGGAAAAGGGGGGTGATTCAAACTTTTAATAGGGGAGGAGTTAAATGATCTTTATTCACTTTTTTTTCCACTTTTTTTTTGCAGTGTTATAGGTCCCTATAACACTGCACACACTGATCTTCATCATTGATCACTGGTTTCTCATAGGAAATCAGTGATCGACGATTCTGCCGCATGACTGCTCATGCCTGGATCTCAGGCACTGGGCAGTCATTCGGCGATCGGACAGCGAGGAGGCAGGTAGGGACCCTCAGGGTTTCACTAAAGGGTTAATAGCGCGTGGCACAGTGATCAATGCCGCGCGCTATTAGCCATTAGCCTATTAGGCCGGGCCCGACCCACTATGACCGTGGCCCCGCGTTATAGATCGGGAGCGGACACATGACGTTCCAGTACGTCATGTGTCCTTAAGGGGTTAATCCATTTTTTATTAAAAAAAAATTGGGAATAAAATGTTATAGAAAAGCATCTATTTTTTTTTTTACATTCACTTCGTTCACTTTACGGTATCATTAACATTTTATTTTAATAGTTCAGATATTTACGCACACGGCGATACCAAATATGTATATAAAATATTTTTTTTACAATTTTTGGGGGTGAAATAGGGAAAATGAGACAATTTACGTTTTTATTGGAGGAGGGGGGTTTTCACATTTTTTTACTTTATTTTTTTACTTTTATTTTTGCACTTTAATAGTCCTCATAGGGGTCTATTTATAGCAATCACTTGATTGCTAATACTGTTCAGTGCTATGTATAGGACATAGCACTGATCAGGGTTATTGGTCATCTTCCGCTCTGGTCTGCGGGAAGGCAGATCAGAGCAGAAGACACCAGGAAGGCAGTGGAGGCAGGTGAGGGGACCTCCGTCTGCAGTGCTGTATTGATCACGGCATCTGAGGGGTTAATGGCGGACATCCACAGGATCGCGGGTATCCGCCATTACAGTCCCTGGCTGCGATCAGCGCATGATCCGGGCATCGCTCCGATGCTCGCGGTTATGCTTAGGACGTAAATGTACGTCCTGGTGCGTTAAGTACCACCGATTTTGCCGCAGCTATCCCGAACAGCCCACTGAGCTAGCCAGCAACTTTCGCTTTCGCTTTTAGCCGCGCGGCTCAGCTCGGCTGCGAGCGCTGCGCGCTATTAGAGGCGGGTCCCGGCTTCACTATGACGCTGGGCCCGCCGTGATATGATGCGGGGTTACTGTGTAACCCGTGTTATATCAGGAGAGCAGGACCAAGGACTTACCGGTACATCCTTGGTCCTTAAGGGGTTAAAGGGGTGGGTAAGTACGTCTCTCTCATAGGAAGCCATGACCACAAATTCTTTGCTCGCATCTAGAGATGAGCGAATCGAATCTGTCCAATCCAAATTTGCAGGAAAAATTTGATTTGCAATGAATGCCAATATTGCTGCGATTCGATTGCGCAAATCACTTCATTAAACTCCATTTAGTGTTGTCCAGGCTCTAGGGCATCTAAGATGGCGGATCCACATTTGAGGACATGGGGCAAGGAATCCTGGGAATGCGGGAACAAGGGTAGGCGGGATGACCCTGAATCACATGCAGCATGCAGCCACCCCTGTGATGTGCCTATATAATTGGCAGCCATCTTACAACCAGTCACTTCAGCCTTTTATTGCAGAGAGAGAGAGAGAGAGAGGGACAGACAGCAGTGTGTGTTGCACAGAAAAGCATTTTTAAAGCAGCAATTTACCTCACAGTCACATCAGCATTCTATTACAGAGAGGGACAGAGAGCAGTGTGTGTTGCACAGAAAAGCTTTTTTACAGCAGCGATTCACCTCAAGCCCAAATCCAGCCTAGAAGCACTGATAGGGAAGGGGGTGAGATTGAGAGAGAGAGAGTGCAATTTTGGGTGTAGTACACACCGACTGTGTGCTGCAGCACTGGTGTGTACAACAACTGAAAAGCAAATAGTAGCCAGCCAGTTAGCGTGAGCAGAGCACTAAAAGAATATTGTCCTCTATTAAGTGTAACCTGTGCGTACATCTAAGTGGTGTACTATTTTGTTCCTGTTAAAGTCTTAAGGGCCTAGATACTGTGAAAGGCCAGGCAAAATTACACACATGCTGGTGTTGTAGACAAATACTGTTTTAAGCGTAGTGGAGCGTATTGTACTCCCCTCATATATGCACTAAGTATGTCAGGCAGAGAAGTGCCAGGAAGTGCCTAAATTCATTAGGCAGAGGTCGCAGCAGACTAGGGGTGAGTAGCAGCAGGAGTCACAGCAAGAGGCCTGAGCTCCCAATATCAGCTAGCGGTCGTGTCTCGACCAGCAACCCATCTGCCATCTTCAATTGGTTAACACGGTCATCCACTTCATCACAAGTGACATTTGACACCCCCAGTTAACAGTCGGTGGGTTCCTCAGACACAAACCTCAGTTGGCATGGCCAGTGTCTTATGCTGTGGGTTCAGCTCCACTATTTAGTGAAGACGATCTACTAGAGGACAGTCAGCAGCTACTGCTCAGCCAAGAAGTAGAGGAGACATCCTCCGCTTCCTCTGTTATGTGGGCAAGTAGTGATGAGGAGAGTGGCCTGGGAGGTGGTCTTGCGAGCGCTCAGGCTCCTGAAGCAGACACTGTTGAGGAGCCTTAGGAGGACATCGGTGATGTGCAGACACAACTCGATGATGAAGCTGATCGGACTTGGGAGCCGGGTGCAGAAGGGGCTTAATTATCATCAGGAGAAGAGGGTTGCAGGTTGCCTGTGAGTCAGCAGCTGAGCCAGCAAGGTGGTAGCATGGTTGGCAGTCAGCATGGTGGCAGAAGTGGAAAGTCTGGAGCCAAACGTACCCGGGGTAGACCACCTACTTTGCGGCACCCTACCTTCCCAGGAGGTAGGGGAACAGGGGTTCCTGGAGTTGGTGGCAGTAGCAGTCAATTAGTGTGGACTGTTGGTGGGAAAATCAGCTACTCGGCGGTGTGGCAGTTTTTCATCAAGCATCCATGTTAACCACATGCAAGATGTGTCGGCAGAAGGTGAAGCGTGGCCAGGGTCCCAAAGTTGACACCACGGCCCTGCATCAACATATGCAGCATCACCATAAAGCGGCCTGGGAGAACCTTTGCTCCAATGTGGTGTTCCAGCCTGCTGCATCACTCAGTGGCACGCTGCTCCCTGTTTCAAGCAGCCAAGGCTCCACCACCTCAGCCGAAGTGAGCTGTGTGTCATACCTATCTTCTGTTGCTCCAGATGCTCCTGCTCCTCCTACTTTGAGTCAGTCACACCGCCAGAAATCCATCGACGAAGCCATGTCCAAGAGACAGTATGCACCCACTCATCCAATGGCGCAGAATCTGAATGTGCTCCTGTCCAAGTTGCTGGTGCTGCAGTCCCTCCCTTTCCAAGTGGTGGACTCTGCACCGAGGTGGAGAGTCACACCAACCATTTCTTTGTGAATAAAGCAGTATCAGCCCTGCATAATTTTGTGGAACAGAAGGTGGGCCAGTCCTTAAGGCCCGTCGGTGTGTACGAAAGTGCACGGCAGCGCCGATGTGTAGAGCTGTAACTACTGTCAGGGACAATACATGTCCTTTACGGCCCACTGGGTGAATGTGGTTCCTGCACAGCCCCAACAGCAACTTGGACAGGTGACGCCGCTTCCACCTCCACGCTCTCATGCCGTTGGTCCTGTGACAGTGTGCGACTCCGCCTCCTCATCCTCCACCATGTCCTCAGCCTCCATTGCAAGGACAAGTCTTAGTGCCCCTCCAGCATACCATGTGTGCAGGACACTGCGGTGTCACACTGTTCTTCACATGGTTTGCCTTGTCGAACGGAGTCACACGGGGGAGGAACTGCTAAAAGCCATTCATCAAGAAATCGAATCATGGCTTACTCCACGAAAACTAGAAATGGGAACCATGGTGACTGACAACAGGAAGATCATCTTGTCTGTGCTGTGACAAGGAAGCCCGAGCCATGCGCCCTGCATGGCACTGCCATGTTCAATCTGGTTGTCAAGCGGTTCCTGAAGTGTTCCCTCCATCTGCAAGACATCCTAACATTGGGAAGGAAACTTTGCATGCACTTCAGCCACGCGTACTGCAAAGCACACCCTCCTTGAGCTGCAGTGTCAGAATGGTATCGCCCAGTATATTCTGATTTGCAATGTTTCCACATGTTGGAATTCCACCCTCCATATGTTGGACCGACTATACGAACAGAGAAAAGCCATAACCGATTTCTTGATGATCCAAGTGGATAGGGGGACTCCCCTGTGTAACGTCAATGTCTGTCTCCAGGATTACAGAATGAACTACGTCATTCCACTGCTTTATCTACTACAACACGTGTTGGAAACGATGGCTGGTCAGGGCACTGGAGATGTGGTGCCTACATCTCATGGCCACAAACTGGAGGAGGAGGGCACAGGGGAGCACAGTTTAGGTTTTGCGAGATGGGCAGTTTTTCTAGTCATCTGATAGGAGAGGATAGAGGGTTATGAGGAAGGCGAGACAGAGGACCCAGACACACCGTGGCAGTATGCAGTAGAGATGGAGTCCCTCCAAATCACTTGCACAAACGGCATAATGCATGCTCACTTGCTTGCGTAGTGACTGCCGAATTGTCACCATGCGACAGCAGGAAGACTTCTGGCTCTCCACCTTATTGGACCCTTGCTACCAGCACAAAATGGGGGCCTTTTTCACACCCACTGAGAGGGAGGACAAGCTGGCCTACTACAGAGACATCCTACATAGTCAGTTGGCCGATGCCTATCTGTGCCATCGTCCATCCTCTCAAAGGTTGAACTCGGGGTCCCCTCTGCGCTCACCTTCCACTGCCATGGCTGCTGGAGAGGGGTGAGGTGGCAGGAGCAGTACCAGTTCCATCAGCAGCAGTCGCTGATAAGTAACTTTCTTCACCAGCATAGTAAAGCAACTCATCAGCAGCAGGTAGACCTGGAGCAGGACCTGAACCAGCAGGTGGTGACATACCTTGAAATGACCATGCCAACACACCTTGAAGATCCACCGGACTTTTGGGCAGCCAAACTTGATTTGTGGCCGCAACTAACAGAGTTTGCCCTGGAAAAGCTGTCCTGCCCAGCCAGTAGTGTGCCATCAGAGCGGGTGTTTTGCGCAGTGGCGGCCATAGTAACCTCAGGGAGAACTCGTCTGTCCACGAAAAATGTAGGGAGACTAACCTTTGTGAAGATGAATCAGGCATGGATCAGTCAGGATTTCCAACCACCAATGCCTGATGCATGAGAGCAGATTGACCATGGTGCCACACCAACACATCACAAATAATCAGAGTGCAAAACATATTTAAGGTGCTGCTCCCCAGTTACAGACATTCCTCGCCATCAGACCACAAGTAAAAACGTAACTTTTAAGATTATTCTTAGGATAAAATATATGTACCCAAAATAGTTTGGAAATCAAACAAAAGGAAAGGTGTGCAAAAATCACCATGTGCCACCTACATCACCAAGTATTGATGTGATGCAAAGACCTTTAAAAGGTGGAAGGGAACAACGTATGGTCCATTGTGACCGTTGTGGGTAAAAACTTCCCCTGTAAGGCCATACTCTCGCATTATTAATTCCCTTCTTGGCAAGTGTTACTCACCCTAAAAAGGGCGGCCCCACACAGGAACCTTTCCCTATTTCCCCCTCCCAGGGTTTTTAGGTAAAAATAGAGAGAGTTTCCTGTGTGGGGCCACCCTTTTTAGGGTGAGTAACATTTGCCAAGAAGGGAATTAATATGGGGAAGTTTTTACCACCACCTGCTACAATGGACAATACATTGTTCCCTTCCACCTTTTCGAGGAAAGTTTTACTTTTCTTTTCTCGAGGATATCTGACTGCTGGGAGCCACTGTTGGGACCCAGCAAAGACAACTTCTTCAGATGAAACCCATTTTTGCATTTCAGAGACCAGCCAGCGTTGTAAAAAAAAATACATTTATGTCCCATCCTTAGGATAGGCCACCAATGTGTACTTAGTGTGGGTCCCACCATGATCAACAGAACAGATCAGCTAAGGCTCCTTTAACACTGCATTATGCAAATCGGGACCATAGACATACACGTCCGACAATTCTTTTGATGGATGGCAAAAGAGTCCCATAGTAAAGGGACATATATTCAGTGGTATATGTTCTTTTGTTGTGCTATACCATCTAGAAGACCCCGCTGTATATCTTCTGAATGGAGGCCAAAATGGCGGTATAAGGGTGTCCATGGATCCAGGAACAAGGCCGATGCTTACATTAAACAGAGGTCAACGCAGTGTTTAACTAGCCCAATGGACTGCAGCCCCTTCATTACAGTACCTGATGCAGTGCCAAGTGCTGCAGTTTGGCCTGATCAAGTGATCAAGGCTGAATGGCAGTACACAGCTGCATGGACTATGTAAGCACTAGAGTAAAATGATACAGCACTCTAGCAAGCACAGCAGCCCCTTATATCTACTGCCACTTGCAGATAAGGCCATCCATGTAAAATTCAGAAAAACTATAAACTTGCATTCAGCATTAGAAAAATCTGCTGTATATGGTATAAATAATGTGTATTGATTTTTTATCATTTTGTAATTAATATCTCTCAATGTTGTACATATCTTAGTGGTGTCCAGTGTCAAATGTGACTGACAGGTCATGGGTAATTAGATAGAAAAGTGGCCTCTAGCCTTGGCAGGCACTAGGTTATTTGAGCCTATAGTAAGAGCGGATTAGTTATAGGTTAATGAACAGAAGTAAGCAGGTGGCGAAGGTAATTGTAAAAGGTGGAAAAGCATTGTTATTCTTCCTTCTTCTTAATCTGAGAAGACTAACATTAGTCATGCATCATCACCCTGCCCTCCCACACACACACGTTTTGGATAAAGATAAAGTAAAGGTTTGCATAAAATCTGCCGCAAAATATAGTACCAGCAAAAGTGTACCTCTATATTTTAGTCATACAGTTGCTATATAATACATTTATACAAGCAACAAATATCACCATACATATTAGCATGTTACTGTTACTGAAACCAAAATTATATGTAGGCCAAATATTTTCACCACACCATCACCACGTATTACCACCACATAGTAACTAAAACTGTTAATGAATAAAACCCCGAATACCAAAGCCACTATTACAACTAATTTTACAAAAGAGCAGTGTTTCTCAAGGGCGGTCCTCAAGACCCCCCAACAGGTCATGTTTTCAAGATTTTCTTAGTCTTTCATAACTGACCATAATTATATTACCTGTGAAAGACTAAGGAAATCCTGAAAACAAGACCTGTTGGGGGTCTTGACCGTGCTTGAGAAACACTGCTATAGAGGGAACCCCACTAATTAGAGTTGCCCCAGTAGATAGAGATGCCTCCATGTAGGTAGAGTGCTTCTCAGTAACTAATGCTCTCCCCCTAGTAGATAGAGTGTCCCCATAGTAGATGGAGCTGCCCCCTGTAGATAGAGCTGCCCCCCCCAGTAAATAAAGCTGCCTCCCAGTAGGTAGAGTGGCCTTCCAGTAGATAAAGCTGTTTTCAGTAGGCAAAGCTTCTTCCTTGTAAACAAAACAAAAAAATACTCCCTTCCGCTTCCACAACTTCACAACTTTCCCACCTGTGTCTGTGCAGGTAATGCACTATGAATTACACCATGTTGTGTACACCTGCACCATTTCCAGCACTGTCCTTGACTGACTCTCTGACAGTTTCTACTTGTTGCTATTGAGTATGGCATTTAAGCAGTTAAATGACCAACACTGGATCTCTAATGTCTGTCATTACGCCAGGTGTCAGCCTGCACCCCCCATATATGGAAAAGGCTCGGCTCAGGTAAACGTATTCAAAGAAAGTGAGCACCAGGCAAACTGGGTACACAGGGCAGCTGTAATGTCTGTTTTTGTACTTTTCTGTTTTGGTGTCTGTTCAGATACTAGGTTTGTGTTTAAACTGTTTTCTATGCTATTCTCCCCTGCTAGGGAATAGTTAATGCTTTTAGCCAATAGATACTTGGGCAGGGCTATGTTAACCTGAGCTCTGCTGGAACTCTGGGGGGTGATTAGTTCATACTCTGACTATGACTGTTTTAGTCTGTCTATTAATATCTGGGTTTTAACCATGGTTTGATTTCTGTTATGATATAGATTTTAGTCTGCTTGGTTTTAAGTACATCTGTCGGTTTTTAGGATTATGTATGTCCGTTCTGCTTTAACCTTTTATCTCAGTCTGTGTTCACACTGAGTCTTGTGCATGTACCTGTGCTCTGTATTTAGTATTCCTGTTTAGTCTATTTGGCTTTGGTATTGATGTCCCTCCATGAGTGGGGAGTCTAGTGTGTTCTTTGTTCTGTGTCTAGTGTGAACTGTGTTTTTTGTTTCTTGACATGTTTAATGTTAGACATTTAGATCATCTGTTCATCCCCTGCATCTCCTGGTTTTTGCTGTATACTTATTCCATATCTGGTCTTGTTCATTTATTCATGTCTGCCGTTTATCTTGATTCTGGTGTCTGAACTGTATATTAGTATGCTTTATCCTGCTTTGTTAGTATTTATATACTGCCTGGTTTATCTGGTGGTTTTTGTATTCCCTTTACATTTCTGACCTGTCCCCGACTATGTACTGTATTATTTGTGTACCTTTACGCCCATTGCACTTTAGCACAGGAAGGGACTGGCTCCAAGTTGTCAATCCGTCGTTTATGGCGGATGAGCAAGTAGATAGGAAGAGTGCTTTTTTTTTTTTTTTTTTTTTAGGGACAGTTTATGGCTCACTCTCCATGTCAACCCCGGTCTTCATGTTGGATATACAGGAACCCAGACCAATCCTCACAAGTCCCCTCAATAGCTGTGTTCATCAAAAAGTACTTCACTTACTTCATCGATACTATATATACTATATATACTATATATAGATACTATGTATTTTTTTTCCCGAAAATGAAAGTGATTTACATTTTAATTGAAGGGATTCTACTATATTTTAAAAAACATTTCTCTTTTAGTCCCCCTTAAGGGATTTGCCAAAGCAATTATCTAAAGGCTTCTGCAGATCAGTGTAGCACATAGCAGAAAGAAAGGAAACAGCATCTGCACAGCAGGGAAGGGGTTACAATAAGCACTGCTGCTGAGATGGGAAGAAGGCCTTGATCTGACTTTCATGAGTAGTGCATTTTCTCTAAAGCAGTGTATTCCAACCAGGGTGAAGCTTTTGGCTTTCTGAGCATGCTGGTCATCGCAGCTTTGCAACAGCTGGAGGCACTTTGGTTGGCAAACAGTGCTTTAGTGGATGGAGAATGTCTCAGCTTGCATGCTGGGAGCTGTAGTTCTGCAACAGCTGGAGGCACCTTGGTAGAGAAACACTGCTCTACAGGATGGATAAAGGCTCAGCTTGCATGCACACAGCCCGGGGTCATTCTCTTTCACTCTGCCGGTCCTGCACATAGCACAAGTCCAATTTGGTAAATGAAATAATTTACAGATAAGTTGAAGATCACATATACTATCAAATGGTTGAAGATCATATACTATCAATTGGAGGGAAGTTGTTTTGCATGACAGCGACTTTTTAAACCTGCTAAGTACTGCCTCACTTTGCCTGCACAACAAGGTTCTTTGGTTTTTGCTGATCTGTGAAGGTTTTAGGCCTGACATCAGAATTGTATGAATACACTTGTTTTTATCAGTCTTGGTATCTCACTTTGAAATATCTTCTGCAAGTCATCGTTGGTTACTATGAAAGAGTAGCGCAGAGGATATGACATGGGGATTCCCTGCAAAAAGTCAATACCCCTGTGAGGGGCATTATAAGGTGAAGATTGCCTTAGATTGGCCCTAACCAAATTCAATAGTAACACTGTAGGCCCATGCTCATGTACAGAGGCTTGACCATGACACATAATATTGTTCTCAATACTGATATTATGATATATTTTTTTTATTTGTTATAAGTTGATAGTACATCTTGTTTTTTTTTTTCTATAAAAAGGCCATACTGGAACCATACACCAGTGAGTGGCAATGACATTATTCTAACCCAGAATTCCTTGCTCATTCCTTCGCTGACTTTTGAACCATGTCTTGGAATTCTGCAAAGACAAAGGAGAATAAAGAATTGATGAACAATGTACAGTGAAGACAGAGATAGATCTTAATGTTCACTTATGACTGTTCATTCAGCATTTGCTTTGCTTGGCATAGGTCTGCGTGGAGAGACGCAGGTCACACTGGGCAGTACAGTACAGAGGCAACCATACTGTGCCTCCCATGTTTGCCTTGGCAACTGTACTGCCTAGTGCACTGGTTCTCAACCTTTTTTGTGACTACCCCCAAAGGGTTAAAGTATTTCCGCAGGTACCCCTCACGCATAAGTTCTCACAGAACTTACACGCAAGGGGTACCCGCGGCCAAAATAAGTTTAAAAGTGTTTAATTTCATAATGGCGTGTGCTTACCTTTCTAATTCGATACTTAATCCCCTTGTGCCATTATTCCCCCCCCCCTCCATCTTAATCCCTTTGTGCCATTATTCCCCCGTCCCTCTGATCCCCTTTTGCCATTATCCCCACCCTCCCTCCATCTTAAAGGAATTATGCAGTCTAAAACTTTTATGTCTCCCTGTGCCCAGGCTGCAAATACAAACAAAACAAACTTTGACTCACCTTCCTACTTTGCTTTGGTATCGGCGTCCCGTTCCTCCGCTGCTTCTGAGGCTCAAAACGTCATGCTGCGGTCAACGTATCGCCGGCCGCAGTGATGTATTGCCTCGGCCCGTTTTAGGCTGAGCGCACTGTCATGTAAGGAGCCGAAATATTCAATGGATCCTCCGGTGAACGACGGGATAACAAGGCGCTGACACGGTAGTAAAAGAGAACTGAAGTTTCATCACCCATGATGCAACGCGTTTCACAGTACAATTGCTTCATCAGGATGCCTGATGAAGCAGTTGTACTGTGAAACGCGTTGCATCATGGGTGTTTAAACGTCAGTTCCCTTTTACTACCGTGTCAGCGCCTTGTTATCCCGTCGTTCACCGGAGGATGCATTCAATATTTCTGCACAGGACGTGGAAAGGCTGCAGTCACTTTGTTTTTCCTGCTATTATCCATTGTTGCACTTGGTGGAGTGTAACCTCCGGGGGTAAGCGTGCAATTGTCTCCCCCTCCCTCCCCCAGTGCACCGCTTGGTAATACACTATGGAGCGCTGTCTACCTTTCTTTTCATGTAAGGAGGCGCTCATAGCTGTCATGTAAGGAGCCAGCCCCCCCCCATCTGATCCCCCTTGTGCCATTATTCCCCCCTCCGATCCCCCTGGGCCAATATATGAGATACATACAATAATACCCTCCCATACTGCGGTGTTACACTTAGTTTACCATGCTTACCAGGCCTGTGCCTATTCCATTTAGCGGGAGTTGGAGGGCCGCACCAACGGGTGACGTGCTTCAGCGCTGTGCCGCCACCTCCACGCAACATCAGGGATGTCACACGTCAGGCCCGGCAGCCACTGCAGCTCACATAATGTGGCTGCGTCCACGGCATCCAATCCCCTGCGCTGACAAATACTAGCCAATGTATGGCCGGTCAGTGAATTGTCATACTCTCCGCATAACCCTTGGCGTACCCCTAGTTGAGAACCCTTGGCATAGTGTGAGCTGTGTCTCTCCGCACCAATCTGTGTAGAATAGACGGGAGAGAAATGTTGGTGTTACAAACTGTAAAAAGTGTCCCACATGTCCACTAGAAAGGTTCTGTTTTTCATTTTTCTAGTGAAGCGTAGGCTGTAAAAACTGAGTTCCAATGGTTAATGTTCTCAATAAAGTAACTTTTCTTTATTAGGGCTCATTTACACTGCATATTTTCCGTGCGGAATTTCACTCCAGAATTTCATTTGAAAATTTGGTGCAGCAGCCTCCCATTGTTCTCAGTGGAATTCTGCTGCACTATTCACCCTACATGAGCATGTTCATATATTCAGTGGAATCCACTGGGAAATACATTGCCCTCTATTGTGGTGGTGCATTTTCAAATGGTCCTTGTTTTGCTGAAGCCCCCTCCAGACAAAATTGTTGCCCAGAATATCTCCGGGCGGACATTCTGCATAGTAAATGATATCTAAGGCTATGTTCACACGATGGAATTCCGCATTGGAATTTTGCACAGGGATTCCCATTCTGCTGTTCATATAGCAGAATTTCCACACCGGAAACATCTCGCATGGAAATTCAAAGTCCGGTGTCTGCAGAAATAAAAAAACATGTCTATTCTTTCTGCAAGCACAGAAATCTGCTGTCTATGAGACGGTGCATTTCTGAGCGGTCCTAGCACAGCATGATTTTCTGTGAGGACACTGCCCTGAGTGAACAAAACCTAAATGTTTTTCCGAACTAGACTACTATGTCTGTTAGAGCATATAGATGTCATAAAAAGGGGTCCCCCGCAAAAGTCACCTATCTATTACGGCAGAGCCCTACTCTGTATGTATTACCTGGTCAGCCATGCATTTTATGTGGCGACATATAATTCCAAGCTGAAATGGAGTTGTCCCTACCCACCATTTGTTTTGTTTAGGTCTATATAGGTTCTAAATCCTGAGATTTTAGTGTAGAATGTAGTGTAGTATTGCTTAGATGTTGGATTTCATTGCCTCTCATACTAAGCTCCAAATACTCTGCAGACTCCTCCCTCTAGAGAGAGTACCGCATACTGTTTTATTCTAAAGTCTTATTTATAAACAGTATTCAATAAGCTCCCCATATAGGTCACTGCAGGCAAACAGAATAATATCATTTGACTCTTCAACTAGGCAGAGCATGTGGAGCTCTGTATTAGTATAAAATAACAGAGTTCATAATGCAGAAGTATGAGATAAAAAAAAAACATTAGCACAGAATGTTGGATGCAAAAATTATATTAAATGGTAGAAATGTACTTTTAAGAGCTAATGAATGTAAAAATGTGAATTCTTTAAAAAAGGTTCTAGAGTTCTATTCAACGTAAGAAATGTTTTTTTTTTTAACTGTTTCTATCTACTCTAAATGATAAGCCTAAAATGTAGAGGATACAAAAAAACAGATAATACAGTAAGTTCCTATATTTTTGTGATAAGTCAATCCTTCCCTGGAATGCTCCACTTACCATTGACTCCAATTTTCCCATCTTGGTTGGGATCACCTTCAGCAAAGAAATTGCATGTTTCCTGACCTGTTAGCGGTCTGGCTGTTGATTGGAATTTTTTAAGGAAATCACTAAACAGAAGAAAATATTCTTAAGATTTCTGCGCAAAAGAGTGCTTTTTTTTTGCGACAAAATTCATTTTTATTATGCATAATAAATGGTAAAATGTTCAACATAATCTCTATTATGGACATTTATCAACGGGTTTAGTCAGGTTTTCTTTACTATAATTGTCGCAAAATTGTCGCAACTGCGACTACACGATTTTTCGTGCGACATTTTGACTGGAAAGCGAGAAAAGCAAGTTTTCCTAAAATTTACTATGTAGTAATAATTTTAAAATGGACTACGGGTAGTCAGGTATTTATTAACTGCGACAGTCGCAACTGCGCAAAAAAAAGTCGCAACAGCGTTAAAAATTGACTAAATTTACTCCAGCTCAAACATGGAGCAGAAAAAGCTACTACCAAAGTAAAAAAGGAAAAATTGCTTACGTGAAAGAAAATTATCAACAGGCTGAAACCAGTTGATAAATACGTCGCATATAAGCAAAAAAAAAGTAAGGAAAAAATTACAACAAAAAAAGAATACATAAGCAAACATTGATAAATGTGCCTCTATATAACTGCAGTTGTAGTATAAATAGAAATAGTTTTTGTCACATGATCACCAGTTTGACATGGCACTGATAATTATTCATACATTTGTATGCTATAACTAAACTTCTTTGAATAATTAAGTTCTTACCTAACATCATCTTTATCCAAACTTTCATCTCCATTACTATCCAGTAATTGAAAGATTTCCTTAACTTGTGGAGGTGTCAGTTTATTAATCTCAGAGGTCTGGAAGAATTTCATTGCCTTAAAGGTCCCAGGTTCTGAAACCAGAAATAAATAATATCAGTCCAGCCTTTGTTCTTCTAATGTTTGTAAAATAACATAAGGTTTTCCAGGTGTTTACAAAGTCTTCAGCAATAAAACAAGAAAGAATGTCATCTATATATTATGAGTATATGAATAAGGGTAAGATAATATTAGTAAAGCACCATATTCTACAGAAATGCATAAGCAAACCAGCAAAATTATGTTCAGACATATACCGCCATGCTCCCATGTTGTGCCCATAGGGATGAATAGATCAAACATAGAGTGTAGGGTTAAGATTATTAAATAGAAGTAATTTACAAATCTGTTTAACTTTCTGGCACCAGTTGATTTGAATTTTTTTTCCAGCTTTTAACATTATTTCTTTAAATTATTATCTATTAAAATTGCTATTGGTCCTCAAAAAACAATAAACATTGTCAGGATTGGCTGTAGGAGTGTATCCTCAGATACAACAAAGTGTCATTATCAACATGCTCTCATCCATCTTAGATAATATTGTTTAACATGAGCATCCAGATATACATATATCTTATCTGGTCAGAAAGATGTACAGTTATCCATGTGCACTACCAATAATACATAGAAGATTACCATATGGCCTACATACCCATAATAACATGTATGTTTCAGAGAGGATGGATTATATTAATTTCCACATTATTTCTAACATGTTTTACTAAAGCTTGTGACCAGTTGGTCATAGTTCATTATGAAGAAACAGTTGCACTGATATAATTTACCTCTTTTTTTGGCAACAGTCAAATAAACAGGTATTATAAAGAATATGTCTATCCATAGCTAATCAAAATCCAGTTGTGCTGCTGATTTTTACCACACCTACTGCTGTCAAAAATGTATATGCATTAACCCCCAGCCTTGGATATCTCAAGGGTACACATTCACATTCACTGCAAATCCTGCTAATAAGACTGACCCAGGAAACAAAATGAGGCCCCTATAAAAAGATGTACAGATGTATTTCCAATCATAGAATAGACCAAGTAATGATGGCTGGTATTATTCAATATGCTGAAAGCCTGACCAATGAAAGAGGCGGACACTGCGCAGCGCATGCGCAGCAGGACGTGTTATTAGTAGACTATGTTCTTGTGTCCCACAAATTAAACATATACTGCAGTGAAGCAGACCCATCGTAGTCATAAATAGACTATATTTTATTTAGTCATGCCTATGGGCACATCACAGCTATGTCAGAACACCATGCTGGTTTTCTAAAATATACATACACCATATGGCACTTCACTCCATAGAATGGAAGAGAACTTTAAGTTCATCCATATTCAGGGTCTTCTAGAATTACTGCCTCTATAGTTTATAGATTGGCTTCTAGCGATCATATTAGCAGTAGCAGACATGTAATTTGAGTCTAGTTTTTATTGTTTACTTAGTTCCTCCTTTTTAGAAATTGAGCAGATATATTTTCCTTAATGTATCTACATAATGTCTGAATACTTTCCTATAATGTCTTTCTATCTTAAAGTTGGGCTATGCAACTTTCCTTGCAACTCTTTCTTCTAATTATCTATCTATTTATCCATCTCATATCTATCTATCTATCTATCTATCTATTTCATATCTATATATCTCATATCTATCTATCTGTCTATCTATCTACCTTTCAATGCAGTGATAATAAAAAGCTGTATTAAAATAAATCAACATTTATTTGCATTACCTATAGAAAATAAAATAAAGAAAATAAAGATTTACCTTGACACTCATTCAGAGCAGCATCGATATTGCAGTCACTGAGATAGGAAGACATCTTGTATCTAAGAATAAGAAAACAATCAACCCTGAACACATATGGTGAATAGGGCAACATACTAGTTATAAAAGATGATTTTAATATATTATGTACAAATTAGAAACATAGCCTCAAATGGGGTATTAAAGGGATACTCTGGTGATAAACCATTTTTTTTAAATCAACTAGTGCCAGAACGGTAAACAGATTTGTAAATGTCTTCTATTTAAAAATCTTAACCCTTCCAGTAGTTATCAGGTGCTGTATGTTCCACAGGAAGTTCCTTTTTTTTTTTTAATTTCTTTTCTGTCTGACCACAGTGCTCTCTGCTGACACCTCTGGCTGTCTCAGGAACTGTCAGAGCAGGAACAAATCCCTGTAACAAACCTATCCTGCAGAATAGAAATTTTAAAAGAAAAGAACTTCCTGTGGAGCATACAGCAGCTGATAAGTACTGGAAGGGTTAAGATTTTGAAATAGAAGTAATTTACAATTCTTTCTGGCACCAGTTGATGAAAAAAAATAGTTTTTCACCGGAGTACTCCTGTAATAGTAGGATAAATAGCAGGGAAAAAAATATGTGCAGTGGGATCCTTCAAGAGAGAAAATGGGCCTAATAGTGGAGCAAAGTGGTCCACATCCTGGCTATACCGTAGTTTTCAGTTCAGTGTTATAACACCTCTGGCTAAATCTATACAGCACAAACTGATCAATAAATGCTCAATATCAACTTCCATATAGACACTATAAACATAAAACAACAAAATTACAAATGAAAGAATAAATGATCACAACATTCTATTTTCTATTCTAACCTAGAACCATAGGTTTACTGTCTGTCATGTTGGGCATTTAATGTAGAATACTTACCTGTTACTTGTGTTCTCAGTGCAATAAATATTCCTCTCCATCAATATGACAATAAGCTCCATCCATATATACTACATATAGGGTGGGACACTTCTGCTAACTCCCTGATTTCATAACAAAAACTTAATAAAGTTATCATTATCTGTTGGATGAATCTTTCTAACCCCGATTGCATCATGTTTAATTGCAAATTCTACTGCAACAATGAAGCCAGAAATCTTCTCATCATCTCAAGATTATATTATAGTAATTGTGGAAATTGTATTGTATTTGTAATTTGTTTGAAGGGATATACTGTATTAAAGGGAAAGTGTGAAACAGTCACAGACTTCTTTATTAGAAGCATCTGTGATTCACTCAGAACCGCTGTAATGTTTCTGAAATCATATTTAAAGGGGCTATCCAACATAAGGTTATTTTAGTACGTACCTGCCAAACAGTAATGGACATGCTTAAGAAGAATCCATGCCTGTCTTGGGGCTCAATCGATATGTTTTGAGTCAACAATAATGACGTGAGTATCGTTTTTGTGAACTGGCTATTTCCTGTTGGAGTTCGTTTTCTCAAACTACAAATCCATGATTCCTTGTTTGTAAGTGTGAGGTCACTTTTCTCCTTCCCACACATCAGCCACTCCACCCATTGAAACACACCTGTGCTCCCTTCAATGCAATAGACCAGTGTTTTCTGACCAATGTGCCTCCAGCTGTTGCAAAATTAGAATTCTTGTAGAATGATCTCCCACCCAGTGGTCGCTCCACCCATGGAAGAAGACAGGCTCCCTCTGTACACCTGACTAGTTATGTAATGTCTCAGGCCGCACTGCAACCTGGGAAAACCTGAGCCAACACTCATTTGTATGCTGTTAAAATAAATGTTGGGGCAAAAATCACATAAGAATTGTGAGACCACCATAAAACACAGGTACAGACACCATACTATGAACTACACTAACTTTACAGCCCCTGTAGCATAGTCAAATAAATAAAAAATCCCGGAATACCCCTTCAAGGGTCCGTTCACGCAGAGAATTTTGCTACCATTGACTTAAATGCGTCAAAATCTGCAATAGTGACAGATTTGCAGATTTTCAGCCAACCTATTGAAGTCAATGGTAGCAAAATTTGCAGGAGATTTTCTGCAGCAAATACACACAGGTGATTTTGCACAAAATCACGTGTGATTAGAACTTTAGAATCTGTCTGGGAATGAGGCGAAACGTCACCTGGGCGGTCACTTCTCGCTTCTCCCACCACAAATACTGACGGATTTACAAGGGACAGTCAAAAACTATGCACACTTTTATATTTTTGTTGGAAACGGAGAAGGTGCGAGGAGTAGTAATTGGTTGTGTCTTAGTGTGTTATGTGACTTGCATTGCAAAAAGAGGTGGCTATGTAAAAAAAAGATGTAATTTGTTTTTTATGTAACTTGTATTCAAATAAATAGATTTCAAAAAGTGTAGAAACTTTTTGAAGGTCCCTCATATAAATCCAGTGAATGCTAGAAAAGCTCCTATGGGCCAGTTCCCTTACGGAAGTTTTTAATGATCAGCCCAACATTTGAACATATACAGTTGTATGCCTATACATGTGCATATAATCCTTCCATCTAAGCCATGCCCACTTTTTGGGAAAGTGAAGTGCACAATGCAAAATAAAAAAAGTCAGAAACAAGCTGTGTGTAAAAAAAAAGTTCTGACCATTCTTGGCGACACACAGCGCACAATTACAGCTTGAGCGCACTTGGGGACTATGAAGCGAGCTCAGGAGGTAAACTGGCTTCATATACGGCAAGGGCTGGTGTTCTAAAGTTTTCCAGGACCCAGAGGATTGTGGGACCACATCAAGTCCAGTGTTAAGGCATCCCTTTCTCTCCTCCCTGCCTCTCTCTTAAAGCAGAGAAGCAAGGTGGGACCGCATGCCTTCCAGTGTGCAACCACAACTCATACCCTGCCCTCTTATCCACTGTAAAAGGCAAGAAGGAGGTGTGCAGATGGCCCAGTCAATGAGGACATTGTTGGCTGTGGAGGGGAAGTGTTACAATCCTCTGGATCCCAGAAAACTTTACATCACTGGCTTCTATCAGGAGCTGACACTCACCATTAATGACCAACATCAGCAATCACTGTAACTATATGATAATTTTGGTGATACATTTGTCTAAGCCTATACAACCTATTGGATGTCTTAAGTAGCTCCAGAATGTCATTTAAATTTTGTGCAATTTAGAGCTCAGAGTTGCATCTAAAGTCTGACATCCATTAGGCCACATCCCTTTGTCAGGCGTAAAAGTGTCCCAGTGGGGTGCACAGCATGTACGCTACTTTTCTGGTGTAAAGTACACCAATAATTTGGCGTATTTGCTAAATCTTCCACATTGTTTTTTTTTTACAATACATTATTATATTTGGGTTCAGTATTTAATGTTGGATCTCCTGCACTTTCTGTTCATGATGAAATAAATCATAAACTCACAGCACTTAAAGACTTTATACTATAGTGATTAATTATCATTTATCCAAAATAACAGGGTTTACAATTGGTGGATCTAATGCCAGACACTCCTATGTGACCCCCATCCACCCATACAAATCCCGTCACTGAACTTTCCACCTATGTCCTAATCACAGATGGTTATGATAAATTGATCATTTGCCTTTTAGGAACAGACTAGAATAAGAATACTTTGGGTATAATATATTCCTATAGAGTCATATGAAATCTTGTGTATTTCATGAGACTACAAAAAATCTGGAAAAAAAATTCAAACACATTGGCTTTATTTATTGGCCCTATTATGCTGTTCCTTGAAAAAGTCTATCTGACGAAACGTACGTCGAAACGTGTGGTGCCTGGGTGTAACATGGGTGAGTGCAATATCTTAGAATCATAGTATGGTATATTACATTAGCACATTAGGAGAGTGGTAGGAAGTTTACAAGCCTGATATAGTGCACCCCACTTTTTGTTTTACATTGATTGTGCAATAAAGGGCTAATAGCAATATACCACCTACCTCTGTCTCCCACCTCATGTTAGTATATATGAATTTTGCACTTTCTTTTGACCATTTTATGTATCATTGACATCCAGTCCCACCTGATTGTATGTTAATTAACTCTTTGGTGTTCCCTATATGTGTTTGGATTTAAAATAAAGACAAATTTTAGTATCAGTAGTAAGTGCTCAGATTTTTTTGTGTACAATTGTGGATATTGCAAATTGTGATTTGTTTTCTCAATAGGGTTGCCTTGAAACCTTATGCAATGTTCATGCATTCATTACCTCCTAGACAAAGCTGTGGGGCTGAGAGTCTAGCAATTGGTTGAGGTCACATTGGCCTAATAAATAGGTAAAAAATGCTTTTTGGCTGGAATACCCTGTTAATAGCTGAATAACTGGTGGCTTCATACTAGCAACCATCAGTGCAACCAAGCACTTAAAGCCGGGGTACTCTGGCCATGAGACATCTTATTCCCTATCCAAAGGATAGGGGATAAGATGTCTCACCGCGGGGGTCCCGCCACTGGGGACCCCCGCAATCTTGTATTCGCCACCCACCTGTTTGAGCTGCACGTAGCGGTGCCAGCTCACAAACAGCCGGGTGGTGACCACATGGCCAGAGTATTGTGACGTCACGACTCCGTCCCCGTGTGATGACCCCCCCCCCCAGCTATGCAAGTCTATGAGAGGGGGAGGGGCCGCGGTGAGACATCTTATCCCCTATCCTTTAGATAGGGCATAAGATGTCTCAGGGCCGGAGTACCCCTTTAAGATGTCTGATCGCAGGGGTGCCGCCGCTGGGGACCCCAGCGATCTCCCTGCTGCACCCGGCATTCGCTTAGAGCATTGGGTGCAGTGCCAGAGGCTCGTGACATCACGGCCGCACCCCGCTCGTGATGTCATGGCCACGCCCCCTCAATGCAAGTCTATGTGAGGGGGCATGATGGCCAACACACCCCCTCCTATACACTTGCATTAAGGGGGCATGGCCATGATGTCACAAGCAGCTTGACCGTGACATCACGAGTCTCCACCCCCGCATTGCCAGTCGAAGTTCGCTCCATGCACTGGATGTCTGGCCGATGCCGCAGCCGAGATCGCGGGGATAAAGGGGGATAAAATGTCTAGGGGCAGAGTAACCCTTTAAACAACTGTAATATATGGAACTGGTTTATTTGGACACATTAGTAGGTTTTCTTACATGAGCTGTTTTAGATAAAGCATTTCTATATTCCGGCCGACCATCTATGTGTACCTGCCCCCTGAGAGGTGATGTTGGCCATAGAAGGATAGATGGCAGTTAGATTTTAACATGCCTGATCCTTGTGTTCTCAGAGAAATAAACCACTAAAGGTGTTTTACATTCAGCTTTCTCCCTTCTCCTGCTTAAAAGCACATGCATGCCCAGTTGTACCAAGAGTGCATGTGTATAGATCGCTCAGAACTTTGCTAAAAGTTCGGTGCAGCTAAAATTCGAACTTTGGGTGGTTTGGCAGAATCTGCTGTAACAATATCAGCCACATGGCAAAAAGAAGAAGGAGTAAGGGGGAAGAATGAATTGACCATAATGCCTTTCAAACAGCTCTCGCAGCCAATCAAAAGGCAGTATGGGGGGTGATGGCAGAGCCACTATAAAAGCCTATGCATATAGCTTCAGAAGCCATTTTAGAGATAGCCGGTGTTAGGTGAAGATCTCTGTGAGGGACACTAAGCAGTGAACAACACAGATAGCAATAGGACCACACATATAATAATTGTAGTAAAGCAGCTGTCATGAACGTTGGGTAGGGAGAAGTGAGCCCTAAAGCTGTCTCTATAAACCACTCTTCCTGCCTACTTGCCCATCCGCCCTAAATGACGGATCAACAACTTGGAGCCAATCCCTTCCTATCGCTAAAGTGCATGGGCATCAAAGTCAACAAAACAGACAGAACTGTACATGTCGGGAAACAAGTCAGGAACATAATGGAACCAACAAACAGATATATAAATACAAACAAGGCAGGATATAGCATAATAACATACAGTTCAGAAACCGGAATCAAGATTAACGGCAGATATGATAATATGAACAGATCAAGACTAGATATGGGGATAAGTTTATAGCAGACAAAACCAGGCGATGCAGGGGATGAACAGGTAAACTGAATGCCAGAACACTAAACGGGTCAGGAAATCAAGAGCACTGTTCACACTGGTCTCCGAACTAGGAACACAATAGACACCCCACTCCAAGCATGGAGGGACATCAATACCAAAGACAAATAGACTCCTAGCCAGCGGCACTCTCCACATAGTCATCAGGATACTGGCCTAGGAGGAAACAAAAATCCTAAATACAAGCAAACACGGGTACAGGCACAAGACTCACTCCTAGATAGACGGATTAGCACAAGGCTCAGAACAGGATTCTATCCTAGGAGATCCAGGATCAAACAAGGTCAAAACAGGACTGACAAAATGCACAGTGTGATTACAGACTAAGGAAACCCAAAGCAAATGCAGAACGAACATACACAAATACTACAACCCGACAAATGTACTAAAACATGGTAAATACTCAGGATAAAGGCTCAGACAAACATAGATAAGGTGCATAATAAACAAGACATGGTCAGAGTACAGATCTAATTACCAGCAGAGAGTTTCAGCAGAGCTATGGTCTAAACTAGGGATCGACCAATATCGATTTTTTTAGGGCCGATACCCATCATCTGTCACCTTTCCGGCTGATAGCCGATAACTTATACCGATATTCCGGTATAAATTATCGGCTATTTCAACCTCCCCCCGGCGGGGCAGAAGCCGTTGCAGATCATTGATTTGATAAATTGATAAATCAATGAACTGAGCGGCTTTTGCCGGGCCAGAGACCTCCGCCGCCCGCTTCTCTCTCCCTGCCTGTCCTGGGGTCCTGAGTCTAACCACCACAGTTGCCCCATCGCCTCCCCCCCATCCTCTGCCCACATAGAGCTGCCTCCCCCCCATCCTCTTCCCACATACTGCCGCCGCCCCCCCATCCTCTGCCCACATACCGCCGCCGCCCCCCCCGTCCGCGATCCTTCTGGCTCCGTCGGCATGCTGCGCTGTCACTGTGCGCACTGATGGTGACGTCGCATTGGGGACGTCACTGGTCATTACGCAGCGCACAGCAACAGCGCAGGAGCCAGAAGGATTGCGGACCCCGGGAACAGGTAATTATAACACCAGGGATGGGGGGGAGGCGATGGGGCGGCGGCGGTATGTGGGCAGAGGATGGGGGGGAGGCAATGGGGCAGCGGCATGTGGCCAGAGGATGGGGGGAGGCAATGGGGCAGCAGCGGCGGTATGTGGGCAGAGGATGGGGGGAGGCAATGGGGCAGCGGCGGCGGTATGTGGGCAGAGAATGGGGGGAGGAAATGGGGCAGCAGCGGCGACGGTCGTCTCTGGCTGGGGGCGGGGCTTTATCGGCATATCGGCAAGGTAATTGCCGATACCGATAATGTCCAAAATAGTGATTATCGGCCGATAATATCGGCCAAACCAATAGTCGGTCGATCCCTAGTCTAAACCCCACCCAGGATGCCATAGGCTGGAAGCATTAACTCTTCCGAAACAAGGGAGAATTAACACAGAAACTGTTCAGACAAAACAATGTCTAAACAGGACCAAAAGCAGAAAATACAAAATACAGAAAAACTGACATTACAGCAGCATTCAGCATCTGTTCTGTCAGTGCAAAACCTGTATTAAATAGAAATGTGACAGTTTTTTTTTGTTTTACACTAATTGTGAATAAAAAAAACTGCAAAGAGGGTTTTATGTCACTTTTGTGCACTTTTTAGGATGCCAATCCTGTTGTTATTCCCAAAAAGGGATAATTTTTGGACCACTTGGAAAAAGGCATTGCTTTTCCAAGATGTACCAGTCTTTCGATACCTCTGTGTGCATATAAACACCGGCAGGCATCTGCCTCCAAAAAGGAATAATCTTTGGATATTCATTTAAAAAGCAGTGTGGTTACCACTAGGTACCATCCGTATACTCATAGCCATACATTTTGCTGTAACTTTGAAATTTACTTTTCCTTACAAACAGCTCAAATGTACATACTGTAGATACCCTCCTAGATGACCCTACAATGTTATACAATGCTTTTAGGGTTCTTAGACTCAAGTGGGTCTTAATCAAATGGAAATAAATTGTTCTTTTGCAGGTGCTGGTTGCAGCAGTGGCTGTATCCAAGGCATCAGGTCAATGTTGATAGCATCAAGATGCCTTCATCAGATATGCAAACTAGAGATGTGCGAATTTTCCCAAGAACATATAGTGGCTGAATGACACAGCCTGGAGTTGGCGGCAGCATGAGGAGACCACATAGTGGCTGAATGACACAGCCTGGAGTTGGTGGCAGCATATAGTGGCTGAATGACAAAGCCTGGAGTTGGCAGCAGCATGAGGAGAACATATAGTGGCAGAATGACAGGATGGAGGTTTCGGCAGCATGTGGAGAACATATAGTAGCTGAATGACACAGTGTGGAGGTGGCGGCAGCATGAGGAGAACATACAGTGGCTGAATGACACAGCCTGTAGGTCGCGGCAGCATGAGGAGAACATATAGTGACTGAATGAAACAGCGTGGAGGTGGCGGCAGCATGAGGAGAACATATAGTGGCTGAATGACACAGCCTGGAGGTGGTGGAAGCACGAGGAGACCATTTAGTGGCTGAATGACACAGCATGGAGGTGGCAGCAGCATGAGGAGAATATAGTGCCTTAATGACACAGCCTGGAGTTTGCAGCAGCATGAGGAGACCATATAGGGGCTGAATGACACAGCCTGGAGGTGGCGGAAGCATGAGGAGACCATATTCTGTAGCCTTAATAGGGGTGTAGAACACTTTGCCTTGTCCTAACACGCATAGTGAGCGTGCTGAGTTAGTGAAATAATACTGTTATTCAGTATGACATGCAGATTATAGGCATCGCTATGCCTATAATCAATCACATCAAAACTTGGTGGTGTAGGTGGCACATGGTGTTTTTTTGCACACCTTTCCTTTTGTTTGATATAAAAAAAAATTTGAGTACATATATTTTATTATAAGAAAAGGTTAGTTTTAGCTAATGCATATCATCAATACTTACTTGTTGTCTGATGGTGAACAATGTAACTGGGGAGCAGCACCTTAAACATGTTTTGCATTAACCATATTTGGGAAGTGTTGGTGTGGCACCATCGTCAATCTACTCTGATGCATCAGGCATTGGTGGGTGGAAATCCTGGCTGATCCATGCCTGATTCATCTTCACAAAGGTCAGTCTCCACATTTTTTGTGGACAGACGAGTTCTCCTTGGGATTACTATGGCCCCCACCGCATTAAACACCCGCTCTGATGGCACGCTACTGGCTGGGAAGGACAGCTTTTCCAGGGCAACCTCTGCTAGTTGCAGATACAAATTAAGTTTGGCCGCCCAGAAGTCCAACGGAGCTTCTGTGTGTGTTGGCATGGTCATTTCAAGGTATGCCATCACCTGCTGGTTCAGATCCTGCTCCAGGTGTACCTGCTGCTGATGAGTTGCTTCACTATGCGGGTGAAGAAAGCTACTAATCAGCCCCTGTAGACTTGCTGATGAGTAGCACTGCTGATGGAGCTGGTACTGCTCCTGCCACCCCACCCCTCCTCAGCAGCCATGGCAGTGGAAGGTGAGCGCAGAGGGCCCCCCGAGTCAGACCTGCGAGAGGATGGACAATTGCACAGATAGGCATTGGCCAACTGACTGTGTAGGATGTCTCTATAGTAGGTCAGTTTGTCCTCCCTCTCAGTGGGTGTTAAAAAGGCCCCCATTTTGTGCCGGTAGCGAGGGTCCAATAAGGTGGAGAGCCAGAAGTCATCCTGCTGCCGAATGGTAACAGTTCGGCAGTCACTACGCAAGCAAGTGAGCATGCACCGTGCCATTTGTGACTTGGGGGATACCGTTCTGATGCTGCAGCTCAAGAAGGGTGTGCTTTGCGGTGTACGGGTGGCTGAAGTGCATGCAAAGTTTCCTTCCCATTGTTAGGATGTCTTGCAGATGGGGGAACACTTCAGGAACCACTTGACAACCAGATTGAACACGCGTGCCATGCCATGTCTCAGACAAGATGTTCTTCCCGTTGTCGGTCACCATGGTTCCCATTTCCAGTTTTCGTTGAGTAAGCCATGATTCAATTTCTTGATGAGTTACTTTTGCCAGTTCCTCCCCTGTGTGACTCCCTTCGCCAAGGCAAACCCTGTGAAAAAGAGACACTGCTGTGCCCTGCACACATGGTATGCTGGAGGGGCACTGAGACTTGTCTGTGCAGTAGAGGCTGGTGGATGGTGGAGTATGAGGAGGCGGAGTCGCACACTGTCACAGGACCAACCGCTTGAGAGGGTGGAGGCGGAAGCGGCGTGACCTGTCCAAGTTGCTGTTGTGACTGTGCAGGAACCACATTCAACTAGTGGGCCGTAAAGGACATGTATTGTCCCTGACCATAGTTACAGCTCCACATGTCGGCACTGCTGTGCACTTTGGTACACACCGACAGGCTCAAGGGCTGGCCCACCTTCTGTTCCACAAAATTGTGCAGGGCTGGTACTGCCTTCTTTGCAAAGAAATGACGGCTTGGAACTCTTCACCTCGGCTCGGCACAAGCCATACGTTCTCTGAAAGGTGCAGAGTCCACCACTTGAAAAGGGAGGGACTGCAGCACCAGCAACTGTGGGCGCATACTGTTGTCTCTTGGACATGGCTTCGCCTATGGATTGCTGGTGGAATGACTGAAGTAGGAGGAGCAGGAGCATCTGGAGTGACAGAAGATGGGTATGACACACAGCTCCCTTCGGCTAAGGTGGTGGAGTCTTGGCTGGCTGAAACGGAGCGGCGTGCCACTGGGTGATGCAGCAGGCTGGACCACCACATCGGAGCCACGGTTCTCCCAGGCCACTTCATGGACACACTGCATATGTTGACACAGGGCCGTGGTGCCAACATTGGGGCCCTGGCCATACTTCACCTTCTGCCAACACATCTTGCATGTGGCCATGTTAACCTCCTCCGGATGCTTGATAAAAAACTGCCACACCGCTGAGTAGCTGATTTTCCCACCAACAGTTTGCACTGATTGCTACTGCCGCTGACTCCAGGAACCCCTGTTCCACTACCTCAGGGTAAGGTAGGCTGTCGCGAAGCAGGTGGTCTACCCCGGGCACATTTTGCTCCAGACTTTCCACTTCTGACGCCATGCTGACTGCCAATCATGCTACCACCTTGCTGGCTCAGCTGCTGCCTCACGGGCAACCTGCAACCCTCTTCTCCTGATGATGATAAAGGCCCTTCTGCACCCAGCTCCCAAGTGCTATAGGCATCATCATCATTGAGTTGTGTCTGAACGTCACTGATGTCCTCCTCAGGTTCCTCAACAGTGTCTGCTTCAGGAGCGTGAATGCTCACAACACCACCTCCCACGCCACTCTCCTCATCATTACTTGCCCTCCTAGCAGAGGAAGCGGTGGATGTCTCCTCCACTTTTTGACTGGGCAGTAGCTGCTGACTGTCCTCTAGATCGTCCTCACTAAATAGTGGAGCTGAACCCACAGCATAAGATACTTCTTTGGGGGAGGGAACAGCATAGGACAGAGACAATGGGAGGACAGGGACTGCTCCCTGGCCATGCCAACTGAGGGTTGTGTCTGAGGAACTGTTCACTGGGGGTGTCAGATGCCACTTGTGATGAAGTGGATGACCGCGTTAACCAATCGATGACAGCAGATGGGTTGCTGGTCAAGACACGACCGCTAGCTGATACTGGGAGCTCAGGCCTCTCGCAGTGACTTCTCCTGCCACTTGCCCCTAGTCTGCTGTGACCTCTGCCTGATGAATTTAGGCTTCTGCCACTCCTCTGTGCACATCCTGGCACTTCTCTGCCAGACATACTTAGTGCTTATATGAGGGGAGTACAATAAGCTCCACCACGCTTAAAACAGTATTTGTCTACAACACCAGCAGGTGTGTACTTTTGCCTGGCCTTTCACAGTATCTAGGCCCTTGAGACTTTAACGGGAACAAAATAGTACACCACTTAGAAGTAATTATGTGGTATGCATCTATGAGGGGAGGACAATGCGCTACAGTACGCATAAAAAGGTATTTGTGTACAACACCAGCTGGTGAATACTTT
Organism: Hyla sarda; assembly: GCF_029499605.1. Taxonomy (NCBI): domain Eukaryota; kingdom Metazoa; phylum Chordata; class Amphibia; order Anura; family Hylidae; genus Hyla; species Hyla sarda. Next base: position 186,274,902 of record NC_079196.1, on the reverse strand, counting down.
TGCCTTGCCTTTCACAGTATCTAGGCCCTTGGTATGTGGTATGCACTTATGAGAGGAGGATAATGCGCTACAGTACGCTTGAAAAAGTATTTGTGCCCCGCACCAGCCGGTGAGTACTTTTGCCTGGCCTTTCACAGTATCTAGGCCCTTGAGACTTTAACAGGAACAAAATAGTACGCCACTTAGAAGTAATTATGTGGTATGCACCTATGAGGGGAGGACAATACGCTACAGTACGCATAAAAAGTTATTTGTGTACAACACCAGCTGGTGAATACTTTTGCCTTGCCTTTCATAGTATCTAGGCCCTTGAGACTTTAACAGGAACAAAATTGTACACCACTTAGATGTACGTATGTGGTATGCACTTATGAGGGGAGGACAATGCGCTCCAGTACACTTATAAAAACTATTTGTGTACAACACCAGCAGTACACACCAGTGCTGCAGCACACAGTCTCTGTGTACTACACCTAAAATTGCACTCGCTCTCTCAATCAGTGCTTCTAGGCAGGATTTGTGCTTGAGCTGAATTGCTGCTGTTCTGTGCAACACACTATGCAACACACTGCTCTTTGTCCCTTTCTGTAATAGAACACTGTAGTGACTGTCCCTCTGTGCAATAGAATGCCGATGTGACTAGGAGGTGAATTGCTGCTGGAAAAAAGTTTTTCTGGCCAACACACAGCACTGTCTGTCTGTTCCTATCTATCTCTCTGCAAGGCTGAAGTGACTGGCTGCAAGATGGCTACCGATTATATAGGGCTGTGACATCACAGGGAGTGACTGGCTGCTGATAGGCTGCATGCTGCATGTGATTCAGGGTCATCCCACCTACCCTTATTCCCGCCTTCCCAGAATTCCTTTCCCCATGTCCTCACATGTGGATCCGCCATTTTAGATGCCCTGGAGCCTGGACCGCTCTAAATGGAGTTTAATGAAATTGTGTCTGATATTGCAGCTCAGCTCCATTGCAAGAAATTAGTCTTAGCTACAATCTAACAACCAATAGACAGACCTGAGGATGTTTTTATAATGAAGCAGCCATGTAATTTTCATTCTGTACAACAATTTTGCCTATACACAATATGGACAGAATGCTTAATAAATTTCGAAGACTACCAAGCACACTCTTAAAATTGGGAGGACTACTTCCATGTGCTCGATGTCCCCCATATCAGAAAATATATCAGAGGAATGGCTGCATTACACACAGTAATTAACACATCATGTACAGCTTCTCTGTCACAAGTTTTATTCATGGTTTGCATTAGGGATGAGCGAATCGAATCTGACAAATCGGAATTCATTATGAATTTCAGGAAAAATTTAATTAAACATTATATTATATGAGATCCCTTAAAACAGGGATAGGAGCTCTACGCCTTGTTTTCCATATGTCAGAAACCCACGGCAATAACCCAGAAGCTTTGAAATTTTTGGTAATCGAGCGAGTAGAAGTCCCCAAGCAAGGTTATACTAAAGAGCAAGAACTATTGAGAAAAGAAGCCCTTTGGATCCTCCGAACTGAAGCCACAGGTCCTTTAGGCCTTAATGATAAATTTGAAGTGAGTGCATTGATTTAATCTCATGCACACATGTTTATATATCGAAGGTACATGAGGACATAAGGGTTTCTTTTACTCAAGTCATCACAAAAGAACTCGTTAAAGCAAGAAGGTTGTTATGCACCTTATATGTTACACTTCACTCTGGTGAATAGAAGGTTAATATGTACCTGTGATAATCCTCACCTGTTACATAACACACCTCTTCCTTCACGTCATCAAGCATCGGCCTGACGAAGCGCTCCGTAGTGCAAACGCTCCATCGATGTCTTGTATACCCCCGCGTCCTTACCATCTCTCTCCCCTGCATGTAACCTGTGTGTATGAAGATACAATAAAGAAGCCCCTGATTGAAAAGACCCGGTGAGTGCTCCGCAGTTCCTACTTTGTTTCATACGTCTACTGTTTTCTACTTGTGTGATTGCACCGAAGAGGATATCAGGAACGGCTTACAGGGACTGTACGGACCAGGTATCCATATATCCAGTGCAGTATTGGGTTGGTGCCTAGATCATTACCTTGTGGTTGTATTGTATAGAAATTGTTACATGCCATACATTAAATACAAGCAGAAGAGAATTGTTTGTATTCTGGTTCACCTTGATCTCAACTGTATGTATCATTGCAGTTATATTTATACCGTATATCCCGGCGTATAAGACGACTTTTTAACCCTGAATTTTCTTCTGAAAAGTCGGGGGTCGTCTTATACGCCGGGTATTGAGGTCCGGGATAGGAAAACTTCTGATTATCTGCCCGGGCCGGCTCCCGTGTGTGGCTGCAGGCGGGGGCCGGCCAGACCAAGTAAAAACTAATACTGTATACTAAAAACCAGGGTGCCTCCAGCTGTTGTCAAACTACAACTCCCAGCACGGCAAAGGCTGTCCGGGCATGCTGGGAGTTGTAGTTTTACAACAGCTGGAGGCCCCCTGGTTTTTAGTATACAGTATTAGTTTTTACTTGCTCTGGCCGGCCCCCACCTGCAGCCACACACGGGAGCCGGCCCGGGCAGATAATCATAGGTATTCCTATGCCAGACATCCCTGTGTCCCGAAAAATCTTTTCGGGACATAAGGATGTCCGCCGGTCACTTACCATTCCCCGGCGTCCTCCTGCGATCCTCCTTCGGTCCTCCTGCGCTCCGGTCCTCCGTCTCTATGGTTGTACGCACGGGACGTCAGTGACGTCACGTGCCTACAACCATAGAGGCAGAGGAGCACAGGACCAGGAGGACCACAGGAGGATGCGCGCCGACCGGGGCCTGGTGAGTGACCGGCCGTGCTATCTTAAGTGATCCGGTCACCGCTTCCCGGTCCCGGCACCTACTGCTATGGTCCATAGGCCATAGCAGTAGATGGTGACCCGGGCCAGAGGAGCGGTGATCGGAACACTGTGGGGGCAGACCAGTACAGACATACAGCCTGCAGCCATACACTGTATATGGCTGGAAACTGTATGTCTGTTGGGGGGAGCTGCCAATCTAATGTGGGGGGAGCTGCCTACTATTGTGGGGGAACTGCTGACCTAATGTGGGGGGGGAAGCTGCCTACAAATGTGGGGGGAGCTGCCTACATATGTGGGGGGAGCTGCCTACAAATGTGGGGGGAGCTGCCTACTATTGTTGGGGGAGCTGCCTACAAATGTGGGGGGAGCTGCCTACTATTGTGAGGGAACTGCCTACTATTGTGGGGGAAATGCTGACCTAATATGGGGGAATTGCCTACAAATGAGGGGGGAGCTGCCTACTATTGTGGGGGAACTGCTGACCTAATGTGGGGGGAGCTGCCTACAAATGTGGGGGGAGCTGCCTACAAATGTGGGGGGAGCTGCCTACTATTGTGGGGGGAGCTGCCTATAAATGTGGGGGGAGCTGCCTACAAATGTGGGGGGAGCTGCCTACTATTGTGGGGGAACTGCCTACTATTGTGGGGGAATTGCCTACAAATGTGGGGGAGCTGCCTACTATTGTGGGGGAACTGCTGGCCTAATGTGGGGGGAGCTGCCTACAAATGTGGGGGAGCTGCCTACTAATGTGGGGGAACTGCTACTAATGTGGGGGAGCTGCCTACTAATGTGGGGTGACTCCCGACCTATTGTGGGGGAGCTGCCTACTATTGTGGGGGAACTATACTGCCTACCTAATGTGGGGGAACATGATGCCTACCTAATGTGGGGGGAACTACAAGGTACCGTACATCGCGGTAGGAGGGGTAGTCTTATATGGCGAGTATATCCCAAATTCTATATTTTGACTGTAAAAGTTGGGGGTCGTCTTATACGCCAAGTCATCTTATACGCCGGCATATACGCCGGCATATACGGTAAGTTATAAGTTATAATTATTGTTATACCAGCGCTTGGGTTTTATATTGATGTTTATTGCCCAAAAATTTTGCTGCCAGGTATTTTTATAGATCTTTTATTTTATTTATTTATTTATGGATTTTTTATTTATATAAAAAACTAAAATAAATGAATAAATACCAGCGCTATATGGGTTTTATAATAAGTGAAAATAATTTATTAGTGAGATAAAACTTTACTGGTTGCCAGAGTCCTAGTCTCAGTCCCATCCAACACCATTGCGATGAACTAGAATTGGGATTGCAAGCCAAACCTCCTCATTCAACAACAGTGTCTGACCTCACTAATGCTTTTCTGAATGAATGCGCAAATATTTCCACAGACACATTCCTAAATCTTGTACAAATTTCTTTCAGAAAAGTAAAAGCAACTATATTTCCAAAACGGACCAACTCCATATTAATGTCTATGGATTTAGAATGGGAAGTCCTAAAATCTCCAGGTAATGTAATGTGTAGGTGTCCCAATACTTTTGTTTAGAGTGTATATTCTTCATTGTGTAATGGTCGCCTTTTGAAGTTGTTGCTGGGCTGCAATACCACATATAGCCTGTGGAAACATGTGGTGCTATTTTTGAAAAAAAAATGAGCCTGGTCAACCCCTTTTAAAAACATAACAATGGAAAATGAAAATTTCTAGGCACGATTGGATTACCCATCAAAGAGAAGATTTCTCATGATCCTTCATTATTATTTATAGAGAGGATGTGCAGGAAACGGTTTGACATAGGACGCAGGTCCTTTCCTGTTTTCTCTAAATCCTTTTTTTAGTCTTTCTGTAATAAGTTTGTAGCTTGATGAGTTTTTTCCAATTGTACAATCCTGGTTGTGCTTTTTTGTGATTTTTCTCAATCCACCCCACCTCAATCTCACTTCAATAGCCCGACATAACAAGTCTTCAGATCAGGTTATATTTTTGCAGACATCTCTGTGATTGTTGCGGATTTATCAGGTTTTTTTTCTCTTTTCCCCAGACAAAAGGTTATGATAGACTACACCCTTATAATTAATCATAATGCTTGCCTGTCACTTTATAATTAAATGGTCATGTTGCCAGGTATTTACTGTACATGATTTATGAAACTATGACAATGCACTCTATGACCCAAACTTTACAGAATATAACCTAGAGTATAAAATGAGCCAATGTAACAAAATAAAGAACAAGATGATGGTGGGCTTGTTTACTGGCATAAAATGTCCTGTCTAATTTCAGGCTGCCAGAGATCATGCATTTTATTGATTTCAATAGAAGGTATTCTGGCACATACTGCCGTATACCTGCACTGTGCCCATACAGTGGGGCAAAAAATTATTTAGTAAACCACCAATTGTGCAAGTTCTCCCACTTAAAAAGATGAGAGGCCTGTAATTTTCATCATATGTATACCTCAAGTATTAGAGACATAATGAGAAAAGAAAATCCATAAAATCACATTGTCTGATTTTTTAAGAATTTATTTGCAAATTATGGTGGAAAATAAGTATTTGGTCATCTACAAACAAGCAAGAAATCTGGCTCTCACAGACCTGTAACAACTTCAAGAGTCTCCTCTGTCCTCCACTCATTACCTGTATTAATGACACCTGTTTGAACTTGTTATCAGTATAAAAGACACCTGTCCACAACCTCAAACAGTCACACTCCAAACTCCAAAGAGCTGTCGAAGGACACCAGAAACCTGCTCCTCCCCGGAGCGCTCGCGGCGTTCCTCTCTCTGCAGCGCCCCGGTCAGACCCGCTGACCGGGAGCGCTGCACTGACACTGCCGGCGGGGATGCGATTCGCATAGCGGGACGCGCCCGCTCGCGAATCACATCCCAAGTCACTTACCAGACTCGTTCCCCGTTTGTGCTGTCCCGGCGCGCGCGGTCCCGCTCCCTAGGGCGCGCGTGCACCGGCTCTTTAAGATTTAAAGGGCCAGTGCACCAATGATTGGTGCCTGGCCCAATCTGTCTAATTAGCCTCCACCTGCTCCCTGTCTATTTAACCTCACTTCCCCTGCACTTCCTTGTCGGATCTTGTTGCCATTGTGCCTTGAGAAAGCAATTACTGTGTTTGCCTTACCAGTGTACCTGACCTCTTGCTATTGCTATTGAATACGAACCTTGCCGCCTGCCCCGACCTTCTGCTACGTCTGACCTTGCCTCTGCCTAGTCCTTCTGTCCCACGCCTTCTCAGCAGTCAGCGAGGTTGAGCCGTTGCCGGTGGATACGAGATGGTTGCTACCGCCGCTGCAAGACCATCCCGCTTTGCGGTGGGCTCTGGTTAAAACCAGTAGCAACCTAGAACCGGTCCACCGACACGGTCCACGCCAATCCCTCGCTGACACAGAGGATCCACATCCAGCTAGCCGAATCCTAACATGGAGGAGAAAGAATGCGGAGTTGCATCCAAAGAACAATGTATTCACATGTGCATGACTAAGGGGGCACGCACCCAAAACGCAGTTGCGTCCAAGGTGTTGAGCAGGAAGGACATCTCAGCTCAGATCCATCTGTTTTTGATACTAAGCTGCACTTTGTAAGAAGATTTATTATGAAATTTCTACAATAAATGAAAATGAAAAAGCAAGATACGAACATCGTAATTGTGAGTTGCTACCCGGCTGGGTCTAAATTTAAATGGAACATTAGTCAGTATTTTCTCAGCCCACAGTGTGTAAATACATTGAAGCTTAAGTTGGGAGAGGTGTAACTCCCTAGTGGGAATACACAATTCACATTGTGAACTTTGGCAGGAATATATTTGTGTATAATTGCATCCAAAGAACACCATATCTACTGTGAAGCATGGGGGTGGAAACATCATGCTTTGGGGCTGTTTTTCTGCAAAGGGACCAGGATGACTGATCTGTGTAAAGGAAAGAATAAATGGGGCAATGTATTGTGAGATTTTGAGTGAAAACCTCCTTCCAACAGCAAGGGCATTAAAGATGAAATGTGGCTGGGTCTTTCAGCATGACATTGATCCCAAACACACCACCCGAGCAACGAAGGAGTGGCTTCGTAAAAATTATTTCAAGGTCCTGAAGTGACTTAGCCAGTCTCCAGATCTCAACCCCATAGAAAACCTTTGGAGGGAGTTGAAAGTCCATGTTGCCCAGCGACAGCTCCAAAACATCACTGCTCTAGAGGAGATCTGCATGGAGGAATGGGCCAAAATACCAGCAACAGTGTGTAAAAACCTTGTAAAGACTTACAGAAAATGTTTGACCTCTGTCATTGCCAACAAAGGGTATATAACAAAGTATTGAGATGAACTTTTGTTATTGACCAAATACTTATTTTCCACCATCATTTGCAAATAAATTCTTTAAAAATCAGACAATGTGATTTTATGGATTTTTTTTCTCATTATGTCTCTCATAGTTGAGGTATACCTATGATGACAATTACAGGCCTTTCTCATCTTTTTAAGTGGGAGAACTTTCACAATTGGTCGCTGACTAAATACTTTTTTGCCCCACTGTATTGGTGAATAGATCTGACAAAATTTATTTATTTAGTACATTTGGGCACTGCAGTATATGCTTTATTTGTGGGATAGGATAGTGTATTCTACCACCAGTTATCAGTGTTTGCTATATGTATACTGGATCGATATTCCTGTGCTTACCTACAGCCATTACCCAGGTCATGTGAAATCCTAACCTGGAATAGGGCAGCTCAAGATAATTCGAATTGCCTATAATTTTATGTTCCCAATTATATACAACTCAAAAAACTATCATTTGCAAATGTTATACAATAGGCATTTTTAATGAGTCACTACGTTCAAAGTGGACCTTTTTTTTAGTGTATAAACTAAGGCCATGGCTGTTTAGAGTGTCTGACCCTGAATCCATGCATACCTGACATAATTGACCCCTCTTCATATGCAAATTAGCCTAGAGAGCATAAGAATATGACTGTTGTCATTAATACTCAAGTTTTCGTTACACCCATGTGTATTATGCCTTGTGTTTATGAACTCTGTATGGTGACAACACTGAAGAAATGACCCTCTGCTACAATGTAGTGAGTGCACAGCCTGTATAACAATATTTAATATTGGGTCCCCTAAAAATAACTCAGCACACAGCCATTAATGTGTAATCCGTGGCAACAAAAGTGAGTACCCCCCTAAGTGGAAATATCCAAATTGGACCCGATCAGCCATTTTCCCTCCCTGGGGGTGTCATGTGACTCGTTAGTGTTACCAGGATTCAGGTGTGAATTGGGAGCAGGTTCTTAAATTTGGTGTTATTGCTCTTACACTCTCTAATACTCGTCACTGGAAGTTCAACGTGGCATTTCATGGCAAATGACTCTCTGAAAATTTTAAAAAGGTATTGGTGCTCTACATTAAGATGAATAAGATTGCCAAGACCCTGAAACTGAGCTGTACCACTGTGGGCAAGACCATGAAACTATTTCACAGGACAGGTTCCACTAGGGTCAGGCCTTACCATCATTGACCACAGAAGTTGAGTGCACGTGCTCAGGGTCATATCCATAGGTTGTCTTCAGGAAATAGATGCTGCCAGCATTGCTGCAGAGGTTGAAGGGGTAGGAGGTCAGCCTGCCAGGGTTCAGATCATATGCTGCACACTGGATCAAATTGGTCTGCATGGCTGTCATGCCAGAAAGTAGTCTGATATAAGTACAAATCTGCTCCACTATGAAGCCCCCACTGCAAAGCAGACAGGAACGAACCTCAATCACTGGACAGAAAATGCGATAAGAAGTGTCCAGCACAGTCCTCTACAATAAACTACTTTTAGGGTAGTACAATCTGCATTCTAAAGTAAGCTGGAAAATATGCTTCAAATAAGATTAAAAAAAAAATGCTTGCTAATAAAAAAAAATCCTCTAAATTACATGTGTAAAACACACCTTGAAATACACATGTATTTTCTGCTTCCATTTTACTCCCTGTGAAGATAGCCTAAGAATGCATAAAGTATGACAATGAAGGCCTCATAAACTTTTATACCACTTCAGGGTGTATTTGTTTTTCAGAGGTCTCCACACTGAAAGAGATCTTAGCCCGAGGCAGTAATATTAGAAGCACTTGGTAACTTGGTCTCTGGAGAGTAAATAGGATAATCTTGCTTGATGCTTTTGAAGCAGTTCCTGAAGCAAATTACCGGGTGGTGGATGCTATAGACTTTACTCACTAGTGTCACCTAGGTATATTATATGTGCTTCGTACACTAGCTGGCCTTGCTTTGTGTTATTTATGATGCCAACAAATCCAAAGGATTCATAGTGTGTAGTAGAAGGTGAGAAGGTTTAAGTTGACTGCCAGATTGTTGAAGTGATAGCTAGATATTGATCATGCATTAAAGGGGTATTCCGGGCAAAAATATTTTATAAGATGTCTGATCGTGGGGGGGCCCGCTGCTGAGACCCCCCGTGGTCTCCCTGTAGCATCCGCATTCTGTCTACTGTAAACTCTGATTGTTAGCTTAAACTTTAAACATGACTATGGGATTCTTTTAATGAAATCATGTTTTATAATAAATGCCCCTTGCTGGATCCTCCCACTGCCCTATCTTCAGCAGCAGATCAGCACACAAAAAGGAGTAGGCAGCAGCTTCTGTCCAACTACATTTCTCTGCTAGAAGAGCTTAAAAGAACTTGGTGGAACAGCTTCTTGGATTCAACTGTAAGTGTTTTTAAATACATTTGCATATTAATATAGAGGAGTCGGAGTCGGAAGTACAAAGAACTGTGGAGTCGGAGTCGGAACATTTATCTACTGACTCCACAGCCCTGCATGCCACATCAGCTAAAGGTAAGCACAAGGTATACACAGGAACCTCTATCTATTAGATTACTCTCTAATAATATAAACCTACAAACCAAAAGATTGCGGCATAAATAATTTATGTTAAAATGTATATACTTTATATCATGTTAAAATTGTGCATCACATCAACAAATAATGAATACATATACAAAAACAAGACACATGGCAACTGGAACACAGGGGACAACAATGGCCGGTCAAAAAATATCTACAAAATATACTGTAGACAAAAGCTGAATTAGCAGACAAATACATATATTGCATGTGCAAAAGTACAAAAAGAGCAACAACAATTACATAAGCAATACCCACATTTAGCAACATAAAAGACCAGACCACTGAACGCCCACCCCCACAGGTGTTTCAGGAAAACACCTAGGGGTGTCACAGTTTGGTTACAGTATGATATTTATACAAGCAATGTTTAATCATAAAACAAATAATCCCATAACACACCTGAACACGAGTGGGCCCCGTGCATACAATCCTTAGTAATGGCGCCGGCCGCCGAGCAAAGCTCAGCCTCCAGAAGTGGCATCATGTGGCCAATCATGTGGCCACACAGACAGAACACATAGAGACGTCACATCTAGGGGGAACTAGAAGCTGGAATAATAGCCTAGCTGGATTATAAAAACAAAAGATTTTTTTAAAGATATTAACTATGCCGTTACGCTATCCCGATAGAAACATATGTTACCAACATGGAAAAGACCTTCAATTCAGGACGATCCTGCTGCTGTATATTGAGGTCAGTTTAAGATCTAGAGTTACAGACATTAGTTATTTATTGAAGACGCTCCTCATCTGAAACACATCTTTCCTTCTGCTACAATAGGATGAACATTACAGCTGTGTTTATGTTTGCATCTTGTTATAATGCTACAGTATATTCTATTATTATATCAGTATGGTAGGTTCTAGGGATCGACCGATTATCGGTTTGGCCGATATTATTGGCCGATAATCGCAATTTTGGACATTATCGGAATCGGCAATTACCTTGCCGATATGCCGATAATGCCCCGCCCCCTGGCCAGAGACTACCATCGCCGCCACTGCCCCATTGCCTCCCCCCATCCTCTGGCCACATGCTGCTGCCCCATCTCCTCCCCCCCATCCTCTGCCCACATACCGCCGCCGCCCCATCGCCTCCCCCCATCCCCGGTGTTATAATTACCTGTTCCCGGGGTCCGCAATCCTTCTGGCTCCTGCGCTGTTGCTGTGCGCTGCGCAATGACGAGTGACGTCCCCAACGCAATGTCACCGTAAGTGGGCACAGTGAAAGCGCAGGATGGCTACGGAGCCAGAAGTATCGCGGACCCCCGGGAATAGGTAATTGTCACGATTCGGCTGGCTGGAGGTGGATCCTCTCTGCCAGAAAGGGATTGGCGTGGACCGTGTCGGTGGACCGGTTCTAAGTTGCCACTGGTATTCACCAGAGCCCGCCGCAAAGCGGGATGGTCTTGCAGCGGCGGTAGCAACCAGGTCGTATCCACCGGCAACGGCTCAACCTCTCTGACTGCTGAGATAAGCGCGGTACAAGGGAGTAGACAAGAGCAAGGTCGGACATAGCAGAAGGTCAGGGCAGGCAGCAAAGATCGTAGTCAGGGGCAACGGCAGGAGGTCTGGAACACAGGCTAGGAACACACAAGGAAACGCTTTCACTGGCACAATGGCAACAAGATCCGGGGAGGGAGAGCAGGGGAAGTGAGGTATAAGTAGGGAAGTGCACAGGTGAAAGTACTGATTAAAACCACATGCGCCAATCAGTGGCGCACCGGCCCTTTAAATCGCAAGGACCCGGCGCGCGTGCGCCCTAAGGAGCGGGGCCACGCGCGCCCGGACAGCACAGACGGTGAACGGGTCTGGTAAGTGAGTCGGGATGCGTCCCGCATCGCGAATCGCATCCCGGCTGGGACCATTATCGCAGCGCACCCGGTCAACAGGTCTGACCGGGGCGCTGCGAATAAGAGAACGCTGTGAGCGCTTCGGGGAGGAGCAGGGACCCGGAGCGCTCAGCGTAACAGTACCCCCCCCCCCCTTGGGTCTCCCCCTCTTTTTGGAACCTGAGAATTTGAGGATAAGATTTTTGTCCAGGATGTTGTCCTCAGGTTCCCATGATCTCTCCTCTGGGCAGCAATTCTCCCAATCCACCAAAATTTTTTTTTTACCTCTGACCGTCTTGGATGCCAGGATTTCTTTCACCGAAAAAACGTCAGAGGACCCGGAAACTGGAGTGGGAGAAACAACTTTGGGAGAGAAGCGGTTAAGGATGAGTGGTTTAAGGAGAGAGACATGGAAAGCATTGGGAATACGGAGAGAAGGAGGAAGAAGGAGTTTGTAAGAGACAGGGTTGATCTCGCACTTGATTTTGAAAGGACCAAGATAACGTGGTCCCAGTTTATAACTGGGAACACGAAAGCGGACATACTTGGCGGAGAGCCATACTTTGTCTCCGGGAGAAAAAATGGGGGGAAATCTTCTTTTCCTATCGGCATGTTTTTTCATCCGGGATGAAGCCTGTAAGAGAGAATTTTGAGTCTCTTTCCATATGGTGGAGAGGTCCCGAGTCACCTCATCAACAGTGGGCAGACCAGAGGGCATGGGAGTGGGAAGGGGGGAAGAGGGTGACGGCCGTACACCACGAAGAATGGGGATTTAGCGGAAGATTCGGAGACTCTGAAATTGTACGAGAATTCGGCCCATGGTAGAAGATCTGCCCAGTCATCCTGGCGGGAGGAAACAAAATGTCGCAAATAATCACCCAAAACCTAATTAATTCTTTCTACTTGCCCATTAGATTGGGGATGATAAGAAGATGAGAAGTTTAATTTGATTTTGAGCTGATTACAGAGGGCCCTCCAGAATTTAGACACAAATTGAACGCCTCTATCCGAAACGATATGCGTGGGCAGCCCGTGAAGGCGAAAAATGTGTATAAAAAATTGTTTCGCCAACTGAGGCGCAGAAGGAAGACCTGGAAGAGGGATAAAATGTGCCATCTTGGAGAATCGATCAACGACCACCCAAATAACTGTGTTGCCATGGGATAACGGTAAGTCAGTAATAAAGTCCATACCAATCTGAGACCAGGGTCGTTCAGGAACAGGCAGAGGATGGAGGAGACCAGCAGGTTTCTGGCGAGGGGTCTTGTCCCGGGCACAGACTGTACAAGCCCGCACAAAATCACCAACATCAGCTTCCAGGGTAGGCCACCAATAAAATCGAGAGATGAGCTGGATGGATTTTTTGATGCCAGCATGGCCTGCGAGGTGTGAGGAGTGTCCCCACTTGAGAATCTTGAGGCACTGGCGTGGAGAGACGAAGGTCTTCCCTGGAGGAGTTTGTCTGATGGAAGCTGGAGTAGTGGAGATCAGACAGTCCGGAGGAATAATGTGTTGCGGGGAAGCTTCCACTTCATAGGCATCCGATGAACGAGAGAGGGCATCAGCCCTAATGTTCTTGTCAGCAGGGCAGAAATTAATTTAAAAGTTAAAACGGGCAAAGAACAACGACCACCTAGCCTGGCGAGGGTTCAGCCGTTGGGCAGACTGAAGATAAGAGAGATTCTTGTGATCAGTGTATATAATAACTGGATATTTGGATCCCTCCAGCAGGTGCCTCCATTCCTCAAGCGACAATTTTATGGCCAGTAGTTCTCGATCGCCAATGGAGTAGTTTTTCTCCGCCGGAGAGAAGGTCCTAGAAAAGAAACCACAAGTAACAGCATGCCCGGAAGAATTTTTTTGTAGGAGTACTGCTCCAGCTCCCACCGAGGAGGCGTCTACCTCCAGCGAGAAGGGCTTAGATGGATCAGGTCTGGAGAGTACGGGAGCAGAAGAAAAGGCAGTCTTGAGATGATTGAATGCGTCTTCCGCTTGAGGAGGCCAGGACTTCGGGTTGGCGTTTTTCTTGGTTAGGGCCACGATAGGAGCCACAATAGTGGAAAAGTGCGGAATAAATTGTCTGTAATAATTGGCAAACCCCAAAAAACGTTGGATAGCACGGAGTCCAGAGGGGCGTGGCCAATCCAATACGGCTGATAGTTTTTCTGGGTCCATTTGTAGTCCCTGGCCAGAGACTAAGTATCCTAGGAAGGGAAGAGATTGGCATTCAAAGAGACATTTTTCCATTTTGGCATATAATTGATTGTCCCGAAGTCTCTGAAGAACCATGCGGACATGCTGGCGGTGTTCTTCTAGGTTAGCAGAAAAAATCAGAATATCGTCTAGGTAAACCACAACACAGGTATATAGAAGATCACGAAAAATTTCATTTACAAGGTCTTGGAAGACGGCAGGGGCGTTGCAAAGCCCAAAGGGCATAACCAGATATTCAAAGTGTCCATCTCTGGTGTTAAATGCTGTCTTCCACTCGTCCCCCTCCCTGATGCGGATGAGATTATATGCACCTCTTAAGTCCAGCTTGGTAAAGATGTGGGCGCCTCGTAGGCGGTCAAAGAGTTCAGAGATAAGAGGTAGGGGATAGCGGTTTTTTACAGTGATTTTATTAAGTCCGCGGTAATCAATGCAAGGGCGTAGGGAGCCGTCTTTTTTGGAAACTAAAAAAAATCCAGCTCCGGCAGGGGAGGAAGACTTGCGGATAAACCCCTTTTTTAAATTCTCTTGGATGTACTCCGACATGGCTTGTGTTTCTGGAGCAGACAGAGGATAGATTCTGCCCCGGGGTGGAGTAGTACCAGGGAGGAGGTCAATAGGACAGTCATAAGGCCTGTGAGGAGGCAAAGTCTCTGCTTGTTTTTTGCAAAAAACATCAGCATAATCCAGATAGGCCTTGGGGAGACCAGATAACGGAGGAACCACAGGGTCTTCACTGACAGTACAGGGAGCAGGCTTAAGACAGTCCTTGTGGCAAGAAGTACCCCAGTTCTTGATTTCCCCGGTGGTCCAATCGAGGGTTGGGGAATGGCGTTGAAGCCACGGTAATCCAAGAAGAATTTCCGAAGTGCAGTTAGAGAGGACCAGAAACTCAATTTTTTCGTGATGGGGTCCGATGCACATTAAGAGGGGTTCCGTGCGGTAACGCACAGTACAGTCCAATCTTTCATTATTAACAGAGGCGATGTAGAGGGGGCTGGCGAGACTGGTCACCGGGATGTTGAACCTGTTGATGAAAGAGGCCAACATAAAATTTCCTGCAGATCCGGAATCCAAGAAGGCCATAGCTGAGAAGGAGAAGGTAGAAGAAGAAATCCGCACAGGCACAGTAAGACGTGGAGAAGCAGAGTTCACATCAAGAGCTGTCTCACCTTTGTGCGGAGTCAGCGTGCGTCTTTCCTGACGTGGAGGTCGGATAGGACAATCCTTCAAGAAATGTTCGGTACTGGCACAGTACAGGCAAAGGTTCTCCATGCGGCGTCGTGTCCTCTCTTGGGATGTCAAGCGAGACCGGTCAACTTGCATAGCCTCCACGGCGGAAGGCACAGGAACGGATTGCAGTGGACCAGAGGAGAGAGGAGCCGGGGAGAGAAACCGCCTCGTGCGAACAAAGTCCATATCCTGGCGGAGCTCCTGACGCCTTTCGGAAAAACGCATGTCAATGCGGGTGGCAAGATGAATAAGTTCATGCAGGTTGGCAGGGATTTCTCGTGCGGCCAGCACATCTTTGATGTTACTGGATAGGCCTTTTTTAAAGGTTGCGCAGAGGGCCTCGTTATTCCAGGACAATTCGGAGGCGAGAGTACGGAATTGGATGGCGTACTCGCCAACAGAAGAATTATCCTGGACCAGGTTCAGCAGGGCAGTCTCGGCAGAAGAGGCTCGGGCAGGTTCCTCGAAGACACTTCGAATCTCTGTGAAGAAAGAGTGTACAGAGGCAGTGACAGGATCATTGCGGTCCCAGAGCGGTGTGGCCCATGACAGGGCTTTCCCAGACAGAAGGCTGCCTACGAAAGCCACCTTTGACCTTTCAGTTGGAAACTGGTCTGACATCATCTCCAAATGCAGGGAACATTGTGAAAGAAAACCACGGCAAAATTTAGAGTCCCCATCAAATTTGTCCGGCAAAGACAATCGGAGGCTGGATGCGGCCACTCGCTGCGGAGGAGGTGCAGGAGCTGGCGGAGGAGATGATTGTTGAAGCTGTGGTAGTAGCTGCTGTAGCATCACGGTCAGTTGAGACAGCTGGTGGCCTTGTTGCGCTATCTGTTGCAACTGCTGGGCGACCACCGTGGTGAGGTCAGCGACAACTGGCAGCGGGACCTCAGCGGGATCCATGGCCGGATGTACTGTCACGATTCGGCTGGCTGGAGGTGGATCCTCTGTGCCAGAGAGGGATTGGCGTGGACCGTGTCGGTGGACCGGTTCTAAGTTGCTACTGGTATTCACCAGAACCCGCCGCAAAGCGGGATGGTCTTGCAGCGGCGGTAGCAACCAGGTCGTATCCACCGGCAACGGCTTAACCTCTCTGACTGCTGAGATAAGCGCGGTACAAGGGAGTAGACAAGAGCAAGGTCGGACGTAGCAGAAGGTCAGGGCAGGCAGCAAGGATCGTAGTCAGGGGCAACGGCAGGAGGTCTGGAACACAGGCTAGGAACACACAAGGAAACGCTTTCGCTGGCACAATGGCAAAAAGATCCGGCAAGGGAGAGCAGGGGAAGTGAGGTATAAGTAGGGAAGTGCACAGGTGAAAGTACTGATTAAAACCACATGCGCCAACCAGTGGCGCACCGGACCTTTAAATCGCAAGGACCCGGCGCGCGCGCCCTAAGGAGCGGGGCCGCGCGTGCCGGGACAGCACAGACAGGGAACGGGTCTGGTAAGTGAGTCGGGATGCACATCGCGAGTCGCATCCCGGCTGGGAGCATTATCGCAGCGCACCCGGTCGGCAGGTCTGACCGGGGCGCTGCGAATAAGAGAATGCTGTGAGCGCTCCGGGGAGGAGCAGGGACCCGGAGCGCTCAGCGTAACAGTAATTATAACACCGGGGATGGGGGGAGGCGATGGGGCAGCGGCGATATGTGGGCAGAGGATGGGGGGCGGCGGCTGTATGTGGGCAGAGGATGGGGGGGGGTGATGGGGCAACTGTGGTGGTTAGACTCATGACCCCAGGACAGGCAGGGGAGAGAAGTGGGTGGCGATGGTCTCTGGCACCGCAAAAGCCACTGAAGTTCATTGATTTAAAGCGCCCGCTTTAAATCATTGATCTGCAACAGCTTCTGCCCCGCCGAGGGGGGGGGGGGGGACTGAAATAAGTTATTATTCCTTATTACGGTATAAGTTATCAACTATCGGCCTGAAAGGTGACAGATTATTGGTATCGGCCCTATAAAAATCGATATTTGTCGATCCCTAGTAGGTTCTATTAGCATTTCGTGTATTTGACATGAGGGCTGTTTACACAAGGGGATTTTGGCCAAATATTTCCCTATGTAAAAGACCAGTGATCAGCCAACAGACAAGCAATTGTCAGCTGATTACTTAGATTGCTGGGATCATACGGCCCCAAAAATTGCTAGGTTACGTTTACACACAGCTTTTTTTTTTCCAAATAGCAGGTTATAGTCTTGGCATTTTTTCTTTCTTGGCATTTTGTCCCTTGCATCTTTAGCATTACAAGTCATGTTGTGACTCAATTGTGGGAGGAAGAAAAAAAAAAAAAAACACCCCTCCAATATTACACCTACATTGTGTCTTTGCATGCTGTGATTTAGCCACAGCGTTTTTTGGCTCCAAAAATGGCATGAGGCAAATGTGATATTTATTTGGGCACTCTTTGCAAGGAAAAACCCCAAACAACAAACAAGGGGAAACACAGCCTACTGTAATGGTTTAAGTCACACAGTCAGAAAGCCATTTAAATGCCTCTGGTACTTCATCTTTTGTCTTTTGTGGGAGCTTCTCTGGCATAAAGTGGGCTCCCACGAAACTCGTCTCGCCTGCTTTGTAGACTGCTTCTTATATTTCTCGAATGCCCTGTGGAGCAAGTAGCTGCAGTGCTGGAGGCTCTTCACCTATTTGGATCCTTCTTAGGATTTAAAGTGAACGTGTCTGTCAGCTACTTTTTATAGGTCAAAGACCCATTCCATCCTTTCCTAATGCACCAGTTGCAATCTCCTGTGACCATATCAAATACCTAGACATACGTAAAAGCAGGACTCCTGGAACAGTATATTCCCTTAACTTTTCCCCCCTGTTTAGAAAAATACAAAGGGATCTACAGAAAATGGCTTAGAATAGCGATTAGTAAGCTGTTTCTACCTTAACTGCAGGGGTCGTTTTAATATGCCCAATATTTGTATGTATAATCTCGCAGCTATGCTGTGACATATAAGGGACTGGATAATGGACATGAGCCACTTCTCTAATACTTACCTAGAACAGCAGTTAGCTGGTCCATGGAACCTGGTAGCGCTTTTACACTCCAAACATAGTGAGCTTTCCCCTAGCTAGAAAGGAAGTGCGCTAGTACGGGACACTGTGGGGACCTGGAAGGCAGTTCATTAATTGTGTAATCTGCAGTTCTCTCCCACAGGGGATGATAAATAAGGGGAATGGGCTCTCCCACAGGGGGTGATAAATAAAAAGATCAGACTGTGGAAAACCCTGGGAATCGCCACCTTATCAGATTTATTATAATCACAAACTGGTATTTTTCTGTCTTGGGAGGACCTTAGGGCACGCTATGACGTTCCTTCCCTCGCACTACTTAGCGTACATACAGTCAAAGCCTTTCTGTTTATCCAGAGCAAAAAACTCTTGACTCCCTCACAAGGCAGTGTTTACTAAAATTCGAGGATCCCTGACTAATTCCTTTCCCCTCTCCATGTTTCAGTTATATAGGATATATAGGATAGGACTCAGGAGGACCCCAGGACAGGCAGGGGGAGAGAAGCAGGTGGAGGCGGCGGCGTCTCTGGCAACGCAAAAGCTGCTGCAGTTTATTGATTTAAAGCGCCCGCTTTAAATCAATGATCTGCAGCAGTGTTGCCGGGGGGGGTATATAAATAGCCGATAACTTATACCGGAATATCGGTATAAGTTATCGGCTATCGGCCCTAACCTCCACAGAGTATCGTATCGGCCCTAAAAAATCGATATCGGTCGATCCCTAGTTTACATGACTCTGCAGTCAAATGTATACTATGCAAACGGTTGCTCCCAGAAATCCCAACAAGCCAGGAAGTCACACAAACGTTACACAAACTGATCAATATAGAAAGTCGTGCAGCTCTTTCTGATGGGGAACCAGGCATTAAGAAAATTTTCACTCCTGGCACGCTTTCATTGAATGAGTGTTTTCCCCTGATGAGCGGATCCACTTGATGCGGAAATTTGAGCATACAGAACGGTATCTAAAGGCCAGCTATCAGGATCGTGAGGCCAGTACTTTACCTATACTTTTTTCTGCTTAATGGTCTATTCACACATACAGTATTCTACGCAGATTTGATGAGCAGGATTTTCTGCTGCAGATTTTAATGTAAACTGAATGACTGAAAACAGCTTGAAATCCTGAGCATTAAATCTGCGCAGAATACTGTACGTGTAAGTAGACCCTAAATGTCTATCCTAGGGCTCCAGCAATACCACTTTATATAATCACAAATGAAGAAGCAAGAAGGGCCAGTGTGAGGTGTTTTTTTGCGCCCCCGTAGATTCATGCGTCCGCTCCTCCCCCAGCTCTCCGAACATTTCCGAAGCTAGAGCTCAGGGAGGGCAGAGCAAGGGGAGGGAGGAGGTTCACGCCCCCTCCCTCATCTCCCCTCCCTGAGCTCGGCTGGACGCAGATCTCTACGGCACGCCCCCTCCCTGAGGACATAGATCTCCACGGCAGGTCCCCTCCCTCATCTCCCCGAGCTGAGGACATAGAGCAGTGCTCCCAATGAGCTCTATGTGTAAAGGGGGACATACTGCAGGGGCTAAAGGGGGACATACTGTACGGGCTAAAGGGGGACATACTGCATGGGCTAAATGTCCCCCTTTAGCCCGTGCAGTATGTCACCCTTTACACATAGAGCTCATTGGGAGCGCTGCTCTACGTCCTCAGGGAGGAGAGATGAGAGAGGGGACCTGCCGTGGCGATCTATGTCCTCAGGGAGGGGGCATGTCGTAGAGATCTGCGTCCAGCCGAGCAACCGAGCTCAGGGAGGGGAGATGAGGGAGGGGGCGTGGACCTTCTCTCTCCCCTTGCTCTGCCCTCCCCCAGTTCTAGCTTCGGAAATGTTCGGAGAGCTGGGGGAGGAGCGGACGCATGGATCTACGGGGGCACAAAAAACCACCTCACACCGGCACAGCTTCAGCAAAGGTACAGCTTGCACACACAGTTTATAGGCAGGTGACAGCTGGTATTGTACAATTGGACCTCATGCACGTCCCGGTTTTTGGGTGCTCAATCCTTCAAGCAAAGTTCAAATGGAAATATGTAAAGCAGATACAGGAGGCACTCACCACCGGATTGCGTGAAGCATAAAATTCTTCTTTATTTTAAGAAATGAAGCAGCAGACAGGACATGTGTGGACGCAGCACACTACAAACAGGTAACAGCTATTTCACGCCCCCTATAGGCGCTTCATCAAACCACGCCTTTGCTCTTCCGTTCAGGTGCTTAAATCCAAACACCTGAGTGAAGTCAGAGCAAAGGGCGTGTCACGATGCCGGCTGGCAGGTAGTGGATCCTCTGTGCCAGAGAGGGATGGCGAGGACCGCGCTAGTGGACCGGTTCTAAGCCACTACAGGTTTTCACCAGAGCCCGCCGCAAAGCGGGATGGTCTTGCTGCGGCGGTAGTGACCAGGTCGTATCCACTAGCAATGGCTCACCTCTCTGACTGCTGAAGATAGGCGAGGTACAAGGGAGTAGGCAGAAGCAAAGTCGGACGTAGCAGAAGGTCGGGGGCAGGCGGCAAGGTTCGTAGTCAGGGGAGATAGCAGAAGTTCTGGTACACAGGCTTTAAACACACAAAACGCTTTCACTAGGCACAAGGGCAACAAGATCCGGCAAGGGAGTGCAAGGGAGGAGACCAGATATAGCCAGGGAGCAGGTGGGAGCCAATTAAGCTAATTGGGCCAGGCACCAATCATTGGTGCACTGGCCCTTTAAGTCTCAGGGAGCTGGCGCGCGCGCGCCCTAGAGAGCGGAGCCGCGCGCGCCAGCACATGACAGCAGGGGACGGGAACGGGCAAGTGACCTGGGATGCGATTCACGAGCGGGCGCGTCCCGCTGTGCGAATCGCATCCCCAACGGCCATGACAGAGCAGCGCTCCCGGTCAGCGGGACTGACCGGGGAGCTGCAGGGAGAAAGACGCCGTGAGCGCTCCGGGGAGGAGCGGGGGCCCGGAGCGCTAGGCGTAACAGTACCCCCCCCCCCTTAGGTCTCCCCTTCTCTTTGTCCGGTAACTGCCTCCCCTGGGATGAGGACACCGGGAAAGGATGGAGGGATTCCTCAACGGCAGGCAGAACAGCAGGAGTAGGAATGGGGAGAGAGGGCAGAGGGCGAGACCTGGCACGGGGCAGTGTGACACCAGGACGAGGGCCATGAGGGGACACAGAGGCTTGCCTGATGGGACTGGGAGGGGGGGAGAGGCATTTCCTGTGGCAGGCAGAGTCCTTAATGACCTTAGGGGGACCGGATACAGGAGGAACCACAGGGTCACGGCAGGGAGTACTGGGAACCGGTTGAAGGCAGTCCTTGGAACAAGAGGGACCCCAACTCTTGATCTCCCCAGTGGACCAATCCAGGGTTGGGGAATGGTGTTGAAGCCAGGGTAGTCCAAGGAGAACTTCAGAAGTGCAATTAGGAAGGACAAAAAATACAATTTCCTCGTGATGAGGTCCGATGCACATTAGGAGGGGCTCCGTGCGGTAACGCACGGTGCAATCCAACCTGGCTCCGTTGACCGCGGAAATGTGGAGTGGCTTGACAAGACGGGTCACCGGAATGCGGAATTTATTCACTAAGGACTCCCGAATAAAATTCCCAGAAGCTCCAGAGTCCAGGCAGGCCACGGCTGAGAGGGGAGAGCTGGCTGAAGTAGAAATCCGAACAGGCACCGTGAGACGTGGAGAAGCCGACTTAGCATCAAGAGACGCCACACCCACGAGAGCTGGGTGCGAGCGTGCGTTTCCCAGACGTGGAGGACGGATTGGGCAATCCACCAAAAAATGTTCAGTACTGGCACAGTACAGACAAAGATTCTCTTCCTTACGGCGATTCCTCTCTTCCAGGGTCAGGCGAGACCGATCCACTTGCATGGCTTCCTCGGCGGGAGGCCTAGGCGCAGATTGCAGTGGAGACTGTGGGAGAGGTGTCCAGAGATCTAAGTCTTTTTCCTGGCGGAGCTCTTGATGCCTCTCAGAAAAACGCATGTCAATGCGAGTGGCTAGATGAATGAGTTCATGCAGGTTAGCAGGAGTCTCTCGTGCGGCCAGAACATCTTTAATGTTGCTGGATAGGCCTTTTTTAAAGGTCGCGCAGAGAGCCTCATTATTCCAGGATAGTTCAGAAGCAAGAGTACGGAATTGTATGGCGTACTCGCCAACGGAGGAATTACCCTGGACCAGGTTCAGCAGGGCAGTCTCAGCAGAAGAGGCTCGGGCAGGTTCCTCAAAGACACTTCGAATTTCCGAGAAGAAGGAGTGTACAGAGGCAGTGACGGGGTCATTGCGGTCCCAGAGCGGTGTGGCCCATGACAGGGCTTTTCCAGACAGAAGGCTGACTACGAAAGCCACCTTAGACCTTTCAGTAGGAAACTGGTCCGACATCATCTCCAAGTGCAGGGAACATTGCGAAAGAAAGCCACGGCAAAACTTAGAGTCCCCATTAAATTTGTCCGGCAAGGACAGGCGGAGGCTAGGAGTGGCCACTCGCTGCGGAAGGGGTGCAGGAGCTGGCGGAGGAGATGGTTGTTGCTGCTGTAGCTGTGACTGTACTTGCTGTAGTTGTGACTGGAGTTGCTGTGTCATGGTGGTCAAGTACGACAGCTGGTGATCTTGTTGGGCGATCTGACGAGCTTGCTGGGCGACCAGCGTAGGGAGGTCAGCGACAGCTGGCAGAGGAACTTCAGCGGGATCCATGGCCGGATCTACTGTCACGATGCCGGCTGGCAGGTAGTGGATCCTCTGTGCCAGAGAGGGATGGCGAGGACCGCGCTAGTGGACCGGTTCTAAGCCACTACAGGTTTTCACCAGAGCCCGCCGCAAAGCGGGATGGTCTTGCTGCGGCGGTAGTGACCAGGTCGTATCCACTAGCAACGGCTCACCTCTCTGACTGCTGAAGATAGGCGAGGTACAAGGGAGTAGGCAGAAGCAAAGTCGGACGTAGCAGAAGGTCGGGGGCAGGCGGCAAGGTTCGTAGTCAGGGGAGATAGCAGAAGTTCTGGTACACAGGCTTTAAACACACAAAACGCTTTCACTAGGCACAAGGGCAACAAGATCCGGCAAGGGAGTGCAAGGGAGGAGACCAGATATAGCCAGGGAGCAGGTGGGAGCCAATTAAGCTAATTGGGCCAGGCACCAATCATTGGTGCACTGGCCCTTTAAGTCTCAGGGAGCTGGCGCGCGCGCGCCCTAGAGAGCGGAGCCGCGCGCGCCAGCACATGACAGCAGGGGACGGGAACGGGTAAGTGACCTGGGATGCGATTCGCGAGCGGGCGCGTCCCGCTGTGCGAATCGCATCCCCAACGGCCATGACAGAGCAGCGCTCCCGGTCAGCGGGACTGACCGGGGAGCTGCAGGGAGAAAGACGCCGTGAGCGCTCCGGGGAGGAGCGGGGGCCCGGAGCGCTAGGCGTAACAGGGCGTTTACAAAAAAGATAAAACTACAGAAAGTGCAAGGGTTAAAAACAAAACGTAGTATGAATACTTTTACTATGTAAATATACTAGCTTTGTGATGTACATATTTCATATAGGAATATATAGGAATGTATAGGAATTTGAATATAAATGAGCAAATGTTAGACAAACGGACTCAGATCAAGTCGATCATTGAGTCCTAGGTTTCCCTGCGCATTAGTTTTAAGAATCCACTTAGCTTCACATTGAAGCAACATTTTGCGTCTATCACATCCTTGCTCACTGTGAACACGTTCTAAGCCGAAAAAGGTAAGTACTTTAATGTCCCCTCCATGTTCCTCTCTGACATGTTTTATAAGCCTTGGGGAACCTTTTTGTGTCTTTACTGAATGCACATGTTCTCGAAAGCGTATATTAAGCGCTCGAATCGTGCAACCTATATAAAATCTAGCACAAGTGCATTGAATAGCATACACTACAAAATTGGTCCTACAGCAGTTAAAATCTTTAATGGTTGCTTCTATTCCTCCCAGGGATACACATTTATTGGCATAGAAAAATGAATACCATGAGTAATTCCCACAGCAAAAGTTTCCCCATGGGGGTAGCATTCTTTAGCCAGTTATTACCAACTATTGGTGACTTGAATCTGCTGTGGACCAAAATGTCGCTAATGTTTTTACCTCTTTTAAAAGTCACAATCGGTTTATTTTTAGTGTAATCTGACAAATCAGGGTCGCTATTCAGGATAGCCCAATTGTCATACACTGCTTTTCTTATGGTGGAAGCCATTGGGCTTTACTGAAAAGAGAAGCAAAAGCGTTGCTCTTGGTGATTACCAGTAGTTGACTGAGTATTCCGCTTTTTCCTTTTATGCAATAGGTCATTGCGCTTCTGCGCAAAAGCCTTATGCAGAGCTGCATCTAACAGAGGGCAATCGCAAATCATTGGCCTGCTGCAGAAAATCAGTATTGCTACTATTTATCCTCCGTAATCTAAGAAATTGGCCATACGGGACAGCCTTTTTTACGTGTTCCGGATGGAAACTCTGAAAATGGAGCAATGCATTGCAGGCAGTTGGAGTGCGATAACCTATGGTTGCTAAATCTCCCTTATTTAATTTTACTTTGGTATCCAATAATTCCAATTCATCCGTGGCTGTCTTGATCGTGAATTTCAGATTCATGGTATTAGATTCGTTCAGGGCGGACACGAAGTCACCGAAGGAGGACTCCGTGTCCGTCCAGACGATGAACACATCGTCCACAAATCGTCTAAAACAACTGATTAATTTAAGAAATTAGTTTTTTTCAGAAAGTATATATTGTTTTTCAAAGGCAGCCACGTGTAAATTTGCTAGCGTACATGCCACTGGTGTCCCCATGGCTACTCCTCCCAATTGGGAGTACCAGATGTTGTCAAACGTGAAGGTATTATTAGTGAGAATAAAGTGTAAGGCATCGCAGACAAAATCAATATAGGCCATACTTTTGTCTGATAATAGAAGGATTTCTCTGATGACATTCACACTCTGGAATTGGGGAATGCTCATGTATAGGCTCTCGATATCAATCCAGGCTAAAATACAATTTTCAGGCCATTTCGCATCCTCCAGAGTGAGGAAAAATTCTGGACTGGTATGCAGTTAACATTAAATCTCCTTCCCCAAGGAGTCTCTCGGTCGAAGCCGGGCACATACTGACTAAGCTTGGATGCAAAAGAACAAAAACTTTTCTTGACAAGTCTGTCAGGAACATTTCTTGAACGTTGCAGGAATCTGGAACAACAAAAGTGTTCTACTGCACAACAGTCAGTTAGTCTGGCGACCAAGTCTGGATAATTCACTGTACACATCATTTAGACTGCTTTCTTTCTCTCCCAGTCTCGCCTACCAGGTGAGGCCCTAGGCTATGAGATGAACCTAGGGTTGCGAGACTGGGCCCCTTGCATGGGGTCAACATGGGTGTTCCATGTTACATGGGACAATCGGGAATTGGTGATGGTGTGGCTGACTGTAACCACCACCTGCACAGCAGTGGCTTGCGCCACAGAGGGATTACTGGTTGGTGCCTGTTCTTCTGGCCAAACCTCCACCACTGCAGGAGTAGACCGAGGCACTTTTGTCGGTACCAGCTGGAGTAGGCCTGGGTGCATTAGTTGGTGCCCGATGGTCAGGCCAAATCTCCTCACTCATAGGAGTAGGCCTGGGCACATCTGTACAGGAACATTGATGTAGATACTTGGGATCCATCGCTGGTGGATGAGGATACTCCTCCTCCTGGACGACTGCTCCTTTGGCCCTTGGAGGAAGAAGACCGAAGGGATCTGCATCCCAATCTTCAGGGGGGAAATAGGTGAATGGGATCTGGGTAGAATTCTTGGGTCTGGTGACAGCAGCTGCCCATTCCCCTTGCAAGTTTTGCACTGGAGTGTATTCAGCAATCTCCCTGCTCTTTAGAGAATGCTTTTCTGGGGGGAGATAGTTACTCTGTACAGCTCTCCTGCTCACTAGGAGGATGCCTCCATGATGACAGTCCATGAGGGTGGCGAATCTACTTTCCCGGGTAAGGGAAGTAGGTGCTCCTGCATGTACCAGATGAGACTTGGCTCATCGCCGAACAGCCACTTAGGGAGCGGTGGTGACGGGGACGTGTTGGGGGCTGTTGGGCCTTGGCTGCTTGCTCAGGGCTGGAGGTGAAGAAAGGAGTAGAGAAATCGGCCTCAGCTGGGGTACTCACATCAGACTCCTCCCCCGTCGGGATCTTGGCCCAGGAACCCCAGCTGCGGTAATGAGGCGACAACCTCACGGGCAACGGCCCTCTGGAATCTTCCGGTGTCTCCTTCTCTGGAGTTGCGGCCCACTTTCCGTCGTCCTCGGGTAGAGGCACCTTCATGCAGGCGTCTTCGGCCCCGATAGACAAGTGGTGCAGACGTTCCGATAACTCTTGGAACATCTTCGCCGCAGCAGCGGCAATCACCCAAACCTTCGGCTCCATCTTGGGACTCCCAGTGCACGTGGATCACTGTGACTCCACCATGTTACTGCTCACTGCCAGCACTTCCTGTAGACTGAAGAGGTCAGGCTCCGCTTCACCTTTTATATTGGTCTCCAACAAGATGGCCACCGGCTGGAAGGACGTCATCTGCGGGCCTGGAACCGGAAGTGACTCTGGTGCATCCTCTTCATCCGCCACCCTGGCAACAAGGGGCGGACCTTTCAAGTTCCACTGGATACTACTACATGATCTCCACACCCTGGGGCGGGACGTTGGCTCTGGCGGGAACCTTTGGTGCGCTTCTCGACCATCAAGTTAACCCTTGCAGGTACAGCAGACATTTTGGCGCGCAACATGGCCTTCGGCCTATCTTTGCACATTGTAAATCCAAGTTTTGCAGGCTTCTTTACCACCAACAATACTGTAATTTTCACCTCCCCCCTCTATTTCTTCAGCGCCAGTACAAAATCACATTTCAATGACAAAGTCCCATACACTTTCGTGGCGCACACTTTTTCGCAACTGCATGCAATTTTCTATTAGACACAGTTCAGACTGGGGGGAAGGACTTGCGGCAACTTGCATATGTCTAATCCTGTATACTGTTAATGGGTGGCCTGACTTGACTTGACTTTGTGGTTAAGTGGTTAAGGCACATACCTGTATACTGTTCCTGAAGATTGTGGTGACCCACGGTGAATGGCGGGACCACTGGGTGTAGTGGTGTTATGGTTGAACAGTGGCTTTACTGAGTTAAGACAGGTGTTATTATCTTCACAGC
The DNA here is from genome assembly GCF_029499605.1 of Hyla sarda. NCBI lineage: Eukaryota > Metazoa > Chordata > Amphibia > Anura > Hylidae > Hyla > Hyla sarda. The sequence goes on along the minus strand of NC_079196.1, from coordinate 186,247,644 downwards.
TAGGCCAGAATCCCAGAGAGGTGGCCAAGAACACCGAAGGACCTCACAGCTAGCTGGGACCAATTAGACTTGTAATAGACTTTAGAATCTTGACTAGACATGTGCAATTCGGTTCGGCACGAATGTCTAATTTACCGAATTTTACCGTTTTCGGGCATTCGGACCGATCCGAATGCACGAAAACATATTTTGAACATTACCGAATAGCCACGATAATACGAATAGCAAGATAACGAATGCATTCGTTATTTACCGAATGCATGCGGTAAATAACAAATGCATTCGTTATCCGTAAACTAACGTAAAGAATTCATTCTAATAACAAAAATAATAAAAAGGATACAGATACGGTTTGATTTTTCGGATACATTCGGTATTCAAGTACATTCGGTAAATCTTTTTATTCTTTTTTGGACTTTAGCGATCCTAAAAAATTATGGAGATACCTTTTTTATTAAAATTTTGTAGGGTACCATAAAAAAAATAATAATAAAAAAGATACAGTAGTGATGGAAAAAAATTATCCAACAAAATGTATCTTTTTTACATTTGTCTGGGCATGCTGGGAGATGTAGTTTTGCACAAATTGGTGGCTCCCTGTTTGGGTAGACATTGCATCATGGGTGCTCTCCCCAGCGAACAGCGCCAAAAACGTCATAACCATTTTTTTTTGTGTTTTTTTTCTTCTTGTTTCAGATCCGTGTATGCAGAGGATTACTGCGGATTCAATGGATTATTTTCTTTTAATAAAAGGGTTAACGAGGGCTGTGGGGGGGTGTTTTTTTAAATAAAATAATTTTTCCAATGTGTTGTGTTTTTTTTATTGAATTTTCAGGCTTAGTAGTGGAAGCTGGTCTTATTAACTGAATCCATTACTAAGCCAGGGCTTAGCGCTAGCCCCAAAAACAGCTAGCGCTAACCGTCAATTATTACCCCAGTACCCACCGCCACAGGGGTGCCGGGAAGAGCCGTACTAACAGGCCCGGAGCGTCAAAAATGGCGTTCCTGGGCCTAGGCGGTAACAGGCTGGCATTATTTAGGCTGGGGAGGGCCAGTAACAATGGTCCTCGCCCACCCTGGTAACGTCAGGCTGTTGCTGTTTGGTTGGTATTGTGCTGAGAATGAAAATACAGGGAACCCTATGCATTTTTTTTTATTTAAATAAAAAATTCTTTAAACGTATAGGGTTCCCCGTATTTTCATTCTCAGCACAGTACCAACCAAACAGCAACAGCCTGACGTTACCAGGGGGGGCGAGGACCATTTTTACTGGCCCTCCCCAGCCTACATAATGCCAGCCTGTTACCGCCTAGGCCCAGGAGCGCCATTTTTGACACTCCAGGACTGTTTGTATCGGCTCTTCCCGGCACCCCTGTGGCGGTGGGTAGCGGGTTAATAATTGGCGGTTAGCCCTAGCTGTTTTTGGGGCTAGCGCTAAGCCCTGGCTTAGTAATGGATTCAGTTAATAAGACCAGCTTCCACTACTAAGCCTGAAAATTGTATTTAAAAAAAACACAACACATTGGAAAAATAATTTTATTTAAAAAAACAGTCCCCCACAGCCCTCGTTAACCATTTTATTAAAAGAAAAAAAAAAAATCTGCCATAATCCATCAAATCCGCAGTAATCCTCTGCATACACGGATCTGAAACGAGAAGAAGAAAAAACACAAAAAATTGGTTATGACATTTTTGGCGCTGTCCTCTGGGGAGAGCACCCATGATGCAATGTCTACCCAAACAGGGAGCCACCAATTGGTGCAAAACTACAACTCCCAGCATGCAAAGGCTGTCTGGGCACGCTGGGAGTTGTAGTTTAGCAACAGCTGGAGTCTCCCTGTCTGGGTAGACACTGCCAGAAGGGTCTGTTCACATTATACAAAACGGACAATGTGAACAGAGCTTCAGATTAACTAGCCTTGTTTCCTTTGGTAGCTCCGCCCCTAATGACATCATCACTAGGGGGCGGAGCTACACTGACCTGCCCGGTTCTAGAGGGAAGTAAGCGGACTTCGTCTTCTGTATACACTATATACAGCTATCTATAGATAGCTGTATATAGTGTATACCGCCTAAAGGGTTAACCTACACTGTCCAGCAGTGTAAGTTAACTCTTCCCTTGCTGGGCTTGCGCATAGCGCACAGCTCAGCAAGGGGTTAAGTGAGCGAGCAATGTGTATACTGTATATACATTGCAGGCTCACTGTAAGTTCTTGCTGGGCAGTAGATAAACTATGTATACCTACAGCTCAGCGTCAGCTGTTCTCCCGGCTCTGTATCCCAGAGAACAGCTGATCCCGACATTCACATAAGGACGATCGCAGCGGGTGTCAGGACTAGTGACATCCGCTGGGATCTGTCCCTTACTGCAGGTACTAATACCCCCAACATGGAGCACACTCTGCTCCATGCTGGGAGCTGTAGTACCTGCATTAATAGACATATCGTAGCAAGTGTAACTTCTGACACCCACTGCGATCTGTCTATTAATGCAGGTACTACAGCTCCCAGCATGGAGCAGAGTTTACTCCATGTTGGGAGTAGTAGTACTTGTAGTAAAGGAAAGATCACTGCGGGTATCACTCCTGACACCCGCTGTGATGCTCCGGTATAATGTATAGATGCGTTGGCCGCTCTCCCATGGTCCCCTGCACGGCCGTATATATACACATATTCCTATTTCTCACAGAGAACTGTGATTGGCTGGAACCATCTGGCCAATCACAACTCTGCGGGAAATATGAATATGTGTATATATACGTCAGTGCAGGGACCATAGAAGAGCGGCCGCCGCGTCTATACATTATACAAGAGGATTGCAAGGGACCCCGGAGATCTGTCAATTAGTACAGATAACTACTACTCCCATCATGGAACAGTGTGTCCCATGCTGGGAGTAGTAGTACTACCTAAAAAAAAAAATTTTAAGTGAAAAACACGCACACACTACATTTTTATTATTGTCGGCTACATTTTTAGTGCTTTACCCGCTCACATGAATTGATCCCTGTTTAAAAATTAATAAACATTTCATAATAAAAAAGATACATTTCGTTAGATACAATTTTTTCCATCATTACTGTATCTTTTTTATTATTTTTTTTTATGGTACCCTACGAAATTTTAATAAAAAAGGTATCTCCATAATTTTTTAGGATCGCTAAAGTCCAAAAAAGAATAAAAAGATTTACCGAATGTACCCGAATACCGAATGTATCCGAAAAAAAAAATCAACCCGAATACCGAATGTATCCGAAAAATCAAAACCGAAAATATTACCGAACCGAAAAAATTTTCAAAAACGAAAAAACGAAACGAAAATTTTTCTAGTGCACAAGTCTAATCTTGACTTTAAGCTGGAATTGACTATAGGTAGTAGAGACAGCAGACGTAGACTTGGACTTGGACTGGAATGACTGTAGATCGGAGGCCTTCCAGGTGCTGGACACTATCACTGATATCTCTGGTGTTTGCTGGTCTAAGGAAAGTGATGGAAGAGATGAGAGAGAGAATTGTAGTGGCCACCCCCTTACATAGAGGAGGTCTGAGCCAATGCCCATTGGTCAAGCTGGTGCCCTCTGGGTAACATGTGATAACATAGACATAACATATGATATTTCACAGGTCCTTTAGACAATTGCTGGAGTCCTCCAAAGGTCCTTTATACTGACTATACATTAGAACACTGACTATTCATAAAATAAAATAGATAACAGTACAGTAACAGTAGAGGAGACCCTGCAGGAGAGCCCCCAGGTCACTGAGGGACTCAACCTGACACTGCCTAAGGGTAGTGCAGAACCATGTTCTTTACTGGGACATTACACTTTTAATTTGCAGTACTCAATAGCATGATCTGCTACGCTATTAAATGTGTATCGGCAGGTAGTTGCCCAGATGTAGTCAAGCCATAGAAGTGAGTGAGGCTTACTAAGTGAGTGAGGCCTACTACAGTGCATCACCATATAAATTGGCAACCCTGATGTATAGCTCTGCATTACTGCAGTATGAACCATGCCCTTTAAAATCTGTTCAAGTTATATGTTGTAATGTTCAAGCATACAGCGCCACCTAGAGTGAACTTTAATCACCAAGCTTTTGTGCCTTACTGTATATAAAATGTGTAACTATCAATAATATAACTATAATATAATACTTGTCTATTGATATTAGTAATAATAATAATAGGGACTATCATAGTGTCCTTTCCACAGACATTTACAATGAGCCATAGAGACAAACACATGCTGTGACAGCAAGTCTACACTACAGGGTGTAGGATGACACAATATAAAACCATAAAATATGATCACTGCCCCCTCCCCAAAAAAACACCCCACAAGATACATCTCACTGCAAGGTAGTAAAATTGTGAACTTTAGTGAGAAAAAAAGTAGCAGCTGAACGCAGGTTATGGACATCAGTATGCAGAGTGACAGGTGTCATAGGATCTGTGAAGGGTGTCTCTGCCATTTGTGCTTATGTTCTGTCCCATCCTGCCCCCTATCTCTGCTGACAAGTCATCTCTATTTACGACAGGCACTTCGCTTTCCCCTTTTGGGAGCGTTTACCACTCGTCGCCATGGCAATCACTGCAAAATAATGAAAGGGGACCCTGGTCACTTTCAACTACTGACGCCTCTGCCCTGCTATAGAGATGTGGGCAAAGGAAGCAAGTATGTGCTGATGGTCACTTTCTTGTGCAAAGTATATTTAAGAGCTTGTGTGGTGACATGCGAGCATACAACATAATAAATGGTGCAAAAGATATGTGCAGGCGATTTGAAGAATGATTGTAGTAGATACGCCCATCTATATAATGTATTGGTAACCAATAAGACATTGTGCAGGATCCTTTGAGAATCAGGGTATTGCTAAAAGGGTTGCAGATCTGGGCCCTATATTTTAAGGGGGTCCAGAGACCCCTCTGCTACCAAGATACCAGTATTTTAAATGTCACATGATAGGTAGGGGTCCTGTAACAGATTTTACAATGGGGCCCAGACAGTTCAAGTTACTTCTCAGCAGAGGGTATTACTGTAAGCAGGTGTAGACATTCCCTATATGCAACCTGTGCAGCTGTACTGGGGCCAAATAGCAAAGAGGGCTCATTGACATCTTAAGCCCAGATTTATCAAACTACGTGAGAGAAAAAATTGAGTGATTTTCCCACAGCGACCAATCACAGCTTAGCTTTCACTTTACCAGAGATCATTATCTGAGCTGTGATTGGTTGCTGTGGGGAGATCACTCTCACACAGTTTGATAAATATGGGCCTATGATAATGTCTATAATATGGCATGTAAGGGATTTAGTATTATTTAATAAATGGTAGATTGTTATCGTGACATAGATGAGATGCTCTATGGTGAGCAACTGGAGAGGAGTTGATACCCTATATACTCAAGTATAAGCCGACCCGAATATAAGCCGAGGCCCCTAATTTCACCCCAAAACCCAGGAAAAGTTATTGACTCGACTATAAGCCTAGGGTGGGAAATACATCATCCCCCCATGTCATCATCCAGACCCCCGTCATCATCCCCCCCTTCATCATCACCGCCTGTCAATCCCTTCATCAGTGGTCTTCAACCTGCAGATCTCCAGATGTTGCAAAACTACAACTCCCAGCATGCCATCGGCTGTCCGGGCATGCTGGGAGTTGTAGTTTTGAAACCTCTGGAGGTCCGCAGGTTGAAGACCACTGTGGCCTTCGTCATCATCCAGACCCCCCCTTTAGTTTTCTATTCACCTCCCCTTGGTGGTAAGGAAGGGTGAGCTGGTCCGAGCCATCTATGCTGCAGGGACCGTCCGGTGGGGAGGGTTAGTCGTTCCGGGCTGTCCATTTTCACCGGGGGGGGGGCCCTCTTCTCCGCGCTCCGGGCCTGCCCCGGACTAGGGACGTTGCCTTGACGACACCGAACCGGGACGTTCATGCGTGTCTCTGTGCGTTGTCGTCAAGGCAACGTCACTAGTCCGGGGCTGGCCCGGAGCGTGGAGAAGAGGGCCCCCCCGGTGAAAATGGACAGCCCGGAACAACTAACCCTCCCCACTTGACGGTCCCTGCAGCATAGATGGCCCGGACCAGCTCACCCTTCCTTACCACCGAGGGGAGGTGAGTAGAAAACTAAAGGGGGGTCTGGATGATGACGAAGGCCGCAGTGGTCTTCGACCTGCGGACCTCCAGAGGTTTCAAAACTACAACTCCCAGCATGCCCGGACAGCCGATGGCTGTCCGGGCATGCTGGGAGTTGTAGTTTTGCAACATCTGGAGGTCTGCAGGTTGAAGACCACTGAGAAGGGATTGACAGGCGGAGAGTTCACTCGAGTATAAGCCGAGGGGTGCGTTTTCAGCACGAAAAATCGTGCTGAAAAACCCGGCTTATACTCGAGTATATACGGTATATTATTCTTGCACAGATATAGTCTTCTGCTGTCTGTGTCCATCCCTGACAATAAGATCTCATTGACACAACCAATACCCTCTGTTCCCATTATAAAGGAAACCATTATGACAGTACAGGACCTGTCAAGCGATGGACACCAATGATTCCACAACAGACCCCATTTACTTATAATAGGGTCTGCTGCATTCTGACGTGGTGCCTATTTGAGAATAGCGCTGCATACTGCTGTTTCTGGGAGAGAAAAAATTATGTTTTTTCTTTTATTTTAAAATTTTTTTTTTTTTAAACCTGAATAACCCCTTAAAGTCCCACACCTGATCTAACCAGTAATGCCCACAAAATACCTCTCAGAAATTCCAACTCTGAGGCACATTTGCATAGGCTCCATCCTTCTGAAGCTCTCTTGCTGGGACATTTCCAGAAACAGCCTTTGGCTGGCTGGGCAGTTCCATAACAATGAATGGTGCAGAGTTGTAATACCACATAAAACCTGAGACAGGTGGGGTGGTGTTGACATGTATGTGAATTCCAGTTTACACAGTACACTGTGTATTCTTGATCCTCTGCTGTGTTTCTGTTTTCCACCACATCATGCTGTGTATCAATTTTCAAAACCTGTGCAGAGGAAAAGTTGCCCAGTTGCCCATAGCAACCAATCAGATCGCTTCTTTCATTTTGCAGAGGCCTTGTTAAAAATGAAAGAAGCGATCTGATTGGTTGCTATGGGCAACTGGGCAACTTTTCCTCTGGACAGGTTTTGATAAATCTCCCCCAGGAAACTTTTTCTAGGTGGAAATTTCCAGCCATTTATCTACAGGATTTTCAGTGAATTCAATGATAAATAGGTCGGGTTGTGAAACCACGCCCCTTCTTGTGTCGGACCACACCCATTTTCAGCTTTTCACAGTGCAATGTTTAGTTTGTCAGATTTTCCTGGCGCAGACACTGCACCAAAATAACCCGACAAAAAATGGTCGGTTTTAGCGTAGTAAATGAGGGCCAGTGTGTGTTAACCTGGAGTAGGGCTTGTATGTCTTTATAGGAAACACTTTTGAGAAAAATGCACCATTTTCTTTTACACTTACGTAGACACTAACAAATAAGTAAATGTTTTCATATGGCCACTTTTTGAATACATTTACATGATTTACAAAAGGTGCTCAGATACTAAAACATAAATGAAACACTTTATCATCCCTACCATCTATCTAGCTATCTATCATCCCACTATCTCTCTGTCTCACTCTCTCTTCTATCAAACACCTCACATCTATTATCTATCTATCTATTTCCTATTTTGTATTACTGTTGTTTTGAACAATTCAGTGTTTTGGCACAGAACCAGAGCCTTGTGTTTTCCCATGTTCAGGTTTTTAATTGCAACAATTGAATGCACAGTAGAAAGGAGTAACTCACTTGAAGATCCCTCAGCACTTCCAGACACATCAGTAGATATAAAACACAAGCTTTTATTTTATCTTCTTAAAAAACAGCAGGATAGCAAATCATGTTAAAAACATGGACCGACGTTTTTCGGATGTGTAGCCTTTCTCAAGGTCTGCAGACTTTGAGAAAGACTACACAGCCGAAACACGTCGGTCCATGTTTTTAACATGATTTGCTACCCTGCTGTTTTTTAAGAAGATAAAATAAAAGCTTGTGTTTTATATCTACTGATGTGTCTGGAAGTGCTGAGGGATCTTCACTCCAAGTGAGTTACTCCTTTCTACTACGTACCTTGTCCACGGCAGCAACGCCCTGACAGCACCTGGAACAATCAGGAATCAAGGCAGCTACAACTTGCTTTGAAAAGGTGAGTGGACCTTTCCTTCTTTTTGCTTAATTGAATACACAGCCTGAAACAGATCATAAATGAAGACTTTGCATAAAGAAACAACTGAAACTTCTCCTCTTTTCAGATCCATTTCTGTCTTTGTATTCAATAATTGCAATGTAATCCTGAATGTGTGAACACATCCTAATGAAAGTTTGCATTATGATTAAGGAATTGCACAATTGACAATGTACTGTAATTCTTAGCAAAGTATAGAAGCCACTGAAACTATACAACTTTAGCTGTCAGGGCATTTTGAGGGTTGTAGTTTTGCAACAGCTGGAGAGCTACAGGGTGGGGAACACTAATATACAGAACTAGAGGCAAAACATGAAAGTCCAGAGCCCCCAACCAACCAAACATATGCTATTTCTAATAATGGTGTCATGTTTTATGACAGGGGAGTATTTAGCCCCCAACAGATTCCAGGGCCTGCCTGGTTTTGCCTGTTGTTAGTATTATAGAGTATATCAAGGATATATAAGGCATACAATAGTTGCGTTCTTCCAAGAACAGCACCAAGCCTGTCTCAGGATGTCAGTGGTATTACAACTTGGCTTCATTCATTTCAAAGGAACTGAGCTGCAGTACCACAAACTGAGGATGGAGCTGTTTTTGGAAGAAAGTTTTTTTATATATATATATATATATATATATATATATATATATATATATGTCCATCAAGTTCAACCAATGAAGGGAGAAAATGGATGAAGAAAGGGTATAGGTGGATTAACTGGAGGGATGTCATTTTGGCATTTCTACATGTGCATTCTTGTTATTTTGTTCTAGGAACATATTTAAACCTGTTTTGAAGCCCACAACCATTCCTGCTGTGACCAGTTCCTGAGGCAGACTGATCCATAAATTCACAGTTTTTATGATTCAGAAGGCTTGTCGTCCCTGGACACTTAACTTTTTTTTCCTCCAGTCAGAAGGAGTTTTCCCCCATATTTTTTATACAGTTTATTTATATACTTAAATAAGTTGATCATATCCCCTTAAGGTTCATTTTGCATGACCCCTTTTAATATTATTATGAGGCTAAAAGGATAAAGCAGAGTTGCTAATTCCCCATGCCATAGTATACAGTCAAAGTTTTACTGCTTAATTCTCATTACTAAAATAAAGTACAAGAAAAACTGATTCCAAAACATGTTTTTTATTGATAGCATTGTGTCTACATCATTCTTGTTACTTTAACACATCAATGTTTGGTATCGTCAGTGTTTTGATTTACAAAAGGTGTAATTCTAGAAACAGTTGGCAATGCATTATCAATATAAAAATATATATAAATAAATAGGCTGAGGCATTAAACTGTTAGCTGTGGAAGCTCAGGATCCTGATGGTAGTGGTTGAAGAGGATGTTGTAGACAGCGCTGATCAGGGAAGTGACTGTGAATTTTGCTTGGAGCAGAATCCTACCACCCCTTCAACAGGGCAAACTTTTCATTTTTGTTACCCGGGTTCCACTGACACTTCAGTTTAAAAAAAGAAAGGGGAGAAGGTGTATTTCTAGGATCATCCGATGAGTTTCATTTAAGCCTTGACCAAAGCTTGGAACTCTGTAAAAAAAATAGAAGAAATGCATACATGAGAAAACAAATCAGTAATAAAACTTAATGCCTTGCATTGATACTATCAGAATGCTCCTCCTCGAAGAACTTGAGGTCTTCTGACCACCATTCTGCAAGCTAGGGGGTAAGCAGCAGCATCCAAGAGTAGAATAAATAGGCGGATGCCCATGTGTGTGGCTCTGTTAAAATCTATGGGAATTATGGAAATCGCCACAGAAGCATCCGGTAGCTATATGTATGAATGTTCCCTTTAGGTGATTCCCTTATATGTTGTAGTGTGATCTAATAGAGTAGTCATAAATAGGCATCTACTGTAATAACTATAGAAGGATATACTATGGAAAACCCCATTGTAAGTAATAAATTATTCATGTTTCTCAGAAGGAGACTTTGACTTATTTACCGTCAACTCCAATTTTGCCATCACCATCTGAGTCACCAGCTGACAGGAAGGCCTTGGTTTCAGCATCAGTCAGTTCTCTGGCATTAGCGCTGAAGTTCTTCAGGAACAGTCTGGACATGAGAAGGGACACAGTCAGAATGTAGTAGAGGAAACATATACTGCCATTACTATATAGACCCCTGAGAGTGGAGAGTCCAAGGGAACCAAACTCCACATTTATTGCCATCCCCCCTCTTCTTATTTAGGTGGTCATAGCATTACTCACTTCAATTCCTCTTCCTCAATGTAGCCACTCTTGTCCTGATCCAGGATTTCAAAGACTTTCTTGACATCAGCCTGGGACTTGCTGCTCAGACCGGACTGGGTGAAGAAAGTTTTGTAGTTGAAGTTGCCTGTATGGAAAGAATTAGGGTATTAGATAGATAGATATGAGATAGATAGATAGATAAATATGAAATAGATAGATAGATATGAGATAGATAGATAAATATGAGATAGATAATAAATAGATAGATATATAGATAAATATGAAATATATACATATGAGATAGATATGAAATAAACATAAAAATATGAAATAGATAGATATGAAAAATATAGACAAATATGAAACAGATACATATGAGATTGATAGATAGATAAATATGAAATAGATAGATATGAGATGGATAGATAGAAAGATAGACAAACAGTTCAGCACTCCCAAGTAGCATGAATTCAAGCAATTGTATTTAAATTTTTAAATTTGAGCTTTTATTTTTATTCCCAAGCTATTTTGTGTGACTTCATGTTTGTTAAAGGCCTTGTATTAATTTAAATGATGTCCTGCAAAACATATATATATATATATATATATATATATATATATATATATATATATTGTTAAGAAACTAGACCTCCTTTTCAGCTTTAACTATCTGGCTGTAGTATTTGCTCCAAAGCTTGTTAGACATTTACTATGTAATAATGTAAATGTCTAACCTATAAATAACCTCTAAACCACAGCAAGAATCAGGTATGTTTGCAGTGTGTAATAGCAGTTATCCTCTCCTCCACCAGAGGGCACTGCGACATATGACTTCTAACTTGACCCAATGTCCTTGCTACATTTGCCTGGAAGATGAGGAATGATGATAGACCAAGGCACTGATAACTGATAGTACGTTACCTTCAGCATTCTTGATGGCAGAAGCGATGTCAGCGTCACTGAGGATACCAGAGAAAGCCATTTTTTTTTATCTGCTAAGAGATAAATGATGAATTAGACATTTTAAACCTTTTTCGTAATATTGTAACATTTATGACGAAATGCAATTAAATCTTTTATCACAAAGTATTTCAGAATATCATGTACAATACTTCTGCAAAAGGCATAGAGCTGAATAGGAGCATATGACTCCTTGTGCATATTCTACTGCATCAACCATTTGCAATAATATAACAACACTTCCATGACTTAACACATAAAAAAAAAAAAAAAAAAGCAACATGGAGGGGCGCACTAAGAAAGCAGGGAGAACCCCCCTTAAAAACAACATAAAATTTCTAGCATTGGTTGGAAGAGCAGTGTCTGTTTCTCCAGACATTCTCTTTGAGGAAACAATCCAGGTTCACAATGCGCACAACGTGTTGCTGGCGATGAAGTATAGAGCCGATAACCAGAGTAGATTGCTGCTGGCCCATAAAAAAGTTATCCCTTTGCAATAACTGTAGTCCAAAAATTATAGAAGATCTCCTTCCAGTATGATCCTTTTCCTTGCATGAAAACAGTCTTATTCGTCCACATTGGACCAAGGTAGAATCCCAGAGCTTGAGCATGAGGAGAGCACGTAACTCACTCACCTTGGTGACTTTCCTGAGAAGAAAATCTGTGACTTGTGCCTTCCCTCCATGGGACGCAGCTTATATACCCACCAAACACCACCCTCAGACCATATACAGAAGCACAGGAGACCCTGTCACAGAGCAATTCTTCCTAAGCTGGGCTGTAAAACCTGCTGGCTAATGACTTGGTTATTTATACACTACTTGGAATTTCAATGAAGGTTTGGTCAACAATATTGTATCAGAATCTGGTGGGCTGGATCCCACTCCTTTCATGGTCTTCCCATTGCACAGTATACAAGTGCATGTGGTGTTAAACACTGTAGCAAGCACCTCGGAGTGCACAGGACACTGGGTACCATCATTTTACATGGTTAAATGTTAGAAGAAGAATATATTGACAGACGCATTACAACTCAATGCCAGGTTGCTTAGAGTTTTATTGCTTCTTGCAGCTTGCTACATTATAGCTAATATAAGCTGTAAGCTAATAACAATAATAATATTTATTTATATACCGAAAACTTATTCTGCAGCACTTTACAATGTTGAGGGTACAAATAAAGACAAGAATCAGACAATTACAATATTACACACTAAATATTCAAACAAGAGGAGTGAGTACTACAATAATAGTACAGTTCAGTGTCTACAGTGATGTCAACCACACTACAATTCCAGAATACTCTGACAGCCATAGGAAGACATCTGCTCTAAATTCTGGAAACAACAGTAGTCAATAATAAAAAAAAATAATAATATATATATATATATATATATATATATATATATATATATATATATATATTAAATTTGAGTAGCTGTATTAGTCCAGTGATGCAGATTTGCTTTGGACTTGATAAAGGGAGGAATCGCGAAAGCTTGTCTCTAGAAAATTCTGTTAGTCCAATAAAAAAGTTATTACAAGATACTGAAACATTTTTTGATTTGCATCTATATATATATATATATGATTTTTAAAGGGGTACTCTGCTGCTCAGCGTTTGGAACAAAATGTTCCGAATGCTTAGAGCTGGTGCCGGGAGCTCGTGATGTCATAGCCCTGCCTCTCATGATATCACACCCCACCCCCTCAATGCAAGTCTATAAACTTGCATTGAGTGGGTGGGGTGGGGCGTGATGTCATGAGAGGCGGGGCTATGACATCACAAGCTCCCGGCGCAAGCTCTAAGCATTCTGAACATTTTGTTCCAAACACTGAGCAGCTGAGTACCCCTTTAACCCTCCTGATTGTTTGTACAACTGGACTTACAGTGGTCTGACAGCTGCTCTGCATGCATCTACAAAGAACTTCTTCTAAAGAAAGGCAGAAAGGAGAACTTAGTTAAAAGGGTATTCCAACTTTAAAAACTAAACCCCTATTAAGAGGATTGCAGGGGTCTAATTGTGATCTTGGAAACAGGGATATTAGTCTTCTGTCAGTATAGCTTGACTTACTGTACTGTGTCTATAGCAGTGCCAAGGTACAGCACTTGGCTATATCTGGCTATATACAATGAATGGACCTCTGTCTGTATCAGGAACTGTCCAGAAAAGGAGCAAATCCCCATAGCAAAACTCTCCTCCTCTGAACAGTTCCTGACAGATTTGTAAATTAATTCTATGTAATCAACCTTTAGCCTTCCAGTACTTATCAGCTGCTGTATGCTTCAGAGGAAGTTGTGTAGTTCTTTCCAGTCTGACAACAGTGCTCTCTTTTTACGCCGAGCGCTCCGGGTCCCTGCTCCTCCCCAGAGCGCTCGCGGCGTTCCTCTCTCTGCAGCGCCCCAGTCAGACCCGCTGACCGGGAGCGCTGCACTGACATTGCCGGCGGGGATGCGATTCGCATAGCGGGACGCGCCCGCTCGCGAAGCGCGTCCCAAGTCACTCACCTGTCCCGGTCCCCGGCTGTCACGTCCTGGCGCGGTTGCAGCTCCGCTCCTTAGGGCGCGCGCGCCAGCTCTCTAAGATTTAAAGGGCCAGTGCACCAGTGATTGGTGCCTGGCCCAATCAGCCTAATTAGCTTCCACCTGCTCCCTGTCCATATTACCTCACTTCCCCTGCACTTCCTTGCCAGATCTTGCTGCCTTGTGCCAGTGAAAGCGTTTAGTGTTGTCCAAAGCCTGTGTTCCAGATCTCCTGCTATCCTCATTGACTACGAACCTTGCCACCTGCCCCGACCTTCTGCTACGTCTGACCTTGCCTCTGCCTAGTCCTTCTGTCCCACGCCCTCTCAGCAGTCAGCGAGGTTGAGCCGTTGCCGGTGGATACGACTTGGTTGCTACCGCCGCAGCAACACCATCCCGCTTTGCGGCGGGCTCTGGTGAAAACCAGTAGTAACCCTAGAACCGGTCCACCGACACGGTCGACGCCAATCCCTCGCTGACACAGAGGATCCACATCCAGCTAGCCGAATCCTAACAGTAGATCCGGCCATGGATCCCGCTGAGGTGCCGCTGCCAAGTCTCGCTGACCTACCCACGGTGGTCGCCCAGCAATCGCAGCAAATTACCCAACAAGGACAGCAGCTGTCGCAGTTGACCGCCACATTACAGCAACTTCTGCCACTGCTACAGCAGCAACCATCTCCTCCGCCAGCTGCTGCACCTCCTCCGCAGCGAGTGGCCGCTCCTAGCCTACACTTGTCGTACTCTCGCTTCCGAATTATCTTGGAATAACGAGGCTCTCTGCGCGACCTTTAAAAAAGGCCTATCCAGTAACATCAAGGATGTGCTGGCCGCACGAGAGATTCCTGCCAACCTGCAAGAACTTATCCATTTGGCCACCCGCATTGACATGCGTTTTTCTGAAAGACACCAGGAGCTCCGCCAGGAAAAAGACCTTGATCTCTGGGCACCTCTCTCACAGTATCCTTTGCAATCTACCCCTGTGCCTCCCGCCGAGGAGGCTATGCAAGTGGATCAGTCTCGCCTGACCCATGAAGAGAGGACTCGCCGTAGGGATAAAAATTTATGTCTGTACTGCGCTAGTACCGAACACTTCTTGGTGGATTGCCCTATTCGCCCTCCACGTCTGGGAAACGCACGCACCCAGCTCACGTGGGTGTGGCGTCTCTTGGTACAAAGTCTGCTTCTCCACGTCTCACTGTGCCCGTGCGGATTTCTCCTTCTGCCAACTCCTCCTTCTCAGCCACGGCCTTCTTGGACTCTGGTTCTTCTGGAAATTTTATTCTGGCCTCTTTGGTGAATAAGTTCTGCATCCCGGTGACCCGTCTCGTCAAGCTGCTCTACATTTCCTCGGTCAACGGAGTGAAATTGGACTGCACTCTGCGTTACCGCACAGAACCCCTGCTCATGAGCATTGGACGGCATCACGAAAACATTTTACTTTTTGTTTTGCCCAACTGCACCTCCTGAAGTCCTCCTTGGTCTGCCATGGCTCCAACGCCACTATCCTACCCTTGATTGGACCACCGGGGAGATCAAGAGCTGGGGTGCTTCTTGCCATAAAAAATGCCTCACGTCTGCTCCCAGTCCCGTCAGTCAAACCTCAGTGTCTCCTCCTTTACCTGGTCTCCCCAAGGCCTATCAGGACTATGCTATGTCTCCTCCTCATAGCCCCCTTCCTGGTAACACTTTGCCCCGTGACCAGCTTCACCCTCTTCCCCCTCCCCACTCCCACGCCTTCTGGTTTGCCTGCTGTTGATGAGGTTTCCCGGGACTTCTCCACCATCTGGAAAGAGACTCAAAAATCCCTCATACAGGCCTCATCCCGGATGAAGAAACATCCCGACAAAAAGAGGGGGAGACCTAAGGGGGGGGGGGGGGTACTGTTACGCCGAGCGCTCCAGGTCCCTGCTCCTCCCCAGAGCGCTCGCGGCGTTCCTCTCTCTGCAGCGCCCGGTCAGACCCGCTGACCGGGAGTGCTGCACTGACATTGCCGGCGGGGATGCGATTCGCATAGCGGGACGCGCCCGCTTGCGAATCACGTCCCAAGTCACTCACCTGTCCCGGTCCCCGGCTGTCACGTCCTGGCGCGGGCGGGTCCGCCCCGACCTTCTGCTACGTCTGACCTTGCCTCTGCCTAGTCCTTCTGTCCCACGCCCTCTCAGCAGTCAGCGAGGTTGAGCCGTTGCCGGTGGATACGACCTGGTTGCTACCGCCGCAGCAAGACCATCCCGCTTTGCGGCGGGCTCTGGTGAAAACCAGTAGCAACCCTAGAACCGGTCCACCGACACGGTCCACGCCAATCCCTCGCTGACACAGAGGATCCACATCCAGCTAGCCGAATACTAACATCTCTGCTGCCACCTCTGTCCATGTCAGGAACTGTACAGAGTAGAAGCAAATCCCCATAGCAAACCTTTCCTGCTCTGGACAGTTCCTGACATGGACAGAGGTGTCAGCACTGGTGTCAGACTGAAAAGAACAACTCAACTTCCTCTGTAGTATACAGCAGCTGATAAGTACAGGAAGAATTAAGATTTTTTTAATAGAAGTAGTTTACTAATCTGTTTAAAGGGGTACTCCGGTGGAAAACACTTTTTTTTATCAACTGGTGCCAGAAAGTTAAACAGATTTTTAAATTACTTCTATTAAAAAATCTTTATCCTTTCAGTACTTATTAGCAGCTGTATATTACAGAGAAAGTTCTTTTGTTTTTGGATTTTTTTTTTTTCTGTCCACAGTGCTCTCTGCTGACACCTCTGTCTGTTTCAGGAACTGTCCAGAGCAGCATATGTTTGCTATGGGGATTTTCTCCTGCTCCAGACAGTTCCTGATGCAGACAGGGGTGTCAACAGAGAGCACCGTGGACAAAAAAAAAAAAAAAAAGAAATCCAAAAAGAAAATAACTTTTTCCGTAGTATATAGCAGCTAAGAAGTACTGAAAGGATAACAATTTTTTTATAGAAGTAATTTACAAATCTGTTTAACTTTCTGGCACCAGCTGATTAAAAATATATATATTTAAAGAGTACCCCTTTAATTTACAGGCACCAGTTGATTTGAAAAAAATAGTTTTCCACCGTGCACCCCTTTAAGAAGTTTTCCAGACCTTTCCAGAAAATTGATGGCCTAGCCTTAGAATTCTCCATCAACATCAGACAGAAGGGAACCTTTACTGATCAGTGTCCCCTTCATTGATTACCAGGCACAAATCTATAATTTTAGCAGTGTCTGTGCCTTGTATTACAACTCAGAGCATCTAACTATCATTCAATTGGGACTGAACTGCAATACTAGACACAGCCACTGCTATAAGGATGGAGCTGTGCATGGTAAACAATGAAGGGGATGTGGGGTCCGTGACAGTGCAACAGTTGAAACCCCACAGATCTGATATTGATAACTTAATCATCTCTTTTTTAGTCCTGAAGAACACCTTTAAAGAGGTAATCTGGCAGTAGGATGTGTATATATATATATATATATATATATATATATATATATATATATATTTTTTTTTTTTTAACTATGCCTATTCTGTTAGCTATATAAAAAAAAAAAAGAACTTTTATTTATCTCCGCACTCCTCCGGTATCCTGCTCCAGGCCTCTGATGCGATTTTCTTCTTGGTGCCAGGGGTTGATCGGTCACAGTGCAGCACAGCGAATCGCTGGCCACAGGGGTGTCCCATCTCAGCCAGTGAATGGTTAAGCAGCAGTGTAACATATTGAGCCCCGGCACTATGAGCCCCAATGCATGGTCCGCTTCCATCATAGATAAGCTACTGAGGGAAGAGGTCCATTTAGTCTGCAGTATTAAATGAACACCAGCTATAGTGTTGGCTGAACTGCACTTTGGGGTGTAGTAATGCTGGCTTTATCATTACTTTGACTTCGATTGAATACATTTCTAGGGAACTTCCATACATGACGTTCATACTAAACAATTTTTACAGCTCATTTACTTAAAGGGGATCTCCGGAGGGTAAACATGTTTTCACATCAACTGGTGCAAGAAAGTTAAACAGATTAATAAATTACTTATATTTAAAAATCTTAATCCTTCCAGTATTTTTAGGTACTGTATACTACAGAGGAAGTTGTGTAGTTCTTTCCAGTCGGACTACATTACTCTCTGCTGACACCTCTGTCCGTGTCAGGAACTGTCCAGAGCAGGAGAGGTTCACTATGGGGATTTGCTCCTTTTCTGGACAGTTCCTGACACAGACAAATGAGTCAGCAGAGAGCACTGTGGTCAGACTGGAAAGAACTACACAACTTAAAGGGGTATTCCAGGCAAAACCTATTTTTATATATATATCAACTGGCTCTGGAAAGTTAAACAGATTTGTAAATTACTTCTATTAAAAAATCTTAATCCTTCCAATAGTTATTAGCTTCTGAAGTTTTCTGTCTAACTACTCAATAATGATGTCACGTCCCGGGAGCTGTGCATTATGGGAAAATATCCCCATAGGAACTGCACAGCTCCCGGGACGTGAGTCATCAGAGAGCAGTTAGACAGAAAATAACAACTCAACTTCAGAAGCTAATAACTATTGGAAGGATTAAGATTTTTTTATAGAAGTAATTTACAAATCTATTTAACTTTCCGGAGCCAGTTGATATATAAAAAAAAGTTTTGGCCTGGAATACCCCTTTAATCTGGAGTATACAGCAGCTGATAGGTACTGGAAGAATTAGGATTTTTAAATAAAAGTAATTTACAAATCTGTAATACTTTCTGGCACCAGTTGATTTGAAAACATTATTTTTTTTTCTTCAGTAGTCTCCCTTTAACAAAACTAGTGTTATTGCATTCATTAAATAATGCACAACAATTAAGTGTGATGCTCAGGGCAATGAGGCAGATGACAGGTTAACTAAAAGAGTGTACATAAAATAGAATAATCCAATTAATGTGGTGGACTATATTGTAGCTGTGTGATGCCATTCATACATAGAGAGGCCCATTGGATGTATTTTCAACACTTTCTTATGAAGTGGTGAAATGAGCTGTGTATTCTCTCACTGAAGCGAATCTCATGTCCCACCATGCAGGGTCTATGCACATTGTACATTAGCCCTTAGTCCAGTTGATCTTCCTCTCTCCAACGTTGCCTACTATTGCTGAGAATGTGCTGACCAGGACCTCCTGTCCGAGACAGCTGCTTCCATTCATTTTACTATAGGCTCCTACTTTCTGGTGTAGAGCACTGCAATAGTCATATTATGGGCCCCACCTTTTTAAAATAGCAAGTCCAACAACTGTGCAGGGGACCATGAGGAGTATGTCATAAATCCACAGCTCATAAATGTCACCAGGAGAATCAGAGACATTCTAAGCACAATAGGGGAGATTCATCAAGCAGATTTTCTAATATGCATGTGTATTGACACAATTGTTACACGAGGTAATGTTTATACACACTCAACCCAAAGGTAAAGGGAGACATTTTTCAGCAACATTTATGAATTTATTAATACATTTTGTGCAAATAATTGGTGCACTGCTTAAAAAAAATAAGAAAAAAAGAAAACATCAGAAATAATAACCCTCGCCCCAAAGTCTGCATCTTGCATAGCAAGGCTATATTCACATGGCCTAAATTTTGTAAAAATTTTGTGAAATTTTCCAGCTCAACCTTCTGTGCGCAGCAAGCATTGATTCATCAGTCGGCTCTAGGACCACTGGGAAATACACCGTCTCCATAGACAGCAATGTATTTCAGAGGGGATTCCGCTAAAAAAATTGACATTTAAATTTCCACACTTGATATTTCCGGTGTAGAAATTCAGCTATGTACATAATGCAGTAGAATCCCCCCCCCCCCTCCCCCCCCCCCCAAAAAAAATACGACTGCATCAAAATTCCACCGTGTGGAATGAGAATCAGAAATCAGACATACAGTTATGTTCTATGTCCACTGATCATGCATAACATTAAAACCAATGACAAATAAGGAGAATAATCATCATTTAATTTTTTTTTGACTAATGGTGCCTGTCAGGAGGTGGGATGCATTAAGCTGCATTGAAACAGATACAGGGGATAAGATGTCTGATCGCTGGGTCGGACACCCCAGTCATCCGGTGCACAGGGCAAACTCTGCTCCATGACGGATGACGGACCACCACTGCCATCACGCCCCCTCCATTCATGTCTATGGGAGGAGGTGTGATGGCTATGTACTAGCCGTCACACCCCATCGCATATACATGGATAGAGGGGGCGGGGCATGATGTCACAAACACGGAAGCTTCCATGTTCAGAATGTCGCAGTGCCAGCCTAGGGATTGCAGGGGTCTAAGCGGCCAGACCGCCCCATGATCAGATGTCTAATTCCCTATCCTTTAGATAGGGGATAAGATGTCTAGGGGCAGAGTACCTCTTTAAGATGATGTGTAAGACTTAAAAGAAATGGTTATAAGGATAAGCATAAGAATCTGATTCATACTGATCAGGGCAAAATTATGATGGCTAGGGGACTGGGTCAGAGCATCTCCAAAATAACAGATCCTGTGTGGTGTTTCTAGATTGCAGTGGTTAGTATCTATCAAAAACAATTTAGGGAAGGACAACAAGTGAGTACAGTTTAAGTCTGGCCTTAATATTCCCTAATGGCAGTAGCTTCTTTCATCAGGATAATCCCTCGGCGACACTGTAAAAATTGTTTAGTAATGAGGCATATGAAAAAGAGATAAAGGTATTGGTTTGGCCTCCAAATTCCCCAGTTCGCAATCCAGTTGATCATCTGTGGGATGTGCTGGAAAAACAAGTCTAATCCATGGAGGCTGCACTTTACAATTTACAGGACTAAAAGGATCTGCTGCTTCCATCTTGGTGCCAAATACCAAAAGACTTCTTCAGAAGTATTATGTAGTCCATGCCTCAATGGGTTAGAGCTGTTTCATAGCGTAGGAGGGATCTACACAACATTAGGCAGATGGTCTATCTATCTATTTATCTATCTATGTACACAATAAGTATAAGCCTCCGGTTTTCTCCAGTGCAGTGGATACTTTCCACTCCTTGGTGAAACGGGAGCTGGAGAAGATTCGGGCTAATCCATCTCCTAGGCCACACAAGTTGACACATGTCCAAAATCTAGCTTTACAGGGACTGATCCATGACTACAATCTTATTATCAAACCCACCGATAAAGGCAGGGAAACAGATACAGGGGATACAGGTTGTGGTTATGGATCGGTCCAAGTACATTTCTGAGGTGTTAAGACAGGTATCAACTTACTCTGCTCTCAGACAAGATCCACGTCCATCTATTGAACACAAAAGGAAGCTTATTCTTCTGGTCTCATTGATGAACCCTTGCATCAATATCTGGTAGTGTCACACCCTAAAACTCCACTCTTATACATCCTTCCAAAAATCCATAAGACACTAGTGGACCCTCAGGGTAGACCCATTGTCTCCGGGAGAGATTCGGTCACTAGTCACATCTCCATTTTCCTGGATCAGGTCCTTAGGACCCATGCAATAGCGGCAAAATCATACATTAGTGACACTACAGACTTTTTGGTGCAGTTACAACAGGTGTCCATCAATGAGGAAGTTATTCTTTCAACACTAGATATATCTAGTCTGTTTACATCTATACCACACGAACAAGGTATTCAAGCTGTACATGAAGCCATAATATGTTTATACTTCCATCAAAAAGAAGCCTCTTGCACACTCCTGTGTATTAGAGCAAAAGACCAACTTGTTTTGTGTCACAGATCATATTTAACGGAGAAACTGTCAACTGCAATTTATGTTCCAAACTGATGACACTGTTAGATGCTGTCAGGATCAGAAGACACAAATGGTACCTTTTATAGATCTTTTATAGTGCTTCTGGTGTAAAGAAACAAAGAGGCATTCCAAAGTCTGTGAGGTGCTGAGGGCTAGAAAACCTGCTCACTCCCCTCCTATCCCTGTCCCTGCTTGATTGACAATCAGCTAGAAGCCAAGCCCTGTGTCCAAATCCCCAATCCCTGTGTCCAAATTGCAGGAATTAGATTTTGAAATAGGGCTTTGCTACCAGCTGAAATGAATGGCATCCGCTGCTCCCCACCATGATAAACATCAGCATCCCGTTCTGGTGAGAGGCAAAACACAATATGAACCTAGCCTAACAGAGGTGGTCCAAAGTAGGGTCCCCTCGTTCTCTCTATAAGCTTCATATGTCCTAATACTCTTACTAAGTCTTTCTAACCATGGTGTTCCTTTTCATTATATGTCTATCATCATGACATATCTATGGATTTTTATATATGTGTATTTAAGCAAATAGTATTCTACAGATTTTTTTATGCAGCTTTTTGGACTAGTACTTACCTATAATATAAAAGTTTAAAATGATTACAACCTAATATAGGCAGGAGGCAGACATAAACAGGGCTTATGTAGAAAGTATTAGAAGATATGTGTCCTAGTAATTTATAGAGCACACATTCTGTTTCTGTAAAAATCAACCAGTAAACTATGATTTTTTGTAGCTCAATCCCTGACATACTGCAGAATCTAATAAGTAATAGAAATTTTTTATGAAATATGGGTATTCCCTTCTCAAACATTTATGGCATATACTCTGGGACCCATCAATGCCACCAAGCCCCTGACCATTTGGTCCACTTTACAAGTGCACAGCTTGCCCTTTTGGTATGTCCACTCCTGATGGATACACAGAATACAGAGTTTGTCCCTTTTATCACTTCTGCTTTCATCATTTGCTCTGATCATGGTTAGAACAATCTGCTACCCCATAGTTAAAGGGGTATTCCAGGATTTTTTTTTTATTTGACTATGCTACAGTGGTTGTAAAGTCAATGTAGTTCATGATATAGTGTCTGTACCTGTGTGTGATGGTTTTCTCACAATTCTTATGTGATTTTCACCCCAATATTTATTTTTAACAGCATACAAAATGACTGCTGTGGTCGAGACCTGACCTCACTAGTCAGCTGATGACAGGCACCCTGATTGAAAACCACAGGTCTTTTGAATGGATGCAACATTTATGTTTCAATTGGTGGGGTGGCTGATGTGTGGGAGGGAGGAAAATGGAATTATGGGATTTGTAGGCAAAGAAGAAAACTCGCACAGGAAATACCAGTTCACAAAAAGCTAGCCACAGTGTTATGGTAATCTCACAACATAGCCATTTAGCCCCAAGACAAGCGCAGATCCTTCCTAAGCATGTCCAGTACTGTCTGCCAGGTATGTACTAAAATCACCTTATGGTGGATAATCCCTTTAACAGCACTGACAGCCAAGTAACCAAAAGGGACTGTCAGCATAAATTCTAAGACGTTGCAAACATGAATATATTACAATGTAATTCCATTTCATCAATATCCCTGTAAAAGTTAACATTTTTTTTCTACATTTTTCGAAAGGATAGAATATCTTATAGGGGTTTGTCAGGTAAAATTTATTATTGTCCTATTGTCCCCAGGCTGCTTAATATAATAACAAACAATTCAACTGTATTGTCAGGATCAGGGTGCTCTGCCTATGGTGGTGACTCTGCTTTTCCCTAAGGGTACGTTCACAAAAGCAGAGCTACAGCGTATTTTACACTGCAGAGCCGCAGCTGAAGGACCCCTGCATTGTGGCTTTCCATGTGCCTGCTCAGAGCGGCAATACGCCACTACGAGCAGACACAGTGCTATGTGCTCATCACAGCACGCATGCGCAGTATACTCGCACATCGCGGCAGCTCTCGGCCTAGCTCATGGAGCAGGGGGAGCAGCCACGATGTGTGCGAGTACACCGCGCATGCGCGGCAACTCACACATCGCATTGTTTCTGCTCGTAGCGGCGTATTGCCGCTCCGAGCAGCCACATGTCAAGCCACCATGCAGCGGTCCTTCAGCGGCTTATCTGCAGCGTAAAATACGCTGTGGTTCCGCTCGTGTGAACGTACCCTAAAGCTGTAGAGCATAGCTCTACTGCTAGTGGAACTAACAGTGCAGCTGGACAATCACTAGCCAAGGCAGGATACCGCTGTGGCCAGTGATTGGCTGAGCGGCGCAGTGACATCACGTCTACAACTAAAATTGTAGACGTGTTTATAGTGTTTTTTATTTTATTAGGCAGCCTGGGAACAATAGAACAATTGGATAGGGGATAAGATCTCTTAGGGCCGGAGTACCCCTTTAAGGCTGTGAATGTAATTATTCACTGGCTGCAAACTGGAATATCGAAGATGTTGCGAAATCAGACTTCAATAATAATCCTTTATACAAATGTTTTAAGCTTTAGGTACTTACTAAGAACCTGAATATTGTGGGATTGGTAAAACAGCAGATGGCGCTATTGCCCTAAACAAGTTTAGTGTCTACATTTTATACTGAAAGTTGGCTGAATTATAGGGGAATTGTAAGGGATCAATGACAGTATCTGGTTGTGCAATAGGTTGATATTTCATTAGGCCATAGAGAAGAATTCCTCAACCCGGTGTTTCCCAACCAGGGTGCGTCCAGCTGTTGCAAAACTACAACCCCGAGCATGCCCGGACAGCCTTTGGCTGTCCGGGCATGCTAGGAGTTGTAGTTTTGCAACAGCTGGAGGCACCCTGGTTGGGAAACACTGTTTCAACCTGTGGTTCTCCAACTTTTGCAAAATCACAACTCCCATCATGATGGGAGTTGTAGTTTTGCAACAGCTGGAGATCACTGTGTAAGAGGGATGAGTCTGAAAATCTGCTCTTAGCACAGTTTGAGACTATGGGGGAGATTTATCAAAATCCGTCCAGAGGAAAAGTAGTGCAGTTGCCCATAGCAACCAATCAGATCGCTTCTTTCATTTTTTCATTTTTCAGAGGTCTTTTCAAAAATGAAAGTAGTAATCTGATTGGTTGCTATGGGCAACTGCACTACTTTTCCTCTGGACAGATTTTGATAAATATCGCCCATTATATTGGCTGTTTTTGGAGATGTAAAACTTTATTTTGTAACCCTTTTTTCACATTTGGGCCCTTTTTTTTTTTTTTTTTACATTTTAGGGAGCGATTTATCATACCTTGTACAGAGGAAGAGTGAAGCAGTTGTCCATAGTAACCAATCAGATGCCAGCTTAAATTATTATTTTTTTTTTTTTAAAGACCAGTGAAAATGAAAGCTGGCATCTGATTGGTTGCTATCTTTTTCTCAAATAACAGCTATTAGATAATACAATGTGCATATGCTTTTTCTCTGTTGAGTTCCATTGAACTCACTTACTGCAAAAAGTATCTTTTGAGTCATAAAAAAGGATGGCTGAAAAAATGTGTGAACCATGCCTAGGAATGTTAACATTCCCAAAATGTCCTGGGGCGGCGTGGGGGAGGGGGTGCAGGGAAGATGTTGTTACCCTAGGGGCAGATGGCATTAACCCCTTGTATTCGTGACACCAGTGCGTGCCAAGTTACAGTCAACGGTGGCTTTACTGAGGGCAGACAGTTGGTAAAGTCTATATAGTTCAGCCAGGGCCTAAGGAGGTGACCAGTGATGCAGAGATAGTGCTGGACGGAATGACCAAAAATGCATATCACGGTATTTTTGCAAGTTATGGCGGTTCCACGGTATTTATCGGTATTCCCCCCCCCCGAGGAACTAATCATATATGCCCCCAGGCGCTGCTATATTTCTCTAACACCCCCCCCCCCCCTCTCCTCCAGGCCACGGCACCTTAAAATGAATGAAATGCGTCCGCGGCACTTTAAAATGAATGAAATGCGGTCCGTGGCACTTTAATATGAATGAAATGCGGGCCGAGCTTTAAATGAATGAATGCGGGCCGCACTTTAAATGAATGACTTGCGGGCCGCTCTTTAAATGAATGACTTGCGGGCCGCGCTTTAAATTAATGAAATGGGGACTGAGCTTTAAATGGATGACTTGCGGGCCGTGGCGCTGTAAACGATTAAGTTGCAAGCCGGAAGCTCTCACCTCCCCCTGCAAAGCCAGGCTTTTTGCGCTTGCAGAGGGAGGGGACAGCTTGCCGCGGCTCACATCCCATTCATTTAAAGTGTGGCCCGCATTTCATTAATTTAAAGTGCTGCGGCCTGCAAGTCGTTCATTTAAAGCGCCAGCGGCCCGCATTTAATCCACCCTTAATCTAATGGACAGGTTGAGAGGGTGAATCAGATCTTAGGAGACTATCTACGCCATTTCATTTCTGCACGTCAAGACGACTGGGTTGATCTGCTTCCCTGGGCAGAGTTTTCCTACAATCATAAAGATTCCAATTCTACTGGTACTCCACCCTTTTATGTGGTTTATGGACTTCACCCTCACCCTCCTCACCCCTTATCTTCTTCTTCTGGAGTTCCTGCTGTTGATGAACAAGTGCAGAATTTTTCTTCCATCTGGCAGAAGACATGTCGCTGTCTCCTACATGCTACTTCTCGCATGAAATTCCAAGCGGACAAGAAAAGACGTCCTCCTCCTGAATTTTCTCCTGGTGACAAAGTCTGGTTATCAACTAAATATATCCGGTTCAAGATACCCAGTTATAAACTAGGTCCTCGCTATTTGGGTCCCTATAAAGTCAAGAAGAGACTTAATCCTGTGGCCTATTCCCTCCATCTGCCCTCCTCCCTCCGGATCCCAAATCTCTTCCATGTTTCCCTCTTGAAACCAGTCATCTACAACCGTTTTTCTCGAAAGGACATCTCATTTTCTCCCATCTCTGGCACCTCAGATGTTTTTGTTGTTAAGGAGATCTTGGACTGAATTTGTTAGAGGAAAGCATTTCTTTCTTGTAGATTGGGTAGGATTCGGTCTGGAGGAGAGGTCGTGGGAGCCGCAGGACAACATTCAGGACCAGGACCTTCTCAGGAAATTCCTGAACCGCAAAAGGAGGGGGAGACCAAAGGGGGGGGGGGGGGGGGTACTATAACGCTCTGTAACTGTAACATAAGCTCCGGCCGGGGCTGGGATTCACAACGCAGGACGCGCCCGCATGCATATCCCAGCCCGTCACTCACCTTGCTCCACTGCCTCTGTGTGTCAGCTCCGGCGCGCGCGTCCCCGTCTCTTAGTGCGCATGCGTGCTCTGAAATATATAGGGCCAGTGCACCCATAATTAGTGTTTGCACCTGACACCACATTATAAGTCCCTGCACCTCCCACACTTCCCTGCCAGATCATCAGTGCCCCTAGCCTGAGATTGAGCGACCCTTATAGCCTGTTAGCCTTACCTGTGTTTCCAGACCTTCCGCTACATTTAGACTCCGCACCTTTGCTGCCTGTCTTGATCTTCTGCTACGTTTGACTACGCTACTGCCTCATCCTTCGGTACTTCGCCTTGCCCAGCTACCTGTGTGGTCGAGGCGCGTCAGGGGTAGCGACCTGGGTGTAGCCTGCCGCAGCAAGCCCATACTGCCTTGCAGCGGGCTCTGGTGAAGACCAGCCGCACCTTAAATTCCGCTCCCCGATACGGTCTGTGTCATCAGCCACACAGGTTAGAGGCCTGCCGCACCTTAAATTCCGCTCCCCGATACGGTCTGTGTCATCAGCCACACAGGTTAGAGGATCCACATCCAGCTCCGTTACATTGAAGTTTTAAAATCTCAATAAGCACTTTGAAAAATATTTTAAGGGAGGATCAGAATTGGTGGTACTTTTTTTTTATTGTGGTGAGGGTGCGATGAAAGGGCAGATGTTATTACCCTAGGGGCAGATGGCATAAACCCCTTGTGTTCATGATGCCAGGATGTGGTTATCCTCTACACCACCTGAGGTATGGCCACTGGTTCCTGGGCTAGGCACGGGGCAAATAATCACTCCAATGCAAAGTTATGAAACAACAGCAGCTTTACTGAGGCAGACAGAGGGAATAGTCTTTACAGCTCAGTTAGGCCCGAGGAGATTACCAGTGACTTAGGAGACTTGTGTGCTCGCAGGGACTTGTAGTGGACTTGGACTGAATTATACAGACCCATGCTGACTTTAGCAGACTTGACTGACTGGACTATGACTGACTAGACTTCACCCCTGTGGTTGCTTACCAGGCTTTGACATTCACTTGAAGGCGCACTTTGTAATAGAAGCGAGGCTGCATGGTTAGGCCTAGGTCTCTCTTAGGACACCAGCCACTCACAGGTCTTGACTGTACTGTAGCTCAGCAAGGTCTAAACTGAAACTAACTAGCTCCTCCCGTGATTTATAAGGGAGCAATTTGGAGGACTTCCACAGGTCACCACACAAGTCACCTGGTCACTGACACCTTTCCTGGTTATATGACTTGGTAACAACATTTAAAGGCATATGAACATTAGAAAGACAATTCAATAGAGAACATTGGACACTGTTAACCATTTAAGGTACACATAATGAAGGTGGACTCAGGTAACACTGAAATAGAGTCCGCCACACAGGACAGAAAGGGTACCGGAGAGCAACCACATTATATGTTATTGCCTGATTAAATAACCATTTAATATTGTGTTATTTTATTGTTTAATAAAGGAGGTATGTGCAAGGGCCCTGCATTACGCCTCCCCTGAGTCTAGTAAGCAAAAAAATTTAAGTGTATTTAATTCTAACCATCTGGTTCAACCACTTTTCTTTCACTTCTATTGCTCTCTTCTTCTACATTCTTTCCTCTTTTCTTGTACGGATTTAAATAAGGATCCCAATTAGATAGAACCCAAGGACTAAACTTCTTCTTCTTCTTCTTTATTGGTATAGACAAAGGCACTCATTATAAACTGCATCTGTTATGGTCACAGTGCTGAGTTGATAACCGATACACTTTTTGTAACTAGACATTAACATCAACCTGCTTTACCGTAAAGGCAGTCCCCAACATTTTTTACTTTCTACCAATAGGTGGTGCTCTTAGAAGACTTTTAAATAGAGGTCAGGTACTCTGATGGCTGTCATAGTTCCATATAAACCTTAGGATAGTGTTGCTTAACTAGATATACATAATTATGTACCAAGTAGGAGTTGTTGCAATCAAATTATACATTATATGGGTGAATGATGATACAGTGGTCCCTCAACATACGATGGTAATCCGTTCCAAACGAACCATCGTTTGTTGAAACCATCGTATGTTGAGGGATCCATGCAATGTAAAGAATAGGAAATTGTAGTCACCTGTCCCCGCCGCTCCGGACCCATCACCGCTGCCCTGGATGTCGCGCTCCATCGCTGTCGCCGCGTCCCCGTAGTGTCCCCGCCGCACCGGAACGCCTCAGCTGCTTGGGATCGTCGCTCTCACATCGCTGCCATCACGTCACTACGCACGCCGCTCCTATTGGATGACGGGATGGCGTGCGCGGTGAAGTGATGATGGCGATGGAGAGTGCCAGCGATGGAGGGGAACCCGAAGAGGACAGGTAGGAGACCATCACCGGAGCCCACGGGGAATCGTTAACGGCTATCCAGCGGCAGCTGAAGCAATCAGCGCTGCCAGATAGCCGTTTATGCGATGGCCCCGACATACAAAAGCATCGTATGTTGATGCTGCCTTCAACATGCGATGGCTTCTGAGAGGCCATCGCATGTTGAAATTATCGTATTTCAGGGCCATCGTAGGTCGGGGGGGTCACTGTACATGTAAGTGATTACAATATAAGAGCAAAAGTATGAGTTTTGTGTGGAAAACTGTATAGTTGAAAGGAAGCTCTAGTACCCTGTTGGGCGCCTTTAGCTTGGATACAGGATGAGATATGGTCGGGTATGGTGGCATACAGTTTCCATATGCCATCCTGTGGCACATTTGCCCACAGATGTTGCAGCAGGGCCTGTAGATCAAGCATAATCGTAGGTTGCTGAAGCTGGAATTGCAGCTGGTCATTTAAATATTCGATTGATAAAAAATCTGGTGTCCCGGCAGGCCAGGGAAGTGTTGCAATCTGACGGAGGCGTTTGTGAAAAACTCTTGCTGTGTGGACGAGCATGAAGCCGAAATTGCAGATGGTCATTTAAATATTCGATTGATGAAAAATCTGGTGTCCTGGCAGGCCAGGGAAGTGTTGCAATCTGACGGAGGCGTTTGTGAAAAACCGTTGCTGTGTGGACGAGCATTTTCCTGCTGAAAAATAGCAATAAATAGAATTAAGGTGGCACTAACCTCTTTAACAGAAACATATATCTTTTTATCTTCAATTTTCCGTTTACAAAAGAGCAGGGATTTACACAGAATGCCGGGGCGTTTGGGACAGCCGTATTGTGAATAAAGACGCACTTTCTCTTGCCGACACGTTCAAAACACTCCTGCCTTCTGTGTAAATCCCTGGTGTGTTTTGTGTTTCGAAATTGCAGATTTAAAAAAAAATTGTTTCGGCTAAAAGGGTGAGTGCCGCTTTCATTATATTTATTGCTATACCGCTATGTTTGCTCTCTCCGCGAACCAAAGGTGCTGGTCAAGTGTGGTTTTTGACCGCTCAATTGAGTGTTAACTGTAACTTGCCATGTAGTGCTGAAGCTATTTTCTCTCTTTTTATGGATGATCCTGCTGAAAAATGAAAAACAGTCCTCTTGACTGGTGGCTTGTCTGGACATCTGGAGTCAGTCTGTGCATGCCCTCACAAAACCACTGATCACAAAACCTCATAACAGCTTGCTCAGAATGGTCTAAATGGGGAAGATTTGTCAAAGAAAAACACACTGCTTCTTGTAGTCCAATGATGCCTCATCTGAAACTCTGTCAAGTGGGAAAATGTCTTCTAGTGCATTATAGAGTCAGGTCTAGTGGTCAATGATCTCTCACCATGAGGTACACTACCCAAAAGTAGTCTCTGAAAGAGGAAGCACTTTCACACCCTCTTGTGGCAATAACTAGTGTTTTTAATCCAGTGTTTCCCAACCAGTGTGCCTCCAGGTGTCGCAAAACTACAACTCCCACCATGCCTGGACAGTCAAAGGCTGTCCAGGCATGCTGGGAATTGTAGTTTAGCAACATCTGGAGGCACCCTGGTTGGGAAACACTGGTCTAATCAGACCAAACCTGTAATCATTTACATGTCTTCCTAAGATATACCTGCAAGCTGAGTTTTGTATCTGGTTGCATTATTATCATTTTCCTCCTCGGAGGCCAGGATTGAAGTTGAAGTTTTGCAACAGTTGGATAACCACAGTTTGGGAAACACTGCCTTAGGGTATGTTAAGTACAGTATATTTTTGTATAATATGCATTTATCTGCTTTCATCCTTTACATGGCAAATGTTAATATCCAGATACAGATACAGCTGCACATTCATTTCTATCATGCACCTGGATGTAGGCTGTCACAAAGCTGGAAATGGATCCTCCACCTGTGTGGCAGATGACTCAGACTGTATCGGGGCGCGGAGTCTAAGGTGCTGCTGGCCTTCACCAGAGCCCGCCCAGGTCACTACCCCGACACGGCTTTACCACACAGGTAACTGGGGAAGGCGAGGTACCGAAGGATAAGGCTGTAGCGTAGTCCACATAGCAGAAGGTCTAGGTCTAGTCAAAAAACGTAGCAGGAATGTCAGGATACACGGGAATGGCGAAACAGGCAATGGGAACGCTTTCTCTCAGGCAAATGGCACTGAAGATCTGTCAGGGAAGAGTGGGAGGTGTAGGAACTTATAGAAAAGTATCAGGTGTTTCACATAATTATGTGCGTACTGGCCCTTTAAATATCAGAGCTCTGGCGCTCGCCTTAGGAGACGGGGATGCGTGCCGGAGCTGCGAGGCAGAAGCAGCAGAGGAGCGGGGTAAGTGACGGGCTGGGATTTGCATGCAGGCACGTCCCGCAATGCGAATCCCAGCCCCGCCTGCAGCAGGAGAGAGGGGGACAGTGCGCTCATGGCCAGGGCAAGTGGCCGGAGCGCAAGATGTAACAGTACCCACCCCTTTTGGTCTCCCCCTCCTTTTGCGGCTCAAAAATTTCTTGAGAAGGTCTTTGTCCAGAATATTGTCCTGGGGCTCCCAAGACCTCTCCACCAGACCGAAACCTTCCCAATCTACCAGAAAAAAGCGTTTTCCTCTGACGAACTTCTAAGATTTCCTTGACAACATAAACATCTGAGGTACCAGAGATGGGAGAAGGAGAGATGTCCCTTTGAGAAAAACGGTTGAACATGGCTGGTTTCAGGGGGGAAACATGAAAGGAATTTGGTATCCGGAGAGAGGAGGGAAGATGGAGGGAATAAGCCACAGGATTGAGCCGTTTCTTGACTTTATAGGGACCCAAATAACGAGGACCTAGTTTGGAACTGGGCATCTTGAAATGGATATATTTAGTAGATAGCCAGACTTTGTCGCCAGGAGAATATTCAGGAGGAGGATGTCTCTCTTCTGCCTGAAATTTCATGCAAGAAGTAGCCTGTAGAAGTGAAATACGTGTCTTTTGCCAGATGGAGGAAAAATTCTGCACTTGTTCATCAACGGCAGGATGAGGAGGACGAGAGACCACAAAGAAGGGTGAAGCACTTGTGGAATCGGAATCCCTGTGGTTGTAGGAGAACTCTGCCCAAGGTAGCAGATCGACCCAGTCATCTTAACGTGCAGAAACAAAATGGCATAGATAGTCTCACAAAACCTGATTCCCCCTCTCGACCTGTCCATTGGATTGTGGATGATAAGCCGATGAGAAATCCAACTTAATTTGTAGACATGAGCATAGGGCCCGGCAGAATTTAGAGATGAACTGAACCCCTCGGTCTGAAACAATATGGGAAGGGAGTCCATGCAAACGAAAGATAGGATAAAGAAAAAGCTTGGCAAGCTGTGGTGCTGAAGGAAGGCCTGGTAGCGGTACAAATGAGCCATTTTAGAAAATCGATCCACTACCACCCATATGATAGTATAACCATGGGAAGATGGAAGGTCTGTAATGAAGTCCATGGCAATATCTGACCAAGGAAGCTCAGGAACTGGCAAGGGCTGAAGCAGACCTGCCTGTTGGTGTCTTGTGCCGGGCACAGACTGAGCAGGGCCGAACAAAAGGAAACTGTGTAGGCTGTGGAAGAGAATAACCGTCATGCACATCTGAGGACCTGGAAAGGGCGCCAGCCCGGACATTCTTTTCTGCTTGACGGAAGTGGATGAAGAAGTTGTATCTGGAGAAAAATAAAGACCATCGGGCCTGTCGTGGGTTGAGACGATGGGCTGACTGAAGATAAAGCAATTTCTTGTGGTCAGAATAAATTGTGACAGGATGTACTGAGCCTTTCAAGAGGTGACGCCACTCTTCTAAGGCCAGCGTAATGGCTAAGAGCTCACAATCTCGATAGTATAATTTCTCTCCGCAGGGGAGAAGGTTTTAGAGAAAAAGTCACAGGTTAAAGTTTTTTCCTTAGTAGTTTTTTTGTGTTAATACTGCCCCAGCTCCAACAGAAGAAGCATCCACTTCCAAGGAGAATGGCTTGTTAGGATCAGGTCTAGATAAAACAGGAGCAGAAGCAAAGGCGGACTTCAACTGTTTGAAAGCTTCTTCAGCCTCTGGTGTCCACACCTTTGGATTAGCTGTCTTTTTAATAAGCGAGACGATGGGAGCTACCAGAGTAGAGTAGTGAAGTATAAATTGCCGATAGTAGTTGGCAAAACCAAGGAAGCGCTGGGTCGCTTTCAAACCAGAAGGTTCTGGTCAGTCCAGAACTGCAGACAACTTGTCGGGATCCATTTTGAGACCTTGACTTGTAACAATATAGCTCAAGAAAGGAAGACTGGTCTTTTTGAAAGTGCATTTTTCAAGTTTGGCATAGAGACAATTTTCACGGAGACGCTGTAAGACTTGGTGGAGGTGGGAGTGATGAGATTGAATATTGGGAGAATAGATGAGTATGTCATCCAAATAGACAATGACACAGGAGTACAGAAGATCTCGAAAAATATTGTTGATGAACTCCTGAAAGACTGCTGGAGCATTACAGAGTGAAAATGGCATGACAAGATACTCAAAATGTCCATCACTGGTATTAAACGCAGTCTTCCTCTCGTCCCCTTTACGAATACAAATCAAATTGTAAGCCCCACGTACAGTACAGACCAAAAGTTTGGACACACCTTCTCATTCAGAGTTTTCTTTATTTTCATGACTATAAAAATTGTAGATTCACAATGAAGGCAAAACTATGAATTAACACATGTGGAATTATAGACAACAAAAAAGTATGAAACAACTGAAAATATGTCATATTCTAGGTTCTTCAAAGTAGCCACCTTTTGCTTTGATTACTGCTTTGCACACTCTTTGCAGAGGACAATTCTTAAGGAAGTGGTCTGCACTGGCGCAGTAAAGACAAAGAATTTTGGTTCGCCGGCGAGTCCTTTCTTGCAGGGTCAAGCGAGACCGATCCACTTGCATAGCCTCCACTGCTGGAGGCAACGTAGAAGGTTGTGGTGGTTGGTGGAAGACTGGCGCCAGACGAGAGAAGCGTCGAGGTCGTGCAGACTCCCTTTCTTGTCGTAGTTCCTCTCGTCGCTCGGAGAAATGGATGTCTATCCGGGATGCCAATTGTACAAGTTCGTTCAAGATAGATGGCAATTCCTGGGCAGCGAGGACATCTTTAATTTGACTTGATAATCCTCTCTTGAAGGTAGCGCAGAGAGCTTCATTATTCCAGGACAGCTCCGATGCCAGGGTTCGGAACCGGATGGCATACTCACCAACAGTGGAGTTGCCCTGAGAAAGATTCAGCAGAGCAGTCTCTGCGGAGGAAGCTCGAGCAGATTCCTCAAAGACTGTGCAAAATTCCGTCAAGAATGCCTGGAGATTAGTAGTGACGACATCACTGCAATGCCACAACGGGGTTGCCCAGGCCAAAGCCCATCCAGAAAGGAGACTAATGACAAAGGCCACCTTTGCACGTTCCGTGGAGAACTCATCCATCATGAGTTCAATGTGCATAGAGCACTGCGTCACAAAACCACGACAGGACTTGGGATCCCCCTCATATTTTTCTGGAAGTGACAAACGGAGGAGACTGCAGCAGCGGGAGGCTGTACTGGAGCTGGAGGAGGAGGCTGAGGCTGTGACAGTTGCTGCTGAGCAGAAAGCAAATGCTGCATCATGGCGGATAGCTGGTTACTGTGCTGTGCCTGCTAGGCCAACTGCTGTGACTGGAGCGCCACGATAGATGCAAGATCCGAGT
Source organism: Hyla sarda (assembly GCF_029499605.1). Taxonomy (NCBI): domain Eukaryota; kingdom Metazoa; phylum Chordata; class Amphibia; order Anura; family Hylidae; genus Hyla; species Hyla sarda. Next base: position 186,212,620 of record NC_079196.1, on the reverse strand, counting down.
TACCTGGCAGAGGAACCCCAGTTGGATCCATGGCCGGATCTTGCTGTCACGCACCTGGATGTAAGCTATCATGAAGCTGGAAGTGGATCCTCCACCTGTGTGGCAGATGACTCGGACCTTATCAGGGAGCGGAGTCTAAGGTGCCGCTGGTCTTCACCACAGCCCGCCGCAAGGCAGAATGGGCTTGCTGCGGCAGGCGACACCCAGGTCGCTACCCCCAACACGGCTCGACCACACAGGTAACTGGGCAAGGCGAGGTACCGAAGGATAAGGCTGTAGCGTAGTCAATGTAGCATAAGGTCTAGGCAGGCGGCAAAAGTTTGTAGTCAAAAAACGTAGCAGGAAGGTCTCGATACACGGGAATGGTGAAACAGGCAATGGGAATGCTTTCTCTCAGGCAAATGGCACTGAAGATCTGTCAGGGAAGAGTGGGAGGTGGAGGGACTTATAGAATAGTGTCAGGTGTTTCACATAATTGTGGGCGTACTGGCCCTTTAAATTTCAGAGCTCCGGCGCGCGCGCGCGCCCTAGGAGATAGGGACGCGCGCGCCGGAGCTGCGAGGCAGAAGCATCAGAGGAGCTGGGTAAATGACGGGCTTGGATTCGCATGCGGGCACGTCCTGCGATGTGAATCCCAGCCCTGCCGGCAGCAGGAGAGAGGATGACAGTGCCCTCATGGCCAGGGGAAGTGGCCGGAGCGCAAGATGTAACAATTTCTCTATGAGGTTTTGCAAATCCCCTTTAACTTGCATTGTACTGTACACAAAAAATCGTGTGTGGACTATGGAGGAATCATTAAGACTTCATAGAATTGGACAGTCAATGCATTTTGTCGCCTTCTGCTATCTGAAGCCCCATCTGTTAGGCTGGGCAATGCATGCAAAGAGTTTAATACTGTATCCCTATGGGTACAAAATCTCTATAGTATGAAAAAAGGAAGTTTTCCTTTCCCCAGCTAGTCCCAAAATGTTCTCTGCATGTATACTGTATATCCTCATTATTATTGGGTTATAGAAGGGGTGAAAGGGGTACTCCGGCGGAAAACTTTTTTTTATCAACTGGTGCCAGAAAGTTAAACAGATTTGTAAATGACTTCTATTAAAAAATCTTCAACCTTCCAGTACTTATTAACTGCTGAATACTATAGGGGAAATTATTTTCTTTTTGGAACACAGAGCTCTCTTCTGACATCACAAGCACAGTGCTCTGTGCTGACACCTCTGTCCATTTTAAGAACTGTCCAGAGTAGGAGAAAATCCCCATAGCAAACATATGCTGCTCTGGACAGTTCCTAAAATGGACAGAGATGTCAGCCGAGAGGACTGCGTTTGTGATGTCAGCAGAGAGCTCTGTGTTCCAAAAAGAAAAGAAGTACCAAGAAGTAAGGAGTACCCTTTTAAGAGATTGCAGAGTTATTACTGGCTAATTAATTTTTTCAGCTTACATGGGCTATTTGATTTGCAGCACAAGCACAGTTTTTCTACTTTTTGGCATTTCATCACAGCTATCTGACCTCACATCTGCTGAGGGATTTCCTTGGAGAAGCACTTAGTATAAATACCCTCTGCTTGCCAACATGATTCATGCAGCCTTTTACAGCTTGTTCCAGCCTTATAAATATCACAAGGCTTTTGTCATTCAGAGGGCTCCAAAACATTATTGTGTATCAGTGGTATGTGTACAGCAACTTGGGATTGTAAATGGACCCCCTCCCCCCTGTGTGTTTATGTTTACTTCTATATAACTGTATATTACAGAGTGCAGAGCCTCTGTATATGATAACCAGAGGGCTCGTGTCTTCTGTTACCACAGGGCTATGCAAAGGCTTATTAGGTAATGTTTACATATAATTTCTGAGAGAAATCTGAAATAAAAATCTGGTTCAGAAATTCTCAATGGGATTCTGTTGTACCGTGCATACGGCGGAATTTTCACAGTGAAAACATCCACCACAAAAATACAGATTCCAGCCAATGTGCCAAAATTGACATTTCAATTCTTTCTGCAGCATCCGCTCAGAAATACATTGCCATCTATGGAACGGAATGTCCACTGAAAGTTTTCTGGATGGACATTCCTCAAAAATTCTGCTGTGTGAACGTGGCCTTACAATGCAAAGACTATCAGGTGCAATTTGGTGAATTTACATGCACATGTGTCTTTTTAGCTTTTGTCTGACATAATCTTATTAGAATTGCTTGTTTTACAAGCAGGAGGATTCAATAACCTTGCAGCACTGTAAATAATTGCACGTTGTTCACCACTACCAGCACAATACAGGCCATGTTATCACACCTTTTTGTTTTCAGTTATGGTTTATTATTAACATACTTAACCACAGTGATTCTGGACCAGAACTACATGGTGCGAACAAAGGGGCTCATTTACTAAGAGTGGAGTATAGTTTTTTTTGTGGGTTTAGGCCTAGGAGAGTGTATAACAGAAGATGGAACCCATGATCTCTCCTCCGGACCATAACCCTCCCAGTCTACCAAATATTGTAAGGAATTTTGGACCTTGCCACTGTCCAAAATCTTCCCAACCTCATACCATTAATCTCCACAGGAGGTGGAGGTTTAACTGTTGGAGTCCTAGATGCAATTTATATTGAAAAGAAAAGAAAAAAGAGCGATACGCGCCCCTAGTGAAGTATGTCACAATGGTATGTAAGTAAGTAGGTGGAGAGCCACTTACCAGATGGTGTTGCGCTAAGAGCACAACACCTAGGAAGTCATCTAGATATAGGTATGGAGCCTGCAGCCTCAGCTCATACGGTGGTAGCTTCGCTTGGTCCGGTAGAAAGGCAGTCTCAGAGGAAAAACTTGAGCTTTTTTCGGGCGCTGATCTCCAAAGAAGGCAGTCGGACACATTCTTAAGTCCGAATGGTATTTTATTGCACTAAATAAAAACATGTTTCTGGTCCGGAATGGACCCTTCCTCAGGTAAGGTGCTTACAGGTAAGGTGTAGGTGAGACACTGAAGTACCCTTTCAGTAGTCTGGTAAAGGTCACATTCATTTTGGTATTCACAAACAATACATAAGTTATTAAAAGCTTAAAAATAGTCAAATATTAAAATCCAAAGCTAGGGTGTAAGAATAACTAATGACAGTTATAATACTTAGGTTTAAATTGGATATTATGTATAAAAACATTCACTGTAGATTTGTATACTGCTGTGTGACATTGTAAGTTAGCTAACGTTTATTGCGTATGTTACGCCATTTGCGTAGGTGCTGGTGTGCACAGAACGCAATCTGCGTAAGGTATAACTGTCATAAGTTATTCTTACACCCTAGCTTTGGATTTTAATATTTGACTATTTTTAAGCTTTTAATAACTTATGCATTGTTTGTGAATACCAAAATGAATGTGACCTTTACCAGACTACTGAAAGGGCACTTCAGTGTCTCACCTACACCTTACCTGTAAGCACCTTAGCTGAGGAAAGGTCAATTCCGGACCAGAAACATGTTGTTTTTAGTGCAATAAAATACCATTCGGACTTAAGAACGTGTCCGAGTGCCTTCTTTGGAGATCAGCGCCCGAAAAAAGCTTGTTTTTTCTCTTAGACATAGATGGAATTTAGACCTTCAAAAGGGAACGATGAAAAACATTATGTACCTTGAATGAAGCTGGTAATTTCAATTGATAAGAAACCGGGTTTATGACCTCTAAAACCTCGTAAGACCCAATAAACCTGGGGGCCAATTTTACTGATTGTACATTAAAAGAAGAACTGTGGCGTAAATTGTTAAAGTTGTTCTGTGCCCATGCTGCAAAAACATAAAAAAACAAACTTTAACACACCTTCTTACGTTCCCCCCTTTGCGGAGAAATCGGTGTCCTGTTCCTCTGGTGCTTCTGGCTTCTTAGGCTCGAAATGTCACAGTGCAGGCAGCGTATTGATGGCCGCAGCAATGTTCTGTGATAGGGTGCGTTCACACGGAGTAAATCAAAAGTAATTCACGACAAAAAATTTACGGGGGGGAAAAATAATTTTATTTTCGCACGAAATTCGCTGGAAATTCAAGTGGATTTGCGCGCAGAAATGGGGGAGAAAGAAGTGAAGGGTTTTTCAGCCATTTCCGCACGAATTACTTGTGAATTCCATGCAAATTGCGTGCGAATTCCGTGCGAAAACGATGTCAAGCGGAATTTTTTTTTTACCATTGACTTCAATTGATTTCTGCTAGCGGATTCCGCTTGAAGAATGAACATGTTCTTTCTTCAAGCGGAACGGAATTCAACATCGGAATTCTGCTAGCAGAATTTCCACAGTGCGAACAGTCCAGCAGAAATAACATTAAAGTCAATGGGCAGAGGAGATGTGCATTCATTTGGAGCGGAGAATTCAAGAGGAATTACTCGAGTAAATTCCTCTTGAATTACTCCGTGTGAACGCACCCATAGGCTAAGCACACTGTCATGTAAGGAGCCCATGCACAGCCTTCTCCCTGCTGCCTGGGCTCCTTACATAGGCACTCAGCCTATCAAGGGACAAGGCGGGACATTGCTGCGTCCAGCAGCACTGGAGGAATGGGACGCTGATATCTCCATAACGGGGGAACATAGGAAGGTGAGTTAAAGTTCGTTTTTTATGTTCTTGCAGCCCGGGCACAGAGGGACTTAAACATTTTACACCGCAGTTCTCCTTTAAACAAAGTTTTTTTTGTAGACAACCAAACTTTGTCCCCAACATTAAACCCTGTGCCACAAGTGTGTCTTTTGTTGGCAAACCTCTTCTGTTTTTCTTGGGCTTTTTCCAGGTTCTTCTAAACCTGTGTCTCAACTGTGCACAGTTTTTTAGTGAGTTATCCACCTCTGGATTGTTACTAGAAGCTTCTGGACAAGAGGTGAACAGTGGTTTGAACCCATACACACATAAGAATAGTGACATACTGGTAGAAGAGTTTTCTTGATTATTGATGGCAAATTCGCCAAGTATTAAACCCACTCATTTTGTTTGTCAGTAACATAACACCGAAGGCTGCTGGACTGAGGGTGAAACATGAAAGAAAATGACAATTCCACCCCCAGTCTTTTACAAAACACCTGCCAGAATTTGGACACAAATTGTACATTAACAGGTAACCCATGGTAACGGACAACGTGTCTGACAAACAAGTCTGCTAACACTTGAGCAAAGGGAAGTTTCTGGAGGGGTACCAAATGGCATTATTTGCTGAATCTGTCCACTATTACCCACAGAACAGTTTTACCCTCGGAATTGCTTAAATCCATTATGAAATCTATGAAAATATTGGTCCAAGGTTTCTCTGGGATAGGAAGTGGACATAATTCACCAACAGAGCGTGATCGGGGAGACTTTGTCTAGGCACAAGTCTCACAAGCCGACACAAAGGCCTTAACATCTCTACTGAGAATTGGCCACCAAAAACTCCTTTGAATTAATTTCTTTGTGCCTAGGATACCTGGATGACCTGCCAAGGGAGAACTATGGCCCTCTTCAATTATACGAAGGTGAAATTGACTAGGCACAAAGATTATGTCCTGGGGAGCATCAGGAGGTACCAAACCTTGATTGGCTTGGATCTCAGATGTCAAATTTGAGAAGATGGCTGATGCCTATTGGAAGAATAGTGTCAGGGTCAGAGTCCAAGGCCTCACAGGCACTGAAACTACTAGATAGAGCATCTGCTCCTATATTCTCAGACCTGGTCTTTAAGTAATAGTAAAATTGAACCTGGTAAAGAACAAAGCCCAACAAGGGTTAAGTCATTTGGCAGACTCTAGAATAGTAACATTTTTGTGATCAGTGATGACTGTAACCTGATGCATGGCCCCTTTTAGATAATGTCTCCATTCTTCAAATGCCCATTTGATGGCTAACAACTCATGATTACCCATGTCATACAGTGGGGATCAAAAGTTTGGGCACCCCAGGTAAAACATTTGTATTAATGTGCATAAAGAAGCCAAGGAAAGATGGAAAAATCTCCAAAAGGCATCAAATTACAGATTAGACATTCTTATAATATGTCAACAAATGTTAGCTTTTATTTCCATCATTTACACTTTCAAAATAACAGAAAACAAAAAAATGGCGTCTGCAAAAGTTTGGGCACCCTGCAGAATTTATAGCATGCACTGCCCCCTTTGCAAAGCTGAGACCTGCCAGTGTCATGGATTGTTCTCAATCATCACCTGGGAAGACCAGGTGATGTCAATTAGTGATGTCGCGAACATAACATTTTCGGTTCGCGAACGCGAACTTCCGCAAATGTTCGCTAACCGGCGAACCGGGCAAACCGCCATGGACTTCAATGGGCAGGAGAATTTTAAAACCCACAGGGACTCTTTCTGGCCACAATAGTGATGTAAAAGTTGTTTCAAGGGGACTAATACCTGGACTGTGGCGTGCTGGAGGGGGATCCATGGCAAAACTCCCATGGAAAATGACATAGTTGATGCAGAGTCTGGTTTTAATCCATAAAGGGCATAAATCACCTAACATTCCTAAATTCTTTGGAATAACATGCTTTAGCCCCCTTTAGGCAGCACATAGAGCCCCCTTTAGGCATCACATAGTTAGATTCCCTAATTTAGGCAGCGCATAGATTTCCCCATATTAGGCAGCACATAGTTAGAGCCCCCCTTTAGGCAGCACATAGAGCCCCCTTTAGGCAGCACATAGTTAGATCCCCCCTTTAGCCATCACATAGTTAGATCCCCCCTATAGGCAGTACATAGATTCCCCCATGTTAGGCAGCACATAGTTGGATCCCCCCTTTAGGCAGCACATAGAGCTCCCCTTTAGGCATCACATAGTTAGATCCCCCCTTTAGGCAGCACATAGATTTCCCCATATTAGGCAGCACATAGAGTCCCCCTTTAGGCAGCACATAGTTAGGTATAGTTAGCGGCCAGAAAAATGACAGCAGCAGAAAAAGTGCAGCACCAGAGGCAAGAAAAATTAGGCAAGTACACATGGCTGAAAAATAAGAACAAGCGCATATCCAAGAGTCCAGAAGACTCTATAATGTAGGACGGAGAAACACACAAAGAAATTATTTTCTAAATAAAAATTTTCATCAAATAAAGAAACAGAGTTCTTCCCTCTCTGTATTTTACTTTTGAAAATTTAAGTTAAAAAATCACACGCAACAAGCGTTCCTTTGTGTGATGGTTAGTACTCTTGAAAATTCAAGTTTAAATTATCATAAAGTCCAGGAGACTCTATAATGCAGGACGGAGAAACACACAAAGAAATCCTTTTCAAAATAAAAGGGTCCCTCAACAAGCACGACAGCATGAAAGACCCCATTTGCTCAAGGTTGGATGCCGGGCTACTCATGTCCCGTTGCCCGTCCTCAGTGATGTCAGGGAAGGTATCATCTTCTTCCCCCCAGCCACGTACAACACCACGGGAACCAGATAGGTGACAATGAGCCCCCTGGGATGCCTGTTGTGGTTGGTTTTCCTCCTCCTCTTCAAAGCCACAGACTGTTGAGACCCAATTAGCTCCTAGCAGGCTATAACTACCCCTCCCCCTTACTACAATAATTAATTAAATAATAACTGACACAACAACAATTCAACTTTTCCATGGGTGGGGATCGGCCACAGCTTTATTTATAAAATTACTTATATAAATAACAATTTAACTGTAACAAAGACACCGATTGGCTTCTTGCCAACCCGAGAGGTGCTGCCACACTGTCCTGTGTGGAGGTCTACCCCGGGTTGACCCCGCTTTCACCGTCTTCTTACCGCCAAGCTGTGACTTACAATAAACAGATACAAAAAGGGAGGGAGGGAGGGCAAAACTCCGGGTCCTGGGCAGATTGAGGGGGGAAGGGAGGCACCACAGCTATAAATACCCAGGGGAGGGCCCCTGAAAGCCCGGGAAACTATTAGACCCCTGATTGGTGCACTCATTCCCCCCCCACCCATGGGACATACCACTATAGTTACCAACAAGTTTTTACAGACGGGGGAGGGGGCTAAAAAACATTGCCTGTATATTTTTTAACCCCTTAACTGCTCACCAGTCAGGGGGCAAGCTAGTTATGCACAGCTTGCCCCTCCATTCCTCCTCTGACTCCTCTTCCTCACAATCCTCTTCCAGCATTACCGCAGGTCCAGCAAGCGATGCTGATAAGGCTGTTTCTGGTGGTGATGGTGACCACAACTCTTCCTCTTCACGCTCATCTACTGCCTGATCCAGCACTCTTCGCAGGGCACGCTCCAGGAGGAAAACAAATGGTATGATGTCACTGATGGTGCCTTCTGACTAGGTTTGTCACCTCCTCAAAAGTACGCATGAGCCTACAGGCATTGCGCATGAGCGTCCAGTAACGTGGCAAAAAAATTCCCAGCTCCGCAGATGATGTCCTAGCACCCCGGTCATACAACGATTCGTTGACGGCTTTTTCTTGTTGGAGCAGGCGGTCGAACATTAGGAGTGTTGAATTCCAATGTGTTGGACTGTCGCAAATCAAGCGACTCACTGGCATGATGGACAGAGATGTCAGCAGAGAGTACCAGAAAAATTAGGCATGTACACATGGCTGAAAAATTTGGTATTGTTGCAGCCGCTGCTGTAGCAGAAGCCAGAAAAATTTCTGTTTGTTTCCCAGCCAGAAAGTGCCCTAAAACATTGCGGCTTGAACCATAGTTGGTGGCGGATAAGTCATGCAAGTCATCCTTGGTCTCCACCTTACCCAAACGGAACGTGATTGGTCGGATTCTTCAAAAAAGAGTTGCTGCCGATGCCTCTTGGAATCCTCCAAAGAGGAAATACACATCTCATCCCTGAATGATCGCCGCCCGGACCTGCCCAGCAGCAATTGGTCGAATTCTTCAAAAAAGATTTGCCGCCGATGCTTCTAGGAATCCCCCAAAGAGGAATTATACATCTTTAACTTGATTGGTCGCCGCCCGGACCAGCCCAGCAGCGATTGGCTGAAAGATTTGAAAGACATCCTGCCGGCACCAGCGGCAAAGACTTGCAACCTGAACTCATACGTCCCCTCTCTGATTGGCTCACTCGACATCCCGAACAGCTAATCAGAGTTAAGCCTACCATCCCCATGCCCATGTTTGGATGACATCCCCTCAACGACTTTGCCTATGACAGCGTAACTGTACACAGCCATGTACGGCACGTTCCTGATTGGTCGCCCCCATACCATCCAGCAGTGAGCGACCAATCAGCTTCAAGAGGCCCGTCTTCATTCAAAATCCACCGCGGCAACCCTGCACAGCGTCACCCAAGTTTACCCAATGCGCAGTGTAGGTGATATACCTGCCTTGACCATGCTTTGCAGACCAGGTATCAGTGGTCAGATGGACCCTTGCCCCAACACTGTGTGCGAGACATGCCATTACTTCCTGTTGCACAATCAAGTACCGGTTGGGGATTGCCTTTTGTGCAAAGAAATTTTGGCCGGGAACCTTCCACCGCGGTATCCCATTAGCTAAAAAAAAATGTAGCTTTTTTTTTATTTTTTTATTTTTTTTTTACATTTTTTTTTTTTTTAAAGCTGGTGGGCTATGAGTTCAGACAAGCCAGCTGTCAGAAGCCGGGCTAGGGGGTGACCTCGTGACATTGGCATCTTACGCTCAAATATGTCCTTGACAGACATAGACATAGAGTTGACGCTGTAGGCCTGACACACACGCTTGCAGACAACTAACTGCTATTCAATCTATTACAGTCAAAATTGTATTTTTTTTTTTGCTAAATTTACACAACTGTCAATCCACATATGATTTGCACTGGTGTGACAATGAGCCCAGCAGGCCCAAAAACTGCCAAGTGTGAAGTGAACTGACTGATTTTATTTCACAGCCAAAAAGATATTTTTTTTTCAAATTCACACTACGGTCACCCCAAAAATGATTTGCACTAGAGTGACAATGAGCCCAGCAATCCCAAAAACTCCCAAGTGTGAAGTGAACTGACTGATTTTATTTCACAGCCAAAAAAAGTTTTTTTTTTTTTCACATTTACACTACGGTCACACCACATATGATTTGCACTAGTGTGACAATGAGCCCAGCAGGCCCAAAAACTCCCTAGTGTGAAGTGAACTGACTGATTTTATTTCACAGCCAAAAAAGGTACCGTATATGCCGGCGTATAAGACGACTTGGCATATAAGATGACCCCCAACTTTTGAAGTTAAAATATAGAGTTTGGGATATGCTCGCCATATAAGACTACCCCTCCTACCGCGATGTATGGTACCTTGTAGTTCCCCCCACATTAGGTAGGCATCATGTTCCCCCACATTGGGTAGGCAGTATAGTTCCTCCACAATAGTAGGCAGCTCCCCCACAATAGGTCGGGAGTTACCCCACATTAGGTCAGCAGTTACCCCACATTAGTAGGCAGCTCCCCCACATTAGTAGCAGTTCCCCCACATTTGTAGGCAGCTCCCCCCCACATTTGTAGGCAGCTCCCCCCACATTAGGTCAGCAGTTCCCCCACAATAGTGGGCAGCTCCCCCACATTTGTAGGCAATTCCCCCACAATAGTAGGCAGTTCCCCCACAATAGTAGGCAGCTCCCCCCACAATAGTAGGCAGCTCCCCCCACATTTGTAGGCAGCTCCCCCCACATTTGTAGGCAGCTTCCCCCACATTAGGTCAGCAGTTCCCCCACAATAGTAGGCAGCTCCCCCCACATTTGTAGGCAATTCCCCCACATTAGGTCAGCATTTCCCCCACAATAGTAGGCAGTTCCCCCACAATAGTAGGCAGCTCCCCCCACATTTGTAGGCAGCTCCCCCAACAATAGTAGGCAGCTCCCCCCACATTTGTAGGCAGCTCCCCCCACATTTGTAGGCAGCTCCCCCCACAATAGTAGGCAGCTCCCCCCACATTTGTAGGCAGATCCCCCCCCACATTTGTAGGCAGCTCCCCCCACATTTGTAGGCAGCTTCCCCCACATTAGGACAGCAGTTCCCCCACATTTGTAGGCAGCTCCCCCCACATTTGTAGGCAATTCCCCCACATTAGGTCAGCATTTCCCCCACAATAGTAGGCAGTTCCCCCACAATAGTAGGCAGCTCCCCCCACATTTGTAGGCAGCTCCCCCCACATTAGGTCAGCAGTTCCCCAAAAAATAGTAGGCAGCTCCCCCCACATTAGATTGGCAGCTCCCCCCAACAGACATACAGCTTCCAGCCATATACAGTGTATGGCTGTAGGCTGTATGTCTGTACTGCCCCCACAGTGTTCCGATCACCGCTCCTCCGGCCCGGGTCACCATCTACTGCTATGGCCTATGGACCATAGCAGTAGGTGCCGGGACCGGGGAGCGGTGACCGCATCACTTAAGATAGCACGGCCGGTCACTCACCAGGCCCCGGTCGGCGCGCGTCCTCCTGCAGTCCTCTTGGTCCTGCACTCCTCTGCCTCTATGGTTGTAGGCACGTGACGTCACTGACGTCCCGTGCGTACAACCATAGAGACGGAGGACTGGACCGCAGGAGGATCACAGGAGGACGCCGGGGAATGGTAAGTGACCGGCGGACATCCTTATGTCCCGAAAAGATTTTTCGGGACACAGGGATGTCCGGCATAGGAATGCCTATGATTATCAGCCCAGGCCAGCTCCCGTGTGTGGCTGCAGGCGGGGCCGGCCAGAGCAGCTAAAAACTAATACTGTATACTAAAAACCAGGGGGCCTCCAGCTGTTGTAAAACTACAACTCCCAGCATGCCCGGACAGCCTTTGCCGTGTTGGGTAATTTCACAACAGCTGGAGGCCCCCTGGTTTTTAGTATACAGTATAAGTTTTTACTTGCTCTGGCTGGCCCCCGCCTGCAGCCACACACGGGAGCTGGCCCGGGCATATAATCAGAAGTTTTCCTATCCCGGACCTCAATACCTGGCGTATAAGACGACCCCCGACTTTTCAGAAGAAAATTCGGGATTAAAAAGTCGTCTTATACGCCGGGATATACAGTGTTTTTTTTTTCAAATTTACACTAAGGTTACACTAAATATGATTTGCAATTGTGTGACAATGAGCCCAGCAGGCCCAAAAACTCGCAAGTGTGAAGTGAACTGACTGATTTTATTTCACAGCCAAAAAAATGATTTTTTTTTTCAAATTTACACTACGGTCACACCACATATGATTTGCACTAGTGTGACAATGAGCCCAGCAGCCCCAAAAACTCCCAAGTGTGAAGTGAACTGACTGATTTTATTTCACAGCCGAAAAAGTTTTTTTTTTTTCCTTTTCAAATTTACACTATGGTTCCCAAAGATGATTTGCACTAGTGTGACAATGAGCCCTAAGGGCCAAAAGACTCCCAAGTGTGAAGGGAAGTGACTGATTTTATTTATTTTTTTTAAAGTAAAATTCACTTGAATAGATAAAAGCAGTTTAGAATAGTTGTTAGGAGATACCTGTGCGCCTGAATAGTCTCTTCTTAAACCACTCAGGCACTGGGGTTTCCCGGCTGCTGACATCTAGGACAGTAGAAGCCTGCAGCTTCTTCTTTTTCTTCTTTTTCCGTGAAGAAATTTTACCCAATTGCATGGCTTCCTCCGAGGTGACAGAGGAGGAATCAAAATCAGAAACGGAAAAGCGGGACACAAGGGTGTCTCCTTTCTCTTAGTCTTCTGTCCAGGGGAACAGCCAGCGTTATTGTCTGTTCTAATGAGTCAGGTGGAGGGTAACTAATTGACAAGTTCTTCAGTCTGTCTGTCAAGCCCAGTCTGAACTGAAGTGCTGGATCGTTCCATCCAGAAGCCACACACCATTTGCGAAACTCAGCACAATAAACTTCTGCAATATTACGTCCTTGTTTTAATATGGTCAGCTTATTCTCGGCAAAAGCCGCATGGTCAGGTTTGTCATAGAGCAGACTAAGGGAGACAAATAACACATCCACTGAGTACAGGAGCCGACGGGGGAAGAGAGAATACCTAGTCCTGGGGATCTCCCTGCAACAAAGACATAACTATACCAACCTGCTGAGACTCTGTACTAGCAATAGTAAATATAATTTACAACTCTCCCGGAATACAATAAAGGATTTGCAGTCACCAGAAATTCTGTCAGGAAACTTGAATTTAGGCTCGGTTGTTATAGAGATAGAAATTTCAGGAAGCTGATCACGGGCCATCTCCCGAGCCTGAACAAATTCAGCAAGTGTTTGAACAAGATGGGTGAGACCCTGCATTTGTTCCACCAATGCTGTCATGGAGTCCATATCAGCAGTGGACAAATGAAGGAGAAAACGGTTTTAGGTCCGTGAAAATGTCACATATGGGCATGGAACAGTGAAGCCCTAACTCACCCACAGCCACTGTTCCTACCTATTCAATATCTGCCCTAAGTGACGACAACCACAATGACAAACCCTCCCTGCTAAGTGCTGGGGCAGCTTTGTAAAAATAATTAAATTCTGTAGGAGTCGTGGAACAGCTTGAGACACACAAACTAGAAGAGATACACTAAGACACACACACACGGGAAAATCAATATCAGTCTAGCTGAGGTCGGTACCAGGAGAAAGCAGAGGACAGGAACGCAGAGCAAGAGAAGAGTCAAGGGAAAAGCCAAAGATCAATAAACAAGCAGGTATCGCGTAAGCAGGAGGTGTCAGCTAAGGTATAACCTTTCACAGACATTGAACCAATCACTGCTCCTAGCTTATATAGACAGATGATCAGGGATAAACTTACCTGATAGGTAGCAGAGCTGAGAACCATACCCAGATGACACAGGTGAGCTCCAAACAGCTCCAGCCCAACTAGAGTAATTTAACTCTTCGTGTATGGCCAGAGCCAGAAGATACAGCCAGCAGCACTCATGCTGGCCCAGACCTTGACACTTTCAATACCATGCTTGACTGTAGGCGAGATACCCTGATCTTTGCACTCCTCACCTGGTTGCTGACACACACACTTGACACCATCTGAACCAAATAAGTTTATCTTAGTCTTGATTCTAGTAATCCATCTTCTTAATCTGCTTGTTATCAGCAAACTGAGGACTTACTTGTGCTTTCTCCTTAGAAAAGGCTTCCTTCTGGGATGGCAGCCATGCTGACTAATTTGATGCTGTGGCAGTGTATGGTCTGAGCACTGGCTTATACCCCCCTTCAACCTGTGCAGCAATGCTGGCAGCACAACCTTTGAATATGACGCTATGCGCACTCAATTTCTATGGTCGACCATGTTGTGTGAAACCACTGTATGGTCTACAGGGATCAGTATTGGAGAGTGTGATAGCAATAACACCAAATTTAAGACACCTGCTCCCCATTCACACCTGAGACCTTGTAACACAAGCAAGTCACATGAAAACGGGGAGGGAAGATAGCTAATTGGGTCCAATTTGAACATTTCCACTTAGGGTTATACTCACTTTTGTTGCCAAGGTTTAGACATTAATGGCTGTGTGCTGAGTTATTTTGAAGGGACACAACATTATACACTGTTGTACAGACTATGCACTTTCTTAAATTGTAGCAGCTTGTCATTTCTTCAGTGTTGTCAGATAAAAAGATATAATACAGTGGGGCAAAAACGTATTTATTCAGCCACCAATTGCGCAAGTTATCCTACTTTAACAGATTAGAGAGGCCTGTAATTTTCATCATAGGTATACCTCAACTATGAGAGACATAATTAGAGATGAGTGAAGTTACAGTAATTCGATTACTCACGAACTTCTCGGCTCTGTGTTTGCTGACTTTAGCCCTCATAAATTAGATCAGCTTTCAGGTGCTCCGGTGGGCTGGAAAAGGTGGATACAGTCCTAAAAGAGAGTCTCCTAGGACTGTATCCACCTTTTCAAGCCCACCGGAGCACCTGAAAGCTGAACTAATTTATGTAGGGTAAAGTCAGTAAACGCCGAGCTGCAAGGTTTGTGACGAATCGAATCACTGTAACTTCGCTCATCTCTATACACAATGAGAAAAAAAAATCCATAAAATCACATTGTCTGATTTTTAAAGAATTTATTTGCAAATTATGGTGGAAAATAAGTATTTGGTCACCTACAAACAAACAAGATTTCTGGCCCTCACAGACCTGTAACTTATTCTTTAAGAGCCTCCTCTGTCCTCAACTTGCTACCTGTATTAATGGCACCTGTTGGAACTTGTTATCAGTATAAAAGACACCTGTCCACAACCTCTAACAGTCACACTCCAAACCCCACTATGGCCAAGACCAAAGAGCTGTCGAAGGACACCAGAAAAAAAATTGTAGACCTGCTCCCTGGATCTGGGGCTCCACGCAAGATTACAACTCGTAGTGTCAAAATGATCACAAAAAAGGTGAGCAAAAATCCCTGAACCACACGGGGGGACCTAGTTAATGACCTGCAGAGAGCTGGGACCAAAGTAACAAAGGCTACCATCAGTAACACACTGCCAGACTTGTCCCCCTGCTTAAGCCAGTACATGTCCCGGTCCTTCTGAAGTTTGCTAGAGAGTATTTGGATGATCCAGAAGAGTATTGGGAGAATGTCCTATGGTCAGATGAAACCAAGGTAGAACTTTTTGGTAAAAACTCAACTTGTCATGTTTGGAGGAGAAAGAATGCTGAGTTGCATCCAAAGAACGCCATACCTACTATGAAGCATGGGGGGTGGAAACATCATGCTTTGGGGTTGTTTTTCTGCTAAGGTACCAGGACGACTGATCCGTGTAAAGGAAAGAATGAATGGGGCCATGTATTGTGAGATTTTGAGTGAAAACCTCCTTCCATCAGCAAGGGCATGACAATGATTCCAAACACACCACCCGGGCACCGAAGGAGTGGCTTCGAAGAAGCATTTCAAGGTCCTGGAGTGGCCTAGCCAGTCTCCATATCTCAACCCCATAGAAAACCTTTGGAGGGAGTTAAAAGTCTGTGTTGCCCAGCAACAGCCCCAAAACATCACTGCTCTAGAGGAGATCTGCCTGGAGGAATGGGCCAAAATACCAGCAACAGTGTGTGAAAACCTTGTGAAGACTTACAGAGTAACATTTGACCTCTGTCATTGCCAACAAAGGGTATATAACAAAGTATTGAGATGAACTTTTGTTATTGACCAAATTCTTATTTTCCACCATAATTTGCAAATAAATTCTTTGAAAATCAGACAATGTGATTTTATGGATTTTTTTTCTCATTATGTCTCTCATAGTTGAGGTATACCTATGATGACAATTACAGGCCTCTCACATTTTTTTAAGTGGGAGAACTTGCACAACTGGTGGCTGACTAAATCCTTTTTTTGCCCCACTGTAAAACATTTGAAAAAATTTGAGGAATGTACTCATATTTAACCCCTTAACGACGCAGGACGTATATTTACATCCTGCGCCGGCTCCCGCTATATGAAGCGGGATGGCGCCGCGATCCTGCATCATATCACGTCGGTCCAGGCGCTCATCAATGGCCGGGACCCGCGGCTAATACCACACATCGCCGATCGCCGATCGAAACGGAAGCCCCCAAAAGTTACAAAATGGCATTTTTTTTTCGATTTTGTCGCACAATGATTTTTTTTTTCCGTTTCGCCGTGCATTTTTGGGTAAAATGACTAATGTCACTGCAAAGTAGAATTGGCGACACAAAAAATAAGCCATAATATGGATTTTTAGGTGGAAAATTGAAAGGGTTATGATTTTTAAAAGGTAAGGAGGAAAAAACGAAAGTGCAAAAACTGAAAAACCCTGAGTCCTTAAGGGGTTAAAGTTGTATTCCTGCCACAGACATCTTATCCCCTATCCAAAGGATAAGGAATAAGATGTCTGATCGCAGGGGACCCGCTGCTGGGACTCCGTGTGATCTCCGTGCAGCACCGGCATTCTGGGCTTCTGCTCCAGTCATAGACATGAATGGAGGGGGGCGTGGCTTGACATCACGTCTCCAGTCCTTGAAACACAGAGGTTTCCAAGACTGAAGCAGCAGCCAGGCATAGAATGCGGGTGCAGCACAGAGATCACGGGGGGAGGGGAAGTGGGGGGGGGGGGAGACAGGCCCCCTGCGATCAGACATCTTATTCCCTATTCCTTTGGATAGGGAATGAATGTCTATGGCCGGAATATCCCTTGAAAGACCTTTCAAGGCTTGAAAAATGGCTGCGTGAGGCAACAAAAACGTCATTGCTGTAAAAGGGATTATCCACCATAAGGTGATTTTAGTACTTACCTGACAGAACTGGGCATTTCCTGTTGCACTACACATCCCTCAGTTCCATGCTTGCCAGTTTGAGGTCACTTTCCTTCCTCCCACACATGACCCACCACACCCATTGAAATACAGTGTTTTCTAACCAGGGGGCCTACAGTTGTTGCAAAGTTGAAGCATGATAGGCTCCCTCTGATCACCTAAGTAGGGATGTCAAGTCTCAATGAACTGCAACCTAGGAAATCCCGAGACATGAGTAATTTTGTATGCTGTTTTAAATAAATATTGGGGCGATAATCACAGAGGAATTGTGAGAAAACCATCACACACAGGTACAGACACTATATTATGAACTACACTAACTTTACAGCCCCTGTAGCATACTCAAAATAAAAAAAGATACTGGAATACCCCTTTAGCTTTATGTTCTAAATCTTTTGCTATTGTCTACATGGAAAATCCATGACCTGGATTTCATTAGCCTGCACTCCTTATCTTCTACCCTGGTTTTGCTGCTCTCCTGAAGTTTTTGTATATAATACTTTAAAAAAAAAAATTCACATGATTTTTTTCCCTTTTTTATTTATACTTTTTTATTTATTATATAACTTTGCTGATCACACATATATTACAATGCAGTACACATCTGTACTGCACTGCATTATGCCTATGCCTGTCAGTGTTAAACTGGCTGACATAGTATAGGAGGTCAGACTCTGCCTCAGTATAGGAGATCAGACTCTGCCTCAGTATAGGAGATCAGACTCTGCTTCAGTATAAGAGATCAGACTCTGCCTCAGTATAGGAGATCAGACTCTGCCTCAGTATAGGAGATCAGACTCTGCTTCAGTATAAGAGATCAGACTCTGCCTCAGTATAAGAGATCAGACTCTGCCTCAGTATAGGAGATCAGACTCTGCTTCAGTATAGGAGATCAGACTCTGCCTCAGTATAAGAGATCAGACTCTGCCTCAGTATAGGAGATCAGACTCTGCCTCAGTATAGGAGATCAGACTCTGCCTCAGTATAGGAGATCAGACTCTGCCTCAGTATAAGAGATCAGACTCTGCTTCAGTATAGGAGATCAGACTCTGCTTCAGTATAAGAGATCAGACTCTGCCTCAGTATAGGAGATCAGACTCTGCTTCAGTATAAGAGATCAGACTCTGCCTCAGTATAGGAGATCAGACTCTGCTTCAGTATAAGAGATCAGACTCTGCCTCAGTATAGGAGATCAGACTCTGCCTCAGTATAGGAGATCAGACTCTGCTTCAGTATAAGAGATCAGACTCTGCCTCAGTATAGGAGATCAGACTCTGCCTCAGTATAGGAGATCAGACTCTGCTTCAGTATAAGAGATCAGACTCTGCCTCAGTATAGGAGATCAGACTCTGCCTCAGTATAGGAGATCAGACTCTGCCTCAGTATAAGAGATCAGACTCTGCCTCAGTATAGGAGATCAGACTCTGCCTCAGTATAGGAGATCAGACTCTGCCTCAGTATAGGAGATCAGACACTGTCTCTGCTGCAGAGCACAATCGGCCTCCGTAGCCATGCTGACGAAGGCCATTGTCGGGGTGCGGATGATTGCAGCATCTACAGGTCTAACTGTCAGGATCGGAGGGCAGCTCCGGAGACCTTAGAGTGGCACTGGTATGGATTGGGAATACATTTTTTGGGGAATTAGAGAAGAAAATAAATGATTTAAACATTTTTCTTTATCAGCTAATTGAAAGAGGTGGATTAGGACTTCCTAATTTTTATTTTTATTATATTATTATTATATTTTTATTATATTGCAGCACAGTTATATATTGCACAAGAGAGGGAAAAATTGTTGGTAGAGTTGGTAAGGAAAAAGGGAATCTGTGGGGAAGATTTGTCTGAAGTATTACGGAGTGGGAAATATGTAGGAAAGAATGGAAGTATTTTCCTGGGCTAAAATCACTAGATAAAATAAGGAGGAAGACAAGGAAATTGTTGAAGGTGGAAGAAGGTTTTGTATTTTCACGAAAATTTGTCAATTGAAACGCCGCCTCCCATAGGCTTACATTAAGTGGGCGGGTCCATGACGTCACGATACTCCGGCCCCTGTTTCGCCCCATCATCAACCACGGAGTGTTCTTCTGCAGGAGAGATCGTGGGGGTCCCAGTCTTTGAAACACAGAGGTTTTCAAGACTGGAGCAGCAGCCCAGCATAGAATGCTGGTGCTGCACAGAGATCTTATCCCCTAAGATGTCTAGGGGCAGAGTACCCCTTTAAGCCAATTCATTGTAATACAATTTAGAGGCCTAAATCTAAGCCCATTCTGTGTGATACTGCCTAGGGCATCATATGTAAGCCCATTCAGTGTCATACTACCCAGTGCCAAGTATCTAGGCCCATTCAGTGTGATACTTCCCAAAGCTGTGTATTTAAACCAATTCAGTGTGATACTGCCCAGAGCTATGTATGCAAGTCTATTCAATGTAATACTACCTAGAGTTGTGTATCTAAACCAATTCAGTGTAATACTACCCTGAGAAATGTATCTAAGCTGATTCATTGTGTTACTGCCCATAGCGATGTATGTAACCCAACTTAGTATAATACTGCCCAGAGGCATGCATGTAAGTATTTAGTGTGATACTACCCAGAATTGTGTATCTAAACCGAATCGGGGTGATACTGCCCAGAACACTGTATCTAAGCCAATTCTGTGTGATGCTGCCCAGAGCCATGTATCTAAGCCCATTCAGTTTGTTTCTACCTAGAGATGTGTATGTAACTCAACTTAGTGTGATACTGCCCAGGGTCATGTGTGTAAGCCTATTTAATGTGATGCATCCCAGAGCCGTGTATCTAAGCAAATTCAGTTTGTTACTACCCAGAGCTGTGTATTTGAATTGAATTAGATACATGGCTCTAGGTAGTACTAAATCAGCTTAGATAAATGGCTCTGGGCAGTATTACACTAAATGGGCTTAGATACAATGATCTGGGTAGTATCATACTGAATGTGCTTAGATACATTGCTCTGGACAATGTCGCACAAAATTGGCATAGATATACAGCTCTGGGCAGTATCATATTAAATCAGCTTAAATACATGTCTTTGGACAGTATCACAATGAAACGTCTTAGATGCACAGCTCTGGGAAGTATCACACTGAATGGGCTTAGCTACATGGCACTGGGTAATATGACACTGAATAGGTTTACATACGATGCTGTAGGCAGTATCGCACAGATTAGGCTTAGATTCATACCTCTAATTAGTATTACAATGAATTAGGTTTAGATACATTTCTCTGGGTCATTACAATGATTTGGCTTAGATACACAGCTCTGGGTAGTATTACACTGAATAGGATTACAAACATGGCTCTGTAGTAGAAGTAGAAAACAAAAGAGACCGAAAAAACAGCGTCTCCTGCGTTACCCTGGTACAGTTGTGACCCTTAACTGAGGATCAGTAAGAAGCACTACTAAAACCGTATTTCCCCGAAAATGAGACATCCCCTGAAAACAAGTAGAGGTTTTGCTGAATTGGAAAATATATGGCCTCCCCCGAAAGTAAGACCTAGCAAAGTTTTTGTTTGGAAGCATGCCCACTGAACAGAACACCCGAGCATGCAGCTGTGATTCTTTTTAGCCTGCAGCCGTTCACCATCCATTGCAGAGCAGCTGCATGCAGGACATGAAGACCATCCCCTGCCGCCAACACTGATGTTTCCTTCTGCAGCTGTCACTTGTAAATGTGCAGGCAATGCATCAAGAGGCCCATCGCCTGCCACCATCCCTGTTGTCCCCTATCGCCAGATGTAGAACTGCACACAGTCTGCCGTTATCCCGTCGCCTGCCACCATACCGTATGCTTTCTCTACTGTCCTGTATGAGTGTGCTGTGGTGAGCTCCCCCTGGTGTCCGGAAGCCGTCATACCGTACGCTCTGCCATGCTGTGTGAGTCTGCTGTGATGAGCTCCCCCTGGTGACCGGAAGCTGCAATACCGTTCCTGCTGTACAAGTGGTCCAGGAACTGCTGTGGGAGATTGTTACAGTCTCCAGATAGTGTGTGGGAGCCAGGTACTTTACAGACCTTATATTAAAAAAAAATTTCTTCAACAATAAATGTGAATTCTTCTTCATGGACAAATAAGACATTCCCTGAAAATAAGACATAGCACATCTTTGGGAACAAAAATTTATATAAGACACTGCCTTATTTTCGGGGAAACACAGTAGTAATCAAGATGGCCGCTCATCTTAGATAAGAAATAATAAGGCGTAGCTCTACTCTATAGTGGTATCCTTCATCAAGGATGGATTTGCTCAGCCAGAAGGTCACCAGGTGGGGGGCAATTGGAGTAGAGAAAGACCTTTCAAAAGATAGGTGCTGCTTTATCCAAATAAAATCCAAGTTATGGGTAACTTTCAATCCAGGTTGGACCATGTATTCAAAATAACAACAAGCATGTCAGGACAATGATGCATTTCGAGGGTTTTTCTCCTTCCACAGATCGTCAAGTTGCCCACGACTTGGATTTTATTTGGATGAAGCAGCGCCTATATGTCGAAAGGTCTTTTTCTACTCCAATTATACATGGCTCTGGGCAGTATCACGCTGAAGGGGCTTACATACATGGTTCTAGGCAGTATCACACAGAATTGGCTTGGATACATGGCTCTGGGCAATAACATACCGATTCAGCTTAGATACAAGGCTCTGGGCAGTATAACAGAATCGGCTTAGATACAAGGCTCTGGGAAAAAATTGTTTTCTACTAGAGTAGCCATTTCAATTCTCACTAATTGCCCCCCCCCCTCCCTCCCCACTCCCCAACCACCCACAGTGTATAAACTTAGGTTTATCTTGTGTACCTAACAAGGAAAACAGATATGCAGCCCTCCAATCAGAACTTTATTGGATCCCAGTAACCCCGTTGCTTTAGCTTTGACCCCACATCTCTCCATGCTATCCCTCTGCTATATCCGCTTCGCACAGCATATTTCATCCAGATTACTCTCATTGCAATCGGAGTCCACGTTCCAAGCAACTCCACAGCATGTCAGGACTGTCAGTGAAACACTATCTGCAACTCAAGACGTGATCAGAGAGCACAGACCAGTGGGCAGTGAAGAATTTTGCAGACCGAGGTTGCATGAGAACTGGATATTGTAAGAAATAAGTAATTTCTCTACGTTTATAAGAAAGGTTTACTACGAAGGCTTGTTTCAAAAAACGTATTTACAATACACTGAATCTCCTCTTTGAATGGCTAGATTCCAGTGGTTGTATGATGGACATGAACAACGCTAGTTAAATACCCCGGTTAGAAAGAAAACATTATCTAAAAGTGTTCGGTACCTTCTAACTGCCCTGATCCCTCTGTGATCCTCACCATGGCACAGGTACCTGGTATAGCGGCAGTAATTGTAGAAGATTGTTTCTTCAGGAATGGCTGATAATTTAAAGAGAGCTGGACGATATGTTAAGATTGCTGTTGGCTTTTAAGACTGCATTCATGTAATGTAATATCTTGTAGTAGCTGCAGGCGGTGTAACATATGAGATCACTTCTATTTAGAAAGAAAACACTATCTCTTATCTATACATCTATACATCTCATAGCTATCTCTGTCTATCTATATATCTATCTATATATCTATCTCATATCTATCTTTCTATCTAATATCTATCTAACTATCTCATATCTATCTATCTGTCTATCTACCTATCTATGTCTGTCTATGTAGCTATCTGATTTCTATCTATCTCATATCTATCTATATATCTATCTCATATATATCTATCTATTGGTCTGTCTACCTATCTATGTCTGTCTATGTAGCTATCTAATTTCTATCCATCTCATATCTATCTATCTATCTCATTTGTATCTATCAACATATTTATCTATTTAATATCTATATATTCTTATATCTCTCTATCTTCATATATATATATATATATATATATCCATTTAATTTCTATTTATCTATCTATCTATCTATCTATCTTCAAAAGTATCTAATTTCTATCTATCTATCTTCATAAATATATGTAGAAAGACAGCAGCACTCCAGGGTATACGTGAATAATGTGTGGCTTTATTCACCAAAACATCAGAAGTTGCGACATTTCAGCCTTCTCACAAGGCCTTTGTCAAGCCAAAGGCAAAGTCCTTGTGAGAAGGCTGAAACGTCGCAACTTCTGATGTTTTGGTGAATAAAGCCACACATTATTCACGTATACCCTGGAGTGCTGCTGTCTTTCTACATATACTTTTGGGACTTGGGACCGAGTCAACCAGTTAGCACCACAGTCAACCCGGTTGTGCTGCCCGCTTTTCTTTTATCTTCATAAATATCTATATAATTTCTATCAATCTATCTATCTATCAATAGTGCTGCCTTATATCTATCTAATATCTTTCTCTATTCTATCTAAAATCTCTTTGTTATCTATCTGTCTATCTATTATCTATCTATCTATCTATCTATCTTTCTATTATTTGTCTCTCTTCTATTTATCTATATATTATCTATCTATCAATCTCTCTCTCTCTTTCTCTTATATATATCAATCATCTCTTCCCTATCTATCTATCCATCTATCTCATATCTATCTATCTATCTATCTATCTAGAATTCCAAAAAGGCAGCACATTCGTCAGGAAAGTAGTAAAAATAAAAAGGTGCAAGCAGTCATAGGAGACTTGGTTAGGGACCCCAACTTCAACAAAAAAGGAGATAATCGCAGCACACAAAAAGTATCAGTGCAAAAAAGTGAAATTTATTCCATCTTTAGCAAAATTAAAGTGCAACGTTTCAGTAGTGTCACACCACCATCTTCAGGCATCAAATGCCTGACGATGGTGGTGTGAGACTACCGAAACGTTGCACTTTAATTTTGCTAAAGATGGAATAAATTTCACTTTTTTGCACTAAGATTCTTTTTGTGTGCTGCGATTATCTCCTTTTTATCTATCTATCTATCTATCTATCATCTATCCCATATCTATCGCATATCTATCTATCTATCATCTATCCCATATTTATCTATCTCATATCTATCTATCTGTCTGTCTATCTTCATATATAGCTTTCTATAGCAAAAGCAACTGGACATGGCACAACCATAAAATGAAAGCAGACTGTTAAGTGCAAGCAGACCAGGTCACAGGCTGCATTAATCAATCCAGAACACAGCAGGGTACAGCAGCACTTCAAATAGTGGGAAAAAGTTAACTTTATTTACCCATGTTCACATGTAACATTTCACTGGCATTATGCCATGCTTAAAAAAGACAGCGTAATGCAGTTGAAGTGTTGCATTTAAACATTGGTGAATATGTTCATTTTTTTCCACTATTTGCAGTGCTTTGGGACCCTTTGTATTGGATATCTATCTATCTCATATCTATCTATCTATCCATCTATCTAGAATTGAGAAGAAATTTTTGGCAGCACACGTAGAAAAGGGGGGTGCACGCTGGATAACCCTGTCCCAGGTCCAAAGTAGTTATGCAAAGAAGCAGTGGCACACCAATTTCCAAGTGAAAAGAATGGATGGCTTTTATTTCAACCAAACATCTATAGGAGCGACGTTTCGCCTGTCTCACACAGGCACTTGACAATGCCTGTGTGAGACAGGCGAAACGTCGCTCCTATAGATGTTTGGTTGAAATAAAAGCCATCCATTCTTTTCACTTGGAAATTGGTGTGCCGCTGCTTCTTTGCATATCCATCTATCTATCTATCTCATATCTATCTATCTAGACAAAAAAGAAGGTAGCAGCACACTGAAATAGTAGGCTTGAGAGTGGGTGCAATCAGGAGGGGATCCCAGGTCACAGGACTCAAAGCTTGATAAAACCAAAATAATACTGCAACACTCATTTGGAGTGCTGGAGTATTATTTTGGTTTCATCTATCTATTTATCTATATATTAACTATCCATTATTTTTTATGTATGTGTTTGTTACTTCATTGTCTGTTTGTTATTTACCTGTTCATTACTGTCTCACTTTTCTCTCCCTTTTCCATAGATCTATTCTATATAAATATCTCAGCATATATGTCTTTTTACCATTCTGTAGAAAGAGAAACATAAACCAAGAAACCAGAGTTTTTTTTTTAATTAAATATTTTTTATTTTTGTTTTTCCTTCTCCCAGCCACAACTTGAACATTGTGATTGGTTGAAATCAGTAAGCGCCATCCAAAAACATTTAAGACGTAACATCAATGAGCAGAGTACCTGTACATTGTTAGATATTCAATAGTCCCAAAAAGTTAACATACAAGCATTTTACCAATGCCATGAGACAGTATAAAAATGCACAAATAAGTGACAGCCATGAATGAGGTGCCTGTTGGGTGTAAATTGAGGGATTCAGTCCTTGTCTTCTATTTTTTTTTTTGGTCTTGGGCTGTTTATGCCTTTACCAAAGCCTGGAATTCTGAAAAATAATAGAGAACAAAAATGTTTAATTATTTCATCAAATTAAACCAAAATTTAGCTATTTGCACCCAAATTAAAATGTTTCATTTTTTTCTGGACCTTAATTATATTTTTTCAAAATTGTGGAGTTTTCTCCAAAAATTGTATAGCTATAATGCCATAGATCATATAGATCCTTTCTATATATGCAGTGGAAGTGGTAAGACCTAATCGAAACATTAGGTAGCAAACAAAATATAAATGAAAATATAGAAATATCAAACCTTACCATCTACTCCAATCTTGCCATCACCATCAGAGTCACCGGCCTTAAGGAAAGCCTTGGTCTCAGCATCATTCAGAGCTCTGGCACCAGACTTGAAGTTCTGGAGGAACAGTCTAATAAAAAAGGAAAGATGTGAGCATCATGTTTCATTGCTACCACTACAGTGTCAGTCTAGGCTTTCCATCACTTGGGGCAAATAATAGGTTTACCGTCCTAGCCCTATATCTAAATACTCTGGCTAATGTAGAAAGGTTTGTTGACAACCCCTTGGCACCCAGGGCACATGCCCTTGCTAACCTAGCTCGCCCTTCTCACTCGAGTTATGAACAATGCTCAGTTTAAAAAAAGGTAAATAATCTACATGTAATATTGTAAGAAACAGTACTTAAACTATATTCTTACGCAAGTTCATCTTCCTCAATATATCCACTCTGGTCTCTGTCAAGGATTTCGAAGACCTTCTTGACCTGATCGGCAGACTTGCCAGAGAGACCAACCTTCTGGAAGAAAGTTTTGTACTGAAAGGTGTTTTCAGCTGTAACAAATAAAAACAATAACATGCATATTTTCAATAGATCTTCGATACAGAAGAATAAGACTTTAAAATGGTTCA
Source organism: Hyla sarda (assembly GCF_029499605.1). Lineage (NCBI taxonomy): Eukaryota > Metazoa > Chordata > Amphibia > Anura > Hylidae > Hyla > Hyla sarda. Next base: position 186,186,181 of record NC_079196.1, on the reverse strand, counting down.
ATAAGAATAGAAGGTCTGTTTTTTCCCCAGAAAAAGCGCCCCTCTTGTCCATAGGCAGGATTTAGCATTGCAGAGTATCCAATTTCAAATGAATAGAGTTAAGGTGCAATAACATCCACAGGACAAGAGTGGCGCTGTATTTGGTGAGACAATTAAGTAGACATTCTAGTCTAATCTCATACATCCACTTTATGTATTCTTTAAAATGTTGTGCATATTCCAGAACATTCTCTTACACACTTATCTAGCATTTTGGCATTCATGCTGGGAAAAATAGATAATATTATGTATCTTTTATTTTATAATACTTAGATATATTGTTGCAGCTTATTGCAGATAATCTGTTTAAAACACATTGTTGTTTTAAGTCAATAAACTTTAATGCATAACAATTTCTAAAACTTATCAGTTTCATGTCTATTAATCTAATCTTATAAATGTATTTCTATCTCCTATCTATCTATCTATCTATCTATCTATCTATCTATCTATCGCATCAAAGTAGCAATAAAAACTAGATAAAGTAGGGCACAGCCATTGACAGTCCATAAAACATTAGAAAAGAAGAATCAGCGCTGAAAACAACGTCCAACTAGGAGGTGTTTATTATCTCAGGTATGTGCAAGGTCTCCCCCTCCATGAAGTCTTTACAAGGCGCACATGGTTGGATGAATAAACCCCTCATTTTTGGGTGTTCTTTGGAGTGCAGCTGCGTCTATTACCTATCTACAAAAAGTAAGAGAGCTGCACCACAGTAGCAAATATAGGATGCAAGTCATGGAGGGTCCTCTGTATATCTCTTCGTAATATAAAAAGTCCCTGCACTCCAAATCACAAGAAGAAAGAATCCTTTATTCACCCTTGTAAAGATAGGATGGGTAAATACCTGCTTACTTCATTGATATTTGGAGTGCTGCCTTATATCTATCGAATATCTTTCTCTATTCTATCTAAAATTTCTTTGCTATCTATCTGTCTATCTATTATTTATCTATCTATTATTTGTCTCTCTTCTATTTATCTATATATTATCTATCTATCTATCTCTCTTATATATATCAATCATCTCTTCCCTATCTATTTATCTATCTATCTATCTATCTAATATCTCATATCTATTTATTTATCTATCTATCCATCCATCTCTCATATATATCTATTGTCTCTTTCTTATCTTTCTATCCATCCATCATTTCAACATGATTAAAAAATAATATGTATCTATGTGCAATTTCTTTACTTGTTGCTGCACCTTACAAAACAAATGGTCACTTACCCTGTACACTGGCCAGTGCGGCTTCAATGTCCTTAGCGGAGAGAATGTCAGTGATAGACATGATTCTGCAGGTAAAAAAAAAAAAAACATAAAATTTAATATAAATTCATACTTACAAGTTCAGTTCTGCAACTGAGAAATCTCAAAAGTCTGAATATTCCACTTCAGGGAGTTCTTAAGATTTCTGCTGATTGAAGAGTGATTGGGTGACCTACATCAATTATATCAGACCATGCAAACTTTTATATAAATTAAATATTACATTTTTTTAAGCCAATGATTGAAACTTTCTATTAATTAAAAAAAAAAAAATTGCAAGAACTTGTAAATTTCATTGGCTTTGCTTCACTCTTCAATCCGCAAAAGCATAAGTATTTTTTTTTGTGCTGTTTTATTTTCTTCTTATTTCCCATATTCCTTGTTTCTTGAATCCTTCAGTCCCAGGCTTCTGCTGCTGCTGTAGACCCGTCCTTGATCTGCTAAGTCCCATGTGTCTGCATGTGAACTGCTTACCTTGTAGTGTTTTGGACTGGGCAGGGAGGCTATCTGCTTGGCAGTGGAGCGCTTGCTGAGTGTCCCCACAGGGTTAGCCCCATTTATATATACTTTAAGTTGCATACCATATACAGATCTTGGTTCCCAGCGTCACAGATAGGGAATGGTGTCAAGTGAACTTGCCTAACTAATCATCTAGCACTATTTTTATCTCCAGAGTATACATATGATATTAGCAAATGCAACAAGATAAGTGGTAAGGTGCATTAAATATAAACTATTGGGGGTAATGTTTCTTTATGCAGGAAGCAGAAGAAAAAAATCACACTTTGTGAAGTTAAGTTTTCTATGGAACAATTATAGATGTGCGGCTTTAACAGTTTGTGGGCTGGAGCATAGCATGACAACATGGAGCTACCTGAGCTATAACAGCCTATTGTCAAAAAGAGTGCGACCCCAGTGCAAACACACACTTTTCCTATTTCCCACCATGAACGAAATGCAGAGAATACGTCACAATGGGAAAAAGTGTTTTGTTTTGGGTTTTTTTTTCATGAAATTTGTGCAGATTCAGAAAAAGTTTTTACAGTCCTAATTTGCAATGACATAAAATGGTACTGTTGCAAAAACAACGTTTTACGCCTATGCATGTTGTTCCCATGTATTTATTTCATTCACTTATTTGTTTCTTATTATTTTTAGATTGTTCCAGTCATTTACAGTCTCCATTATGTAGTTTGACAACTTGCACCCAGTGAAGGGGTTAATAAGTTTCTGACAGGGACAGGGGAATAGATGCCAAGCAAATGAATGTGCTGTCTTCAGCCTCCACTTACAAATCTTGTGTTACATGGACTAAGTAATTCCCTTTCACATGTTGCAGGATATATCCAGACTGGTGCAGTGAAGTTACATTCACCCCAGAAGATTGAACTCGCTGTCTGGAGTCACAGGACAACACTGCTCTATGGCCTTTTATGTACATTGTCCCTCTTAGTCTTATCATTGGGGTTGTGGTTTAGTTGTAATATCATTTTTTCTTTTCATTATTAAGGTTTTTAAGAATAATAATAGAGCCATTAAAGTAAGTGTGCCTCATAGTTAAAATAAAAATACTCTTCAACCTCACATGGCTGTGGTTCCCACCATCATACCTGCTATCAAGGGTACCTTTGTCTTCACTGTATATTTCCGCATAAATGTACACTGTCAGATTCAAAAACTTTTTATATGTTGTACATCTTGGCAAAACATTAACCTTTCTAATATAACTTATTAGAAAATTGTATTTCCTTTTTATAGAAAACATGGCTTAAAAAAACAAACAAAAAAAACACCCCATACCATTCGGAATACAGTCATGTCCGGCTGCAGTATTACCTTTGTCCAAGCTGAAGCACAAGCATGGACAAAATCCAGTAAGTTGTTACGCCGAGCGCTCCGGGTCCCTGCTCCTCCCCAGAGTGCTCGCGGCGTTCCTCTCTCTGCAGCGCTTCGGTCAGACCCGCTGACCGGGAGCACTGCACTGACTTCCGGCGGGGATGCGATTCGCATAGCGGGACGCGCCCGCTCGCGAATCGCATCCCAAGTCACTCACCTGTCCCGGTCCCCGGCTGTCACGTCCTGGCGCACGCGGCTCCGCTCCTTAGGGCGCGCGCCAGCTCAATAAGATTTAACCCCTTAAGGACCGGAGGTTTTTCCGTTTTTGCATTTTCGTTTTTTGCTCATTGCCTTTAAAAAATCATAACTCTTTCAAATTTACACCTAAAAATCCATATGATGGCTTATTTTTTGCGCCACCAATTCTACTTTGTAATGACATCAGTCATTTTGCCCAAAAATCTATGGTGAAGCGGGAAAAAAAATCATTGTGCGACAAAATTGAAAAAAAAAACGCTGTTTTGTAAATTTTGGGGGCTTCCGTTTCTACGTAGTACATTTTTCGGTAAAAATGACACCTGATATGTATTCTGTAGGTCCATACGATTAAAATGATACCCTACTTATATAGGTTTGATTTTGTCGGACTTCTGGAAAAAATCATAACTACATGCAGGAAAATTAATACGTTTAAAATTGTCATCTTCTGACCCCTATAACTTTTTTATTTTTCCGTGTATGGGGCGGTATGAGGGCTCATTTTTTGCGCCGTGATCTGAAGTTTTAACGGTACCATTTTTGCATTGATAGGACTTATTGATCACTTTTTATTCATTTTTAAATGATATAAAAAGTGACCAAAAATGCACTATTTTGGACTTTGGAATTTTTTTGCGCGCACGCCATTGACCGAGCGGTTTAATTAATGATATATTTTTATAATTCGGACATTTCCGCACGCGGTGATACCACATATGTTTATTTTAATTTTTATTTACACTGTGTTTTTTTTTTTATTGGAAAAGGGGGGTGATTCAAACTTTTAATAGGGGAGGAGTTAAATGATCTTTATTCACTTTTTTTTTTCACTTTAGGGACCTATAACACTGCACACACTGATCTTCTATGTTGATCACTGGTTTCTCATAAGAAACCAGTGATCAACGATTCTGCCGGATGACTGCTCATGCCTGGATCTCAGGCACTGAGCAGTCATTCGGCGATCGGACAGCGAGGAGGCAGGAAGGGGCCCTCCCGCTGTCCTGTCAGCTGTTCGGGATGCCGCGATTAGCCGCGGCTATCCCGAACAGCCCGACTGAGCTAGCCGGGAACTTTCACTTTCACTTTTAGCCGCGCGGCTCAGCTTTGAGCGCACGGCTAAAGGGTTAATAGCTATTAGAGGCGGGTCCCGGCTTCACTATGACGCCGGGCCCGCCATGATATGACGCGGGGTTACTGTGTAACCCCGCGTTATATCAGAAGAGCAGGACCAAGGACGTACCGGTACGTCCTTGGTCTTTAAGGGGTTAAAGGGCCAGTGCACCAATGATTGGTGCCTGGCCCAATCAGTCTGATTAATTTCCACCTGTGCACCTGTCTATATAACCTCACTTCCCCTTCCCTTCCTGGCCGGATCTTGTTGCCCTTGTGCCTAGTGAAAGCGTTTACAGTGTTTGCCTTACCAGTGTTCCTGACCTCTTGCTATCTCCATTGACTATGAACCTTGCCGCCTGCCCCGACCTTCTGCTACTTCTGACCTTGCCTCTGTCTAGTCCTTCTGTCCCACGCCTTTTCAACAGTCAGCGAGGTTTAGCCATTGCCGGTGGATATGGCCTGTTTGCTACCGCCACAGCAAGACCATCCCGCTTTGCGGCGGGCTCTGGTGAATACCAGTAGCAACCTAGAACTGGTCCACCGACACGGTCCACGCCAATCCCTCGCTGACACAGAGGATCCACATCCAGCCTGCCGAATCCTAACATAAGTGAGGGAGAGACAAGCACTCCCTGTGCTCACTCCTGTCCTATCACACTGCAGCAGAGAGGAGGGGGTTACAGAATAGCCTGCATTGATTGGATGAAGAGAGCCAGGACTCAGGAATGAAGATAAGTTATGCAGAGTGAGGGACACACCCCCTCCAAATCACAGGATGATCAAACAAAGTGAACAACAACAAAAAGGTATTTGTGAGAGAAATATAGATGCTAGACACAATAAAATTATATAGTAAATTTGAGTAGCCGTATTAGTCCAGTGAAGAGAATAGGAAAAAAGGGACCAACGGATTCCAGGCGCTGCTTGCTCAAACACCATAGGCAGAGGTTAATAGTGACTATTAACCTCTGCCTATGGTGTTTGAGCAAGCAGCGCCTGGAATCCGCTGGTCCCTTTTTTCCTATTCTCTTCGCATGCTACTACAGGACAGGATCTCCTGATTCCTGAGGACCCTCCGGCTGAGCAGCCTGCTCCACCTTTATACCTCTATCAGAGGTGATATGCAATTTATCCTCCACTCCAAGGTGAGTGGCCACCTATAAGGTGCTACACTTTTTTATATCCATCCTAAGGGTAATACACCAGGCGCCGTTCGCGGTCTTCTTTTCTCTCTACATTTCCACAGTATTAGTCCAGTGATACAGATGCAAGATCAAAAAAAGTTGCAGTATCTTGTGATTACTTTCTGTACCACAATTGATAACAGTTTTGAAGTAATATTGAGGCACTTACAGGAATATTACATAAAGCCCCATAGAAATAATAGGAATAATTGATGATATTTACATTATTCAATATGGCTGCCGAACCATAAGGTTGAATGACCACAAACAAACATATATGTGTCTAGGTCACAGTGTAAGCATACACGGCTATTTGCACATCTGTATCTTTAATGGTTTTAGAAAGATATGGCTTTGCATATAGCACTGAATATTGGCCCCTAAAACAATATGGCTGCCTACTCATGTGAACTATGACCTTTATGTTATAAAAATCGAAAGCACAATAGAGTACTCTACCATTGTACAAACAAACATACATTTTTAATTAACAGTGTAGATATTACACACATTTAAAAAGAATTGCGCATTAATATTAATGCTATCTAAATCTTATTGGTGAGCGATGGACATAATGATTATGCAAATAAACCAGCTATAACAACCTTGGTACAGGAGGTAACCATGAACATGTCTGCCAAATTATATGTTATTCTAACAAACGGTTTCAGAGAAGAGGATGTTTGTACAATATTAGGCAATTACCATCGGCCTTACCATGTGACCTATGACCTTTATATTACATAAGATTATGCACAGCTCATGGGTCTACAACTATGCCAAGTCACATGTGTTCTGGAGTAACAGTGCAGCAGATATAAGCATTTGAAGTCCGTGGCGGAATAATAATAAAAATAAGAATCTGAGCAAAAACAATTGGTGTCCAGTGCAACTTTTTTTTTACTTTGCATATATATATATATATATATATATATATATATATATATATATATGATCAGTATTAGATACTGAGTAACACATAACTTTTTTTGTGACATTTGGCAGGTATTCTTTAAGTTTGCCATTGAGTATGTGGTATGTGGCTATGGGCATATAACTAAAGGCTGCACTAGTGTAGATAAGGTATAACAGATTGCTGCTAATTATGTTTTACATATTTTATTATACAGTTCTTTATGCATATGTGTCATGGGTCTGCACATCATGGAGATGTGTTTTCCTGCTCATAAGGCTGTTTTATGCACTGGGAAACACCATTAACTAAAAAAGTTGAGGCTGGGCCGCCATCAGGTTTAATTTATATAAGGGCAACAGAATGGATTCTGGGCATGGATTCTTGTCAAAATACATGCACTGGCACCCTTCATGTCTGAGAAAGGGGGTTTCGAGACTCACTGCTAAAACACAGGAGGTCCTAAACGCAGGGCCAATGTATACTGCTATGCAGTCAAGGAATGAGCTGTCAGACCAGCTTTATAAGATATCAGCCCAAGTGAGCAGGGAAAGGATAAGTAACAGTCATGCCAGTCTGTAACATCTCTAGGGAAAATCATGTGCAATGTTTTGCTGAGTGCAAGACTATTTTGCAACTGTTCTTAGAAGTTTAGAAGAAGACTACTTCTGTCTAGCTGAAGATTGTGGTACCACGGGTGGTGTAGGGAAATACCTAATCACTTTGTGATGCCAGGGCACAGTTAGCCTATACATGGTGTGAGGCTGGAGACAGCTTCTCCTGGGCCAGGCAAGGAACACACCAACGTCTGGTTACGGATAACTGTCTTTACGGAGCAGGGTGCAGATGGTATTATGGGTACTGGTGATCCTTGTAGAATGACCAGATAAAGTAGATTTGATCTAGACCTTCCCTTAGAGCTTCTCCACACACCTCACACCTTTACCACACTTGTGCTCTGCTCACAGCTCTAAGATAAACTGAACTGTGACAACTCCCCCCACTACACTATATGTACTTGAATTTAGGGGTTCCCATTGGCAGGCAGGGTCACATGGGGTGCACTGCTCCTCCCTTAAAGGTACCATAAAACACATAAGTAACATACATAGAAATAACAGAACAAAACAATTATTTACTAACATCTGCCCAAGCGAAGGAAAACTGGTTGAGCCCATTTATGCTTTGTGTGGTGTGGGAAGTCTGAGGCCTAAATAATAGAGGTGAGCAACAAATTAATAAAACTGGCTCAACCTATAGTCCTTACCCTCCAGCTTCTGCCTACCAAAAGTATTTGTTTAAGAGGGGTACTCTGCACCTAGATATCTTATCACCTATTTAAAGGATAGGGGATAAGATGTCTGATCGCAGGGGGAACATGATCAGACACCGCTGGGAACCCCTGCAATCTCTCCTGCAGAACCCCCTGTCATCTGGTGCACAGAGCAAGCTTCGATCCCTGCCTGATGACTGGTGATGCAGGGGCGTCATGGCCCCACCCCTCGTTGCATCACTGCCCGCCCCATCAATGCAAGTCTATGGGAGGGGGTGTGATGGCCACCACGCCCTTCTAATAGACTTGCATTAAGGTGGAGCGTGACATCAAAAGGGGTGGGGCCATGATGTCATGATCTACCGCCCCTGCATTGCCAGTCATCAGGCACAGAGTGAAGCTTGCTCTGAACACCAGATGACAGGGGGTGCTGCAAAAGAGATTGCGGGGGTTCCCAGTGGTGGGACCCCCCGCGATCCCTTGGATAGGGGGTAAGATGTCTAGGGGTGGAGTACCCCTTTAGTCTTCTTTAGGTTTCTATTGGATACATCCTTACTTGCATGAGAGTATTCAATGAAATTCTACTGCAGCAAACTTGCCTCAAAATAGGGGGGTTTACAGATGTTGTGGGATATTTTAATCCCCTAGTCCTAGATTTTACTCACAATGCCTGATGGGAGATGCATGAGAGTGTCCTTGATGTTATGGTGGTGTATAGCTTAGTTGCTGGGAGATAAAAGAACAATGCCAAAGATCAGTGCAGTTCAACTGGTAACTTTACTTCATCCATATATGGAGGCAAATTTTCAGTTCCAGCGTAAGCAGAACAAAAACAGGTGGTGTGGTTGATGCAGAGTTAATCCATGAAAGTCAGGAGAAGTACTGAGTTAGTTCCTGAGATGTTTAGGGTGCCTAAGATGGTAAGTAATCACTTTGGTTTGCTCCCAATGGTAAGAAGAGGTCCGAACCTGACTGAAGGTCCACCAAAGTTTTCGGTTGTTAAGCTGTCCTTGACTAAATTTTACCCTATCAGGCATAATACTGGACTTCCTATCGAAAGTCACAGGAGAAAACATTCCTTGAGCCAGGGCAAAGCAGGTGCACAGGGTGTCTTTACAAGTTATGCATAGAAACCAAGCTTGGCCCTACATGTCCCTGGATAGGCCTTGGCACCTATTTCGATCTTCTCTTGCTTGCGCTCTTGCTCTACTTTTCTTGCTATGTTCAATACTCCCTACTCAATTTGCTAACAAGATAACAAGGGTTTTATAGACTTTTGCCAGGGTCTACTCTGCTTTTAGCAGAGAGCCGTGAATATGAATTAATTCATTGGTTTAAGCTAGTTTAGAAAGGAACTAATGTTTGTGTGATGTTTCTGCAATCTCAGCAGCATGAAGAAATACAGTATTATACACAATCAACATAGAAAAGGTTAAATGCACATAGGATCAGATAACTATTCAAATGGAGCTCTGACAGTTTTTCATATTTCACTCAGCAGAACTCACAACTAGTGCACTGGTTGCAGAGGCCATGTGCAGAGTGTATGGGTTGACATCTGGGCACTTCTGTGGGGAGCAGGCTGCATGTCGGCCTAATGCTGCTATAATTGCCCACTGGCCCCTGGTTTTTGCTTATCACGCACAGGTAGGATTAGCGTTAGGTCCCGTGCCATTTGAGAAACCTTGGCGTTGGTGTGCGGGCTCTGGTGTGTCCTTCATATAAGGATACACTGGCAAATGTCTCAATTTTAACATCAGTGTTGAGGGATAGCCAATGTCATTCTATACATCTTCCACAGTAGTGCACCTAAATTTCTGTATTGCATTATTCTAATTGTTACACATCCACACCGTTTATCTGGTGTAGGATTATATTGTGGCACTTGTAGTCCACTGCAGGCATCCTCCATTGTATGCATTTTTATGTTGGGGATTGCCCCTAGCAATGGACTACAAGGGCAGGATCTGCTCCCCCAGTATATATGCACAACCGCATTTGGGGTTGAGCACCTCCAGTCATTTGAGACCATGTTTTTTGTTGTTGTTTAAAGATGTATACTTGGAGGTGGTAAAACTCCATATGTTAATGCGCCTTGAGCATTTTCCAGGCAGCATTAAGGTTGCACCTGTGAGGCCATGCACCTATATCAGCCAAGTTGGATGGGCTTGTAGCCTCTCTCCCTCCTTCCATTGTATGTGTGCTCAGTCACACTGGAGGGAACTGGGAGCAGGCTGCATGTCGGCCTAATGCTGCTGTAATTGCCCACCGGCCCCTGGTTTTTGCTTATTACGCACAGGTAGGTTAGCGTTAGGTCCCGTGCCATTTGAGAAACCTTGGCGTTGGTGTGCGGGCTCTGGTGTGTCCTTCATATAAGGATACACTGGTGAATGTCTCAATTTTAACATCAGTGTTGAGGGATAGCCAATGTAATTGTATACATCTACCACAGTAGTGCACCTAAATTTCTGTATTGCATTATTCTAATTGTTACAGATCCACACTGTTTATGTTACGCCGAGCGCTCCGGGTCCCCGCTCCTCCCCGGAGCGCTCGCTACACTCTCCTCACTGCAGCGCTCCGGTCAGATCCACTGACCCGGGGCGCTGCGATACCGCCTCCAGCCGGGATGCGATTCGCGATGCGGGTAGCGCCCGCTCGCGATGCGCACCCCGGCTCCCGTACCTGACTCGCTCTCCGTCTGTCCTGTCCCGGCGCGCGCGGCCCCGCTCCCTAGGGCGCGCGCGCGCCGGGTCTTTGCGATTTAAAGGGCCACTGCGCCGCTGATTGGCGCAGTGGTTCCAATTAGTGTGATCACCTGTGCACTTCCCTATATCACCTCACTTCCCCTGCACTTCCTTGCCGGATCTTGTTGCCATCGTGCCAGTGAAAGCGTTTCCTTGTGTGTTCCTAGCCTGTGTTCCAGACCTCCTGCCGTTGCCCCTGACTACGATCCTTGCTGCCTGCCCCGACCTTCTGCTACGTCCGACCTTGCTTCTGTCTACTCCCTTGTACCGCGCCTATCTTCAGCAGCCAGAGAGGTTGAGCCGTTGCTAGTGGATACGACCTGGTCACTACCGCCGCAGCAAGACCATCCCGCTTTGCGGCGGGCTCTGGTGAAAACCAGTAGTGACTTAGAACCGATCCACTAGCACGGTCCACGCCAATCCCTCTCTGGCACAGAGGATCCACTACCTGCCAGCCGGCATCGTGACAGTAGATCCGGCCATGGATCCCGCTGAAGTTCCTCTGCCAGTTGTCGCTGACCTCACCACGGTGGTCGCCCAGCAGTCACAACAGATAGCGCAACAAGGCCAACAGCTGTCTCAACTGACCGTTATGCTACAGCAGTTACTACCACAGCTTCAGCAATCATCTCCTCCGCCAGCTCCTGCACCTCCTCCGCAGCGAGTGGCCGCTTCTGGTCTACGACTATCCTTGCCGGATAAATTTGATGGGGACTCCAAGTTTTGCCGTGGCTTTCTTTCCCAATGTTCCCTGCACTTGGAGATGATGTCGGACCAGTTTCCCACTGAAAGGTCTAAGGTGGCTTTCGTAGTCAGCCTTCTGTCTGGAAAAGCCCTGTCTTGGGCCACACCGCTCTGGGACCGCAATGACACCGTCACTGCCTCTGTACACTCCTTCTTCTCGGAAATTCGAAGTGTCTTTGAGGAACCTGCCCGAGCCTCTTCTGCTGAGACTGCCCTGTTGAACCTGGTCCAGGGTAATTCTTCCGTTGGCGAGTATGCCGTACAATTCCGTACTCTTGCTTCAGAATTATCCTGGAATAATGAGGCCCTCTGCGCGACCTTTAAAAAAGGCCTATCCAGCAACATTAAAGATGTTCTGGCCGCACGAGAAATCCCTGCTAATCTACATGAACTCATTCACCTAGCCACTCGCATTGACATGCGTTTTTCCGAAAGGCGTAAGGAGCTCCGCCAGGATATGGACTCTGTTCGCACGAGGTGTTTTTTCTCCCCGGCTCCTCTCTCCTCTGGTCCCCTGCAATCTGTTCCTGTGCCTCCCGCCGTGGAGGCTATGCAGGTCGACCGGTCTCGCCTGACACCTCAAGAGAGGACACGACGCCGCATGGAGAATCTCTGCCTGTACTGTGCTAGTACCGAACACTTCCTGAAGGATTGTCCTATCCGTCCTCCCCGCCTGGAAAGACGTACGCTGACTCCGCACAAAGGTGAGACAGTCCTTGATGTCTACTCTGCTTCTCCACGTCTTACTGTGCCTGTGCGGATATCTGCCTCTGCCTTCTCCTTCTCTACTATGGCCTTCTTGGACTCCGGATCTGCAGGAAATTTTATTTTGGCCTCCCTCGTCAACAGGTTCAACATCCCGGTGACCAGTCTCGCCAGACCCCTCTACATCAATTGTGTAAACAATGAAAGATTGGACTGTACCATACGTTTCCGCACGGAGCCCCTTCTAATGTGCATCGGATCTCATCACGAGAAGATTGAACTTTTGGTCCTCCCCAATTGCACTTCTGAAATTCTCCTTGGACTTCCCTGGCTTCAACTTCATTCCCCAACCCTGGATTGGTCCACTGGGGAGATCAAGAGTTGGGGGCCCTCTTGTTCCAAGGACTGCCTAAAACCGGTTCCCAGTAACCCTTGCCGTGACTCTGTGGTTCCTCCTGTAACCGGTCTCCCTAAGGCCTATGTGGACTTTGCGGATGTTTTTTGCAAAAAACAAGCTGAGACTCTACCTCCTCACAGGCCTTATGATTGTCCTATCGACCTCCTCCCGGGCACTACTCCACCCCGGGGCAGAATTTATCCTCTGTCCGCCCCAGAGACTCTTGCCATGTCTGAATACGTCCAGGAAAATTTAAAAAAGGGCTTTATCCGTAAATTCTCCTCTCCTGCCGGAGCCGGATTTTTCTTTGTGTCCAAAAAAGATGGCTCTCTACGTCCTTGCATTGACTACCGCGGTCTTAATAAAATCACGGTTAAGAACCGCTACCCCCTACCCCTCATCTCTGAACTCTTTGATCGCCTCCAAGGTGCCCACATCTTTACCAAACTGGACTTAAGAGGTGCTTATAATCTCATCCGCATCAGAGAGGGGGATGAATGGAAAACGGCATTTAACACCAGAGATGGACACTTTGAGTATCTGGTCATGCCCTTTGGCCTGTGCAACGCCCCTGCCGTCTTCCAAGACTTTGTTAATGAAATTTTTCGTGATCTCTTATACTCCTGTGTTGTTGTATATCTGGACGATATCCTGATTTTTTCTGCCAATCTAGAAGAACACCGCCAGCATGTCCGTATGGTTCTTCAGAGACTTCGTGACAATCAACTCTATGCCAAAATAGAGAAATGTCTGTTTGAATGCCAATCTCTTCCTTTCCTAGGATACTTGGTCTCTGGCCAGGGACTACAAATGGATCCAGACAAACTCTCTGCCGTCTTAGATTGGCCACGCCCCTCCGGACTCCGTGCTATCCAACGTTTTTTGGGGTTCGCCAATTATTACAGGCAATTTATTCCACATTTTTCTACCGTTGTGGCTCCTATCGTGGCTTTAACCAAAAAAAATGCCGATCCCAAGTCTTGGCCTCCTCAAGCGGAAGACGCCTTTAAACGGCTCAAGTCTGCCTTTTCTTCTGCTCCCGTGCTCTCCAGACCTGACCCATCTAAACCCTTCCTATTGGAGGTTGATGCCTCCTCAGTGGGAGCTGGAGCTGTCCTTCTACAAAAAAATTCTTCCGGGCATGCTGTTACTTGTGGTTTTTTTTCTAGGACCTTCTCTCCGGCGGAGAGGAACTACTCCATCGGGGATCGAGAGCTTCTAGCCATTAAATTAGCACTTGAGGAATGGAGGCATCTGCTGGAGGGATCAAGATTTCCAGTTATTATTTACACCGATCACAAGAACCTCTCCTACCTCCAGTCTGCCCAACGGCTGAATCCTCGCCAGGCCAGGTGGTCTCTGTTCTTTGCCCGATTTAATTTTGAAATTCACTTTCGGCCTGCCGATAAGAACATTAGGGCCGATGCTCTCTCTCGTTCCTCGGATGCTTCTGAAGTTGAACTCTCTCCGCAACACATCATTCCTCCTGACTGCCTGATTTCCACTTCTCCAGCCTCCATCAGGCAAACTCCTCCAGGAAAGACCTTTGTTTCTCCACGCCAACGCCTCGAAATCCTCAAATGGGGTCACTCCTCCCATCTCGCAGGTCATGCGGGCATCAAGAAATCTGTGCAACTCATCTCTCGCTTCTATTGGTGGCCGACTCTAGAGACGGATGTTGTGGACTTTGTGCGAGCCTGCACTATCTGTGCCCGGGATAAGACTCCTCGCCAGAAGCCCGCTGGTTTTCTTCATCCTCTGCCTGTCCCCGAACAGCCTTGGTCTCTGATTGGTATGGATTTTATTACTGACTTACCCCCTTCCCATGGCAAAACTGTTATTTGGGTGGTCGTTGATCGATTCTCCAAAATGGCACATTTCATCCCTCTTCCTGGTCTTCCTTCAGCGCCTCAGTTGGCTAAACAATTTTTTGTACACATTTTTCGTCTTCACGGGTTGCCTACGCAGATCGTCTCGGATAGAGGCGTCCAATTCGTGTCTAAATTCTGGAGGGCTCTCTGTAAACAACTCAAGATTAAATTAAAATTTTCTTCTGCATATCATCCTCAATCCAATGGACAAGTAGAAAGAATTAACCAGGTCTTGGGTGATTATTTACGACATTTTGTTTCCTCCCGCCAGGATGACTGGGCAGATCTTCTACCATGGGCCGAATTCTCGTATAATTTCAGAGTCTCTGAATCTTCCTCCAAATCCCCATTTTTCGTGGTGTACGGCCGTCACCCTCTTCCCCCCCTCCCTACCCCCTTGCCCTCTGGTCTGCCCGCTGTGGATGAAATTTCTCGTGATCTTTCCATCATATGGAGAGAGACCCAAAATTCTCTCTTACAGGCTTCTTCACGCATGAAGAAGTTCGCGGATAAGAAAAGAAGAGCTCCCCCCATTTTTTCTCCTGGAGACAAGGTATGGCTCTCCGCTAAATATGTCCGCTTCCGTGTCCCTAGCTACAAGTTGGGACCACGCTATCTTGGTCCTTTCAAAATTTTGTGCCAGATTAATCCTGTCTCTTACAAACTTCTTCTTCCTCCTTCTCTTCGTATTCCTAATGCCTTTCACGTTTCTCTTCTTAAACCACTTATCATCAACCGTTTCTCTCCCAAATCTGTTCCTCCCACTCCTGTTTCCGGCTCCTCGGACATCTTCTCCGTCAAAGAGATTCTGGCATCCAAAAAGGTCAGAGGGAAAACCTTTTTTTTAGTGGATTGGGAGGGTTGTGGTCCAGAAGAGAGATCCTGGGAACCTGAGGACAATATCCTAGACAAAAGTCTGCTCCTCAGGTTCTCAGGCTCTAAGAAGAGGGGGAGACCCAAGGGGGGGGGTACTGTTACGCCGAGCGCTCCGGGTCCCCGCTCCTCCCCGGAGCGCTCGCTACACTCTCCTCACTGCAGCGCTCCGGTCAGATCCACTGACCCGGGGCGCTGCGATACCGCCTCCAGCCAGGATGCGATTCGCGATGCGGGTAGCGCCCGCTCGCGATGCGCACCCCGGCTCCCGTACCTGACTCGCTCTCCATCTGTCCTGTCCCGGCGCGCGCGGCCCCGCTCCCTAGGGCGCGCGCGCGCCGGGTCTTTGCGATTTAAAGGGCCACTGCGCCGCTGATTGGCGCAGTGGTTCCAATTAGTGTGATCACCTGTGCACTTCCCTATATCACCTCACTTCCCCTGCACTTCCTTGCCGGATCTTGTTGCCATCGTGCCAGTGAAAGCGTTTCCTTGTGTGTTCCTAGCCTGTGTTCCAGACCTCCTGCCGTTGCCCCTGACTACGATCCTTGCTGCCTGCCCCGACCTTCTGCTACGTCCGACCTTGCTTCTGTCTACTCCCTTGTACCGCGCCTATCTTCAGCAGCCAGAGAGGTTGAGCCGTTGCTAGTGGATACGACCTGGTCACTACCGCCGCAGCAAGACCATCCCGCTTTGCGGCGGGCTCTGGTGAAAACCAGTAGTGACTTAGAACCGATCCACTAGCACGGTCCACGCCAATCCCTCTCTGGCACAGAGGATCCACTACCTGCCAGCCGGCATCGTGACAGTTTATCTGGTGTAGGATTCTATTGTGGCACTTGTAGTCCACTGCAGGCATCCTCCATTGTATGCATTTATATGCTGGGGATCGCACCTAGCAACGGACTACAAGGGCAGGATCTGCTCCCCCAGTATAAATGCACAACTGCATTTGGGGTTGAGCACCTCAAGCCATTTGAGACCACGTTTTTTGTTGTTTAAAAATGTATACTTGTAGGTGGTCAAACTCCATATGTTAATGCACCTTGAGCATTTTCCAGGCAGCATTAAGGTTGCACCTATGAGGCCATGCACCTATATCAGCCAACTTGGGTGGGGCTTGTAGCCTGTCTCTCCCTCCTCCCATTGTATGTGTGCTCAGTCACACTGGAGGGAACTGGGAGCAGGCTACATGTCGGCCTAATGCTGCTGTAATTGCCCACTGCCCCCTGATTTTTGCTTATTACGCACAGGTAGGTTAGCGTTAGGTCCCGTGCCATTTGAGAAACCTTGGCGTTGGTGTGCGGGCTCTGGTGTGTCCTTCATATAAGGATACACTGGCGAATGTCTCAATTTTAACATCAGTGTTGAGGGATAGCCAATGTCCTTCTATACATCTACCACAGTAGTGCACCTAAATTTCTGTATTGCATTATTCTAATTGTTACACATCCACACTGTTTATCTGGTGTAGGATTCTATTGTGGCACTTGTAGTCCACTGCAGGCATCCTCCATTGTATGCATTTTTATGCTGGGGATTGCCCCTAGCAACGGACTACAAGGGCAGGATCTGCTCCCCCAGTATAAATGCACAACTGCATTTGGGGTTGAGCACCTTGTAGGTGGTTAAACTCCTATACTTGTAGGTGGTTAAACTCTATATGTTAATGCGCCTTGAGCATTTTCCAGGCAGCATTAACCCCTTAAGGACCCAGCCATTTTACACCTTAGGACCCGGCCATTTTTTGCACATCTGACCACTGTCACTTTAAACATTAATAACTCTGGAATGCTTTTAGTTATCATTCTGATTCCGAGATTGTTTTTTCGTGACATATTCTACTTTAACATAGTGGTAAAATTTTGTGGTAACTTGCATCCTTTCTTGGTGAAAAATCCCAAAATTTGATGAAAAATTAGAAAATTTTGCATTTTTCTAAATTTGAAGCTCTCTGCTTGTAAGGAAAATGGATATTCCAAATAATAATTTTTTTTATTCACATATACAATATGTCTACTTTATGTTTGCATCATAAAATTGACGAGTTTTTACTTTTGGAAGACACCAGAGGGCTTCAAAGTTCAGCAGCAATTTTCAAATTTTTCGCAAAATTTCCAAAATCACAATTTTTCAGGGACCAGTTCAGGTTTGCAGTGGATTTGAAGGGTCTTCATCTTAGAAATACCCCACAAATGACCCCATTATAAAAACTGCACCCCCAAAAGTATTCAAAATTACATTCAGTCAGCATTTTAACCCTTTAGGTGTTTCACAGGAATAGCAGCAAAGTGAAGGAGAAAATTCACAATCTTCATTTTTTACACTTGCATGTTCTTGTAGACCAAATTTTAGAATTTTTACAAGGGGTAAAAGGAGAAATGGATTGTTATTTTTGTAGCCCAATTTCTCTCGAGTAAGCACATACCTCATATGTCTATGTAAAGTGTTCGGCAGGCGCAGTAGAGGGCTCAGAAGCGAAGGAGCGACAAGGGGATTTTGGAGAGTACGTTTTTCTGAAATGGTTTTTGGGGGGCATGTTGCATTTAGGAAGCCCCTATGGTGCCCACATGGCATACCATTTTGGAAACTAGACCCCTTGAGGAACGTAACAAGGAATAAAGTGAGCCTTAATACCCCACAGGTGTTTCACGACTTTTGCATATGTAAAAAAAATCCCAAATTCCCCCTAAATTTCACATTTTTGCAAGGGTTAATAGCAGAAAATACAACCCAAAATTTGTAACCCCATCTTTTCTGAGTATGGAGGTACCCCATAAGTTGACCTGAAGCGCACTAGGGGCGAACTACAATGCTCAGAAGAGAAGGAGTCATATTTGGCTTTTTGAGAGCAAATTTTACTCGGGGGCATGTCGCATTTAGGAAGCCCCTATGGTGCCAGGACAGCAAAATAACCACCGCATGGCATACCATTTTGGAAACTAGACCCCTTGAGTAACGTAACAAGGGGTACAGTGAGCATTTACCCCCCACTGGTGTCTGTCAGATCTTTGAAAGAGTGGGCTGTACAAAATTTTTTATTTGCACAGCCCACTGTTCCAAAGATCTGCCAGACACCTGTGGGGTGTAAATTCTCACTGCACCCCTCATTACATTCCGTGAGGGGTGTAGTTTCTGAAATGGGGTCACATGTGTTTTTTTTTTTTTTTTTGCGTTTGTCAAAACCGCTGTAACAATCAGCCACCCCTGTGCAAATCACCTCAAATGTACATGGCGCACTCTCCCTTCTGGGCCTTGTTGTGCGCCCCCAGAGCACTTTGCACCCACATATGGGGTATCTCCGTAGTCGGGAGAAATTGCATTACAAATTTTGGGGGGCTTTATTCCCTTTAACCTCTTGTCAAAATGAAAAGTATAGGGCAACACCAGCATGTTAGTGTAAAAAATTTATTTTTTTACACTAACATGCTGGTGTAGACCCCAACTTCACCTTTTCATAAGGGGTGAAAGGAGAAAAAGCCCCCCAAAATTTGTTAGGCAATTTCTCCTGAGTACGGCGATACCCCATATGTGGCCCTAAACTGTTGCCTTGAAATATGACAGGGCTCCAAAGTGAGAGCGCCATGCGCATTTGAGGCCTGAATTAGGGATTTGCATAGGGGTGGACATAGGGGTATTCTACACCAGTGATTCCCAAACAGGGTGCCTCCAGCTGTTGCAAAACTCCCAGCATGAATGGACAGTTAACGGCTGTCCGGCAATACTGGGAGTTGTTGTTTTGCAACAGCTGGAGGCTCCATTTTGGAAACAGTGGCGTACCAGAAGTTTTTCATTTTTATTGGGGAGGGGGGCTGTGTAGGGGTATGTGTATATATAGTGTTTTTTACTTTTTATTTTGTGTTAGTGTAGTGTAGTGTTTTTAGGGTACAGTCACACGGGCGGGGGATTACAGCGAGTTTCCCGCTGCGAGTTTGAGCTGCCACGCAAAATTTGCTGCATCGCAAACTTCCAGACTGATACTCACTGTAAGCCCCTGCCCATGTGAATGTACCCTGTACATTCAAAGGGAGGGGGGATCTCCAGCTGTTGCAAAACTACAACTCCCAGCATGCACAGTCTATCAGTGCATGCTGGTAGTTATAGTTTTGCAACAGCTGGAGGCACACGGGTTGGGAAACACTGAGTTAGGAAACAGACAATGTTTCCCAACCAGTGTGCCTCCAGTTGTTGCAAAACCACTACTCCCAAACATTCTGGCATGCTGGAAGTAGTAGTTCGGCAACATCTTTAGAGCCAGATGTTGCCGAACTACAACTCCCAGCATGCTTGGAGTTGTAGTTGTGCAACATCTGGATGACTACAGTTTGCAGACCACTAATACAGTGGTTCCCAATCTGTGCCCTTCCAGATGTTGCAAAACTACAACTCCCAGTATGCCAAAACTGTCCAGGCATGCTGGGAGTTGTAGTTCTGCAACATCTGAAGGGCCAGATGTTACAGAACTACAACTCCCAGCATGCCTGGACAGTAAGGGCATGCTGAGGATGTGTAGTTTTGCAACATCTGGAAGGGCACAGTGGTCTCCAAACTGTGGACCTCCAGATGTTGCAAAACTGCAAGTCCCAGCATGCCCAGACACCAAGGGCTGTCTGGGCATGCTGGGAGTTGTAGTTTACAGGGTCCCATTACAGCAATGCATGTCGCTTTACGGCGACGTGCATTGCTGTAAAGGGCCCGACCGCGGCTGAAGATCAACTCGCCTTTCGCCGCCGCCGCCGTCTTCATCGCCGGGATCCGGGTCTTCAGGGACGAGGTAAGTACCGGGGCCGTTCCCCAGCACTCCCCCGTCCCCCGCCGCGTCCTCCGGTCTTCCTCCCGTCCTCTCCGGACTTCCAGGGGCCGGGCAGGACGGGAGGAAGTAACCGCCCCCCCTGCGATTGGTCGGTTAACTAACCGACGGATCGCAGGGGATCGGAGGAGGTGGCAGGCGTGCCACCTCGCTCCTAGCCTCCAGCATGGTCCTGGCTGTCTGTGACAGTCGGGATCATGCAAAATTACCGGGCGGTCGGGTCCCAGAGACCCGATTAGCCCCGTATCGCCACAGATCGCAAGGGCGATTTCCCTTGCGATTTGCGGCGATCGCTGACATGGGGGGCCTACATGGCCCCCCTCGGCGTTTGCCCTGGATGCCTGCTGAAGCATTTCAGCAGGCATCCGCTTCCGATCTCTGCCCGGCGCGCGGCAGGGACCGGAAACTGCCAGGGCGTAAACTTAAGTACCAGGGCGCCGGGGCGTAAAATTACGCCCTGGGTCCTGAACAGGTTAAGGTTGCACCTGTGAGGCCATGCACCTATATCAGCCAACTTGGGTGGGGCTTGTAGCCTGTCTCTCCCTCCTCCCATTGTATGTGTGCTCAGTCACACTGGAGGGAACTGGGAGCAGGCTACATGTCGGCCTAATGCTGCTGTAATTGCCCACTGCCCCCTGGTTTTTGCTTATTACACACAGGTAGGTTAGCGTTAGGTCCCGTGCCATTTGAGAAAACTTGGCGTTGGTGTGCGGGCTCTGGTGTGTCCTTTATATAAGGATACACTGGTGAATGTCTCAATTTTAACATCAGTGTTGAGGGATAGCCAATGTCATTCTATACATCTACCACAGTAGTGCACCTAAATTTCTGTATTGCATTATTCTAATTGTTACACATCCACACTATTTATCTGGTGTAGGATTCTATTGTGGCACTTGTAGTCCACTGCAGGCATCCTCCATTGTATGCATTTTTATGTTGGGGATTGCCCCTAGCAATGGACTACAAGGGCAGGATCTGCTCCCCCAGTATAAATGCACAACTGCATTTGGGGTTGAGCACCTCCAGCCATTTGAGACCATGTTTTTTGTTGTTGTTTAAAAATGTACACTTCTGTGGGGACCCTCCGAGCAGCACAGTTTAGACATTTCTTCCATTCCCTGCCCCCTGGCAATTACTTTTTTTTTTTTTTTTGTAATTGTGAAACCCCTTTAACTTGCAAACCTGTGTGGACCAAGTGCATCACTTGGTGTCTCATCTCGACCAATCCCATCTCCTGTCCAGTCCCATGTTGACCTGATTGGCAGACGAGGAAGTTCCTGCTTTGCCAATGACTGGTTGAGATGGGACATTGCTGCGGCTAGAGAGTGGCTAAGTGGGCAGGTCCTGCTCTGACTGCTTGTCAGAGATAAGTGGCGAGGAACAGGAAGAAGAACCGGAGCTGCGGTGGGACCATGTTAGGTAAATATAATTTTTTTTCTATTTTACCAGGGCACAGCACTATATTATTTGAATATATCATAAGTAATATGTGTATCCATCTAAAATAGCCAGACTATTGAGCTAACATGAAATGCGTGTGCAGCTCAAATATGGATGTTCTTTGTCATGGATTAGCCCTGTCAGTTACCATATCCTATTCCGCCATACCCTTGCCTGGTAAATAGTCCAGTGAAAGGTAAGAACACAGATATAAAAATACTACAAGCTTTTCATCAATGAAAGCTTCTGTCTAGAGGAGGAACATAATATCTGTCAGTAAATTTTTCAAAGAAAACCATCACATTCATTTAGTTAAGTGATATGTCAACACGGTTATACCATCCTAGTCATTCAGCATTGCAGTATCAGCCTTTAAATTGGCAGAGCTTCTTACTATGTATGGATTTATGTATATCTCTCCATTGTACATTACAGCTTAACCAGAGATAGTTATGTGTAATGTAAAGTGATTTAAAGGGAATCTGCAACTGTATTTGATGTTGAGCTGCAGACCCTGTTGAATAACTGTTAGGGTATAAAGGCAACCACCATCAGCTCATGAAAGATACATTTGTTTTTATACCCTAACAGTTATTCAACAGGGTCTGCAGCTCAAAATCAAGTACAGCTAGCAGATACCCTTTAAATCACTTTGAGGCTGTGGCACTTGAGCATCTTGGCCCCGCCTCCTTGACATTTTTCTGAGAAATTAAAAGTTGATTTTGCCAATAAGTATTGTTAGGCCTTGTAACCTAGAACCCCCACTCCTTAACTTGGTACACAAACTTTATGGAATCTAGTTGAAACTATGTGTACATCTGCTTCAATATTTCAATTTTTTATATTGACTATAATGGGGATCCGTCAAGTTTCTGTCAAGGTATCCATCATTTAAAAAAAAAATTGTGCTGCATGCTAACATAGCCACAAGTGTAGATTTGAACCTAGCCTTATGGTTTATGCAGTGCTATTTAAATATTTCTGTTATAATGTCCCAATGGCTGCGTTACACTACCAGTTTTAGGACTCTTTAGGTTTTCACGCCTTATCCTGCTCTAGGGTCAATTCTGTCCTGTCATAGGTAACAGCTGGCCAAGCAGGCCAGACAGTCCTGGTCCCAGACACGGTAGATACAGGCAGGGGTGAGTCTAGAGCATGGTAGTAGTGGCAGGAGGTTGAAAGATACAAAACTCACAAATACTCAGGGCTGTACTATCATTAAAACAATAAACATGCCGCCCCTCAACATGTTTTGCAGTATCACCAGGAGGAATCAAAGGCAATGATATGTGCCTTTGGGCATGTGGTGGTATTGGTTTAGATCGAGAACAACACACATTTGCTATGGCAGAACCACAATATTGCTCAGCACTGGTGCGCTGCTAAAGCAACCTTAAATAGGCAATGCCATGCAGAAATAGGGGGACAAATTAGAGAATCATGCATTGGCCCTTTAATTTGTAAGAGGAAGAAGGAGGAGTCATAGGAAGAAGAAGCCCAAAGCAGCCAGCATGGAGGTGGAGCAGCTATCGAAAAACTGGTGACTGTGAGTGCTGAGTCAGGCTACACTCCAGCAGATGCCAACCACCGGCATTACATCTATACTCTTTGAATGTAATTTTTAAACACTATATGGTACACCATAAGAGTGGATGCCAACAGTATAGGTTATCAATAGGTTATCAGTGGTAGTCATGTCTCTAGGAGGTTGCTATGATGATGTTGTGGGACAGACTGCTTGGCTGCTTTTGAGGGGAAGTCAGTGCGACACAAACTGTCATAGTAAAGGGTGTAACAAGCCTCTGCACCTGTCAAGCCGACGCACTTATGCCAAGTATAGCTCTTATATGTGAGGGATCCAGAAGACACATGCTTGGATTATGTTAGGTCAGGGGACCTGATGAAGGAGCCTTTTGATGACTGCCCGAAATGTTGCATTTTAAACAATTCTGTCTGCAACCGTTCAAGTCTTGTGCCTTTCTGCTGAGGAAAGCTGTTTTGGATATTTTCTCATCTGGATTTATTGCCAAGTTGATAAGTAAAAGACTCTAGTTCCTGCAAGTGACTGTGTACATTTGTGTCTCTGCCAACCACACTCTGCACCACTGCAACCACATCTCCTCCCCATCTAAAGTACCTGAAGGCCCAGCACCTGCTCGGGATGGGGGGGGGGGATACATTAAAACTTGTGAAGAGGAAAAGTTGATCAGTTGCCAATAGCAACCAATCAGAACTCTTCTTTCATTTTTGAAAAGGCCTCTTAAAATGAAAGAAGCAACCTGGTTGCTATGGGCAACTGGTCAACTTTTCCTCAGCACAGGTCTTGATGAATCTCCCCCAGGGATCTTCCCCACACACTTGCATCCACATTATCTCAACAAATTTATTCTGGATTTCTGTGTAAGGAGATGGTGAGACCTCAGTTCAGCACTATTCATCTATTAGGCTGGGTTCACATCACCTTTTTACCAATACGGGGCTGCATAAGGCTGGGATTAGCTAAAAACTTCCACTCCCGTATCCCTGCTGTATGCCGTCCATATGTAATTCATTTCAATGAGTCGACCAGAGGGAAACACTGACTCCGGTTTGCTCATTTTTGCCCCGTATGCTGTTTTCCACCACATCTCAAACCATGTCAACTACGGTTTTAGGTGCGGTGGGAAATCTGCATACAGGGCAAAAATTGAGCCGACTGGAGTGCCCATTTCACTCCGGTCGGCTCATTGAAATGAATTACATACAGGCGGCATACGGCAGGGATACAGGAGTGCAAGGTTTTAGCATGCGGTCCCGTATTGGTAAAAACAGGATGTGAACCCAGCCTAAGCCAAAGCGGAAAGCTTCTGTAAATAATAGGGTCTTCTGCTTATTAGAATTTAGCCTGTCTGTGTGTTACACAGCTATCTCATTGTATCCAATGGCACTTTAGGGAAATGAAAGCGTTACTCCATTTGAAACATCTTATCCACTATCCAAGGCATCTCCAGGCCGGTAGTGGCGGCGTCCGGAACACAGAAGCTTGCAGCTTCCACTTTCATACCGTCATGCCACGCCCCCTCCATTCATTTATATGGGAGGGGGCGTAACGGCTGGTACATAGTCATCACGCTTCCTCCCATAGATGTGAATGGAGGGGGCGTGGTGGCCCACATGTTCAGTCATCGGACACAGAGTGAAGTTCGCTACGGGCACCAAATGACAGGGGTGCGGCGCCTTATCCCTTTGGATAAGGGAAAAGATGTTTCCAGCGGAGTACATGTCAATAACTGTCCAGAGAAGGAACAAATCCCCATAGCAAACCTATCCTGCTCTCTACAGTTCCTGACATGGACAGAGGCGTCAGCAGAGAGCACTGTGGTCAAACAGAAAAGAAATTCAAAAAGAAAAGCACTTCCTCTGTAGCATAAAGCAGCTAATAAGTAATGGAAGGATTAAGATATTTAAATAGAAGTAATTTACAAATCTGCTTAACTTTTGAGCACGAGTTGATTTAAAAAAAAAAAATTCCACCGGGGTACCCCTTTAACCTCTTCAGGACATAGGGCGTATGGATACGCCCTGAATCCCGAGTCCTTAAGGACCGAGGGCGTATCCATACGCCCGTGGGAATTCCGGCCCCCACCGCTAGCCGGTTGGGGACCGGAGCCGGATGCCTGCTGAAATCGTTCAGCAGGCATCCCGGCATATCGCCCAGGGGGGTCATTATGCCCCCCCATGTCGGCGATCGCCGCAGATCGCTGGACGATTCAGTCCAGCGATCTGCGGCGATTCCGGGTCAATCGGGTCTCCAGTGACCCGGTGACCCGGAATTACTGGCTGTTCGGGGCCGTCTCTGACGGCCCCGAACAGCCAGAGCCTGCAGGGGTGAGGTGGCACTGGTGCCACCTCACGATCGCCCTGATTCGTCGGCCGGATTACCGGCCGACCAATCAGGGCGCCTGCTGCGGGTGTCACTCCCGCACCCGCTCCGCCCCTCTTCCGGAGGGCGTGAGCGGGTGCGGGAAGACGACCCCGGGTGCTGGGGACCCCGATCCCCGGCGCCCCTGTTGGGATCGGGGCCCCAGGAGCAGCTGCGGCGGCGGGACTGACCTGTGTGCCGGCAGCAGCAGGAGGTGAGTGACAGCCTCCTGCTGTTGCTTAGCAACAGCTCCCAGCATGCAAAAAGGGCATGCTGGGAGCTGTAGTTATGCAACAGCAGGAGGCAGACCACCACAACTCCCAGCATTGCCTTATGGGCATGCTGGGACTTATGGTTTTGCAACAGCTGGAGGCACATTCTTTCCATGGAAAAGTGTACCTTCAGCTGTTGTCTAACTACAACTCCCAGCTTGCACAAACAGCTAAAGTGCATGCTGGGAGTTGTAGTGGTGCATCTGCTGGCTGCATAACTACAACTCCCAGCATGCCCGTTGGCTGTCGATGACTGCTGAGAGTTGTAGTTTTGCAACAGCTGAAGGCACACTGGTTGTGAAACTCAGAGTTTTTTTTTTTTTACCTAACTCAGTGTTTCACGACCGGTGTGCCTCCAGCTGTTGCAAACTACAACTCTCAGCAGTCACCGTACACCATGCACCGTACATGCTGGGAGTTGTAGTTTTGCAACAGCTGGAGGCACACTGGTTGTGAAACACTGAGTTAGGTCACAAACTCAGTGATACATAACCAGTGTGCCTACAGTTGTTGCAAAACTGCAACTCTCAGCAGTCACCGACAGCCAACGGGCATGCTGGGAGTTGTAGTTTTGCAACAGCTGGATGTCCCCCCCAATGTGAACGTACAGGGTACACTCACATGGGCGGAGGATTACAGTAAGTATCCGGCTGCAAATTTGAGCTGCCGCAAACTTTCTGCTGCAGCTCAAATTGCCAGCGAGAAACTACTGTGAACCCCCCGCCCATGTGACTGTACCCTAAAAACACTACACTACACGAACACAAAAAATAAAATAAAAAGTAAAAAACACTACATATACACATACCCCTACACAGCCCCCCTCCCCTCCCCAATAAAAATGAAAAACGTCTGGTACGCCACTGTTTCCAGAACGGAGCCTCCAGCTGTTGCAAAACAACTCCCAGTATTGTCGGACAGCCGTTGACTGTCCAGGCATGCTGGGAGTTTTGCAACAGCTGGAGGCCCCCTGTTTGGGAATCACTGGCGTAGAATACCCCTATGTCCACCCCTATGCAATCCCTAATTTAGGCCTCAAATGCGCATGGCGCTCTCACTTTGGAGGCCTGTCGTATTTCAGGGCAACAGTTTAGGGTCACATATGGGGTATCGCCGTACTCGGGAGAAATTGTGTTACAAATTTTGGGGGGTATTTTCTGCTTTTACCCTTTTTAAAAATGTAAAATTTTTGGGAAAACAAGCATTTTAGGTAAAAAAAAAATTTTTTTTTTACATATGCAAGTCGTGAAACACCTGTGGGGTATAAAGGTTCACTTAACCCCTTGTTACGTTCCCCGAGGGGTCTAGTTTCCAAAATGGTATGCCATGTGGTTTTTATTTTTTCTGTTCTGGCACCATAGGGGCTTCCTAAATGCGGCATGCCCCCAGAGAAATATTTGCGTTCAAAAAGCCAAATGTGACTCCTTCTCTTCTGAGACCTGTAGTGCGCCAGCAGAGCACTTTTCACCCCCATATGGGGTGTTTTCTGAATCGGGAGAAATTGGGCTTCAAATTTTTAGGGGTATTTTCTGCTATTACCATTTTTAAAAATAAAAATTTTGGGGGAAAACAAGCATTTTAGGTAAAAATTTTTTTATTTTTTTTACATTTGCAAAAGTCGTGAAACACCTGTGGGGTATTAAGGTTCACTTTATCCCATGTTACATTCCCCGAGGGGTCTAGTTTCCAAAATGGTATGCCATGTGTTTTTTTTTGCTGTTCTGGCACCATAAGGGCTTCCTAAAGGTAACATGCCCCCCAAAAACCATTTCAGAAAAACGTACTCTCCAAAATCCCCTTGTCGCTCCTTCCCTTCTGAGCCCTCTACTGCGCCCGCCGAACACTTTACATAGACATATGAGGTATGTGCTTACTCGAGAGAAATTGGGCTACAAATACAAGTAAAAATTTTGTCCTTTTACCCCTTGTAAAAATTCAAAAATTGGGTCTACAAGAACATGTGAGTATAAAAAATGAAGATTGTGAATTTTCTCCTTCACTTTGCTGCTATTCGTGTGAAACACCTAAAGGGTTAAAAGGCTGACTGAATGTCATTTTGAATACTTTGGGGGGTGTAGTTTTTATAATGGGGTCATTTATGGGGTATTTCTAATATGAAGACCCTTCAAATCCACTTCAAACCTGAACTGGTCCATGAAAAATACTGAGTTTGAAAATTTTGTGAAAAATCGGAAAATTGCTGCTGAACTTTGAAGCCCTCTGGTGTCTTCCAAAAGTAAAAACACGTTGTCACGATGCCGGCTGGCAGGTAGTGGATCCTCTGTGCCAGAGAGGGATTGGCGTGGACCGTGCTAGTGGATCGGTTCTAAGTCACTACTGGTTTTCACCAGAGCCCGCCGCAAAGCGGGATGGTCTTGCTGCGGCGGTAGTGACCAGGTCGTATCCACTAGCAACGGCTCAACCTCTCTGGCTGCTGAAGATAGGCGCGGTACAAGGGAGTAGACAGAAGCAAGGTCGGACGTAGCAGAAGGTCGGGGCAGGCAGCAAGGATCGTAGTCAGGGGCAACGGCAGGAGGTCTGGAACACAGGCTAGGAACACACAAGGAAACGCTTTCACTGGCACGATGGCAACAAGATCCGGCAAGGAAGTGCAGGGGAAGTGAGGTGATATAGGGAAGTGCACAGGTGATAACACTAATTGGAACCACTGCGCCAATCAGCGGCGCAGTGGCCCTTTAAATCGCAAAGACCCGGCGCGCGCGCGCCCTAGGGAGCGGGGCCGCGCGCGCCGGGACAGGACTGACGGAGAGCGAGTCAGGTACGGGAGTCGGGGTGCGCATCGCGAGCGGGCGCTACCCGCATCGCGAATCGCATCCCGGCTGGAGGCGGTATCGCAGCGCCCCGGGTCAGTGGATCTGACCGGAGCGCTGCAGTGAGGAGAGTGTAGCGAGCGCTCCGGGGAGGAGCGGGGACCCGGAGCGCTCGGCGTAACACACGTCAATTTTATGATGCAAACATAAAGTACACATATTGTATATGTGAACCCAAAAAAAATTTATTCGTAATATCCATTTTCCTTACAAGCAGAGAGCTTCAAAGTTAGAAAAATGCTAAATTTTCAAATTTTTCATCAAATTTACGGATTTTTCACCAAGAAAGGATGCAAGTATCGACAAAAATTTACCACTATGTTAAAGTAGAATATGTCACGAAAAAACATTCTCGGAATCAGAATGATAACTAAAAGCATTCCAGAGTTATTAATGTTTAAAGTGACAGTGGTCAGATGTGCAAAAAACGCTCCGGTCCTTAAGGCCAAAATGGGCTCCGTCCTGAAGGGGTTAAACACCTGTTCTTGGATTCCTCCAAAGACATACTTGCCAAGAGGTCTAATTCTTATTGCAGTTCTGACAAACCAATTCTGTTAACCGGAACAAGAAAAAGTACAAAGTTTATGCAAACACAGACCAAAAGTAAGCATGCATCCATTACAGCTGACTATTGGGGGTTCCAGCAGTGGTACATGCTGTGATCTTAAAACGACCCTTCTAACAAAAGGAGGCAAGATTCTACTTTATAGTGGTTTGCCCATAACAACCAATCACAGTTCAGCTTTCATTTTGCCAGGGCTCATTAATATATGAAAACTGAGCTGTGATTGGTTGTTGAGGCCAAAATCTCTCCAGTATTTATCTTGGACAGACTGAAAAATCTGGGTCAGCGACTATATCAACACAAGGGACTGGAAGTGTACATAGTATAAATGTTTTTGTACCTGAGAGTGCCAAACACTTTCTCCTTCAGGTTGAATCAATAAATGAAATTATTTTACATTGATTTCCATGCATGTTTTTAAGAACCCAGTTATCTAGAATATAGAATGTGCTAGTGTACTTGCAGTGTCTCATTCACATAGCCATCACTCAGCGATTAAAAGCATAAACATAACTATCCTATAAAGGAAATAAAACTTCTGATCAACGAACAGCTGAGCGGAGACAGTTTAATTTTAAAGTTGTAAAAGGCAACCTGATACCACAACGAACGGCTATTTGTCTATAAATAACATAACAAGAATGTTTAGTTGATGGATTTAAAGAGATTTTTAAATGTAATATAACCATTAGACTCAACTCATTCATATTAGGAAACCATGATGTCGGAATGCACACTTTTATGGCTGTAGGTTATCTGTAGTTCAGAACAATGGTTCCCTTATAAACATTCTTAACTAGAAACTGTGATGTTTTCATGGTATTTGGTGTTCAGGAATCTAATTTGTAGTTTGCTGGTGTGAAACTGGCAAAGGTGGATATAATAGCAAAAAGGATGGGGGACACATGGCATTTTGGGTTGTCAGGGTAGCCCAGTACACCTTGTAGCTTTCTACAAGATCACATGACCCCAGGTTATCCAATCAATTCTTGCATTTATGTGTCACACAGCTCCTAGGCCAATAGGATGCAGAACAGGGGTGAGTTTAAGAGACTAATAAAGCACTATGCACTGCATTACTGCTGCCACTTTGGAGAGAGAAAGCTGAGAGAGAGCAAGGACTACTGACCCCAGAAAGCCTTTACAAATCCTACAGAATTAAAGAGCAAGATAAGCAAAGCATTAGTCAATGGACTGACCTCTAGAGATGTCGCAAATTGTTCGCCGGCGAACAGTTCCCGGCGAATTTAGCATGTTCGCGTTCGCATCGCCGGGCGAACATATGTGAAGTTCGATCCGCCCCCCTATACTTTAACATTGCAGTAAACTTTGACCCTGTGAGTCAGAGTCAGCAGACACATTACAGCCAATCAGCAGCAGTCCCTCCCTTCCAGACCCTCCTACCTCTTGCACAGACGCCATTTTAGCCTCATTCAGCATGCTGCATGCTTAGGAAGTGGAGGGTCAGAGAAGCTGCTCCTGCTGTATAGGCAACGTGATAGCTAGGTTGCTGCTAGGTGGTGTATTCAGGGTCCAGTTTACTTCTAAAGCACTAGTGTAACATCTGCTTTAAGGACAGCACCTAAAAAAGCCCTTTTTAGGGCTGAAAGATGTCAGTCCTGGTTGGGAGGGAACCGCTGATTAAAAGGGGTACTCCAGAATCAAACTTAAGTTCCTTCAAGCAACTAACTACTACAGTATTCAAAGGGCTGAAATATATCAGTCCATGTGTTTTGCAACAGCTGGAGGCACCCTGGTTGGGGACCACAGCTTAAAAGGGGAACTCCGCTGGCAAGCTTTTTTGCTCATTGTCACACTAGCACATATCACATTAGGTGTGACAGTTGTGCAAATTTAAAAAAAAAATACCTTTTTTGGCTGTAAAATAAAATCAGTCGTCACTGACAGTTCACGTCACAGTTGCCATTTTTTTTTGCCTGCAGGGCAAATTGTGTCACCCTAGTGCAAATCACATTAGGTGTGACAGTTGTGCAAATAAAAAAAAAATACCTTTTTTGGCTGTTAAATAAAATCAGTCGTCACTGTCAGTTCACGTCACAATTGCCAGTTTTTTTGCCTGCAGGGCAAATTGTGTCACCCTAGTGCAAATCACATTAGGTGTGATAGTTGTGCAAATAGAAAAAAAAAACATACCTTTTTTGGCTGTTAAATAAAATCAGTCGTCACTGTCAGTTCACATCACAGTTGTCAGATTTTTTGCCTGCAGGGCAAATTGTGTCACCCTAGTGCAAATCACATTAGGTGTGATAGTTGTGCAAATAGAAAAAAAAAACATACCTTTTTGGGCTGTTAAATAAAATCAGTCGTCACTGTCAGTTCACGTCACAGTTGCCATTTTTTTTTGCCTGCAGGGCAAATTGTGTCACCCTAGTACAAATCACATTAGGTGTGACAGTTGTGCAAATTTAACCAAAAAAATGACAGGCAGAGGAAGGCCACCCCACAGGGGCCGTCGTGGTGCTGGGATTCCCTTTGGCCCTAGAATGGCCAGTGTTCAGAGGCCACGTACCCTGAACCCCCAAAGTTCTGAAGACTTAGTTGACTGGCTATCACAAGACACCCAATCTACTACAGCTTCCACTCGGAACCTTGACGCACCGTCCTTCTCCTCCTCTAGCTTAGCTTCGGGCACCTCTCATGCTACCACTTGCCCGCCTGCCGCCACCACCAACACTAGCACCACAGCAGCTTTACTTGATCCGTCAGAGGAGTTATTTACACATCAGTTTGAAGACATGAGTGATGCGCAACCATTATTGCCAGAGGATGTAGTTACCAGGAATATGTCTCAGTCAGGCAGCCTTACACACATGGACGTACAGTGTGATGATGATGTTGTACCCACTGCTGCTTCCTTTCTTGAGGTGTCAGATAGCGGTGAAGGTGTTGATGATGACGATGTGTCCGTGGGTGCCCGCTAGAAGAGAAGAAGAGGGGAAAAGTTCAGATGGGGAGACAGAGAGGAGGAGGAGACGAGTTGGAAGCAGGGGGAGGTCGTCGCAAGGAGCTAGTGGCACAGTCAGACAGCATGCATCGGCAGATCTCAGCAGTGTGGCATTTTTTTTGTGTGTCTGCCTCTGACAACAGCGAGGCCATTTGCAACCTGTGCCAGAAGAAACTGAGTCGTGGAAAGTCCAACACCCACCTAGGCACAACTGCTTTGCGAAGGCACATGATGTCACATCACAAACGCCTATGGGATCAACACGTCAGTACAAGCAGCACACTAAGTCAAAGCCGCCATCCTCCTCCTGGTCCAGCATCTTCCGCCAGGTCAACCACTGCTGCCCTCCTTGCCCCCTCTCAACTATCTGCCTCTCCATCTCTCGCCTTGAGCAGTTCCTGCTCATCTGCCCACAGTCAGGTGTCTGTCAAGGAGATGTTTGAGCTCAAAAAGACAATGTCTTAAAGTCACCCCCTAGCCTGGCGTCTGACAGCCTGCTTGTCGGAACTGCTAGCCTGCCAGCTTTTACCATACAAGCTGGTGGAGTCTGAGGCCTTTAAAAAATTTGTAGCCATTGGGACACCGCAGTGGAAGGTACCCGGACAAAATTTTTTTGCACACGAGGCAATCCCCAACCTTTACTCCATTGTGCAAAAGGAAATGATGACATGTCTGGCACACAGTGTAGAGGCAAGGGTCCATCTGACCACTGATACCTGGTCTGCAAAGTATGGTCAGGGCAGGTATATCACCTACACTGCGAATTGGGTAAACCTGGTGACGGCTGCCAAGCATGGAATGCGTGGCTCTGCAGCGGAGTTGGTGACACCGCCACGACGTGCAGGCAGGCCTACTGCCACCTCCTCTACTCCTCCTACTCCATCCTCTTCCATAACATCCTCGGCCGAGTCCTCTTCCACTGCTGCGTCTTGCTCCACATCACCGGCACCCCCCCAGCTCCCTAGGTGCTATTCCACATCCCGGATACTGCAGTGTCACGCCATCTTGGCGTTGACTTGCCTCAAAGCGGAGAGTCACACCGCACCAGCGCTCCTGTCGGCCCTGAACGCACAGGTGGACAAGTGGCTGACTCCGCACCAACTGGAGATCGACAAGGTGGTTTGTGACAATGGAACAAATTTGTTGCTGGCATTGAGGTTGGGCAAGTTGACACATGTACCGTGCATGGCACGTGTGTGTAATCTGATTGTACAACGCTTTGTGCTCAAGTACCCAGGCTTACAGGATGTCCTGAAGCAGTCCAGGAAGGTGTGTGGCCATTTCAGACGTTCCTACACAGCCATGGCACACTTGTCAGATATCCAGCGGCAAAACAACATGCCAGTGAGGCGCTTGATTTGTGACAGCCCGACACGTTGGAATTCAACACTCCTTATGTTCGACCGCCTTCTCCAACAAGAAAAAGCCATCAACGAATATTTGTATGACCGGGGTGCTAAGACATCATCTGCGGAGCTGGGAATTTTTTTGCCACGTTACTGGAGGCTCATGTGCAATGCCTGTAGGCTCATGCGTCCTTTTGAGGAGGTGACAAACCTGGTCAGTCGCACCGAAGGCATCATCAGCGACATCATAACGTTTGTTTTCTTCCTGGAGCGTGCCCTGCGAAGAGTGCTGGATCAGGCAGTAGATGAGCATGAAGAGGAAGAGTTGTGGACACCATCACCACCAGAAACAGCCTTATCAGCATCGCTTGCTGGACCTGCGGCAACGCTGGAAGAGGATTGTGAGGAAGAGGAGTCAGAGGAGGAATGTGGCTTTGAAGAGGAGGAGGAAGACCAACCATAGCAGGTATCCCAGGGTGCTCCTTGTCACCTATGTGGTTCCCGTGGTGTTGTACGTGGCTGGGGGGAAGAAGATTATACCTTCCCTGACATCACTGAGGACGAGGAATGGGACATGAGTAGCTCGGCATCCGTCCTTGTGCAAATGGGGTCTTTCATGCTATCGTGCCTGTTGAGGGATCCTCGTATAAAAAGGATGAAGGAGAACGACCTGTACTGGGTGTCCACGCTACTAGACCCCCGGTATAAACATAAAGTGCCTGACATGTTACCACATTACAGCAAGGCGGAAAGGGCCACAGCCCTTCGGGGTTCACCATCAGAGAACGACTTGACCGACAGGTAGCAGACTACCTGGCCAGATGTCGACACTCTGAGGAGCGATGAACCTCTTGACTTCTGGGTGTGCTGGCTTGACCTGTGGCCTGAGCTATCCCAA
The DNA here is from genome assembly GCF_029499605.1 of Hyla sarda. Classification (NCBI taxonomy): domain Eukaryota; kingdom Metazoa; phylum Chordata; class Amphibia; order Anura; family Hylidae; genus Hyla; species Hyla sarda. The sequence goes on along the minus strand of NC_079196.1, from coordinate 186,151,921 downwards.
TTTGCGCTCGAACTTCTGGCCTGTCCCGCTTCAAGTGTCCTATCAGAAAGGGCCTTCAGTGCAGCAGGAGGTATTGTCACTGAGAAGAGGAGTCGCCTTGGTCAAAAAAGTCTGGATTACCTCACCTTTCTTAAGATGAATGGGGGATGGATCCCGAAGGGACTGACACTGGGCTATACATTTGGCCTAACAAGGCCTGATCAGCTGCCTTGGGCTAAAAATGGTCCACACGCTGCTGTATTTAAACTCTGAATGCTGGATGACTTGCTTGACATATCCGCCACCAACTAGGGTTCAAGCCGCAATGTTTTAGGGCACTTTCTGCCTGGCGAAACAAACAGAAATTTTGTCGCAGCTGCGACAATACCAAATTTTCAAGCCAGGTGTACATGCCTAATTTTTCAGGACTCTGTTGCTGCACTTGTTATGGTGCTGAAATTTTTCTGGCCGCTGCTACAGCTGCGGCTGCGACAATACCCAAATTTTCATCCATGTGTACATGCCTAATTTTTCTGGCCTCTGCTGCTGCACTTGTTATGGTGCTGCAATTTTTATGGCCGCTGTTACAGCTGCGACAATACCAAATTTTCCAGCCAGGTGTACATGCCTAATTTTTCAGGACTCTGTTGCTGCACTTGTTATGGTGCTGAAATTTTTCTGGCCGCTGCTACAGCTGCGGCTGTGACAATACCCAATTTTTCATCCACGTGTACATGCCTAATTTTTCTGGCTTCTGCTGCTGCACTTGTTATGGTGCTGCAATTATTCTGGCTGCTGCTACAGAAGCAGCTGCAACAATACCAAATTTTTCATCCATGTGTACATGCCTAATTTTTCTTGTACTCTCTGCTGACATCTCTGTCCATTTTAGCAACCATGGATATTAGATGTATGCTAAGGGTAGCATGGTGGCCTTGCAGCGCTGGGGCCTTGGGTTCAAATCCCACTATGTGCTGCCTCAAGGGGGGCTCTAGCTATGTGCTGCCTAATATGGGGGAATCTTATGTGCTGCCTAAAGGGGAGCTCTAACTATGTGCTGCCTAAGATGGGGGAAGCTATGTGCTGCCTAAAGGGGGGATCTAACTATGTGATCTAACTATGTGCTGCCTAAAGGGGGCTCTATGTGCTGCCTAAAGGGAGGCTCTAACTATGTGCTGCCTAATATGGGGGAATCTATGTGCTGTCTAAAGGGGGGAATCTAACTCTGTGATGCTGAAAGGGGGGGCTCTATGTGCTGCCTAAAGGGGGCTAAAGCACGTTATTCCAAATCATTTAGGAATAATAGGTGATTTATGCCCTTTATGGATTAAAACCAGACTCTGCATCAACTATGTAATTTTCCATGGGAGTTTTGCCATGGATCCCACTCCGGCACGCCACAGTCCAGGTGTTAGTCCCCTTGAAACAACTTTTAAATCACTATTGTGTCCAGAAAGAGTCCCTGTGGGTTTTAAAATTCACCTGCCCATTGAAGTCAATGGCGTTTCGCCCGGTTCGCCAGTTCGCGAACTTTTGCGGAAGTTCGCGGTTCGCGAACCGAAAATTTTATGTTCGCGACATCACTACTGACCTCAGACAGAGACCTCCTATCACCTGCAGTGCTGTGTCCAGGTTGTGCACTACAAATCCCATCCAGTAATGGACAAGCCCAAAAAAGCTATCACATTATAAGCAGGACAAAGCATTGTTCAGTTTGCTTACATCAGACAGTGACCTCCTGTCACCTGCAGTACTCTGTACAGTTGGTGCACAGTATCGAATTACAATTACCTAGCAAACTAAGTGTCATGTATGGGCTGGGAAGAGTGAAGCCCTGAACTCACCCGCTCCCACTTGCCCTGCCTACTTGCGTACCCTCCCTAGGCGATGCGTCCACAACCACGGTGACAGTCCCTGCCTAAAATGTCAACAAAATAAACTTACACTACAGACGGAGGTCGGGACACTGTATGGAATAACACAAACTAACAGAAATAATAATTAAACACACTATATGTCACAGTCCACAAGAGATAACAGAAAAGCCAAATGGGTCAAATATGCCTGTCAAATACAGGATACAGTACAAACGCTAGGTAGGAGTACGAACTCTTTCGCAGGCGATGCCTGGATGAATACTGAGGGTTTAAATAGGGAGGTAAGCAGGTGAAAAGCCAACGAGGGCAGCTGACCATCCAGAGAACAGGTCGTTTCCACAGTAACCAGAATAACAAAAGACCTCTGTGTAGATTAACCCTTCGGGTTCTTACACTAAGCAAAGCAGAAGGCTGACCTGTATTTTAGCATAAATTCGTATTAAACGCGTGGTAAACGTTGAATAGCCATCCACGCTAAGTTATGTGTTTTTGCTGGGATTTATTGAACATCTAATATTTCTACCCGGGTTTAACATAACTATGCTGTAAAAAGTGTTGAGATTGAATGTGGAATAGCCATCTATGTTACATGCATTTTCTGGATTTATTGTAACATATAGTATTTCTACTTGGTTTAACATAATTACACAGTTAAAATTGTTCATGTAAGACGTGGCATAGTCTAGGGCTAAGTTACGTGTATTATCTGGGTTTAAAGGGGTACTCCAGGGCTAAGACATCTTATCCCCTATCCAAAGTATAGGGGATAAGATGCCTGATTGCGGGGGTCCTGCCGCTGGGGCACCCCGTGATCTTGCACGCAGCACCCCGTTAGAATCAGTCCCCGAAGCACGTTCGCTCTGGGTCTGATTACTGGAGAGCATGGGGGCCGGAGCATTGTAACTTCACGGCCCTGCCCCCGTTTGACATTACACTCCGCCCTCTGACTGCAAGCCTATGGGAGGAGGCGTGGTAGAGGTAGAGGCACAGAAGTCTGGGCAGGCAGGAGGTCAGGGCTGGCGGCAATGAAGCAAGGTCAGGTCACATAGCAAGAAGGTCAGAAGGCAGGTGGCACAGGAGCAAGGTCAGGATACGTAGCAAGGGGTCAGATACACGGCTAGGAAAAACACAGGTAAATGCTTTCTCTGAGGCAAACTAGGCCCAAAGATCTGGCAAGGATTACAGGAAGTGTGGGGTTAAATAGGGTCAAATGAGACTAGCACCAATCAATGGTGCCCTGGCCCTTTAAATTTTAAAGAGCCGGCACACACGTGCCCTAGGAGGCGGGGACACGTGTGCAGTCAGACGCATGGAGCGGAGGAGACAGAACAGCCAGGAGAGTAGGGGAGACCGGTGGTTGCATGCGTTCGCATCACAGGATACGAACCGCTGCGGCACCAGCAGCTGGGATATGGATGCGATAGCAGTCAGCGAGTCTTGTCATGGGCACAGGTCGTACAGGAACGTACAAAATCATTGACATCACGCTCCAGATTCGGCCACCAGTAATGTCGAGTGATCAATTAAATTGACTTCCGTACTCCACAGCATGTCAGGCTTGTAAAGAAGAATGTCCTCAATACAACACTTTGCGTCTCAGAAGAGGAGGCACAAAATACTTTCCTGGAGGAACTTGCTGAAGAACAACAGGCGCCACTGTAATCATTCATTCAGAAGGAACAACATGCCGAGGAGTAGAGTCCAGACCTTTTACATAAGAAGCTCTTCAGACAGCATCAGCTCTGACATTCTTGTCTGCAGGTCGAAAATGGATAAAGAGGTTAAACCGGGAAAAGAAAAGAGACCATCTGGCCTTGCGAGGGTTCAGATGCTGTGCGGACTGAAGATATAAAAGATTTTTATGGTCCGTGTAGATACTGACAAGATGAGTAGATCCTTCCAATAACTGACGCCACTCTTCTAAGGCAAGCTTAATGGCCAAGAGATCCCGGTCTCCAATAGAATAGTTCCTCTCAGTAGGCGAGAACAGCTTAGAAAAGAAACCACAATTCACCATTTTACCCCTGGAGGACTTTTGAGTTAAGATGGCACTGGCTCCTACTGATGAGGCATCTACTTCACTATACAGGGTGGGCCATTTATATGGATACAGCTTAATAAAATGGGAATGGTTGGTGATATTAACTTTGTGGTTGTGGCACATTAGTATATCAGCACCACCAAAAATACAGAAAAAATTATGCACAAATAAACAAAGAATAGAAGAAAGTTAACAAAATCTTTATTAAAGTGTATCATTAATTAAAAAACAATAGTACATATACATAATAAAAACAAGGCACTGAAAAAGACTACAGATGGGTAGGTGGGGACTGGAACTAAGTATAGAGAGGTAATACATATAAGTATGAGGTCAAAGGGCAATAAGAATAAATATCAAAAGTAAAGTCGCACCAAAATGCTGCTGAACGCAAGCACGAGGGCAGGGAGGGAATAAGCAAAGGGACCAGACCCAAGGACCAGAGGGAACAAGTATGCCAGACCTTACCTACCAACCCCAACGATCATTTCACCACTAAATGGCTTCCTCAGGGGGTGTGGCTATCCTACCTTCTCACCAGCCTAATATACCGCATTACAGCCAATTACATCTCATCACATTTAGATTGACATGAATTTCTCCAATCAATACGTCCTAAAAGGTATCACCGCCCATAAAACCTGGCTGTATCCAATGGTGTCCCGGGTTTACCTGGAGGTGGTGTCCGCCAGAACCCACATATCCGGGACGCCGCCGGCGTACTTCCGGTAAAGAGCCGAGTCACATGATCAATGTGATCACATGACCGGGCTTTGAGAACGCGTGCGCAAGCGCACTGAGTTCTGCCGCAAGTCGAGTACGGTCATGTGGTACATCAACCACATGACCGGGCTCCCAAGCAGGAGAACGCAGGCGCAGTCCGGATCAAAAGGCGCAAGCGAAAATAGAAGAGAAAGCGCGCAGGCGCAGAAAGGAAAAAGAAGTAAAAACATGTGATAAGTGTACCACGTGATCGAAACAAATAAAATAACAAAAATCAAGAACAAAAAATCAAGAAAATAACAAAAATCAAGAAAAATTTGTATATGTGAAGGGGGAATCTTTTCAAGATGGGTGGTGACCATGGTGGCCATTTTGAAGTCGGCCATTTTGAATCCAACTTTTGTTTTTTCAATAGGAAGAGGGTCATGTGATACATCAAACTTACTGGGAATTTCACAAGAAAAACACTGGTGTGCTTGGTTTTTATGTAACTATATTCTTTCATGGATTATTTACAAGTGTCTCTTTGTTTACAGCCATTGACATGTCGTTGAGGTTAACACGTGAGGAGTGGATAGAAATTGTGTTGATGTCTGGTGAACACAGTAACCGGGTCATTGCAGCAGATTTCAATGCAAGACACCCTACAAGACCACCCATCTCCCATGCTACAGTAAGCAAACTGCTTGCTAAGTTTCGTGAAATTGATTCAGTGTTGGATTTGCCAAAATGTGGACGCATGAAATCTGTCACTAATGAAGAAACATCAGTGGCTGTCCTAGCTTCATTCAGCAAGAGCCCACAGCGTAGCACTCACCGCATGTCACTGGAGAGTGGCATTAGTCGAACATCCCTTCGGCGGATATTAGCTACTCAAAAATGGCACCCTTACAAACTCCAGCTATTGCAGCATCTCAACGAGGATGACCCAGATCAGCGCACTGAATTTGCAGAATGGGCAAAACAAAAATTGGAACAGGACCCTCAGTTTACGTAGAAGATTTTGTTCAGTGATGAGGCAAACTTTTATGCGAATGGTGAAGTTAACAAACAAAACCACCGCTATTGGTCTGACACTAACCCACATTGGATAAATCCCTCCAAGACTGTTGGAACACAAAAATTGATGGTAGGGTGTGGTATATGGGGTACAAAGATAGTGGGGCCATTCTTCATCAATGGAAACCTCAAGGCCACTGGATATGGGAAATTGCTACATGATGATGTGTTTCCCTCTTTATGAACTGAAGCTGGCATGTTCCCTGCACCACCACATTATGGGTGTCAGGTACAAGCATTCCTACATGAACAGTTTCCTGGAAAGTGCATTGGTCGTCATGGGCCAGTTGAATGGCCCCCAAGGTCTCCCAATCTGACCCCCTTAGACTTTTATCTTTGGGGTCATCTGAATGCAATTGTCTATGCTGTGAAGATACAAGATGTGCAGCACCTGAAACTACGGATACTGGAAGCTTGTGCTAGAATTTCTCCTGCGGTGTTGCTATCAATGTGTAAAAAATGGGAGAAGAGGGTTGCATTGACAATCCAACACAATGGGCAGCACATTGAACACATTTTATAAGTGGTCAGAAACTTGTAAATAACTCATGAAAGAAAAAAGTTACGTTAAAACCAAGCACATGATTGTATTTCTTATGAAATTCCCAATAAGTTTGATGTGTCACATGACCCTCTTCCTATTGAAAAAACAAAAGTTGTATTCAAAATGGCCGACTTCAAAATGGCCACCATCTTGAAAAGTCCCCCCCCCCCCACATATTCTAATGTAACAAAACAGCAATCGCCAATGGCAACCGATCATACACTATAACTAAATTGAATACACAGCGTATATGGATCAATATATCAAAAAAGCTTTTACTGAACATAAATGCAGACAAACATTTAAAATCACATGAAAATTAACATGATATATATGACCATTGTAATGGGCATACCCAGCCAGGGAAAACCAAGGGGAAGGAGAAAAGGAGGTCAGAATAGTGTACAGCAGCAAATTCTAGCCATATATTGAACCAATGTATTGTAAACATTAGACACTAAGGTGCAATAAACAGTAGGCACCTTTAATAGATTGCCCTCTGTTGTGATAAAGTGCCAGTAGGGACATAGGCAGCTGCCTAACACTAAAAATAGAAATGTATAACAATAACTTGCCTAGTGGAGACAGTAGTTGGACCTCCTGCAAGGAGGTCCTACAGGAGGTCCAACTACTGTCTCCACTAGGCAAGTTATTGTTATACATTTCTATTTTTAGTGTTAGGCAGCTGCCTATGTCCCTACTGGCACTTTATCACAACAGAGGGCAATCTATTAAAGGTGCCTACTGTTTATTGCACCTTAGTGTCTAATGTTTACAATACATTGGTTCAATCTATGGCTAGAATTTGCTGCTGTACATATTCTAATGTGCTACAAACAGGAAGTTAATATCACCAACCATTCCCATTTTATTAAGGGGTATCCATATAAATAGCCCACCCTGTAGAACGGCTTTTCTGGGTCGGGTCTAGACAGAACAGGTGCAGAAGCGAAGGCAGACTTCAATTGGGTAAATGACTGTTCTGCTTCTGTGGACCAAGACTTGGGATTACCGTTTTTCTTAGTGAGAGCCACAATCGGAGCAATCAAGAAGGATGCTATATGGCCCAAAGGTTGTGGCCAATTGAGTACCGAAGACAACTTGACTGGATCCATCTGGAGGCCTTGGCTAGAGACAATGTAAGCTGGGAACGGAAGACTCGTCTTTTCAAAGAGACATTTCTCGAGTTTGACATAAAGATGATTATTCCGCAGGCAATGTAAAACCTGGCGCACATGAGTGCGATGCACCTCCAAGTTGGGAGAAAAGATCAAGATGTCATCTAGATGAACCACGACACACGTGTAAGTAAGATCACGGAAGATGTAATTTACAAATTCTAGGAAGACAGTCGGGGCATTACAGAGTCCAAAAGGTACTCCAAGTACTCCAAGTGTTCATCATTTGTATTAAAAGCTGTCTTCCACTCGTCTCCCTCTCAAATACTGATTACATTCTATGCTCCTCGCAGGTCCAGTTTGGTGAAGACCTTGGCACCCTGCAGAATGCCGAAGAGCTCAGAAATGAGAGGTAAAGGATACAGATTCTTGTTTGTAATTTTATTGAGACCACGGTAGTCAATGCAAGGGTGAAGAGAACTGTCCTTCTTCACAAAACAGAATCCAGCTCCGGCAGGAGAGTAGCATTTCCAGATAAAACCCTTCTGGAGATTCTCCTTAATATACTGAGACATGGCTTGCGTTTCAGGCACAGAGAGAGAGTAGATTCTTCCCCGGGGAGGTGTAGTACCAAGCAAAAGCTCAATAGGACAATCATAGGGTCGATGTGGAGGAAGACTTTTGGCTTGTTTTTCACAAAACACATCAGCAAAGTCCTGATAAGGAGGGGGCAATCCCGGCAGAGGAGAAGGTGAAGGAAGAGAGTGCTTCAATTGCGGAGCCAACAGGCAGAGATTCTGACAGCCTTTACCGCAGCAAGCGATTTCTCCTGTTTGCCAATTGAGAACCGATGAAGTTGCAACCAAGGTAAACGCAAGAGAATCGCAGAAGTACAAAAAGGAGGAACATAGAACATGATCTTCTCTGGTCAAAGGATCCATGTGGTATTGTATCGCGAAGTTTAAACTTTCACCGTTGATGGAGGAAATGTATAGGGGTTTGCTGAGCCGTGACACAGGAAGATGATACTTATGTACCAGGGATGCATTGATGAAATTTCCTGCAGAACCAGAGTCCAAGAAAGCAGAGGCATGAAATGAAGTCCCAGAAGAGGTGTAAATTTGGACCGGCATAGACAAACGAGGAGAGGAGATATTCTCACCTAGGGACGCCTCTCCAATGTGCCCTAGGTTCGTGCGTTTCCCAGACAAGAAGGACAAAGAGGTCAGTCTTTGTGGAAATGTTCTGTACTGGCACAATAGAGGCAAAGATTTTCCACATGTCGGCGGGACCTCTCATGCTGTGACAGGTGAGCGCTGTGACAGGTGAGCTTCTTCAGCTGGAGGTACGACAGGTGACAGAGGAGTCAGCTGGAACACCAGTGCCAGTTGAGGGAAACGACTAGTACAAGCAGGTTCACGCTCAAGACCAAATTCCCTCTTGCCCCTCGGCGAAGCGCACATCAATTCGAGTGGACTGGAGAATGAGCTCACTCAAGGTAGAAGGAGGATCCCGTGCGGCAAAAACATCTTTGTGTGGTGTCCCGGTACCGCATCCTATCCGGTACCTTTGTAAATAAGTCCCCATAGCCAGAGTCCCTAGGACGTCGTGGTACTTCTTAACTAGCCCGCCCCTAGTCACCTCTCATCTAGGTATTAGTTATCTAATAATTCTTTAGGCTTTGTATATATATAGGATTGTACAAGTGTACACAAATGGTTAATTAGCTAGGCATAGCGTAACAGGACCTGCGGATCACGTGACCGGGTGAACTCTATGGTTTTATGCTTAAAGGGGTACTCCACCCATGGCATCTTATCCCCTATCCAAAGGAAAGGGGATAAGATGTTAGATCGCCATGGTCCCACTGCTGGGGACCCCGGGGATTGCCGCTGCGGCACCCCGCCATCATTACTGCGCAGAGCGAGTTCGCTCTGTGCGTAATGACGGGCGATACAGGGGCCGGAGCAGCGTGATGTCATGGCTCCACCCATCATGACATCACGGCCCGTCCCCTTAATGCAAGTCTATGGCAGGGAGTGTGACTACCGCCACGCCCCCTCCCATAGACTTGTATTGACGGGGCGGGCCGTGACGTCATGAGGGGCGGAGCCATGACGTAACGATGCTCCGGCCCCTGTATCGCCCGTCATTACGTGCAGAGCGATCTCGCTCTGCACAGTAATGATAGCGGGGTGCTGCAGCAGCCATCCCCGTGGTCCCCAGCAGCGGGACCCCGGCGATCTGACATCTTATCCCCTATCCTTTGGATAGGGGATAAGATGTCTAGGGGCGGAGTACCCCTTTAAGGACCTTTGGAGGTTCCTGTGACGTTTATCTCCCATTACTCCTTGTAACGGTGAGTGACAGTTGATTGGACCAGTAAAAAAGATATAAGGGAGCGGCGGCCATTGCTCACTCTCTTTCCTCGTGGGCTGTTGATGGAGAAGGATCTGCGCTGCTGTCATCAGTGAGTTTAGGCCCGAGCCTTGCGGCGATGGCTGATATCTGCTAAATTGTGAGTGTGTCAATCCCTGGACACTCTGCAAGATCACTGGACCTTGTCTATCCCCTAAATCCGGACGGATCTTCGCAATATTCCCTAATTCAGAGACTTTATGAGAAGTCAAGGTCTGCAACAACTGTCAGTCATTGCAATAGATAGAGACTGTATTCCTGAGACTGTTACTGTTCATTTAGATGTACCGCAAGCCTTTGGGTGGAGTTGTCCAAGTTCAGGTTCACGTACCTTGTGGACCTTCAGTCATTTTGTGCATGCACCTGTCGTTGCTGGGAGGGGCGGCGATGGGCCAGAGAGTTACCTCAGCATACTGGCCCTCAGCCTGGCGTCACGAACTATAGGGTTAACCTTAACCCCTCATTTACCTAAACACCCCAGCTGCCATACACCCCCCCCCCCCCCAAGGGCTGCCACATTTGCAACTACTAATATTGTGGCCTCAGGATACATAAGGAGGTGTCAGCAATAATTTTAAAATAGCAACCCTAGAACGCTTTTCAATACGCAGAGCTACAGAAAACAATAACATATGATATATGTATGTAATAGAGCATGTATTAACGCATTGGTGATCCGCACCCGCGGTGCACAGCGGGACAGCGTGATGTTGCCTTAGAGTCCACACATGAGTATGAGTCTAATGGACATTATCATGGACGATTAGTAGAGACTGGTGTAAATATAAACACCTTTAGTAGGATTGGTGTGATTATAAACACCTCCAACATTAGTACTCAAAGACTCAATTGAGGCCACCATAAAAAAAAAATCTCTGCATATGCATCTAGGGCTGTGTTTTTAAATTTTGTGTTTCTCACCAGTTATATTAAAAGTTATGCCAAAACATCTTTGACCCTGCTGGAAAGACCTTTTTTGAAGGTGAATACCAAAAATAGAAAAAACTGTGTCAGACTAGCGTAGCAAAAAATTATTAACAACTTTATTGTTAAAATATAATTTAAGATACATAAGTGACACATAGGAATGGCAACTGAAAAAAGGACATCTGGATGAAATACATAATGATGCTAAAGTGGCAGAGTGCCACGCGCTGGATAACTACTAAAGTAGTGGAATGGGTATATACATTCACAGATTGCAGATCATAAATATGTGTCAGAACAGATCAAAATAATTGTAGTTTAAGCAGCAGTGCATATACATTATAAAAAGGTATTACACATCCTGACAAAGGTGCATTGGTGCAAAAGTTGCAAGCTGAAACAATACCCACATATGTAAAGCAATGAGAGCACAACCAGGAGACGTCCACCCCTATGACCGTTTCAGACTTTCGGACCTTCTTCCAGGAGTGGTACTTGATCTCCCTAAAGCGCCAATCTTTTACTGAACAGAACTAGCACTTGTGCACTTGAGATGTAATTGTAATTATTAGGAATGCACAAACAGGACCTTCATTAATAAGGTCTAATTTGTGAATTAGCGCATAAGGAAGAGAACTCTTGCAGAAAAAAGAGGATGGGGCAGAATAGTATTTGTAAGGGAGGATTAAATATAGAAAGGTCAAATGTGAAATAGCTTCTCTCCTCTGGCCTGATCTGTTTTTCTCTTGTCACCCGTGGGTTGTGTTTCATTAGTCAGGCCTGCTGTTGCAATAGTTTTGGCTGCTCTGCTCGTGTTCCACCAGAACTATACATAGTATGTGGTTTTTAGCCTTACAGAACAATCTGTGACAATACTTTACAATCTGATTTACAACTTATCTGGTGGACTCGATTTCATGGCACACTAACAAAACATATATGAGAAGCACGTCATAAGGGTGATCTTATTTCAAAATAGTTGTAAAATCATTGTCGCTAGAAGTCCAGGCTTTCCAAGTGCTGGACACAAGTGTTGAAAGGGAACTACAGTTGTTTTTTTGTTTTTTTTTGCAGTTAATAGTTTCTGAAAGTTTCTACTTCAAGGAAATTAAGGGGATCTTGTACTACATCAATTAACAATACACAAGTATTATGATGCCAGCATAATAAGAAAATAATAAGCAAGCTGTAATAGTTATACAACCAGTTGTATTTGAGTAGGGTGCTTTCATATATTCCACTATTTTAACTATTCAGTTTAAGCCCAATTAATATTTAGCTCAAGCAGGACTATATCTCTGTTGTTTTTTTTTTTTTCTCACAGCGCTAATTTTTTCTATCTCTGGACATTATGGTCCAACTCAGAACGTGCATTATAGCAAGGACCAATTGCAGTGTCGCTGCCGGCGTCGTTGCTATGCACTGCACGGCGCGGCGCACTGACGTTGTTACGCCGAGCGCTCCGGGTCCCCGCTCCTCCCCGGAGCGCTCGCTACACTCTCTCCGCTGCAGCGCTCCGGTCAGATCCACTGACCCGGGGCGCTGCGATTCTGCTTCCAGCCGGGATGCGATTCGCGATGCGGGTAGCGCCCGCTCGCGATGCGCACCCCGGCTCCCGTACCTGACTCGCTCTCCCTCGGTCCTGTCCCGGCGCGCGCGGCCCCGCTCCCTAGGGCGCGCGCGCGCCGGGTCTTTGCGATTTAAAGGGCCACTGCGCCGCTGATTGGCGCAGTGATTCCAATTAGTGTCTTCACCTGTGCACTTCCCTATATCACCTCACTTCCCCTGCACTTCCCTGCCGGATCTTGTTGCCATTGTGCCAGTGAAAGCGTTCCTTGTATGTTCCTAGCCTGTGTTCCAGACCTCCTGCCGTTGCCCCTGACTACGATCCTTGCTGCCTGCCCCGACCTTCTGCTACGTCCGACCTTGCTTCTGTCTACTCCCTTGTACCGCGCCTATCTTCAGCAGCCAGAGAGGTTGAGCCGTTGCTAGTGGATACGACCTGGTCACTACCGCCGCAGCAAGACCATCCCGCTTTGCGGCGGGCTCTGGTGAAAACCAGTAGTGACTTAGAACCGATCCACTAGCACGGTCCACGCCAATCCCTCTCTGGCACAGAGGATCCACTACCCGCCAGCCGGCATCGTGACAGTAGATCCGGCCATGGATCCCGCTGAAGTTCCTCTGCCAGTTGTCGCTGACCTCACCACGGTGGTCGCCCAGCAGTCACAACAGATAGCGCAACAAGGCCAACAGCTGTCTCAACTGACCGTTATGCTACAACAGTTACTACCACAGCTTCAGCAGTCATCTCCTCCGCCAGCTCCTGCACCTCCTCCGCAGCGAGTGGCCGCTCCTGGGCTACGCCTATCCTTGCCGGATAAATTTGATGGGGACTCTAAGTTTTGCCGTGGCTTTCTTTCCCAATGTTCCCTGCATCTGGAGATGATGTCGGACCTGTTTCCCACTGAAAGGTCTAAGGTGGCTTTCGTAGTCAGCCTTCTGTCCGGAAAAGCCCTGTCATGGGCCACACCGCTCTGGGACCGCAATGACCCCGTCACTGCCTCTGTACACTCCTTCTTCTCGGAAATCCGAAGTGTCTTTGAGGAACCTGCCCGAGCCTCTTCTGCTGAGACTGCCCTGTTGAACCTGGTCCAGGGTAATTCTTCCGTTGGCGAGTATGCCGTACAATTCCGTACTCTTGCTTCAGAATTGTCCTGGAATAATGAGGCCCTCTGCGCGACCTTTAAAAAAGGCCTATCCAGCAACATTAAAGATGTTCTGGCCGCACGAGAAATTCCTGCTAATCTACATGAACTTATTCACCTAGCCACTCGCATTGACATGCGTTTTTCCGAAAGGCGTCAGGAGCTCCGCCAAGATATGGACTCTGTTCGCACGAGGCGTTTCTTCTCCTCGGCTCCTCTCTCCTCTGGTCCCCTGCAATCTGTTCCTGTGCCTCCCGCCGTGGAGGCTATGCAGGTCGACCGGTCTCGCCTGACACCTCAAGAGAAAACACGACGCCGCATGGAGAACCTCTGCCTGTACTGTGCTAGTACCGAACACTTCCTGAGGGATTGTCCTATCCGTCCTCCCCGCCTGGAAAGACGTACGCTGACTCCGCACAAAGGTGAGACAGTCCTTGATGTCTACTCTGCTTCTCCACGTCTTACTGTGCCTGTGCGGATGTCTGCCTCTGCCTTCTCCTTCTCTACCGTGGCCTTCTTGGACTCTGGATCTGCAGGAAATTTTATTTTGGCCTCTCTCGTCAACAGGTTCAACATCCCAGTGACCAGTCTCGCCAGACCCCTTTACATCAATTGTGTAAACAATGAAAGATTGGACTGTACCATACGCTTCCGCACGGAGCCCCTTCTAATGAGCATCGGATCTCATCACGAGAGGATTGAACTTTTGGTCCTCCCCAATTGCACCTCGGAAATTCTCCTTGGACTTCCCTGGCTTCAACTTCATTCCCCAACCCTGGATTGGTCCACTGGGGAGATCAAGAGTTGGGGGCCCTCTTGTTCCAAGGACTGTCTAAGACCGGTTCCCAGTAACCCTTGCCGTGACTCTGTGGTTCCCTCAGTAACCGGTCTCCCTAAGGCCTATATGGACTTCGCGGATGTTTTCTGCAAAAAACAAGCTGAGACTCTACCTCCTCACAGGCCTTATGATTGCCCTATCGACCTCCTCCCGGGTACTACTCCACCCCGGGGCAGAATTTATCCTCTCTCTGTCCCAGAGACTCTTGCCATGTCTGAGTATGTCCAGGAAAATTTAAAAAAGGGCTTTATCCGTAAATCCTCCTCTCCTGCCGGAGCTGGATTTTTCTTTGTGTCCAAAAAAGATGGCTCCCTACGTCCTTGCATTGACTACCGCGGTCTTAATAAAATCACGGTTAAGAACCGCTACCCCCTACCCCTCATCTCTGAACTCTTTGATCGCCTCCAAGGTGCCCACATCTTTACTAAATTGGACTTAAGAGGCGCCTATAACCTCATCCGCATCAGAGAGGGGGATGAGTGGAAAACGGCGTTTAACACCAGAGATGGACACTTTGAGTATCTGGTCATGCCCTTTGGCCTGTGCAACGCCCCTGCTGTCTTCCAAGACTTTGTCAATGAAATTTTTCGTGATCTGCTATACTCCTGTGTTGTTGTATATCTGGACGATATCCTAATTTTCTCTGCCAATCTAGAAGAACACCGCCAGCATGTCCGTATGGTTCTTCAGAGACTTCGTGACAATCAACTCTATGCCAAAATTGAGAAATGTCTGTTTGAATGCCAATCTCTTCCTTTTCTAGGATATTTGGTCTCTGGCCAGGGACTACAAATGGATCCAGACAAACTCTCTGCCGTCTTAGATTGGCCACGCCCCTCCGGACTCCGTGCTATCCAACGCTTTTTGGGGTTCGCCAATTATTACAGGCAATTTATTCCACATTTTTCTACCGTTGTGGCTCCTATCGTGGCTTTAACCAAAAAAAATGCCGATCCCAAGTCGTGGTCACCTCAAGCGGAAGACGCCTTTAAACGACTCAAGTCTGCCTTTTCTTCGGCTCCCGTGCTCTCCAGACCTGACCCTTCCAAACCCTTCCTATTGGAGGTTGATGCCTCCTCAGTGGGAGCTGGAGCTGTTCTTTTACAAAAAAATTCTTCCGGGCATGCTGTCACTTGTGGTTTTTTTTCTAGGACCTTCTCTCCGGCGGAGAGGAACTACTCCATCGGGGATCGAGAGCTTCTAGCCATTAAATTAGCACTTGAGGAATGGAGGCATCTGCTGGAGGGATCAAGATTTCCAGTTATTATTTACACCGACCACAAGAACCTCTCCTACCTCCAGTCTGCCCAACGGCTGAATCCTCGCCAGGCCCGGTGGTCTCTGTTCTTTGCCCGATTTAATTTTGAGATTCACTTTCGTCCTGCCGATAAGAACATTAGGGCCGATGCTCTCTCTCGTTCCTCGGATGCCTCAGAAGTTGAACTCTCTCCGCAACACATCATTCCACCTGACTGCCTGATCTCCACTTCTCCAGCCTCCATCAGGCAAACTCCTCCAGGAAAGACCTTTGTTTCTCCACGCCAACGCCTCGGAATCCTCAAATGGGGTCACTCCTCCCATCTCGCTGGTCATGTGGGCATCAAGAAATCTGTGCAACTCATCTCCCGCTTCTATTGGTGGCCGACTCTGGAGACGGATGTTGTGGACTTTGTGCGAGCCTGCACTATCTGTGCCCGGGATAAGACTCCTCGCCAGAAGCCCGCTGGTTTTCTTCATCCCCTGCCTGTCCCCGAACAGCCTTGGTCTCTGATTGGTATGGATTTTATTACTGATTTACCCCCTTCCCGTGGCAACACTGTTATTTGGGTGGTCGTTGATCGATTCTCCAAAATGGCACATTTCATCCCTCTTCCTGGTCTTCCTTCAGCGCCTCAGTTGGCTAAACAATTTTTTGTACACATTTTTCGTCTTCACGGATTGCCTACGCAGATCGTCTCGGATAGAGGCGTCCAATTCGTGTCTAAATTCTGGAGGGCTCTCTGTAAACAACTCAAGATTAAATTAAATTTTTCTTCTGCATATCATCCCCAGTCCAATGGACAAGTAGAAAGAATTAACCAAGTCTTGGGTGATTATTTGCGACATTTTGTTTCCTCCCGCCAGGATGACTGGGCAGATCTCCTTCCATGGGCCGAATTCTCGTATAACTTCAGAGTCTCTGAATCTTCCTCCAAATCCCCATTTTTCGTGGTGTACGGCCGTCACCCTCTTCCCCCCCTCCCTACCCCCTTGCCCTCTGGTCTGCCCGCTGTGGATGAAATTTCTCGTGACCTTTCCATTATATGGAGAGAGACCCAAAATTCTCTCCTACAGGCTTCATCACGCATGAAGAGGTTCGCGGATAAGAAAAGAAGAGCTCCTCCCGTTTTTTCCCCTGGAGACAAGGTATGGCTCTCCGCTAAATATGTCCGCTTCCGTGTCCCTAGCTACAAGTTGGGACCACGCTATCTTGGTCCTTTCAAAATTTTGTGTCAAATTAATCCTGTCTCTTACAAACTTCTTCTTCCTCCTTCTCTTCGTATCCCTAATGCCTTTCACGTCTCTCTTCTTAAACCACTCATCCTCAACCGTTTTTCTCCCAAATCTGTTCCTCCCACTCCTGTTTCCGGCTCCTCGGACATCTTCTCTGTCAAAGAGATCTTAGCCTCTAAAAAGGTCAGAGGGAAAACTTTTTTTCTAGTGGACTGGGAGGGTTGTGGTCCTGAAGAGAGATCCTGGGAACCTGAGGACAACATCCTAGATAAAAGTCTGCTCCTCAGGTTCTCAGGCCCTAAAAAGAGGGGGAGACCCAAGGGGGGGGGTACTGTTACGCCGAGCGCTCCGGGTCCCCGCTCCTCCCCGGAGCGCTCGCTACACTCTCTCCGCTGCAGCGCTCCGGTCAGATCCACTGACCCGGGGCGCTGCGATTCTGCTTCCAGCCGGGATGCGATTCGCGATGCGGGTAGCGCCCGCTCGCGATGCGCACCCCGGCTCCCGTACCTGACTCGCTCTCCCTCGGTCCTGTCCCGGCGCGCGCGGCCCCGCTCCCTAGGGCGCGCGCGCGCCGGGTCTTTGCGATTTAAAGGGCCACTGCGCCGCTGATTGGCGCAGTGATTCCAATTAGTGTCTTCACCTGTGCACTTCCCTATATCACCTCACTTCCCCTGCACTTCCCTGCCGGATCTTGTTGCCATTGTGCCAGTGAAAGCGTTCCTTGTATGTTCCTAGCCTGTGTTCCAGACCTCCTGCCGTTGCCCCTGACTACGATCCTTGCTGCCTGCCCCGACCTTCTGCTACGTCCGACCTTGCTTCTGTCTACTCCCTTGTACCGCGCCTATCTTCAGCAGCCAGAGAGGTTGAGCCGTTGCTAGTGGATACGACCTGGTCACTACCGCCGCAGCAAGACCATCCCGCTTTGCGGCGGGCTCTGGTGAAAACCAGTAGTGACTTAGAACCGATCCACTAGCACGGTCCACGCCAATCCCTCTCTGGCACAGAGGATCCACTACCCGCCAGCCGGCATCGTGACAGACGTCATGCGCCGCGTCGTGCAGCACATAGCAACGACGCAGGGGACGCACACCGGAGGCCTGCAGCAGCACGGACCCGACCCTGGCAACAGGTAATTATGCAACCGGGGATGGGGGGAGGCAACGGGCAGCAGCGCCGGTAATGGGTGCCACTGCCCATTCTCTCCCCCTGTCTGTCGGCGCCGCTCCTCTCCCCCTGGCTATCGGGGGGAGAGAAGGGCCAGCAGCAGGGCTCTAGACCTCAGGAAAGGCAGGGGGAGAGAAGCGGGCAGCGACGGCCTCTCTCCCCCTGCCTTTCCTTGGGGTGTATCGGAGTATAACACGCACATAGACTTTAGGCTAAAATTTTTTGCCTAAAAAGTGCGTGTTATACGCCGATAAATACGGTAGTTCTTTCACGTCTGACCACAGTGCTCTCTGCTGACACCTCTGTCAGTGTCAGGAACTGTCCAGAGTAGGAGCACATCCACATGGCAAACCTCTCCTGCTCTGGACAGTTACTGACATGGACAGAGGTGTCATCAGAGAGCACTGTGGTCAGATAGAAAATCACTTCAAAACTTCCTCTGTAGTATACATCAGCTGATAAGTACTGGAAGGATTAGGATCTTTTTTAATAGAAGTAATTTACAAATCTGTTTAACTTTCTAGCACCAGTTGATTTAGGAAAAAACATTTTTCAACAGAGTACCCTTTTAATATTGGCCAGCTGCTCTAGTCCAAGCCTAGTCCTGAGCGCAGGAAGAGAAAGGAAAAGAGAAATTCAACTTGTGGAAAGAAGCTGAGCAAGGGCCCAATAGTTTCATACTAGGACCAAAGTGGGCTTCTGGCCATGCCTAGTGTAGCATAGCTTCCAGGTCATGAATCTTCAGAGCTGCACTCTGTTAATGGGAATTACAGTACTGTTGAGACAAATAGATGATGTAATTTTCATTCACTGAGCTCTTCTGTGATTAAAAAACTACTGCGAAAACTGCTTACCAAGCCATTTAAAGAATGAAATGACGTATACACACAGGGAATGCCTATGGACATCAACTCCCCTATCACTTCACTAGTGGGAGTTTCTGTGGAGACCCTCAAGCCTCTATGACTTTCTTTATTCCACGATATTAGAATATAAAAATTAATTAATAGTTCAGCATGGGGTGACCCATGGAAATTTTTAGGGGCTTAGAATATTAAGTACATCAGAAAGAGTTTAAGAGTTGGAATTGTACTGATGTTCTGACTGGTAACCAGTTCAGTCGGATCAATCTGGAATGATGTAATGTTGTCCCAAGTTATCAGGGTCTTTAGCTGAAGTAGTTAACAAGAGTCTATTCACACTACGTTTATGCTTGGTTTATCTATTTCCAGTGTCAGTAATACTGTATAGGAAAGGAGTCCAGTAAACATGTCCAAACCACTGGATGTGGTAACATAATACTCTAAGGCAAGAGCCAAAAAATACAGGATCACGGAATAATAAAACAGAATTGCCTTTCAATTTATATGCTGTTGAAATTCACGCTTAGGCGGAAGGCAGCGAAATGCCAACTTTGTGACCTACTGGGACCGGTAACAATCTGACAGTGTACGTGAAATACATTGGATTAAATGAAAGGCCAAGGATGCAGTAGAGATGTATCTCGGCCAAGACTCTAGGGGTGTCGCAAAAAGGGCTTCCCCAAAGGTTATTCTGGCAGAGAATAGATCTTAAAGCTATACCATATACCATATACATTCTTCTCTGCTACAAAAGGTTAAGTGGATAAACTAGTATATGCTCTGAATTTACTACATGTCACTCTTGTTATATGGCATGTCCTATCTATCTATCCAGTGGAGCACACACAGGGGTGGTCAGACAGATCTGGACACCCCAAAACCTACGATGAATCCTCATCACTCCCAAGTTCTGCCAAAACATCTTACTAGGTCCATCTAAAAATCATTAGGCCATAATGTGCATCAGCACACACAATATCATTGGTGCAGTCTAGTGCCAGGTTGCAGCGCCTGGAGGAAAATTGACTCAGGAACAATTATTAAAATTCTGCAACCAACCCCAACCCCATCTTCAAACTTTTAGGATAAAACTCAATCTCTGAGAATAGCATAGAAGAAAAATCTGCATCATTATGCATGCAACATTTCAAGCCAATAACTTGGACCTTTCTTAAAGGGGTACTCTGGTGGAAAATTTATTTTTAAATGAACATAGTAACATAGTAACATAATTCATAAGGCTGAAAAAAGACCAGAGTCCATCAAGTTCAACGAGTCCCTACTGAGTTAATCCAGAGGAAGGCAAAAAACCCTCATACTAGAGGTAAAAATTCCTTCCCAACTCCAAATATGGCATCAGAATAAATCCCTGGATCAACGTTCTGTCCTTATAAATCTAGTATACATAACCAGCAATGTTATTATTCTCCATAAATGCATCCAGACCCCTTTTAAATTCTTTTACAGAGTTCACTATGACCACCTCCTCCGGGAGAGAATTCCACAGCCTCACTGCTCTTACAGTAAAGAACGTCTGTGCTGGTGTAGAAACCTTCTTTCTTCTAAACGTAGAGGATGCCCCCTTGTTATAGATACAGTCCTGGGTATAAATAGATCATGGGAGAGATCTCTGTACGGTCCCCTGATATATTTATACATAGTTATTAGTTCTCCCCTAAGCCTTCTTTTTTCTAAACTAAATAACCCCAATTCTGATAATCTTTCTGGGTACTATAGTCCTCCCATTCCCTGTATTACTCTGGTTGCCAGTCGTTGAACCCTCTCCAGCTCCACTGTATCTTTCTTGTACACTGGTGCCCAGTACTGTACACAGTATTCTATGTGTGGTCTGACTAGTGACTTGTACAGCAGTAGAATTATTTCCTTGTCGTGGGCATCTATGCCCCTATTGATGCACCCCATGATTTTATTAGCCTTGGCAGCAGCTGCCCGACACTGGTCACTACAGCTAAATTTACTATTAAAGGGGTATTCCAGGCCAAAACTCTTTTTTTATATATCAATTGGCTCCAGAAAGTTAAACAGATTTGTGTATAACTTCTATAAAAAAATCTTAATCCTTCCAATAGTTATTAGCTTCTGAAGTTGAGTAGTTGTTTTCTGTCTAACTGCTCTCTGATGACTCACCTCACGGGAGCTGTGAAGTTCCTATGGGGATATTCTCCCATCATGCACAGCTCCCGGGACGTGACATCATCATTGAGCAGTTAGACAGAAAACTTCAGAAGCTAATAACTATTGGAAGGATTAAGATTTTTTAATAGAAGTAATTTACAAATCTGTTTAACTTTCCGGAGCCACTTGATATATATATATATATATATATATATATATATATATATAAATATAAATGTTTTGCCTGGAATACCCCTTTAATTAAGACTCCTAAGTCCTTTTCCACATCAGTCATCCCAAGTGTGCTCCCATTTAATACATAATCCCAGCCCGGATTTTTCTTCCCCCTGTGCATTACCTTACATTTATCAATGTTGAACCTCATCTGCCACTTCCCAGCCCAAGCCTCCAACCTATCCAGATCGATTTGTAACAGTGCACTGTCCTCTATAGTGTTTACTGCTTTACAGAGTTTAGTGTCATCTGCAAAGATTGTTACTTTACTATTAAACCCCTCTACAAGGTCATTAATAAATATATTAAATAGGACAGGACCCAATACTGACCCCTGTGGTACCCCACTAGTTACAGTCACCCAATCAGAATAAGTACCATTAATAACCACCCTTTGTTTCCTATCACTGAGCCAGTTACTTACCCACTTACACACATTCTCCCCCAGCCAAAACCTTCTCATTTTATGCGCCAACCGTTTATGCGGCACCGTATCAGATGCTTTGGAAAAATCCAGGTATGCGACATCCAGCGATTGCCCATGGTCCTGTCTGGAGCTCACCTCCTCAAAAAGCTGATCAGGTTAGTTTGACAGGACCGATTCCTCATAAAGCCATGTTTATATGGAGTCATACATTTATTTGTAACAAGATATTCCAAAATAGCATCTCTTAGAAAACCCTCAAACAATTTACCTACAACGGAGGTTAAACTAACAGGCCTATAATTCCCAGGGTCACCTTTTGTCCCCTTTTTAAATATTGGCACCACATTTGCCATGCACCAGTCCTGGGGGACAGTCCCTGTTACTATAGAGTCCATGAATATTAAAAATAGGGGTCTGTCTATTACACTACTTAATTCCTTTAGAACTCGGGGGTGAATGCCATCTGGACCTGGCTATTTGTCTATTTAGTTTTTTTGTAGGGGGCACTGTACTTCTTCCTGGGTTAGATAGGTGACCTGTACTGGGGAGTTTACCTTATCTCGCTGTATTTCCCCTGGCATTTCATTTTCCTCAGTGAACACAGTGGAGAAGAATTTGTTTAATATATTTGCTCTTTTCCTGATCCCCCTTTATAATTTCTTCTTTTTCATTTTGTAAAGAGCCTACACTTTCATTTTTGACCTTTTTGCTATTTATATAGTTTTGGGGTTAGTTTTACTCTCTTTGGCAATGAGTCTTTCTGTTTCAATTTTTGCGGCTTTTATCTGTTTTTTACATAGTTTACATTTTTCTCTATAGCTTTTTAATGCTTTTTCACTGCTGTCCTCTTTTAGTAGTTTAAATGCTTTATTTTTGTCATTTATTGCCCTCTTAACGTTTTTATTCATCCATATTGGTTTTCTTTTATTTCTGACCTTTTATTCCCATAAGGTATATACATCTTACAGTGAGAGTTTAAGATATTTTTAAAAGTCTCCCATTTAGTGTCAGTATTCTTGTTTTTGAGGACATTATCCCAATTTATATAGTTAAAGGCTTCTCTGAGTTGGTCAAACTTTGCCTTCCTAAAGTTAATTGTTTTTGTGTACCCCTCGTGAGGTTAATTCGCAAGTTATAATGAATTATATTATGATCACTATTTCCTAGGTGTCCTTCTCCTTGAACATTAGTTACTCTGTCAGGTCTGTTGGTTAATATAAAGTCTAGTAGGGCGCCCCCTCTGGTCGGGCCCTGCACAATTTGGGACAGATAATTGTCTTTAGTTATAGTCAGAAACCTGTTTCCTTTATGAGATTCACAGGACTCAGTCTCCCAGTTTATATCAGGATAGTTAAAGTCCCCCATTATTATCATGTCATTTTGATTTGCTGCCTTGTTTATTTGCCTCAGTAATTGATCTTCTGCCTCTTCCATTATGCTTGGTGGCTTATAGCAAACCCCTATCAGAATTTAATTATTTTTATCTCCATATATTTCTACCCATAATGACTCCACATAATCATTTCCCTCCTGTATCTCCTCCCGCATTGCGGCCTTCAGACTGGACTTTACATAAAGACAAACTGTGACAAGGGGATAACAAGGGTGCCACCTACTTGAACATGATCCAAATGACAAATTACATTAACATACATGTCATCCAAAATGAAGACTAAGTGCTACAGTCTGCACTGATCATGAGCTGAAGTAACTCTTCTCCTGTAAGGTTTACAAAATTCTACAACAGAATCCAGTGTCTTGAAAATACCTTAAAGGCTATAGATATCTTTGAAGCTTTTTTATTATTATTATTCTTTCTTTCTTATTGTTATTATGGTGTAATTTCTCAATTGTTTTTATAAAAAAAAATATATAGATTGTGGCTTCTGCAGCTTGTTGTGTATTGTTACGCCTAGCGCTCCGGGTCCCCGCTCCTCCCCGGAGCGCTCACGGCGTTTCTCTCCCTGCAGCGCCCCGGTCAGTCCCGCTGACCGGGAGCGCTGCACTGACATGGCCGTCGGGGATGCGATTCGCACAGCGGGACGCGCCCGCTCGCGAATCGCATCCCAGGTCACTTACCCGTCCCGCTCCCCTGCTGTCATGTGCTGGCGCGGGCGGCTCCGCTCTCTAGGGCGCGCGCGCGCCAGCTCTCTGAGACTTAAAGGGCCAGTGCACCAATGATTGGTGCCTGGCCCAATTAGCTTAATTGGCTTCCACCTGCTCCCTGGCTATATCTGATCACCTCCTCTGCACTCCCTTGCCGGATCTTGTTGCCTTGTGCCAGTGAAAGCGTTTAGTGTTGTCCAAAGCCTGTGTTACCTGAACTTCTGCTATCCATCTTGACTACGAACCTTGCCGCCTGCCCCGACCTTCTGCTACGTCTGACCTTGCCTCTGCCTAGTCCTTCTGTCCCACGCCTTCTCAGCAGTCAGCGAGGTTGAGCCGTTGCTAGTGGATACGACCTGGTTGCTACTGCCGCAGCAAGACCATCCCGCTTTGCGGCGGGCTCTGGTGAACACCAGTAGCCTCTTAGAACCGGTCCACCAGCACGGTCCACGCCAATCCCTCGCTGACACAGAGGATCCACTACCTGTGAGCCGAATCGTGACAGTAGATCCGGCAATGGATCCCGCTGAGGTGCCGCTGCCAAGTCTCGCTGACCTTACCACGGTGGTCGCTCAGCAATTGCAGCAAATTGCCCAACAAGGACAGCAGCTGTCGCAGTTGACCGCCACGTTACAGCAACTTCTGCCTCTGCTACAGCAGCAACCATCTCCTCCGCCAGCTCCTGCACCTCCTCCGCAGCGAGTGGCCGCTCCTAGCCTCCGCTTGTCCCTGCCGGACAAATTTGATGGGGACTCTAGACTCTGCCGTGGATTTTTGTCTCAGTGTTCCCTGCATATGGAGATGTTGTCGGACTTGTTTCCTACAGAACGGTCTAAGGTGGCGTTCGTAGTGAGCCTTCTTTCAGGAAAGGCCTTGTCTTGGGCCACACCGCTCTGGGACCGCAATGATCCTGCCACAGCCACAGTCCAGTCCTTCTTCGCTGAGGTCCGTAGTGTCTTCGAGGAGCCAGCCCGAGCTTCTTCTGCCGAGACTGCCCTGCTGAACCTGGTCCAGGGTAATTCTTCAGTGGGCGAGTACGCCATCCAATTTCGTACTCTTGCTTCCGAATTATCATGGAATAACGAGGCTCTCTGCGCGACCTTTAAAAAAGGCCTATCCAGTCGCATCAAGGATGTGCTGGCCGCACGAGAGATTCCTGCCAACCTGCAAGAACTTATCCATTTGGCCACCCGCATTGACATGCGTTTTTCTGAGAGACATCAAGAGCTCCGCCAGGAAAAAGACTTAGATCTCTGGGCACCTCTCCCACAGTATCCGCTGCAATCTACGCCTGGGCCTCCCGCCGAGGAGGCCATGCAAGTGGATCGGTCTCGCCTGACCCAGGAAGAGAGGAATCGCCGTAGGGAAGAAAATCTTTGTCTGTACTGTGCCAGTACCGAGCATTTCTTGGTGGATTGCCCTATTCGTCCTCCACGTCTGGGAAACGCACGCACGCACCCAGCTCACGTGGGTGTGGCGTCTCTTGGTTCAAAGTCTGCTTCTCCACGTCTCACGGTGCCCGTGCGTATTTCTTCTTCAGCCAACTCCTCCCTCTCAGCCGTGGCCTGCTTGGACTCTGGTGCCTCTGGGAATTTTATTCTGGATTCTTTTGTGAATAAATTCCGCATCCCGGTGACCCGTCTCGTCAAGCCGCTCTACATTTCCGCGGTCAACGGAGTCAGATTGGATTGCACCGTGCGTTACCGCACAGAACCCCTCTTGATGTGCATTGGACCCCACCACGAAAGGATTGAATTTTTCGTCCTCCCCAACTGCACCTCTGAGGTCCTCCTCGGTCTGCCATGGCTCCAGCTTCATTCTCCCACCCTTGACTGGACCACCAGGGAGATCAAGAACTGGGACTCTGCTTGCCACAAGAGATGCCTCTCCCCCCCTCCCAGTCCCGTCAGGCAAGCCTCAGTGCCTCCTCATGGCCCCCGTCCTTGTGCCACCCTGCCCCGTGCCAAGCTTCACCCTCTGCCCTCCCTCCCCATTCCCACTCCTGCTGTACTGCCTGCCTTTGAGGAAACCCTCCATTCACTCCCGGTGTCCTCGTCCCAGGTAAAGCAGTTGTCGGACAAAAAAAGGGGGAGACCTAAGGGGGGGGTACTGTTACGCCTAGCGCTCCGGGTCCCCGCTCCTCCCTGAGGCGCTCACGGCGTTTCTCTCCCTGCAGCGCCCCGGTCAGTCCCGCTGACCGGGAGCGCTGCACTGACATGGCCGTCGGGGATGCGATTCGCACAGCGGGACGCGCCCGCTCGCGAATCGCATCCCAGGTCACTTACCCGTCCCGGTCCCCTGCTGTCATGTGCTGGCGCGCGCGGCTCCGCTCTCTAGGGCGCGCGCGCGCCAGCTCTCTGAGACTTAAAGGGCCAGTGCACCAATGATTGGTGCCTGGCCCAATTAGCTTAATTGGCTTCCACCTGCTCCCTGGCTATATCTGATCACCTCCCCTGCACACCCTTGCCGGATCTTGTTGCCTTGTGCCAGTGAAAGCGTTTAGTGTTGTCCAAAGCCTGTGTTACCTGAACTTCTGCTATCCATCTTGACTACGAACCTTGCCGCCTGCCCCGACCTTCTGCTACGTCTGACCTTGCCTCTGCCTAGTCCTTCTGTCCCACGAATTCTCAGCAGTCAGCGAGGTTGAGCCGTTGCTAGTGGATACGACCTGGTTGCTACTGCCGCAGCAAGACCATCCCGCTTTGCGGCGGGCTCTGGTGAACACCAGTAGCCTCTTAGAACCGGTCCACCAGCACGGTCCACGCCAATCCCTCGCTGACACAGAGGATCCACTACCTGTGAGCCGAATCGTGACATGTATCTACTCATTATACTTGTACACAGTCCTTATAATTCTCCACTGCAAACTACCTGTAATCATAAAGGGATCCTGAATGTCAGCCTTAGGCCAAAATTAAGCAGCCTAAACTCCACTGAACTCTGGGTAGCAGAGTCCAAGGTTACCCCAGTGACTTCACCAGAACCATCCGCAAGGATAGGGGATAAGATGTCTGATCGCGGGGGTCCCCAGCGGCAGGACCCCCATGATCTCGGCTGTGGCACCCCCGCTGTCATCACTGCACAGAACAAACTCTGTGCGTAATTCGCTCTGTGCGTAATTATGGGCGATACAGTACATTGTGACAACACTGCTCCGCCCCCTCATGACATCATGGCCCACCCCCTTAATGTAAGTCTACGTGATGGGGTGTGAAGGCCACCACACCCCTTCCATTGAGGGAGCGGACCGTGACACCAATAGGGGGTGGAGACGTGATGTCACGATGCTCTGGCCCCTGTATCGCCAAGTTTGCTCTGTGCAGTGATGGCAGCGGGGGTGCTGCAGCCGAGATCGCGGGGGTCCCCAGCGGCAGAACTCCCGCCATCATACATCTTATCCCCTATCCTTTGGAAGAAAAGTTGTCCATAGCCTTAAATTCATTACAAAATACTCACCATTAAAATTTCCATACACCAACTGTTAAATGTTGAACTAATGTAAAGGATTTATCACATCAATAGAATGTCAGCCTTCGTAACCAGTTTTTGTTTTCAAATGCATTTAAAATGAAGAAGAAAACAACTATGCAAATAGTCTTAAAGTGTACCTATCATTTGAACAAACTTGTCACTGTGAAGTTTGTATCAGTGAGAGTCCAGGTGCTGAGACCCCCACCGATCACTAGAATGCATAGGAGCATAAATGGGGCACAACACGTGCAGTTGTTTGCTTCTGCCCCTTCATCTCCACTCTGCACAGCTATAGCAAACAGTATATGGTATTCTAATGAAAGTCTTCGGGACTCCTGGTAATTCTGTATACAGAAGTCCAATAGACTTTCATTGTAACCGTAAACCACTCGCTTCAGCTGTGCACTGATGAAGGGACACAGTATATGCAGCTGTACACTTTTGTCCCATTATTCTAGCGATCAGTGGAAGTTTTACTATCACTTGTCAGAAGTTTGTTTGAATGGAAAAATATCCTATGATTTTGTGTCTACAGTTCCTTTGCAGACCTATGGGTGGACATTTATCAGTGTTTGCTTATGTATTCCTTTTTTTTGTTATTTTTTTCTTACAATTTTTTTGCTTATGTGCGACTTATTTATCAACTGCTTTCAGCCTGTAGATAAATTTCTTTCACGTAAGCAATTTTTCTTTTTTTGCTTTGGTAGTGGCTTTTTCTGCTCCATGTCTGAGCTGGAGTAAATTTAGTAGCTTTTTTCATGCAATGCGACTTTTTTGCGACTTTCGCACTTGATAAATCTCTGACCACTGCAAGTCAAAAATCCCTTTTTGGTTTGGTAAGCAAGATTTTTCTTTATTGCTTAGGACAATGAACAAGCAAAAAGTCGCAGAAAAAAGAGTGTAGACGCACGTGCGACAATTTTGAGACAATTTTAAGCAAAAAAACAAATACTAAATGCTTTGATAAATGTCCACCATGGATCTCCATCAGGGCTAAAACAACAAATCAATTAATCGGCAACTAATCGTTTATGAAAATAGTTGTCAACTATTTTCATAATCGATTAATCGGTTGGTCGAATTTACTCCCTAATCTAACTCTAAAATTATCTTTTTTTTTTCATCTGAGTAGACGATTAATAAACAATAATCAGCCAACTAATCGATTATGAAAATAACCATTAGTCGAAGCCCTAGGTTCCATGATTACAAACATCAAATAACTATGTAAGGGTGCGTTCACACGTACGCAGATTTGATGCGCAGGATTTTCTGCTGCAGATTTCAATGTAAACTAAATGACTGAGCACAGATTCTAATCTGCAGTTACAAAACCTGCGCATCAAATCTGCGCAGGATCCTGTACGTGTGAATGCACCCTAATTCATATTCTGAAGTCAACTCCCTTACTTGTTCCTAACATTCATTCAGTAGGTTAGCAAGAAGAAGGGGGCAGATAAGTGTCAAAATGACTGCAGGATCAGACTACACAGGGTTTATTGGTAGTCTATAACACATATGTCTGCATAGATCCAAGTGTAACCATTTAGTGTTGTGTGACAGAGATTGCTTGCCTTCACCTGGGGCAGAAATTCATCTTATTGCCCTCATTCCTGTTCCTTAAAGGGGTACTCCGGCCCTAAGACATCTTATCCCCAATCCAAAGGATAGGAGATAAGATGTCTGACCGTGGGGGTCCCGCCCCTGGGTCACACCCCCTCCCATAGACTTGCATAGTGGAGTCGTGACATCACGATACTTCGGCCCCGTAGTCGGCACCCGGCAGTTTCTGAGCTTGCAGCGTGGCATGCAGCTCAAAGAGGTGGGTGCCCAATGCAAGATTGCGGGGGTCCCCAGCAGCAGGACCCCCACGGTCAGACATCTTATACCCTATCCTTTGGATAGGGGATAAGATGCCTTAGGGCCGGAGTACCCCTTAGGGCTGAGCATCTAATTTTATTTCTGGATATTTACACATTGTTAGGATTCGGCAGGCAGGAGGTGGATCCTCTGTGTCAGAGAGGGATTGGCGTGGACCGTGCCGGCGGACCGGTTCTAAGTTGCTACTGGTATTCACCAGAGCCTGCCGCAAAGCGGGATGGTCTTGCAGCGGTGGTAGCAACCAGGTCGTATCCACCGGCAACGGCTCAACCTCTCTGACTGTTGAGATAGGCGTGGTACAAGGGATAAGGCAAGAGCAAGGTCGGACGTAGCAGAAGGTCAGGGTAGGCAGCAAGGATCGTAGTGAGGGGGCAATGGCAGGAGGTCTGGAACACAGGCTAGGAACACACAAGGAAAGGCTTTCACTGGCACAATGGCAACAAGATCCGGCAAGGGAGTGCAGGGGAAGTGAGGTAATATGGACAGGGAGCAGGTGGAAGCTAATTAGTCTGATTGGGCCAGGCACCAATCACTGGTGCACTGGCCCTTTAAATCTTAGAGAGCTGGCGCACGCGCGCCCTAAGGAGCGGAGCTGCACGCGCCAGGACGTGACAGCCGGGGGCCGGGACAGGTGAGTGACTTGGGAAGCGATTCGCGAGCAGGCGCGTCCCGCTATGCGAATCGCATCCCCGTCGGCAGAGTCAGTGCAGCGCTCCCGGTCAGCGGGTCTGACTGGGGCGCTGCAGAGAGAGGAACGCCGCGAGCACTCCGGGGAGGAGCAGGGACCCGGAGCGCTCGGCGTAACACACATTATTATTTTAACTATTTTTCTTAACCCCCTGTGGGTACATAACGCATCTTGTATTGCTAGCAGCCTCTATTTCCCAGCAAAGATTATTAGGTTTCAGTGACTACAGGTCTGTATTGTGGCATCGCCTCCATAACCTTGTTGAATGACTCAGCCAGTACTCCAAGACTGAGTGCATGAACAAGCAACCCATGTATATAACATGCTATCTAGGCCAATCAAACATATGGCTGACATTTCTTGTAGGTAAATGCATAACTTGTAATGTACAGGCTCCAATTCTGTAATTGGTCCCCAATTCTTATATATTATTCTTAGTACTAGTTTCTTCATGGAGACCTTTTGGCCCCTTTATACTTCATGTCTTCAGTGCAACTGCAATCTCTGCAGCCTTAAAGTTATACTCCTGTTCATAGGGATATTCAACAGATAAAATGGCTTTTTTTTTTTTATGAAATAAATAAATATAAGTTGTATATGTAAGTGACACTCATACACCCCCATTTCTAGACATGAAGGGGTAATTGCACTGAGGTTTAGATAACTGCTTCCTGAGGTCACTTAGGCTTTATTCCAAGTATATTTTAGCTGGTCTGTTCTGTGAAATACTATATTAATAGTTCCTTAACCCTTTCTGGAACAGGAGAACAGTAATAAGGGCTTCTGGCCTGAGTTGAAGAGGAGTTCCAACTTCCTTCTATAGATCCCTCTGATGCAATTGGTAAATATAGCATTAGACAAAATCTTCTATAGTCTCTATAGATCGACTGTCTTTATTGCTTCATAGTGCACAAATGTTCGATATGTTTCTACAAAATGGTTGTTGTAGTAAAAATAGGGAGCAGGGTAAGGTACAGGTATGGACACACATGCATTGTCTAAGAGGAGCAGGGGTATTCCACCCTTAGACAAAACTCTCCGTGCAGCACCCGACATTCTGTGCTGGGTGCTGCTCCAGTCTTGGAAACCCTGGGATTTTGAGACTGAGACGCGACACCGCACCTCATGCCGTCACACCACTCCACCTCCATTCATGTCTATGCTGGGCGGCATGTCTAAGGGCAGTATACCCCTTTAAGGTGGTCATATTTTCATGCCATTTTCCTAGTGTTTTTTCTTTTATTTGGCCTAAAAACACTGGGCAAGTGATCAGCATCTGGAAGGCCACAAAGCTACTGTCTCTCCAGTAAGTCTCAAGTCTATGTCTGCTGTCACTGAAACTAGTCAAGTCCTGCACATAGTCAAGTCAAGTCTAATTACAAGTCAAGTTTATTACAAGTATATTGGTCCAGCAAGCTGCGAGGTCCTCTGGGTCCTGGCCACTTCTCTGGGAATTCTGGCCTTAGCTGTGAAGATAATTACACCTGTTTTCTACTCAGTAAAGCCTCCGTTTGAACATAACTGGTTGTGGACTCTAGCAATACTAGCAATTGGGATAGCGGAGAATCCGGGCATGTGGTGTTCCGGAACTCGAAAACCACACTGGCGTCACGAACACTAGGGGTTAATACTATCCAGCCCCCAGGGTTAACACCATCTGATCCCACCAACCTACACCCCACCAGTGGTCCCGACATTCACCAGGTGGTGCACCACAAGTGTATTAGGCTAGTGTTGCATTTTGTGGCCACAATGGCCCATATTTATCAATCAGCCTGAAACCCAAATTGTCTGGTTTTTCCCATAGCTACCAATCACAGCTCAACTTTCACTTTACCAGAGCTCATTAAGGTATGAAAGCTGAGCTGTGATTGGTTGCTGTGGGAAAAACCAGACAATCAGGGTTTCAGGAGCAGGAGCAGCTCAGGGGATCACTGATATGCAAGTCAGGTCAGTTTTAAATTGAGCCTTCCAAGGTATTAGGCTGTATTCAGACAGAAACATGTTTACACGTTACCAAAATTACAGATATACCAAAGTGAACACATTTGGGGGAAATTACCATGTTCTGCACAATTGCAGAGTGGCAGGCCCAATTTTTGAGTAAAAAAAATGGTTGTGCAAACTCCCACTTTAAGCAAAAAATGTTGCAGGAAAAGGGAGCTTGCACAAACATTTAGCACAATTTTGTTACTCTGTGCTGGTGCAAAGAATGATAACTACCCCTCTTTGGGGAAAATGATCAAAGCTTGTAGTCCGTTTTCTGGCATATGTAATTGCTAATTTAAGAAAACCTAATTTAAAGAAAAATTGGCAACTTTTTACTGGTTTTCCCCATTTTTCTTTTCAAGTGGGTGGAATAGGGTCTACCAGAGCACAAAAGGTTTATTATAAATGTTATTATAATTTACACCTAAAAATTATAGCTGAAACCTGGTGTGCATTTTAGTTCATAGGCACATGGAAAACCAAAGATGCGCCAAATGTATTAAGAGGTATCCACCACTTGATACATCTGGCGCACCTTACTCTATCGTAGTTATACTTTAGACCAGGTTATATCTGGTCCTATTAACATGTACACTAGTTCCTGTTACTAACACTTCACTAACCTTGACATTGCATATATATTCTATAAGTGATTTTATCCAAATAACATTGGCCGCCTGATGAAATCATACATGTCATAATTCTTGCTGAAGTTTTTCGGATCTCATCAACAAAAATTCCTTTCTCCTGATTAATTTGGGACTATTTTAAGTTGGGTAATGAATTTGACAATTCAGCTGGGCCTCTACCGTTTCATCCAGTAAGGAAATTCCAGTCTGGATCTGCTAGATCAGATATCCTGCACCTCAGCTGACCGAAAACCCCTGTTCCTGTTGTGGCCATATGAGCAGAGCTGAATTCATCCACATAAGTCCCCATCCCTCCCTATGAGTGAAATAGGAGGGGTTTCCCTCTAGGGGGAGCTAGTCTAAGTAGCATTAATGTTAGAGATAGGTGTAGACATTGAATTTAACCTGCAAAAGCAAAGCAGTTACTTATAGAAATGTCCAGTCAAATCCAAGAAAAAATGACTAACCCAAGAAAGTGGTTTTACAAAATTGGAACATCATCATTGCTTGATACCAAAAGCAGTGCCAACCCTGTTCATGGGCTGTGTCTGGTATTGCAAATACAGCCAGAAATGTTGCCCCCACCCAAAAACTGGCAGAGTTCTAGCTGAGACAGCTTAGTAGGGGTTAGCAGCATGGCAGAGATAGCAGAACAGGTTGACTTGATAATGAAGGTGGGGCAATGTGCTAAGAATCATATTTGTAGGCATGATCATGAAAATAGAGGGGGGTTTTGCAGTTTGTTATGGTAAATCATGGCACCATATAGTGACCATATAGTGGTAGATACCGATACTACACAGGCGCTCTGCAGATTACAGTGATTTAAGCAGATGTTGTTTTTTCTTGTGTTCTCCATCCAGCCCAGATCACTATGATGACTACTGATTTCACTGCCGAGACAAACCTCTCACTACTGCAGCTGTTTCCAGCCTCTATGGTAACACAAATAAATTTAGATTCTCAGGTGCTCCGTGCCCCTATATACCACTCCCAGATTATTGCCAGCCTATGCCCCTAAATTCTTCTCATACCCTAATGCCAGTCTGTGTCCCCTATATACCACTCATAGACTAGTGGCAGAGTTAGCCCCTATATACCCCTCATACCCTAGTGCCAATCTGTGTCCCCTACATACCTCTTAGACTAGTGCCATCCTATGCCTCTATTTACCTCATAGACTAGTGCCAGCCTTTGCCCCTATATACTCCTCATACCCTAGTTCCATTCTTTGTCCCCTATATATCCCTCATAGGCTAGTGCCAGCCTTATCCCCTATATACTCCTCATAACATTGTGCCAGTCTGTGTCCCCTATATGCCTCTTAGACTAGTGCCAGCATATGTCTCTATTTACCCTCATAGACTACTGACAGCCTTAGCCTCTATATACTGCTCAAAACCTAGTGCCAGACTGTGTCCTCTACATACCTCTTAGACTAGTCAGCCTGTGCCCATGAATACCCCCCCCCATTGCCATGTGTCCTTATATCCCCCTTATAGACTAGTGCCAGACTGTGGCCCTTTATACCCCCATAACTAATTTTGAGCATGTGCCCCCAAATAGACTTCATAGATTTATGCCAGCCTGTGTCTTCTAGATACCTGTTAGATGAGTGCCAACTAACAGTTTGCCCCTATAAAACCCTCATAGACACATGCAAGGCTAGAACAGGGTAGTTTAGAGGTGCCCTAAGTAAATAAGACAATAGGTGCCCCCAACTATAACTCATTCAATTTTCCATCTACAGACCCATCGGAGGGCTTGTTGTTTGCGGGATTAGTTCTTTGTAATGACATTACAATGACTGTACCACAAAATCTATAAAGAATCCCCAAAAAATGATTTTAGTTCCTACACAGTACACTTAAAGGGGTACTCTGGTGGAAAACTTTAAATTTTTTTTTTTTTATGAATTGGTGCCAGAAAGTTAAACAGATTTGTAAATTACTTCTATTTAAAAATCTTAATCCCTTTAGTACTTTTTAGCAGCAGTATGCCACAGAGGAAAATCTTTACTTTTTGAATTTATTTTCTGTCTGACCACAGTGCTCTCTGCTGACACCTCTGTCCATGTCAGGAACTGTCCAGAGCAGCATATGTTTGCTATGAGGATTTTCTCCTGCTCTGGACAGTTCCTGATATGGGCATCAGGTGTCAGCAGAAAGCACTGTGGACAACACAAAAAAAATAAAGATTTTCCTCTGTACCAAACAGCTGCTAAAAAGTTCTGAAAGGATTAAGATTTTTTAATAGAAGTAATTTACAAATCTGTTTAACTTTCTAGCACCAGTTAATAAAAAATAAAAAAAAGTTTTCCACCGGAGTACCCCATTAACGGTTACAATTACATGTTATCTTTATGCTGTAGGTCCATACAATTACAAAGATACATGATTTATATCATTTTTATTTTTTTTAGCATTCTTATTTTTGTAAGATAAGTATGCCTAAAATTGGCCTCTTCTGATCCCTATAACTGTATGAGGGCCATTTTTTTGTGCATTGATCTGTAGTTTTTATCGGTACTATTTTTGTTTTAATGGAATTTTTGATCATTTTTTTGTCAGTTTTTATTCATGTATAAAGTGACCAAAAATCTGCAATTCTGGACTTTACGCCATTCACCGTGAGGTTTCATTATTGTAAGATTTTAATAATTTAGGCATTTCTGCGATACCAAATATGTTTATGTTTAAATTATGTTGTTATTATTTTGTTTACATAATTTTATTAGAAAAATAGGAAAGGGGACAGGTAAGTCAAACTTTTATTTGTGTGTGTGGGGGAGGGGGTATTCGAATTTATAAAAAAAAATGTCTTATTACTTTTTTACAGCAAATGCAAAAGGTAGAGCCATAGCATTGGGTAGACTAGGACTGGCATACATAGGTATTAGTTGGATTGATCTGATCCACTGGATCTCTGAATAGCGCTGACACATCTCTGTCTTTTGCTGCAATTTGCACAAAACTGTGACAAAAACTTGTGTACAAATCATGGTAAATGTATTTTGTTTTTGCGGCATCCTAAAGATTTAAGTCAATTCTACTGGTGAGTCATATGCACCTAAGTCGGATATTGCATTGGGGGGATGGGCTCTAAATATGACAAGCCCTGACTGAGTAGTTAAAGGGGTATTCCAGGGAAAATGTATATATAGATATATATATATATATATATATATATATATATATACCGTATTTATTGGCGTATAACACGCACTTTTTAGGCTAAAATTTTTAGCCTAAAGTCTGTGTGCGTGTTATACTCCGATACCCCCCCAGGAAAAGCAGGGGGAGAGAGGCCGTCGCTGCCCACTTCTCTCCCCCTGCCTTTCCTGGGGTCTAGAGCGCTGCTGTCGGCCCTTTTCACCCCCTGGTTATCGGCGCCGCTGCCCGTTCTGTCCCCTTGACTATCGTGCCGGCGCCGATAGCCAGGGGGAGAGAAGCGGCGCCGACAGCCAGGGGGAGAGAAGGGGCAGCGGCACCCATTGCCGGCGCCGCTGCCCCGTTGCCTCCCCCCATCCCCGGTGGCATAATTACCTGAGTCGGGTCCGCGCTGCTCCGCTGCTCCAGGCCTCCGTCGTTTCTATGCGCTGAACGGCGCGGCGCATGACGTCAGAGCGCCGCGCCGTGCATAGAAACGACGCTGGTCCCCAGCGTCGTTGCTATGCACGGCGCGGCGGTCTGACGTCATGCGCCGCGCTGTTCAGCGCATAGCAACGACGGAGGCCTGGAGCAGCGGAGCAGCGCGGACCCGAGCAGCGCGGACCCGACTCAGGTAATTATGCCACCGGGGATGGGGGAGGCAACGGGGCAGTGGCGCCGGCAATGGGTGCCGCTGCCCCTTCTCTCCCCCTGGCTGTCGGCGCCGCTTCTCTCCCCCTGGCTATCAGCGGGAAAGGGTTACAGAGTAGAGAGTACTGATTGGCTGACTGCCCAGGCTTGCTCCTGTGAGGGAGACAGACTGACACGCCCCCTCCAGCCTACACAATGAAAAAGTAACTCACCAGCAGATAAATGCTTACATCTCTGGATATATAGGTCCGAGACAAATAAAGATTATATGCACATGATCAGGATTGGGTCCTGAGTTACATATCACTTTTTTCTTTTTTTTTTGCACTATGACGCTTTAACTTTCTGGAGCCAGTTGATATATAAAAAAAAAGTTTTTTTCCCTGGATAACCCATTTAAGGCCCTTTTACACAGACCGATTATTGGCAAAATACAGGAACTCTTCTTCCCAATAAACGGTCCATGTAAAAGGGTCAGTGACTAACTAATGAACAAGCATATTGTGCGGTCAATAATTATGAATTTAAAGGGCTGCACGATTGATCGAGTAAAGGCTCTGCAAACCAATGCCGATCACTGTAGTCGGTGTTCGATTCTGCAGCCTATCAGTCTGCTAATTGCCCTTAGCCAAGCGGGTCTACTTATTAGCCAACCAGATCTCCAGGCCAAAGCAGTGACAACCCCGCTGCCTGTCTCTGTCCTGAGACTGAACTAGAAGCAGGCAGCCACCGGCTGCAGGTAACGTGAGGTGGGCCTCACTGATTGGTGTGCCGATTTAAAGTTGCCATAAAAAGAATCTAATTTAGAATCTACCCCTTTATAATACGTGTCTTTTATAAGGGTCCTGTATTTTGAAAGTACAAGAAAACATTTTCTTTCTGCCTTATCAGCCTGTAGCTGTTTTGCTCATCTGTGGCTGAAGAGATTCACTACATCATGGCTCATAAAACCTGTGAATCTTTCATTCGACATGGGCTCTACAGGATATCTGATCTGAATGGCCCTTGAACTCTTCTTTTTCATTCGTTGAAAAAAGGGCATTGCAAATAGATGAGAGTTGATAAATGAAGTTAAATCTCTTTTAGCTTTCCCCAGATGGCCCTTCGTACCAGATATAAATAGCAGTGTGGTGCAGACAGTACTGCTGAATAAGTGCAATGGGTGTGAAGCCTCCACATTCTAGAATACCCTTAACACAGCAACTACTTTATACAGCACTTATGGGAAACATATCATGAACATCGGTAATGCTTGTAGATTAAATGTTTTCTTTAATAATGCATTTGTTTTTTCAGACTGATTGGTGGCCTTAATTGGAGCATACAACATATAATCTGTTCAAATACATAGAAATGTTATGAGATAGAACTACAGGATGACAGCCAGGAAGACTGCATCTGCCTTTACTTGATGCTTATTGAACAAGTAATAGAACATGCTAGTTTTCCTAGAAATGTGCATGTTATATCTTGATCATAATCCATGTATTTTATGTGATACAGTATATATATATATATATATATATATATATATATATATATATATAAGACTTTGGATAGGGGATAAGTTTTCCTGTACTGGAGTACTCCTTTAAAGGGAATCTGTCAGCTGCAATTCATGTTCCAAATTGACACTGTTAGAAAAACTACCCTTTACTTGCTTTTTGGCAGCAATTTGTAAAATGACACTTGGAAAGGCACATCCAGGGAAGTCTTCCTGACACAGCAGACTGGCAGCACTGACCTGACCATAGGACCGAAATAGATCAGTGTAAGGCATAGAGGCCCTTGCTCAATTCTCCTCTCTTGAAAGACGTAATATAGTAGAATGTATCCTCACAGCGTTGATAGGAACAAGGATCATGAACAACAACTTAATTGTAGACCTAGGCAGGTGACATGTATAAGGTATGCCTAGCATTAGAAACCAAGACCACTTTACCCCTAGGATAGGAAAGTTGGACTAGGGAATTTATCTCATATTGACTGGCTAGGAGATGCATGTAACCAAATGACTATTCAGCTGTACTATAAATATTAACCCTTGACACTTTTATTACCTCAGTGTATGCAGTAGATTAAGTGAAATGCAATATGAATGTATTGCAAGTAATCTTTAAAGGGAAAAGGGTTACCTTTCTGTAACCCTTTAAACCAGAAAGACCTGAAAAAAAATAGTGAAGTGTTCCTTAGAATATGTCAGGGCCAGGGCCGGAATGGCCATCTGACAAATGCCAGATGGGCCAGTCCCCTCTTTGGGCTGGACTCTTCCAACTTGGTCTTCCAGACCATGTCTACCAAAAAACTGCAACTTGAGGTTGGCCTTCCCAGTTGGGAAGCTGGTGTTGTTAAGGGGTAAAGAAACCTGATAACCACATCAAGCCACCTCCCCTGACCCAGGACCTCCAGGAGGGACTACTCATAATGGCAGGGCACCCTAGTAAGATGTAAATGTCAAACAAACATAGTAAAATTTGGCCTTGCCTCGGTGCTGTTATGTTTGAGTCCTATCTAAGGCCACATAAATTCTGGAGCAGCCTTTGTACCCAGCCACTGGGAGTTTTTTTTTCTTTTTTTTTTTTAAACAACAAAAAAATTACTGTGGGCTGCATGGCCTTACCCTCCTTACATCACTGGCCAAGGACCCAAAAGTTGTCCCAGGGGAGGGGTGCTGGCCAGGAGACAAAGCAGAAGAACTGGGAGCAGTTCGAGCAGAAGAGATGGCAAAATAGCAGGGGACATGGTGAAATTGGGACAAAGTAGAACAGATAGGAGCAGTCTAAAATGGGACAATCAGAATAGGGGGGGATAGAGGAAGAAAAGCGGACACAGTGAAAAAGCAACAGAGCAAAGGAAATGGGATGGTCAGAGCAGCAGAGATGGGGGTAAAAGCAAAGGACATAGGCTGGTGGGCACAAAGCAGGGTAGATGGAGACAAAATAGAGAACTAGGCCAGATGGAAACAGAGCGGGGGAAATGGGAATTGCAGACTGTTGTGATGGGGTCAGAGGGGGTAGCAGGGGGAGGAGCACCAAAATTCACCTTAACCTGTGCAGATAAAAATCCTTTCATCAGGCCTGATAGTCTGGTAAAAATAGTGTGTTTGTCAGACTTTTCACTTTTTTACACAATAATGGACATGCTTAGGAAGGACCTGCGCTTGTCTTGGGGCTAAATGGCTATGTTGTGAGATTACCATAACACTGTGGCTAGCTTTTTGTGAACTTGTATTTCCTGTTTGACTTTTCTTTTTTGACTACAAATGCCATTTTCCACACATCAGCCACCCCACCCATTGAAACATAAATGAGCTGCATCCATTCAAAAGACCTGTGGTTTTCAATCAGGGTGCCTACAGCTGTTGCATTAGTTGCAGATTGATCTCTCCTACCAAGCGATCGCTCCACCCATTGAAGCAGACAGGCTCCCTGTCATCAGCTGACTAGTGAGTCAGGTCTCGGTCGCATTGCAAGCTGGGAAAATCTGAGACAACAGTCATTTTGTATGCTGAGAAAAATAAATATTGGGGTGAAAATCTCAATGAGAAAACCGTCACACACAGGTACAGACACTATATTATGAACTACACTAACTTTACAGTCCCTGTAGCATAGTCAAATAAAAAATTCCTGGAATACCCCTTTAATTATCCACCTTGCCTCACATTTCAAGAGTTGTATTCCACAATCTCCTCCATTCTTGGGAGGGTTAATAATTTGCAGGCCGACAAATATGAAACAACTGCAATCTCCATTGTGGAAATCTTTTATGTGGACAATGAGTTGTGGGACACCATGTCCAGAATGGACGGAATAAAAAATGTTCCCGTATACGGGTAAAAAGGAGTCTAATGGTTTTGCCCACATAAAAGGATCCGCAAGGACAAATGATCACATACACTAAATAAGTGGATCGACAGGTTATAAATTGATTAATAACGTGAGAATGCCCTCCGAGTTTAGCTGTTGGACTTGATGTTCTGTGGACATAATTTACAGTGACCACATGCGAAGTTTCCTCTGGGGGTGCTCTTCTCCAACCATGTGGAGTATTTATTAACATCTAACATAAGTGACACGAGGCGATGGGTGACTAGGGGTTTTCTGACAGCTACACCTCCAATCTCTGAATGGAATTCAAGTATGTACCAGAACCTGCGAACTGCTGAAGATATCCTAGAGTTTAGGTTGAAATTAGCAAAAGAGGAAAAAAAATCTTGATGGAGAATCAGTATTTGATTTATGAATAGTACGTTTTGGTTGAAGTAATTTTTCATGAGGGACCAGCTCACTATGTGCAAAGGCATCATCAATAACATTTTCTGGATAATTTCTGTCTAGAAGTCTATTTTTTAATTATTGGCACTGTGAAATAAAAGAATCTCTGCTACTATTTATGCGTTTCAATCTAAGAAATTGTAAATATGGTATTCTCTTTGGATGGGAACTATGTCATTCCAATAATGTGCTTTTAGCAATTGGTTTATGGAAACCTTGGGTGGTGATAGAGCTGTGCCTAATTTTTATAAGGACATCTAAGAATTCTAGCTGTTGATGTCCGAAGTTGGATGTGAAAAGCATGTTGACATTATTGAAATTTAGATGTGCAACAAATTCCTCAAACCTTTCACGAGTGCCCTCCCACACAATGAGGACGTCATCGACGTACCTAATAAAGAGCTTAACATTACTAACATAAGGATTTGTTTCGGAAAAACATAGTTACACTCAAAAAGGGAAAGAAAAAGATTGGCATAGGTACAGGTGACCAGCGTGCCCATATCAGTGCCGGTCTCCTGCCTATTCCATCTGTCCTCAAACTCATTGTGGGAAAGTGAGGGCTTCACTCACAAAGGAAATTAATTTGTAGGTTTTTCCCATGTTGGAAAGGTGTTCGTGAATATCCT
The DNA here is from genome assembly GCF_029499605.1 of Hyla sarda. Taxonomy (NCBI): domain Eukaryota; kingdom Metazoa; phylum Chordata; class Amphibia; order Anura; family Hylidae; genus Hyla; species Hyla sarda. The sequence goes on along the minus strand of NC_079196.1, from coordinate 186,110,902 downwards.
GTACACCCGCATCATGAGGGATGCGGGTGTACAGGGATTCGACGTCGATAAACGCAAGATGGTAGCTATCACTCCAGGAGAAAGACTGTAACTGCTGCAACAGGTCACCTGTTTTTTTTTTACGTAAGTGTGCATAGAACTTAATAAGGGTTTAAGTAGCCACTTGAGATACTGGAACAGGGGTTCTGTCGCAGAGTCGATCCCCGTGACAATGGGTCACCCAGGGTGTTGGCTCTGCGACTTGTGAACTTTTGGGAGGAAGTAACACTTGGGATGGCATGGAAGATCACCTTTTTACCCTTATATGGGAACATTTTTGTTCCGTCCATTCTTGACACGGTGCTCCACGACTCATTGCCCATATGAATTCCACAGTGGAGATTGCAGTTGCTTAAAGTTTGCCGGCCTGCAAATTATTAACCCTCCCATGAATGCAAGGCAAGGTGGATAATTAAATTATAAGCCTTGGGTCCTATAGGACTCAATGAGAGAAACAATCTGAGTTCATTTTTGTAATGTTTTGTGTATTATTTGTTTGCTCACTTTGGTATCACATGTTGTAAGTCCCACCTGTGCAGGTGTGGATATAGCCTCCTTCCTCGCACCCAACTGTGAACGTTGGCAGACGAAGTGTGCTCAGCACACGAAACGGATACCATCCATCCCGTGGAGACGTTCCCGCTATTCTGATCTGTACACCCGCTGACTAGTTTTCAATAAAAAAGTTTTATCCTGGACCGGTGAGTGCGACATTCTTTGTTCCTCCATGCATGATATTTTCCTCACTCTATCAGTGTCAGCACCGCTGCAGGTCCCGCCCTGTCAGCTTGGTCTGCATGTATCTAGCTACACCTGTGCTGCTTTTGAAGCGCCGGTCACTGCACTCCTTCTGTTTGCTGTTACTTATATTACCATTCTTCCTCTGGGTAAGGTTTAAATGAGTGCATTTGTGCTATGAATTAAGCACTACTGTGGCACCTCTCCAGGTGTTGCTATCCATGCACCCTGCCAATTGACACAACTATTAGAATCCTGGCTGGTGGCTCCACTATGACCATCAGCCACTAAACATACAGAGGAGTCTCTGATGGCTACAAGCCAGGGCTGGTCCAATATTACAATATGGAAACTCAAAGCCTGGAAATAGTTTCCAGGTGAATGGTGAAAACTCCCTTCCAACACATATCATAGACTTAGCTTGGGTAAGGATTAGGTAGGTAATGTGACTGTTAGACACTGAGTGACTGCGGGGTAGTGTTAACACTGTAAGGACATTAGCCAGTATAGGTTTAGCCTTTGTAACCTTTGAACTCTCTTTTCTAAGTGGCACGTCCAACTGTGATTTACATCACAGTGACCGCAGGCTTGTCTTTTACTGCATATAGATTTGCAGGGGGTGCACATGTTGCAGTCTCAACAAGGCCCTGGTGCTTGACAGAGGTTCAAGGCACCTTTGTCCTATAAAAAGACACTAGTATTATAAATGGCACATGGTAGACATGGGGCCCTGTTACAGATTTTACATTTGGGCACAGAAACTATCAACCAAGCTGCCATGAGGAGTCTTGTAAGCCAGGCAATGTTGGCTTTGTAGTGCCACTTATTGGAGGTAGCTACTCTGTCAATGGTGACCCTTAAAGTATTAAACTTGAATAATGACTAGGAATTATCAACTGAACCAGCTTCTCTTCCAAAGGAAGAGGACCTGTCTGCAGACTCCAACAATATACCCTCAGACCCACATCAAAGGCTTCTTACCCAGCCAACCAGCACCCTGTTCTGTATGGGGGCAGGAACCTAAAAACTGTTATATACAGATAGGTGTCCATTACTTTTTGGGAACATTTTTGGTTTGGATGATGAGCCAGAGTAATTTCTGATTCAAGACTCTTTTATGACAGACACTGATTTACAAAATACTTACTTTCTATAGTTGGCACTAGAGAGCCAGTCAAGACAAGTACTAAGAAAAAACGTCCTGATGTGCATGAAATATTAGGAGGTACCAGCTACACACTTGCACAAAGTACTCTGTCACATACCTATATAAGTCATATACCAGGTTTTTCATTCCTAATCCTTGTTGGGGAGGAAAATCACCAATGAGGAAGCTTTTGACTTCATATCCCGTCCTCATATATTGTTATCATTTCCCAACTCCATATCCCGTCCTCATATCCCATCCTCATATCCCTACCTCATATCCCGTCCTCATATCTCAACCTCATATCCTGACCTCCTATCCCATCCTCATATCTCGACCTCCTATCCCGTACTCATATCCCGACCTCCTATCTTGACCTCATATCCTGTCCTCCTATCCCATCCTCCTATCCCGACCTCCTATCCCTACCCCATATCCTGACCTCCTATTCCGTCCTCCTATCTCGACCACATATCCCATCCTCCTATCCCGACCTCCTATCCCGACCTTCTATCCTGACCTCCTATCCTGACCTCATATCCCGTCCTCATATTCCGACCTCCTATTTCGACCTCATTTCCCATCCTCCTTTCTCGACCTCCTATCTTGAACTCATATCCCATCCTCATATCCCGACCTCATATCCCGACCACATATCTCGACCTCCTATCCCGACCCGTAATATGTGTACCAGGTATTATTGAAATATCTCCAGCCTCCAGTTTTTTGGGAACATACATTTCTCATTGATTTGCATGGGACTTTAAACAAAAACCCCGACCTTCACAAATGGGGGTTGTTAAGGGTTAAATTAACAATCCTATATTTTAAGTGGACATATAAGTAACATGTGACCAAGTATTATCAAAATATCTCCAGCCGTATGGAAGTTATGCAGTAACATATATTTCCCATAGACTTGTATGGGACTTTAAACAAAAACCCTGACCCTGGCAAATGGGGGTGAGTAAGGACAATTTAGACTGTTTTTTCCTGTCTAAATTTGTCGCACAGAAAGTCAGTGTCTAAATATGTGCGACTTTTCTGCGACTTTTACTTTAGAGGATTTTTAGAACATGATGCATTCTAGTCTATTTTAGACAGAAAACTGCATTGGTGCTGAATTTATCAAAAGCGACTTTTCAGCGACAAGTCGCCTCGGCTGAAAGTACGCTGAAATGTCAGACCATACTGGAGCAGGTTTAATTATAGTCTAAACCATAGATCACGAAGTCTGTGCACAGAATTTATCAAGAGCCGTGCGCCTTTTGATAAATTAGGTGCACAATAGACCGGCCTAACCTTCTGTAGTTTGGTCTATATTGATGCGGGACATAGACAGCTTTGATAAATCTCCCCCATTGAGTTTTATATATATATAGATAAATAATAAATATACATACATACATATACAAGATAATTTGCTTACAATTAAAAACTGGTGCACTGCTTAAAATGTGGTCTAGTGAAGACAACCTATGTCTATGTGCCCTATTATGGTTAGACCTGGGTACTGGGCACTGTCATTAAAACTATCACTTAAAAAAATATGTTTTCTATGTTTTAATTGTGTTTAAAAAAGCTGCCACTAGGTGTCTCCCTACTTGTCCAGAGCACATTTCCTACTCTCTTTTGCAAAGACTTTGGACTCCTGGTGGCTTGGCAGAAGTCCAAAATCAGGAAATGCAGTCTGGAGTGCTGAGGGGGGGCTGCAGCCTTAGCCAATCATAGCTCATCTCACACTGAACTGCTCTGGGCTGTGTGTAGCAGAGAGATGGAAGAAGTTCTCCCCTCTATGGCTTCAGATGATGTCACGTCTGTTGGGGAATGCCCCTTCCCAGTCTGTCAATCTAACTGAGACTGAGCAGAAAATACAGAGCAATATCAAGGTAGAGAACTAAAAAATAATAAAAATAAAGGCAGGGGCTGGTTTATCATGATGGGTGCAATGAACTGGGAGGATTATAAAATTTAACAAGATCATGAGAGGTACTCTGGAAAATGGTCATCATTTTCAGGAGACCATACGTACTTGGGGACTACAATACGTACTTTCGGTCTGGAGATATGTCCCTCTGAAGATCCGCTTTGATATTTTCTGAACTGTGTGCTGGAGGCGGGCCCTCTGTTTCAATTTAAATATTCATTGTCACTGATCACATGAGCGCTTCCGCCTACTGAGCGCTCATGTGACCAGCGACAATTAATTTTTAAATAGAAGATAGAAGCAGATCTTCGGAGGGATGTATCTCCAGACCGATGGTACGTATTTTATTCAGTGACCCCTCATTGGGTAGTGTATTGGGTTTAGTGTGGGTGAACAGGATGACAGTTTTCCTTTAAACTGGACATTCCTTTAAACTGGCCATACTCATACTGCTGAAAACCATGTGTAGCTGCAATTGGCTCTAGCTTAACTGAGGTGCCAGGTCTAAAAATCTCCATACACTTTAGTGAAAAGTCATCCGACTACACTGATTTTAATGAGACCAGTTGACACTCTGGTGTGTATGGGGACCTCCCAACTTTCTTGACTCTCTCCACTCTCCCCCAACAACTACCACCATAGTCTGGCAGCATCCTACCTCCCCTCTTGTTTATGGTGTGAATGAGAGAGATAGCTGTTCTCCTGAAGTAAATTCCTAAAAAAAAATCTTATTTCGACAAATATATATATATATTTTTTTTTACATTTCTGCAAAAATTCAGTTATTTTTAAATTGACACACTTATCTCTAGTTATCATTAACAGGCACCTTGTAAATTATATTTAATGATAATGTCCAATGTTAAATACAGCAAGCTGGGAGCAAAGACAATGTGGGAAATTGATTAAACAACCAGGGATAACCACTACATTTTTGGATCCCTAAGTGTGCCCCATAGACCACTAGCAATACTTTTCTAATCAGATTCAGGGGATTAGCTATAGGGGGTGCAGAGGTAGCAATCGCACTGGGGCCCTGGTGCCTAAGGGGGCCCCAAAGTACATCTGTCCCATAAGAGACCAGCATTATAATTGGCACATAGGGCCCTGTTGCAGATTTTGCATCAGGGCTCAGAAGCTACAAGTTATGCCTCTGATCGGATTATTTTCCAAGTGATCTAGGTCAGTTCTGAAAACATATGTCTGATTATGTGAACTATCTGTCTTCTGAAAGGTGGTGACAGCTCTTTGATAAAGCCCTCTTTTGGAGGTGTCAAACAAGTTTAATGGCTTAGAGAGACATAAAAAACTCCAAAGACTCTGTAACACAGAGATCTCTGTAACAAGCTGTTCCAAGAATCATCCTTCGAAGATAGAACATTTCCTTGTATTTAGCTTTAAGTCATTCAGCTGCCTCCAGATCAATAGGAAGATGACATTTTATTACTGTGAATATGATGCATGAGATTGTTGCATAAGTGCAATGTGTCCATGTTTTAAAAACATGGAGTAAATGGATAGGCATGCAGAATACAATTAATTCTGTGATGGTTGCCCCAAAGGGGAATAGAAGTACTATCCAATGCTCTGAAACTAATGTGCTATCCTTATACATAGTAGCCCTCTCCCAGAATGAATAAAACTTGTTCTCTGGTGCCACCTGTTAGATGTAGAAGCCCTGCAAGTGAATGCTTGTGTGGTCTAAAAGGCCAGACGATATTGTCCTGGAAAAAAAATATGCAAATGAGCTTTCCTCTAGAAGGAAGAGAGCTTGCTGTATGGTGCCACCTAATGTAGGAAGCATCTCGACAAGTTGATGTTCACCCCTCTAAGAGCCTTAAAACATGACAGGGAATAAAGAACCAAGCAAGAATCTCTTCTAGGAACATGAGTTACCCATCTGTATACTGCTGTTCAGACACATTGGGTGACAGGGTGCTTTCCACTCCTAAAAACAAAACCATTGGATTTGGATCCCCCACTATCCATTCAAATTCCATTCTAAGGTATTTAGCGACAATCCCAATATTTTATTTTACTAGACATGTTGCTATATGTTTTCTATAAGGATGAAGAGAAGACAAGTTCAGCATTGACGCCACTAGGTTTACATGTCTTCTTTGCTACTGGTAACCACTGATGGAATCCGCACCTGCTATGTATTTCTGTGGTGCCCTGTCTGAAAAGTGCATTCAATCCAGTAAAAAAGTTGTAAAGAAGACGGCACTCACCATGCAATAGTGGAGACTTTAATGTGGCAGTTGGTGCTTAACAGACATCCAGAGGCAGAGACAGTGAAGATGGGGGGTATGTGCGGGACAGACTTTCACGCGACACGCACTCTTCATCAAGCACATATCACAGTGACTGACTGTAATAGTTGATGGCTTCACAGATCACCAGCAGTTTGCTAGCGTTTCCCTCTACAGCAAAGGCAGGATTGTAGTGCTCAATACAAGACCATCATTAGATCCCAAATAGAATAAAGTTTGTCTATGCAGTCCAGGTTTCTCATTCAAGACACCACTGCAAACAAAAGCGATGGTGGCTGCTTTCATTGGCAGGACACGTAATGGGTGCCATGACACCAAATTTCCTCTTGCTAATCAAAAAAATCATAAGAGCAGACAGGGGTGTGCAACGAAGGTGCCCAGGGTTGGCGTTAAGAGAGGGGCAAACCGGGCAATTGCCAAGGGCCCCCATCCCCCAGGGGGCACCCTGCAGGCTGCTCAGTGGCTGTCACGATTCGGCTTCCAGGTAGTGGATCCTCTGTGTCAGCGAGGGATTGGCGTGGACCGTGCTAGTGGACCGGTTCTAAGAGGCTACTGGTGTTCACCAGAGCCCGCCGCAAAGCGGGATGGTCTTGCTGCGGCAGTAGCAACCAGGTCGTATCCACTAGCAACGGCTCTACCTCGCTGACTGCTGGGAAGGCGTGGGACAGAAGGACTAGGCAGAGGCAAGGTCAGACGTAGCAGAAGGTCGGGGGCAGGCGGCAAGGTTCGTAGTCAGGATGGATAGCAGAAGTTCAGGTACACAGGCTTTGGACACACTAAACGCTTTCACTGGCACAAGGCAACAAGATCCGGCAAGGGAGTGCAAGGGAGGAGATCAGATATAGCCAGGGAGCAGATGGAAGCCAATTAAGCTAATTGGGCCAGGCACCAATCATTGGTGCACTGGCCCTTTAAGTCTCAGAGAGCTGGCGCACGCGTGCCCTAGAGAGCGGAGCCGCGCGCGCCAGCACAAGACAGCAGGGGACCGGGACGGGTAAGTGACCTGGGATGCGATTCGCGAGCGGGCGCGTCCCGCTGTGCGAATCGCATCCCCGACGGCCATGACAGTACAGCGCTCCCGGTCAGCGGGACTGACCGGGGCGCTGCAGGGAGAAAGACGCCGTGAGCGCTCCGGGGAGGAGCGGGGACCCGGAGCGCTAGGCGTAACAGTACCCCCCCCCTTAGGTCTCCCCTTTTTTTTGTCCGGTAACTGCCTCCCCTGGGATGAGGACACCGGGAAAGAATGGAGGGTTTCCTCAACGGCAGGCAGAGCAGCAGGAGTAGGAATGGGGAGGGAGGGCAGAGGGTGAAGCTTGGCACGGGGCAGGGTGACACAAGGACGGGAGCCATGAGGAGGCACAGAGGCTTGCCTGACGGGACTGGGAGGGGGGGGAGAGGCACTTCCTAAGGCAGGCAGAGTCCCAGTTCTTGATCTCCCCGGTGGTCCAATCAAGGGTGGGAGAATGAAGCCGGAGCCACGGCAGACCGAGGAGGACCTCAGAGGTACAGTTGGGGAGAACGAAGAGCTCAATCCTTTCGTGGTGGGGTCCAATACACATCAGGAGGGGTTCTGTGCGGTAACGCACGGTGCAATCCAGTCTGACTCCATTGACCGCGGAAATGTAGAGCGGCTTGACAAGACGGGTCACCGGGATGCGGAATTTATTAACAAACGACTCCAAAATAAAATTTCCAGAGGCACCGGAGTCCAAGCAGGCCACGGCTGAGAGGGAGGAGTTGGCTGAAAGAGAAACCCGCACGGGCACCGTGAGACGTGGAGGAGCAGACTTGGAACCAAGAGACGCCACACCGACGTGAGCTGGGTGCGTGCGTGCGTTTCCCAGACGTGGAGGACGGATAGGGCAATCCACCAAGAAATGCTCGGTACTGGCACAGTAAAGACAGAGATTTTCTTCCCTACGGCGATTCCTCTCTTCCTGGGTCAGGCGAGACCTATCCACTTGCATGGCCTCCTCGGCGGGAGGCCCAGGCGTAGATTGCAACGGATACTGTGGGAGAGGTGCCCAGAGATCTAAGTCTTTTTCCTGGCGGAGCTCTTGGTGTCGCTCAGAAAAACGCATGTCAATGCGGGTAGCTAAATGGATGAGTTCTTGCAGGTTGGCAGGAATCTCTCGTGCGGCCAGCACATCCTTGATGCGACTGGATAGGCCTTTTTTAAAGGTCGCGCAGAGAGCCTCGTTATTCCATGATAACTCGGAAGCAAGAGTACGAAATTGGATGGCGTACTCGCCCACTGAAGAATTACCCTGGACCAGGTTCAACAGGGCAGTCTCGGCAGAAGAAGCTCGGGCTGGCTCCTCGAAGACACTCCGGAGTTCAGCGAAGAAGGCCTGGACTGTGGCTGTGGCAGGATCATTGCGGTCCCAGAGCGGTGTGGCCCAAGACAAGGCCTTTCCAGAAAGAAGGCTTACTACGAACGCCACCTTAGACCGTTCTGAAGGAAACAAGTCCGACAACATCTCCATATGCAGTTAACACTGAGACAAAAATCCACGGCAGAGTTTAGAGTCCCCATCAAATTTGTCCGGCAGGGACAAGCGGAGGCTAGGAGCGGCCACTCGCTGCGGAGGAGGTGCAGGAGCTGGCGGAGGAGATGGTTGCTGCTGTAGCAGAGGCAGAAGTTGCTGTAACGTGGCGGTCAACTGCGACAGCTGCTGTCCTTGTTGGGCAATTTGCTGCGACTGCTGAGCGACCACCGTGGTAAGGTCAGCGAGACTTGGCAGCGGCACCTCAGCGGAATCCATGGCCGGATCTACTGTCACGATTCGGCTTCCAGGTAGTGGATCCTCTGTGTCAGCGAGGGATTGGCGTGGACCGTGCTAGTGGACCGGTTCTAAGAGGCTACTGGTGTTCACCAGAGCCCGCCGCAAAGCGGGATGGTCTTGCTGCGGCAGTAGCAACCAGGTCGTATCCACTAGCAACGGCTCTACCTCGCTGACTGCTGAGAAGGCGTGGGACAGAAGGACTAGGCAGAGGCAAGGTCAGACGTAGCAGAAGGTCGGGGGCAGGCGGCAAGGTTCGTAGTCAGGATGGATAGCAGAAGTTCAGGTACACAGGCTTTGGAAACACTAAACGCTTTCACTGGCACAAGGCAACAAGATCCGGTAAGGGAGTGCAAGGGAGGAGATCAGATATAGCCAGGGAGCAGATGGAAGCCAATTAAGCTAATTGGGCCAGGCACCAATCATTGGTGCACTGGCCCTTTAAGTCTCAGAGAGCTGGCGCGCGCGCGCCCTAGAGAGCGGAGCCGCGCGCGCCAGCACAAGACAGCAGGGGACCGGGACGGGTAAGTGACCTGGGATGCGATTCGCGAGCGGGCGCGTCCCGCTGTGCGAATCGCATCCCCGACGGCCATGACAGTACAGCGCTCCCGGTCAGCGGGACTGACCGGGGCGCTGCAGGGAGAAAGACGCCGTGAGCGCTCCGGGGAGGAGCGGGGACCCGGAGCGCTAGGCGTAACAGTGGCGGATCCAGGGGAGGTGGGATCCGCCACTTAGTAGCCCAAAGGGGGCCCCCTGTCACATACGGGACATCCCTGTGTCCCAAAATATCTTTTCAGGACACAGGGATGTCCCAATTACCATTCTGCGGCCCCTCGATAACTTTAAAATCGCTGGGGCCACCGGGAGGAAGCGCATGCAGGGACGTCACTGATGTCCCGTGCATGCGCCCATAGGAACGGAGGAGTGGAGCATCGTGGAGGAGGACGCGCACTGGCCAGCATGGTAATAGGCCTATAGGCCATAGCAGTAGATCGTGACCCCTGACCGGAGGAGCAGTGGACAGAGAATTAAAGTGGGGCAGTATGCAGACATACAGCCTCCAGCCATACACTGTATAAGGCTGAAGGCTGTATGTCTGTGGGGGAACTATACTGCCCACCTAATGTAAGGGAACTACAATCTAATGTGGGGGAACTATACTGCCAGCCTAATGAGGGGGAACTACAACCTAATGTGGGGGAACTATACTTCCAGCCTACTGTGGGAGAACTACAACCAAATGTGGGGGAACATACTGCTAACCTAATGTGGGGGAACTACAACCTAATGTGGGGGAACTATACTGCCTACCTACTGTGGGGGAACTACAACCTAATGTGGGGGACATACTGCCAACCTAATGTGGGGTAACTGCAACGTAATGTGGAGGAACTCTACTGCCTACCTAATGTGGGGGAACTACAACCTAATGTGGGGGACCTATACTGCCAACCTAATGTGGGGGAACTGCAACCTAATGTGGAGGAACTATACTGCATACCTAATGTGGGGGACTACAACCTAATGTGGGGGAACTATACTGCCAACCTAATGTGGGGAAACATACTGCCAACCTAATGTGGGTGAACTACAACATAATGTGGGGGAAGTACAACCTAATCTGGGGGAACATACTACCAACCTAATGTGGGGGACCTACAACCTAATGCGGGGGTACTATACTGCCTACCTACTGTGGTGGAACTACCACCTAATGTGGGGGAACTACAACCTAATGTGGGGGAACATACTGCCAACCTAATGGGGGGGAACTACAACCTAATGTGGGGGAACATACGGCCAACCTAATATGGGGAACTATACTGCCAACCTAATGTGAGGGAACTATACTGCCAACATAATGTGGGGGGGGGACCTATACTGCCAGCCTAATGTGGGGGAACTACAACCTAATGTGGGGGAACTATACTGCCAACCTAATGTGGGGGAACTACAACCTAATGTGGGGGAGCTATACTGCCAACCTAATGTGGAGGAACTATACTGCCAACCTAATGTGGGGGGGGATTATACTGCCAACCTAATGTGGGGGGACCTATACTGCCAGCCTAATGTGGGGAAACTATACTGCCAACCTAATGTGGGGAAACTACAACCTAATGTGGGGGAACTATACTGCCAGCCTAATGTGGGGGGACTACAACCTAATGTGGGGGAACTATACTGTCAGCCTACTGTGAGGGAACTACAACCTAATGTGGGGGGAACTATAATGCCTACCTTCTATGGGGGAACTACTACCTAATGTGGGGGGAACCACAACCTAATGTGGGGGAACATACTGTCAACATAATGTGGGGGAACTATACTGCCAACCTAATGTGGGGGAACTATACTGCCAACCTAATGTAGGGGAACTATACTGCCAACCTAATGTGGGGGAACTACAACCTAATGTGGGGGAACATACTGCCAACCTAATGTGGGCGAACTACAACCTAATGTTGGGGAACTATACTGCCTACCTAATGTGGGGGAACTACAACCTAATGTGGGGGAACTATACTGCCAATCTAATGTGGGGGAACATACTGCCAGTCTAATGAGGAGGAACTACCACCTAATGTGGGGGAACATACTGCCAACCTAATGTGGGGGAACTATACAGCCAACCTAATGTGGAGGAACTACAACCTAATGTGGGGGAACTATACTGCCTACCTAATGTGGAGGAACTACAACCTAATGTGGGGGGAACTATACTGCCAACCTAAGGTGGGGGAACTATATTGCCAACCTAATGTGGTGGAACTATACTGCCAACCTAATGTGGTGGAACTATACTGCCAATCTAATGTGGGGGGAACTATACTGCCCACCTAATGTGGGGGAACTATGCTGCCAACCAAATTTGGGGGAACTATACAAAAATATAAAAGTGTACTATTCTGATGCCCATAACTCTTTTAGTTTTCTGTATATGGGGATGTATGAGGGTCATTTTTTGTGCTGTAATTTTTAGTTTTTATCGGTACCATTTTTGTTTTGATAGGACTTTTCAATAGCTTTTTAGATATTTTTTATGGCATTTGAAGTGACCAAAAGTGTGCAAATCTGGTTAGTGCACTATTACGACTTTTCGGGCCCCACTTTTGATTTTGCCCAGGGCCGCGCTTAGCCTAAAACCAGCCCTGAAGGTGCCACCTGTGTCTGGATGATGGAAAATTTTGGAACCTGTGAGGTCGGTAAATTGAGCAATTCTTTCTACTGGGGGTCTGTCTGGGGCATCCAGAACATGGTTGCCATGTGTGCATGCCCTTATATAATCATTGCTCCCAACACCCCCTAACTGCTTAGTCAGAATGGCCCAGATTGTGGGCAGTTCATCAAACTTACCATCCTGCTTCTCTCAGTCCAAAGATGCACCCCCCCTCTCAAAGTCTGTCAAATGGGGAAAATGTATTTGAATACATTGTAGAGGCTTGTCTACAGTAGCAGTCAGTTTTACATGGCAAACATTCTAACCAAGTAACACATTGATGGCCCAAGGGACATAGCTGAGAGAGGAGTTCTAGAAGTAGCCTCTGTATGGGTAGGATCACACGTACGGATCCGCAGCGTATTTTACGCTGTGGATCCGTCAGTGACCCGACCCTATAGTGTGCCTCCAGCTGTTCCCAATATGCTGCTTGTAGAGGCAATCTGCCACTACGAGCAGCCACACATCACCTGGTGTGAACAGGAGACCTACAACCAACAATGATGAAGTGAAGAGCTGCACGATTGATCAAGCCTTATGAAGGTCCAGCAAACAAGCGTTGATCACCGACATCAGCGCTCACAATCTGCAGCCCTTCGGACCATGTAAAAGGGTCCTAAGAAGTTCCAATGACCCATCTGCCACATAAAGTCACCAGTATTATTGTACATGGAAGGTGGTGGCATGTTGCAGATTTTGCAGTGGGCACCAGAACCTGCTAGCCCAAGAGTTCCAGACTGTCCACTGCTTGTTAACAGCCCCTACTTCTTGCTTTCAGAGCAGAGTTTCCTGTAGATATAACACCTATATGGTACAGTCCAATGTAGCGCTTACACAGCGCATTTCATGTTGCACAAAATATGCTGTGCATCTAGAAATGCGCTGCATATTCTCCGATCAGCTAACATACAGGACTACCCTGTGTGTTCAGTGAGGTTTTGGGGCGGGACCACGTGCTGGCATGACTGTGATATGTGATCTGCGGCCCTGCCCCAAAACCTCACTGAACATACAGGGCTGCGCCAGGTAGCCCTGTGTGTATGGTGATCGGAGAATACCCAGCGTATTTCCTGCTGCGTAAGCACTATTTGGGACCATACCCTTAAGTTGTTCTGTAACACCCCCCTTTTCCCTTGGGTAATATATATAAATTTTGCCGAGCCATTAGCAAATCATTTGACTTTTTGTGTTAAAACCATTCTTAATTTTGCAGCCTTGGAGGCAATAGATCTGTACCAAAAATCGTCTGCTGAAAAGGAACTTACTTAAATGAAACAGAATACTGGGAGAACTGGTGTCAGAAATAAACCTTGGCTGATTCAATCTCACTCTGCTAGACATTTTATTTACTCCCACGCATCCTCTGGGCACAGGTCACATTTCACGAAGAGCCTCGGAGTCCTGTAAGAAACACTCAGTTCCTGGGTCTGTAGTAGCTGGGTCTTCTAGACAGTTCTGTGCTCCTTGTAGTAACTCTCTGTCTGTTACTTATCGCTTGTAGATATGATGATGTACAGCTACAGCTGCTTCTCCTATATTATGTAATATACCATTATATAATGTGAAAAATTATTATTCATGTAGCAATAGGCATGTACTGTATATCATACCAAATCTATTAATAGTAGACTAGTGTTAAACTGGTTTTCCCATCATAGGCTTTATTACATATCAACTACACCATCAAAGGAATATGGAGCCAGCAGAGTGTTTCTATCACTCCTATTCATTTTAATGGAGAATGATCACGAACCCCCTGTCTCAGATTTAACAGATTGCAAAATTCCTCCAAGGTAAACCACAGGATAAATCAGGCGCTACGAACTTGTAAGGAGCAACATTTTATTTTACCCACAATGCAATGTGTTTTACAGTGAAGACCGCTTTATCAGGCATATATATATCAGGCATGATATGCCTGAAGAAGCGGTCTTCACCTCGAAACGCGTTGCATTGTGGGTAAAATAAACTGTTGCTCCTTACAAGTTCGTGGCACCTGATTTATCCTGTGGTTTACCTTGGAGGAATTTTGCAATCGTTTGTTTCCATCCCAGGAACGGCTGCCTGATCTGAGACTTGACGTCTCCACATGTCTTCACCATTGTTGTACTTGGCTGAGTGCAACTACTGCGGGTGAGCAATATTCATTACTGTTCACCTATTTTACATTTATACGGTTTCACACTATGGAGCGTTCTCCTTTGTTTTAGTTGTCAGGTTTAATAGGGCACACTGAACAAATCGTACCCCAGCAGGGTCACGGGTAAGTTTACATCTCACAAACATCAAGCTGTGAGAATATTGATCTATTACATTCCAATCTCAGAGATAGAGAATTTCTTCTTTGCAAGAGAGGAGAAATTGAACAAGGGCCTCTATATTACACTGATTTTTGTGGGCTAAATGGTTGTCTGTCTCCCTCATCAGAAAGACTTCCCTAGAGGCACCTTTCCGAATGTTGCGTCACAGAAGCGATTGCAAAGTGAGTAGAAGTGAAGTCTACATTTTGCACCTTCCACCACAGGGATCCAGTTTCAGTAATTTTGGACTGAGAACTTGAGAACTAGTGAAAATATACATACATTTGCATATACATCTTTATTACATTACGCCTATCAGTGCTTGGAAGCACATAAGGATTGCTAAATTCAGTAAACTTACTGTTAAAGCACTTAATTAAGGGACAGTGGGGGACATGTATCATTTCCAGTGTATAATAGAAGTTTTTTACCCCCTCTGCCTGTTGTGTAAATTTGGTGCAGCTGCATAAAATGTATCATTCTTGTGCAGCTACTTTCTTGAATTGCGTTTAAATTTAGAATTCTCCTCAGAGCATAAATTTACACCGCAGCTCTATTTAGTAGGAGCTTTGTCTGCAGCGTATCTGCACCTAAACAGTAAGTGTGTCCTCGTTATTAGTTTTAGAATTTTTTTTCTTCATTATGTAGAGTTTTAATCTCACAATAATACCACTTTTTGCACCCAATTATAACACATCAATTATACCAATGTCCTTATTCTTCATTTAACATCTGTGACACCCCTGTGCAAATCACCTCAAATGTACATGGTGCACTCTACCTTCTGGGCCTTGTTGTGAGCCCGCAGAGCACTTTGCGCCCACATATGTGGTATCTCCGTACTCCGGCTAAATTGTGTCCCAAAAAATGGGGATCTTTTTTCCCATTTACCTCTTGTGAAAATGTAAAGTATGCGGCAACACCTGCATGTCAGTGTAAATAATTTTATTTTTATGCACTAACATGCTGGTGTAGACTCCAACTGTTCCTTTTCATAATGGGTAAAAGGAGAAAAAGCCCCCCAAAATCTGTAAGGCAATTTCTCCCGAGTAGGGCGATATCCCATATGTGACCCTAAAATGTTGCCTTGAAATACGACAGGGCTCCAAAGTGAGAGACCGCCATGCGCATTTGAGGCCTAAATTATAGGGGTGGACATAGGGGTATTCTATGCCAGTGTTTCCCAAACAGGGTGCCTCCAGCTGTTGCAAAACTCCCAACATGCCTGGACAGTCAATTGCTGTCCGGCAATGCTAGGAGTTGTTGTTTTGCAACAGCTGGAGGCTCCATTTTGGAAACAGTGCCGTACCAGACGTTGTTCATATTTATTGGGGAGGGGAGGGGGGCTGTGTAGCGATATGTGTATATAAAGTGTTTTTTACTTATTTTATTTAAGTGTAGTGTAGTGTAGTGTTTTTAGGGTACAGTCACACGGGCGGGGGTTGACAGCGAGTTTTGCTGCATCTCAATCTTGCAGCACTCCCTGTAAACCTCTGCCCATGTGAGTGTACCCTGTCCATTCACAATGCGGGGAGGGGGGGGGGGGGGAACATCCAGCTGTTGCAAAACTACAACTCTGAGCATGTCCTTTGGCTGTCCGTGCATGCTGGGAGTTGTAGTTTGCAACAGCTGGAGGCACACTGGTTGCGAAACACGGAAACAGACTCAGTGTTTCGCAACCAGTGTGCCTTCAGCTGTTGCAAAAACTTCAAATCTCAGCATGCAGTGACAGCAGAAGGACATGCTGGAACTTGTAGTTATGCAACAGCTGGAGGCATACTGCTACAACTCCCAGCATGCCCTTTGGCAGTCCGTGCATGCTGAGGGTTGTAGTTATGCAACAGCTGAAGGCACACTGGTTGCAAAACACTTGAAAGTTTTTTACTTAACTTAGTGTTTCCAAACCAGTGTGCCTCCAGCTGTTGCACAACTTCAATTCCCAGCATGCATGGTCTGTCAGTGCATGCTGGGCGTTATAGTTTGGAGGCACAGCTGGAGGCACACGGGTTGGGAAAAAGAGTTAGGAAACGAACAATGTTTCCCAACTAGTGTGCCTCCAGCTGTTGCAAAACTATAATTCCCAGCATGGCCAGACATGCTGGAAGTTGTATTTCGGCAATATCTGAAGGGTCAGATGTTGACAAACTACAACTCCCAGCATGCTTGGGCAGTCTGGGCATGCTGGGAGTTGTAGTTTTGCAACAGCTGGAGGTCCACAGTTTGTAGACCACTGTATAATGGTCTCCAATCTGTGGTCTTCCAGATGTTACAGAACTACAACTCCCAGCATGCCTCGACAGAGTGGGCATGCTGAGATTTGTAATTTTGGAACATCTGGAAGAGCACAGATTGGAGACCATTATACAGTGGTCTCCAAACTGTGGCCCTCCAGATGTTGCAAAACTACAACTCCCAGCATGCCCAGGCTGTCTGGGCATGCTGGGAGTTGCAGTTTTGAAACTCCCAGAGGCAGCGGTGAGATCGCTTTACGGGGATCTCACTGCTGCCAATGAAGATGCCGCCCTGCTGCTGCAAACTCACCACCGGGGACGCACCACCTCCAGGACCGCGTGAGGACTCCGCTCGCACCGGGACCGCTCGGGACACCGCATGGCCGGGTAAGTGACGCCGGGGGACGGGTAAGGGACACTTAGCAGAGCGGTGTATGTCCCGATCCCCGTGATCGGGACTCACACACCGCGCTGCTATCAAAATTTTTGGTGCAAAGGAAAAGTACGCAGGTAATAAATCCATGTGTACTATAGATGTCACTCCAAGGTACCCTGATTCAGCCACATCTGGAGGACATGCTCTACCAAAACGTGCGCAAAAAATGCGCAAAAAAAAGGGCTTGCGCAAAATTTTGCGCAAAAAAATACACACAAAACAGGGGTAAAATCTTTGATACATGTCCCCCAGTGACCAAACATCTATTCTTTCAACTCCAAAGCTGTCACCCACCAAGTTGTATTAACTGCATTAAATTGGATTTGTAAAAGGAATTCAGTAAAGTTTTACAAGTTGTATAACAGAGTCTTGCACTTTGTATAAGGGACAGCTTAATTGACAGGAGGGTTGGTGGGTCACAGGTCAACATCGAGGACTACTACCAAGATAACCCTCATCATCTACCCTAGTGGCTCCCAGTAGTATCCCCTAGTAAAAATACTAAGGATGACATGGGGATACCCCTTTAATTTACTTTTTTTTCTGTTTAATATGTTTTATAGATAAAACTACATATGTCTCATTGGCCAAAGTTATTATAATGATTAATATCCATTGTTTAGGTAGTGATTTGATATTCTGGTGTTAGAAAGGCAATGCAGACATATGTTCAATTCCCGAATGTGGGATCATGAAGACAGTCTAGTGATTTTTTTGTTTTTATGTCCTAATAATGTCAGTGTGTACAGAGATTGACAGCTGTATTTTGGGCCTTAAAGTGGTACGCCGGTGGAAAACAATTTTTTTTTTAAATCAACTGGTGTCAAAAAGTTAAACAGATTTGTAAATTATTTATATTTAAAAATTTAATCCTTTCAGTACTTATCAAGTACTTATCAGTTGCTGTATAATACAGAGGAAGTTCTTTTCTTTTTTAATTTCCTTTCTGTCTGACCACAGTGCTCTCTGCTGACACCTCTGTCCATGTCAGGAACTGTCCACATCAGGATAGATTTGCTCATACTCTGGACAGTTCCTGACATGGACAGAGGTGTCAGCAGAGAGCACTGTGGTAAGACAGAAAATAAATTAATAGAGATAAGAACTTCCTGTGGAGCATACTGCAGCTGATAAGTACTGGAAGGGTGAAGAATTTTAAACAGAAGTAATTTACAAATCTGTTTAACTTTCTGACACCAGTTGATAAAAAAAAAGGCCAAGGCCAAATCAGACTTAAAGCATTTCTGTCACTTTAAGTAACTTTTGACATATCAAACAGACATGTCAGAAGTTTTTATCCGTCAGGGGCTGGGTATTAAGAACCCCCCCCCAAACATCTGATTTTATGAGCCTCTGAAAACTGCAATGTAAACATAGTCTGAAGGATACGTTTATCTCTTGGTTGCCTCACATTATTTTTAATATTGTCTTTCCAGATTGCAGGCTTTACAGGTAACTTCATGTCACTATCCACTGCATTTACTATCATAATCTACAACACAATCACATTTAACCACCACTAGAGTGCCTCTAGTGGTGATACTTGGCTTCACATCTCACAGCCTGTCTAAAACATTTAGGCTATGTGCACATTTATCATTGTATGTAGACTATTTTTTGTGCTCTTAATTTGCCGCAGTTACTTTTTTGTGATTTTATTTGTGACATTTCAAGTAGATGATTTTCTCCTAGTTGTGTAGGTATCTCCAAATCAAGTTGTTCTCCCGCAGTGATCATTAATTTATAATGTGCAACTTTTGGTGCAAAGTCACACATTTTGTTGGCAAAGCCCTCAGTTTGTCGCAAGTCTATACAAGCCCAGACCTTACAAAACTGTTTATTGTGGTAGAGGGCCCATATAAAGTGGTATCCTGAAGTTTATTTAAAGAAAAAAAAAAGGTACTAGCACCATATTTATCACATGCCATGCGACCATTTAATAAATTTGGCGCACATACATATTGCCACCACACAAAAATAGGTGGGAAAAAATAAGAGTTTACCCACACCAATGTATATAAATTCCCCCTATTAAGTTTTCAGCAGGTATTTTTGGCTTGTCATTTTGGACATATTTTGGGTTGTAAAATTTGGCACAAAATACTTAATCTGCACATAGCCAAGGGTACATCCATTTCACTGCAAAGTGTTTAAAGAGGGTTTTCACACTATATACTGCAAAGGATTTGATCCAGTTTGGCTGTGATTTTAGATTTGATTTAACACATTACTTGGAGAGAACCAGTTAGATCCTACATCTGGATAAAATTGTATGAGAGCACATTTATGATGCAGTATTATTTGCCTCATTTGATAAATTTGTACCTTTTCTTTATAAACTACATGATGACCATCTTACATATATTACTAGGCTGCAGAGCTGGTCCTTATGCCTGCAGCCTATTTATTGATATGCCCAGTTTGATGGGTTACATACTCTGCGCACAGTGCCATTGGCAGAATCAGGCTGTCACACTGGTACATCAAGCATATGTGCATCTAGTACATTTCTGCCTATTGCTCATATTCCAGCTGCAATTTATCATGAAGTTGTTGTGTGTCTGTAAGAAACCCTTTCTCCGCAGTGGGTAATGCACTTTGAGTTACGCTCATGTGAACATACCCTTAAAGGGAGCCTATCGGCTGGTGTAGATTTCCCCTGCTATGTTTGCCTGCAAGCAGGGGTAAATTGTGGTAAATTCAGCGTTGTGCTGCCATGCCCCCTTCACATGAAGCAAGCAAGTGTTTTTTTTTTTACTTTTTACCAATCTGCACCAGGTGCAAACCTTCATAAGCGTCCCCCATTGTTACAGCTGTGGTAAGATGGATCCACTGAACTGTTAGGAAGATGGCATGGGCTGTACCAGGGAGCAGAGTCTAATGTGCTGCTGGTTTTCACCAGAGCCCAGGATGGACTTGCTGCTGCAGGTGGCACCCAGGTCGCTACCCCTGGTACGACTCGTCACCTCAGGTAGCCAAGGTATAACGTGGCACAGTAAGGTAGAGGCACAGACGAAGTCAGGACAGGCAGGAGGTCAGGGCTGGTGGCAAGGAAGCAAGGTCAGGTCACGTAGCAAGAAGGTCAGAAGGCAGGCAGCACAGGAGCAAGGTCAGGATACATAGCAAGGCTTCAGATACACGGCTAGGCAAGATACAGGTAAACGCTTTCTCTTAGGCAAACTAGGCACAAAGTTCCGGCAAGGATTATAGGAAGTGCAGGGTTAAATAGGATGAAATGAGACTAGCACCAATCAATGGTGTGCTGGTCCTTTAAATTTTAAAGAGTCGGTGCGCGTGCGCACCCTAGGAGACATGCGTGCCAGCAGATACGGGGGGGAGGAGACTGAACCGCCAGGAGGTGAGGGGAGACCCAGCGGTCGAATCGCTGGATGCGAACCACAGCGGCGCCGGCAGCAGGGACATGGATGCGCTTGCAGTCAGAAAGTCTGACCGCAGTGCTGTCTGTAACAGTAACCCCCCATTAGGTCTCCCCCTCTTTTTGGGCAGCAGGAACCGATGAATCAGACCTTGGTCCAGTATGTTCTCTTCAGGTTCCCAAGATCTTTCTTCAGGCCCGAACCCCTTCCAATCCACCAACTGTCTATAATAATTGGCAAATCCTAAAAAAACATTGTATGGCCCGAAGGCCAGAAGGTCGTGGCCAATTGAGTACCGAAGACAACTTGACTAGATCTATCTAGAGGCCTTGGCTAGAGACAATGTAACCAAGGAACGGAAGACTTATATTTTCAAAGAGACATTTCTCGAGTTTGGCATAAAGATAATTATTCCGCAGGCGACGTAAAACCTGGCACACATGAGTGCGATGCACCTGCAAGTTGATAGAGAAGATCAAGATGTCAGCTAGATAAACCATGACACACATGTAAATAAGATCACGGAAGATGTCATTTACAAATACTTGGAAGACAGCCGGGCGTTACAGAGTCCAAAAGGCATCATTAAGTACTCAAAGTGTCCCTCACGTGTATTAAAAGCCATCTTCCTCTCGTCTCCCTCTCGAATCCTGACTAAATTATATGCTCCTCGCAGGTCCAATTTGGTGAAGGCCTTGACGCCCCGCAGACTGTCAAAGAGCTCAGAAATGAGAGGTAAAGGATACCTATTCTTGATGGTAATTTTCTTGAGACCACAGTAGTCAATGCAAGGGCGAAGAGAGCCGTCCTTTTTCTCCACAAAAAAGAATCCAGCTCTGGCAGGAGAGGAGGATTTCCGGATAAAACCCTTCTGGAGGTTCTCCTTAATATACTGAGACATGGCTTGCGTTTCAGACACCGAGAGAGGGTAGATTCTTCCCAGAAGAGGACAATCATAGGGTCGATGTGGAGGAAGACTTTCAGCTTGCTTCTCGCAAGACACATCAGCAAAGTCCTGATAAGGAGGGGGCAAACCCGTCAGAGAAGGTGGTTAAGGAAGAGAGTGCTTCAATTGCGGTGCCAACAGGCAGAGATTCTGACAGCTTCGATCCCAGTGAAAGATTTCTCCTGTTTGTCAATTGAGAACTGGTACGTGAAGTTGCAACCAAGGTGAACCCAAGAGAATCGCAGAAGTACAAAAAGGAAGCACATAGAACATAATCTTCTCTTTGTGTAAAACCCCAACGTGCATGGTCAGAGAATCTGTGCGGTATTATACCGCAAAGTTCAAACTTTCACCGTTGATAAAGGAAATGTATAGGGGTTTGCTGAGCCGTGACACTGGAAGACGACACTTGTGGACCAGAGATGCAATGATGAAATTTCCTGCAGAACCAGTGTCCAAGAAAACAGAGGCATGAAACGAAGTCCCAGAAGAGGTGTAGATTTGGACCGGCATATACAAACGAGGAGAGGAGATATTCTCACCTAGGGACGCCTCTCCAACAAGCCATAGCTGCGTGCGTTTCCTGGACGAAGAGGACAGTCTTTGAGGAAATGTTCCAGACTGGCACAATAGAGGCAAAGATTTTCCTCACGTCGGCGGGACCTCTCATGCTGTGACAGATGAACGTGGTCCACTTGCATAGAAGGTAGAAGGAGTATCCCGTGCGGCCAAAGCATTTTTGACCCTGCTTGAAAGACCTTTTTTGAAGGTGGTACAAAGGGCTGCATTATTCCAGTCAAGTTCAGAAGCCAGGGTACGAAATTTGACCGCATACTCGCCAGAGAAGAATCCCCTTGGCGGAGGTTCAGAAGTGCAGTTTCTGCAGAGGAAGACCGAGCAGGCTCTTCAAAGACGCTGCAGAATTCTTGCAGATTGGTAGTCACCAGGTCGCTTCTGTCCCAGAGAGGAGTGGCCCTTACCAGAGTGCAGACTATCCACGAAGGCCACCTTGGCACGCTCAATCGGAAACTGATCGGCCATCAGTTCGACATGCCTGGAGCACTGGGTCACTGAATCCTCTGCACAATTTAGGGTCTACTTCATACTTCGTCGGCAGGGATAAACATGTTTGGGACCAACGGATGCTTCAGACACCGGAGGAACCACTGGAGCTGCTTGCGGATGTTGCTGCTGCTGTAGTTGCTACTTCTAGACCTTCAGGAGCTGCTGCATCATCACGGACAGTTGATTTAGCTGCTGCACTTGTTGCGCAATTTGCTGGGACTGCTGGGCCACAATAGAAGTGAGGTCTGAAACATTCGGCAGAGGCACCCTGGCGTGATCTATAATCGCATCTTACTGTTACGGCTGTAGCAAGGTGGATCCACTGACCTGGTGCCGCTGGTTTTCACCAGAGCCTGCTGCAAAGCGGGATGGACTTTCTGCGGCAGGCCGCACCCAGGTCGCTACCTCTGGTATGACTCGTTCCCTCAGGCAGCCGAGTTATGACGTGGCACAGGAAGGTAGAGGCACAGACAAAGTCAGGACAGGCAGGAAGTCAGGGCTGGCGGCAATGAAGCAGGGTCAGGTCACATAGCAAGAAGGTCAGAAGGCAGGCAGCACAGTAGCAAGGTCATGATACATATCAAGGGGTCAGATACACGGCTAGGCAAGACACAGGTAAATGCTTTCTCTTAGGTAAACTAGGCACAAAGATCCGGCAAGGAGTATAGGAAATGCAGGGTTAAATAGGGTCAAATGAGAATAGCACCAATCAATGGTGCACTGGCCCTTTAAATTTTAGAGCCGGTGCGCGCACGCCCTAGGAGGCGGGGACGCACGCCCGGCAGACGCGGGGAGAGGAGGAGACTGAACAGCCAGGAGGTGAGGGGAGACCCAATGGTCAAATGGTCACATGTGTTGGCATCGCGGGATGCGAACCGCAGTGGTGCCGGCAGCAGGGACATGGATGCACTTGTGGTCAGCAAGTCTGACCGCAGCGCTGTCTGTAACACCCATTGTGGCCTGTCTCAAGTTTGCCCAAGACCACTTGGATGTTCCACAATGCTTCTTGGAAATTATATATGTACAGAAAAGACAAAAATATTCATTTTCTTTAGCATAAATGTACAACGCTATGTCTAGAAAATTGTGCACTCACACCAAAACCTCATTCCAGCTGTGAAGCATGGTAGAGGAAGCATTATGGTTTGGTGCATAACCTGAAGAGACATTGGGTGAAAAATAAGGTCTGTGTTTTGGAATCTCCAAGTCCAGTAGAGATGAGCAAAGTTACAGTGATTTGATTTGTCACAAACTTCTCAACTCTGCAGTTGCTGACTTAAGCCTGCATAAATTAGTTCAGCCCACTGGAGCACCTGAAAGCTGAACTAATTTATGCAGGCTAAAGTCAGCAACTGCCAAGCTGAGAAGTTTGTGACGAATCGAATCACTGTAATCACTGTAGAGTCCAGCTTAGGCCCCTTTCACATTGCGGGTCGCGACAGATCCAATTTCCTATAATGGGGTTCGTCGGTCGCCGGTGTTTTTTGATGGGAGTAGCGGAAGAAAAAGGCCCAGATCAAATTAATTAAATCTGGTAATTCAGCAAGGATTACCCGCATGGTGGAAGTTCATGCCCTGGTGGAGAAGGCGACAGGAACTTGACAGAACCCTAGCTACCAGAATGAATCTACAAATCTTTCAAGTCAGCATCAATTGATTTGGTGAAAGCACCACAAGTCCCAGCAAGGTAATAGAGCTCCCAAGGGGTTACGCGGCATCCTCTCGCTCTGCACCATAATGTCAGTGTAATACCATCTGCACCCTGCTCAGTAAAGACAGTTATCCGCAACCTGATGTCGGTGTGTTCCTTTACTCCCCGTGTCTGGCCCAGGAGAAGCTGTCTCCATCCTCGGACCGTGTATAGGCTAATGGCTTACGAAGTGATCAGGTATTTCCCTACACCACCTGTGGCTTCCACACTACAACCGTTGTTTCCAGGTAGGGGAGGGGGTTTGCACTTAGTTCCCCATGTGTGTGCCCTGACTAATGGTATTTGACATGCCCTTGGTGGTTGTGTGTGCAAAGAGACACATTTACGGCTAAATGAGATGATCAAACCATCAACTTTTTAGATGTCACTCTAAAGCCTCTTTCACACTGCCTCTGCGCCCCATCAAGAACGGACGTCAAACTCTATGTTTCTTTTCTCTGAGTTTGACAGACATCATTTTGAC
Organism: Hyla sarda; assembly: GCF_029499605.1. NCBI lineage: Eukaryota > Metazoa > Chordata > Amphibia > Anura > Hylidae > Hyla > Hyla sarda. Next base: position 186,086,246 of record NC_079196.1, on the reverse strand, counting down.
GGGGCACAACGGGCAACAGCGGGTCCCGAAAGCCAATGGGGTCCATCGGGCACCGCAGTTTTTCAGCAGGAGTAGCGGGAAATGTGTATTTTTTTCTCCCGCTATTTTCCGTAGCGGCCCCGACGGCCGTCACATTACTGTGTGATAACGGTAGTGTGAAAGGGGCCTAATTGGATCAGTTCAAGAAAATAAAGTCCATACTAAACTATATTGCAAAGATACCGCAGGCAATAGCCTTCTTCATGCTTCAAGTTGCCATCCACAGCACGTTATCTGTAACCTCTGTATAGAGGAGTTTGTGAGAGCAATCAAGGGCTTGTTTTCTTATTCAAGACTATATAACAAAAAACCAGGGGCTACAGTGACAACATTATCACTAGTCCAAAGAACATTGTCGATTCTAAACGTGAAGGATACTATTTAAGAACAAAAATGAGGAAACAGTGAAAACAATAAAACCAAAAACATAGGTGGAAGGAACAATGGTAACACAAATAAAAATTTAAACAAATATAAAAATCAGAACGGAACCTATGTACTTACCTATAGTACACCGAACAGCATCCATTTTCATCAAATCAAAAAGATGACATAAAAAATTTACCAGTCTTACATCATGATGACATTATGTCTAAAATTCTTACTGAAGGCATCGGGATTGTTCCCCCTCAAGGGTTTCTCTTTGTATAAGCAACTTTCCCCCAGTAATTTTGCCAACAACACAGAAAGATCCATATGGCTTACATGTAAAGGCAACTTCAAGTGAAATAGAACTAGATGCGGTTTATGCAAATTTATGAATCCCTCCTCCTCGTTTCATTCTCACAATACCCAAACTACCTATAAAATCAAGTCTTTATTGATTGTCAGACATCTCATATTGTTTTAACCTTGCTACTTCTTCTGCATGTAATCTTCTTGTAGGCTGCACATCTAGGAAATGTAACCCCTTAAGGACCACAGGTTTTTCCATTTTTGCACTTTCGTATTTTCCACCTCAGCTTCTAAAAACCACAACGCTTTCAATTTTCCACCTACAGATCCTGCAAGGCTTGTTTTTTCACCACCAATTGTTCTTTGTAATTACATCAATCATTTCACCACAAAATCTGCGGTGAAAACAAAAATCTTTGTGGGGCAAAATTGAGAAAAAAAAAACATTTTGTATTTTGGGGGGGCTTTAGTTTCTACACAGTGCACTTTTTGGTAAAAATGATACCTTTTTCTGTAGGCCCATACGATTAAAATGTATAGGTTTTATTTTGTTTTACTTCTTTTAAATAATTATAACTATTTGTACGAAAATTTGTATGTTTAAAAATGTCCTTTTCTGACACCTATAACTTTTTTATTTTTGTTTTGATAGGACTTTTTGATCGCTTTTTATACATTTTTTTAAGGTAAAGTCAAAGACAAGTAACCAAAAATACGCACATTTTTTTTTACGTGTACACCATTGGCCGTGCGGTTTAATTTGTGTTATAGATGTAGATGGATTATATAGATCAGTGTAATGCTATTGCATTACATTGATCTATGTTATCAGCGCTCGATTAAAGGAAGATGCTGAGGCACAGGTAAGACCTCGGACTTCCCCAGCAACCCATCAGCACCTCGCGATTACGTTGCGCGCTGGGGAGGAGAGGGTCGTTGGGACGACTGGACACCAGTGATGACCTACATTTAATGTTTAATTGCAGCAATCGCTATTGATCATGGCATTTAACCATTTAAATGACGACCATCAGAGCAATCTCCGATGTCCGTCATTACCGGCAGATGTCAGCTGCTGATAGAAACAAGCATCTGCTGGTTATGGTGCGGACCCATCTCGAGCCTACGCCATATTCCCTCACCCCTGCCATGATGTACCAGTACGTCAAGGGTCAGAAAGGGGTTGAGCGGAGAGGCTACACTCCAACCGAACTCTTAGAAAGGCTGGCTTAGGGTACGTTCACACATGCGGATTTACAGCGTATTTTACGCTGCAAATCCACTGGTGAAGGCCCGCTCTATGCTGGCTTTACATGTGCCTGCTCGTAGCGGCAATACGCCGCTACCAGCAGGCACACTGCGATGTGCGAGTCGCAGTTTACTCGCACATGGCGGGAGCTCTCTGCCTAGCTCAGAGCAGGGAGAGCGGCCGCGATGTGCGAGTACGCCGCGCACATCGCTGCACTGTGTCTGCTGGTAGCGGCGTATTGCCGCTACCAGAAGGCACATGTAAAGCCAGCATATAGTGGGGCCTTAACCAGCGGATCCGCAGCTCAATACGCTGCGAAGATCCGCGTGTGTGAACGTACCCTTAGAGTAGATGCCTCTTCGGAAGATTCTTCTAGCTGTGTGAGTGTGTATTTTGGTTAACTCTTGCATAGCTCTTAGCCTTGCCTGGTACATAAAGTCATAGTTTCAACTGCAACTGCATAACAGTAAAATACAATATAACAACAACACTGCAGAAGTGTGTTATAAGTTTATTAGGATTGTGTTTGTCTATAATTGTGACTTGGGCTGTACTCACATCATGATTTAGGATACAACATCCAGACCCTCAAATTGTGGTGTGAATGCAGCCTTAGATAAATTCATTTAATGTCAAATGTGCAGGAATCTAGTTAGTTTCAAAAAAGAATTCCCTTACTTTTTCTTGTAACTGTCTATTGGTGAAATAAATTCCTTTTGGTCTTCATTTTCAGTATAAATATAATTATAGTGTACTGAAAAGCATAGACAACAAAAGCGAACACTTCTCAGTACATGGGGTTCTTACAAAAACATAAACCCCCCAAAAATATGTTTAAGGTAGGAACAAATGGAATACAACAGCGTATGGCCGGAACATCTGTGTGATGGCACTTAGCATGAATACAGCCTAACAATCTATGGCTAAATGTTATTGTTTAATACATTCTATGCACTCTGCTTGGCACAATTTTTTTTTTTTTTTTGGAGGGGGGGGGGCAACACGGGGCTGTTTTTACAATCGGGTGCACTAAGTTGGCAATAACAGCCTAGTGCAATCATTTTTTTTTGTGGGGGGGAGGGGGCAAAAAAGTAACAATGTAACAGTAATATCTATGATGTATTGTAGGTATTGTGTGAATCCCTCATTGGCGTAGGCAAGTGGTCCCCAAACTGTGGCCCTCCAGATGTTGCAAAACTACAATTCCCAGCATGCCTGGCATGCTGGGAGTTGTAGTTTTGCAACATCTGGAGGGCCACAGTTTGGGGACCACTGGCGTAGGCTATTTATGTAATAGTACTACAATAAAAAGGGCAAGCTGTATAATTCCAAAGCCATGTTCCCCATCTAGTGGCCACTTCACAAAATGCAACAGCAAGTTATTTATTGGGCAAAGCAGACAGATCACATCTACACAGAAACATAAACATATCTTTAGGACAAACCTGAACGTGTGTGTAAGCAGGGAGAAGAACCTGTTCTGGGACACGGTGTTAATAGTACGTACATCATTTACATAGAGAAAACAGGGAAACAGTTATCTGTACCTACCTCTAGGAAAGAGTACTATCTGTACCTACTGGTGGAAACAAGAAGGCAGTACTACATGTGCCTACATCATTTACATAGGAAAAAGGGAGATTGTATTATTTGAACTTACAAGGAGGCAATACCATCTGGGCTCAAACAATGTCTTTGACTGTATGACCACAGAGAGTCCTAGTAATGCAGCACATCTTGCTGGGTTTACTAGGCTATTGTAGTTGACCTAGGATTTTATCTATCTTATAGTAGAAAAAGTCCATTAGTCCAGCACAGTACTCCGTGTTCAAGTGATACACTTAAAGGGGTACTCCGGTGGAAAGCTTTTTTTGTTTTTTAAATCAACTGGTGCCAGAAAGTTAAACAGATTTGTAAATTACTTCTATTAAAAAATCTTAATCCTTCCTGTACTTTTTAGGGGCTGTATACTACAGAAGAAATGCTTTTCTTTTTGGATTTCTCTGATGTCATGACCACAGTGCTCTCTGCTGGCCTCTGCTGTCCATTTTTGGAACTGTCCATAGCAGGAGAAATTCCCCATAGCAAACATATGCTGCTCTGGACAGTTCGTAAAATGGACAGAGATGTCAGCAGAGAGTACTATGGTCATGACATCAGAGAAATCCAAAAAGAAAAGCATTCCCATAAAATGTATTGGAAGGATTAAGATTTTTTAATAGAAGTAATATACAAATCTGTTTAACTTTCTAGGACCAGTTGATTAAAAAAAAAAAAAAGCTTTCCACCAGAGTACCCCTTTAACCCCTTAACCTCTTAAGGACCCAGCCATTTTACACCTTAGGACCCGGCCATTTTTTGCACATCTGACCACTGTCATTTAAACATTAATAACTCTGGAATGCTTTTAGTTATCATTCTGATTCCGAGATTGTTTTTTTCGTGACATATTCTACTTTAACATAGTGGTAAAATTTTGTAACTTGCATCCTTTCTTGGTGAAAAATACCAAAATTGTATGAAAAATTTGAAAATTTTGCATTTTTCTAACTTTGAAGCTCTCTGCTTGTAAGGAAAATGGATATTCTAAATATTTTTTTTTCACATAAACAATATGTCTACTTTATGTTTGCATCATAACATTGACAAGTTTTTACTTTTGGAAGACACCAGAGGGCTTCAAAGTTCAGCAGCAATTTTCCAATTTTTCACAAAATTTCCAAACTCACTATTTTTCAGGGACCAGTTCAGGTTTGAAGTGGATTTGAAGGGTCTTCATCTTAGAAATACCCCACAAATGACCCCATTCTAAAAACTGCATCCCCCAAAGTATTCAAAATTATATTCGGTCAGCCTTTTAACCCTTAAGGTGTTTCACTGGAATAGCAGGAAAGTGAAGGAGAAAATTCACAATCTTCATTTTTTTACACTCGCATGTTCTTGTACACCCAATTTTTGAATTTTTACAAGGGGTAAAAGGAGAAAATGTATACTTATATTTGTAGCCCAATTTCTCTCGAGTAAGCAGATACCTCATATGTCTATGTAAAGTGTTCGGCGGGCCTAGACCCCTTGAGGAACGTAACAAGGAATAAAGTGAGCCTTAATACCCCACAGGGGTTTCACGACTTTTGCATATGTAAAAAAAAAAAATTTCACTAAAATGTGTGTTTCCCCTGAAATTTCACATTTTTGCAAGGGTTAATAGCAAAAGATACCCCCCAAAATTTGAAACCCCATCTCTTCTGAGTATGGAGGTACCCCATAAGTTGACCTGAAGTGCACTACGGGCGAACTAGAGAAGGAGTCATATTTGGCATTTTGAGAGCAAATTTTGCTTGGGGGGGCATGTCGCATTTAGGAAGCCCCTATGGGGCCAGGACAGCAAAAAAAAAACCACATGGCAAACCATTTTGGAAACTAGACCCCTTGAGGAACATAACAAGGGGTACAGTGAGCATTTACCCCCACTGGTGTCTGTCAGATCTTTGGAACAGTGGGCTGTACGAAATTTTTAATTTGCACAGCCCACTGTTTCAAAGATCTGTCAGACACCAGTGGGGTGTAAATTCTCACTGCACCCCTCATTACATTCCATGAGGGGTGTAGTTTCCGAAATGGGGTCACATGTGGGGTTTTTTTTTTTTTGCGTTTGTCAAAACCGCTGTAACAATCAGCCACCCCAGTGCAAATCACCTCAAATGTACATGGGGCACTCTCCCTTCTGGGCCTTGTTGTGCGCCCCCAGAGCACTTTGTGCCCACATATGGGGTATCACCGTAGTCGGGAGAAATTGCATTACAAATTTTGGGGGGCTTTTTTCACTTTTACCTCTTGTCAAAATGAAAAGTATAGGGCAACACCAGCATGTTAGTGTAAACAATTTATTTTTTTACACTAACATGCTGGTGTAGACCCCAACTTCATCTTTTCATAAGGGGTGAAAGGAGAAAAAGCCCCCCAAAATGTGTTAGGCAATTTCTCCCGAGTACAGCGATACCCCATATGTGGCCCTAAACTGTTGCCTTGAAATACGACAGGGCTCCGAAGTGAGAGAGCGCCATGCGCATTTGAGGCCTGAATTAGGGATTTGCATAGGGGTGGACATAGATGCCAGTGATTCCCAAACAGGGTGCCTCCAGCTGTTGCAAAACTCCCAGCATGCTTGGACAGTCAACGGCTGTCCAGCAATACTGGGAGTTGTTGTTTTGCAACAGCTGGAGGCTCCATTTTGGAAACAGTGGCGTACCAGACGTTTTTCATTTTTATTGGAGAGGGGGGCTGTGTAGGGGTATGTGTATATGTAGTGTTTTTTACTTTTTTCATTTATTTTGCGGTAGTGTAGTGTAGTGTTTTTAGGGTACAGTTACATGGGCGGGGGGGTTACAGCAAGTTTCCCGCACAAAATTAATGAAGATGCTGTGCCCCCAGAATTAGTGATGCCACTGTGCTCCCAGAATTAATGATGCCACTGTGCACACAGAATTAATGATGCCACTGTGCCCTTAGAATTAGTTATGCTGCTGTGACCCCAGAATTAATTATGCCACTGTGCCCCTAGAATTAGTAATGCCGCTGTGACCCCAGAATTAATTATGCCACTGTGCCCCCAGAATTAATGATGCCGAGGTGACCCCAGAATTAATGATGCCGCTGTGCCCCCAGAATTAATGATGCCGTTGTGCCCCCAGAATTAATGATGCCGCTGTGCCCCCAGAATTAATGATGCAGCTGTGCCCCCGAAATTAATGATGCCACTGTGCATCCAGAATTAATTATGCAGCTGTGCATCCAGAATTAATGATGACGCTGTGCCCCCAGAGTTAATGATGACGGTGTGCCCCCAGAATTAATGATGATGCTGTGCCCCCAGAATTAATGATGATGCTGTGCATCCAGAATTAATGATGACGCTGTGCCCCCAGAGTTAATGATGATGGTGTGCCCCCAGAATTAATGATGATGCTGTGCCTCCAGAATTAATGATGTCACTGTGCCCCCAAAATTAATGATCCCGCTGTGCCCCCAAAATTAATGATGATGCTGTGCTCCCAGAATTAATGATGCCACTGTGCACACAGAATTAATGATGCCACTGTGCCCATATAATTAGTTATGCTGCTGTGACCCCAGAATTAATTATGCCACTGTGCCCCTAGAATTAGTAATGCCGCTGTGCCCCCAGAATTAATGATGACGGTGTGCCCCCAGAATTAATGATGCCGAGGTGACCCCAGAATTAATGATGCCGCTGTGCCCCCAGAATTAATTATGCCGTTGTGCCCCCAGAATTAATGATGCCGCTGTGCCCCCAGAATTAATGATGCAGCTGTGCCCCCGGAATTAATGATGCCACTGTGCATCCAGAATTAATTATGCAGCTGTGCATCCAGAATTAATGATGACGCTGTGCCCCCAGAGTTAATGATGATGGTGTGCCCCCAGAATTAATGATGATGCTGTGCCCCCAGAATTAATGATGATGCTGTGCCCCCAGAATTAATGATGATGCTGTGCCCCCAGAATTAATGATGATGCTGTGCCCCCAGAATTAATGATGATGCTGTGCCCCCAGAATTAATGATGCCGCTGTGCCCCCAGAATTAATGATGACGGTGTACCCCCAGAATTAATGATGATGCTGTGCCCCCAGAATTAATTATGCCGCTGTGCCCCCAGAATTAATGATGCAGCTGTGCCCCCAGAATTAATGATGCCGCTGTGCCCCCAGAATTAATGATGCCGCTGTGCCCCCAGAATTAATGATGCCGCTGTGCCCCCAGAATGAATTATGCCACTGTGCCCCCAGAATGAAGGATGCCACTGTTCCCCTACATGAACTTTGCCACTGTGACTCTTCAGCTGTTGCAAACTCCCATCATGCACAGACAGAAGGTCATGATAGGAGCTGTAGTTCTACAACAACTGGAGAGTCACAGGTGGTGGAACACAAATTTGTACCTGAGAGCTTGGCTCCCGTCCCAGGTCCCGCACTGCTTCACTGCTCTGACCTCTTCTAGTCAGGCCTGGCCAGAGCAGATGATGAAGGCAGTGCTAATCGCATTGCCTGCATCATAGGAGAAGGGCCGGGCGGTCGGGCAGGGAACACAGTGTTCCCTCACTCCGGGCCGCGGCTATTCATTTGTATCGGTGTCTTAAAGACACCTATACACATGAATGAGGGGAGATCCGGCCAGAGGTCCAGATGACTGGCGGCTGCGGTCCGAATTTGGACCGCGGTCTCCCAGTTGAGTACCCCTGCCCTAGCGCATGGTGTCATGGAAACTAAGCAGAGAGCAGGGACGTCTTTCATTTTAAGAGGAACCCCTGCTCCTGAATCTGGAGAGTTTTTGTCCAAACACAATGATCCAGCCATGTACTGTTCTAATGTTACAAGAGAAAAGCAATGATGTCATTTACATGGCAGAGCCACTGTGTGTTTCCATATGATGCACCATTGGGTATGTCAGATGTATTTCCTGGAAGCAATGTTTTGTAATACAGCTTTCCATGGGGTATACCGCAATTTATAATGCAGTGCCATGAGCACTTGTACTGCAGGCTAGTCAGAAGTAGAAGTTATTCATGGAAGGTTGATGTCACATAGGTTGGATAACTCTCAGGTCAAATACTTGTTGCTCTGCATAGGGCATATACAGGAAACTACAGTGATGTGCCATCTACACAGCACCAAGCAGTTGCTATATGCCCCAGAGGAAGTTGTGTAGTCCTTTTCTGTCTGACCCCAGTGCTCTCTGCTGACACCTCTGTCCATGTCAGGAACTGTCCAGAGCAGGAGAGGTTTGCTGTTGGGATTTGCTCCTACCTACTACTGTGGTCAGACTGGAAAGAACTACACAACTTTCTCTGAAGCATACAACAGCTGATAGGTCCTGGAATGATTAAGTTTTTTTTTAAACAGAAGTAATTTACAAATCTGTTTAACTTTCTGGCACCAGTTGATTTGAATACATTTTTCCAAAACTCTTTTGGAACACCTCAGTGCATGTGATACAGGCAATTCAATGTACAAAACAGTTTACAAGTTAATTTACAGAGTGTACCACATACACAGATTTATGCAGGTATAAAAGGGGTTCTCTCAGTCACATGACAATTTCATGACATACATGTAGACTGCAGGTGGAACACAGGTACCGGGTCGCTACCATAATCCAACTGAATAGATTTATGATATCATCATGTGTGTGAGGTTTCATTCTGTTTGCTTTGTTAATAATGGGGAAACATTTTGTTATATAGATTTGTTCCTCAGATGGCAGCAAAGAGATAGGAATAAATACTGGTAAAGGTCCCCTGTGGGGAACTATGGCACTTCTGCCATCCAAAACATAATGGGTTCTGTTTGTTCAGATGCCAACTGACCACTATATCTGTCCCTAAGACATGTCAAAAGTCTTTTAGCAACTCAGTGACCCTTTAAACTTTTTTTTTTGTTATATGAAATAGGATTTATATTAAAAAGTTTTGGAGTGTGTGTTTTAATTTCTAAGGCCAGTTTTAAACCAAGTGCATTACATGTGCATTTTTGCATCCAAATGGACTTAAAGGGGTTATCCAGGAATAGAAAAACAGAGCTACTTTCTTTCAAAAACAGCTCTGCGTCTGTCTCCAGGCAGTGGCGTTGCTAGGGTTGGTGTCACCCGGTGCGGTAGAAAATGGTGTCACCCCCATACCTCCCCCCTCCCCCCAGTAAGTTTTTAGCCTGTTGTGACAGACACCACTGTTGTAGTGCATTGTGAGAAATTCCAGTATAATAATCAGATATACCAGTTGCCACAGAATGGGGAAGTGTTAAAGAAGTTTTCACCATTTAAATATACAGCTCCCAGAATTACTTAAAGGGGTACTCCACTGGAAAACATTTACTTTTATATCAACTGGTGCCAGAAAGTTAAACAGATTTTTAAATTACTTCTATTTAAAATCTTAATACTTACAGTACTTATAAGCTGGTGTATGCTCCACAGGAAGTTGCGTAGTTCTTTCCAATCTGACCACAGTGCTATTTGCTGACACCTCTGTCCATGTCAGGAACTGTCCAGAGCAGGATAGGTTTGCTATGGGGATTTGCTCCTACTGTGGACAGTTCTTGACATGGACAGAGGTGTCAGCACAGAGCACTGTGGTCAGACAGAAAATAAATTAAAAAAGAAAATAACTTCCTGTGAATCGCTTATACAGCAGCTAATAAGTACTGGAAGTATTAAGATTTTTAAATAGAAGTAATTTACAAATCTGTTTAACTTTGTAGCACCAGTTGATTAAAATTTTTTTTTTCCAGTAGAGTACCCCTTTATGCAGTGGTGAGGTTATGCTGGGAGTTGTAGTTTCACTGACCATAACTGTAGAACTGACAAGCGACTACAGCTCTGATAGGACATAGAGAGGAGAATGTACAATGATATCAGTGACGTCTTCTCTATAGTCTTCCTTTATCTAATTCAGATGGTACATACCGCCTGGTCCAGCTAAAATTTCTGTCTGTAGAATGTGACGCCCAGACGTCTCCTCACTATGTCAGCGCATTCTCATCCTCTATATGAAAACAAGTATTATTATAAACCTGCCAGACACTGTATCCTCTAAATATAATACTACTATACACTATACTCTTTGATTATAAACCTTCCATACACCGTACCCACTGAATATAATACTACCACACATCTGTACATTCTGAATATAATACCATCACATACTGTACCCTCTGAATATAAATCTGCCACATACTGTACCCTCTGAATATAAATCTGCCACATACTGTACCCCTGAATATAATACCAACACATACTGTACCCCTGAATATACCGCCACACACTGTACCCACTGAATATAATACTACCACACACTGTACATTCTGAATATAATACTATCACATACTGTACCCTCTGAATATAATACTACCATATACTGTACCCTCTGAATATAAATCTGCCACTTACTGTACCCCTGAATATAATACTATCACATACTGTACCCTCTGAATATAATACCAACACATACTGTACACTCTGAATATATTACTACCACCCACTGCGCCCTCTGAATATAATACTTAGAGATGAGCAAACTACAGTAAATTCAACTCGTCACAAACTTCTCGGCTCGGCAGTTGATAGCTTTTCCTGCATAAATTAGTTTAGCTTTCAGGTGCTCCCGTGGGCTGGAAAAGGTGGATATTGTCCTAGGAGACTCTTTCCTAGTAATGTATCCACCTTTTCCAGCCCACCGGAGCACCTGAAGGCTGAACTAATTTACGCAGGATAAGTCATCCACTGCTGAGCCGACAAGTTCGTGACGAATCGAATTTACTGTAAGTTCGCTCATCTCTAATAATACAACCACAAACTGCGCCCTCTGAATATAATACTACCACCCACTGTGCCCTCTGAATATAACACTACCACAAACTGCGCCCTCTGAATATAACGTTGCCATACAGTGCACCCTCTGAATATAATACCACAACCGCAGTAACACCCCTCAACATCCGTTAGCTGATGCTATTACCACGGGAGGGGGGTATTGGTGGTGTTGCTAGTGGATGATCAGGGTGCTACTACTGGGGGGGGGGGTGTTGCTGAAGGATGATGAGGGTGCTACTGGCCATCCCCCCTGGCAGTATCACCCCCATCATCCATCGGCAGGATCATCCTCCTGGCAGGAGCACCGCCATCATCCACCATCAGGATCTGCTGATGGAGGTGCTGCTGGGGGGGGGGGTAGTTGCTGGCGGATGATGAGGGTGCTACTGCCAGGGGGGGGGGGAGCATTAGGTAGGCAGCAGTTCCCCCACATTAGGTAGGTAGCAGTTTCCCCACATTAGGTAGCATCTTTTCCCCACATTTGGTACCAGTTTCCCCACATTAGGTAGGTACCAGTTACCCCACATTAGGTAGCAATCTCCCCATATTAGGTAGCACAGATTCCCCACATTAGGTAGCAGTTTCCCCACATTCGGTAGCACAGATTCCCCACATTAGCTAGCATAGACTCCCCACATTAGGTAGCATAGACTCCGCACATTAGGTATCATAGACTCCGCACATTAGGTAGCATATACTCCGCACATTAGGTAGCATAGACTCCCCACATTAGGTAGCATAGACTCCCCACATTAGGTAGCATAGACTCCCCACATTAGGTAGCATAGACTCCCCACATTAGGCCGCAGGTTCCCTTGCAGGTTCCCCACAATGCGTCAAAGTCTCCACACACACACACACACACACACACATGCACACACACAAAAAAAAAAAACACATACAACACAGAGAGACACACACACAAACACACACAGTCAGAGAGACACACACTCACAGACACACAGAGTCACACACACACACACACACACAGAGTCACACAAACACACAGTCACACACAGAGTCACACAAATACACAGTCACACACACACTCAGAGAGTCACACAAACACACACACACACACACACACAGAGTCACACACACAAACATAGATAGAGACAGACACACACACTCACCCATCCAGCGCAGCGATCCTTCTCACCGGGCGCAATGCGAGTGACGTAACTGACGTCCCCCTGCGCGGCCATGCGGTGTGACGTCAGGCCGGCGCAGACGTGGGAGTGGAGGCCGGGCACAGTACTGGTGAAGGTGAGAGGGGGGGGGGCGTGATGACGGACGGGCGCACTGAAAGGGGGGGGTTGCTAACGGACGGGCGCACCGCACACACAGCACAGGGGGGGGGGGTGCTGATGGATGGGAGGCCGGTCGGGGACATAGGGGGGTGTCAGTGTAGCTGGGGAGGGGGTGTGGGTGCTGCGGAGCATCTTGGTGTCACCCCATTAGGTTGGTGTCACCCAGTGCGGGCCGCACCCCCCGCACCCGGGTCGCAACGCCACTGTCTCCAGGTTAGGTGTGGTTCTGCAGCTCAGTTCCATTGAAGTGAATGGTGCCAAGTTGTAAAACCACACCCAAACGTGGAGCTGTTTTTGAAAAAAGTAGCAGCCTTTTTCTATTCCTGAATAACCCCTTTAGAGTGGTACAACGGTGGAAAACTTTTTTTTTTTTTAAATCAACTGGTGCCAGAAAGTTAAACAGATTTGTAAATTACTTCTATAAAAAAAATCTTAATCCTTCCAGTACTTATTAGCTGCTGAATACTACAGAGGAAATTCTTTTCTTTTTGGAACATAGAGCTCTCTGCTGACATCATGACCACAGTGCTCTCTGCTGACATCTCTTTTCATTTTATGAACTGTCCAGAGCAGCATATGTTTGCTATGAGGATTTTCTCCTACTCTGGAAAGTTCTTAAAATGGACAGAGATGTCAGCAGAGAGCACTGTGGTCATGACGCCAGCAGAGATCTCTGTGTTCCAAAAAGAAAAGAGTTTCGTCTATAGTATTTAGCAGATAAAAAGTACTGGAAGGATTAAGATTTTTTAATAGAAGTAATTTACAAATCTAAATTAAAAGGAGGAATTTGGAGTGGCTCTTTGTTCAGACCGTAACCAATAGCAACTCGGGCTACCCAACAATATCACCTATACCCAAGGTGAATAAAAATATTACTAATTTACAAGAGAGAATTGGGGCTCAGGGTAAAGGATGTGTGGACACAACTGGCTTGTTATGTTAAATATTAATATTTATTAATTTATTGTAGTAATCAATTTACTTCAATTATCAGACGTGGTAAGTACCATGACCCACAGGGCCCTTGTAAAGCCACGGCACTCCCTACAAATAATTATATAGTATGAATTAAAATAAATATATATAAAAAAAAAAATAATATAAAAATATAATACTATACATAAATATAAAATGTTAATAAAACATGATAATCCTACTGAGACCTTAGGGTTTGGACCTCTTTAAGTATTGGTAACTAAAAGCAACCAATGGAGCTATTATGTATAGCAGTATGTCCACAATCTGATAAGTCTTTTGGTGAATAGCTTAATAGGTCAGTATCCAGTTCATTAAAGCACATCAATGTCCTGCAGCGCTGTTATAGATATATATCACTTGGTAACAGAGTTGCAATAGTTGCCGGCAATTGTAACAGTTAGTAGAATTAGTGTAAGTAGTTTAGCAGTTACAGTTATGAGCGGTAGAATGATACAGTTATGCTCACCGCCCCGGGACCGATGCTTGTCAGGATGCTGTTGCTCTTTGGGGATGCTGCGATCCCTCCTGCGGTCCCTCCTGCGGCTCTTGGGGATAGTTGGGGATACTGTGATCCCTCCTGCACTCCCTCCTGTATACTTGGCTGGAACAAACACCGTTGAATCTCTCACTGCGGGAGAGGACACTGCTGGGAGACTCTGCCGTCTCCTATGATAGAAGTGCCGTGGCTGGCGGTGGGCTCCGGGTATTGTAGCTCCAGCGCTTCTGCTCAGAGTAGCGACTGCGTCCTCGTGGCTTCAAGGAGCGCGTACGTGACTGGCAACTGACCAGATAGGACACCGATTGTTGTGGGGCTCACAGAGGGCTTGTGTGAATGGTCTCAATGGTCATATTGGGGGGCTGGACGCGTTTCAAGACTATACTCAGTCTTTTCCTCAGCAGCAGTATAAATTATATACAGCATCCTGACAAGCATCGGTCCCGGTGCGGTGAGCATAACTGTATCATTCTACCGCTCATAACTGTAACTGCTAAACTACTTACACTAATTCTACTAACTGTTACAATTGCCGGCAACTATTGCAACTCTGTTACCAAGTGATATATATCTATAACAGCGCTGCAGGACATTGATGTGCTTTAATGAACTGGATACTGACCTATTAAGCTATTCACCAAAAGACTTATCAGATTGTGGACATACTGCTATACATAATAGCTCCATTGGTTGCTGTCACGATGCCGGCTGGCAGGTAGTGGATCCTCTGTGCCAGAGAGGGATTGGCGTGGACCGTGCTAGTGGATCGGTTCTAAGTCACTACTGGTTTTCACCAGAGCCCGCCGCAAAGCGGGATGGTCTTGCTGCGGCGGTAGTGACCAGGTCGTATCCACTAGCAACGGCTCAACCTCTCTGGCTGCTGAAGATAGGCGCGGTACAAGGGAGTAGACAGAAGCAAGGTCGGACGTAGCAGAAGGTCGGGGCAGGCAGCAAGGATCGTAGTCAGGGGCAACGGCAGGAGGTCTGGAACACAGGCTAGGAACACACAAGGAAACGCTTTCACTGGCACGATGGCAACAAGATCCGGCAAGGAAGTGCAGGGGAAGTGAGGTGATATAGGGAAGTGCACAGGTGATAACACTAATTGGAACCACTGCGCCAATCAGCGGCGCAGTGGCCCTTTAAATCGCAAAGACCCGGCGCGCGCGCGCCCTAGGGAGCGGGGCCGCGCGCGCCGGGACAGGACTGACGGAGAGCGAGTCAGGTACGGGAGCCGGGGTGCGCATCGCGAGCGGGCGCTACCCGCATCGCGAATCGCATCCCGGCTGGAGGCGGTATCGCAGCGCCCCGGGTCAGTGGATCTGACCGGAGCGCTGCAGTGAGGAGAGTGTAGCGAGCGCTCCGGGGAGGAGCGGGGACCCGGAGCGCTCGGCGTAACAGTACCCCCCCCCTTGGGTCTCCCCCTCTTCTTAGAGCCTGAGAACCTGAGGAGCAGACTTTTGTCTAGGATATTGTCCTCAGGTTCCCAGGATCTCTCTTCTGGACCACAACCCTCCCAATCCACTAAAAAAAAGGTTTTCCCTCTGACCTTTTTGGATGCCAGAATCTCTTTGACGGAGAAGATGTCCGAGGAGCCGGAAACAGGAGTGGGAGGAACAGATTTGGGAGAGAAACGGTTAATGATAAGTGGTTTAAGAAGAGAAACGTGAAAGGCATTAGGAATACGAAGAGAAGGAGGAAGAAGAAGTTTGTAAGAGACAGGATTAATCTGGCACAAAATTTTGAAAGGACCAAGATAGCGTGGTCCCAACTTATAGCTAGGGACACGGAAGCGGACATATTTAGCGGAGAGCCATACCTTGTCTCCAGGGGAAAAAATGGGAGGAGCTCTTCTTTTCTTATCCGCGAACTTCTTCATGCGTGAAGAAGCCTGTAAGAGAGAATTTTGGGTCTCTCTCCATATGATGGAAAGATCACGAGAAATTTCATCCACAGCGGGCAGACCAGAGGGCAAGGGGGTAGGGAGGGGGGGAAGAGGGTGACGGCCGTACACCACGAAAAATGGGGATTTGGAGGAAGATTCAGAGACTCTGAAGTTATACGAGAATTCGGCCCATGGTAGAAGATCTGCCCAGTCATCCTGGCGGGAGGAAACAAAATGTCGTAAATAATCACCCAAGACCTGGTTAATTCTTTCTACTTGTCCATTGGATTGAGGATGATATGCAGAAGAAAAATTTAATTTAATCTTGAGTTGTTTACAGAGAGCCCTCCAGAATTTAGACACGAATTGGACGCCTCTATCCGAGACGATCTGCGTGGGCAACCCGTGAAGACGAAAAATGTGTACAAAAAATTGTTTAGCCAACTGAGGCGCTGAAGGAAGACCAGGAAGAGGGATGAAATGTGCCATTTTGGAGAATCGATCAACGACCACCCAAATAACAGTGTTGCCATGGGATGGGGGTAAGTCAGTAATAAAATCCATACCAATCAGAGACCAAGGCTGTTCGGGGACAGGCAGAGGATGAAGAAAACCAGCGGGCTTCTGGCGAGGAGTCTTATCCCGGGCACAGATAGTGCAGGCTCGCACAAAGTCCACAACATCCGTCTCCAGAGTCGGCCACCAATAGAAGCGAGAGATGAGTTGCACAGATTTTTTGATGCCCGCATGACCTGCGAGATGGGAAGAGTGACCCCATTTGAGGATTCCGAGGCGTTGGCGTGGAGAAACAAAGGTCTTTCCTGGAGGAGTTTGCCTGATGGAGGCTGGAGAAGTGGAAATCAGGCAGTCAGGAGGAATGATGTGTTGCGGAGAGAGTTCAACTTCAGAAGCATCCGAGGAACGAGAGAGAGCATCGGCCCTAATGTTCTTATCGGCAGGCCGAAAGTGAATTTCAAAATTAAATCGGGCAAAGAACAGAGACCACCTGGCCTGGCGAGGATTCAGCCGTTGGGCAGACTGGACGGCAGAGAGTTTGTCTGGATCCATTTGTAGTCCCTGGCCAGAGACCAAGTATCCTAGGAAAGGAAGAGATTGGCATTCAAACAGACATTTCTCTATTTTGGCATAGAGTTGATTGTCACGAAGTCTCTGAAGAACCATACGGACATGCTGGCGGTGTTCTTCTAGATTGGCAGAAAAAATCAGGATATCGTCCAGATATACAACAACACAGGAGTATAAGAGATCACGAAAAATTTCATTAACAAAGTCTTGGAAGACGGCAGGGGCGTTGCACAGGCCAAAGGGCATGACCAGATACTCAAAGTGTCCATCTCTGGTGTTAAATGCCGTTTTCCATTCATCCCCCTCTCTGATGCGGATGAGATTATAAGCACCTCTTAAGTCCAGTTTGGTAAAGATGTGGGCACCTTGGAGGCGATCAAAGAGTTCAGAGATGAGGGGTAGGGGGTAGCGGTTCTTAACCGTGATTTTATTAAGACCGCGGTAGTCAATGCAAGGACGTAGAGAGCCATCTTTTTTGGACACAAAGAAAAATCCGGCTCCGGCAGGAGAGGAAGATTTACGGATAAAGCCCTTTTTTAAATTTTCCTGGACGTATTCAGACATGGCAAGAGTCTCTGGGGCGGACAGAGGATAAATTCTGCCCCGGGGTGGAGTAGTGCCCGGGAGGAGGTCGATAGGACAATCATAAGGCCTGTGAGGAGGTAGAGTCTCAGCTTGTTTTTTGCAAAAAACATCCGCAAAGTCCATATAGGCCTTAGGGAGACCGGTTACAGGAGGAGCCACAGAGTCACGGCAAGGGTTACTGGGAACCGGTTTTAGGCAGTCCTTGGAACAAGAGGGCCCCCAACTCTTGATCTCCCCAGTGGACCAATCCAGGGTTGGGGAATGAAGTTGAAGCCAGGGAAGTCCAAGGAGAATTTCAGAAGTGCAATTGGGGAGGACCAAAAGTTCAATCCTCTCGTGATGAGGTCCGATGCACATTAGAAGGGGCTCCGTGCGAAAACGTATGGTACAGTCCAATCTTTCATTGTTTACACAATTGATGTAGAGGGGTCTGGCGAGACTGGTCACCGGGATGTTGAACCTGTTGACGAGAGAGGCCAAAATAAAATTTCCTGCAGATCCGGAGTCCAAGAAGGCCACAGCAGAGAAGGAGAAGGCAGAGGCAGACATCCGCACAGGCACAGTAAGACGTGGAGAAGCAGAGTAGACATCAAGGACTGTCTCACCTTTGTGCGGAGTCAGCGTACGTCTTTCCAGGCGGGGAGGACGGATAGGACAATCCTTCAGGAAGTGTTCGGTACTAGCACAGTACAGGCAGAGATTCTCCATGCGGCGTCGTGTCCTCTCTTGAGGTGTCAGGCGAGACCGGTCGACCTGCATAGCCTCCACGGCGGGAGGCACAGGAACAGATTGCAGGGGACCAGAGGAGAGAGGAGCCGGGGAGAAGAAACGCCTCGTGCGAACAGAGTCCATATCCTGGCGGAGCTCCTGACGCCTTTCGGAAAAACGCATGTCAATGCGAGTGGCTAGGTGAATGAGTTCATGTAGATTAGCAGGGATTTCTCGTGCGGCCAGAACATCTTTAATGTTGCTGGATAGGCCTTTTTTAAAGGTCGCGCAGAGGGCCTCATTATTCCAGGATAATTCTGAAGCAAGAGTACGGAATTGTACGGCATACTCGCCAACGGAAGAATTACCCTGGACCAGGTTCAACAGGGCAGTCTCAGCAGAAGAGGCTCGGGCAGGTTCCTCAAAGACACTTCGAATTTCCGAGAAGAAGGAGTGTACAGAGGCAGTGACGGGGTCATTGCGGTCCCAGAGCGGTGTGGCCCAAGACAGGGCTTTTCCAGACAGAAGGCTGACTACGAAAGCCACCTTAGACCTTTCAGTGGGAAACTGGTCCGACATCATCTCCAAGTGCAGGGAACATTGGGAAAGAAAGCCACGGCAAAACTTAGAGTCCCCATCAAATTTATCCGGCAAGGATAGTCGTAGACCAGAAGCGGCCACTCGCTGCGGAGGAGGTGCAGGAGCTGGCGGAGGAGATGATTGCTGAAGCTGTGGTAGTAACTGCTGTAGCATAACGGTCAGTTGAGACAGCTGTTGGCCTTGTTGCGCTATCTGTTGCGACTGCTGGGCGACCACCGTGGTGAGGTCAGCGACAACTGGCAGAGGAACTTCAGCGGGATCCAGGGCCGGATCTACTGTCACGATGCCGGCTGGCAGGTAGTGGATCCTCTGTGCCAGAGAGGGATTGGCGTGGACCGTGCTAGTGGATCGGTTCTAAGTCACTACTGGTTTTCACCAGAGCCCGCCGCAAAGCGGGATGGTCTTGCTGCGGCGGTAGTGACCAGGTCGTATCCACTAGCAACGGCTCAACCTCTCTGGCTGCTGAAGATAGGCGCGGTACAAGGGAGTAGACAGAAGCAAGGTCGGACGTAGCAGAAGGTCGGGGCAGGCAGCAAGGATCGTAGTCAGGGGCAACGGCAGGAGGTCTGGAACACAGGCTAGGAACACACAAGGAAACGCTTTCACTGGCACGATGGCAACAAGATCCGGCAAGGAAGTGCAGGGGAAGTGAGGTGATATAGGGAAGTGCACAGGTGATAACACTAATTGGAACCACTGCGCCAATCAGCGGCGCAGTGGCCCTTTAAATCGCAAAGACCCGGCGCGCGCGCGCCCTAGGGAGCGGGGCCGCGCGCGCCGGGACAGGACTGACGGAGAGCGAGTCAGGTACGGGAGCCGGGGTGCGCATCGCGAGCGGGCGCTACCCGCATCGCGAATCGCATCCCGGCTGGAGGCGGTATCGCAGCGCCCCGGGTCAGTGGATCTGACCGGAGCGCTGCAGTGAGGAGAGTGTAGCGAGCGCTCCGGGGAGGAGCGGGGACCCGGAGCGCTCGGCGTAACAGTTGCTATTAGTTACCAATACTTAAAGAGGTCCAAACCCTAAAGAGGACTATCTGTTTAATTTTTAAACTCTTG
This sequence comes from Hyla sarda, assembly GCF_029499605.1. NCBI lineage: Eukaryota > Metazoa > Chordata > Amphibia > Anura > Hylidae > Hyla > Hyla sarda. The sequence continues at coordinate 186,066,190 of NC_079196.1, read as the reverse complement.
ATTGGTCTCAGTAGGATTATCATGTTTTATTAACATTTTACATTTATGTATAGTATTATATTATAATTTTTTTATATATTTATTTTAATTCATACTATATAATTATTTGTAGGGAGTGCCGTGGCTTTACAAGGGCCCTGTGGGTCATGGTACTTACCATGTCTCATAATTGAAGTAAATTGATTACTATAATAAATTAATAAATATTAATATTTAACATAACAAGCCAGTTGTGTCCACACATCCTTTACCCTGAGCCCCAATTCTCTCTTGTAAATTAATTTACAAATCTGTTTAACTTTCTGGCACCAGTTGATTACATTTTTTTTTCCCACTGAAGTACCCATTTAAATCTGGCAGGTCCAATTGTGTTGGTTTAATGCTGAACAGCAGAGAGCTCTGTGTTCCAAAAAGAAAATAATTTCCTCTGTAGTATTCAGCAGCTAATAAGTACTGGAAGGATTAAGATTTTTTAATAGAAGTAATAGAACAGATCCTCCAAAAGGTGAATGCTCTTTGTAACTGCTCTCTGGCCAAGATATAAGGGAGCTGAAAGGAGGATCCTACCTGTATTCAAATAGAAAATAAACCTATTTGATTCATAGGCAGTGAACAGATTGTGAAATTGTAAGAAACTGATATGTAAATTAGTGTGCTTAAGATGGTCACAGACAGTCTTTGTAAAAATGAAGCCATTTCATGTGTGTCCTTATTTTTCTATTTCACATTGAATGCCTGTAATTTGATTTTTATTGTCAGATCACTGCTGGCGATGACAGATCACAGTCTGCTGCCGATGACAATCTATTGTCTGCTGACAGGTCAGAACAGCAATAAAAGTAGAAATTTCATGCACACGTGGTCTAGGAGCGCTGCTGCAGATAATAGTGGTGATCTTGATAATAGCACAGGGGGGTTTTGATCATTTCTTTGGCGAGTATAATTAGGGAAAATCTCCTTATATGATACCAAGCTTCCAGCATTCAGGAACCCCCCTGATAGTGAGACATATAGTATGCTGCTGAAAAAAAATAAAGGGAACACTAAGATAACACATCCTAGATCTGACTGAATGAACTAATCGTATGAAATACTTTCGTCTTTACATAGTAGAATGTGCTGACAACAAAATCACACAAAAATTATCAATGGAAATCAAATGTATCAACCCATGGAGGTCTGGATATGGGTCACACTCAAAATCAAAGTGGAAAACCCCACTACAGGCTGATCCAACTTTATGTAATGTCCTTAAAACAAGTCAAAATGAGGTTTAGTAGTGTGTGTGGCCTCCACGTGCCGGTATGACCTCCCTACAACGCCTGGGCATGCTCCTAATGAGGTGGTGGATGGTCTCCTGAGAGATGTCCTCCCAGACCTGGACTAAAGCATCCGCCAACTCCTTGACAGTCTGTGGTGCAACGTGGTGGATGGAGCGAGACATGACGTCCCAGATGTGCTCAATCGGATTCAGGTCTGGGGAACAGGCGGGCCAGTCCATAGCATCAATGCCTTCCTCTTGCAGGAACTGCTGACACACTCCAGCCACATGAGGTCTAGCATTGTCTTGCATTAGGAGGAACCCAGGGCAAACTGCACCAGCATATGGTCTCCCAAGGGGTCTGAGGATCTCATCTCGGTACCTAATGGCAGTCAGGCTACCTCTGGCAAGCACATGGAGGGCTGTGCGGCCCCCAAAAGAAATGCCACCCCACACCATTACTGACCTACCACCAAACCGGTCATGCTGGAGGATGTTGCAGGCAGCAGAACGTTCTCCATGGCGTCTCCAGACTCTGTCACGTCTGTCACATGTGCTCAGTGAGAACCTGCTTTCATCTGTGAAGAGCACAGGGCGCCAGTGGCAAATTTGCCAATCTTGGTGTTCTCTTGAAAATGCCAAACATCCTGGATGGTGTTGGGCTGTAAGCACAACCCTCACCTGTGGACGTCGGGCCCTCATACCACCCTCATGGAGTCTGTTTCTGACCGTTTGAGTGGACACATTTGCAGCCTGCTGGAGGTCATTTTGCAGGGCTCTGGCAGTGCTCCTCCTGCTCCTCCTTGCACAAAGGCGGAGGTAGCGGTCCTGCTGCTGGGTTGTTGCCCTCCTACGGCCTCCTCCATGTCTCCTGATGTACTGGCGTGTCTCCTGGTAGCGCCTCCATGCTCTGGACACTACACTGAAAGACACAGCAAACCTTCTTGCCACAGCTCGTATTGATGTGCCATCCTGTATGATCTGCACTACCTGAGTCACTTGTTTGGGTTGTAGACTCTGTCTCATGCTACCACTAGAGTGAAAGCACTGCCAGCATTCAAAAGTGACCAAAATATCAGCCAGGAAGCATAGGAACTGAGAAGTGGTCCGTGGTCACCACCTGCAGAACCACTCCTTTATTTGTGGTGTCTTGCTAATTGCATATCATTTCCACCTGTTGTCTGTTCCATTTGCACAACAACATGTGAAATTGATTGTCAATCAGTGTTGCTTCCTGAGTGGACAGTGTGATTTCACAGAAGTGTGATTGACTTGGAGTTACATTGTGTTGTTTACATGTTCCCTTTATTTTTTGAGCAGTGTATATAGATATATAGAGATATAACACGTACTATATACAGAGGTATAAAATCTATGCAGTCCATTTTATATTGGATTGCCTAAAGTGGTTTATTTTGGTAGCATACTACTCATGTCCGCATATGACAACAGTATTTTAGCTACAGGTGTCTATGTAATGTTGCAAACAATTAGACCTGATCTTTTAGCTGAATTAACAAAAATCAAAACTTGGACCCTTTGTGATTTCTCTGGTATAACGTTTGTCTGGTGATATTTAGGTTTTCTGGTCTTCAGAAGAGCATGGTAGTTTAGAGGAACATAGGCAGATCCAACCACCGGAGCCTACATCCTCAGTACATGTATCAGTTGATGGTTATGCAGCTTAGTCCCATTTAAGAGAATGAATCTGAGCGACAACTGGAGAAATAGCATCTGGGCAGAAACTTTATGATCTTGTAAGGGAATCCTCCATTACACGCCAGCTGTGGGCCTTCTTGCCAAGCACAGTCTGGGCTTGTCTCACCTGGAATCCTCAACTCAGAAGATTGATCACTCGGCACAAGAATTTCTCCAACAGGTGAGCCAGCAACTCAGGTGCAGGGGTTTGTGGATTCGGAAGTGTAACCAATTGCGGCACACCGGCAGCAGGAGGGGCAGCAGTTTGTCTTTTTCTCATTACAGCAACCTTCTACATCAGACCTGGGCTTGAAACCAGAATTAACAGGGCGACTCTCCCTGGAAGAGGGCATAATCCACAGGACCTTCTCCAGCTAGAGATCAAATTGCCAGGTAAAGTAATGTCTTGAGAGGATCCCTCCCAGTGTCTTGATGATCATTGATAGCAGGGGTCAAGTCCTGGAGAAAAGAAGTGTAGGAACTCACCCATGATTTCCACTCAAGGGCTGGTCCTGCTAATGGGAACGATGTTCCTGCTGTGGAAAAAGTGCAGGAACTCAGTTTCCAGGCGTTCCTGCAGGACTTGAGCCCTGATTGCTGCAGGAAAAGGAACAGCAATTCACACTAAACAGGCTTATTTTCTGGAAACTTTTAGTAAGTTCTAGACACTTTACTAGACATTTACACTTACAATTGAAGTGACAGTAATTAAAAAGTCCACACGTCAATAAACATAACCAAACAAGTGTTATACTAGAGCAATGGCTACCCCCACACTATTCACACTGCTACAGCGGAGGCATCAAGTGCAATTCATCTAATATGTCATCACTTGGACCCTCTAAAAACTTAAACTACGGTAGTTTAGCTATATTACACACAACACTAACACTATCATTGGCAGCCCGCCAATGTAGATAAACTTAAAGGGGTCTGCCCCTGAACAACTTATCCTCTATCCAATGGAAGGCCCCAACACATCGATCATCAACATACAGACCACGTATTTTAGTGACGGTCTCATGCACTAGCTACAAGCAATGAATCCCCCAAAAGCAGCCACATTGTCTAGCAGATCATCCACGTTATTTAAAAAAAAGATAAGCGGCTACTGTATTTCACAAGCACAGCTTTTCTATTTCAGAAACCATAGAATCAGTAAGCCAACTAACCCTTCTGGGTTGTATTTACCTGACACTAGGTTGTCTGTCAATGCTGCTGTAATGTCCCAGTACAGGACATGGTTCTGTACTACCCTACGGCCCTGTCAGGTTGAGTCCCTTAGTGATCTGGGGGCTCTCCTGCAGTGTCTCCCCTGCTGTTCCTGTAATGTAATTTATTATAAAGGGATTGTAGTCAGTGTCCTAATGTATAGTTAGTATAAAGGACCTGTGAGATGCTGTGAGATGTTGTCTAAAGGACCGGTGAAATGTCACATTATGTCTATGTTGTCACATGTTACCCAGAGGGCACCAGTTTACCACATGACCAATAGGCTTTGGCTCAGCCCCCCTCTACATAAGGGGGCGGCCATTACAATTCTCTCTCTTATGCTCCCTGCTGAGTAACAGCAAACCCCAGAGATCTCAGTGCTAGTGTCCAGCACCTGGAAGGCCTCAAATCTACAGTCATTGCAGAAAGTCAAAAGTCTATGTCTGCTGTCATTACCCATAGTCAAGTCCAGTCTAAAGTCAAGCCTCAAGATAATTATCTAAAGTCTATTATTGGTCTAATTGGTCCCAACAAGCTGCGAGGTCCTTCTGTGTTCCTGGCCACCTCTCTGGGAATCTGGCCTAGCTGTGAAGGTAATACCATCTATTTAAACTCAGTAAAGCCTCCATTAAACCATAACTTGGTTGTGCACTCTCCTTTCACTACCTAGCCATTGGAATAGCGGAGATTCCATTTGTGTGGTTCCGGTACCCGAAAACCACTCTGGCGTCACGAACATTAGGGGTTAACAACACCTTGCCCCAGGGGTTAATACCATTTTGCCCCTCTACCTACACCGCTACACCCTGTGGTCCTGCCATACACCGTGGGTCACCACACTGCTGACTATAACTTCATAGATTTGGCCAATAGTGGATATTAGCTTCGTAGAGCCAAGTAAATAACGACAAACGTTAGTCAGAGACAGTGACACCAAAGTAAAGTTTAAACAGGGCTCTTCCTGTTTTTGTTTTCCAGCATAACAAAAATTCAAGCACTAGTCTAATCAGTGACTTACTAACAGCTACTCAATAAATAGCCATCAAAATCTGCTACTCGTTCAAGTTAAGTGTCTGCTTTAAGGCTGCAGACCTTAGGACTCCAACTCCCATCAGAGGTGAGGTTCTTCTTAGCCTCAGCCTGCAGACTGAGTAACACTTTGTTTTAAAGCCCAGTCACCAGCTGCTTTCAGCACCTGTGCCATGCTGAAAACCTGGACTGCCCAAGAAGGGAATGAGAGACCCCACTACCTACCTGCCTTTAATTCCATAAAAATTAAGGCCTCTAAACTGATTTTACCAAAGGCTCCTTAGTATATATGGTCTTCTAGGAATTTCCCACTCACCTAAATTTCACATATTTAACCCAGCTTTTCCTGGATAAGATATGTGCTTTCTGAAACTGTGAAGATACATATGACAGGTACCTTGGGAAAATACAGAACTCTCTGACCACTATTCCTGGCACTGTCTCACACCAGCTAAGGTATGAGGTACATTTCGCTCAATGCAAGGTGGCGGATCAAACCAAAGGCATTGTAGATTGTTTCTATTAAAAAAAAACATTCGCTTCCTGCATGAAAGTAGACTACCTTGATGTAAACACTGATGAGGTCATGTGCAACTGGACTCTTACTAAAGCAAGAAGATATTCTGATCTTTACAAGTTTGATTTAGAAGCTGTCAACTTGTTGGGCCCTTTTCCAGCCACCTGTTTGAAGCCAATGTGCCAAGCAGAAGATCAGATCTCCCTTCTACAGTCTTCAAACACTTCTTGCTATTATAAACAAATAGAAGTGAAGCGGACTGCAACTCACTGTAATCCACGGCTTCTTTATTGGCTTGGACGGGTGCAATGGCAAACAGGTACAGACAATCAGAGCAACGTTTCGCGTTACATGCTTCTACCGGCTCACGGGCGAGCCGGAAGAAACGTTGTTCTGATTGTCTGTACCTGTGTCACGATTCGGCTGGCAGGAGGTGGATCCTCTGTGCCAGAGAGGGATTGGCGTGGACCGTGCTAGTGGACCGGTTCTAAGTTACTACTGGTATTCACCAGAGCCCGCCGCAAAGCGGGATGGTCTTGCAGCGGCGGTAGTAACCAGGTCGTATCCACTAGCAACGGCTCAACCTCTCTGACTGCTGAAGATAGGCGCGGTACAAGGGAGTAGACAAGAGCAAGGTCGGACGTAGCAGAAGGTCGGGGCAGGCAGCAAGGATCGTAGTCAGGGGCAACGGCAGGAGGTCTGGAACACAGGGTAGGAACACACTAATTAGACCAACTGCGCCAATCAGTGGCGCAGTGGCCCTTTAAATCGCAGAGACCCGGCGCGCGCGCGCCCTAGGGAGCGGGGCCGCGCGCGCCGGGACAGGACCGACGGAGAGCGAGTCAGGTACGGGAGCCGGGATGCGCATCGCGAGCGGGCGCCACCCGCATCGCGAATCGCATCCCGGCTGGGGGCGGTATCGCAGCGCACCCGGTCAGTAGATCTGACCGGGGCGCTGCAGTAGCGAGGGTGTTGCGAGCGCTCCGGGGAGGAGCGGGGACCCGGAGCGCTCGGCGTAACAGTACCCCCCCCCTTGGGTCTCCCCCTCTTCTTGGAGCCTGAGAACCTGAGGACCAGACTTTTGTCTAGGATGTTGTCCTCAGGTTCCCAGGATCTCTCTTCAGGACCACAGCCCTCCCAATCAACCAAAAAATTTTTTTTCCCTCTGACCGTCTTGGAGGCCAGTATCTCCTTCACGGAGAAGATGTCAGAAGAACCGGAAACAGGAGTGGGAGAAACAAGTTTGGGAGAGAAACGGTTGATGATGAGTGGTTTAAGGAGAGAGACATGAAAGGCATTGGGAATACGAAGAGAAGGAGGAAGAAGAAGTTTGTAAGAGACAGGATTAATTTGGCACAAGACTTTGAAAGGACCCAGATAGCGTGGTCCCAGTTTGTAACTGGGGACACGAAAGCGGACATATTTAGCGGAGAGCCATACCTTGTCTCCGGGAGCAAAAATGGGGGGAGCTCTTCTTTTCTTATCGGCAAACTTTTTCATGCGAGATGAAGCCTGTAAAAGAGAATTTTGGGTCTCTTTCCATATGGTGGAAAGATCACGAGTCACTTCATCCACAGCGGGCAAACCAGAGGGCAAGGGAATAGGGAGGGGGGGAAGAGGGTGACGGCCGTACACCACGAAAAATGGGGATTTAGCAGAAGATTCAGAGACTCTGAAGTTGTACGAGAATTCGGCCCAAGGTAGAAGATCTGCCCAGTCATCCTGGCGGGAGGAAACAAAATGCCGTAAATAGTCACCCAGGACCTGGTTAATTCTTTCTACTTGCCCATTGGATTGAGGATGATAAGCAGAAGAGAAGTTTAATTTAATCTTGAGTTGTTTACAGAGAGCCCTCCAGAATTTTGACACGAATTGGACACCTCTATCCGAGACGATCTGCGTGGGCAAACCGTGAAGACGAAAAATGTGTACAAAAAATTGTTTTGCCAACTGAGGCGCTGAAGGAAGACCAGGAAGAGGAATAAAATGTGCCATCTTGGAAAATCGATCAACGACCACCCAAACAACAGTGTTCCCACGGGATGGGGGTAGGTCTGTAATAAAGTCCATACCAATCAGAGACCAAGGCTGTTCGGGGACAGGCAGAGGGTGAAGGAGACCAGCAGGCTTCTGGCGAGGAGTCTTATCCCGGGCACAGACAGTACAGGCCCGCACAAAATCAACAACATCCGTCTCCAGAGTCGGCCACCAATAGAAACGAGAGATGAGTTGCAAGGACTTTTTGATGCCCGCATGGCCTGCGAGGTGGGAGGAGTGACCCCATTTGAGAATCCCGAGACGTTGGCGTGGAGAAACGAAGGTCTTCCCTGGAGGAGTTTGCCTGATGGAGGATGGAGAAGTGGAGATCAGACAGTCAGGAGGAATGATGTGTTGCGGAGAGACCTCTACTTCCGAGGCATTCGAGGAACGAGAGAGAGCATCGGCCCTAATGTTCTTGTCGGCAGGGCGAAAATGAATTTCAAAGTTAAAACGGGCAAAGAACAACGACCACCTGGCCTGGCGAGGATTCAGCCGTTGGGCAGACTGGAGATAGGAGAGATTCTTGTGATCGGTGTAAATGATAACTGGAAATTTTGATCCCTCCAGCAGATGCCTCCATTCCTCAAGTGCCAATTTAATGGCCAGTAGTTCTCGATCCCCGATGGAGTAGTTCCTCTCCACCGGAGAGAAGGTCCTAGAAAAAAAACCACAAGTAACAGCATGCCCGGAAGAATTTTTTTGTAGAAGGACCGCTCCAGCTCCCACTGAGGAGGCATCAACTTCCAATAGGAAGGGTTTAGATGGGTCAGGTCTGGAGAGCACGGGAGCAGAAGAAAAGGCAGACTTGAGCCGTTTAAATGCGTCTTCCGCTTGGGGAGACCAGGACTTAGGATTGGCATTCTTCTTGGTTAAAGCCACGATAGGAGCCACAATAGTGGAAAAATGTGGAATAAATTGTCTGTAATAATTGGCGAACCCCAAAAAACGTTGGATAGCACGGAGTCCGGAGGGGCGTGGACAATCTAAGACGGCAGAGAGTTTATCTGGGTCCATTTGTAGTCCCTGGCCAGAGACCAAGTATCCTAGGAAAGGAAGAGATTGACATTCAAACAGACATTTCTCCATTTTGGCATAGAGTTGATTGTCTCGAAGTCTCTGAAGAACCATGCGGACATGCTGGCGATGTTCTTCTAAGTTGGCAGAAAAAATCAGAATATCGTCCAGATACACAACAACACAGGAATAAAGAGATCACGAAAAATTTCATTAACAAAGTCTTGGAAGACGGCAGGGGCGTTGCACAGGCCAAAGGGCATGACCAGATACTCAAAGTGTCCATCTCTGGTGTTAAATGCAGTTTTCCATTCGTCCCCCTCCCTGATGCGGATGAGATTATATGCACCTCTTAAGTCCAGTTTGGTAAAGATGTGGGCACCTTGAAGGCGATCAAAGAGTTCAGAGATAAGAGGTAGGGGGTAGCGGTTCTTTACCGTGATTTTATTAAGTCCGCGGTAATCAATGCAAGGACGTAGGGAGCCATCTTTTTTGGACACAAAGAAAAATCCAGCTCCGGCAGGAGAGGAGGATTTGCGGATAAACCCCTTTTTTAAATTTTCCTGGATGTATTCAGACATAGCAAGAGTCTCTGGGGCGGACAGAGGATAAATTCTGCCCCGGGGTGGAGTAGTGCCCGGGAGGAGGTCAATAGGACAGTCATAAGGCCTGTGAGGAGGTAAAGTCTCAGCTTGCTTTTTGCAAAATACGTCAGCATAGTCCATATAAGCCTTAGGAAGACCGGTTACAGGGGGAACCACAGGGTCACGGCAGGGAGTACTGGGAACCGGTTTAAGACAGTCCTTGAAACAAGAAGTACCCCAGCTCTTGATCTCTCCTGTGGACCAATCAAGGGTTGGGGAATGGCGTTGAAGCCACGGCAGTCCAAGGAGAATTTCGGAAGTGCAATTGGAGAGGACCAAAAACTAAATTTTTTCGTGATGAGGTCCGATGCACATTAGGAGGGGCTCCATGCGGTAACGCACAGTACAGTCCAATCTTTCATTGTTAACACAATTGATGTAGAGGGGTCTGGCGAGACTGGTCACCGGGATGTTGAACCTGTTGATGAGAGAGGCCAAAATAAAATTTCCTGCAGATCCGGAATCCAAGAAGGCCATAGTAGAGAAGGAGAAGGTAGAGGCAGATATCCGCACAGGCACAGTAAGGCGTGGAGAAGCAGAGTTGACATCAAGAACTGTCCAACCTTTGTGCGGAGTCAGCGTACGTCTTTCCAGGCGGGGAGGACGAATAGGACAATCCTTCCGGAAGTGTTCGGTACCGGCACAGTACAGGCAAAGATTCTCCATGCAGCGTCGTGTCCTCTCTTGAGGTGTCAAGCGAGACCGGTCAACTTGCATAGCCTCCACGGCGGGAGGCACAGGAACGGATTGCAGAGGACCAGAGGAGAGAGGAGCCAGGGAGAAAAAACGCCTCGTGCGAACAAAGTCCATATCCTGGCGGAGCTCCTGACGCCTTTCGGAAAAACGCATGTCAATGCGAGTGGCTAGATGAATGAGTTCATGCAGGTTAGCAGGAATTTCTCGTGCGGCCAGAACATCTTTAATGTTGCTGGATAGGCCTTTTTTAAAGGTCGCGCAGAGGGCCTCATTATTCCAGGATAATTCGGAAGCAAGAGTACGGAATTGGATGGCGTACTCGCCAACGGAAGAATTACCCTGGACCAGGTTCAGCAGGGCAGTCTCAGCAGAAGAGGCTCGGGCAGGTTCCTCAAAGACACTTCGAATTTCCGAGAAGAAGGAGTGTATAGAGGCAGTGACGGGGTCATTGCGGTCCCAGAGCGGTGTGGCCCATGACAGAGCTTTCCCAGACAGAAGGCTGACTATGAAAGCCACCTTAGACCTTTCAGTAGGAAACTGGTCCGACATCATCTCCAAGTGCAGGGAACATTGTGAAAGAAAGCCACGGCAAAACTTAGAGTCCCCATCAAATTTATCCGGCACGGAAGCGGCCACTCGCTGCGGAGGAGGTGCAGGAGCTGGCGGAGGAGATGATTGCTGAAGCTGTGGTAGTAGCTGCTGTAGCATCACGGTCAGTTGAGACAGCTGGTGGCCTTGTTGCGCTATCTGTTGCGACTGCTGGGCGACCACCGTGGTGAGGTCGGCGACAACTGGCAGTGGAACTTCAGCGAGATCCATGGCCGGATCTACTGTCACGATTCGGCTGGCAGGAGGTGGATCCTCTGTGCCAGAGAGGGATTGGCGTGGACCGTGCTAGTGGACCGGTTCTAAGTTACTACTGGTATTCACCAGAGCCCGCCGCAAAGCGGGATGGTCTTGCAGCGGCGGTAGTAACCAGGTCGTATCCACTAGCAACGGCTCAACCTCTCTGACTGCTGAAGATAGGCGCGGTACAAGGGAGTAGACAAGAGCAAGGTCGGACGTAGCAGAAGGTCGGGGCAGGCAGCAAGGATCGTAGTCAGGGGCAACGGCAGGAGGTCTGGAACACAGGCTAGGAACACACTAATTAGACCAACTGCGCCAATCAGTGGCGCAGTGGCCCTTTAAATCGCAGAGACCCGGCGCGCGCGCGCCCTAGGGAGCGGGGCCGCGCGCGCCGGGACAGGACCGACGGAGAGCGTGTCAGGTACGGGAGCCGGGGTGCGCATCGCGAGCGGGCGCCACCCGCATCGCGAATCGCATCCCGGCTGGGGGCGGTATCGCAGCGCACCCGGTCAGTAGATCTGACCGGGGCGCTGCAGTAGCGAGGGTGTTGCGAGCGCTCCGGGGAGGAGCGGGGACCCGGAGCGCTCGGCGTAACAACCTGTTTGCCATTGCACCCGTCCAAGCCAATAAAGAAGCCGTGGATTACAGTGAGTTGCAGTCCGCTTCACTTCTATTTGTTTATATATTAGCTGTTTTCTTACTACGGGACTGAGCACCGATCTACGGACTGCGGGGAAGTTGTTGTAGCAGTGCATCAGGGGGAATTGTAGCTTATCGGTAGTGCCAGCTGTACCCCTTCAGTACACTTCTTGCTATTAGCCATGTCTTATTAGTGACCCTTTGTGCTTCATGTAGTGGCTGGACATGCACAGACTGGAGTAAATCATGTCATGATCCTCCTTCATGACAAGTTTTCACACACTGGATTTATCGGACTATGATCTGTATAGGGCGGTTCAAGCAGAGAGCAGGAAATAGTGGAGGCAAGGTTAAATCTAATTGTTTTCTACAATGGGTGGAGGATTTAACGCTTGGGAACCCCTCTATTAGAGTGCCCCTAGGATTGAAGTGTAATCTCTAATAACTACCCTGACATACCAACGGACTTTGATGTACTATATATCTGTGCCAGATTAGTCATTAAGTTTGGTCGCCAGCCAAGCTTAATGACTAATGAAGTAATTTTTCTTAATTCCATTTGATATCCTGAAATATATCTTGTGGGTTTAAAGTTAATTTGTTCTCTCGCTTATCATAAACTACCTTTGCTTGGGAGTGTGTTATATTATGTAGTGAATTTATTGTGATTCTTATGTGGATTGAGAAATGTTCTCAGGACTTTAGTGCGCCATTTCTTTCTTCTTTCATTAACTTGGTGTCTAATATATTCCACCCTTTGACAGGTGCCATAGTCATGATAATCTGCATATTGCCTACAATATAAAATGTATGCAACTTTTCAATCTAGAATTTCTGCCAGCCTTGTCTATCCCATCGATGGTCCATCATGGCGATCTCAGGGGTTAAAAGATGGTAAAAATCCAAAGTCACTGTTTTCACACTGGTTACAGCATATTCACACTTCTAAGGAGAGCTATAGATAGTAGATGAAGCACAGCAGCTGCTTGTGAGATGAGAATTAATCAGCTCTAACACAGCAGGGGGAGTTTTAATACCAGCCTCTAAAGCGGACATCGAAAAATGGCAGCTCATTACACCAGTGCCAGCGGGCAAGGGCAGGAGAAACCTCCGGTATAACAATATCATCTCAATATTAGACCTAGCAAATCTAACAGCTCAATCCAGGCCCCAACGACAGACATTTAATATAATTGAAGCTCGTAAGGGTAATGTTCTGACAAAGAGCATGAACAGAATAAAAGGAAATGCAGTCCCTGGGCACTGTATGGTTTACTGTTGGTAAAAAGGAGAAAGATTGCATTGTAGTCAGTAATGACATTTACAAAATACATTTAATACATTTAGTTACTGTAACACATGAGCAATCCAATTTTAAAGTGCAGCAAATATGTTCTGCTATCGAAATTAATAGATTTTTATTTAAATGGGCACTGGCACCAACTTTATTTTTTGATATGTTGTAGTACTTATGTACTACAACATATCTCTAATATACTTTTATTATTTATTTTTTCATTAAAATGGTTTAATCTACATTTAAAAACCAGCCACTAGGGGTCACCCTCCTAGTGGCCGGCTGCAGCCTGGCGTGACGTCACGCCTGAAAAAGGACTGATTTTGGAGTGGCAATCAGTCCTTTTTCAGTTAGGCTGCACTCGCTCCCTGCCTGTCAATCAGCCAGGTGGGAGCTAGCGCATTGGCTCCCCAGCCACTGGCTGGGAGGCCACTCCTCCCGCACATCGCCGCCGCCTCATCGCCGCCGCTGTTCCTGCACGCCCGCTGCCGGACTCTGCAGTAGCTGTAAGTGTAATGAGGGAACGGGGTATGCGGGAGGGGGGTTTGTGATGGAGGGAACGGGGTATGCGGGGGGGAGGGAACGGGCTAGCGCCGTAGCGGGGGGGGAGGGAATGGGCTAGCGCCGTAGCTCCGCTTGTAACTAACTAATAGTTTATCTACACAGGGTGCCTCCAGCTGTTTCAATACTTCAACTCCCAGCATGCCCTGACAGCCAATAGATGTCAGGGCAAGCTAGGAGTTGTAGTGGTGAAACAGCTGGAGGCACCCTGTGTAGATGAACTAAGGGCGGAAGTACCCCCCAGCAGGCATCAGTGACGTGGTGCCTGCTGGGGAAGTCTGCCTGGTAGTGAGCACACTACCAGGCAGAAAAAAAGTTATTTTTAATATAGTAAAAATAAAAATTTAAAACAGGGAGAGGGTTAGGGATAGATTGGTAATAGGCAGGGACAGAAAAAAATATATAGGATGGTGGGAGCTACCCTTTAAGTATTTATTTTAATGATAAGAACAATTGTTGAATTTGCAGGTTGTTTATGATTTTTTAAAGATTACCATATGCAAATACATTTCCTAGTTTAGAAATTAAATGTGCCAGCTTTGAAATTCCACCCACTTCTAGTAAAATGTTTAATTCTCAAATAAAAGGAGTTATCCAGGAATTGAAACAGCATCACAACTGTCCACAGGCTGTGTGTGATATTGCCGCTCAGTTCTGATAAAGCGAATACAGCCCAGTTGTAATACCACACAGAGCCTGAAGATAGGGGTGGTGCTGTTTGTGGAAGAAATAAGCTCTTACCTTTTAAACTCGCAGTGTGTTTTCTGCTGTGTATTTGGAAGAGGGCAGGCTATGGGCAGGCTGTTTACAGCAGATTTTCAGCTGAGGATTTACCCTGTTGATAATCTGCTGCAGATCCTATATAAGGTCTGCAGCTGATTTTCTGCAGTAGAGTTTCTGCTGCTAAAAATTTTTCATGGAGAGCCTGCCCCCTTTTTAATTTGCAGCAGAAAAGTTAGAAGTTAGAGCTGTGCTACAAGGCAAAAGTTACAAATACTCCATGCTCTTAAAGGGGTACCCCGCTGGCAAACAAATACAGATTTGTAAATAACTTCTATTTAAAAATCTTAATCTTTTCAGAACTTATTAGCTGCTCTATGCTCCACAGAAAGTTATTTTCTTTTTTCATTTATTTTCTATCTGTCCACAGTGCTCTCTGCTGACACCTCTGTCCATATCAGGAATTGTCCAGAGTAGGAGCAAATCCTAATAGCAAACCAATCCTGCTCTGGACAGTTCCTAACATGAAGATGACATGTGGTCATCTCCACTGACTCTCCCGAAAATGATGGCTAGGGTGTGGTGGTGTCCAGATTGTTTCCCTGTTCTTTTCCCTCACATGGAATTCCCTCGTGGGCGATTGTACATCTGTAGTCTTTCCTCAATTCTAATTTTTGGAGACGACATGGAGCAAAATTCTTAATGCACCTTTTTTCTGGGAATCATCAATTTTTGTTCTTTGCAATAAGTCCCACACCTGTTATAGGGGTACTCAGGCGCTTAGACACCTTATCCCTTATCCAAAGGATAGGGGATAAGATGCCTGATCGCGGGGGTCCCGCCACTGAATACCTTTGTGTTGGCTGCATTGCCATCTTCTTGTATAGAGAAGGCTGTACAAGTAGAGTGCAGATCTCAATGATGATTGATAGCCTAGCTGCAATCAGTATATGTAATCAAAGCATTGCATATAAAAGTGTAAAAAAGTATATTAAAAAATATTTTAAAAAAAAACTCCCCTAATAAAACTACAACTTGCCCCCTTTTTCCATATTATAAATAAAAAAAATTAAAATGCAAAAAAAGGTTTGGTATCTCTGTGTGGCAATATCTGAACTATTAAAATATAACATTAATGGAGCTGCATGGTGGGTACGTTCACACTGCTGACATTCAGCTGCAGAAAGCCGCTTGCAGCAGAGTCCCATCATTTTCCATGTTAGAATTCCGCCAGAAGAAAGTACGTCCACCCAAAGAATGTAACATAGTAACAAAGTTCATAAGGTTGAAAAAAGACCAGAGTCCATCAAGTTCAACCTATAACCCTAATAAGTCCCTACTGAGTTGATCCAGAGGAAGGCAAAAAACCCTCATACTAGAGGTATAAATTCCTTCCCGACTCCAAATATGGCATCAGAATAAATCCCTGGATCAACCTTCTGTCCCTATAAATCTAGTATACATAACCAGCAATGTTATTATTCTCTAAAAATGCATCCAACCCCCTTTGAACTCTTTTACAGAGTTCACCATGACCACCTCCTCCGGGAGAGAATTCCACAGTCTCACTGCTCTTACAGTAAAGAATCCCCGTCTGTGCTGGTGTAGAAACCTTCTTTCCTCTAAACATTAAGGATGCCCCCGTGTTATTGATACAGTCCTGGGTATAAACAGATCATGGGAGAGATCTCTGTACCGTCCCCTGATATATTTATACATAGTTATTAGGTCTCCCCCTAAGCTTTCTTTTTTTCTAAACTAAATAACCTTAATTCTGATAATCTTTCTGGGTAGTGTAGTCCTCCCATTCCCCGTATTACCCTGGTTGCCCGTCTTTGAACCCTCTCCAGCTCCACTATATCTTTCTTGTACACTGGTGCCCAGTACTGTACACAGTATTCTATGTGTGGTCTGACTAGTGATATGTACAGTGGTAGAATTATTTCCTTGTCGTGGGCATCTATGCCCCTATTGATGCCCCCCCATGATTTTATTAGCCTTGGCAGCATGTACATGTACATTCTTTAAGCGCAATTCTGTATCAATCCTGATGTAAAGTGCATAGGAGACGGAGGTGCTCTTATCAAGAATGCCCACAGGTTAGTTTTCACAACAAAGTATGAGAAATGTAGATAATGCACTCACCGCTGGTAATGATGCAAGAAATGTCAAGCTTTATTGTCAAAGGAGTGCAAAAGCTTCGGTAGACAGGTCAGGTACACAGGGAGCTCGCCTGTTACAGGTGAGTCAGGGGCAAGACGGAGGGACGGCAACTAGTTTCACGCTCAAGGGTGCTTCCTCTGGCCCGTGCTGATGAAGCTATGTCAAGGTGGAGTCTTTATGCAGTAACCTGCAGTGAGCATAAAAACAACACAATAAAAACAAACAGCTGGCAGGACTAATGGAGAAATGCACCCATTTCATTTTTATCATTTAGACCCAATGGCCCGAGCGCATTGGCTCGGATTATCCAGTGGGCTTCTCTCTCCATTAGCAACAGGTTTCTATCACCCCCTCTAGGTGGGACTTCAACTTTCTCAATCCTTGCAAATTTAATGACAGACACATCACTCTGATGAACATCTCGATTTTGGGCTATAAACCGAGAGGCTCCAACTCCCGTGCGTACAGAACGAAAATGTTCTTTTACTGGCACCAGGAGTTTCCTCTTGGTTTTACCTATGTAGTAATACTGACACCGCCAAATTAGGCAGTAAACTACATAGGTCACACTGGTGAGTGCCGATATTTTCATTTCTCTTCACGGATATCATCAAACTACATAGATCGTCTGACACGTAATCAGTTGTGTACAGTGACTATATTTTCTCCCAACCTAAAGCAATTTTTGACCACATTTTGACTGCAGATATTACAATTATGACACTTGTAATTCCCTATTGGAGTACTTTCGGTTAACCAATTCTGTGCTGTACATTTGATTTTATTTTTCTTTTGCAAATTTTTGAAAAAAGAGCCTAAGGTTTTATTTCTTTTGTGAGTAATCACCTGTAACACGCGAACTCCCTGTGTACCTGTCCTGTCTACCGAAGCTATTGCATTCCTTTGATAACAAAGCTTGAAATTTCTTGCATCGTGGCCAGCAGTGAGTGCATTATCTTCATTGCTTATACTTTGTTGTGAATACTTACCAGTAAAGCAGATAGTTGATCCCTAAATATATTTGGATACATTGTTGGAATGGAATAACTGGGATGAAACAAATGTGGTTTCTGCCAACAATCAACAGGTGACAACCCCCGCTGAAGCTATTATGTGCTAAAGAGCAAAAATGGCTTTTTTTTAACCCCTTAACGATCACTGACATATATTTACGTCCTGTGGCCGGCTCCCGATCTGTGACGCGTATGTGCGGGGTCCCTGTTGCTATCAGCTGATTGGGCTGATGTACGGTATTAACCCTTTAGAAGCCGCAATCAAAGTTGATAGTGGCGTC
This sequence comes from Hyla sarda, assembly GCF_029499605.1. NCBI lineage: Eukaryota > Metazoa > Chordata > Amphibia > Anura > Hylidae > Hyla > Hyla sarda. The sequence continues at coordinate 186,048,559 of NC_079196.1, read as the reverse complement.
TAAAATGGGAGAATAAACTGCCTGTTAGCTTAGCGGAGCTGTTCGGGATCGCTGCGGTGAAATCTCGGCATAAGGATATGTATTTTCGGCTACTGAGGAATGAGACTACGGTCTTGAAACGCGTATAGCCTATAATTTTTAATATCACCACCTTTGACCACGATTAAGAACTGTAAAGAACTTTTATAACCAACCTTTTAGCCCTTGGCAGCGCTGCAGCACCTTATATTGCACACCACTACAGGATTGCACGCGCGTCCTAACACGAGGACGCCAGAGACCATATGAAGTCCTTGCTGGGACTTCATCTACCCTTACCATCAAGTAAGACCACGGCCGGATGCCCACCCGTGCCAACCTGCAACTACATCCATCAGGACCGCACAACCAGGTCGACTCACCTACTTGTACAGAAGGAGGACACCACTCTGTGCCAGTGTCGAACGCTGCCCTCTCTGCCGAGACTGTCAGCCATAAGAACCGACCGCACAGACCGTGAGTAATCAAACAGACCTATTGCGGCTTGCAGGTATCATTTCTATTGAAACATTTTGCTACATGTGTTACTGTGTACTGCATCTGGCTACATCGCTCCTTGAACTTATGCACGGATCTACCAGCTATTGAGAACTGTTGGGCTCATTCATTTTACATACCAACAATTTCTTCTCCGCATACTTTCTGCAATCCACAACATCTTATCAGGCTAAATGGACTTTAAATATATATAGGTGGTTGATATATTATATTATTGTTAATAATTACATTTTTTAGATATTAATTTTAATTTTATTCAGCTCACATCTGGTGCAAGGGCCCTGCCCAGATGTGTATATTTTATCCTATTGGTTATTAATAAATGTATATCTAATTTATCCCTGATTCAGGTTTATTATATTATTATATTTATATTTTATTACTTTACCATATATTATTACTTATACCATATTTATCCCACTCCCAGTTGTTACGATTCGGCAGGCTGGATGTGGATCCTCTGTGTCAACGAGGGATTGGCGTGGACCGTGTCGGTGGACCAGTTCTAGGGTTGCTACTGGTTTTCACCAGAGCCCGCCGCAAAGCCAGATGGACTTGCTGTGACGGTAGCAACCAGGTCGTATCCACCGGCAACGGCTCAACCTCGCTGACTGCTGAGAAGGCGTGGGACAGAAGGACTAGGCAGAGGCAAGGTCAGACGTAGCAGAAGGTCGGGGCAGGCGGCAAGGTTCGTAGTCAATAAGGATAGCAGGAGATCTGGAACACAGGCTTTGGACAACACTAAACGCTTTCACTGGCACAAGGCAACAAGATCCGGCAAGGAAGTGCAGGGGAAGTGAGGTAATATAGACAGGGAGCAGGTGGAAGCTAATTAGGCTGATTGGGCCAGGCACCAATCATTGGTGCACTGGCCCTTTAAATCTTAGAGAGCTGGCGCGCGCGCGCCCTAGAGAGCGGAGCCGCGCGCGCCAGAACATGACAGCCGGGGAGCGGGACGGGTAAGTGACTTGGAATGCGATTCGCGAGCAGGCGCGTCCCGCTATGCGAATCGCATCCCCGCCGGCAATGTCAGTGCAGCGCTCCCGGTCAGCGGGTCTGACCGGGGCGCTGCAGAGAGAGAGACGCCACGAGCGCTCCGGGGAGGAGCAGGGACCCGGAGCGCTCGTCGTAACACCAGTATCATTATTTTCTTCTCTTCAATAATCTATCCCCTAACCTTCTTTCCTCCTTCTTCTTCCCCACTGCCCCTTGAGGACTGGCTTTGTATATAGTAGCTTATTATTAAATAACTTATTTTATACAATATACCGTATATTCTTTGCACATAGTACCAGGCCTTTTGGGATTTAGGCTAACCAGTTAACCTCGGGTCAGACAGTTGAGTGAGCTACACACCCCATATCTTTCTAAATAAAAAAGAACAAAAATAAGTAAAAATATATTGTTAATTAAACCGCACGGTCAATGGCGAACGCAAAAAAAATTCCCCTAGCCTATTTTGGTCACTTTTTATACCATAAAAAAATTAATAAAAAGTGATCAAAAAGACTGATCAAAACAAAAATGGTACTGATAAAAACTTCAGATGATGGCGCAAAAAATTAGTCCTCATACCGTCCCCTTTGTGGAGAAAAAAAAGTTATAGGGGTCAGAAGACAATTTTAAACATATACATTTTCGTGCATGTAGATATGATCTTTTCCAGAAGTACGACAAAATCAAACCTAAATAAGTAGGGTATCATTTTAATCGTATGGACCTACAGAATAATAATAAGGTGTCATTTTTACCGAAAAATGTACAGCGTAGAAACGGAAGCCCCCAAAAGTTACAAAATGGCATTTTTTCTTAAATTTTGTCGCACAATGATTTTTTTCTCCATTTCGCTGTCGATTTTTGGGTATATTGTCTGATGTCATTACAAAGATAGAATTAGTGGTGCAAAAAAAAAAAGCCATCATATGGATTTTTAGGTGCAATATTGAAAGGGTTATGATTTTTAAAATGTAAAAGTACAAGTGCAAAAACTGAAAAACGCTTGGTCCTTAAGGGGTTAACAACCAGTGTGCCTCCGGCTGTTGCAAAACTACAACTCCTAGCATGCCCGGACAGCCAAAGGCTGTCCGGGCATGCTGGGAGTTGTAGTTTTGCAACAGCTGGAGGCACACTGGTTGGGAAACACTAGCATAGAGACACAGATACTGCTTTTTTTTTTTTTTTTGCCAGTACATGCATCCAAGTCCGTGGCAACCAGATCATGTTTTCGGAAACCTCCAGCTAGGGTAGAATGGTTTATCAGACATAGAAAGATTTTTTTCTCTCATTATCCGAAATATGTAGCATGCAAATGGGGAATCATGCCAGTAACATTCTTTTCAGGCACTGCAAGGGCAACCATTTACACTACAAACCATTGTCTGCATGCTATTCTCTGTGTGTAGCTTCTATTCTATGCAAGATTCCTGATGGGGAAAAAAAAGTAATCACATCTGGAAACTTTTGTGTAACTTGTGAGTTTAGTATGAAACCTTTGGTATTTTTGATAATGATCATCTGTCCTTCGTGGGGGCCATCAATGTGTGATCATTGAGGGCCTGAGCTTCTACCCCCATCAGTTGGCACCTTTCATCTATATGGCTGGGTATACCATACTCTTGATGCTGTACTGTCAAAAGTCACACTGTGCTTGGTACTGCCATCAATATGCCATGGCCTCTTATTAATGCTGGTTGTAGGGGCATTTGGGATCAGGCTCCTATCAGTCACCCATTGATTGCCTATTCTAAAGTTCACCCACCAGGGGGAATATCAGCCAGAAGTGATTATGGACACAGCTATGTACATGAAACCTTAGGAAACCCTTCAAAATGTAATGGTCGGGTAAGTAAGTAGACCTGATGAAACCTGTCAAGCTGGTTTCAATCATTTTTGTTTTGTAGTAAATACTAGAAGTCAAGTTCAGCAGCGCAAAGTTCATGGCAGTCATTATGAAATGGCTCGTCATTACTTTGCCTTATGTACAGTATTTGAGACAAATTTATTATGCTTTTGGGCCAAAAAGAACCTTAAAATTTGCCTCACTCGGCAAGAGGGGTGGCCCATGAGAAAAAGGATGTTGAACCGGAGGAAAGAGGGCATGGCCTGAATGCCATTCCATGAAACAAAATAATGTCTTGATCTTGTCCTCTGGCTTTAGCTCAAAAACTGCAGTGACAGTTTTCAAAAGAAAATGACAGAAAAACACCTAAGCGCAAAAAAACTAGTCTAAAAGTGCAATTTACATACAATACAGTAATATTCAGGTAATGCTTCATCAAACCATACAATCAACTGTTCATGCACACTGCATATCCACTGCACTGAATTAAGCAGTTTTCGTAAATACACCACCACCCCCCCTTGGTGTCCTAGACATTTCCCATCTACATTTTAAGCATGGTAAGTACTGAGTCTATTTTTTCTATTGATCAGATGCAGGAAAGTTGTAACACCAGAGGTTAACACCCACTGGTACATGGGCTGTCCTGGCACTCCACCTACTAGCCCACAATGATTTATCTGCCTCCTCGCCATCTGGTCTGGGCTTCCTTCGCTTGTCACCTTCCTGCTCCCTTCTCTGTAGCTGCAGTTGCGTTCACTGTTTGCAACTTAAAGGGCCTCCACCTATCCCTGCTTGGCAATACCTATTTAAAGGCTGCCCCAAGTCCACCTGTGCCTGAGCAATAGTGTGGTGTTGCCAGAACAAAAGTATGTGAACTATGCTGAACCTCCTGTGTATGACCTGGACTGCTGACACTGAACCTGTGCCACATTCCATAACCCATCTGCCTATATCCCCTCTTGAGGCCCATGTATTTTTTCATTCAGCAGTCCATTAGCCAAATTCCTTTTTAAGTAGCTTCCTAATAGTCATCAATTTAAAGTTATACAAAAATGTAGATCTAGATGCAGTGGCCTCACAATTAGTAGGATTTGTTAAATTCCTGCTCTTTAGCAACATAGTCATTCTAACGTATGCTCCAGATAAATGACGTAAGTAGGCTTGTAAAATTCCCCTACTACTTCCTCCTCAAAGGAAGCTTGTTTGCTTGCAGAGAGTACAATAAAGGTGCTGGGTTAACATATAATCGAAGATAAGAAAAAATGTCAGGGTTGAGTTACTTTGTAAATTGAGAAAGATAAAAAAATATAAGGAAATTCCAATTCCACTATTAAATTGAGGCAAAATAGTGGTCAGAGATACTCAAGTAATGTTTAAAAAGGGTTTCTCCTGTTTTTTTTTTCCAGTAACAAAACAAAGACAGTCTTTGACTTCAGGAACAAACCAATACAAAGTGCTAACTCCCCAAAATCTCTCCCCTCTGTACAAATGGTTAACTACCAGCCTCCAAAAATTGTAAGGAGATACAAGATAGACATCTTATCCCCTATTTAAAGGATAGGGGATAAGATATCTGATCGTGTGGGTCCTGCTACTGGGGACCCCCGTGATCTCGACTGCGGCACCCCAGACATCCGGTGCATTGAGCAAACTTCACTCTGTCCCGATGACTGGCGATGCAGGGCGGAGGCTCGTGACAACAGGAACACCCCCTCTCAATGCAAGTCTATGGGAGGGGGATGTGACGGCCCCTCCTATAGACTTGCATTGAGGGGTCGTGGCCATGATGTAATAAGCGGGCCTTGCACCGGAGCTGCACCCAATGCTCTAAACGAACGTTGGGTGCAGCAGAGAGATCGCGGGGGTCCCCAGCGGCAGGCCCCCGCGATCAGACATCTTATTCACAATGTCCCCTTTTTGAGGCTTCCAACCTCAAGACTGCATCTCTCATCAGAGGATTCTCACAGCCTTTCAGTGCAGACTTGCTTAAACCTTTTTTAAGCCCAGTATTAATTCGCTTCAGCACCTGTGCTGACTGGGGCCAACCTATCATAAACTTACATGGCTGCATTCCAGCAATGGGCACAGCATCCCCGGCTTATCATCAACTGCAAGGCCGTGCACTTTGCTCTTGCTACTGTGTACCCTCCAGGTATTCACCTACATTTTCTTCTGGTATTTTACTGTCAATGCATTTAAGTCCGGAAGTGCCCAGGTGGGGTTGCTCTTTTCAGGTTAAGTGCCCCAAGTAGGTAAGGACAGGGGTGTGTGGTTGGAGATTAGGGCTGCATATCCCTGTTCTTGTCAATTCATCAAGAAGACCTTGATCATTCATTGATATTAAACCGACCAGTGACCATATTAATACATTTTTGCATAGATATTTTCAGGAAACCATCCCTGCCCTCTTCCCAACTTCTTTCAGGGCTTCAAAAACATAAAAAGTACAAATAAAGTAGCTCTTAAAGGGGAATCAGACTCCTCTAGCAGCAGCGTAATTCTCATGGGTACATTTTGGGCAGCTCAGGACGCTCCCTAACACATAAGAATCAGCCAATCCTACCAAGATAATTATGTTTTATTGACTTTCATCTTATTTGTATGGCCAAATAAACCCTAACATTATAAAGGACAGTGAATATTTTCATGGGCAGTGTTAAAGGGGTACTCTGCCCCTAGACATCTTATCCCCAATCCAAAGGATAGGGCATAAGATATCTGATCGCGGGGGTCCTGCCGCTGGGGACCTCCCTGCTGTACCCGGCATTCGTTTAGAGCGACGGGTGCAGCGCCGGAGGCTCATGACGTCACGGCCAGGCCCCCTCAATGCAAGTCTATGGTAGGGGCGTGGCCGTTAACATCACGGCCCCGCATCGCCAGTCATCCGGCATGGAGTGTATTGAATTAAGCTAGCCATACACATTAGACCTGGTGGGATTGGCCACCATTAAATATGGGAAAGCATGACAAAAATGTACTGCTCTCAGGGAAAAAAGAAGTCATCACCTTGGATTTCAGCATACCCAATTCTTTATGTATGTCCAGCCGATCCAAGCAAGATACCTCAAGGTTGAGAAGAGAGTATCATTATGAATGTGGCAAACTATAGAAAAGACACTTTTGTATATGGAGCCATTCATAAAAATCAGTTTGGAATGTTTAATGAATCGTTTATATCATTCAACAATTTGTACTTTTCTCCTCCTGGCAACAGAAGAGGGAAACAGCTGGAGTCACCTGAGTCATTTGCTATATGTACAGCCTGGAGGTACAGATAGAAGACCTTGATGTGATTAATCGTCTGCATCTCCCAGTAAATCTGCTTTGTGGTTAGAACAGGCCCAGATCTCCATGAGACTTAGAGGGAAACTTCAATAGCGATTATTAATTATCAAGATTGTTAATAATATTCTCTGAAAGCAAACTTACTAGGCCATGCCCACATTGGACAGTCCGGATGTCGAGGAGGGAAAGGATTAAAGGGGTATTCCGGTGGGGAAAAAAATTCTTAAATCAACTGGTGCCAGAAAATTAAACAGATTTGTAAATAACTTCTATTTAAAAATCTTAATCCTTCCAGTACTTATCAGCTGCTGTATGCTTAACAGGAAGTGCTTTTCTTTTTACATTTATTTTCTGTCTAACCACAGTGCTCTCTGCTGGCACCTCTGTCCATGTCAGGAACTGTCCAGAGCAGGATAGATTTGCTTTGGGGATTTTCTCCTTCTTTGGACAGTTCCTGACATGGACAGAGATGTCAGCAGAGAGCACTGTGGTCAGACAAAAAGGAAATTCAAAAAGAAAATAACTTCCTGTGGAGCAAACAGCAGCTGATAAGTACTAGAAGGATTAAGATTTTTAAATAGAAGTAATTTACAAATCTGTTTAACTTTCTGCCACCAGTTGATTAAAAAAAAATTGTTTTCCACCGGAGTACCCCTTTAACTCACGTTTCCTTCTCTCTTGTGTGTCTTTTGTCTTTCAATGAAGCTTCAGGCCTGTGATCTCCCCTCCTCTCTCATTTTTCCAACTCCTTTGCCCTATCGCGGTCCCCTATGTTTTGTTGTTGGATATTGTATATACAGTTTTTTTTTTAAACATTTCTACTGTAAGCAGAAATGTTAGTGTAGCATGTTGTATGTTGTATAGCGTGGGGATCCTGTGCTGTATAGTGTGCTGTCATGCTATGTATAGTGAATGTATTATTTATTGTATAAGTGATTGACCATGGATTGCTAATAAAGTTATTTTCAATCAAAAAATGCCCAAACTGGTTAGCTAGCATTGTGCTATGAGAAGGGCAGGACTTGTGGCTTCATTCTAGACCAGTGGTTCCTATGGGGAGTCCTTAAGTACCCCCAACAGGTGATTTAGGGATATCCCATACAGAGAACACTTGTGGCAATATCTGATGCACTGACCATAACTATATCACTGGGGAAAGAAAAAGGATATTTTGAAAACATTTTTTTTAAACTATTTAATTTTAAAATCTTTACAACATGCACAACTTACACAACATACAAAAGAAAATTATTACGCCTCCAATTAGCATCACCCACACCCCATAGCATCTCCCAAGATGGCCCCAAGATGGTCCCAAGAGGAAATGAAAAGAATAAAGAATTAATAAAAAATGTAATTAAACAAACCAGAAAAAGAACGAAGGAAAAAAAATTTTTGTGAACAGAATTTAAGAAGGTAAAGCAGAGGATGGAAATCAGGAGGAGGCGGGATGGGGCTTAGAGATAACGGATAAAGAAGGAGGGGAACTGGGGGGGAAGGGGGAATTTCAAACATTTATTTATACTCCTACTTAATTTCATGAGTAGCTACTAATTCAAGGCCTACCCAACCAATGGTTTGAATTCCAACCACTTTGACACTGCCCAAGTAAATTGGTGCTCTCTCCTGTCTGATAGTACTCCTCTGTGCTCTCTCCTGTCTGATAGGACTCCTCTGTGCTCTCTCCTGTCTGATAGGACTCCTCTGTGCTCTCTCCTGTCTGATAGGACTCCTCTGTGCTCTCTCCTGTCTGATAGGACGCCTCTGTGCTCTCTCCTGTCTGATAGTACTCCTCTGCACTCTCTCCTGTCCGATAACACTCCTCTGTGCTCTCTCCTGTCTGATAGCACTCCTCTGTGCTCTCTCCTGTCTGATATTACTCCTCTGTGCTCTCTCCTGTCTGATAATACTCCTCTGTGCTCTCTCCTGTCTGATAATACTCCTGTGTGCTCTCTCCTGTCTGATACTACTCCTCTGTGCTCTCTCCTGTCTGATAATACTCCTCTGTGCTCTCTCCTGTCTGATAGTACTCATCTTTGCTCTCTCCTGTCTGATAGTACTCCTCTGTGCTCTCTCCTGTCTGATAGTACTCCTCTGTGCTCTCTCCTGTCTGATAATACTCCTCTGTGCTCTCTCCTGTCTGATAATACTCCTGTGTGCTCTCTCCTGTCTGATACTACTCCTCTGTGCTCTCTCCTGTCTGATAATACTCCTCTGTGCTCTCTCTTGTCTGATAGGACTCCACTGTGATCTCTCCTGTCTAATAGTACTCCTCTGTGCTCTCTCCTGTCTGATAGTACTCCTCTGTGCTCTCTCCTTTCTGATAGCACTCCTCTGTGTTCTCTCTTGTCTGATAGCACTCCTCTGTGCTCTCTCCTGTCTGATAGGACTCCTCTGTGCTCTCTTCTGTCTGATAGCACTCCTCTGTGCTCTCTCCTGTCTGATAATACTCTTCTGTGTTCTCTCCTCTCTGATAGTACTCCTCTGTGCTCTCTCCTCTCTGATAGTACTCCTCTGTGCTCTCTCCCGTCTGATAGGACTCCTCTGTGCTCTCTCCTGTCTGATAGCACTCTTCTGTGCTATCTCCTGTCTGAAAATACTCCTCTGTGCTCTCTCCTGTCTGATAGCACTCCTCTGTGCTCTCTCCTGTCCGATAATACTCCTCTGTGCTCTCTCCTGTCTGATAGTACTCCTCTGTGCTCTCTCTCCTGCCTGATAATACTCCTCTGTGCTCTCTCCTGTCTGATATTACTCCTCTGCGCTCTCTCCTGTCTGATAGGACTCCTCTGTGCTCTTTCCTGTCTGATAGCACTCCTCTGTGCTCTCTCCTGTCTGATAGTACTCCTCTGTGCTCTCTCCTGTCTCATACCACTCCTCTGTGCCCTCTCCTGTCTGATAGTACTCCTCTGTGCTCTCTCCTGTCTGATAGGACTCCTCTGTGCTCTCTCCTGTCTGATAATACTGCTCTGTGTTCTCTCCTGTCTGATAGTACTCCTCTGTGCTCTCTCCTGTCTGATAGTACTCCTCTGTGCTCTCTCCTGTCTAATAGTACTCCTCTGTGCTCTCTCCTGTCTGATAGTACTCCTCTGTGCCCTCTCAAGTCTGATAGGACTTCTCTGTGCTCTCTCGTATGATAGCACTCAGGGCTCAAGTCCTGCAGGGAAGCATGGGAACGGAGTTCCTGCACTTTTTTTCATAGCAGGAAGACTGTTTTCATTAGCAGGAGTCCTGCAGGATCAGCCCTTGAGTGGAAATCTTGGGTAAGTTCCTACACTATTTTTCCAAGGACTTGACCCCTGTTAGCACTCATCTGTGCTCTCTCCTGTCTGATGGGACTCCTCTGTGCTCTCTCCTGTCTGATGGGACTCCTCTGTGCTCTCTCCTGTCTGATAGTACTCCTCTGTGCTTTCTCCTGTATGATAGGAATCCTCTGTGCTCTCTCCTGATAGGACTCCTCTGTGCTCTTTCCTTTCTGATAGCACTCCTCTGTGCTCTCTTCTGTCTGATAGCACTCCTCTGTGCTCTCTCCTGTCTGATAGCACTCCTCTGTGCTCTCCCCTGTCTAATAGTACTCCTCTGTGCTCTCTCCTGTCTGGTAGCACTCCTCTGTGCTCTCTCCTGTCTGGTAGGACTCCTCTGTGCTCTCCCCTGTCTAATAGTACTCCTCTGTGCTCTCTCCTGTCTGATAGCACTCCTCTGTGCTCTCTCCTGTCTGATAGTACTCCTCTGTGCTCTCTCTTGTCTAATAGCACTCCTCTGTACTCTCTCCTGTTTAATAGGACTCCTCAGTGCTCTCTCCTGTCCTATGAGACAGGAGAGAGCACAGGGGAGTGTAGTCCACCCTCACTTACTGGACTTTGTCCATGCCTGTGCTTCAGCTTGGACAAAGCCATGATTTTATAAGCCATGATTTCTATAAAAAAGGAAATAACATTTTCTTATGAAGTATATTAGAGACATTAATGTTTTGCCAAGATGTACAACATATAAAAAGTTTTTGTATCTGACAGTGACCATGTAATAAATGTAAAAAAATGTACATTTTTGTAATGTACAAATGTAAAAAAAATTAGCATTTTTCGGCTCATAGATTTCTTAAAACAATGTATCAGTCTAGTAATTTAATAATGTCTGCAGATATAGACTTGCAGATGACAAGGGACAATAGATATTGACGGTGCACATGTTGGATAACACTTGGCGTCTGTGATTGCTAATGCCGTGTCTGACTGACCCACTGACACAGACTTTTAGCTATTGCTCCTAATACCGTAACGTCCAGACAGTGCAGATCAGGTGAAGGCTGATACCGTCTGGGCACTGCCCTGATCATCACTCTGCATGTGTCCCCTCTACCCTGAACGCTGCTAATACCCAAACATCTCCTGCCACCTGCTACTCAGTTTGTCATCTGTTGCAAGTAGTTACAAATGGTCACAAGATTTTTCTGTACATTTCCTTGATATAAGAGATCGGGTTCTTAAAACTACATTTATTTTTGGCTCATGATAATCTATATAAGGACATATTTTAATAAAAGTTAAGTTGTAGCATAGATAATATCAAGAGAAGTTTTATGGGCATTTAGTAGATAATAGTGTAAAACAATTTAGCAGGAGTGGGCAGGAGTGGAACACACACCTTGCGGGAGCGGGCAGTAATGGTCAGCAATCTATTACATGTCATTTGCCAAAAATAATCTGTCCTTTTTCCAGCACTTGACATTACTTACCAGCATACATAAACCTGAATCTCTAATATTATAAGATTATCTGTCTGTGTTAAGAAACAGCATGTAGCTAAACCTGAAACTAGTAGCCACATTAGTTTTATAAATGGATTATGGGTTATCAGCAGGGGTCAAATCCTGAGAAAAAAAAGTGTGGGAACTCACCCAAGATTTCCACTCAAGGGCTGCTCCTGCAAGACACCTGCTAATGGGAACTTGGTTCCTGCTATGGAAAAAGTGCAGGAACTCGGTTCCCATGCATTCCTGCAGGACTTGAGCCATCAGACAGTGACTTGCAAAATTAAAAACTCTTTTTATGTTTTTTATTTCTATGATGCATCTTTTTTTCTAGCTCTCATAGAGATCTATGCATCTCCATAGCAACAGACTACGAGCAAATCCTATGTAGTCTGATGCTGCAATTATACTATCATCTTTGTCCCTCCTCCTTGCTCCTAACATTCATGTGGTTTGCAAATCTAAAGGGACAGATAAATGGCTATTTACATATATCTCTAGTATCAGATTGTATCAGTGTTACCATGGAGACTCATAGATATTAATAAGAGCTGTAGGCACATAATGATAGGAGACTTTTAATAAACAATTACATTAATTGCCAAGTTGATTCATTTTTTCATTTTCATGTATGATGCATCGGAGTAATAAAATGGCTTGCAAAGATGGCCTTTTCCTCTAAGCTGGTGTTTCCCAACCAGGGTGCCTCCAGCTGTTGCAAAACTACAACTCCCAGCATGCCCGGACAGCCAAAGGAAAAGGCTGTCCAGGCATGCTGGAAGTTGTAGTTTTGCAACAGCTGGTGGCGCCCTGGTTGGGAAACACTGCTTTAAACATTTATACTATTTGGACCACTGTGATTTCTATCAGTTATGCCGATCACAAAATGACTTAAAGCTCCCGCTATCGAATCAGCTAATAATAACAACAAAGGACATGCCCCATTTCCCTACAGTGCCTCCTCCACTGGTAAAAGTAAAGAATTGTAGGTTATGGAGATATAGCAGGATGTTAAAATCAAAGTCATTTAGAAAAATGACTATTATGACAGTCCTGCACTATAGTCATTTTTCATAAATGTATATATATATATATATATATATATATATATATATATATATATATATAATTTTTTTGTGTTTTGTTTTTTAGAAATTGCTTTGGTGGTTCCTGAAGGATTACATACTTTATTTTCAGCTTCTGACAGCAATTAAAACTATACGGCAGAACAGATCCACTAAGCACTGGTAAGCTGAATCGCATCCCCTGCCAAGTCACGCAGACAAGATACAGCTTAGCACCAGCAAACATGGATGATGCAAAATAATGCAGCTGTTCGTGAGTTAATAACATCTAACGTCTCATTCCGAAAGGGTTAACAGAGAGGAAGAAGATTACGGCAAGAAGGCTTAAAATTACAGGCCGTGCCCATGTCATTAAAGAACATAACATGCTAATATACATCTATAATCACTGGGTTCTCACGAATGGCAAATAAAAAGCTATGTATATATTCTGATAACCTCCATCTATTGGAATAAAACACAGATCAGTGAAATGCAATGCAATGATGTAATGGGAAACTATACTATAGGGCATAGTGTGTTTTACCAGTGTGTTGTATCCTACAATTATTGCTAAAGGAAATATGGTGCTGTACCAATCTGCCAAAACAACTAGAACCATTTAAAGGGTAACTCCGGGATGTACAACCTATCCCCTATGCTAAGGATAGGGGATAAGTGTTAGATCACTGGGGGTCCGACCGCTGGGGCCCCCCGCGATCTCCCGAACGGTGCCCCAGCTCCCTGCATGAAAAGAGCATTTTCGACCACTGCAGGAAGCGGCGGCCGACACGCCCCCTCCATGCAGCTCTATGGGAGAGCCGGAGCGCTGCTTCCGGCAATCTCCGGCTATCCCATAGAGCTGCATGGAGGGGGCGTGTTGGCCACAGCTTCGTGCTGTGGCCAAAAACGCTAGTTTCATGCAGGGAGCCGGGGCTCCATGCGGGAGATCGCGGGGGGCCCCAGTGGTCGGACTCCCAGCGATCTAACACTTATCCCATATCCTTAGGATAGGGGATAAGTTGTACATCCCGGAGTTATCCTTTAAGGTTATTATTGTATTGCTTCTGTCCATAGTGGGGTGAATTTTGGTAATAAGTTTATATTAGAGGATTGATAATTATGCAATTTCCTTAAAGTTTCTCACATACGCATGTCTCAAGACCTAACCCCTGTTGAGCATCTGTGGGTTTTCCTCAAAGAGAAGGTGGAAGCGGACATGGTCTCTAACATCCACCAGATCTGTGATGTCGTCAAGGAGGAGTAGAAGAGGACTCCAGTGACAACCTGTGAAGCTCTGGTGAACTCATGCCCAAGAGACCTAAGCAGTGCTGGAAAATAATGGTGGCCACACAAAATATTGACACTTTGGGCCCAATTTGGACATTTCCACTTTTGTTGGCAAAATTTAGATGTTAATGGCTGGTGTTGAGTCATTTTGAGGGGACACAACATTAAAGGAAAACGTTCACCCACACTAAATCCAATACACCGGGTTATAGTGTGGGTGAACAGGAGACCGATGTGGGGTCTGTGACTCATATACATGCCTGCAATCAGGTGCCCAGTCTCTCTGAAGATCCTCTTCTTTCTGCGCTGAATTGCGAGCTGGAGGCGGGCCTGCCATCTGTATTTGAATATTCATGTTCACTGGTCACATGAGCACTTGTGCCTGCTGAGTGCTCACATGACCAGCGTCCATGAATATTCAAATCCTGCCGGTGGGCCCGAATGCTGTTTTCGCATAGACTTGCATCGAGGGGGCGTGGACGTGATGTCACGAGGGGCGTGGCCGACCCCCACAGCGCAAAAATAGCGTTCGGAACATTTACTTCCGAACGCTGTCCAGTGGAGTACCCCTTTAATTCCCGGTGTGCTTCTTTAACTAATTCTCCACCCACAGTTACCTGTAGTAAGACTGAACTATGTCCTGCCTGGGCCGGACTGGCCTACCAGGATACCGGGAAATTTCCTGCTGGGCTGCCGGCCCTGGGGCCGCTTTGAGATGTGGCTGCGTGCAGATGTGCTGGGGCCCCAGTCACATTAGGGACATCCCTGTGTCCCGAAAAATCTTTTCGGGACACAAGGATGCCCCGGTTACCTCTCTGCGGCCACCGACCCCGCGTTAACTTAAAAAAAACAGGGGCTGCCAGGAGGTAGCGCACGCAGGGACGTCACTGACGTCCCATGCATGGCCCATAGTAACAGAGCGGAGGGAGCGAGCGGTGAGGAGGACGCGCACATCTTCAGTATTCCGACCACCACTCCGGGGTCACGATCTACTGCTATGGCCTATGGGCCATAGCAGTAGGCTACTGCTATGGCCCATAGGCCATAGCAGTAGATCGTGACCCCGGAGTGGTGGTCGGAATACTGAAGTGGGGCAGTAAACAGGCATACAGCCTTCAGCCATACACTGTATTTGACTGAAGGCTATATGTCTGTGGGGGAACTGTACTGCACCTAATGTGGGGGACTATACTGCACCTAATGTGGGGGACTATACTGCACATAATGTGGGGGACTATACTGCACCTAATGTGGGGGAACTATACTGCACATAATGTGGGGAACTATACTGCACCTAATGTGGGGGACCATACTGCACCTAATGTGGGGGAGCTATACTGCACCTAATGTGGGGGACTATACTGCACCTAATGTGGGGGACTATACTGCACCTAATGTGGGGGAACTATACTGCACCTAATGTGGGGAACTATACTGCACCTAATGTGGGGGACTATACTGCACCTAATGTGGGGGGACTATACTGCACCTAATGTGGGGGAACTATACTGCACATAATGTGGGGAACTATACTGCACCTAATGTGGGGGACCATACTGCACCTAATGTGGGGGAGCTATACTGCACCTAATGTGGGGGACTATACTGCACCTAATGTGGGAGCTATACTGCACCTAATGTGGGGGAACTATACTGCCAACCTAATGTGGGGAACTATACTGCACCTAATGTGGGGGAACTATACTGCACCTAATGTTGGGGGGACTATACTGCACCTAATGTTGGGGAACTATACTGCCAACCTAATGTGGGGAACTATACTGCACCTAATGTGGGGAACTATACTGCACCTAATGTTGGGGGGACTATACTGCACCTAATGTGAGGGACTATACTGCCAACCTAATGTGGGGGGACTATACTGCACCTAATGTGGGGGAACTATACTGCACATAATGTGGGGAACTATACTGCACCTAATGTGGGGGACCATACTGCACCTAATGTGGGGGAGCTATACTGCACCTAATGTGGGGGACTATACTGCACCTAATGTGGGGGAGCTATACTGCACCTAATGTGGGGGAACTATACTGCCAACCTAATGTGGGGAACTATACTGCACCTAATGTGGGGGAACTATACTGCACCTAATGTTGGGGGGACTATACTGCACCTAATGTTGGGGAACTATACTGCCAACCTAATGTGGGGAACTATACTGCACTTAATGTGGGGAACTATACTGCACCTAATGTTGGGGGGACTATACTGCACCTAATGTGAGGGACTATACTGCACCTAATGTGGGGGACTATACTGCACCTCTTCAAATATGCTTTCAAATGCATGATTTTACCTTTTATGAACAAGAAAATGACGACGTGCTGGTATAATGACGCAACACTATGGGACTGGTATGTAATTTTTTCCAGGGCTGATTTTCCCACCAAGTCCGGCCCTGGCCCAAGCTCCCTATTTTCACCCACTTATGTTAGTTACCACCTCAATCCCTTCAATACAACTTCTATACAAAAAAAAATGTCATTGGTACCTGAGCTCTACCCTGAGCACTGCCCCAAAAAAATATTCGAGAAAATAATATTAGTTGAAAAATGTTTTCCCCTTTTTATATAAATAAATTATTTTGGTATTTTCTAAGGACGATCTCTACAGAATTTTTTTTCTTGAAGATTCCTCTTTAGAGGCTTTGCCAGCATTTAATATTGCAGAGCTTACAGATGCTTTTATGTGAGGTTGGAGGCGCTAAATAGAAATGCTTCTGTCAGGTCGTCATGGAAACGGGATGACTAAGGTTCATGGCCGGTGAACGAAAAGATAAAATGATGGACTGTACACAAGTGAATGTGGTCTCCTCCATCCCGCAAAGATCTTTGTGCAGGTCCCTGAGGGTGACCAGTGCTTCTCTAACAGCTCCATTGTCTGCTATAAAGAATGTAAAATACTCTGGGGCATCATTTGTGGCTTAATGCTGCACAAGATGCTTATATTTGCTTCCAGAATGAATAAGTCACAAAACTATCATAACCAGAACATGGAATAGCTGACAGTCATCCCTAGCCATAGTTATAGCTAATCAAATGGCAATAAATTCTGCTGCTTAAACTGATATTTACTATGTCTAAAGCCAGAATGCAGTATTATTCGTGTACACTTGCATGGGGCATTGTGTCCTTTTTGCAGATGACACTTATTTGTGTAAAAGCAATTAACCTAAAGGATTTAGATCGGACAGAGGCTCGAGCAGAAAAGTGGCAAATGAGGTTTGAAAAGAGTCTGTCAGCAATTCCTGAGCCATCAATTCTGCTAAAAAGACTTTATGGGTGCCTTCACACTACGGAATTCTCGCGGGAATTCCACGGGCGGAACTCCGCGAGCGGAATTCCGTGGTGTGTACTAAACATTAGTGTGCGGAATTTCCGCGGCGGACAATTCCGATGCTGAAATTGTTCCGCGCAAAGAAAGAGCATATTCATTCTTTGCGCGGATTCTGCGAGCACTGCATAGCCGTCAATGGTGACGGCTCAGTGCCCTGCGGCCCTAGCGCCGAAGTATCCTCGGCGGCGGCCGCCAAACGGAATCACCAATCAAGGAATTCAGCCGTGAGAATTCTGTAGTGTGAACGGGGCCTATAGAGGACAGTGAGACTAGAGCATTCATTCCTTTGGTAACGGTCATGACAGCTGGAGGACTGAGAAAAACTCAAAAAATATTTTATCAGGTTGAAAAAGAGGTTAAAAAAAACAAACAAAAAAACTTTACTCACCATGGGTATCATTTTAATCGCATTGACCTGCAGTATAAGGAAAGCAGAAGCCATCAGGGACAGTCCCGGTGACTTGTGGTTTAGCCCCTTAAGGACGCAGGATTTTTCTGTTTTTGCATTTTCATTTTTTCCTCATCACCTTCTAAAAATCATAACGCTTTCAATTTTGCACATAAAATTCCATATGATGGCTTCTTTTTTGCGCCACCAATTCTACTTTGCGGTGACATTAGTCATTTTACCCAAAAATCCACAGCCAAACAGAAAAAAGTTCATTGTGCGACAAAATTTAAGAAAAAATTTCATTTTGTAACTTTTGGGGGCTTCCGTTTCTACGCAGTGCAATTTTCGGTAAAAATAACACCTTATTTTTATTCTGTTTGTCCATTCGGTTAAAATGATACCCTACTTATATAGGTTGGATATTGTCGTACTTCGGAAAAAAATCATAACTACATGCAGGAAAATTTATATGTTAAAAATTCTCATGTTCTAACCCCTATAACTTTTTTATTTTTCTGCGTACGGGCCAGTATGAGGACTCATTTTTTGCGCCGTGTTCTGAAGTTTTCATCGGTACAATTTTTGTATTGATCATACTTTTTGATCGCTTTTTATTCATTTTTTCATTATATAAAAAGTGACCAAAAATACGCTATATTGGACTTTTGAATTTTTTTGCGCATACGCCATTGACCGTGCGATTTAATTAACAATATATTTTTATAGATCGGACATTTCTGCACGTGGTGATACCATATATGTTTATTTTTATTTACACAGTTTTTTTTATGGGAAAAGGGGGGTGATTCAAACTTTTATTAGGGAAGGGGTTAAATGACCTTTGTTAACTTTTTTTTTTTTTCCACTTTTTTTTTGCAGTGCTATACTGCACACACTGATCTCTTATGCTGATCCCTGCAAAGCCATAGCTTTGCATGGATCAGCGAGATAGGGGCTCGATTGCTCAAGCCTGTAGCTCAGGCTTGGAGTAATCAAACCCCGATCGGATGCGGCGGAGACAGGTAAGGGGCCTCCGCTCGCGTTCTAGCTGATCGGGACATCGCGATTTTATCGCAATGTCCGATCAGCCGACTGAGCTGCCGGGAAGCGTTTACTTTCACTTTCAGACGCGGCGGTCAACTTTGATCGCCGCATCTGAAGGGTTAATAGCCCTTCATAACGATAGGTGCAGCGCGCTGTTAGCCCAGGGTCGCGGCTATGAATAGCGTCCGGGACTGACCCGGTGTGATGCGGGGTCATGGTGTGACCCCGTTTTAAACACCGGGACCAGGCGTATGGCGTACAGGTAGGCCCTGCGTCCTTAAAGGTGTACTCCGCCCTTGGCATCTAATCCCCTATCCAAAGGATAGGGGATAAGATGTTATATCGCCGCAGTCCCGCTGCTGGGGACCCCGGGAATCGCCGCTGCGGCACCCCGCCATCATTACTGCACAGAGTGAGTTCGCTCTGTGCGTAATGACGGGCGATACAGGGGCCGGAGCAGCGTGACGTCATGGCTCCGCCCCTCATGACATCATTGCCCATCCCCTTAACCCCTTAAGGACTGGGGTTTTTTCCGTTTTTGCATTTTCGTTTTTTGCTCCTTGCCTTTAAAAAATCACAACTCTTTCAAATTTGCACCTACAAATCCATATGATTGCTTATTTTTTGCGCCACCAATTCTACTTTGTAATGACGTCAGTCATTTTGCCCAAAAATCTACGGTGAAGCGGGAAAAAAAATCATTGTGCAACAAAATTGAAAAAAAAACGCTGTTTTGTAACTTTTGGGGGCTTCCGTTTCTACGTAGTAAATTTTTCGGTAAAAATGACACCTGATATGTATTCTGTAGGTCCATACGATTAAAATGATACCCTACTTATATAGGTTTGATTTTGTCGGACTTCTGGAAAAAATCATAACTACATGCAGGAAAATTAATACGTTTAAAATTGTCATCTTCTGACCCCTATAACTTTTTTATTTTTCCGTGTATGGGGCGGTATGAGGGCTCATTTTTTGCGCCGTGATCTGAAGTTTTTAACGGTACCATTTTTGCATTGATAGGACTTATTGATCGCACTATTAAAAATGCACTATTTTGGACTTTGGAATTTTTTTGCGCGCACGCCATTGACCGAGCGGTTTAATTAATGATATATTTTTATAATTCAGACATTTCCGCACGCGGTGATACCATATATGTTTATTTTCATTTACACTGTGTTTTTTTTTATTGGAAAAGGGGGGTGATTCAAACTTTTAATAGGGGAGGGGTTAAATGATCTTTATTCACTTTTTTTTAAACTTTTTTTTTTGCAGTGTTATTGGTCCCATAGGGACCTATAACACTGCACACACTGATCTTCTATGTTGATCACTGGTTTCTCATAAGAAACCAGTGATCAACGATTCTGCCGCATGACTGCTCATGCCTGGATCTCAGGCACTGAGCAGTCATTCGGCGATCGGACAGCGAGGAGGCAGGAAGGGGCCCTCCCGCTGTCCTGTCAGCTGTTCGGGGTGCCGCGATTAGCCGCGGCTATCCCGAACAGCCCGACTGAGCTAGCCGGGAACTTTCACTTTCACTTTTAGCCGCGCAGCTCAGCTCTGAGCGCGCGGCTAAAGGGTTAATAGAGGCGGGTCCCGGCTTCACTATGACGCCGGGCCCGCCGTGATATGACGCAGGGTTACTGTGTAACCCCGCGTTATATCAGAAGAGCAGGACCAAGGACGTACCGGTACGTCCTTGGTCCTTAAGGGGTTAATGCAAGTCTATGGCAGGGGGCGTGACGACCGTAGACTTGTGACTTCCCATAGACTTCCCAAGATTGTATTGACGGGGGCGGGCCGTGACGTCACGAGGGGCGGACCCGTGACGTAACTATGCTCCGGCCCCTGTATTGCCCATCATTACGTGCAGAGCGATCTCGCTCTGCGCAGTAATGATAGCGGGGTGCTGCAGCAGCGATCCCTGGGGTCCCCAGCAGCGGGACCCCGGCGATCTGACATCTTATCACCTATCCTTTGGATAGGGGATAAGATGTCTATGGGCAGAGTACCCCTTTAAGAGGTTAGACAGCATGTAAGTGATAATCGGCAAGCTCTTCTCTGTTCCGTAGCTTGTACGAACAAAATCCAAGGTATGAAACAAAAATAGAGAAACAGAAACACAGCTGCACATCTACCATTTGTGTTTTGATTTCCTTGCTTCTCAGCATAACAGGTTGTTAGTATACATTTTGATCAAAAAGTACAAGCCCACTCACCACCTCAAGGCCACCTAGTCAGAGTGGGTCCCCAACCTAACACTGGCGTAGTGCCCGGCGAGTGGGATTGTACTTTTTGATAAAAATGTAAACTAACAATCTGTTAGTTTTTGAAATTATGCTGAGAAGCAAATAGATCAAAATACAAATGGTGAATGTGCGGCTATGTTTCTGTTTCTCTATGTTTGTAATCTAAGGTATGTTTTCACTGTTCTTGCCATCTTCAAGCCTTTATTAATGCCACTTGGGAAGAGAAATTGCATGCCAAGGTTACTTAAAGGGGTATTCCAGGAAAAAACTGTTTTATATATATCAACTGGTGCCAGAAAGTTAAACAGATTTGTAAATGACTTCTATTAAAAAGTCTTAATCCTTTCAGTACTTATGAGCTTCTGAAGTTAAGGTTGTTCTTTTCTGTCTAAATCCTCTCTGATGACACCTGTCTCGGGAACCGCCCAGTTTAGAAGCAAATCCTCATAGCAAACCTCTTCTAAACTGGGCGTTTCCTGAGACAGGTGTCATCAGAGAGGATTTAGACAGAAAAGAACAACCTTAACTTCAGAAGCTCATAAGTACTGAAAGGATTAAGATTTTTTAATAGAAGTAATTTACAAATCTGTTTAACTTTCTGAAGCCAGTTGATAACTATAAAAAAGTTTTTTCCTGGATAACCCCTTTAACAACTGAGAAGACACTTGGTAAAATTGGGACATAGAAAAGAACTTAGAATATTAGTTGACAATAGCATTTAATGACAGCGATGCTTTAAAAAAAGACAAAAAAAAAAAAAAACCCACACACATATACTCTCTCTCCCCAGCATGTCCGGTGGGCGCTAGGACAATTCGGATATGTGCAATTCAATAGACGACAATGCATTTCCGAGCAAAATCGCCAGAATCAGGATTTCCACCATGTGAACAGTGCAGCAGAATTCCACTGAAATCAATGGGACTCTGTTGCTGCAGAATGTACGTATGGGATGTTCGAAAGGCTATGTTCACACAGCAGAATTTCCATGCAGAAAAAAGGTACAAAACAAGGTATATGAGAACAAGGGGAGCAGTGCAAGAAATTTGGTCTACCTACTGTACATCGTGAATGGTCACCCTAGTAATCCAAGTAATATCAGGCCTGAATTTTACATGCTGCTTTAGGGTGCGTTCACACACTATTAGCAGCGGGTTGCCTGCAGCGGGAATCCTGCTGTGAGTTACGCTACCATTGATTTAAATGGGTCCACAGACAGTCCGCAATAGTGTCAGATTTGCGGACTGTCCGCGGACCCATTCAAATGAATGGTAGCGTAACTTGCAGTGGGTTTCCCGCAGCGGGAAATCCGTTGCTAAATACTAGCGTGTGAACACACCCTTATAGTGAAGCTGCCATGTGTGTGTAAGTGTGTAGATTATATATATATATATATATATATATATATATATATATAGAAAGTCCAACAAGCGCAGCACTCAAATTAAATAAAGTGCATTTATTTGTTCATGTCTCAATACAGCAACGTTTCTGCCCCTATGGAGCCATTTTCAAGCCTGTGATATACACAATCTAAGGGGTTAAAATACGCAGTTCTAGTGCAACATTATACATCACATGATTCACATGATTGATTGATGTGAATCATGTGATGTGTAATGTTGCACTAGAACTGGGTATTTAAACCCCTTAGATTGTGTGTATCACAGGCTTGAAGATGGCTCCATAGGGGCAGAAACATTGCTGTATTGAGACATGAACAAATAAATGCACTTTATTTAATTTGAGTGCTGCGCTTGTTGGATTTTCTATACTACAAGGAACCCTGATCAGGTTGAAGCGCTGGCACCACTTATGGACTGGGCTGAGTGGTGCTGCAGATTTTTTCTATTTATATATATATATATATATATATATATAAGATATATATATATATATATATATATATATATATATATATATATATATGTTACAGATTAAAACTAGTTTTTAGTTAAAACTGCTTTTCCACAGTGAAAACTAGTTTTGACTGAACGTCTTTTTGAAAACTAGAATTGACTTCTTTTTCCTAGTTAAAACCAGTTTTTACTGAATGCCTTTGTTGAAACACCAGTTTTTACTAAATGCCTTTGTACAAAATAGAATATTTACTGAACGCCTTTGTACAAACTAGAATATTTACTGAACCCCTTTGTACAGACTAGAATTTATGCCTTTGTGAAAACTTGAATTGACAGGTTTTTTTGTCTTTTTTTGCTTGAGGTTGTTTTTTTGTGTGACAAATTGTACTTTATATTAGTAGTAAATTTTGTTGATACATGCAGTGTTTTTTTTATTTATTTATTTTTTGCATTTTTCTAGATTTGAAATTTTCTACTTGTAAGAGAGGTAGTCATGCCAAATAAATCTAGCTATTAGTGATGTCCCGATACCATTTTTTTTTACCTGTTAAGGACCCATGACGTACCAGTACGTCATGAGTCTGCTCCCGTTCTATAACGTGGTGCCGCGCGCTATTAACCCTTTGGGTTCAAAGTTGATCGCCGCATCTAAAGTGAAACTAAAACGTTGCCGGCTAGCTCAGGGGGCTGTTCGGGATCACCGAGGTGAAATCGTGCCATCCTGAGACACAGCAGGAGGGTCCCCTTACCTGCCTCCTGGCGTCCGATCG
Organism: Hyla sarda; assembly: GCF_029499605.1. Classification (NCBI taxonomy): domain Eukaryota; kingdom Metazoa; phylum Chordata; class Amphibia; order Anura; family Hylidae; genus Hyla; species Hyla sarda. The sequence goes on along the minus strand of NC_079196.1, from coordinate 186,025,112 downwards.
CCGAATGACTGCTCAGTGCCTGAGATCCAGGCATGAACAGTCAAGCGGCAGAATCATCGATCAATGGTTTCCTATGAGAAACCATTGAACGATGTGAAAGATCAGTGTGTGCAGTGTTATAGCCCCCTATTGGAGCTATAACATTGCAAAAAAAAAGTGGGAAAAAAAGTGAATAAAGATCATTTAACCCCTTCCCTAATAAAAGTTTGAATTACCTTCCCTTTTCAAATTTAGAAAAAAAAACTGTGTTAATAAAAATAAACATATGTGGTATCGCCGCATGCGAAAATGTCCAAATTATAAAAATATATAATTAATTAAACTGCATGGTCAATAGGGTACGTGCAAAAAATTCCAAAAGTCCAAAATAGTGTCTTTTTGGTCACTTTTTATATAATGAAAAAATGAATAAAAAGCGATCAAAAAGTCTGATCAATACAAAAATGGTACCGCTAAAAACTTCCAATCATGGTGCAAAAAATGAGCTCTCATACCGCCCCATACGCAGAAAAATCTAAAAGTTATAGGGGTCAGAATATGATAATTTTAAACGTATAAATTTTATTGCATGTAGTTATGATTATGTACGACAAAATCAAACCTACATAACTATGATATCATTTTAATTGTATGGACCTACAGAATAAAGAGAAGGTGTCATTTTTACCGAAAAATGTACTGTGTAGAAACGGAAGCCCCCAAAAGTTACAAAATGTTGTTTCTTTTTTCAATTTTATCTCATAATGGTTTTCTTTTCCGTTTCGCCATAGATTTTTGGGTAAAATGACTGATTTCATTGCAAAGTAGAATTGGTGATGCAAAATGTAAGCCATCATATGGATGTTTAGGTGCAAAATTGAAAGAGTTATGAATTTTTAAAGGTAAGGAGGAAAAAACAAAAATGCAAAAATGGAAAAACCCTGGGTCCTTAAGTGGTTAAGACCGAGTATGAGTACCAATACTTTTTTTTTAAGTACTCACCAATACCAATTACAATACTCATCATGTCACAGTTTTTTGTTTTTTTTTTATGGAAAAAAGGGAGTGATTTCAGTTTTTATTAGGGAAGGACTTTTTATACATTTTATAGGTAGTAGATAGCTCCCCACATTAGGTAGTAGCAGAAGTCCCCCACATAAGTTATCTAGCAGATGTCCCCCACATTAGGTATCCAGCAGTAGTCCCCCACATAAGGTAGGCAGCAGAGGTCCCCTCATAGTAGGCAACCATTCCCTCGTAGTTGGCAGCAGTTCCTCCATAGTTGGCAGCAGTTCCCTCATAGCAAGCAGCAGTTTCCCCATAGGAGGCAGCAGTTCTACCATTGTAGGCAACAGTTCCTCCATAGCAGGCAGCAATTTCCACCACCCTCCTCCCCTCCAGCATACATACCTCCTGTGGCTCTTCTTTCTTTTCCCCCTGTCGGCTCCAGCGCGGTGCAACGATCGTGGTGGTGGGGCACTGCTCCCAAGGCAAGATGGTTGGCTATCAGCCACCATCTTACCAGGCGCAACGCTACACGTTCAGTGGTGGCCAGTATCTGCATGACGTACATGTTCGTCACAGGTCGGCAAAACCTTCCATGATGTACATGACAGGCAAAAATTGCTGGGTGTATGGCAGTGTTTCCCAAGCAGATGTTTAAAAACTACAACTTCCAGCATTCCTGGACAGCCTTGTCTTTTTGATTGGGGAACAGGCCCCAAATGCTTTAAACTCGTGACGCCTCTGGCTGTCAGCATATTGCAGAAGTCAAAGTCAATGACATCCCACATCCGATCAACTGTTTTCTCCCTGTGCCGAACTTTGCAACCACAGAAAAGAAAGAATAAGAAGAAAAAAACAGTAGTGTAGAAGAAATATTTACAGAAAAATATAATGGTGTCCCTTGAAGTAAAGCTGAAGCTCCATAAAGTTTTATGAGTTCCTGATCTTGTGCTGCGATCCTCAGAGGCTCCTAGCACTGATGCTGTAAATTTATGCACGCTCGCTCCCTGGAGCTGCGCGCTCCCCCAGGCAAAGTGACAGGCAGTTAGCAAGCACAGCAGAACGCTAGTCCCTTCCGCAGCTTTGTCCATCAGCCATCTCTTGTCCATGACTTGTGGACAAGCTGATGCTGCTGCAGGACTTGTCAGTGTTCCAGGAGGTATGGGGACCCCTAGTGACGCAATTTTCAAAGACAGTTTTCTTTACTAAAATGTGATTTTTTTTTTTTATGAAGTATATTAGAAAAACTATTGTTTTGCCAAAATGAACAGCATATCAAAAGTTTTGAGGGGTACACGGGTATGTGGAGGCAGCGTGGCCAACTCAGCACAAGTCAGGTGACATCGTACAACCTATAAGAATCATTCTCAAGCACCACGTGTGACATTAATGAACTTTGCACGTGTAAGCTAGGTGAACTTTGACCTCAGTGGAAACAGTTTGAACTGAGTAATTTTGTTAAAACTAGTTTTCTCAACTTTAAACCAGTTTCAATTGACATTTGGTTTTTGATTAGCAGTAAATTCTAGTTTGTACGAAGGCGTTGAGTAAGTATTCTAGTTTGTACTAAGGTGTTAACTACATATTCTAGTTTGTACGAAGGCGTTCAGTAAATATTCTAATTTGTACAAAGGCATTTAGTAAAAAGTGGTGTTTCAAAACTAATATATATATTCACAGTGGGGCAAAAAGTATTTAGTCAGCCACCAATTGTGCAAGTTCTCCCACATAATCATCATAGGTATACCATCATTATAAGTATACCTCAACTATGGGAGACATAGTGAGAAAAAAAATCCATAAAATCACATTGTCGGATTTTTAAAGAATTTATTTGTAAATTATGGTGGAAAATAAGTATTTAGTCACCTACAAACAAGCAAGATTTCTGGCTCTCACAGACCTGTAACTTCTTCTTTAACCCCTTAAGGACACAGCCCATTTTGACCTTAACCCCTTAAGGACTCAGGGTTTTTCCGTTTTTGCACTTTCGTTTTTTCCTCCTTCCCTTTTAAAAATCATAACCCTTTCAATTTTCCACCTAAAAATCCATATTATGGCTTATTTTTTGCGTCCCCAATTCTACTTTGCAGTGACATTAGTCATTTTACCCAAAAATGCACGGCGAAACGGGAAAAAAAATCATTGTGCGACAAAATCGAAAAAAAAAACGCCATTTTGTAACTTTTGGGGGCTTTCGTTTCTACGCAGGGCATATTTCGGTAAAAATTACACCTTATCATTATTCTGTAGGTCCATACGGTTAAAATGATACCCTACTTATATAGGTTTGATTTTGTCGCACTTCTGGAAAAAATCATAACTACATGCAGGAAAATTTATACGTTTAAAAATGTCATCTTCTGACCCCTATAACATTTTTATTTTTCCACGTATGGGGTGGTATGAGGACTCATTTTTTGCGCCGTGATCTGAAGTTTTTATCGGTATGATTTTTGTTTTGATCGGACTTTTTGATCACTTTTTATTCATTTTTTATGGTATAAAAAGTGACCAAAATACGCTTTTTTGGACTTTGGAATTTTTTGGCGCGTACGCCATTGACCGTACGGCTTAATTAATGATATATTTTTATAGTTCGGACATTTACGCACGCGGCGATACCACATATGTTTATTTTTTATTTTTTTTACACTGTTACACTTATTTTTTTATGGGAAAAGGGGGGTGATTCAAACTTTTATTAGGGAAGGGGTTAAATGACCTTTATTAACACTTTTTTTTTACATTTTTTTTGCAGTGTTATAGGTCCCATAGGGACCTATAACACTGCACACACTGATCTCCTATGCTGATCACTGGTGTGCATTAACACGCCTGTGATCAGCATTATCGGCGCTTGACTGCTCCTGCCTGGATCTCAGGCACGGAGCAGTCATTCGTCGATCGGACACCGGGGAGGCAGGTAAGAGCCCTCCCGGTGTCCGATAAGCTGTTCGGGACGCCGCGATTTCACAGCGGCGGTCCCGAACAGCCCGACTGAGCAGCCGGGTCACTTTCACTTTCACTTTAGAAGCGGCGGTCAGCTTTGACCGCCGCTTCTAAAGGGTTAATACCGCACATCGCCGCGATCGGCGATGTGTGGTATTAGCCGCGGGTCCCGGCCGTTGATTAGCGCTGGGACCGACGCGATATGATGCGGGATCGCGGCGCGATCCCGCTTCATATCGCGGGAGCCGGCGCAGGACGTAAATATACGTCCTGCGTCGTTAAGGGGTTAAGGACACAGACAATTTTATTTTGTTAAAAAATTTCAAACTTTTTTTTACAAAATCAGTATGTTTAAAATTGCCCTATTTTGACCACCTCTAACTTGCTTATTTTTTGGTATTCAGGGATGTGTGAGGGCTCATTTTTTGCACCATGATCTGTAGTTTGTTTTGGTTCCACATTTGCATATATGTGGCTTTTTAATAGCTTTTTATATATATATATAAAAAAAATTTAACGTTAACACTGTTCTCCATACAGGATAATTAACATTTTATATTTCGGACATTTACGTATGTGCGAATACCAAATATGTTAATTATTTATCTTTTTTTTTTTTACCCTTTTTGTATTAATATGGGGAAAAGGGGTGATTTAAAACTTTATTGGGGAGGGGCTTTTTCACTTTTTTAAAACTTTTTTTTACATTTATTTTACACTTTTTTAGTGCCCATAGGGAACTACTTATACCAATCATTAGATTGCTAATACTGTTCAGTGCTATGCATAGGGCATAGCACTGATCACTATTATCGGTAATCTTCTGCTCTGGTCTGCTGAAAGGCAGATCAGTGCAGAAGACCCTGGGAGACAGATGGAGGCAGGTGAGGGGACCTCCATCTGTCATCTTGACTGATCTGATCCCTGTATTGATTACGGCATCTGAGGGGTAAATGGCAGACATCAGCGCGATCGCTGATGTCCGCCATTACCGGTGGGTCTGCGGCTGCTGACAGCCACGGTGCTGTGCGCTAAGTGACACTATGCAGCGCTGTACATTTACGGCGTATGTCCTTAAGGGGTTAAGAGTCTCCTCTGTCCTCCACTTGTTACCTGTATTAATGGCACCTGTTTGAATAAAAGACACCTATCCACAACCTCAAACAGTCACACTCTAAACTCCACTATGGCCAAGAGCAAAGGGCCGTTGAAGGACACCAGAAACAACATTGTAGACCGGCACCAGGCTGGGAAGACTGAATCTGCAATAGGCAAGCAGCTTGGTGTGAAGAAATCAACTGTGGGAGTGATTATTAGAAAATAGAAGAAATACAAGACCACTGATAATCTCCCTCGATCTGGGGCTCCACGCAAGATCTCACCCCATGGTGTCAAAATGATCACAAGAACAGTGAGCAAAAAATACCAGAACCACAAGGGGGGAACCTAGTGAATGACCTGCAGAGAGCTTGGACCAAAGTAACAAAGGCTACCATCAGTAACACACTACACCGCCAGGGACTTAAATCATGCAGTGCCAGACGTGATGATCCAGAAGAGTATTGGGAGAATGTCATACGGTCAGATGAAACCAAAGTAGAACTTTTTGGTAAAATCTCAACTCGTCGTGTTTGGAGGAGAAAGAATGCTGAGCTGCATGCAAAGAACACCATACCTACTGTGAATCATGGGGGTGAAAACATCATGCTTTTGGGCTGTTTTTCAGCAAAGGGACCAGGACTATTGATCCGTGTAAAGGAAAGAATGAATGGGGCCATGTATCATGAGATTTTGAGTGAATACCTCCTTCCATCAGCAAGGGAATTGAAGATGAAACGTTGCTGGGTCTTTCAGCATGACAATGATCCCAAAGACACCACCTGGGCAACGAAGGAGTGGCTTTGTAAGAAGTATTTCAAGGTCCTTGAGTGGCCTAGCCAGTCTCCAGATCTCAACCTCATAGAAAACCTTTGGAGGGAGTTGAAAGTTCGTGTTGCCCAGCGACAGACCCAAAACATCACTGCTCTAGAGGAGATCGGCATGGGGGAATGGGCCAAAATACCAGGAACAGTGTGTGAAATCCTTGTGAAGACTTACAGAAAACGTTTGACCTCTGTCATTGCCAACAAAGGGTGTATAACAAAGTATTGAGATGAACTTTTGTTATTGACCAAATATTTATTTTCCACCATCATTTGCAAATAAATTCTTTAAAAATCAGACAATGTGATTTTCTGGATTTTTTTTTCTCATTCTGTCTCTCATAGTTGAGGTATACCTAAGATGAAAATTATAGGCCTCTCCCATCTCCCCCTCAGTGAAAGTCTATGCCAAGGGGGCACGATGGCCGTCACGCCCCCTTCCCATAGACTTTCGTTGAGGGGGTGGGCGTGACGTCACGAAGGGGGCGGGTGTGACGTCACGAGGGGCAGCCCTGAACAAGGAAGCCCGCACACAGCGTCCGGAACAATAAACTTCCAGACGCTGGGGTGCGAAGCTTCCGACACAGGGCAGCGAAGTGCCCCTTTAAATGGGAGAACTAGCACAATTGGTGACTGACTAAATACTTTTTTTGCCCCACTGTATATGTCAAGAAATGACACTGTTTTCTACCGCACAAGGTAAAACCAACCCTAGCTGCGCCACTGGTATATAACCCCTCGGTAACATTGGGTCCTCATGTACACTGGATGTACGCAATGGGCATATGGAGTTGTGGTGTCCCAATACAGGACCTTGTTAAGTCCCCTCAGCTAGAGCTCCTCCATCTCCACAGGGCTCTCCTGCAGGGCTTGCCCCTTGGTCGCCTCATAATTGTATTCACATGTATATTATTTAATGTCTAGGTATAATAAATGTATAGGACCTTCCCAGGTCATGTGATCCACAGTTGTGAATGTATATATGTGTCAGGATTTGGCAGGCTGGTGGTGGATCCTCTGTGTCAGTGAGGGATTGGCGTGGACCGTACCGGAGGACCGGTTCTAAGTTGCCACTGGTTTTCACCAGAGCCCGCCGCAAAGCGGGATGGTCTTGTGCGGCGGTAGCAACCAGGTTGTGTCCACCGGTAGCGGCTCAACCTCACTGACTGCTGAGACTGGCGTGGTACAGGAGGACTAGACGGAGGTGAGGTCAGACGTAGCAGAAGGTCAGGGCAGGCGGCAAGGTTCATAGTCAAGGGCAACGGCAGAAGGTCTGGAAACAATGGTAAGGGCAAATACAAAACGCTTTCACTAGGCACAAGGCAACAAGATCCGCCAAGGACAGGAAGGGGAAGTGGGTTTAAATACACATGGAGCAGGGAAGCTAATTTACACTGATTGGGCCAGGCACCAATTAGTGGTGCACTGGCCCTTTAAATCTTAGAGAGCCGACACGCGCGCGCCCTAGAGAGCGGGACCGCGCGCGCCGGGACTGAGCAGACAGAGGACGGGGCAGGTGAGGAGATTGGGATGTGACCCGCGGGCGCATCCCCGCCTGTGACACTAGTGCAGCGCTCCCGGGGTGCTGCACGGAGATGAACGCCGCGAGCGCTCCGGGGAGGAGCAGGGACCCGGAGCGCTCGGCGTAACAATATGATTAAGGACCTTTCTGGGTCATGTGATGTACCCAGAGTTCACTGGGTTCAGAACTTACAGGTTTGCTGGCCAGTGAGCTTAGTCCAGCCCCCTGTTATATAAAGGGCTGTAGTCTGTAAATTCTCTCTCTTCCTGCGGGACTATTAAGCAAAGCACATTCAGCACATCTAAATTCATTGTATCTAGGCCAAAGCCTAAAGAACCAGCAGCCACTAAAACCGTGAGTTATATAGCTCAATCCTACAAATCCTGTGTGACTACTATTCTACTCAAATCTTATAATAAGTAGCACAGTGGCCTGCATAAAGCTCATTACTATCAGTCCCAGCAAAGCCTGTGAGGAACCTGCATCCCGGTTACCTCAGGAAAAACTGTATAATTGTAAAGACTGTAATCTAAAAGTTCAAGTAAAAGTTTCCAGCTTTCATAAATTCTGCTGTGGATATTCCGTTTACTATCCCTGCCGTTTGTGGGCCGGTTGGCGGCAGGATCTCCAATACTAAGCAAACCGCACCTTGGCGTCACGACAAGAAAGGGTTAATACCACCAGACCCTGCATCACCATTGCAACACCCCAGTCACCACAGAGTGGTCTTAGGATATAGGCTGGCTCCATATGTAACAGGTGCCCCCATCTGCCAGCAAACAGGATTGGAGATTACTCTAACCAACCATGGTCAATCATGATCTCAAGAAAAAGGTACCCAGGTCTTGTTTTAAAACGGAGCAATGAGTTATACATGTACTCCACCGCTCCATTGTCTAATATGCTGCTGAGCATAGCAGAGCGCTGTATTTAGCTATCTCCGGCAGTTCCATTTATGATAAATTGAGCAGTGATGCACATTCGCCGTTCCTTTACGTGACTTGGGTCCCAGTGGTTGGATTCTGGCACTGATACTTAGCCTCAATCCTGTGAACAGGGGATAAGTGGTTTTAATGCAGGGTTTTCAAAATCAAATTATCTGGTGGACACTGGAGGTAGAGGCTGGGTGAGGCTGGGCAGCATCAAGTATTCCACAAAAAGTAACATGCAGTTCCCCCTTATTAGATAGGCAGCATACATCCCCCTCATTAGGTAGGCAGCATAATACCTCCACATAAGGTAGGCAGAAGTTAGCCCACTTTATGTAGACAGGCAGCAGTTCCCCCACATTATGTAGGCAGCAGTTCCTCCACTTTATGTAGGCAGGCAGCAGTTCCCCCACATTATGTAGGCAGCAGTTCCCCCACATTAAGTAGGCAGCAGTTCCCCCACATTATGTAGGCAGCAGTTCCCCCACATTAAGTAGGCAGCAGTTCCCCAACATTGTTATTTAAACAATTTGTGCATACAGTTTCATACCTATTACAGCATATGTTTGTGTGACTTTCCCTGGCATCAGGAGAGTGTCTCCCTCATGGAAAAAGATGACAGACAAGCAGGTATAAGGAAAACACTCTGTCTTTATTTTTATCAAACATTAGTATATAAAAGCAAAGGGCGTATCTATCAATTTGTGGATTTGACGCAAGTAAATGGATGATACAATAGTTGTAGTTTTAGCTAATAACAAAAAGTTTCAATTCTTCAGCAAGTGAGGTCAGCTACAGGAAAATAAACTTATTAAGAACAGGACCTTGAAAAAGACTGAGAACTTGGAAAAAAGATAAGAAAGAGAGAAAAAATTAAATAAAAACAATACTGAAGGAGAATTCTCCTCCAGCCTTTCAAAAATTACAGGCCTCTCATCTTTTTAAGTGGGAGAACTTGCATAAATGGTGGCTGACTAAATACTTTTTTGCCCCTCTGTATTATTTCCTACTAAACATATAAGGTTGGCACATGGTTTGTGGGTATAAAACTGAATAAGCTAAAACCATATACAAACACAGTTTTATACATACATATACACACACGGTTCTCACTGACTACAATACTATGAAAACATTGTATACAGTGAATATACATTTTTTTAAACCGTAGACCAAGCTGTGGTAGGACCTTTTTTTGTTTTTGTTTGGCACAAAGACGGGTTGAACCACACATGTGCCAGACCACACAAAACCAGGTAATCTCTTTTAGCATGGTTTCTCAATGCTGGTCTAGGATTTGGCGTTAAATACGGTTTTATACAGTTTTATAACATAAAAACATAGACGATCACTGTATACATAAACTGTGGTATGAATGCATTAAAGTGTACCTGTTCTTTGCAAAAACATTTTATATAATGCAGATAATACCATTATATGTATATTTGTAATATATGTTGGTTAACAAATGTGGAATGGGGGAAAAATACTGTCATGCAACTATTGCCTGTGTGTTTCTGTGAGATCAAATACAGGAAGTGATGGCAGGACAAGCAGGGCTCTGTGCAGGCTCCTGGCTTAACAATTATCCTGTTGTGTGAACCGGTGATGTGTCACAGAGTTTCAGTGCTTGGAATCCTACTTGTCCTCAGTGTACAGAGCCCCGCTTGTCCTCAGTGTACAGAGCCCCGCTTGTCCTCAGTGTACAGAGCCCCGCTTGCCCTCAGTGTACAGCGCCGGGGAGGAGCAGGGACCCGGAGCGCTCGGCGTAACAATATGATTAAGGACCTTTCTGGGTCATGTGATGTACCCAGAGTTCACTGGGTTCAGAACTTACAGGTTTGCTGGCCAGTGAGCTTAGTCCAGCCCCCTGTTATATAAAGGGCTGTAGTCTGTAAATTCTCTCTCTTCCTGCGGGACTATTAAGCAAAGCACATTCAGCACATCTAAATTCATTGTATCTAGGCCAAAGCCTAAAGAACCAGCAGCCACTAAAACCGTGAGTTATATAGCTCAATCCTACAAATCCTGTGTGACTACTATTCTACTCAAATCTTATAATAAGTAGCACAGTGGCCTGCATAAAGCTCATTACTATCAGTCCCAGCAAAGCCTGTGAGGAACCTGCATCCCGGTTACCTCAGGAAAAACTGTATAATTGTAAAGACTGTAATCTAAAAGTTCAAGTAAAAGTTTCCAGCTTTCATAAATTCTGCTGTGGATATTCCGTTTACTATCCCTGCCGTTTGTGGGCCGGTTGGCGGCAGGATCTCCAATACTAAGCAAACCGCACCTTGGCGTCACGACAAGAAAGGGTTAATACCACCAGACCCTGCATCACCATTGCAACACCCCAGTCACCACAGAGTGGTCTTAGGATATAGGCTGGCTCCATATGTAACAGGTGCCCCCATCTGCCAGCAAACAGGATTGGAGATTACTCTAACCAACCATGGTCAATCATGATCTCAAGAAAAAGGTACCCAGGTCTTGTTTTAAAACGGAGCAATGAGTTATACATGTACTCCACCGCTCCATTGTCTAATATGCTGCTGAGCATAGCAGAGCGCTGTATTTAGCTATCTCCGGCAGTTCCATTTATGATAAATTGAGCAGTGATGCACATTCGCCGTTCCTTTACGTGACTTGGGTCCCAGTGGTTGGATTCTGGCACTGATACTTAGCCTCAATCCTGTGAACAGGGGATAAGTGGTTTTAATGCAGGGTTTTCAAAATCAAATTATCTGGTGGACACTGGAGGTAGAGGCTGGGTGAGGCTGGGCAGCATCAAGTATTCCACAAAAAGTAACATGCAGTTCCCCCTTATTAGATAGGCAGCATACATCCCCCTCATTAGGTAGGCAGCATAATACCTCCACATAAGGTAGGCAGAAGTTAGCCCACTTTATGTAGACAGGCAGCAGTTCCCCCACATTATGTAGGCAGCAGTTCCTCCACTTTATGTAGGCAGGCAGCAGTTCCCCCACATTATGTAGGCAGCAGTTCCCCCACATTAAGTAGGCAGCAGTTCCCCCACATTATGTAGGCAGCAGTTCCCCCACATTAAGTAGGCAGCAGTTCCCCAACATTGTTATTTAAACAATTTGTGCATACAGTTTCATACCTATTACAGCATATGTTTGTGTGACTTTCCCTGGCATCAGGAGAGTGTCTCCCTCATGGAAAAAGATGACAGACAAGCAGGTATAAGGAAAACACTCTGTCTTTATTTTTATCAAACATTAGTATATAAAAGCAAAGGGCGTATCTATCAATTTGTGGATTTGACGCAAGTAAATGGATGATACAATAGTTGTAGTTTTAGCTAATAACAAAAAGTTTCAATTCTTCAGCAAGTGAGGTCAGCTACAGGAAAATAAACTTATTAAGAACAGGACCTTGAAAAAGACTGAGAACTTGGAAAAAAGATAAGAAAGAGAAAAAAAATTAAATAAAAACAATACTGAAGGAGAATTCTCCTCCAGCCTTTCAAAAATTACAGGCCTCTCATCTTTTTAAGTGGGAGAACTTGCATAAATGGTGGCTGACTAAATACTTTTTTGCCCCTCTGTATTATTTCCTACTAAACATATAAGGTTGGCACATGGTTTGTGGGTATAAAACTGAATAAGCTAAAACCATATACAAACACAGTTTTATACATACATATACACACACGGTTCTCACTGACTACAATACTATGAAAACATTGTATACAGTGAATATACATTTTTTTAAACCGTAGACCAAGCTGTGGTAGGACCTTTTTTTGTTTTTGTTTGGCACAAAGACGGGTTGAACCACACATGTGCCAGACCACACAAAACCAGGTAATCTCTTTTAGCATGGTTTCTCAATGCTGGTCTAGGATTTGGCGTTAAATACGGTTTTATACAGTTTTATAACATAAAAACATAGACGATCACTGTATACATAAACTGTGGTATGAATGCATTAAAGTGTACCTGTTCTTTGCAAAAACATTTTATATAATGCAGATAATACCATTATATGTATATTTGTAATATATGTTGGTTAACAAATGTGGAATGGGGGAAAAATACTGTCATGCAACTATTGCCTGTGTGTTTCTGTGAGATCAAATACAGGAAGTGATGGCAGGACAAGCAGGGCTCTGTGCAGGCTCCTGGCTTAACAATTATCCTGTTGTGTGAACCGGTGATGTGTCACAGAGTTTCAGTGCTTGGAATCCTACTTGTCCTCAGTGTACAGAGCCCCGCTTGTCCTCAGTGTACAGAGCCCCGCTTGTCCTCAGTGTACAGAGCCCCGCTTGCCCTCAGTGTACAGAGCCCAGCTTGTCCTCAGTGTACAGAGCCCTGCTTGGCCTCAGTGTACAGAGCCCTGCTTGTCCTCAGTGTACAGAGCCCTGCATGTCCTCAGTGTACAGAGCCCCGCTTGTCCTCAGTGTACTGAGCCCCGCTTGTCCTCAGTGTACAGAGCCCCGCTTTCCCTCAGTGTACAGAGCCCTTCTTGTCCTCAGTGTACAGAGCCCTGCTTGTCCTCAGTGTACAGAGCCCTGCTTTTCCTGACTGCACAGAGCCCTGCTTGTCCTCAGTTCACAGAGCCCTGCTTGTCCTCAGTGTACAGAGCCCTGCTGGTCCTCAGTGTACAGAGCCCTGCTTGTCCTCAGTGTACAGAGCCCTGCTTGTCCTCAGTGTAGAGCCCTGCTTGTCCTGACTGCACAGAGCCCTGCTTGTCCTGACTGCACAGAGCCCTGCTTGTCCTGACTGCACAGAGCCCTGCTTGTCCTCAGTTCACAGAGCCCTGCTTGTCCTCAGTGTACAGAGCCCTGCTGGTCCTCAGTGTACAAAGTCCTGCTTGTCCTCAGTGTACAGAGCCGTGCTTGTCCTCAGTGTACAGAGCCCCGCTTGTCCTCAGTGTACAGAGCCCCGCTTGTCCTCAGTGTACAGAGCCCCACTTGTCCTCAGTGTACAGAGCCCCACTTGTCCTCAGTGTACAGATCCCCGCTTGTCCTCAGTGTACAGAGCCCCGCTTGTCCTCAGTGTACAGAGCCCCGCTTGTCCTCAGTGTACAGAGCCCCGCTTGTCCTCAGTGTACAGAGCCCAGCTTGTCCTCAGTGTACAGAGCCCTGCTTGGCCTCAGTGTACAGAGCCCTGCTTGTCCACAGTGTACAGCGCCCTGCTTGTCCTCAGTGTACAGAGCCCTGCTTGTCCTCAGTGTACAGAGCCCTGCTTGTCCTCAGTGTACAGAGCCCTGCTTGTCCTCAGTGTACAGAGCCCCGCTTGTCCTCAGTGTACTGAGCCCCGCTTGTCCTCAGTTCACAGAGCCCTGCTTGTCCTCAGTGTACAGAGCCCTGCTGGTCCTCAGTGTACAGAGCCCTGCTTGTCCTCAGTGTACAGAGCCCTGCTTGTCCTCAGTGTACAGAGTCCCGCTTGTCCTCAGTGTACAGAGCCCCGCTTGTCCTCAGTGTAAAGAGCCCCGCTTGTCCTCAGTGTACAGAGCCTTGCTTGTCCTCAGTCTACAGAGCCCTGCTTGTCTTCAGTCTACAGAGCCCTGCTTGTCCTCAGTGTACAGAGCCCTGCTTGTCCACAGTCTACAGAGCCCTGCTTGTCCTCAGTGTACAGAGCCTTGCTTGTCCTCAGTATACAGAATCCTGCTTGTCCTCAGTGTACAGAGTCCTGCATGTCCTCAGTGTACAGAGCCCTGCATGTCCTCAGTCTACAGAGCCCTGCTTGTCCTCAGTATACAGAGCCCTGCTTGTCCTCAGTGTACAGAGCCCTGCTTGTCCTCAGTGTACAGAGCCCTGCTTGTCCTCAGTGTACAGAGCCCTGCTTGTCCTCAGTGTACAGAGCCCTGCTGGTCCTCAGTCTACAGAGTCCTGCATGTCCTCCGTGTACAGAGCCCTGCTTGTCCTCATTATACAGAGCCCTGCTTGTCCTCAGTCTACAGAGCCCTGCTTGTCCTCAGTCTACAGAGCCCTGCTTGTCCTCAGTGTACAGAGCCCTGCTTGTCCTCAGTGTACAGAGCCCTGCTTGTCCTCAGTGTACAGAGCCCTGCTTGTCCTCAGTGTACAGAGCCCTGCTTGTCCTCAGTGTACAGAGCCCTGCTTGTCCTCAGTGTACAGAGTCCTGCTTGTCCTCAGTGTACAGAGCCCTGCTGGTCCTCAGTGTACAAAGTCCTGCTTGTCCTCAGTGTACAGAGCCGTGTTTGTCCTCAGTGTACAGAGCCCCGCTTGTCCTCAGTGTACAGAGCCCTGCTTGTCCTCAGTGTACAGAGCCCCACTTGTCCTCAGTGTACAGAGCCCCACTTGTCCTCAGTGTACAGATCCCCGCTTGTCCTCAGTGTACAGAGCCCTGCTTGTCCACAGTGTACAGCGCCCTGCTTGTCCTCAGTGTACAGAGCCCTGCTTGTCCTCAGTGTACAGAGCCCTGCTTGTCCTCAGTGTACAGAGCCCTGCTTGTCCTGACTGCACAGAGCCCTGCTTGTCCTCAGTTCACAGAGCCCTGCTTGTCCTCAGTGTACAGAGCCCTGCTGGTCCTCAGTGTACAGAGCCCTGCTTGTCCTCAGTGTACAGAGCCCTGCTTGTCCTCAGTGTACAGAGTCCCGCTTGTCCTCAGTGTACAGAGCCCTGCTTGTCCTCAGTGTAAAGAGCCCCGCTTGTCCTCCATGTACAGAGCCCCGCTTGTCCTCAGTGTAAAGAGCCCCGCTTGTCCTCAGTGTACAGAGCCTTGCTTGTCCTCAGTCTACAGAGCCCTGCTTGTCTTCAGTCTACAGAGCCCTGCTTGTCCTCAGTGTACAGAGCCCTGCTTGTCCACAGTCTACAGAGCCCTGCTTGTCCTCAGTCTACAGAGCCCTGCTTGTCTTCAGTCTACAGAGCCCTGCTTGTCCTCAGTGTACAGAGTCCTGCATGTCCTCAGTGTACAGAGCCCTGCATGTCCTCAGTCTACAGAGCCCTGCTTGTCCTCAGTATACAGAGCCCTGCTTGTCCTCAGTGTACAGAGCCCTGCTTGTCCTCAGTGTACAGAGCCCTGCTTGTCCTCAGTGTACAGAGCCCTGCTGGTCCTCAGTCTACAGAGTCCTGCATGTCCTCCGTGTACAGAGCCCTGCTTGTCCTCATTATACAGAGCCCTGCTTGTCCTCAGTCTACAGAGCCCTGCTTGTCCTCAGTGTACAGAGCCCTGCTTGTCCTCAGTGTACAGAGCCCTGCTTGTCCTCAGTGTACAGAGCCCTGCTTGTCCTCAGTGTACAGAGCCCTGCTTGTCCTCAGTGTACAGAGTCCTGCTTGTCCTCAGTGTACAGAGCCCTGCTTGTCCTCATTATACAGAGCCCTGCTTGTCCTCAGTCTACAGAGCCCTGCTTGTCCTCATTATACAGAGCCCTGCTTGTCCTCAGTGTACAGAGCCCTGCTTGTCCTCAGTGTACAGAGCCCTGCTTGTCCTCAGTGTACAGAGCCCTGCTTGTCCTCAGTGTACAGAGCCCTGCTTGTCCTCAGTGTACAGAGCCCTGCTTGTCCTCAGTGTACAGAGTCCTGCTTGTCCTCAGTGTACAGAGCCCTGCTGGTCCTCAGTCTACAGAGTCCTGCATGTCCTCAGTGTACAGAGCCCTGCTTGTCCTCATTATACAGAGCCCTGCTTGTCCTCAGTGTACAGAGCCCTGCTTATCCTCAGTGTACAGAGCCCTGCTTGTCCTCAGTGTACAGAGCCCTGCTTGTCCTCAGTCTACAGAGCCCTGCTTGTCCTCAGTCTACAGAGCCCTGCTTGTCCTCAGTGTATAGAGCCCTGCTTGTCCTCAGTGTACAGAGCCCTGCTTGTCCTCAGTGTACAGAGCCCTGCTTGTCCTCAGTGTACAGAGCCCTGCTTGTCCTCAGTGTACAGAGTCCTGCTTGTCCTCAGTGTACAGAGCCCTGCTGGTCCTCAGTCTACAGAGTCCTGCATGTCCTCAGTGTACAGAGCCCTGCTTGTCCTCATTATACAGAGCCCTGCTTGTCCTCAGTGTACAGAGCCCTGCTTGTCCTCAGTGTACAGAGCCCTGCTTATCCTCAGTGTACAGAGCCCTGCTTGTCCTCAGTGTACAGAGCCCTGCTTGTCCTCAGTGTACAGAGCGCTGCTTGTCCTCAGTGTACAGAGTCCTGCTTGTGGCTCACACTTCCTGTATTTGGACTCATCACAGAGACACACAGATATTAGCTGCGTGGACAAATATATACACATTTTATAACCAATGTTTATTACAAATATACATATGTTATTTTCTAAATTATATAAGTTTTTACTAATAAGAGGTACAAAGTATCTAGTGTAACAATATGGTGTGAACAGAGCACTAGCAGGACTGCCCTCCTCCCGGTAATAACATATGGCAGCTATGACCTACAATGAGATAAGAAGACAGAAGGTACTGCCCACTCTGGGCATGAACCCACTTCCCTTCCTCCTGGAGAGTAGAGGAATGTATATACAGGCAGCCGGGCCATCCTCTTCACTACGCCGCATCATTACCGTCTTGTCTCCCGGTGACGTCACCGCACTCACCTTGACAGACGAGCCCCGCCTCTTGCCGGGGATTGGCCAGGAGATTCCAGAACCTGCATCCCAATTGGACGCCACATTTCCCAATCGGAACAGGGTTTTCTCCTCCTTTTTTTTTTTGCTCCCGCCTCGGCCGCGGCGATAACAGGGAACATGGCGGCCGCTGTGTGGTGAAGCTGCCTAGGAAACTGCGGCGGTGTATGTGGTGCTGCTGCCCGCGGCCTGGTGAACTATGAGAGCCCTGGGGATTCCGTACATGACTAGGCCCGAGGAGAGGCTCTGGAGGACGCTTGGTGACAGCGGAGGACGGCATTAAGGGGAAGGCTTGGTGTGTGAGGGAAACCGGGGCACAGCTCAGACCCCCCCACCCTTCCGTGCTCCGCCGTGTGTGACCCGCTGAGTGTGCCCGCCGGGCCCGGGACAGCTATGCTGAGTGCGGGGAGAAGGCTGCTGGGCCTCGGGCTCATGCTCCTGGTGTCTGTGGGACGAGTACAGGCGGCGCCACTTCCTGAAACAGGTGCAGGTAAGAGCCGGGGCCTCACAGCTGCAGTGCCGGTGCCATAGCAGCTCCTCATAGGCTTTTGATGTATGTGGTGGCATTACGTGTGTGTGTGTGTGTGTAATATATATATATATATATATATATATATATATATATAAGTGTGTGATATATGTATATATATATATTAGTGTGTATGTGTATATATTTATATATTAGTGTGTGCATGTATGTGTGTGTGTGTATATATATATATATATATATATATATATATATATATATGTATGTATTGTGTGTGTGTGTTTATATGATCAGTGAGTCCAATTTGAGATCCCACTGGTTGTAAGAGGATCTACGTCAATCTGATGTCCCAGATTATTATTAATGTTTCAGATCTGACAGATCCTTCCCAACCGATATGGCTAGTGAAGTGATTCCCAAGCAGTATGACTCCAGTTGTTGCAAAACTACAACTCCCAGCATGCCCGGACAGCCAACGGCTGTCCGGGCATGCTGGGAGTTGTAGTTTTGCATCAGCCGTTGTCATACTGGTTGAGTATCACTGGACTGTCAGGTTGCTGCTTAACAGATAATCGGCACCCAATGTATCTGACACCTGCTTATCCCTAGGACTGATACAGAACTACAACTCCCGGAGTGCCTGGACAGACGCTGGTTGTCTGCGCATGCTGAGAGTTGTTGTTTTGCCACTGCTGGAGAGCTTAGGTTGTGGTAATGCTGCTCTAGTGATGTAACAATGTGTTGAATGATTCCCTCAATTTGTGTCAAGCGGCTGAACTAGCATGGCTGCCTACATGTACAATAAAGGGTCTGCTGGGGGCTTCTGCTGATTAAGAATGGTCAGTACTGTGACCCTTTAAATTCAGGGTTAGCCTAGGGTAGTGGTCTACAAACTGGACCTCCAACTTGCACAACTACAACAGCCACCGGCTGTTTGGGCATACTTGGAGACCCCTGCTCTAGGCTAACCTCGGTATTAAAGGGTCATGGGTCCCAGGAATATGTATAGAGTAGGCCATCATTGTGGTGCAGCCATAGGGGACCCCCACCTTGATCAGCATAAGCCGCCGGCCCCTTTATGGCACAGTCTGATTTGCCCATAGCAGCCAATTACAGTTCAGCTTTCACTTACCAAAGCAATATGAAAAATGAAAGCTGAGCTGTGATTGGTTGCTACGAGTGAAACAGACTGTTTTTGTCACTGACAGATTGATAAATATTATTGACCATGCTGACGGACTGACCGTTTTCATTTCGGAGAACCAACCAAGCATGGTCGTGTGACGTTGTCAGTTTTGTTACCTTGCCAATGTTAAAGGGAACCTGTCATCTTCATAAAGAAGTCCAATCGGCAATGTTACAGAACAGGAGCAGCGGAGCAGGTTCTTAAATATATATTTATGATTCCAGCATAACTTGTCATTTCTTCATATGAATTTCTGCTCATTCTTGGCTAGGCTGTCATGTAGGCGGTCCTACTCAGTGGCTGACAGCTCTCTATATGAACACTTTAAAGGGGTACTCTACCCCTAGACATCTTATCCCCTATCCAAGAATAGGGGATAAGATGTCTGATCGCGGGGATCCTGCTGCTGAGGACTCCCGTGATCTCTCCTGCAGCCCCCCGAGTCATCAGTTCTACAGAGCTAAGTTTGCTCCATGGCTGATGACTCTCAATACAGGGGCTGGCAGTTTGTGACGTTATGGCTCTGCCCCCTCGTGATGTCACGCCCCTTAACACCTTCATGACAATGGACGTAAATGTACGTCATGGTGCGGTGGTACTTAACGCGCCAGGACGTACATTTACACTCAGCCATGACCGCGAGCACCGGAACGTTGCTCGTTTCATGTGCGGTCGGTATAAAGGATAATCGGATCACCCCAGCGCTGCATTGGGGATCCGATCATCCATAATGGTGGACAGAGGTCCCCTCACCTGTCTCCGTCCATCTCCTGGAGTCTTCTGCTCTGGTCTGAGATTGAGCAGAAGATCACTGATGCTTAGCACTGAACAGTATTAGCAATCTACTCATTACTATAAATAGTCCCCCATGGGGACTATTAACCCCTTAAGGACTCAGGGTTTTTCCATTTTTGCACTTTCGTTTTTTCCTCCTTACCTTTTAAAAATCATAACCCTTTCAATTTTCCACCTAAAAATCCATATTATGGCTTATTTTTTGCGTCGCCAATTCTACTTTGCAGTGACATTAGTCATTTTACCCAAAAATCGACGGCGAAACGGAAAAAAAAATCATTGTGCGACAAAATCGAAAAAAAACGCCATTTTGTAACTTTTGAGGGCTTCCGTTTCTACGCAGTGCATATTTCGGTAAAAATTACACCTTATCATTATTCTGTAGGTCCATACGGTTAAAATGATCCCCTACTTATATAGGTTTGATGTTGTCGCACTTCTGGAAAAAATCATAACTACATGCAGGAAAATTTATACGTTTAAAAATGTCATCTTCTGACCCCTATAACTTTTTTATTTTTCCACGTACGGGGCGGTATGAGGACTCATTATTTGCGCCGTGATCTGACGTTTTTATCGGTATGATTTTTGTTTTGATCGGACTTTTTGATCACTTTTTATTCATTTTTTTTAATGGTATAAAAAGTGACCAAAATACGCTTTTTTGGACTTTGGAATTTTTTTGCGCGTACGCCATTGACCGTGCGGTTTAATTAATTATATAATTTTATAGTTCGGACATTTACGCACGCGGTGATACCACATATGTTTATTATTTATTTATTTTTTACACTGTTTTCTTTTTTTTATGGGAAAAGGGGGGTGATTCAAACTTTTATTAGGGAAGGGGTTAAATGACCTTTATTAACACGTTTTTTTACATTTTTTTTTTTGCAGTGTTATAGGTCCCATAGGGACCTATAACACTGCACACACTGATCTCCTATGCTGATCACTGGCGTGTATTAACACGCCTGTGATCAGCATTATCGGCGCTTGACTGCTCCTGCCTGGATCTCAGGCACGGAGCAGTCATTCGTCGATCGGACACCGAGGAGGCAGGTAAGGGCCCTACCGGTGTCCGATCAGCTGTTCGGGACGCCGCGATTTCACCGCGGTGGTCCCGAACCCGACTTCAGTTTCACCAGTTTCACTTTAGAAGCGGCGGTCAGCTTTGACCGCCGCTTCTAAAGGGTTAATACCGCACATCGCCGTGATCGGCGATGTGTGGTATTAGCCGCGGGTCCCGGCCGTTGATGAGTGCCGGGACCGAAGCGATATGATGCAGGATCGCGCCACGATCCCGCTTCATATCGCGGGAGCCGGCGCAGGATGTAAATATACGTCCTGCGTCGTTAAGGGGTTAAAGTGTTAATAAATAAAAAAGTGTAAATCTGTTTTTTCCACTTTACCCCCCAAAAGCGTAAAAAATAAATAAAAAAATAAACATATTTGGTATCACCGCGTGCGTAAAAGTCTGAACCATCAAAATATATTGTTAATTATCCCGTACGGTGAACGTCGTAAAAGGAAGAAAAAAAAACTCAAATTGCTGCTTTTTTTGGCACATTTTTATTACAAAAAAAATGAATAAAAACTTAAATATAAACAAAAGTGGTACCAATAAAAACTGCATATCTGGGCGCAAAAAATGAGCCCTCGTACCGCCCCGTATACAGAAAAATGAAAGTTATAGGTGGTCCTTTTCATTGTATTGACCCACAGAATAAAAAAAAAACATGTAATTTTTACTGTAAAGTGTACAGCGTGAAAACAAAACCTTCCAAAATTTGCTAAATTGCAGTTTTCTTAAAATTTTTCCCACGTAAATAGTAATTTTTTGGTTGTGCCATACATTTTATGGTAAAATAAATGTCATTTCAAAGTAGAATTGGTGATGCAAAAAACAAGCCCTCATATGGGTCTGTGGATGGAAATATAAGAGAGTTATAATTTTTAGAATGTGAGGAAGAAAAAACGAAAATGCTAAAATTAAAGGGGTATGCCAGGCCAAAACTTTGTTTTATATATCAACTGGCTCCGGAAAGTTAAATAGATTTGTGAATTACTTCTATTAAAAAATCTTAATCCTTCCAATAGTTATTAGCTTCTGAAGTTGCGTTACTGTTTTCTGTCTAACTGCTTTCTGATGACTCGCGTCCCAGGAGCTGTGCAGCTCCTATGGGGATATTTTCCCATCATGCACAGCTCCCGGGACGTGACATCATCATTGAGCAGTTAGACAGAAAACTTCAGAAGCTAATAACTATTGGAAGGATTAAGATTTTTTAACAGAAGTAATCTACAAATCTGTTTAACTTTCCGGAGCCAGTTGATATATAAAAAGTTTTTGCCAGGAATACCCCTTTAAATTGGCCTGGTCTTTAAGGCCAAAATGGGCCTGCTCTTAAAGTGTTAATGCAAGTCTGCGGGAGGGCGCGTGGCCACAGTCACGCCGCCTCCCATAGATTTGCATTAAGGGGGCATGAGGGGTCGGAGCCATGACATCACGAACCACCGATCCCTGTATCGTGAGTCATCAGCCACTGAGCAAACTTAGCTCTGTAGAGCTGATGACTTGGGGGACTGCAGGAGAGATCGCGGGGGTCCCCAGCAGTGGGATCCCCGTGGTCAGACATCTTATCACCTATCTTTGGATGATGTTGAGGGGTGGGGTACCCCTTTAACACATATAGTTGTCGATCATTGAGTGGGATCGCCCTCTTGACTACAAAGCCTGAACGAGAAGAGATTTACATGAATTAGTGACAAGCGATCCATTAAATATATATGAATCTACTTGTCTCCTTCTCTTCAACATGATGCGGATTGACCTGCATTTTTCGGGTTCTTTTTATAGCCAGTGAACAATTGGATTGCAGTGGAAATTCTCAATTGTTGTGTGTGAGCGATCGAAGGAGAGCCACAGGGAGGTCGCATTCTCTGCATCTTCCCTAACACACAATGCTATGTATTGAGCTCCAGAGTTGGCTGCCTTCATGTTGAACTCCTTCAGCTTGGCCTTAGATACTTTCTATTGGTGATTAATGTAGTTCCTTTCTACCTGTGCCTGCAGTCATGCCAAGATGTAGTAGTGAGGGGCTAGTTTATTCTTGGGCTCAGCTCACACTGTCTGACACTGCAATAACATTTTCAAATGACAGGGACACTTTGAAGGCCAACAAAACAATGCTTAAAGGAAAACTGTCAGCTTGCTCCCCCCCCCCCCCCCCGCACACACACACACACACACACACACACACACACACACTAACCAGCAGTACTAGCTGGTAGTCTGGGGGACACTGATCAGTCTGGTGCTTACAGTGCCTGCATCCGCTGCTCCGTTCGGCCGTAATCTCCTATTTTCGGTATATGCTAGTTAGGTGCTAACTTGCACCGGCCAGGCTAACTGGCACTCTGACGTTAGCGTTTCTGGCCACACCACCGCCCAGCTCATCAATATTCTTCGCTCTTCTCCCTGCTCTGTAATGTGAAGAGAGAGGGGAGGGATATTGATGAGCTGGGCGGTGATGCGGCAGGAAACGCGGTGGATACAGGCACGGTAAGCATCAAACTAATCAGCGTCCCCCGCACTACTAGCCAGTGCCGCTGGTTAGTGCGGGGGGAGCAAGCTGACAGTTTTCCTTTAAAGGGGTTCTTCACTGGGAAAAAAAAAGTTTTCAAAACGTCTGGTGCCAGAAAGATATACAGATTTTTTAAATTCCTTCTATATAAAAATCCTAACCCCTCCTGTACTTATTAGCCGCTGTATGCTCCAGAAGAAGTTGTGTAGTTTTTTGCAATTTGACCACAGTGCTCTCTCCTGCCCCCTCTGTTTGTGTCAGGAGCTATTCAGAGCAGTAGCAAATCCCCATATCAAGCCTCTCCTGCTCTGAACAGTTCCTGATATGGATAGAGGTGTCAGCAGAGAGCACTGTGGTCAGACTGGAAGGAACTACACAACTTCCTCTGAAGCATGCAGCAGCTGATAAGTACTGGAAGGATTAAGATTTTTATATACAGTAAAATCTCCCTTAGCGGACACCTCCCAATAGCGGACAGTTTTTAATTCCCCGGCAGAGTCCCATAAGACTTAATATATTTGCACCCTCCAAATAGGGGATATTCCCAATAGCAGAGGTGGACACTCCTAATAGGGGACAAAACACTTCCATTAGGGGACAACCAGGCTTATGTGCTGGCTCTACCTAGCACACAGGGCCGCTGTCAGGGGGTACATCCAATACCCCAGTAAGGGGCCCAGGCCCCCGCTGCACCACCCTTGAAGCCCCAGCACAAAAGCAGAAGACCACTGTTTAGACATATACCGGCCACATCATTCACCCCCTCCTCCCATGATCCCCCCCCCCGTGCCACTTTATTCCCCCTGTGCCAAATCTTTCCCCTTTATTACCCCCTGTGCCATATAACTTCCTCTTGATCCCCCTGTGCTATTTCATTCCCTTTTCATTGCCCTGTGTGCAAATTTACCACCCCATGTGCCATTTTATTCCCCCTTTATCCCCCTGTGGAACTTCGTAAAGAGGGGGGGGGGGGGGGTAATGAATTTACACAGAGGGTCATAAAGGGGGAATGAAGTGGCTCGGGGGATTAAGGGGAAATCATGTGGTACAGGAAGTAAGGGGGGGGGATAATTTGGCACAATGCACGGGTGAATAAGATGGCACAGGGTATAAAGGGGGGATGAAATAAGGGGGGCGGGGATAAGGGGAGATTAAACAACACTGGGAGATTAACTGTTATGTTGCTTTTTATAGGTAATTTAACTCTGGGGTGAGTACAGTACAGTATTCTGTCATTTAGGAGGATTTTTGAGCCTTTTTTTTTTTTTTTTTCCCAATAAGGGACGTCTCTCAATAGCAGACCCTTTTTTTTTTTTTTTTTTCCTGTGAGTGTCCACTATTGGGAGATTCTACTGTAGAAGGAGTTTACAAATATGTATTACTTTCTGGTACCTGTTGATTTGAAAACCTTTGTTTTCCACGGGACCCCTGTATTCTGCTCATGTGACATCCAGCAACCCCCCCACCAACCTTGCAAGCCTTCTGCCTATGGGAAAATGTCATATCTAGAACATGCAGCTTTTTGTAAAGAAGTGACAAAAACATCAAAGTGCAGAAAATTGCTGCAAGTAGAACACTTTTCATGTAGAATTTTTAGCTGCAAATGATATATAACACTGAATACTTTTATACGGGCAATGATCGGGTAGACCAGTGTCTCCAAACCAGGGGGCCTTCAGCTCTTGCAAAACTCCAACTTCAAGCAGAAGCTGGGATAGACTCATGCTGCCCTATAAATCATTGTTGGGCAGCCACACGTCTTCCTGTGTATAAGGCATCTGCAGCTGACAATGATGTAAGAGGAGAGCCACATGAACCATGCAGCGATCGTTCAGAGGTCAACGCCATGCTAAATAATTGAGCCGTATAAAAGGTTACTTCTACTAGATCAGCACTCACGTCAGGCAGCCTAAGGCTGTGTTCACACAACAGATTTAAACCAGTCTCTGCAGCAGACATTTATGGTAGACCCGGGGTCCAGTGTCTGCTGCTTGAATGGGGCAGCAGGTTAGTATGTATGCTACTGCCCCATGCCGTCTTTTTGGGACTGATGGAGATGGCATTGTTTACACGTTGCCAGCAATCGCATGACTTGGCTGCTATCTCTCACCACTTGTTTGTGTGTTTTCTTACAATTCACCACCCAGTTTAACCCCTTGGGGACCAAGTCCATTTTGACCTTATGGATCAGGCCATTTTTTGCAAATCTGACCTCTGTCACTTTATGCATTAATAACTCTGAGATGCTTTAACTTATAAATTTGATTCAGAGAGTTTTTTTTTTTGTGACATATTCTGCTTTATGTTGTTGGTAAATTTTCATCGATACTTGCATAATTTCTTGGTGAAAAACTCAAAAATTTCTGGAAAAATTAGAAAATTTTAGCATTTTTCGAACTTTGAAACTCTTTGCTTGTAAGGAAAATGGTCCTGCCAAATTATAAATTGATTCACATAAACAATATGTCTACTTTATGTTGGCATCATAAAGTTGACATGTTTTTGTTTTTTGAAGACATCAGAGGGCTTCAAAGTATAGCAGCAATTTTCAATTTTTTCCCGAAAATTAAAAAATCTGAATTTTTCAGGGGACAGTTCCGTTTTAAAATGAATTTGAGGGTCTCTGTTAGAAATCCCCTATAATGACCCCATTATGAAAACTGCACCCCTCAAAGTATTCAAAATGACATTCAGAAAATTTAACCCATTCAGGTGTTTCACAGGAATAGCAGCAAAGTGAAGGAGATAATTCAAAATCTCCATATTTATTTATTTTTCATTTTTACATGAATGTGTTATTGTAGTCCCATTTTTTTCTTTTACAAGGGGTAAAAAGTCCCCCAAAATGTATAACCCGAAATCTCACGAGTAAGGAAATGCCTCACATGTGGATGTAAAGGGCTCTTTGGGTGCAGTAGAGGGCTCAGAAGGGAAGGAGCAACAATGCGCTTTTGGAGAGCAAATTTTCCTGAAATGGTATTTGTTGGGCTTGTTGCATTTAGGAAGCCCCCATGCTGGGTACAAAATGCGCTCTAGCAGCACAAGGCTGGGGGTTCCAGCGGTCAGACCAGGGAACATCTCTAAGATCCATACAAGGTCTACATGGAAACACTCCATTCCGCATTTCCTGTTGTCCCTTCTGTCACCAATGTCTCTTAGGAGTGCAGTAGAGATGAGCGAACTTACAGTAAATTCGATTCATCACGAACTTCTCGGCTCGGCAGTTGCTGACTTTTCCTGCATAAATTAGTTCAGCTTTCAGGTGCTCCCGTTGGCTGGAAAAGGTGGATACAGTCCTAGGAGACTATTTCCTAGGACTGTATCCACCTTCTCCAGCCCACCGGAGCACCTGAAGGCTGAACTAATTTATGCAGGAAAAGTCAGCAACTGCCGAGCCGAGAAGTTCGTGACGAATTGAATTTACTGTAAGTTCGCTCATCTCTAGAGTGCAGCCTCAGGCTTTGGGCCTATTATTTTGATTAATAATAATGTCAGTTTACATGAAGATGTTAAAGGGATATTTTAGCCCTAGAAGAAAACGTGAATGGGGTGCTATTTAAAAGAAAACGGTCATCCTGTTTACCCACAGTAAACACAATACACCGGGTTATAGTGAACAGGAGACCGATACGGGGTCTCTGATTAATATACATAATTTCAGTCCGGTGCCTGGTCCCTCTGAAGATCAGCTTCTATCTATGCTGAATTGCATGCTGGAGGTGGGATCACCAGCTGAATTTGAGTATTCATGGCCGCTGGTCACGTGCGCGCTCAGTAGGCTCAACCGCACAAGTGATCAGCGACCATGAATGTTCAAATTCACCCGGCGGGCCCGCCTTCAGCCTGCAATTCAGCGTAGATAGAAGCTGATCTTCACAGGGACTGGGCTTTGGACTGAAGGTATGTACATTAGTCAGAGACCCCCGTATAGGTCTCATGTTCACCTGCACTATAAACCGGTGTATTGGGTTTAGTGTAGGTAAACAGGATGACTGTTTTCCTTTTTAAAATAAAAAAATAAAATGATTTGCCTACTTAAATCCAGTACAGCTGCTGTTCCAGTACTCCCCCCAGTCCCTGACACTCACCACTGTTTCCTATGTTCATATGTAATGTATCGAAGGTCCTTCGTTTATTTTTCCTGTAGCCTTCTGCGCTTTGGTGATCACAATATTACCACCAGTAACTAACAACTGCAGCCAGTAAATATGCGATGTGTAAATGAGGATTTTTATATTACTGGAAGTACATAGTGGTAGTGCCTGCATGTATTTTGTTTTATAACAGTGACACGTGCTGTCAGTAAAGTGTTTGTACTATTGTTACATTCTGTGTCCTTTTCAGAGGGAAACAATGGAGTGAATTCAGTATGTGCTGTACTTCCTCTATTCTGTGCATATCTGAGGACAAAGCAGGTATTGAAGAACATGAAGTATTTTTACTCTTCTCTCTCTGCAATAAAGAAATCAACCTACTGGAATCCAAACTATCTCATGCATTTCCCCAGCAGAGAGTAACGCTGTAGTATGAAGATTCATAGCCATGCCCCTATGAGGCCCTTTGTATAGTATGTTCTATTCAGACCTTTAAGCTTTTCTGGGTTTTTGTGTATATTTGATAGTAAGGCTGACTTTGCATAGCCATATTTTATACATTTTAGAGGTACATTTCAATACAGCCCTTGTGGAGTTAGGTGTTGCGGCTGTGATATAAACACAAAATCTTGGCTACAGTACGATTTTAAATCACCATATTGAAAGGCTCAATAAGCCCTCTGCCTGTAGCTGTATTCCAGTGTATTGGAGAAAAGTGGATTGCTCATGGCTACCAAGTAATCCATGGCATTTGTGTTCTACCTTGCACTAGAAATATGACCTCATGGATGTGAGATGTTGGCGCACAGAGGACTGTTTAGACTGTATTTCTTACTACTACTGCTTCAGGCCAGAGCTCCACAGCTCTGATGTATTGTATGTGATGTGCTACACTGCAGTGTCATGTGAGTTCACAATTGCATGCAAAGGATGTCCGGGCATGCTGGCAGTTGTAGTTTTGCAACAGCTGGGGACACACTTGTTGGGAAATGCTTACAGGCAGAGTTTGCTTAGCCCTGTCCCTTACCTGCATGATCTTTGTGTCAGATTCTCTTTGATATCTACATGTCATAGGCTGGCCATACACTGGTGTCTAAATGACTTGGTGTTCAGTCGCTCCATAATGGTGGTTGACTTTTAGTTTAGGATTGGATTTTTGGGATGTACCTCTGTTCAACATGAAGAACCTTTTAATGACAGCACCCAGCAGACCAAGTTTCCAAAAACATATTTGTCCAACTAAATCTGTCAGGCTCTTATCTTTCCGAATCAGTTTTACTTTATGGTCCTCTTTAGTTTTTCAGGCAAATGAACTTCAGGGCCAAGATGTTTCTGCTTCACAAGAACACAAATTGCCTCAAAGGGTTCTATAGGATTGCAAGGTATTTTCACAGAGGTTGTGCCTGTCACATTACAAGCTTTGACATTCTTGGCATTCTTTATCTTGGTTTTGTTCTAGTAGTCTTTAGTCTTTCTAGACTTAAGTATTTTTGTATTTTTATTTCACCTAACTCCTGTTTTGTGTTTTTGTAGCTTCTTCACAGTTTGTATAGGCTGATTATTTTATGTCGACAGCAAGTGGCCTGGTGTTGGCCTGGTGTCTTCCTGTAAAAGTAAAGTTTACTTGTCATCAACTAAAAGGGCTCTGTGCGCTGAGGACGAGCGGGGCTCTGTGCGCTGAGGACGAGCGGTGGCTCTGTGCGCTGAGGACGAGCGGGGCTCTGTGCGCTGAGGACGAGCGGGGCTCTGTGCGCTGAGGACGAGCGGGGCTCTGTGCGCTGAGGACGAGCGGGGCTCTGTGCGCTGATCTCCTCACAGAGAGACACAGACTATAGCTGCAGGGACAGCATTGGTTCACTCAAAATATATGCATTTTTTAATCAATGTATATTAGATATATAATGGAATTATCTACATTATATAAAAGGTTTTTGTTGACAAGTACGCTTTTTAAAGGCTTGCTTTAGTGTCACCCAAGGCAAAGTTCACACTTATGTTGGATCTTCTTGAGGGGGGGGGGGGGGGGGGGGGGGGGGGGGGGGGGGGGGGGGGGGGGGGGAGTCCTCTGTCGCAGGTTACTTTTATTTACCAGAATCTGAATGGACCAAAGTAAAAACAAGCTGCAAGTTATATATAATTTTTTTTTTTGTCCAGTTAAACCCTGCAAAATAGACATCAGAGGAAAACCTGATGGACTCCATTGAAATGGTATCTCTGGTGTCTGTTGGACCTTTGGAACATCTCACTCTGTTCTGTGGGGCTGAAGGAGCCTGATTGTGCTCCAACACAGATGTAAACTTAGCCTTATAAGCATTATTGTGCAGTGCCTGCTGACAATGTACAGAATGGAGTAAAAAAATATGCAAAGTAGCACTCTCCTAGATAGAAGGAAGCATGCTCTCTGGTGCCATCTACTTGGGGGAGCATCCATCCAAATCAAGAGGCCTAGCAGAAAGGCATTTGTCACAGGACTGAAGAGGTACTTTCCTCTAGAGCAGTGGTCTTCAACCTGCGGACCTCCAGATGTTGCAAAACTACAACTCCCAGCATGCCCGGACAGCCGTTGGCTGTCCGGGCATGCTGGGAGTTGTAGTTTTGCAACATCTGGAGGTCCGCAGGTTGGAGACCACTGTTCTAGAGGAAAGTACCAAAACATTTTGGCTTGACCAGCCAATCCCCATTCGTGTTACAAGGCTCTTAAGAGGGCAGAGCATGGGATGCTATCTCCGGTAGGTGGCACCAGAAATAAAGTTTCTTCCATCGGGGTGGGTTGCATACTGACTTTTTTTTTGGTTTTCTCCAAAAGATTTCAGCAGTTATTGTGTTATCTCCATTAGATGAAGTTTACACCTTTCACTTCTATTGTATGCTTCTAGAGTATACCTCTGTTCACACAGTCATTGTCCCACCTGGCTTTCAGTGTTAAAGGGGTTTTCCAGGGATAGAAAAAAAGAACCTATTTCTTCTAAAAACGGCACCACCCCTGTCCTCAGGTTTTGCGTGGTATTACAACTTTGGCTCTATTTAGCTCAATGAAACTGAACTGCAATACCACAAACAACCTGATGACTGAGAGTGCTGTTTTTGGAAGACATTAGCTCCGTTTATATTCCTGGATAACACCTTTTTATGTCTTCAGTGACACAAAGCCATCCCCATGTCTATTTGTGTGTGGCTCCGCTCTATTCACTGATAATAGGTGAGGGTGGTCCAGCTGGTTTACATTTCTGCCATAACTTATGCCATACTTTTGGGCTGCTGAAGTCATGTTGAGTGAAAAAAAACCTGTAAATCTTTTGCACAAGGTAAGCATGAACCAATATTAGACCTTTTCCATCAGGTAACTGGTGTAAAAGTATACATTTTAGGTTCTGGTAGGCAGATTCTATGGCCATACTCCCTTTCAGTCCTCCACAACTACTTACTAACCTTCCAAATGTAAGATACTGCATTCACACCACGTTTTGTACATACGGGTGCCGGATCCGGCTGGGGGAGGGGAAAACCTGGCGCACCCGTACCCCAGCTGGATCAGCCCGTGATTCCATTTACTTTAATGAGCCGACCGGAGTCAAACGGTGACTCCGGTTGGCTCAGTTTTGACCCGTATGCGGTTTTGGACCGGACCCAAAACCGTAGTATACTATGGTTTTAGGCCCGGTCAGGAAACCGCATACAGGTCAAAACTGAGCCGACTGGAGTCATCGTTTGACTGCGATCGGCTCATTAAAGTAAATGGAGTCACGGGCTGATACGGCTGGGGTACGGGATCCGGCACCCGTATGTAAAAAAAAACGAGGTGTGAATGCAGCCATAGCAAGAAACCTCAATTCAAGGGAGTCCTGTCAAGAGACACATGCTGCCAAAACTGGCACCATGAAATACCCGCTAAAGGGTTTGTTCACACTACCTAAAGGAAGCGCTTCCACCTGAGTCTGTCTGAAGGACAGGAGTTGACCATAGAACGAAAAGTTTCTTTTTTTTTGTATCTGCCTCCCCCCCCCCCCCCCCCGCTCAACTTTTGTGAAATTTAAAGAGGTACTCCGGTGGAGTTAAACAGATTTGTAAATTACTTCTATTAAAAAAAAAATAATCTTAATCCTTTCAGTACTTATCAGCTGCTGAATGCTACACAGGTAGTTCTTTTCTTTTCTTTTTTTTATTTCTTTTTAGTCTGACCACAGTGCTCTCTGCTGACGCCTCTTTCTGTCTCAGGAACTGTCCAGAGCAGGAGCAAATCCCCATGACAAACCTCTCCTGCTCTACGTGATTTCTGACATGGACAGAGGTGTCAGCAGAGAGCACTGTGGTCAGACAGAAAAGAAATTCAAAAAGAAAATAACTTCCTGTTTAGTATACAGCAGCTAAGTACTGGAAGGATTAAGATTTTTTTTTTTTTTTAATTGAAGTAATATAGAAATCTGTTTTAACTTTCTGGCACCAGTTGATTTAAAAAAAAAAAAAATTGTTTTCACTGGAGTACCCCTTTAAGTCAATGTAATCAGTCTGGACCCTAGGGCAGTGTTTTTCAACCAGGGTGCCTCCAGCTGTTGCAAAACTACAACTCCCAGCATGCCAGGACAGCCGTTGGCTGTCCTGGCATGCTGGGAGTTGTAGTTTTGCAACAGCTGGAGGCACCCTGGTTGAAAAACACTGCCCTAGGGTGTCAGTTGTGCTCCGACCCGTTCAGTGTCCATTTGGTGCAAACAAGAGCCGAACAGACCCTGAATGGGCCGGAGCACATTGGCAGTGTGAACCTAGCCATACATAGTGATATAGATATATAGATAGAGATATATAATTTATTTATTTTTTCTCCTGGAACTTAACTGGAGTTTGTGAGAAAACATTAAAGGGTTAAAAAAGGGTCCTAGGGCATGGTGTGACGGTGTATCTAAACCAGTTTTTTCCCAGTTGGTGTGCATCCAGCTTTTGGTAAACTACAACCCATAGAATGCTCGCTGGGAGTTGTAGTTTTCCAACAGCTGAAGGCACATTTGTTTGGAAACACTGATCGAGACTATTCCTGTGGCTTCTTCTTGACCGACAGGTCTCTTAGGGGGAAGTTCTCTCTCTATAGAGTAGGACCTATGTCAGTGGTGAGAGTCACTATTGTATGCGGTCACAAGATAGTGGGTGTGAGAATGGGAAGTGGGCTGAGTGACTCACCTGTTATAATGCTACGTGTTCTCTGCCGGCTATTGAATCACCATTGAAGTATTTTATTTTGGCATTGTGTTTTGTCTTTAGCTGAACTCTAACCTGTAAATCAGGAAGTTGCGCTATGACACATCTACCTTTTATTTTTATTTTATTTTTTGTATCACTTTTTCCTGCTAATATTAGACACTTGTAAGCTATATCTAATGCTTGTATACAACAGTTTATCTTCTAACTTACCTCCCATGAGTAGGCAGCATAATAGGGGTAAATGCAAACATAGTGGAATTCCGTGCGTTTGCAGATTCCAAACGGAAAACCCATAGCAATTTACAGTACATAACTCCAAGGCTCTTCCAAAATCTCATCCACATGTTAAGGGAAAAAACCTCTGGAGAGAATTCAAGGCATGTTGCAGTTTTTCTGTTCCTTAGCATATGAATTTTGTTGCAGATTTTCTACTGCTGATTCCGCACTTGTGTATCTGTGGTGGAAACTCGCCACCGCTTCTGGCTTCAAATTTTTCCATTGCAACTCTTCACCAGATTGTAATATTGCATATTCATACCATATACATAATCTCAATCCAGTACAGTATGTATTGGGGAGTTGTGGTGCCCACGAGCTGCAGAGGGTAGCGTCTACAGCCTGGAGAACTGACAGTGCCCACTCATAAATCACTGGCCTAGGCAGTTTTATGAGGCAGGCTGGCCGCATTAGTGAAATAATAATTTTCACTGTTTAAGGCCCCTTTCACGCTACAAAAAACCTCCGTTTTTTTTCTCCCGGCAAAAAATCCCGTTCAGATCATTGGGATTTTTTGAACATCCTTTTGCATCAGGCATATCCGTTTTTACTGATGTCAGTTATTTTTTGCCGGCACAAAAGATGGTGCATGCACTAATTCTTGGTCCGTCAAAAAGAAATTGTGAAAAATCGGATGTTAAAATTTAATATTTTAAGTGTATGGGAACCGGATGTTCAAAAAAAACTAGGGATCGACCGATTATCGGTTTGGCCGATA
Organism: Hyla sarda; assembly: GCF_029499605.1. Taxonomy (NCBI): domain Eukaryota; kingdom Metazoa; phylum Chordata; class Amphibia; order Anura; family Hylidae; genus Hyla; species Hyla sarda. The sequence goes on along the minus strand of NC_079196.1, from coordinate 185,991,927 downwards.
ATCGCGATTTTGGGCATTATCTGTATCGGCAATTACCTTGCCGATATGCCAATAATGCACCGCACCGCGACCGACCCGCTGCACCGCTCCGGCCCCATTGCCTCCCCCATCCCCAGTTTTAGAATTAGGCTGGGTTCACACTACGTTTTGTCCCATACGGGAGCGCATACGGCAGGGGGGAGCTAAAACCTTGCGCTCCCGTATGTCACCGTATGCGCTCCCGTATGTCATTCATTTCAATGAGCCGACCGAAGTGAAACGTTCGGTCCGGTCGGCTCATTTTTGCGCCGTATGCGCTTTTACAACCGGACCTAAAACTGGTCAACCACGGTTTTAGGTCCGGTTGTAAAAGCGCATACGGCGCAAAAATGAGCCGACCGAACGATTCACTCCGGTCGGCTCATTGAAATGAATGACATACGGGAGCGCATACGGTGACATACGGGAGCGCGAGATTTTAGCTCCCCCCTGCCGTATGCGCTCCCGTATGGGACAAAACGTAGTGTGAACCCAGCCTTACCTGTTCCTGGGGTCAACGCTACTTCTGGCTCCTGCTGCGTCCTGCGTTACGCTGTGCGCAATGACGAGTGACGCGACGTCAACGTCAGTGCGCACAGTGACAGCTCAGGAGGGCGCCACCGGAGCCAGATGTAGAGTTGACCCCGGGAACAGGTAATCATAAAACCGGGGATGGGGGAGGCAATGGGGCCGGGGCGGTAGGAGGCGCGGTGCGGTGGTGTGGGGGGGTGTCGGTGATAGGACTCAGGACCCCCGGACAGGCAGGGGGAGAGAAGCGGGTGGCGACGACTGTCTATGGCACCGCAAAAGCCGCTGCAGTTCATTGATTTAAAGCGCCCGCTTTAAATCAATGATCTGCAGCGGTGTCGCGGGGGGATAAATAGCCGATAAGTTATACCGGAATATCAGTATAAGCTATCAGCCCTAACCTCCACAGATTATCGGTATCCCTAAAAAAAACATCCGTGATCAGTTATTGTCAGGTTTTTTTAATATCTGTTTTTTGCACTGAGCATGCTCAGTACAGCTTTACAAAAAATGGTTAAAAACCTGATTTAAAAAAACAGGATGTAACTGGTGATAACGAATGAACAACATCAGGTTTATTTAAGGAAAAAACCATAAAAAATTACAGATGATGGTCATCAGTTATCATCCATTATTACCAGTTATTGCAACCATTTTTTGCAACCATTTTTTTTTAAAAAGAGCAGCAGGTAGTGTGAAAGGGGCTTAACCCCTTCAACAGTATGAGCTGTCCTCAAAGCTCTCTCCACCCACTTATCCTTCTTTCTGCCATCTCTATAGGTCCCCCTACACGTTAGTCAAGTCGGCAGAGCGGACAGTGTATGTATACCACCCCAGAGGATATTTGGGAGGGATGTATTGTATTTCATCTGCTTGACCCTATTGTTCTCAGAGAGCTAATCTGTCAGGCGCTTACCCCTCCTTTCTAAAGCCAAGTAACTATTTGTATGTGGGGAATGGTAAAATGGCTGGTGAAAGGGTATGGGCTTAGAGAGCAGAACATCTAACAGACTTAACCTTTTTTGAGGTTGAAGCTAAATAATGGGAAAATTATTAATGAACATTGTTTCCTGAATGCAAAACGAAGTGTCCATAGCCTTTAACCTTTCTTGATCTTTGTATTTAGGATCTGAATATGGGGCAGTGCATATGCTGTTTTTAATGGTATGTAGAGAACTTCACCTTTAAATCTAAGAACAGATGAATGTTTAATAAGGAAGGGAACACCAAACCGTGTGATGTAAGGAGCGCTGATCAGTGTGACAATGCAATAGCTTCACTTCTCTCCCACAGAGGTCTTAGAATAAATAGCATTTACGTGGTGAGCATCTTGGCAAACCACAACAGCAGATGCTATATTTAGAGATCGATCTGGAAGGAAAGAACAGATTTTATCATTGCTTCTGTTATTTCTGTGTGTTTTGGTAAGAGATTTTACATAGATGTGGAATCCTTTATTGGTAGTCTGAATCAGCGTACTATATATAGCTGGGAAATCTGCATTACAAAGGTGCAAGCAGTAATAAGTGATGCTATTCCGGTGAAGCAAGGTCTGTATGTGAGCGTGTGATGAGGAGGAGCTCTAATGGAATCAGTAGCAGGATTTGTGTGTCTGTGGATTTAGATTATGAGGATAGTGCATGTAGTGTTACAGTGCTGTCCTGCATTATCAGGAATACCTTATACAGTGGTCCCTCAACATACGATGGTAATTTGTTCCAAACGACCCATCGTTTGTCGAATCCATCGTATGTTGAGGGATACGTGCAATGTAAAAAGTGCATTTAATACTCACCTGTCCCCGCCGCTCCGGACCGTGTCCTCACCGCTCCCGATGCTGTCCCGCTGCTCCGGCGTCGTCTTCTGGCTTCTTCCGCATCTTTTCCGGTGTCTGGGCCTCACTTTCTGGTGATGTTATTATGTTGTTGCACTGGGACGGCGTGCGTAACGACGTAATAACAACCCTGGAAAGCGAGGCCCGGACCCTGGAGAAGATGCAGAAGACGCCGGAGGATCGCGAAGTGGACCCGAAGCAGTGGGGATAGGTAAGTGAACCTGTCCGGGATGCTTAAACTGCTATCCGACAGCAGCTTAAGCATTTTGCGCTGTCGGATAGCAGTTAATGCGATGGCCCCGACATATAAAAGCATCGTATGTTGATGCTGACATCGACATGCGATGGCCTCTGAGGCCATCGTATGTCGATTTCATTATATATCGGGGCCATCGCATGTCGGGGGAGTTACTGTACTTATGACCACAGTTACTTTCCTTGCAAGTAGGCATGAAATCAGATTACTTGGAAGTACCCTCCTGACACATGAGCAGAATGCAGGAGCCAATCATGAATAATGTACTGATTGCCATCATGGCAGCCTTTGTCTTATTCATTAACTAGGCCGCACAGATGTGTGGCTGCAAAATCTTATTGTAGTAATATATGTTCGAAAGTTCTAGGAAAGTTTGTATATTTAGCTCAGGCCATGTTAATATCTGCATCAGATGTTCTGATAGGGGCATCAGTCACTGATTCTAGCAAAAATCCTTGGCAAATTGGCACTGAATGCAATGCTGTTTTGTCCAGTAAATTGTTGCACACTATGCCATGCACTGGTCACACAACAGTGATGATTAGATGAGTGAAGTTAGTGATTCGATTCGTCACAAACTTTGCGGCTCGGCAGTTGCTGACTTTAGCCTGCATATAGGAGTTCACCTTTCAGGTGCTCCGGTGAGAGAGTCTCCTAGGACTGTATACACCTTTTTCCAGCCCACCGGAGCACCTGAAGGCTGAACTCATGTATGCAGGCTAAAGTCAGCAACTGCTGAGCCGCGAAGTTTGTGATGAATCGAATCACTAACCTCGCTCATCTTTAGTGATGATTTCATTGTCCTGCTCTTGGGAACAAGTTATAAAAATTAAACATTTATTATACTGCACTAAAATTATATCTACATACAGTATAGTCCTGTCTTGCAGGAACACATAGACTTGCATCTGGCAACAGGCTTGTAGTCTATTGGATTAGCAGACCTCCTGGGGGACACGGCTTATAACCACATTGTTTTTACACAGAACCTGCTTGACTTCTGCATCAATAATAATACAACGTAATTGTAAAAAAAAAAAACTGCTTCCATTTCAGCGGAAGATAAGAAACAGCAGTGTTGTTAAGAATCCAGCCTGGTTGTGGTGGCATTGATGCCAGAAAACAGCTGAGTAGGCTCTTTTATGTAGTTTTACCTTCCTCCCATAGATGTAAATAAAATAGCACCATGAGCTATGTTGTTTCTATAAGACTGGCAAGCTAGGACATGCATCTGTTAGACACTTTTGGCGTACAAGTAATATTCAATAGTATTCCTCCACCAGATTACTGGAGATTACTACACTTCTCACAATGCAGATTATCAGAGAAAGCAAATGTATGTAAACTGTAAATGCGCAGGCTGATACTGCAGATCGATACGATAGAAGGAACGCAATATATTTTGAAATATACTGTTTTGTATGTAGATGTAGCTGAAATTGGGTTTAAACTAAACCTGCTTTATTGCGGCTAGAGATGAGCGAAATTACAGTAAATTCGATTCGTCACGAACTTCTTGGCTCGGCAGTTGATGTCTTTTCCTGCATAAATTAGTTCAGCTTTCCGGTGGGCTGGAAAAGGTGGATACAGTCCTAGGAGGAGACTCTTTCCTAGGAATGTATCCACCTTTTCCAGCCCATCGGAGCACCTGAAGGCTGAACTAATTTACGCAGGATAAGTCATCAACTGCCGAGCCGAGAAGTTCGTGACAAATCGAATTTACTGTAAGTTCGCTCATCTCTAATTGCCGCATCGTATTTTGTCTCCTTTTTGCCCCTTTCTTTCCTTGTTGATAGACATAGAGGGCGTCAAGCACGGTCTCCAAGTTCTGCACAATACTGTAGCACTTAAAGGGGTTGTGCGCTGCACTGCCTTTCGGAGCTCCGCTCACAGCGTCCGGAAGTTCATTACTCCGAACGCTGTGTGCAGGCTTCCGTGTTCACGGCCGCAGGGCGTGACGTCTCGCCCGCCCCCTTGTGACGTCTCGCCCGCCCCCTTGTGACGTCTCGCCCGCCCCCTTGTGACGTCTCGCCCGCCCCCTTGTGACGTCTCGCCCGCCCCCTTGTGACGTCTCGCCCGCCCCCTCGACGAAAGTCTATGGAAAGGGGGCGTGACTGCAGCGCACAACCCCTTTAAGCTACTTGCTCCGCCTTCTTGACGCTGGGCTCAGCCAATTAGTTTACATTGAAGTCTGTAGCTTCAAATTCTGCGCATCAATTATGTGCAGGAATAGTGTACTTGAGAATTGAATCCGAAGATGTTTTCAGAAATCACAATATTTTTGGTAGGGATCGACCGATTATCGGTATGGACGATATTATCGGCCAATAATCACGATTTTGGGCATTATCGGTATCGGCAATTACCTTGCCGATAAGCCGATAATGCCCTACCGCACCGCGAACGTCCTCCAGATGAACGCCCCCCCCCGACCCGCCGCACCGCAACCGCCCGACCCACCGCACCGCGTCACAACCCCCACCGTAGTGCTGGGCGGTATACCGGTATGGATTTTTGCCCATACCGCTATACCGGTTGGGCCCCTCCCCCACCCTCCGAGTCAATAAAAAAAATTAAACTTACCCGTAATGGGGGTGGTCCGGGCCATCCATCCTTCCTTCCTGTAGTGTCCGGCGGCATTCCGGGTGGAGGGTGAACCGGTCCGGGCTGTCCTTCTTCTCTGGGGGGGGGTCATCTTCTCCACTCCGGGCAGGCTCCGGCCTAGTACGCTGCATAGACGCCGCTACGCCGTGACGTCAGGTGCGTCGCTGCGCAGGGGCGTCACTGCGTAGCGGCGTCTATGCAGCGTACTAGGCCGGAGCCTGCCCCGAGTGGAGAAGATGACCCCCCAGAGAAGGACAGCCCGGACCGGTTCACCCTCCACCCGGAATGCCGCCGGACACTACAGGAAGGAAGGATGGATGGCCCGGACCACCCTGACAGGTAGGGGGAGAGAAGCGGGTGTTGGTGGTGGCGACGGCGGCCTATGGCACCGCAAAATCAATGTTCTGCAGCGGTGTCGCGGGGGGATAAATAGCCGATAACTTATACCGGAATATCGGTATAAGTTATCGGCTATCGGCCCTAACCTCCACCAATTATTGGTATCTGCCCTAAAAAAACGATATCGGTCGATCCCTAATTTTTGGCCTATTCTTAGCATAGATCTTCAGTTTCTGACCTGCCATCATACTGAAAAGCATTTTGTAGAGGCTCCAGTATTCAGGCGAACGTGTATATCAAAGATGCTGTATGCTATTATTAAAAATATTATTGATAATAATAAATATCCGTATTACTTTCCCTGTTGGTAATGATTTTATATATTCTCTACATTGATTCAAATTACACATTGCCCCGTCACCATTTAGGACAGGGGGTGGGGGATGTCTGACAGTGCCCACCAAATCATCTGTTCTGCCCCTGCCAAGGCTGGTTTTTAATAGGGATTACTGGCTAGGTAGCGCAAGATTCTCATTCACTGTACTGCAGCACCATCTCACTAGTTAGCGCCAGATCGCACTAATGGTAACAAGGATTTGGCATTGCAATTTGGGAAAAACCACAACCCCGCAAGGTAAGCTGGGAACATCCAGCGGGACTTTTTTTGTGACGATTATTCAGATTTCTGTAGTGTGAGATAGTATTGTGTGGCCTGAAAAACATCTTATAAATATCCAAATGGCCCTTAAAAGTAAAAATGTTCCCCACCCTTAAATTGGCTATTATGTTTATATGCCATTTGCCATTTATATTTTTCTTATATGCAATTTTGTGCTATTTTCTATTTCTGCTCTATTTTGACATTCTTTGGTATTAATTATATATTTTTTTCAGTCCATCCCATTTGTGCCTTTTTATTAAATCTGTCGTTTTAATACAAGATGGCTAAAATAAGGGGCATGAATGTGTTATTATTTTTATTTTTTTTTGGCCTGAACTATTTTTCTTTGTTATATTGTATTGCCTAGACCCTAGACAATCCTATGTGACTGTTGTATGTGAATAGCCTGTTAAGTTTACAACTTCTCATAAAGGCATACATTTGCAATAAGCTTTAAGACAATAAGGATTTTCAGCTGCATAAAGATTATAAAAATGCCTGTTCTGTCAACATGAAAAACAAACTATTCCGTAAAGAGTTATGATACTGACTGAAAAAGTATGAAGCCACTTGTTGTTCAGAGTGTATAGTAGGGCTGCACGATTTGGGGAAAATGTGTGATATGCTGGGAGTTGTAATTTTGCAACAGCTGGAGGCACCATGGTTAGGAAACACTGACTTAGCATTTGAATTTTGTCATCGGCCTAGACCCCCCATTTGCGTGAAATGGTACCGGGCCCACCACTATAGTTAATCGCAAATTTTCCTAGGGATAAGATTGGCATATGGCAATTTGTAAAAACTGTGATGCTGTTGTAATGTCGTGCTGCCTTTGTGTTTTGTAATGTACACATCCCTGTATGAGCGGAGCACTGAAGGACACACATGTGCAGTCACATCTCTGCATAGTAATTACTTAATCCCTTCACAGCAGACAATAGAAATGGAAGAACAGGGCTGCTGTAGTAGCATGGTGGTAAGAAAGGTTGCAGATTCGTTTTGTAAAGCTGCATTGCAGGATGTAAAAATGGTGGATGGAATAAACCCTTAAATATTTCAGTTTACTGTCCACAAACTTAGGTCCTGAAAATAGTGATATATTAAACTTCCTCTCCTGCTGGTACAGAAGGCTAGGCTAACATCTTCATTGGGAGATGGAGCAAATAGTTTTCTACACGCGATGGACTGAGCATCTCGATGGAGCCTGTTGACTTTAATGTGGTCTCTCTGGTTCCCAGCCGTTATTTTGCCTTTGAACTGGACAAATAATAATGCTGCATACAGCATTTGTTTTGTCCTGTAATTGAAACGGAGCTGCAACGAATGTCTCAGAGCCTCAGAAGCATATGTGAACAAAGCCTTAGCTGATCGAAGCAAGATATTACCAAAGCTGTCAACACATTCAGTTCATTGGCTGCAAGTTTCGGCTGCAGTGGTAACATATAATAAATACATAGAACCCAGTGCTATAGTGGGCGCCCTTACTTTTCTACTCCCATTCTACCCCCAAATATATTTGGTATGATAATGGCTAAAGCATTCGAGCACTGTATTCTGGCTGAGCTCTATTTGTCTTCTCTACTGTAAAGGCGATATGACACCCAGGGTCCCAGCAAACCATGTTTGGGGGGAAAAAAATCAATTTACACTTTAGTTAAATCATTGAAAAGCCTAATAAAAATAAAAAATAAAAAAAAAAGAAATAAAAAAATATATATACGTGTGTGTGTGTGTGTGTGTGTGTGTGTTATATATATATATATATATATATATATATATATATATATATATATATATATATATATATATATATATATATATACACATACACACACACACATACACACACACACATACACACACACACACACACACACACACACACACACACATATTGGCAGATATCTTACTAGAACATGTCTTAAGTTAGTTCCACATAGTTAACAACATTTTTTTTTCCCTTCTAGATGTTACAAGCAATGATGTCCCTGTGTCCCTAGTGCTGCTGTCCGTCTGCAGTTTTATTGCTTTGGTGGTGCTGCTTATAAGCTGTATATCCTGCTGCAAAGAGGCCGAAATAGACTTCAAGGTGAGACCATTCCTGTAATGTAGTTCTCTTATCAAGATGTTGTTCAGTTTTTGATCGGGGAGGAAGGGTGGTAGTTTGGTATCGGCTTTGGGCACATGTCATGTTACAAACATTTATGGTGAGCAAACATTGTAAAGTGGTTTCCAGTGGAATGACCTTCCTTGGTACTAGTTCAACCTCTGAATGCATGAGCTGAAAAACTGAAATGCAAACAACAATATCAAGTCTCGGTGATCAAAATCTAAGCATGAATTGCTGGTTTAGCAGGATCTTCCAGCAGCACATGATTCAGATGTGTTTCCTGTAATTCGGCTGCACTATTTCATAGCCCTGATTAATCAGACTTTTACCATCATATGTTGAGATGAGCGAACTTTTGAAAATTCAATTCTGACGATTTGCCGAATTTTCCCCAAAACTTCGTTTTCGGTTGAATTTGCAGCGAATGTGTATTAATCGGCTATTTCTGGCCTACAGAGAGCCTCAATAGGGGTGTAGAACAGTTTGCTTTGCTCTAACACGCTTAGGTAGTGTGCTGTGTTAGTGAAATAATACTGTTATTCAGTATGACTTGCAGATTACAGGCATTGCTATTAGAATCACTACTGCAGAGCATCGATGTGGCAGCAGGGAGACCATATGGTGTCAAAATTGAAGAAGATAGAGATTTTTTTTCATGTCATTTTTATTTTATTAGAATTTATTTAAATTTTTTGAGTACCCATTCTGGTGAGCATAGACACCACCTTTTTCAGCCCCTGCCTCTCACCACCTCCCTGACTATGAAAGTGCGAATGTTTCATTTAATCAGTTAAAGTGGTACTCCAGTGAAAACCTTTTTTCTTTTAAATCAACTGGTGGCAGAAAGTTAAACAGATTTGTAAATTACTTCTATTAAAAAATCTTAATCCTTCCAGTACTTATTAGCTGCTGAATGCTACAGAGAAAATTCCTTTCTTTTTGCAACACTGATGACATCACGAGCACAGTGCTCTCTGCTGACATCTCTGTCCATTTTAGCAACCATGCATAGCTGATGTATGCTAAGGGCAGCATGGTGGCTCAGTGGTTAGCACTGCTGCCTTGCAGTGCTGGGGACTTGGGTTCAAATCCCACTAAGGATAACAATAAATAAAGCGTTATTATTATTATAATAACGTCAGCAGAGAGAACTGTGCTCATGATGTCATCAGAGAGCATTCCAAAAAGAAAATTATTTCCTCTGTAGTATTCAGCAGCTAATAAGTACAGGAAGGATTAAGATGTTTTAATAGAAGTAATTTACAAATATGTTTAACTTTCTGCCACCAGTTGATTTAAAAGAAAAAAAGGTACCCCTTTAAGGTTCATTGTTATCGCTCCAAGCTGTTTCATTGGATTCTTGTGATAATTCCACAGATAATGACGTCAACGACCGTAGGGCCTCAGTCTTCAGTCTTTTTTTTAATTTATGATTTATATTAGATTCCAAAGTTTAATGTCCGGATGTTTACTTTGAACTAATACTGTATGACTACAAAACCCAATCTAACAAGTAGTCACATGGCGGCACAATGACAGAGCCTAAAGGGGGCAGCAGCATGAGGAGACCATAATCTGGAAGAATGACACAGCCTGGAATTAGAATTTAAGGGAATGTCCCAGGCCCAGCAGCATCCCTAAACCATATAGTTGCTGAATGACACAGCCTGGAGCAGGCGGCAGCATGAGTAGACACTAGGGCTTCACAATCTCTAAAATTAAAAGATGAATTTTTAAAGTGAAATTGATGAGTTGTTAGCTAGTGCTACCATAAAATATTTGTAGGTAATGTTCCAGGCCCAGCAGCATCAGTAAACCATATATTGGCTAAATGACACAGCCTGGAGGTGGTGAAAGCATGAGGAGACCATATAGTGTCTGAATGGCACAGCCTGGAGGTGTTTGAAGCATGAGGAGACCATTTACCAAATTTAAGATTTTGACATTTAAAATTTTGAAATTTAAATTTAGGATGTTGAAATTTTAGCTATCACTACCAAGTTTTAGTGTCCTGGCCCGCAGCGCGTGGGTAAAAAGGACCAAATTTAAGTCACATCACATGGCGGCACAATGACAGAGCCTGGAGGTGGCATCAGTATGAGGAGACCATATAGTGGCTGAATGGCACATCCTGGAGTTGGCTGAAACATGAGGAGACCATATAGTGTCTAAATGACACAGCCTGTCGGTGGCTGAAGCATGAGTAGACAATAGGGCTTCACAATCCCTAATATTAAAAGATGAATTTTAAAATTGAAATTGAAGATTTATGGTAGCTAGTAGAGATGAGCGAACTTACAGTGATTCGATTCGTCACGAATGGAGATGAGCGAACTTACAGTAAACTCGATTCGTCACGAACTTCTCGGCTTGGCAGTTGCTGACTTATCCTGCATAAATTATTTCAGATTTCAGGTGCTCCCGTGGGCTGGAAAAGGTGGATACAGTCCTAGGAGACTCTTTCCTAGGACTGTATCCACCTTTTCCGGAGCACCGGAAAGCTGAACTAATTTATGCAGGAAAAGTCAGCAACCGCCAAGCTGAGAAGTTTGTGACGAATCAAATTTACTGTAAGTTGGCTCATCTCTAGTCACAAATAGAGATGAGTAGAGATGAGCAAATTTACTGTAAATTCGATTCGTCACGAACTTCTCGGCTCGGCAGTTGATGACCTATCCTGCATAAATTAGTGCAGCTTTCAGGTGCTCTGGTGGGCTGGAAAAAGTGGATACAGTCCTAGGAAAGAGTTTCCTAGGACTGTGTCCACCTTTTCCAGCCCACCGAGGCACCTGAAAGCTTGACTAATTTATGCAGGCTAAAGTAAGCAACCACCGAGCCATAAAGTTCGTGACGAATCGAATTACTGGAAGTTCGCTCATCTCTAGTAGCTAGTGCTACCATAAATATTTTTAGGTAATGTCCTAGGCCCAGCTGCATCAGTAAACTATATAGTGGCTTAATGGCACAGTCTGGAGTTTGTGGCAGAATGAGGAGACCATATAGTGGCTGAATGACACAGCCTGGAGGTGGCAGCAGCAGCAGCATCTGGAGTTCTGAAAGTTACCCTAATGCAGAGGAATTTCTGAAACTGGGAACCTGCACCTTAATTATGTTTTACAGTATCCATGGCAGCACAATGAGAGAGCCTGGAGGTGGCAGCAGCAGCATGAGGGCAATGCCAATTGAGGGTTGAGTCTGAGGAACCCACCGACTGTTGACTGGGGATGTTAGATGTCATGGGATGAAGTGGATGACCGAGTGAACCAATCATTCACGGCTGCTGGGTTGCTAGTCGCGACACGACCGCTAGCTGACACCGGGAACTCGGACCTCTTGTTGTGACGCCTGCTGGCACACACCCCTACTCTGCTGCAACCTCTGCCTGATGAATTTAGGCCTCTGCCACTCCTGTGCACGTCCTGGCACTACTCTGCCTGACATACTTATTGCATGTATGAGGGGAGTACAATACGCTTCACCACGCTTAACAGTATTTGTCTAGAACAGCAGCAGGTGTGTACTATTGTCTGTCCTTTCACAGTATATAGGCCCTTGAGAGTTTAACGGGTACAAAATAGTAAACTACTTAGATGTAGATATGTTGTATGCACTTATGAGGGCAGAAAAATGCGCTACAGTAGGGACTCATTAGGGTTATAGGTTGAACTTGATGGACTCTGGTCTTTTTTTGACCTTATGAACTATGTTACTATGTAGTACGCTTAAAAATATATATTTTTGCACAACACAAGCAGTACAGTCTCTTTGTACTAAACCCAAAATTGCACTCTCTCACGGACTATTAGGAATGGACTGCTGGGTATTATACAGTCTACAGACTAGTATAACCAGCAGATTATTTGCTGTGGAACAAAGACACAGAATTTTGCAGAAAAATTATTCCTGCCACCTCTGCTAAGGTTTATGAAGTTGAGGCAGCTTGTTGAAATGTGTGAGGCAACACACAGCTCTCTGCCCCTCTCTGTAATACTATGCCGAAGAAAGTGACTGGGATGTTAATGGCTGCAGTAAAAATTATTTTCAGTGAAAAAAAAAGCACTGCTCTGCTTTCTCTGTCCACCAGAACGTTGATGTGACTAGGAGATGAAATGCTGCTGTAATAAGCTTTTCTGTGTAACACACGCTCTCACGCTGTGTGTCCTATCTCTCTGCAGTGTAATGAATGAAGTGACGAGACGCAATATGGCTGCCGATAGGGCTGTGACATCACTGGCTGGCAGGCTGCATCCTGCATGTGATTCAGGGTCATCCCGCCTACCTGTCTTCCCGCCTTGCCTTCCCAGCATTCCTTGCCCCATGTCCTGACATGTGGATCCACCATTTTAGATGCCCTGGAGCCTGGATGGCACTAAATGGAGTTTAATGAAGCGATTTGCGTGATAGAAACGCTGCGATATTCACATTCCTTGCGAATCAAATTTTCATGAAATTCTTAACTAATTCGGGTTTGTCAATTAGATTCGCTCATTTCTAATCGTATGCTTCCATATGTAATGGAGATAGCCAGTAACTAATGGGTTAATTGTATATTATCTGAATAGCTACATTTATAATAAATGTGATTTGGAGACTGACACTTTTTCTCTGCTTTAAATCCAGCCTGGTAACATTCCAGGAAGAAATGTTGGCATCTAGTCAGCTTGATACACAATGGATTTCACTGTACTGTTTGACAAATATTGCAGTCCCGCACCCTCCCCTGACTGTTAAATGTCAGAATTGATGTTGATCTGGACAAGAAACCATGTATTCGGGTGGCATAGGACATGGAGTGGATTTATGATAAGTTTTTATCAAGGTTCTTTCCAGGTTCATTGTCATCACAAAGAGATCTGCGCTTTTCAGACAGTAAATAAGCATTTAATAGTTTACCAGGATACATATTCTGATTTTGTTAGGAACAGCATGGGAAATGTTAAAGGGATATTCCAGGAAAAAACTATTTTTTTTATATATGCGTATGTATGTTAGAGCTGGGCGGTATGACCAAATATGTGTATCACGGTATTTTTGTAACTTATGCTGGTTCCACGGTATATAACGGAATTTCTTTCAAGAAAATCATTTGACCTGTTAGCGCTCTTCTGCTCCCCCCCCCCCCCCCCCCCCCCAATCATGTTACCCGCCAGCACTGTTCTGCTCCCCCCCCCCACCAATTATCAGCCCATCGGGGTACTACTCACATATGTCACCCGCAAGCACTGCCCTCCTCTTCTTTGTTGGGGGCGGCCGGCGCTGGAACTCACTGTACGCCAGTGGTCTCCAACCTGCTGACCTCCAGATGTTGCAAAACTACAACTCCCAGCAAGTTGTAGCTTTGCAACAGCTGGAGGTCCGCAGGTTTGAGACGACTTCTGTACGCTGTATCCCTATGCCCGGGCTATCATACTGGCTCCAGAAAGTTAAACAGATTTGTAAACTACTTCTATTAAAAATTCTTAATCCTTCCAATTATTATCATCTGCTGAAGTTGAGTTCATTTCTGTCTGGCAACAATGCTCTCTGCTGACATCTCTCTGTCTCGGGAACTGCACAGAGTAGAAGAGGTTTGCTATGGGGATTTGCTTCTACTCTGGACAGTTCCCGAGACAGGTGTCAGTTGGACAGAAAATAACTCATCTTCAGCAGCTCATAAGTACTGAAAGGATTAAGATTTTTATTTTTTTTTTGTTTTGTTTTATAGAAGAAACTTACAAATCTGTTTTAACACAAATCTGTTTAACTTTCTGGAGCTAGTTGATATATAAAAATAAAAAAAAACACCCAACGCCATTCCGTGCGGAATTTGCACAGAAATTCTGTGAAAAAAAGGGAAATTCTATTTGGTTGTCATCCAGCAAAAAAACAAGTCATCCCACATTCCGCACAAAATTCTGCGCAAGTTCCGCGTGGGGGAAAAAACGGAAATTCCGCGGCTGAATTTTTAAGCGAGAATTCCTCACCAATTCCTCAGTGTGAACATAACCTTATTAGATGGACATCCACATCCTCACCAACCTTTTAAAAGTTGTTACAATGTGTGACCTTTGTATGCAGGATGTCACTGGATCAGGAAGGGTCTGACATTTTGTGGGTGCATTTTCAGGGCACTTGGACCTAGAAAGCTGAATTTTTTTTTCCACAGGTGGTGGTTTTTTAAGACGTAGATGAGGAATAAGAAAGTATTTTTCAAAATTCAACTCTTAAGGGGTTGAAAGTTTGTATGGAAGGCCATCATTTTTGAAGCTAGAAGCTATGTGGACGTGATGCTGGAACATACATACACACACACACACACACGCGCTAAAGATATTAACATGAATCTTGGTACACATGTTACTAATATGTGAACAACAAACATAGGATAGGTAATTTAACCCTTACTCACCCCCATTTGCAGGGGTCAGGGTTTTTGTTTAACCCCTTAAGGACACATGACGTACTGGAACGTCATGTGTCCACTCCCGATCTATAACGCGGGGCCACGGCGTGGCCCCGCGTCATAGCGGTTCGGGCCCGGCCTCTAACAACGGCCAGGACCCGTGGCTAATAGCGCGCGGCATTGATCGCTGTGCCGCGCGCTATTAACCCTTTAGACGCGGCGTTCAAAGTTGAACGCCGCGTCTAAAGTGAAACCGAAAGCATGCCGGCTAGCTCAGTGGGCTGTTCGGGATAGCCGCGGTGAAATCGCGGCATCCCGAACAGCTGACAGGACAGCGGGAGGGCCCCTACCTGCCTCCTCGCTGTCCGATCGCCGAATGACAGCTCAGTGCCTGAGATCCAGGCATGAGCAGTCATGCGGCAGAATCGTTGATCACTGGTTTCTTATGAGAAACCAGTGATCAGCATAGAAGATCAGTGTGTGCAGTGTTATAGGTCCCTATGGGACCTAAAACACTGCAAAAAAAAAGTGAATAAACATCATTTAACCCCTTCCCTATTAAAAGTTTGAATCACCCCCCTTTTCCCATAAAAGAAAAAACACAGTGTAAATAAAAATAAACATAAATGGTATCGCCGCGTGCGGAAATGTCCGAATTATAAAAATATATCGTTAATTAAACCGCACGGTCAATGGCGTGCGCGCAAAAAAATTCCAAAGTCCAAAATAGTGCATTTTTGGTCACTTTTTATATCATGAAAAAATGAATAAAAAGCGATCAATAAGTCCTATCAATGCAAAAATGATACCGTTAAAAACTTCAGATCACGGCGCAAAAAATGAGCCCTCATACCGCCCCATACACGGAAAAATAAAAAAGTTATAGGGGTCAGAAGATGACAATTTTAAACGTATAAATTTTTCTGCATGAAGTTATGATTTTTTCCAGAAGTGCGACAAATTCAAACCTGTATAAGTAGGGTATCATTTTAATCATATGGACCTACAGAATAAAGGTAAGGTGTCATTTTTACCGAAAAATGTACTACGTAGAAACGGAAGCCCCCAAAAGTTACAAAATGGCGTTTTTTTTTTCAATTTTGTCTCACAATGATTTTTTTTCCCGTTTCACCGTAGATTTTTGGGCACAATGACTGACGTCATTACAAAGTAGAATTGGTGGTGCAAAAAATAAGCCATCATATGGATTTTTAGGTGCAAAATTGAAAGAGTTATGATTTTTTAAAGGCAAGGAGCAAAAAACGAAAATGCAAAAACGGAAAAACCCCCGGTCCTTAAGGGGTTAAAGTCCCATGCAAATGAATGGGAAATGTATGTTCCCACAACTTCCAAACTGGTGGAGATATTTCAATACCTGGTACACATATTACAGGGCTGGATATGACAACAATATATGAGGACGGGATATGAAGTCAAAAGCGTCCTCCGTTGTTGATTTTCCTCCCCAACAAGGATTAGGAAGGAAAAACCGGGCAACACCGGGTACTCAACTAGTTAAGTATATCACTAATTTGCTATGGACGACAGGTAGGATTAATATGAAAGTTTTACCAGCACAGTGCCAGATGAGCTCTGCTGACATTGTCAGGGGCCGAGTCTCCCCTGTTACAGGGGCTACTTTGTCTGTTACAGGGAAAAATGGCAACAATAAAAATGTATCTTGGTGAGAGAGTGCGCCACCACAGCTGTTCTTTCCAGTCTGACCACAGTGCTCTCTGCTATCTCTGTCTCAGGAACTGTCCAGAGCAGGAAATCTTTTGCTATGGGGATGTGCTCCTGCTCTGGCAGTTCCTGACATGGACAGGTGACAGCAGAGAAAACTCTGGTCAGACTGGAAAGAACTACACAACTTCCACTGTAGTATACAGCAGCTGATAATTACTGACAGGATTAAGATTTTTTTTAAATGCATGTAATTTTACAAATCTGTATAACTTTCTGGCACCAGTTGATTTTAAAACACTTTTTTTTTCTTCTTTGGATTACCCCTTTAAAGGGGTTAGCCAGCCAAAACTAATCTGCTATCCACAGGATAGGGGATAAGTAGCTGATCGCGGGGGTCTGACCGCTGGGACCCCCCCCCCCCCCCCCTCTATCTCCGGAGCGGGACACCGGCTCTTAGTAAGGAGTGCTGTACTAAGGTCTCTTTGGCCCTCCCATAGAAATGAATGGAGCTCGTCACTGTGAGCCGGGGTCTTGTTCCAGAGATCGCTGGGACTCCCAGCGATCAGACTCTTGCTTTTAGTTAATTTATCTCCTACCCTGGGGATAAGTTAGTTTTTGGCTCGACAACCCATTTAACTCCTTAACTATGCAGGACGTAAATGTACATCCTGGTGTGGTTGGACTTAAGCACCAGGACGTACATTTACGTCCTGTACATGTCACGCACGGCAAGTCTCGGCTGCTATCAGCAGCTAGGGACCCACCAGTAATGGCGGACATGAGCGATCGTGCTTATGTCCGCCATAAACCCCTCAGATGCCATGATCAGTACAGATCACGGCATCTGTGGCAGTGCGGTCGAAAAAATGGATGATCGGATCGCCAGCAGCGCTGCCACGGGGATCCGATCATCCGTAATGGCGGCCAGAGGGCCCCTCGCCTGCCTGTCTTTCTCAAGAGGTCTTCTGCTCTGGTCTGAGATCGAGCAGAGCAGAAGATAGCCGATAACACTGAACAGTGCTATGCCCTAAGCATAGCACTGTTCAGTATCTGTTCATTATCTGCAATCAAGTGATTGGTCGGTCGGTCAGTTCTGGCAGTTGGGGGGGGGGGGGTTAAAAGTTAATTTCCCCTGCTCTGCCCACTGATCGAAGTCCAGGCACAGTGGGGGGGGGGGAACACGGTGAGGGGGGGGGGGGGAGCAAGGTCGGCTTACTGGGCGGTATTTGAGCGGTGGCGGCATGGAGCAGGAGGAGTGCGTCCGGAAAGTGCGGCGGAGGAGGCTGCAGTGAAGATCGCCGGTAAGTGATCTTCACTGTGGCCTACTAAAAGTTGCAAAACTACAACTCCCAGACAGACAACATCTGAAGTGGCACAGTTTGGAGACCACTATACAGTGGTCTCCAAACTGTAGCCCTCCAGATGTTGCAGAACTACAATTCCCAGCATGCCCAGTCAGTCAGGAATGCTGGGCATGTAGTTCTGCAATATCTGTCCCTTCATATGTTGCAGAACTAAAACTCCCAGCATGCATGGACAGTCTGGGCATGCTTGGAGCTGTAGTTTTGCAACATCTGGAGGGCTACAGTTTGGAGACCACTACTTAGCAGTCTCCAAACTGTTCTTCCCCAGTTGTTGCCTAACTACAACTCCAAGCATGCCAAGACTGTCCAGGCATGCTGGGAGTTGTAGTTCTGCAACATCTGAAGGGCCAGATATTGTAGAACTACACAGTCCAGCATCCCTGACTGTCTGGCCATGCTGGGACTCATAGTTTTGCAACAGTTGTAGGCACACTGGTTGGGAAACACTGAGCTAGAGTCTGTTTCCTAACTCAGTGATTCCAACCGTGTGCCTCCAGCTGTTACAAAACTGCAACTCCCAGAATGCACTGAAAGACCGTACATGCTGGGAGTTGTAGTTTTGCAACAGCTGGAGGCACACGGATTGGAGTCACTGAGCTACAGTCTGTTTCCTAACTCAGTGGTTCCCCACCAGTGTGCCTACAGCTGTTGCAAAACTACAACTCCCAGCATGTACGGTCTGTGAGTGCATTCTGGAGGTTGCAGTTTTGCCACAGCTGAAGGTTTGGGCCCCCCCAAATGTCAATGCAGAGGGTGCATTCACACAGGCGGGGGTTTACAGTGGGTTTCCTTCTAAAAGTTTGAGATGCGGCAAATTTTCCGCCGCAGCTCAGTCCCAGATGAAAACTCGTGAACCCCAACCCGTGTGAATGTACCCTAAAAACACTACACTAACACATAATAAAAGGTAAAACGCTACATATACACCCACCTTACACTGTCCCCATCACCCCCCCTTCCGCCCCAATAAAAATGAAGAACGTCTCATACGGCACGGTTTCCTAAACGGAGCCTCCGGCTATTGCAAAACAATAACTCCCAGTATTGCCTGAAAGCCATTAACTGTCCAGGCATACTGGGAGTCTTGCAACAGCTGGAGGCACCCTGTTTGGGAAACGCTACTGTAGGGTTTTGGTGGAGACAAGCGCCATCCTTGTATCCGGGTCCCCCCCTATTGCAAATTCCTCATTTAGGCCTCAAAATGCACATGGTGCTCTCTCACGTCAGAGCCCTGTTGTATTTCAAGGCAACAGTTTAGGGCCACATACGGGGTATTTCCGTACTCAGCAGAAATTGTTAAAAATTTTGGGGGGGATTTTTCTCCTTTACCCCTTATGAAAAGGAAAAGTTGGAGGCTACACCAGCATGTTAGTGGAAAAAATATAAAAAATGTTTACACTAATATGCTGGCATTTCCCAACATGTTTCATTTTCTCAAGAGGTAAAAGGAGAGAAAAAAATAAATAAATTTAGTAAAGCAATTTCTTCAGAGTACGGAAATACCCCATATGTGGACGTAAAATGCTCTGCGGACACACAACAGGGCTCAGGAGTGAGAGAGCGCCATGTGCATTTGAGAAATTTGACACCTTTTTATTAAAGTTGGACACCTTTTTTTCCCCTAAAATGCTAGTGTTACCTAGTGCTGGGCGGTATACTGGTTCATACCGAATACCGAAATTTTTGTCCTGCACGATATGAATTTTAACCCATACCGCAATACCGGTTTGGCCCCTCCCACTCAGGAATGAATTATCAGCCCAGCGCTGCGCTGTCCCCATCGGGGTAAATACTCATATATCACCCACAAGCGCTGCCCTCCTTGTCCTCCTTTCTGTTGCGGGCCGCCGGCACTGACACTTAATACTGTATGCTGTATCACTATGCCCGGGCTGCAAAAAAATAAACAAAATAAATTTTAACGCACCTCCCGCTGGTCCGATACCGGCCTCACCTGCTTCCTGGGGACGGGAACGTCGGAGAGCTGTCAGCCTATCACCGGCCGCAGCGATGTTCCGCCTCGGCCGGTGATATGCTGAGCCCACTGTCATGTAAGAAGCCAGCTTCTTACAGGACAGTGGACTCAGCCTATCACCGGCCGAGGCGGAACATCGCTGCGGCCGGTGATAGGCTGACAGCTCTCCGACGTTCCCGTCCCCAGGAAGAGCGTAATGCCTATGTAGGAACTTGCGTTAACGTTTATTTTGTTTACCTTTTGCAGCCTGGGCATAGGGATACAGCGTACAGTATAGAGTGTGAGCGCCGGCGGCCCGCAACAAACAGGAGGACGAGGAAGGCAGCGCTTGCGGGTGATATGTGAGTATTTACCCCGATGGGGACAGCGCAGCGCTGGGCTGATAAATAATTTTGGGTACCGTGATACACATTTGGTCATACCGCCCATCCCTAGTGTTACCCCAAATTTTTCATTTTCACAAGGGATAATAGGAAGAAGCCCCCAAAAATTTGTAACCCCATTTCTTTTGAGTAAGAACATACCCGATATCTGGATGTAAAGTGCTCTGTGGGCAAACTACAATGCTCAGAAGAGGAGGAGCCCCATTGGGCTTTTTGAGAGAGAATTAGGCTGGAATTGAAGGCCTTGTGCATTTACAAAGCCCCCATGGTGCCAGAACAGTGGACCTCCCCACATATGACCCCATTTTGGAAACTACACCCCTCACGTAATGTAACAAGGGGTAAAGCGAGCATTTACACCCCACAGGTCTGACAGATTTTTTTTTTAAGTTTTCCGTAAAAATGAAACATGAAATTTTTCATTTGCACAGCCCACTATTCCAAAGATCTGTCAAACGCCAGTGAGGTGTAAATGCTCATTGCACCCCTTATTAAATGTTGTGAGGGGTGTAGTTTCCAAAATCGGGTCACATGGGGGGGGGGGGGGCTGTGGAATTCACTATTCTGGCACCATGGGGGGCTTTGCAAATGCACATTCCAACCAAATTCTCTCTCCAAATGCCCAATAGCGCGCGTTCTCTTCTAAGCATTGTAGTGCGCCAGCAGAGCACTTTACATCCACATATGGGGTATTTATATACTCAGAAGAAATGGGGTTACAAATTTTTGGGGGCCTTTTCTCCTATTACCCCTTGTGAAAACAAAAAATTTGGGGTAACACCAGCATTTTTTTGATATTTTTTTTATTTTTTTTTTACTACCCAATTTAACGTCAATCACCTGTAAGGTGTTAAATACCCCTTTTTACATTCCTTGAGGGGTGTAGTTTGCAAAATAGTATGCCATGTGTTTGTTTGTTTTTTTTTTTTCTGGCACCATACGGGCTTCCTAAATGCGACATGCCCGCCAAAAACCATTTCGGCAAAATTTGCTCTTCAAAAGCCCAATGTTGCTCCTTCCCTTCTGAGCCCTCTAGTGCACCCACAGAGCACTTTACATCCACATATGAGGTATTTCCTTACTCGAGAGAAATGGAGTTACAAATTTTGTGGGGCATTTTCTCCTATCACTCCTTGTGAAAATGAAAAGTTTGGGGTAACACCAGCATTTTTAGTGTTCAATCACTTGTGCGGTATTAAGGCTCACTGTACCCCTTGTTACGTTCCTTGAGGGGTGTAGTTTCCAAAATTGTATGCCATGTGTTTTTTTTTATTTTTTTTTTATACTGTTCGGCTATCATGGGGGCTTTCTAAATGGGACATGCCCCCCAAAAACCATTTCAGCAAAATTCACTCTCCAAAATGCCATTGTCTCTCCTTCCCTTCTGAGCCCACAGAGCACTTTACATCCACATATGAAGTATTTCCTTAGGGTGGGTTCACACTACGTTTTGTCCCATACGGGAGCGCATACGGCAGGAGGGAGCTAAAACCTCGCGCTCCCGTATGTGACCGTATGCGCTCCCGTATGTCATTCATTTCAATGAGCCGACCGGAGTGAAACGTTCGGTCCGGTCGGCTCATTTTTGCGCCGTATGCGCTTTTACAACCGGACCTAAAACTGTGGTCAACCACGGTTTTAGGTCCGGTTGTAAAAGCGCATACGGCGCAAAAATGAGCCGACCGGACCGAACGTTTCACTCCGGTCGGCTCATTGAAATGAATGACATACGGGAGCGCATACGGTAACATACGGGAGCGCGAGCTTTTAGCTCCCCCCTGCCGTATGCGCTCCCGTATGGGACAAAACGTAGTGTGGACCCAGCCTTACTCGAGAGAAAATGATTTACAAGTTTTGGGGGGCCTTTTTACATTTTACCCCTTGTAAAAATGAAAAAAATCGGGCTACAATAACATTAGTGTCAAAAATTTTGATTTTGATTTTTCTCCTATTTTGCTGCTATTCCTGTGAAACACCTAAAGGGTTAACAAACCTTTTGAATGTAATTTTGAATACTTTGAGGGGTGCAGTTTTCATAATGTAGTCCATTGTAGGGGATTTCCAACATAAAGACTCAAATTCACTTCTAAATTTAACTAGTCCCTGAAAAATTCGGATTTTGAAATTTTTGGGAAAAATGTGAAAATTTCTGCTATACTTTTGAAGCCCTTTGATGTCTTCAAAAAGTATAAACATGTCAACTTTATGATGCAAACATAAAGTAGACATATTGTATAAGTGAATGAATATATAATTTATTTGACATGTCTATTTTCCTTACAGGTAGAGTGCTTCAAAGTTAGAAAAATGCAAAATTTTCAAATTTTTACTGAAATTTTGGAAGTTTTTACCGAGAAATGATGCAAGTATTGATGAAAATTTACCACTACCATAAAGTAGAATACGTAACAAAAAAACTGTCTCGGAATCAAGTAAAAGCATCCCAGAGTTATTAATGCATAAAGTGATGGAGGTCAGATTTGCAAAAAAATTCTCCCGTCCTTAGGGTTATAATGGGCTCTATCCCCATGGGGTTAATGATCCCGTATGGTGGTTGGTGTAAACATAAAAAAAAAAAAATCAAAAATTGCTTTTTTCTCACATCATTTCCCCCAAAAAATTAGTAAAAATTATATTAAGTTTTATATACGCTAATATGGTATCAATAAAGAGAACAGATCACGGTGCAAAAAATTTGCCCTCATACCGCCGCTTATACGGAAGAATGAAAGTGTTATAGGTAGTCAAAATAGAGGGATTTTAAATGTACTAATTTGGTTAAAAAGTTTGAGCGTTTTGTAAAGCGGTACAATAATAGTCATGGATATCATTTTATTCGCATTGACCCACAGAATAGAGAAAACGTGTCATTTTTACCGTAAATTGTATGGCATGAAAACGAAACCTTCCAAAACTTCGGTTTTCTTTTCAATTTTCCCACACAAATTCTTTTTTGGTTGTGCCATACATTTTATGGTGAAATAAGAGATGTCATTACAAAGGACAACTGGTCGCACAAAAAAACAAGCCCTCATACTCATCTGTGGCTAAATATGAGTTATGATTTTTAGAATTTAGAGTCCTTCAGGCCCAAATGGGCTGAGTCCTTAAGGGGGTTAAATCAAGGGTTTGTCTACCTACAATCCCCGGCAAATAATGATGGAATTTCTGCACTTTCAGAGAATGGTCTTCCAGCTTTATTACTTAATGACAAATTACAGATATGACGCAAACATGAAAACAACTTTGATAGTTAAAATTCATTACATTAAGTTACTGTAAATAACGAACGATCACATAGACATAAAAAAATGACACGCCGGTATTTGTGGAAGAAATTAGTCTTAAAACTCAACTTAGTCTGCAGGGAAAAAGGAAAGTGATTCCAGACCAGTGTTCCCCAACCAGTGTGCCTCCAGCTGATTCAAAACTACAACTCCCAGCATTCCCGGATAGCCATTGACCTATATCTATGATGAATTTCCACCTAATGTAAACAGTCTATTTGATTACTAATACTTAAAGGGGTACTCCGGTGGTAAATTTTTTTGACTATATGGCATCTTTGTAAGTTTAGTATTTTTGCAATATACATGTGTTTTATGTTTTGGCAGCATGTGTGTCTTTTTCTTACCTGTTTGTTGGGCAGGAAGTTCTGTAGTTCCAAGTGTTTTCTTTTATTGTTGTCCACAGTTCTGAGTCTGTTGTGGACAAGATGTCACAGCTTTTTTTTTTTTCTCTCTCTCTGTCTGCATGAGAAATAAGCCACGCCCCCTCATCTCATCCAGCTGAGTACACAGCTCCTCACCTCCCCTCCCCCTGCTCTGTATTCTAAGGACGCAGGTCTGCACAGGAGAAGGACCTCACAGAGAAGATAAGTGTTATCTGAAGGGGAGGATGAGAAGGTGCACGGGCTGGGGATGTATGGACTGCAGGGGAATAAATCTCATACTGGGAATGATCTCTATGGGGGAGATTTATCAAAACCTGTGCAGAGGAAAACTTGCCCAGTTGCCCATAGCAACCAATCAGATTGCTTCTTTAATTTTTCACAGGCCTTCATAAAAATGAAAGCAGCAAGATGATTGGTTGCTATGGGCAAGTTTTCCTCTGCACAGGTTTTGATAAATCTCCCCCTATATGTGAAGGGGGGGGGGGGGACTCCTGAATGACACAGTGTAGTCCCTGTTGTGTGTGTGTGTGTGTGTGTGTGTGCTAGTGTTTACAAACCAGTGTGCCTCCAGCTGTTGCAAAACTACAACTCCCAGCATGCCCTGACCAACAGGCATGCTGGGAGTTGTAGATTTGCAACAGCTGGAGGTACACTGGTTGGGAAACACTGTTCTAGCCTATTCAGCAAAGACATCATGTTACACCAGTGTTTCCCAACCAGTGTGCCTCCAGCTGTTGCAAAACTACAACTCCTAGCATGCCCAAAGGCTGTCAGGGCATGTTGGTAGTTGTAGTTTTGCAACACCTGGAGGCACCCTGGTTGGGAAACATTGGTGTATGCCCTATAGAGGTGTGGTGAACTACAACCCCCAGGAGACTACAGAGGCAGCATGCTGGTGTTATACCACAGACTGAAGACTCCTGAATGACACATGCTGGGAGTTGTAGTCCCTTTTGTGTGTGTATGCCAGTGTATCCCAACCAGGGCTGATTATATTAGTGTGCTGTGTATAAGGGGGTCAACCCAGGAAAATGGTAGGATGGGTAAAGGGCGGAACAAACAAACAAATAAAAAAAGGAGCCGCCCCAAACCAGCAAGGCATGTGGCATGCTGGGATTTGTAGTTTTCAGCACAGCAAGAAACAGGAAATAGAATCAAAGATAGGAAAACAAAGTGGAGGATAAAAAGACAACTAAGAACAGAAAGAGTAGTCTAAACAACAAGAATAGAAATGAAACAAAACAAATAGGGTAAGTCAAAAACGGAAAAACACGTTGACCACCGAAGTACCCCTTTTAAAGTTCCTGCTATACAACTACCAATCCTATAGGGGGCAGTGAAGAAAATCAGTCCCAGAATGGTTGAGTTTACCCAGACCTACCTTCTATTCTTGCTGCAATGGGTTCCCCTCATATAGAAGAGCCTTTTATTGAATGTTTGTTAGGCCTTCATGTTTGTTTATGGCCTGATGTTAGCCGGTTGTGTATAGTGATATTCTCTATAATTAGAGATGAGCGAACTTACAGTAAATTCGATTCGTCACGAACTTCTCGGCTCGGCAGTTGATGACTTTTCCTGCATAAATTAGTTCAGCTTTCAGGTGCTCCTGTGGGCTGGAAAAGGTGGATACAGTTCTAGGAGACTCTTTCCTAGGACTGTATCCACCTTTTCCAGCCCACCGGAGCACCGGAAAGCTGAACTCATTTATGCAGGAAAAGTTATCAACTGCCGAGCCGAGAAGTTCGTGACGAATCAAATTTACTGTAAGTTCGCTCATCTCTATCTATAATCTCTAATATCTAGTTGTAGCATTCTTTTATCTATAAAATGCAAGGGCGGATGAGTGCCAAGATTTAGGTATGAATCCAGCCCAATGCATTCAGTCACTATTCATACTGCATTTAGGGTAGTCCCCTGTACCTGTCAGCTGTTAGATGGATGTGTCTAGGAGAGAAAATAGCTGCAATGTAACCTGGCCATGTTCAACACGTGTATTTGCAGGAAACAAATTTCTTTCCATAACAAGGAAGTGTAGTGAATCCTGATGTCCCCAATGCGGCTATAAACCAGCTGCTGTAGTTTTCTTTTCATGATTGGTGCATTCCAGAGTATTTGACCCCCTTAAAGTTTATTTTATTTATTTTTAAAGCAGTGGTCCCCAAACTGTAGCCCTCCAGATGTTGCAAAACTACAACTCCCAGCATGCCTGGACAGCCAACGGCTGTCCAGGCATGCTGGGAATTGTATTTTTGCAACATCTGGAGGGCCACAGTTTGGGGACCACTGTTTTAAAGAAATGTTCCCAGGCTTTCTAATTAAAGTGTTACATCACATTGCCACTCAATCAGTCATGGCTCTGTTGTCCCACCTGGGTCTCTGCAGACAATAAGTCACATTATTGGTGTGGCTATAAATCGAGATTTTCCTAGCTAACGTGACGGAAAATATAGGTTACCGTATATACTCGAGTATAAGCCGACCCGAATATAAGCCGAGGCCCTTAATTTCACCCCAAAAACCCAGGAAAAGTTATGGACTCGACTATAAGCCTAGGGTGGGAAATACATCATCCCCCCCCCCCCCCCCATGTCATCATCACCGCCTGTCAATCCCTTCTCAGTGGTCTTCAACCTGCTGACCTCTAGATGTGGCAAAACTACAACTCTCAGCATGCCCGGACAGCCATCGGCTGTCCGGGCATGCTGGGAGTTGTAGTTTTGCAACATCTGGAGGTCCGCGGGTTGAAGACCACTGAAAAGGGATTGACAGGCAGAGATGGACGGCCGGGACCATCCCCTCACAGCTAAAGCCAGAAACGTTTTTTTTTTTTTTGTTCACTCGAGTATAAGCTGAGGGGGGTGTTTTCAGCACGAAAAATCCTGCTGAAAAACTAGGCTTATACTCGAGTATATACGGTATATGAAGACAGGAGGCGAGTATCTTGCATTAATCTTTAATTAATGCCCATAGCAGAAAAAATCTTTATACAAACGTATTTAATAAAAATCTTTTAAAAAAACTACGTATCCCAGCAGTCCCCTGTGAACTCCTCCTCCTATCCCAGCATTCTGGCTGCTATATAAGGGACTGCTTGAAGATCCTCTTCCTCTTTCTTTATGCGAACTGCATGACCGTCACCAGAATCACGGAACTCCGGAATCCGGGACAGCTCCTCCTCAGCATCTCCGAACCTCCGGCCAACAGGACCGAAAACCGGGAACGAAACTGTTAAGGAACAATTGCAACAGAACATATCAGGCTGCACCGAAACACAGCTGTCTTCGTCTTCTCCTTTCAATACCCTGGAAGGAAAACAAAAACACCATAACAGGGAGGGTAGGGAGGGAAGATACTCGCCTCCTGTCTTCATATAACCTATATTTTCCGTCACGTTGGCTAGGAAAATCTCGATTTATATATCAGACAGGAGGCTCATATCTTGCAAGTTTAAAGCTACTACTTAAACATAGACAGTGAAACAAATCAGAGGATCGATACAGAAACATGATCTTTTGGTCGGAAATAGAACTGTCGAAAAGTCGATTCAGACAACCAGTCGGCGGCCATTAAGAGGTCTGAAAGAGAACCACCAGAAATAACTACTTTAGTGGCCATAGCCCCTCTCGAAGAGTGGGCACCAAATAGGGAAATGTCAATCCCCGCCATCTCCATGGCCGACCTTACCCACCTGGCCAAGGTGGCCGAGGTGACAGGCAAATGAGGTTGAACATAAGATACTAATAACTGAGTATGAGAAAGAGATCGTAAAGACGCTGTGCGTGTCTCATACGCTTGAAGACAACGTACCACACATAGTCGGGGATGTGTCGGAAAAAAGGGGTAAAAGACCGACTGTAGTCCTGTCTTGGTCCTGCGAACAACAGAAAATCTGACCCCTTCAGGTGAAAACTGCCGTCTAGAGATGTCAAGAGCTCTGACATCCGACACCCTCTTAATGGAAACCAGACATAATAACATAGTCAATTTGAATGACAGAATCTTTAAGGACAGTGAATCATTGTCTTCCCAAGAGGAAAACATGTCTAAAATCCGGGAGACATCCCAGGTCGACTGATATCGAGGACGAGGAGGACGTTTAAATTTCACTCCACGTAACAGTCGGTATACTAATGGATGTTTGCCCACCGGTAAAGCATCTACCGGGCAATGATACGCTGCTATAGCGGATCTGTAAACATTGAGGGAACTGTAAGATTTCCCAGCCTCAAATGATTCTGCTAAATAATTCACTACAACTGAAACAGGTGCCTGAACGGGATCAATTTGTCGTTGATCACACCAACGAACCCACAAGGCCCAGGCTGATCGATATGCCGATCTAGTCCCTGGGGCCCAGGCCAAGGCGAGGAGGTCTCTAGCTGATTGTGAAAGGTCCTCACCTGCGTCTGGCACCCCGAAACCAACCACCCGAGGAGCGGAAGGTTGCCTTCCATGACCAACGGGTGGGATTCCATGGTCGGATTCGTGAGAAGTTGAGGCGACTGGGGAAGCAATCGGGGGTAATCGACAGACATTCCCAACAGAAGGGGAAACCACGGTTGCGTCGGCCACCAAGGGGTGATCAGCACCACCGTCGCTCCCTGAGTCACTATCTGAAGAAGCACTCTGGTAATCATCTGGAAGGGAGGAAACGCATAATGGATCCCCTCCGGCCATGGTTGGCAAAAAGCGTCCACTGCTGACGCTTCCGGGTCCGGCCTCCAGCTGTAAAAGCGGGGTAACTGACGGTTGAGACGAGACGCAAAAAGGTCCGTATGCAACGGGCCCCAGAGATCTCGAATCGCCCGAAACACCGAGCGATCCAGCATCCAGTCGCTGGAATCGGATAGGTAACGGGAATTCCAATCCGCCACTGAATTGGATACACCTGGTAGGTATTCCGCCACTGAGATGATGTCCCGGGAAAGACAGAAATGCCAGAATTCGGATGCAATGTCCGTCAACACTCTGGATCTCGTGCCACCAAGGCGATTGACATATTGCACTGCCGCTACATTGTCCATGCGTAACAGAACGCAGCAATTGTACTTGTGCGGAAGAAAACTCTTGATGGCAAAAAATGCCGCCATGAGTTCCAGTGCGTTGATGTGAAGAAGGGATTCTTCTTCGGACCAACTGCCTCCTGTTGTGGCTTGCCCACAGCGAGCACCCGAACCGTGGCGGCTCGCATCCGACTCTATTATAACATCTGGGCAGGATGTGAATATAGCTTTGCCGTTCCATTCGACGGCATGGCGAAGCCACCAGTGCAATTCTGCTACTGCTTCCGGACAAAGGGGGATTTCGTCCGCATAGCGTAGACCCTGTCGAAGATGAAGAATTTTGAGTCTCTGAAGGGCCCGATAATGGAGAGGGGCAGGAAAAATCGCCTGAATGGAGGCTGCCAGCAGGCCGACAATTCGGGCTATCATTCTTAGCGATACCCGACCCTTGCGCAATACTGCCCGGATTTCTTTGCGAATCAGGGACAGTTTGGCGTTGGGTAAACGCAGTACGGCTTGCTCGGTATCCACCTGGAAACCTAAAAACTCCATCTTCTGGGAAGGACTCAGCACTGATTTCTTGTTGTTGATCAGGAACCCTAGTTCCTCCAACAAAGACACCGTCCATTGGCTGTGTAACAATGCCTGTTTTCTGGAATATGCCATGATTAGCAAATCGTCCAGATAGATAATCAAACGTACCCCTCTGCTCCTGAGAGCTGCCACTACTGGTTTGAGTAATTTGGTGAAGCACCAAGGGGCCGATGACAACCCGAATGGTAGGCAAGTGAATTGCCACATTCGCTCCCTCCATAGAAACCTTAGGAATGGTTGGGAGGACGGGTGCATGGGGACGGTGATATACGCGTCCTTTAAGTCGACCTTTACTAGCCAGTCGCCCGGCCATAGTAGATCGCGCAACAGAGGGATCCCTTCCATCTTGAAGTGATGGTAAGTCACATGTTGATTTAAGTCCCGTAAGTTGATCACTGGGCGATAACCGCCATCTTTCTTTTTGACAAGGAATAGGTTGCTGACAAACCCGGGAGAGAGAGGATCTACCTCTTGCACTGCCTGCTTCGATACAAGCTCTTGGAGCTCGTTGTCTGAGATCTACGTTTAGGGAAGAAAACCGAATGGGATGTGGAATGTTCAATTTTGGAAGAGATTGAAAATCTATCTGGTACCCTGCTACCGTATTGAGGATCCAAGCATCTGCCGTAATTGCGGACCAGATGTGGATAAAATACCTCAGTCTGCCTCCCACCAACGTGTATGGAAGAGGAGATGGGAGTGTACTCACCGGTCGTCGGGCGAGATCTGGTAAATCCTCGGCCTCCACGTCCTCGCCAGGGTCGTCCACGAGAGGGAAAGAAGGGAGCAGGTTGTGCCACAGGTAATGCGTACGGTTGCTGAGTAGGAGCGTACGGTTGAGTGGCTGGTCTAGTGTAGGGCCTGTATTGAGCCGAACGGCCGACAGGTCGCCCTCTGCCCCTGCCGGCCTTGCCAAAAACCTTTGTGTTTGGACCCGCCTTTTTTAGGGAGGTCTGGGCCTTATCTAGGCTGAAAAGACTCACAAATTTATTTATGTTCTTTATGAGGTCCTCTCCGAATAATAGACCTTCAGCTGAGGGACCTGGCTCGGTTTCTGCAAAATGAGATAATTGGGGTTCCAATTTCATCAAAATAGACTGTCTACGCTCAATGGAACAAGTGGTGTTGGCACTGCCTAACATGCAGATTGCCCGTTGGGCCCAGCCTCTCAATTGTACCAGATCCACCGGTTGGGCAGTGGACGCTGCTTGTTCGGAAAGGTTAAGAATCTTGGTCAAGGGACCTAGAAGGTCCAATACACGATCCTGGATCACCTTAAAAGATCTTTCAATTCCCTTTTTGGCATATTTGCCAGAGCGAGTCAAATATTTTACTAAGACCGGGTCTATTTCCGGTGTAGAAGCCACCTTTCTGGCCACGTAAGGTCTGGGACATTCGGCTCGCAATTTGTTGCGATTAGCTCTATCCAGGGACCTCCTGGTCCAAAATTCTATATAGTCCGCGACTTGCGGTAACGGTGCCCAATCTCCGGAGCGAGGGTGTGTGATTGCTTCCGGGCTGAAAAATGGTTGACCAAGTGAATCTAAAAGTGTCTCGGATGGTATATCCGGAGTGGCGTCAGAATTTTCAGCCATAAACCCCGCCTCCTCTGTATCAGATTCTGAGTCTGTGGTCTCAGCCACCTCAGAGGCTTCAGAAGACTCATCATTGGACGTGTCAAAAGAGTTTGGTTTTGCTCTATTAGTGGACTTATGCCTCTTATGATTGTTCTCCTTGAGGCCCAAGGGTCGGTCATATTCTTTAACATGCGGGGTGTGACAGGCCGGGGTAGGTCCTGTCTGGGGCATATTGTTTTCTTCCCCTGCCGGGGAGTCGGAGTGTCCAGCAATATGTTTGCGCTTACTCAGCGCTTTACCTTTTTTAGGTTTCTCCCCTGAAGTAGAGGGATGAACCGCAGAGGCTAATGCCGCCTGGACGGACCTATTAATGAGGTCTTGTATTTGAGAAGCTGACATTATGTGGGAGGCTTCTAACTCTATTGCCTCACCAGCAGTAGAAGACATGCCAGGGAAAGGAACTTTAGTGTTATCCCCTGGCATCACAGACTATCTGAAAGCTACAAGTAGCGATAGTTATAGACTATTCCAAGGTGAGGCAGGTATGAGCTCCACTGATCTAACTATTAGTAATAAAGGTGAAAGGATAGGGGGTAATAGGTCTACCTGAACTGACTTATTAGAAGCACAGCTAACAACCGTTGGCGTTCCTCTCTCCGCTCGCACAACAATGCGATGAAGAGAGGAGGCGTATACAAGTTACAGCGAGGGCCAGCCGAAATCTCGCGAGATTTCCGACCAGGAGCGCTGTGATTGGGTGTGCGGCGTCGGCAAACGCGCGTCACCCGGCGCACGTCATAGAGGATACGCCCACCTCTCCTCCCTCCCCGCAACAGACATTCAGCGGCGGGAAGGAAGGAAGAAGGTGCGAAAATTCACAAAATGGCGCTGGGTAAGGAAGAGGGGGAAAAGAACAGAGTAGCGCACCAGGCACAAGAATATATTTGAGCACTGATGCGAAATTATAGCGAAAGACGATAGTATTAGAAAAAACAATACCGCAAAACTAACAGGAAACAGAAAGAGAGAAAAAATATATAGAAGGAAATATATATATATCTATATAAATATATATAAACAACTGGTAGATATAACATTAAGGTAAAGATGAAATGTCTCAAACAGAGAAAACATACATCTAAAAGAGATTTAAGAAACAAATATATTATAGGTACTTATCTGTCTGCTATGAGCAGAAAGAAAGAGGATCTTCAAGCAGTCCCTTATATAGCAGCCAGAATGCTGGGATAGGAGGAGGAGTTCACAGGGGACTGCTGGGATATGTAGTTTTTTAAAAGATTTTTATTAAATACGTTTGTATAAAGATTTTTTTCTGCTATGAGCATTAATTAAAGAAAGATTAATGCAAGATATGAGCCTCCTGTCTGATATATAACTGAGAATTAAGTTAACAACTGCCAATTTAACTTTATTCTTCTGATCAGCACCCAATTGATGTAGTTTGTTTTACTTCTTTAATTTTATTCATTGCTATGGGTTGCCTTATTTTGACCCCCGGTCATTTTCATTGGTACTAGTTTCGGATAGGTAACACTTTTTTTAAATCACTTTTTATTGTATGTTTTTTTTTTTCTATGCGAGGTGGCCAACACTTTTCAATTCTTACATTGAAATATTTTTTTTCTCGGGGTGTGTAACAAGTGGGATAAATAGCATTTATATATTAGTACATTTGACCTTTCCACACACACTTTATCAATTAGGTGTTGTGGGAAAGGAATGGGTGATTAGGATTTTTATTATGTAGAAATTTAAAAAACATTTTTCTTTATTATATATTTAGCCCTTCTCCAGGAATTGAACTTGTATAGGAGACAACAATATGCTGATCTCCTAATAAACTATTACAATTTGTCACACTTTTTCCATTTTTAGTTTATACTCCTGATATGAACTGTCACCATGTTTGTTGTTTTTGTTCCTCAGCATTTTTACTGTTTATTGCATCCAGAGCTGGTATGATAGATCATTCATATTGTGGGAATGTCCCTTCTTGATTGATGCATTTGCTTTTAAGTTGAATATACTTTTAAGGCTGGCTGGGTTTAGGCCTTTAAAATGTGCATGACTGCCGCTGTATACTGCTGAGTGTCGACACAAGAAATATACACCAGACAAAAAGTTGGTATAAAACTCTTTCTCAGCAGGAAGCTCAGGAACTGTCCCAAAGAGTTCTGAGAGTTCTGTTTATTACACGGAAATACATTGGTTTTTACATTTGACAAAAAGGGGAGGTTAGTTATCACGTCAAAATAATCGTTATATTTTAATTGGTTATTTGAGTATTGCGTCTGTGTATATTAGCATATTAAAGTATTCATTTCTCTCTTGGCCATAGTTCACTTATGTTGCCCTCTCACTCTTCAAATATTTTGTCTTTTGACTTATCTTGCTGCTTTTGGCCTCGTTCCAAGGTTTTCATCTTGGTTACAGGAAAATAGCATGCTGATATGTCTCACAAGGAAAATATAATATATTTTTTATATATATGTATTGATCAGTAATCATAATAATCACTTTTAGTTGCTGTTACAGCACTCACTATAGTATTCTCCTGTGATAATGTCATTAGTGTTCAGATAAATTCTGTACAATAATGTGACTGGTAATACATTGTTCTGCCTCCAGCTGTGTGTGTCGTCTGACATTTTTGCTTAACAAAGCTATGCTTTCCTTTTAGGAGTTTGAAGATCATTTTGATGATGAAATTGACTTTACCCCTCCAGCTGAAGACACACCGACCAACCAGTCTCCTGCGGATGTCTTCACCTTAACAGTCCCTACCGTCTCTTTATCTGTTCCAACACAGCTGCAGACTCCTCAAGGTTAGTAAGTGGTTCATCCAGAATCTTATTAGAATACAGCCACACGGGAGGGAAATGATGTAGACTTTGCATAATGCAGCTTTGCCACAGCAGTGTTTGTACAGAATGGAAAAAAATAATGTGAAAAAAAAGAGAATCTATGTATTTAAAATTCTGTTGCGGATTTAGCTGCAGATCTGCAGAATACCATTTCTATGTGGATCGGTGGAGAATCTGCAGCATATCCACAATGTTTTATATGCTGAGTATGTAAAACACTGCACGTCAGGTTCTGCACAAACTTAATTGAGTTTATTTTATTTTTTTCTACAACATCTGGATATGATTTATTTAAGGGGTAGCTCCAATTCAAACATTAATGGTCTAACCACAGGTTATGTGCTATACATTTCTGATAGACCCACCCCTATCTCTAGAAGAAGGGCACCCCCCCCCCCCCCCCCAATCAGGCCTGGTTGCAGAGGCTGGAGTTGTCTGGGACTCTGAAAATAGCAGAGTGGGCTGTTTTATTGAGTTTGTGCAGCTCAGGGACACAATATGCCATGCACCAGCAAAATAACAGCCAGTGTTGTGTCATAGATCTACAGAACAGCAGCAGATTCCTGGGTTTCTTTAAAATAAATGCCCTTATATCTATGATTCCCCCATATCCATTAAAGCAGGATGATAATGGTTAATAAGAGTCAGGAGACTCAGTTTGCACTACAGCAAGGAAGAACGGATGACCCAGTTTAATTTCTCAATTTGCATTAGTTTTACTTGCTCATCATCAGGAAGTGAAGGTTTTCTTTATAAAGTATGACATTTGTCAAACCTAATCCCATCCACTCCTTGCTGACTTGGTACTGAGAATCTCTTAATACAGAGCTGGATTATAACAACTCAGGGAGATGCTAAACATCACCATTTATAAAAAAAAAAATGTCTTCACGCTTGACATTCAGAATGTTCCTGTTGGTTGTGAACTTAATGTAATTAATATATATATTATTTCTCTATCGGCTCCATTGGGGGACACAGACCTTGGGGTGTATGCTGTTGTTGCTCGGAGACTTGACACTAAGGAAACCAAAAAGTCGGCTCCTCCCAGCAGCATATATACCCGCCTACAGAGCCAGAGGTAATCAGTTTAAGCTTAGTGTTGCAGAAGAGGGTTTCTCCCTAGACTTGGTCTAACATTTTTTTATTTTTATAGAATAGGGACGTTTAGTTTTTCTTATTCCCCTTTATTTTTCTTTTTTCAGGTGGGGACTCAGGAACATAGCGTTCACTGTTTCCCCATTTGCGATTGAGGGGGCACAAGCATTGTGGATGTACTGTTAACCCCCTCTCGCCAACGGTCTGCACTTGAGGTTGTACCTTATGGGTCCGGGTCCCCCACTTTTCCCTGCTTTTTAAGCCCGGCATGACGCAGGTGACAAATAAGCTGGGGGGGCACTTTATTTCACTGTTATCAGCAGCCGCGGCTGCCTTTTTTACTTTAAAATCTTCTGTGCTCTGGCCGCGTCCTATGCGACGCGGCCGGGGCGCAGTTTACTTTCACTTTCGCAGCGGCTGCTGCGCCGGCATTCTCGCTCGCTCCCATTCCCCTTCACTCACATAAGCTTCAGGGACGGGAGCGGGCGCCATTATTTACCAGCCTCCTCCTTCTCAGCAGAGTTCACGCCCTTGGAAGAGCGCAAATCTCTCTGGCCAATGGGGACTGAGCAGGGATCTGTCAGCCAATCAGAGGCGTCTCAGTCTAGTCCGGCCCCTCTTTTTTTGATTGGTCCCCCAGACCCAGTGGGTTCTGCTGCCCCTCCAATATGGGTCTCTTCCCTCTCTGTCTATTTCTGACTTGGCACAGGTCTCCTGCTCTGTGATGACTGCCTTAGAGAGGTCTTCCTTACACTGTTCCCCTAGAGAGCTTTGCTCTCCCTCACCCTATTTTAAACGCTCTCACAAGCGTAATAGGGCTTATTCCTCTGACTCCTCTCCGGAGTTTGGTACAGGCGTAGGCGTTCCTCTCATGGGTACCGTCCCTTTGCTACATCTCCCAGCAAGTGTCTTTCTTCTAGAAGACTTTCCCCGAGTCGCCGTTCTGAATCTCCAGAACGGCGCGCCAGGTCAGTGTCTCCCTCCTCTAAGGTTGCCTCCACCCGTTCCAACTCCCCTGGTGAACTAGTTGATGAGGCTGCTTCTGTCTCTGACTCAGAAGACCACGCAGCCATGACCGATACGGCGGACTCATTGGTTTCGGCCATAAGAGACACTTTTTTTGGAGGACCCAGGAACTTCAGACGCTGTCCCAGAAGTTTCCTTTTATCTTGCCCGTCCGGCGCCCAAAACATTCAGCTCCCATGCTGAATATCAAGCCTTGCTACAGTCTGCCTGGAGGCTCCCTGACAAGAGGTTTCAAGAAATAAAGAAAGTTCAAGCGTGTTATCCCTTTGCTAAGAACCTTATGACCCAGTGAACCTCACCTCCTACGGTGGACCCACCAGTCTCCCGTCTATCTAAGACCACTACCTTACCACTGTCCGATGCTGCATCCTTTAAGGATCCAGTGGACAAAAAGGTGGAAACCTTGGCTAAGTTTGCCTTTGAGGCTACGGCCCGCTGGGCTGCTTTTGCAGTGGGTAACCTTGTAGCTCTCCGTAGATCCGCGTGGCTTAAAGCCTAGGATGCGGACGCAGCTTCTAAAAGGTCTCTCACTGAGCTTCCTTTTACTGGCTCTCG
This sequence comes from Hyla sarda, assembly GCF_029499605.1. Classification (NCBI taxonomy): domain Eukaryota; kingdom Metazoa; phylum Chordata; class Amphibia; order Anura; family Hylidae; genus Hyla; species Hyla sarda. The sequence goes on along the minus strand of NC_079196.1, from coordinate 185,955,376 downwards.
GCTTTTTGGTAAGCGCCTAGACGAGATCATCTCGGAAGTCACGGGAGGGAATAGTTCCTTATTACCTCAAAATAAGGCCGGTTCTTCTACCTCCCGCCGTAAATCTACCTTTTTTTCGGTCCTTTCGGACCTTTGGGGTCACGAAGGGGACTAGGCAGGCGCCTTCTCGGGACAAGAAGGCTCCCTTCTTCCAGGAAATCGGATAACCGTTCGGGCCGCTCTGCGCCCAAGGCGGGTACCCGCAAACCCACCTCTGCCTGAAGGGACGCCCCCACCCGTGGATTTTTCTCGGGTGGGAGGTCGTTTGTTACTCTTCCGGGACGTCTGGACCACACAGGTGCAGGACTCCTGGGTCAGAGACGTGGTGTCCAACGGTTACCGGATCGAGTTTGCCTCTCTTCCAAAGGATCGTTTTTTCCTTTCCCGAGCTCCGCGGTCTCCCTCTTTGGCAAAGGCCTTTCGGGGTGCAATTCAGTCCCTCCTCATTCAGGGGGTCATTGTCCCGGTTCCTCCCAGGGAACGCTTTCGAGGTTTTTATTCCAACCTCTTTGTAGTTCCCAAGAAAGGGGGGTTCCGTACGCCCAATCTTGGATCTAAAGCTTCTCAACAGGCAAGCGATTGACCCTTGACCAAGACCCTTGACGATTGACCAGGGGTTTGTATACTCAGGAACCCTTCCCCAGTGTCCATCCGATTTTGCATGGAAGTCCTGGGTCGTATGGTGGCGGCCATGGAGGCTGTTCCCTTTGCTCAGTTTCATTTCTGTCCCCTTCAACTTGCGATTCTATCCCGGTGGGACAGATCTCCATTGTCCCTCGATCGCAAGATCGTACTTCCTCGGGCATCTCGACGCTCTCTTCTGTGGTGGCTCCGCTCCCCCCTGCTTCTTCAGGGACGCTCCTTCCTGCCCCTCCATTGGCTGATAGTCACGACGGATGCCAGCCTTTCGGGTTGGGGGGGGGGGTGTCTTCCGAGACCGGACAGTCCAGGGCCTTTGGTCTCCCAGGGAGACGCTCTTCTCGATCAACATCCTGGAACTGAGAGCAATCTACCTTTGTCTGTTACATTGGGAGAACCTTCTCCAGGGCCGCCCAGTTCGTGTCCAGTCGGACAACTCCACTGCGGTGGCATACATCAATCGCCAGGGCGGCACCCGCAGCTCGGCGGCGATGGACGAAGTTTCCAAGATCCTTCTCTGGGCGGAGCTCAGGGTTCCGGCCATCTCGGCTATCCACATTCCAGGCGTAAACAATTGGGAAGCGGACTTCCTAAGCCGGTCCTCTCCCGATCCCGGAGAGTGGTCCCTTCATCCAGAGGTGTTTGCAGAGATCTGGGGAACTCCAGATGTGGACCTCTTTGCATACCGCCACAACAAGAAGGTTCACCTCTATGTTTCAAAGTCACAGGACCCCCGTGCTCTAGCAGCGGACGCACTGGTAATTCCTTGGTCGGGTTTGCCCTTCCTTATCTGTTCCCTCCCCTTCCTCTCCTTCCTCATTCCTGCCATTCTCGTGGCTCCAGATTGGCCTCGGAGGGCGTGGTACGCCAACGTCTTCCGGCTCCTGGACGACGTTCCGCTGCGCCTTCCACTTCGTCCAGACCTTCTCTCTCAGGGTCCCGTGTGCCACCTCAATTTACCGTCGCATTTGACGGCGTGGCGTTTGAGACCGCGGTACTAAGGGCCCGTGGCTTCTCAACACAGGTGATTCGCAAAATGCTTAAGGCATGCAAGCCCTCTTCCGCAAGGATTTGCCACCGTACCTGGCGGTCTTATTTTCGTTGGTCCGAATCCCAATCTTTCTCCAGTTGTGTTCTCCCTTCCTCGACTTCTTTCATTTTTGCAGTCAGGGCTGGATCAACAATTAGCTCTCAGCTCCTTAAAGAGTCAAGTGTCTGCCCTTTCCATTCTTTTCCAACGCCCTCTGGCATCTGATTCTCACGTTCGGACTTCTCTAAAAGGAGTGGCCCACGCGGCTACTCCTTACAGGTCTCCTACACCTCCTAGGGATCTGAATTTGGTCCTTGGTGCTCTACAGGGCACGCCCTTTGAACCCCTCAGGGAGGTTTCCCTTTGTCTCCTTTCCTGGAAGGTGGTGTTCCTTGTGGCAATTACCTCCATCAGACGGGTTTCGGAATTGGTGGCTCTTTCTTGCCACTCTCCCTTTTAATTGTCCATCGGGACAAAGTTGTTTTTCGTCCGGTTCCTTCTTTCTTGCCTAAGGTGGTTTCAGCTTTCCACCTTAATGAGGATATGCTTCATAAACTTGATGTGGTACGGGCGGTGCATACCTACCTCTCAATTACATCTTGTTTTCGTCAGTGAGATTCCTTTTTTGTTCTTACGGACGGCCACCGTAAGGGTCTACCTGCATCTAAGGCGTTCTCTCTCAATCTCTCACTCTCTCTCACTCTCTCTCCCGGACCACCCTGACAGGTAGGGGGAGAGAAGCGGGTGGTGGTGGCGGCGGCCTATGGCACCGCAAAAGCCACTGCAGTGCATTGATTTAAAGCGCCCGCTTTAAATCAATGATCTGCAGCGGTGTCACGGGGGGATAAATAGCCGATAACTTATACCGGAATATCGGTATAAGTTATCGGCCCTAACCTCCACCGATTATCGGTATCGGCCCTAAAAAAACGATATTGGTCGATCCCTATAATGTATCAATCTCTAGTAAGGAAAGCACTCACTTCTCCGTAGCGATAAAATCAGTCCTTTATTTTGGTAAAAACGTTAAATCAAGAGCCTTGAACTAACAAGGAGCAACATACTGCAGAAAACCCAAGTTACAGCTGTTACACGCATTACACTTGCTTCTTTAGACCCTAGTCGCGGGTCTGAAGAAGCGTGTGTAACAGCTGTAACCTGGCTTTCTGCAGTATGTTGCAGAAAATCTTTCCTACTAGAGATTGATATGTTCTACTGTTTCTGTGATTAAGTCTCCACTACCTGGCATTGAACTGTCAGGGCATCCTCAGAACGCCCAGCATTAAGAGTTATGTGCTTTAGCCCTATGCTGATGGTGGAGGATGAAGAGAGTGGTGCCTACTTTGCAGTATGTGGATTGTTGTTATATAATGTGCAGACATGTGCTAGCGCTGGTGCAGCACTGAAAAATGTAAATAAATAAATACGGGGAGTTTACAATTCTAAAAACTTGACTTCCTTGTGACTGCATTGCATTACTTCTATTGCTACTTGCATGATTTATTATAGCCCTGAACTGCAGTCACACATTTTTTTTGTGGAAACTGTCTTAAAGCCTGTTAAGGTGGCCATAAAGTAAATCTTCCCTCCACTGGCAGCTATTTTTGCCGACCTCCCCTTACACTTGCCTATCCAGCTGACAAGGCATGAATTCTGAAGGTTGGAGAAAAACCCTGACAAACACCTCTGATGGAGCCCAATAGTTCCCCGCTCACAACGGTCATTGAGGGAAAGTTGGATCATAACCTTATTTGACTGTCAGTCATACAAAATCAGCAGGTATGTGTAGCATTATTTTGACCATTAACCATCATAAAGAGGAACTGTGGCCAACCCCCAAAAAACGAGACTGCATTAAACAGCTTATGGTTGCCTGATCACAGGCCTTTTTACAGTTTGATACATCCTCCCGTTTCTGAGATATGAAGGTTCATAGTTTGTCTGACAATTCAGGGAGTCTTTCAGATGGGTGGGATGGGGGGATTATACAGTCATGGGATGTGAATTATGCATGCTCACCCTTGAATGTAAAACAATAAAACTCCCTGTCTCCAGCCTAGCACCTGATATTCATTAAAATTATGAAAATTTATTTCTTACCCATCTGACTGATTCCCTGAATTGTTAAACTATAAATCCACATCATATATGAATGTAAGGATATATCAACAATAAACTGTAAGAGCTTGTGTGATCCAAGCAGACTAATGTATTTAATGACAAAATAATCATATTTTGGGGAGAGGAGGCTGACCACAGGTCCTGTTTATTGTGAAGAAGAAAAACATAGCTGCACCACCACACCTGTCCATTTGGTTGTGTGTGGTATTACAAAGTGTCTCCAATCACTTCTGTTTTAAAGATTCAGATAACCATTTCTATCCCTTTTAAGTCTATGGAGGCAAGTGTACGTTCTGGTGTCCTAGTCCTTAATGCACCATGATGTAAATTTACTTCCTAAGCGCATTCAACTATGAAGCAAGTACAGGAGCTGCGCTCTCTTTAGACAGCAGGTCCTGGCTGCTGTCAGGACCTTGAACTAATGGCGGAAATCAGCAATCCTGCTAATGTTTGCCATTTACCCTTAAGATGCCGTGATCAATACTAATCATGGCATCTAAAGTAATTGCGGTGCTTGACTAAACTCATCGGACCACTAGCAGCACGATTGTGGGAGTCTGAGTGAAGATGACATCCGGAAGTCTCCTTACCTGCTGTTGCTGGGGATATGTAGTCTCCCCACTGGCAGCCTGTAAAAGTAGATCACATATTGTACTGATCATTAACTATAACTATACTTATGCATAGCACTGAACAGTAATACTATCTAAAGATTGCCATAAATATTCCCCTATGGATATTTAAAAAAGTTAAATATTAAAAATAAGCTTTTAAAAAATTTGAGCCCCTCCCCAATAAAAATGTAAATAGCTTCTTTTTCCCAATTTAAATAAACTTGAAATGTTAATCCCATGAAGGTGTTAAAAAGAAAAAAGTCCAAAACTGCGCTATTTTTTTTTGGGGGGGGGAATTACATCACATCCCAGAAATATTAAATAAACTGATCAAGAAGGAATTAGCAAAAATATCGATTAAAAACGACATATCATGGTGCAACAAAACTAGCCCTTTTATGCAATACATTCCTGGATATGGAAAAATGACAAGGTGAAAGATCAGAATAGGACAATTTTAAACATACGGTACTTATTTTGTTAAAGTTTGTTTTTAAAAGGAGAATAGCAAAGCATGTAAAGATGAGGGTCGTTTTTTGTGTTGACAGAATGAACACGTCAGTTTTATCATGAAGCGCGCACACAGCGTAAAAACTAAACCTTCCAAAATTAGATTTTTTTTTTCCATTTTCCCCCCACTTATTTATTGATATGAAAAATGGTTTGATGTGAAAAATGGTGTCATTAAAAAGTATGATTGGTTGTGCAAAGCAAAAAAAGCACATCCTATGGCTCTGTGGATGTAAAAATAAGAGTTATGTCTCTCTTAAAAGGAATGGCGAAAAAAACGGAAAGGCAAAAATGCAAATTGACTATGTCCTCAAGGCCAAAATGAGCTGTGTTCTTAAAGGGTTAAAGGGGTACTCCACTGGCCAGCGTTCGGAAGTAAATGTTCCGACCGCTGTTTTTGCTCTGTGGGGGGTGGCTATTGTCACGCCCCCTCAATGCAAGTCAATGGAAGGGGGCTTGACAGCAGTCACGCCCCTTCCCATAGACTTGCATTGAGGGGGCAATGTAATGATGTCAAGAGGGGCATTTACTTCCGAACACTGGCCATTGGAGTACCCCCTTTTAAAGGTTTCACACACCAAAATGTGATATGTTTGGTAAAAATGCAGTTGATGGTGAAATTTAAAGGGAAAAAAAAAGCAGTCAAATGGTTTGGAATTGCTGGCAGGAGATCTGTTTTAGGCAACTCAGAAGCCTTTATAGTGACCACACACAAGACCATCTGTGGCAAGCAATTTATAGTTACAGGGCAAGGGTCAAATGGATGGCCTCCCCCATACCCCCCACCTTCTGAAGGAAAATGTAAGAGTCACAGATTTTGCAAAAGAATAGACTCCATAGTTTGCACTACAATGCAAATAAAGGCATCTTATAGTCCTTATGTACAGTCCATGTGGTTTATCAGTGGCAAAATAGTCCGGGTCGGGTACATGGTCCTCAGTACAAGATAAGTCCCCAATGTGATACAAAGATAAAGATATAAAGGAGACTGACACTCACATTTCTCTGACAGTATGCTTCAATATCTGTTTGAGGGTATGGTGAAGTACACACACTTAACAGGCGGTCGTGCAGAGACTGAAGGCACTACGTCTGTCTTACTAGCATGCCCTGCTTTTACTGGCCCTGTTTTTTTGCAGAAAAACTGTAACGCACGATGGTTTTGGGGAGAATAATCATAAAGATGGTGAAAACACCCATTTATAATTATTATTATTATTATTATTATTTTTTTTTTTGAGCGTTCAGACCCTGAAACGGGTCTGATGCAAATGGACACTGCCGGGTCCCGACAGTCCCCGTTCACTTGCATTAGGTCTGTTGGTGACCCAGTAATTTTACAGGATTTTAGCGGAGAAAATAAATAGAGCTTGCACTTTTCAGTGTATATTCCCGGCTGCCATTGAGGTCAGACTTTTGGTCAGTAAACTAATAGGTAGAAGAAATCCCGGAACACATGGATAGATGCAAAATCACCTGAAGTGTTTATTCATAAATACGCATAGCAATCAGTAGATCAGTTGATGAAGCCCACGAGGTGGCCGAAACGTGTCCTGTGAGCCGCTGTATTGAGATGCGTACCTATGAATAAACACTTCAAGTGATTTTGCATCTATCCGTGTGCCGGGATTTCTTCTACCTATTATATGCCTACTGATCCACGTGCACCACACTGCAGCAACAAGTGCAGACTCCTTCTACCTCTAGACTTTTGGTCAGTACTTGTATCCATTTTACAGCTAAAGACTGATGTATAATCTTTAAATGTATATCAGCATTCTCATTCACTGACAGCAAACACATCTTAAAGGCCAATGAGAACAATGGGCATTTTTCTAAATTACATTGGGAGATGTGTCAAAATCAGTGGAGAGGAAAAGTTGACCAGTTGCCCATAGCTACCGATCAGATCGCTTCTTTCCTTTTTTACAAGGCCTCTGAAAAATGAAAGACGCGATCTGACTGGTTGCTATGGGCGACTGGTAAACTTTCTCTCAGCACAGTTTTTGATAAATCTCCCCCATTGATTTTAAGTTTGGCACAGACTGGCTACCTGAATGCCCGTGCTCCCCTCCGGCATTATGAGACTGAGCTTCCCGGTCTCTCTATAGTCTCCAGTGTGAGACCCAGCACTATAGAATGACATTACACTGGGTCCCACACTGGATGGTATGCTTTAATGGGGTACTCTACCCCTAGACATCTTGGGGGTGACCCACGCCCCCCCCCCTCCCTTAGACTTGCATTGAGGGGGCGGGGTCATGACTTCTCGATACTCTGGTCCCTGTATCGCCGTCATCAGGCACGGACCGAAGTTCGAGGGTTCCCAACGTCAGGAACCCCGCGATCAGACATCTTATCCTCTATCCTTTTTGGATGGGGGATAAGATGTCTAGGGGCGGAGTACCCCTTTTAACTATCATGAAGGTTTAGGTCATGAAATGTTGGAAAAGCTATCCCTGCAAGGTGAAAGAAATCTTCTCCTTTTTAACACAATTTTAAGGCATTTTAAATAGTTCCCTATCTCATACTGACCCATATTTTTATATTCCAATATTCCAGAACCCCATCCCCCCCCGCCGCCCAGGAGTGGGCACCTAAATGGAATGTCCAGTGAAAGACCACTTCTCCCCTATTCACAGGTTATGAGATAAATGTCTGATTGTGGACAGTGCGACTGCTGGGACCTCCCGCCATGTCATGAATGAGGCCCTGGGTCTCTGAGAGGAGTATTTGCTGCAGATGGCCCACGCTACATTCTTTCTTTATTTTAGAGCTATGGAAATCCTGAGTGCTGTACTCTGTGCTGTGTCGCTTCCATAAAATGAATGGAGCCTGCAGCATGCACTCCTGAGACCCGGGGTCCAGTTCAAGAGATGTTGAGGGTCGCAACAGTCAGACCCCCCACAATGACACTTATCCTATGAATGGGGGATACGTTGTCTTTTTACTGGAAACCCCTTTTTAAAATGTACTTTCCATAAAAGCAGATATTAGACCTTGGAACTGCTTCTGCTTTGTTCACATCAGAGGTTTTGTTCTGCACTTGTAATGGAGTAGTACAGTGGAAACATCAACAGTGGTGCAGCCTGGTTTAGAAAGAATCTTACTGGGTCCCCTTAGAAAACAGTACCTCTCTTGTTTATGCGCGGTCTGTTTTTGCACTTTTTCATTCATGACATTTTGACCCAGGTGCCATATTAGATTGAGCTTATGAACAAGAGTAACGCTATGTATGGAAAAAATAATCCTTTCATTTTTTTGTCTGTGAAAAAAGATATTTTGTCATGTCTGAAGATATGAGATTAAAATCTAGGTAACAAGTGGAGGCCCTTCTTTTTGCACAGCTTTAGATGCTGCAATGTTGAAAGCCTCATCAACCACGCTCCTTTTTGCAAGTCAATATGATCTTTCTCAATGAGTCCCATTGTGTCCTGTGGCGCATACCCCACATTTTTTTCATGCCATTATTCTCCCACGCGACAAGCAACATTTTAAATGCAGACGAAATGATATGCTGCAGATTGTATTTGCTCGGCTTGTGCAGAGACACTGATCAAATTCTCACTACTTATGTATGTATCTAAGGCTCTTTCATATTTCTATTCCTCTAGATGCATCAAAGTTCCAGATTGCCCGCCACAGCCTAAGCTACATTCAGGAGATTGGTAATGGCTCATTTGCAAAGGTAGGATTTCTGTTGTAATAAATTGTTAAACTGGAAAATAGAACTGTAACATGGTGTTTGCCATCTGTTAAAGCTGGTTAGCCTCTTCTGTAATGTCCTGCTGCACAGCTGGGAAGGTATGTAAGATGGCAGATGTTTCATATGACCTTCTGTTATATCAGTGTGTGGGACATGTCTTGTCCTGTTCCATAAAGGAGTGCGAGTTACATATTGCCACATTGGAGGGGTTTTCCTGCAATTTAAATGATGTATCCCTAAGATAAAGTAGCTGGAGGAGAAGGTCCAATTCCTTTAGCTCTTTGAATCTGCAGAACTTTCACATCTTGTAGTGTATTTCATTAGTGCCAGGTCAGTGGGGCCATGGAATATGGAAAATGACCCCAGCATGCCCTGCAGGCCGTATAACAGGATTTTGTGGCAGTTTATGTTCATTGTCCATTTATAGAATATAGTTTGCCTCATAGGAAGCATTGATTCTTCTTATGTTGATATTTATCAGTTTAATCAACATAGTAACTTTTAATATGGGAATTGCATATGAGGACTTCTCCTTTCACTTAAATTAGTATTTCCTGATAAAATGAGGACACATCACTAGCATATTTAGTCACTTAATGGTCTAGTCTCCAGGATCCCCACCAGTTGTTAGGAGATGCAGCACTGGTGAAGCTTCTGAATGCTACATTCCTTCATTCTTATGATCTGTTGGGAATCCATAGAGCGGATCCCTACCGATCGTAAAGTGATGGCATATCCTAGCAATAAGTTATCACTTTATGAGATGGGAAAACCCTTTTAATCCTAAAGTAGCTCCAGATGAAAGTTTAAGATTAATAGCGGTGTAGTGATCAAAGCTGGCCTGTAACGTTTAGACCCGAGTCACTTCCTCAGTCTTCTGTTATGGCTATCTCTGTTTGCTAAGAAATTCGGCTCTTGTTTCTTCAGTTTATCTTAAGCTCAACCACATTGTTCTCTCTTCAGGTTCTGTTGGGTGAGATTTTCAGAGACAACAGTATAGCCAGGGTGATTGTAAAAGAACTGAGAGCCAGTGCAAGTCCGAAGGAGCAAGATCACTTCATCAAAAATGGAGAGCCGTATAGGTAAGTAACATTTTACAGGTACTTCACTGATCAACTTATTAAAACCTTCAGCATAACATGAACATTTTACCATGGCTCTGGTTACACTTTGTTAACCATGCATTCTGGGAAAACCTTCATCTCTACATATGCTGAGAACATGAAGTTAAACTGTAGGCAACCATGATGTTGCACACGCTGACTATAGATTACGAACACAAGAATAAACACTTTGCATACATTGGCGCAGATGGCAAAAAAGTAATATGTGAACATAGCCTGATATAAACTTGCAATAACAATGCACAAATGTAATGACAATACAGTGTGATGTATTAGATATATTTTTGAGCCTATACACATTCCTATAGCACTTTTATATTTTTTCCCCTCTCTTTTCTAGCTACCTGCATCATCCAAATATTGTACAGTGTGTCGGTCACTGTCTGGAGACTTTGCCCTACCTCATGGTATTTGAGATATGTGACTTGGTAAGTTATTTACAGTGCTATAAAAATACCCTTTAACTTGGAGTTATTTATCACGAGAATCGTCACCAGGTCTACAATAAGAGTGTAATGTGCAAAGTTCTCTTCTTGAATCTTGCATTCAGGATTTCAACTTGATGGCTACTCTGTGACTTAATACTATGCAGAAAGTTTGATGTTGTCATAAGGACGCATTGGACTCACTATCCATAGGGAATATGATGTGTCTTGTGATTTTTTTTGTTTTTTTTATAGTATTGCCATTTAATAGCCAAGGCTTAATACTAATTAATAATAATAATAATAATAATAATATTTTCTATATTGTAGTACCTTGCTGAGTGATCTTACACAATTATTGGGTTATGAGTTTTGTTTTATGCATGTTTGCGTGTAAGTTATGTGGTATAATAGACATTTTACTTTTAGAAATGAGCTTTATCATGAACATTTCCTTATGAAAACTGTAACTTCAAGGGGTTATTTAACTTATCCGGAGCGTCAAAATCAGATTGACGGGGATAATACACCCGGAACCTGTGCTGATCAGCTGTTTTAAGGGGTTAAGGTGCTCAATAAGATCCCCAAAGCCTCTTCAATGTTTAGTGACACTTCTCCTTGCATGTTTCATTCTATCAGCAGTAGCTGTGCAAAGAACTGCAGCATGATGCAGATGAAGTGAACAGAGGACCAGAAGGGGCTCAGTGTCATACCCCCACTAGTCTGATATTGATGGTGTGCCTATACAGAAAACTGGCTGTCAATTTTGAAAAATATAATATTTACCATATTACCAACCTATTACAGCAGTATGCTATAGCTTGTATGGAATGAAAAGTCTAACCGAAGTCAGTGTTCATGTGATTTCCAGCTACTGCTGAACTCTGTGCTGTCATGCTGGAAGTTGTAGTTGTGGTTTAACAAGGGCCAAAAAATGTAGGTGATTTACCTACAAGATATTTGTAGATGTCATCTTTGTTTTTGGCTCATCCAGTAAACCAATCTCTCTCGCTGTAATGCTGACAAATATCTAGCATTCAGACTGTGTCCCTAGTTACTAACAGGAGACTGTACAGAGTGCTACATAAGGTAATGTGTGAATTCTTCCCTTTAATCCCTCACATAGTCTCAGTCCCACGAGTACCTGACGTACATACCATGATGAGCTAAACAGATTAGGACCCATGCTAGCTCCTGTATCGTATAGCACCTACTGTTTCTCTATGGTAACAAATACAATTACATTATAACATGACGTGGGCTGTAGCAGCAAATGTAGTTTAAGCAAAGAGAAGTACCATAGATGGTTATCAAAATCCGCTGTCAGCCACCTACACAGTCACTGGTGGGGTCGACCTTTGTAAAATGTGATTAACATTAGTAGCTTGTGCTTTTCACTGCTGTTTTGCAGAAGATTAAAAGAAATACACGATTATCTAGAGCATCAGCATTAAATCTACCATACAAACCCTATACACCCACAGAAGAAATATCCATGAAGATTTAAGGGCATTCTACAGATTTTCACACTCACTGCAAGCCTATGTTTTATCCTCCTTTGTAGTGGATGCAATATAATGCACATTTTTGGACAGCTTTTAGCCCAACTATGCAGTGGAAATATCGTGTGTGCGTGGAGGTGGTGTAGTGTACTTTAACCCCTTAATGGCATGGCCTTTTTTTGCCGACAGACATTTTTTTAAATACTATGAAATGTACAGCAAAACAGTAAATTTCCCCCCAAAAAAGGTAAATTTGCTACTTTTGGCAAAATCTCTCGTTTTTATGCACCATTACGCCATTTACAGTAAAACTGATATGTTGTCTTTATTCTGTGGGTCACTACAATTACAAGACCCATATTTACTTTTTGTATTTCTTTACAATTTTTTTTTCTTAAAGTAAAAATTGTTAAAACAAAATAAGTATGTTTGAAATTGCCCTTTTTATAAAAAAAAAAAAATTGTGCGCAGTGATCGGTTTTTGTTGCTACCACCTTAGTTTAGATGGGACTTTTTTTATTTTATTTTTTTTGTTATTTTTTTTATTTTTTTGTGATCTATGATGTGACCAAAAGATAGAAAATCTGTAGCCCCCCTTCCCATTTGACATTTACTGTACAGGATTAATAAGGTTTTTTCCACTAGTGGCAATACCAAATATGTTTTTTGTTTTCCTTGAAAAATTGGAAAAGGGGGTGATTGGAGAGCTGAGAGGGAAACGGTCAACCTGTTCACCCATGCTGAACCCAATACAGTGGGTTTTAGTGTCAGTGAACAGGAGTCCAACAAGGGATCACTTAAGATATTTCCCCTAGAAGATCATCTGCTAAATTCAATGAATCACGCACAAGGGGCGAGGCTCTGCCCACTCAATTTACAGTTCCATTGTCTGTGACTCCACTTCACTAGGATATAGTGGCTCTACCCACTCAATTTACATATTAATTGTCTATGACTCTACTGGGATGTAGAGTCACAATTAACATGTAAATTGAGTGGGCGGAGCCCTGCCCCCTGTGTGCAGTTCACTGAATTTATTAGAGGATCATCTACTGGACATATCTAAGTTGTGTTTAGTGTGGGTGAACAGGCTGACCGTTTTCCTTTAATGCTGCCATGAGAGACTATGGTTTTAAAATGGGAAAAGCCCAAAACTCAAGGCTAGTTTTTAAATAGAACTCTTAGGTTTGGTTCACACTACAGAGTCCGTGACTGTACAAATTCTCAGTGTGACTCAGAGTTCAGACCGCACGGACATTACCATCCCGATAGACAGCAATGTCTGTGGCATGCATTCCGCCGGAACATTCAGCAAGTTCAGTGTTCTGAAATAGAAAATTCGGCAGTGTGAATGGGTTAAAACAGAATTCCAGTCGGAAATTCCTTTTTGTGAACCCAGCCTTAGAACATGTCCCCTTCTGATAGTCATAAAGGTCAGTTAGTATTTTAGTGTCATAAATGGGTAGCACATTGCTAGGACCTTGCATCGCTTTATGATCAGTGAGGGTCCATCTTAGGCTTCTTTCATACTGCTGTTGCGCCACGTCAACAACTGCTGTCAAGACGGCGCAAGCTGTAATTTTTTTCTCCCGCTATTTTCCCTGGTGCCCCTAACGCCCATCACATAACCGTGTAACAACGGTAGTGTGAAAGGGGCCTTAAAAGGGGTTGTGCTAGAGGTGCAGTCCTGAATTAGTGCCATGTGGTCCCTTCATTCTCAAGAAGGGATTAAAGGGGTTATCCACCATAAGGTGATTTTAGAACATACCTGCCAGGCTATCATTTTGTGAACTGGGTATTTCCTGTTGGAGTTCGGTCTCTTAAACTACACATCCCATAGTTCCATGTTTGTAAATGTGAAGTTACACTCCTCCCTCCCATACATCCGCCACCCCACCCATTGCAGCACAAATGAGATGCATCCATTCAAAAGACCAGTGTTTTCTAATCAGGGTGCCTACAGCTGTTGCAAAATAATCTCTCTCCCACCCAGCAGTCGCACCACCCGTTGAAGCAGGACTGGTTGCCTTTGCACAACTGATTAGTGATGTCATGTCTCGGGGCACTGCAACCTGGGAAAAAATAAATATTGGGGTGAAAATCACATAAGAATTGAGAGACCACCATCACACACAGGTACAGACACTATATTATGAACTATACTATTAGAGCTGAAACAACTAATCGATAAAATCGATTAAATTCGATAACGAGATTTGTAGTCGCCGAATCCCATTATCGAATAATTGCCCGATTCGTTGTCCGCGGTCAGGAGGCTGCTGCGGGCGGGCGGTCAGGCGCGAGTCCCGAAAATCCCACACCAGCCTCTGACAGTCTCAGGCTGTGACTCTCAGCTCCACCCTCCAATCAGTGTTACCAGTTAGGAGGCTGCTGCTCCTCCTGTCTCCTCCCCCGCCACCATTTTATCTGTATTTCCCCCACTCAGCCCATGAGGATCAGTGACCCTCCATTTTCTGCCGCCACCTCCAAGGCCCCCATACGGTAGGTTGAGGTTCCAAGACAGCACATACCCCTATGTGTATAGCAGTATATGCAGAGCATTGCACTCTTGTGTCTGTAGTACAGATATAGGATGCAATGCTCTGCACATACCCCCATGTGTATAGCAGTGTGTTTGTACTACATACACACTGCTATACAAATGGTAGTATGTGCAGAGTTACCCATGCGGCAGTATCAAATTTACACTGGTTTCTGTACATTAATGATCCTTTACAGCAACCGGTGTAAACGGGAAAAAAAAAATTGCTGCTTTTTGGTCACCTCACATGCTAGAAACTTTTAATATGGCCATTGTACATACTTTTTCAAGTAGAAGCAGCTGAACCCCTTGTTTTTTCTTCCGATTAATCGATAAAATAATCGATAACTAATCTATTATTAAAATAATCGTTAGCTGCAGCCCTACTAACTTTACAGCCCTTGTAGCATAGTCAAATTAAATTTAAAAAAAATCCTGGAATGCCCCTTTAAGCCCTAGAGACTGGACTACCACTAATCACAGCGATGCTAATCTATTGGGCTAAGTATTAATGATGCGCACATTCTGAGGACATACTTTCCTGAAAAATCTTAGTAAATGAATGATCATTCTTAAATAAAAAATTATTCGTCCAACTGTTAGTTGAACATTTCAAACGCTGACCACATCTTTCCACACAATCTGCCAGTGATTGGCAAAAACAATCACGAGGGGCTGTCCTTTTCATACAATGTGCCTGTTTTCATAAATCTATAATCTTTGTTTAGGCATTGGGCCTGTGATCTAATTTCTCTGTTAGATCCCATTCTAGGACAGGTTTTATGCAGCATCATGTTTATATTTACTTTGGCAAGTGCTTTGTTGTGTTAGGATTTAGGCAGGCGTTATTTGTGATTGTGCTTCTGTTGTGTTAGGATTTAGGCAGGCGTTATTTGTGATTGTGCTTCTGTTGTGTTAGGATTTAGGCAGGCGTTATTTGTGATTGTGCTTCTGTTGTGTTAGGATTTAGGCAGGCGTTATTTGTGATTGTGCTTCTGTTGTGTTAGGATTTAGGCAGGCGTTATTTGTGATTGTGCTTCTGTTGTGTTAGGATTTAGGCAGGCGTTATTTGTGATTGTGCTTCTGTTGTGTTAGGATTTAGGCAGGCGTTATTTGTGATTGTGCTTCTGTTGTGTTAGGATTTAGGCAGGCGTTATTTGTGATTGTGCTTCTGTTGTGTTAGGATTTAGGCAGGCGTTATTTGTGATTGTGCTTCTGTTAGGATTTAGGCAGGCGTTATTTGTGATTGTGCTTCTGTTGTGTTAGGATTTAGGCAGGCGTTATTTGTGATTGTGCTTCTGTTGTGTTAGGATTTAGGCAGGCGTTATTTGTGATTGTGCTTCTGTTGTGTTAGGATTTAGGCAGGCGTTATTTGTGATTGTGCTTCTGTTGTGTTAGGATTTAGGCAGGCGTTATTTGTGATTGTGCTTCTGTTGTGTTAGGATTTAGGCAGGCGTTATTTGTGATTGTGCTTCTGTTGTGTTAGGATTTAGGCAGGCGTTATTTGTGATTGTGCTTCTGTTGTGTTAGGATTTAGGCAGGCGTTATTTGTGATTGTGCTTCTGTTGTGTTAGGATTTAGGCAGGCGTTATTTGTGATTGTGCTTCTGTTGTGTTAGGATTTAGGCAGGCGTTATTTGTGATTGTGCTTCTGTTGTGTTAGGATTTAGGCAGGCGTTATTTGTGATTGTGCTTCTGTTGTGTTAGGATTTAGGCAGGCGTTATTTGTGATTGTGCTTCTGTTTGTTCTCTGGATGTTAAGTGACCTGTGTGAATTGTTGGCTAGTAAATTCAGCAAAGGCTGAAAACAAATGCAATTAGGTGGCCACTAATCTTTTTAGGCTCAAAGTATATGAAGAAAGTGTTGGGGGGGGGCAGGGGGATGACACTTGCTGCTTATTATGTAATAAAATGACTTTCAACTCCATAAACTGCTTATAGGATTAAAGATTAGTTAGCAGTCCAAATAACTGCAAAACAAAGTGTGAATCAGACTGTACTTAGTCAGTGCTATGAAAGAATTGACTCATTATTAAATGTTACATTTCTCTATTAGATGAGGCTTTTTTTTTTATCATTATTAGCTGAGCTGCTCAATAGCCTGAATCACTGCCATCTGAAGCCATGAGACTGAGCGTGTCTGACCAACCAGCACTGGACAGTTAATCAAAAAACAAAAAGAGTCCAAACGACAATGTTTGGTTTACTTTCCCAGTCCTAACCTATAGCATATACACATACTGTTCAATTACTAGAAGAATACAGCACTCTCTTGCATTTCCAGTCCTTTGACTTTATCCATGTCCAATTTGCTTGGCGATGTATTCTTCTAGAGTAATTAGAGTATTAGGGAATGAATATTATTGTGGTTCTGTTCTCTGCTTCACTTTATGCTAAGAACCATCAGTCCCATGTAATCGCCTCTCGGGCACACCGCTGTGTTGTCAGATTGCCGGTGAGATGATGGGTTGTATGAATGAAAACAATCCTGATTGTTAGAGGGCCGGCATTCTGTGTGAATTTATTATATTACTAAAAATAGCTTTTTAAGGCTGGGTTCACACCACGTTTTCAGCCATACGGGACCGCATACGGCTGGGGGGAGCGCTCATGTATCCCTGCCGTATGCCGCCCGTATGTAATTCATTTCAATGAGCTGACTGGAGTAAAACGCTGACTCGGTCCACTCATATGCGGTTTTCCACTGGACCTAAAACCGTGGTCCACTATGGTTTTAGTTCCGGTGGAAAACCACATATGGGGCAAAAATGAGCTGACCGGAGTCAGCGTTTCACTCCGGTCGGCTCATTGAAATGAATTACATATGGGTGGCATACGGCAGGGATACGGGAGCACCCGGTTTTAGCTCCCCCCAGCCGTATGCGGTCCCGTATGGGTGAAAACGTGGTGTGAACCCAGCCTAACCTGGACAAACAGAGGACAGGCCTGCTCTACTCATCTGTCAGTATTTGTTTTCTCATGAAACAGCCCTGAATCAGTTGTGTGTCCATAACTCTTTGCTATTCCTTTTACTACTCCTATAAAAGTATGGATTAGTCCAGGGCTACACAGCAACTTTGGGCATGACTTGGGTTGCGCAATGCAAGATTAAAGTTGCTGTTTGAATGACATTGTATCGCAGCTATTGAAGTGAATGGGTTGCATCCGTTAGTTCCTACAAACTTGACCCAACAAATCTATCCAACATGTACTTCAGGTCACGGTTATGGTCACTTGCCCGTCTCTATGTGACCCCATTCACTTTAATTAGCTGCGATGTGGCAATCTTTGCCCACATGATCTGTGTTGTGGCCAAAGTTGCATTGTAGCCCTACCCTAAAAGGATTACTCCAGGATGTACAACCTATGCCCTATCCTAAGGATAGGGGATAAGTGTTAGATAGCGGGGGATCCGACTGCTGGGGCCCCCTGCGATCACCCATATGGAACACCGGCTCCCTGCAAGAAATAAGCATTTTTTGACAACTGCCGAAACATCCCCTCCATACAGTTCTATAGGAGAGCTGGAGGGCTGCTTTTGGCAATCTCTGGCTCTGCCATAGAACTGCATGGAGGGGCGTGTCAGCCGCAGCTTCATGCTGTGGTCAAACGCTAGTTTCATGCAGGGAGCCAGGGGCCCCCCCGCGATCTCCCGAACGGATCTCTTGTTGCTTCTATTATTTGTCAATGCAGCCTGTTTCTAAGCAGTCTCACGTCCAGTTGATTTGACAGGAGGAATTATAATCCCCAGTTAATGATTTAATACATTTCCAGGAGGAATAACAGAGGAACAGCATGGAGATCTATGAAGATATCAACTCATAATGAAGAAGCGGGATTCCCAAAAATCAAACCCCCAAAAAAGTTTTCCTTAGTTGAGCCAGTATCAAGGCAATGTTTCAGCTCCTCAATGGAATCTTGATACGGAGGCTTCAAAATGGCACAACGGAGAGGCCAAAATGTTTTAAAACTGGGTGAACAAAAGACAAATGTATTTTCTGGGGTGCTGCTGCTTTAAATTGGAATGGATATTAACCCCTTAACGACCAAGGATGTAAATTTATGTCCTGGTGCTGCGGTACTTATCACACCAGGACGTATATTTACGTCCTGTACATGACCGTGAGCATCGGAGCGATGCTCGGATCATGCGCAGCTGGTTCCAGCTGCTAATCGCAGCCAGGGACCTGCCGGTAATGGCCGACATCCACGATCGCACAGATCCCGTGATCAATACAGATCACGGCATCTGCGGCAGTGTGGTCAGAAATATGGATGATCGGATCACCCGCAGCAGAGGTCCCCTCACCTGCCTCCTCCGCCTTCCACGGATCGAGCAGTCCAGAGCAGAAGATGACCGATAACACTGATCAGTGCTATGCCCTATGCATAGCACTGAACATTATTAGAAATCAAAGGAGTTAAAAAAAGGGAAAAAAATCCCTTCCCCAATAAAAATGTTAAATGTCCTTTTTTTTTCCATTTTACCCCCATAAAGTGTAAAAAAAAAAAAAAAAAAATTTTATTGTAAACACATATTTGGTATCGCCATGTGGGTAAATGTCAGAACTATTAAAATATAATATATATGTTATTGAGCATGAACATAAAAAAAAGCGCAGAATTGCTGCTTTTTTGTCACATTTTATAAAAAAAAAAAAAAATTTTGAAAAAAATTACGTTTTATATACACAAGTGTGGTATCAATAAAAAGTACATATCATGGAGCAAAAAATGAACCCTCATACCGCCGCTTATACGGAGAAATGAAAAAGTTATAGGTCGTCAAAATAGAAGGATTTCAAACATACTAATTTGGTTTAAAAAAAAAAAATTAGCGATTTAAAAAAAATATTTAACATTTTTTTTTTTTGCGCAACAGTAATAGAAAAGTATGTAATCATGGGTATCATGTTAATCGTTTTGACCCACAGAATAAGCAACACATGTCATTTTTACCGTAAATTGTACGATGTTAAACCGAAACCTTCCAAAATTAGAAAAATTGCGGTTTTCTTTTTAATTTGTCCACACAAATAGTATTTTTTTTTGGTTGCGCCATACATTTTATGGGAAAATGAGTGATGTAATTATGCAGGACAACTGGTCGCACAAAAAACAAGCCCTCATACTGGTCTGTGGGGATGAAAATATTAAAGTTATGATTTTTTGAAGAAAAAACTAAAATGCAAAAGTAAAATTGGCCTGGTCCTTAAATGGGCACTGTCACCAACTTTTTTTTTTTTTTTATATGTTGTAGTACTTATGTACTACAACATATCTCTAATATACTTTTTTTTATTTTTTTTTTATTAAAATTGTTTAATTTACATTTGAAAACCGGCCACTAGGGGTCTCCCTCCTAGTGGCCGGCTGCAGCCTGGCGTGACGTCCCGCCTGAAAAAGGACCGATGCGGCCGGGCATCGGTCCTTATTCATTCAGCCTGCTCTTGCTCCCTGCCTGTCAGACAGGCAGGGAGCGAGCGCACTCCTCCCGCACATCGCCTCCGCAGATGTCCCTGCACGCCTGCTGCCAGACTCTGCAGTAAGTGTAAGGGGGGGGGGGGGGGCGGGTTGTGATGGAGGGAACGGGGTATGGCCCGGGGGGGGGGGGGGGGGGGGAGAGACGGAGGGGACGGGCTAGCGCCGTATGTAACTAATAGTTTATCTACACAGGGTGCCTCCAGCTGTTTCAATACTACAACTCCCAGCATGCCCTGACAGCCAATAGATGTCAGGGCAAGCTGGGAGTTGTAGTGATGAAACAGCTGGAGGGCACCCTGTGTAGATGAACTAAGGGCGGAAGTCCCCCCCCCCCCCCCCCCAGCAGGCATCAGTGACGTGGTGCCTGCTGGGGAAGTCTGCCTGGTAGTGAGCACACTGCCAGGCAGACAAAAAGCATTTTTAATATAGTAAAAATAAAAATTAAAAGCAGGGAGGGTGTTAGGGATAGATTGGCAATAGGCAGGGCCAGGATAAAAAAAAAAATAGGATGGTGGGAGCTACCCTTTAAGGTCAAAATGGGCTTGGTCTTTAGGGGGTTAAAGAGAAACTGACAGTCTGTCCACCCGCACTAAACTCAAAATACTGGGTTCAAGTGTAGGTGAACAGCATTAAAAACAGTGGTCACTTACTTTATTCTTTTGGAGTAGTTAGAGTTATGGAAGTTTGATCCTCTACTCCTAGTAATGGAGGCAGGGAGACGGCTCTCCAAACTCCCCTGCCTCCTGAACATTCCTTGCCTGATAAATATGTTGATGTATTCCCTAGCTTGCTGTGGGTGAGTGCTGTGCTCTCTGAGCAGAGCACAGGCGTAGCTGCCCTGCTCCATCAGGAGGCAGCAGTGAAGAGGCAAGGAAGCTCTGCTCCCTGCCTCCATTGCGCGCAGCAGCCCAATTGAAAGAGGATTAAACTGCCAAAACTCTGCAACTACTCCAAAGATTAAAGTAAGTGACCAATGTTTTTAAAGCTTTTTACCCACGTGTTCAGCCGCCTGGAAGCTCTGCACGCTTTCACTACAGATTCAGGTTTAACAGCTCTGCTCCATGTGGAGTATTGAGTTGTGAGGAAAGTATCTCATATAATGTATCATCCCAGTTACCGGTTCAGTGAGTCATCTCAAGATGAGTAACTAGAAATAAATATAAAAATAAGAGAAAATCTTGTTGGGTTTTGCAGGCTGTGCTGCTTCTTGGAGGAATGAGGCTGTGCACAGGGCATTATGATTCAAGCCTTAGCGTCCGCATATGGGTTACCATAGCCTTTATTCAGGGTGTTGCCTGAATTCTAATTGGAGCCGGTCTTACTTGGCAGTAATTTTACTATTTATTCACACCTTAATGAAAAATGTTTTTTAAAGGCGTTACTGAAATTGGGATCAGTGAGCAGAATCTTAAACCTACTGACTTCCTGCACTGGTTTCACTTTATTCTAGAATCGGTCTTTGCACATTGACCTAAAATTAGCTTTGCTGAGGAATCAGATCATGGCAAACTATTACATCATCTCTGAGATTCACGCCGCCTCTGCAGCAAGTATCCTGGACCTAAAAAATAGTGACCATTATAGAGTCCATTATATATCAAAGGGATCCATTTTAAATGGAATCATTTTTATGTCTCTGTTACAGGGTTTACTCAGCCTTACAACATTGATGGCCCGTGCTCAGAATAGTCCCTTAATGTTAGATTGTCACGCTATGTGTTCACACATGCAGACATTCTGGGGCTCTTCCATAATCTGGCGGCGCTAGGACCGCACAGGAATGAACAGTCTCATAGATGTGTTCATTCTTTGTACGGACACTAAAAAATGGAATTTCTGTGCCGGAAACATCTGGTACGGAAATTCTGCTGTGTGCACAGAGCAGCAGAATCCCGTTGAATACAATGGGACTCTGCTTCAGCAGAATTTCCGTGCGGACATGCCAAGCGGAATTCTGCACGGAAATTCCGATGTGTGAACCTAGCATCAGGGTCCAAATCCAGACATCCCCTCATGTGAGCGCCACCGCCGCCTCCTTGTTTACTTACAGGGGTAAACAGATTTGTAAATTACTTCTATAGAAAAATCTTAATTTTTCCAGTACATACTAGCAGCTGTATGCTACAGAGGAAATTCTTTTCTTTTTTTAATTTTTTTTGTCTTGTCCACAGTTCTCTCTGCTGACACCTGTCCATGTCAGGAACTGTCCAGAGCAGCATAGGTTTGCTAGGAGGATTTTCTCCTGCAGACAAAAAGGAAATTCAAAAAGAAAAGAACTTCCTCTGTAGCATACAGCTGTTAATATGTACTGGAAGGACAACTATTTTTTAATAGAAGTAATTTACAAAACTGTTTAACTTTCTGGCACCAGTTCATTTAAAAAAAAAAAAAGTACCCCTTTAACTTACAATTGTTGTACAATTAGTAGTGGTGCAAGGTAAGGCTGCATTCACATAACGTTTCTTACATACCGGGCCCGTATCCCAGCCGGACCCGGCCCCAATCTAAATCTTTTAAATGAGCCGATCGGAGTCAGATAGTTGCTCCGGTCGGCAAATTTTTGTCCCGTATCCAGTTTTGTGACCGGACTTAAACCGTAGTATGCCACGGTTTTAAGTCCTGGCCACAAAACCTGATCTGGGGTAAAAATGAGCCGACCAGAGTCACTTACTGACTCAGATCGGCTCATTTAAATTGAGATGGGGCCGGGTCCGGCTGAGTTACAGGAGCGCCTGATTTTCACATCTCCCAGCCGGATCCGGTCCCTTGATGTAAGAAATGTTTTATGTGAATGCAGCCTAAGGCAGTAATGCTGCAGTACCCTACATTGCCATTACTAATAGTACAACAATTACACCACTCTTACACTTGACATTGTGCTTGGTGATGTTAGGCTGGCACGCAGCTTCCAACTATGGAAACCCATACCATGAAGTTCCTGGCTGGGACAGTTTTTATGCTTATTTTAATGCCAGATGGTGTTTGGTCTCTGCGGTTACTGAGTTAGCAGAGTGCTGGCAACTTCTGTGCACTATGGCCCTTACAGGGGTACCCCGCTGGAAAACACTTATAAATCAACTGATGCCAGAAAGTTAAACAGATTTGTAAATTACTTCTATTAAGAAATATTAGGCAGAAAGGAAATTCTAGAA
Organism: Hyla sarda; assembly: GCF_029499605.1. Lineage (NCBI taxonomy): Eukaryota > Metazoa > Chordata > Amphibia > Anura > Hylidae > Hyla > Hyla sarda. The sequence goes on along the minus strand of NC_079196.1, from coordinate 185,932,489 downwards.
GAAAAGAACCTCTGTAGTATACAGCAGCTGATAAGTACTGGAAGGATTGAGATTTTTTAATACAAGTAATTGACAAATCTGTTTAACTTTTTGTCACCAGTAGATTTAAAAGAAATGTTTTTTCCAGTGTAGTACCCCTTTAACATCCCTGCCCTGTAAGTTTGTGATCTCCACGTCATGATGACATTGCTGAACTGCTGTGCTTCCTGAACACTTCCGACAATACTGCTCATGAACGGACCTGTTGCAGCCATGGCTACGGTTGATCTCTGTATTGTGTTTTTTTTTTTTTCCCTTCTTCATTCATTTTGCAAAAAAGTTACGAAAGTAGCAAGTGCAAATTCAGCAGATTATATAACCGCACTATGTTAATTGCATTTTAGTCATTTGACTGTGAGAAAGTAGAAGTAATTTGGTTTTAACTGTAGTTGTTTGCTGCCATCTAGTGGTAAAGTTTTAAAACCAGAGTTACTGCAAGAATGGGAAAGGAAACATTATGTAATGTTGAAGCCAAGAGTACATACAAAAGTAGGCTATTATGTCTTTTTAAACTTTCCTTTAAGATCTGCTCATGGCTTTGACACAAAAACTTTACATATGAATCCAACTTTATTTTGCATCATGAATTCTATATTTTAGTTTTTTCTTAAACTGAACCCTGATAGTTTGTGATGATTGCAGATTTTGTTCTGTGAATCTATACAGTGGTGTGCACACATGGCATTCATACGGCCTGAGGCAGGACTTCCAGGTTCTAGTGCCTGAGCAGGTCTGAAAGCCCCTCTGCCACATAAGACACCAGTAGTATAAATAGCACAGGGTATGTGGGGGCCCTGTTACAGATTTTACATTTGGGCCCAAGCATCAGGTTACAACTCTAATATTATGTTTTAGTTTCCTAACATGTAACTACTGGATTCCATCAAAGGGAAATGTGGTTCAGGTATTACTATTAGTTGAATGTTGGCAATTGCAGTGAAAGTATGTTAAGACTGCAAGGAAGTGGAATACTTTACTTGACCAACTCCTGATTTTTTTGCTCATCTAGCTTTGTGCCCCATAGGGTATGTGGCCACAACAAAATCCACTTGTTACTGTGTTTTGCTGTAAATTTCAGTTTTTGCAGTATGAAGGATAAACTTTGTTTTGAAACTGTGACAATTGAGCACAGTGATTTTCTACTAAATGTAGATGTTTTTTATTTTTTTATTTTTTATTAAGGGCATATTTTTTCAGCTATGCCTGAATGGCAGAAAAGACTGCAGTGATGCTCCACAGTAATGTCTGAATGACCGGTAGGGTACACTCTCACATAACATACCTGATGTAGATGTGCTGCTACAGATGACATGCTGTTAAATTGGCACTGTCAGATTCTAAAACTTTTTATTTGGTGTACATCTTGGCACATTAACCTTTCTAATGCCATTAGAAATTTATTTTTCCATTTTATAGAAATCATGGCTTATAAAATCCTGACTTTGTCCGAGCTGAAGCACAGGCATGGACAAAGTCCAGTAAGTGAGGGTGGGCTAGCACTCCTCTGTGCTCTCTCCTGTCTGATAGGACTCCACTGTGCTCTCTCCTGTCTGATAGCACTCCTCTGTGCCCACTCCTGTCTGGTAGGACTCCTCTGTGCTCTCTCCTGTCTGATAGGACTCATCTGTGCCCACTCCTGTCTGGTAGGACTCCTCTGTGCTCTCTCCTGTCTTATAGTACTCCTCTGTGCTCTCTCCTGTCTGATAGTACTCCTCTGTGCCCACTCCTGTCTGATAGGACTCCTCTGTGCTCTCTCCTGTCTGATAGTACTCCTCTGGGCTCTCTCCTGTCTGATAGCACTCCTCTGTGCCCACTCCTGTCTGGTAGGACTCCTCTATGCTCTCTCCTGTCTGATAGGACTCCTCTGTGCCCACTCCTGTCTGATAGGACTCCTCTGTGCCCACTCCTGTCTGATAGGACTCCTCTGTGCTCTCTCCTGTCTGATAGGACTCCTCTGGGCTCTCTCCTTTTTGATAGCACTCCTCTGTGCCCACTCCTGTCTGGTAGGACTCCTCTGTGCTCTCTCCTTTCTGATAGCACTCCTCTGTGCCCACTCCTGTCTGATAGGACTCCTCTGTGCTCTCTCCTGTCTGATAGTACTCCTCTGGGCTCTCTCCTGTCTGATAGCACTCCTCTGTGCCCACTCCTGTCTGGTAGGACTCCTCTGTGCTCTCTCCTTTCTGATAGCACTCCTCTGTGCCCACTCCTGTCTGGTAGGACTCCTCTGTGCCCACTCCTGTCTGGTAGGACTCCTCTGTGCCCACTCCTGTCTGGTAGGACTCCTCTGTGCCCACTCCTGTCTGGTAGGACTCCTCTGTGCCCACTCCTGTCTGGTAGGACTCCTCTGTGCCCACTCCTGTCTGGTAGGACTCCTCTGTGCCCACTCCTGTCTGGTAGGACTCCTCTGTGCCCACTCCTGTCTGGTAGGACTCCTCTGTGCCCACTCCTGTCTGGTAGGACTCCTCTGTGCCCACTCCTGTCTGGTAGGACTCCTCTGTGCCCACTCCTGTCTGGTAGGACTCCTCTGTGCCCACTCCTGTCTGGTAGGACTCCAAACTCGCTTTTTTGGATTTGTCTTGTTATAAGGCAAAATGTGTCGCTTAGAACTGTCCCAACCAATTAGATTGAAGGTTATATTTTCATAGTATTCACAGGTGTGATCTGATCGCTTAGGCTAGGTGTATGTATGTCATTTGTTTTCGTTTTTTTACATAAACTGTTCACAACTGATGGCACAACTGATGTTCAAAAAGTGCATAAATTGTCATCTGTCAAAACAATCAGTTGCCTGACGGGTATGTGCGTCATGGACGGGGGAAAGCAGTAAGCTGCATTTCCCGGTCTGCACCGGTCTGGCGTCCTAAATGGGATTGGTTCTGGCTTCATTTTCCCTTCAGCGCATCTTTTGCAGCCCCGGAGGAAAATGACACCTGACGATGGACATATGTAAAGTGGCCCTTACTATAGCACACAGTCCAGAGTATTTCTAATAACTTTTCAAACAGAGCAGGACACCCTATAACATCATGAAAGAACATTATAGATTGGGATCCCCCCCCCCCTTGGGTTGTCTCCAGTATCTTACTTTATAAGGACACATTGTGCTAGATTGCATGCACCTAACTGTCCCACTACAGATACATGTTGCCTCCAGTCTTCATGCCCAGGCTGGTTTTCAAAATGCCTTTTGTCTAGTAAAAGCTCTAGGGGTGAAGATGGGGTATACATTAAGAGACCCTATAGTTTTACCCATAAAAGGCCATATGCTGTGTGCATGCCTTCAGGAGGAATTCTTATTTGAGACTTGAAACTTGATGAGTTGAAGACTATTAAGCCGTACAACTTTACTAATAATAACCTTGTTGACTGATTAGATCTAAGTAATGTATTTAGTTGCTGCTTTTTAAGCATCTCTGAAGTGCCCTCAGCAGATGATGATATGTTCTTTTCTTATGCAGGGTGACCTGAAGACGTATTTAAGTAATGAGAAGGAGAAACTGAATGGAGACACAGAGATCATTCTGCTCCAGCGTATGGCATGTGAGATCGCTGCTGGCCTGGCCGTAATGCACAAACACAATTTTGTACACTGGTATGTTTCCTATGCAGATTTTGTATTGTATAGTTTTATTTTATTTTATATTTTTATTAATAATTACCTTCTTGGTAAGTAAATACACTGTAGTTACCAAATATTATATTAGTTTAACAGTGCACTGTATATTAGACCTCTGAATCACAGAAAAGTACTACTGCTTCTTTAGGAATGGAAGAGCACTTCAGCAATTACATTTCCAATTAAAAAGACTGTCCTTATTTATTAGAAGTTCAAGCCTTTAATTTCCTTGCAGCACAACCTCAGAGGAGATTAAATTCAATGGCTTGTTCATGTAATACAGGGTGAGATTCACTTTCCAATCTCTCCTCACTCTGACAAAGAGGTGAGGATACTGAACAGAACCCCCTCGCCCCCTCCGTTGAATCCATTCCCTTTATGAAACAAGGCCATTAAACTTCAATAGCTTTCGGTTGAACTTTTAGCCTTCATGGTTGTCCAGTCCTAACAAAGTCAGTGGGTTTGACTGACAATATATTATATAATTCTAAGAATTAAAGTTATCGCCATAGGGGTCCCTTTTCCCTCAAGTTAAAGGAGAACTCCGGTATGGGTGTGAAAAAACAACTTATCCCCTATCCTAAGCATAGGGGATAAGCGTTCGATCGCGGGGGGTCCGACAGCTGGGGCCCCCTGCGATCTCCTGTACGGGGACCCGGCTCGCTCCTGCTCAATGCAGGAGCCGAGCGTTTTCGACCACAGCCGAAGCTGCGGCCGACACGCCCCCTCCATACACTTCTATGGCAGGGCTGGAGTGCTGCCTTCGGCAATCTCCGGCCCTGCCATAGAAGTGTATGGAGGGGGCGTGTCGGCCGCAGCTTCGGGTGTGGTCGAAAACGCTCGGCTCCTGCATTGAGCAGGAGCGAGCTGGGTCCCCGTACAGGAGATCGCAGGGGGCCCCAGCTGTCGGACCCCCGCGATCTAACACTTATCCCCTATGCTTAGGATAGGGGATAAGTTGTTTTTTTCCCACCCATGCCGGAGTTCTCCTTTTAATGGGACAGCAGTGCATACGTTTAGCCTCCACTCTATTTAATCTCTAAGTGTAGTGCTTGGCTCTCCTCGAAGTTCCCAGTGGTCAGCCATCAGCCAATTGGCTAATTTTCATCTGTCCTGTGTATATGAGGAAACTTTTAATCTTGGGAAAAGCCCATTTTATGTCTATGGACACATTTTAAAGTGGTTATAACTTATCACCTATTCTATGATTGGTGGTCAAACTGCTAGGACCTCCACCGATCATGAGAACTGGGGTCCCTTGTTCCCTGTGTGAATGAAGCAGCAGTTAGGCATGCACACTTAGTCCATTCCCTTGCTGCGAGAATGCCTACGATAGAGTATAATGCTCAGCTTGACTGCCACTCCATTTACTCACACATTCTCATGATCAGTGGAGGTCCCAGTGGTTGAGCCCAGATGATCAGCCAGTTATCTACTCTCTTCTGAATAGGTGTTAAATTAGAATCTTGGGATAACCCCAGTATTTACTCAACACTATAACTCATTTTATTAGTACCAAAAAGAAGCTATAAATTGTGTTTGGGCAGATTAACAATTTGGTTACTTCCATTGGCATTTTCTGAAGGAACTTCTGAAAATAACTGATAGGGCAGTAATGGGTTTGCTCTATTACATCACTTTGTCTGGTATGAATTATATCAGTATCTTGCCTGTCAGTGCGCAGATACTTAATCTGTGGCCTGAGAAAGCACTTGTTGCCATTCTTTACAAATAGTTGACATATGACACTTGGTTTCGAGTGGAGTTCCTGACCTCTTGGTTTAAGAAGTCCCACATGCCGTCTAGACCATGCTCTGGGCATCTTGTGTGGAGAACAGTGTGTTCGCTTGGAGCATTCATTTTTCTTTTAGGTTTCTTTAGCCCATACTTTTTAAGAGACATGCCAAAGATGTCGATTACTAAACATGATAACAATTTTGCAGTTTTAATGCCCCAAAAGAAAGTCAGTATTATTTCTTAGCCCAATATTGATTGATAGACAACTTGTTTTTGTTCTTATAATTCAAGAAGAGAATTCTCCAAATGTTGCATAAATATACTGTGGCCCTGTAGTGCACTTCTGCATGCTTCTAGTTAGAAGGGTGTAAATCTGTGGTCACCAAACTGTGGACTTCAAGTGGTTGCAAAACTACAACTCTCAGCATGCCCGAACACTTGAGGCCAACAGTTTGAAGACCACTAGTGTAAATGATCTAATCTAAAAACTAAGACATGTTTAGCAAACGCAAAATAAAATGTGGTAAGTGAATCCTTGTAGTTAAGACTTAATTTATGTTTTTGGATACCATATTCTCATGTGTATCAGCACCTGGTATAAGTTCAGTACCAGCCGGGCTGGGGCTATTCAATTTCTCCACTTACAGGAATTGCGGGAGTGTCATCTGCTACGTGCGTATTGATGAACACTTTAGATCAGAGGCTCAGTTTACATTGATCTTCTTGAAACGCGATCTGTCAGTGTAGCAGTGTGTGGAGTGTTCTTAGTCCCGGCTACTATTGGCTTGTGTTGGAATCTGAGTTGATTTTCCTTGCAATTTACTTGTAGTTTTCTTAGGCTCTTGTGTACACTATGTGCATGGTTTATAAAGTTCATTCTACACATTTAGTAGTGGTCAATGAGAAGATTTATAGGGCTTTCCCAAGGGTTGCCTTGCGCCTATAACTTAGGAACAGCCTGAGGAAAAGAAAATTGCACGGCAATAAACAAAATTGCCCCATGATTCTCTCAGATTACCTGTAACTTTTTTTTTTCCAGTTAGGGAAACAGAATGTGCCATAAATGTCTGATGCCAGTCCTTCCTCTGGGACCCACAATCTCCAGAACTGGGCTCCACCGACCCCTATTACACCTTATGAGGGCGCTGATGGCTATGCTGTTCCCACACCTTTAATTCACTTCCATTAGATTTAAGGAACCGTAGAGAGCTCGGTTTCCATAATCTTAGTCATTGCTCTGTACAGTTTCTGCTTGCATGTGAATCCTGTGGATATACAATAAATGTCTAAGACTGAATCCCTTTAATCTCCAATTATGGTTTTTAGTTCCATCATATGTATATTTCAATTTACTGCCATTTGCCATCCATAGTGATACATTTAACTTGGTACTGTTCTGAAACAAATGGTGCACACAGTGCACAAAGCGCTCCACAACTTGCCTCTGTCATTACATCGGAAAGAAAAGAGCAGCGTTACATGTGCTATTGACCCCTTATTTGGTGTACATATTAATAAACCATGAAATCCGCTTATGCTGTTTCACTTTGAGCACAACATCATTATACGCCTTTATAGATAAGACTCGATGCTGCCCACATCCAACTGTGATCTAGATCCTGGGACCGGATCCTTAAGAATTTCAGTAGAACTTCAGATCTCAAGTTAAGAGGATGCTCACCCAACACTATACAGTAGATGATTGTGCTGTATGTTTAGTTTTATTTTATATACTCTGTCCACATTCAAAATGCATTGTCAGTGTTGGTTGTAATCAATGCTAATACACACACACATATGTACTCTGTCTGGAACCTGTTAATATTAAAATATTGTTACTTTAATTTATTTTAATGCAGTATAATATACCTGCGGGATGGCGTCAGACAAGCCTAATCTTTACTCTATCTGGAGCTTTTCTGAAATTCACAGCTTATTTATGGTCACACATTTAGAATAATAGTTCAAACAGTGAAAAGAGTGAAAAACCTGCTGGAGACCTTTCAGTCCTCATTTCTCCGCTATAGGTAGAATTTTCCTTTTTTTTTTTTTTTTTTTTTCTTGCATGGAACCCAAGTGGGGTAAGATCTGGGGTGAGTAATGAAGGGGTCATTGTGCTGTGTTACCCATATATTTTCCTATTTGATAGATGCGCATTCATTTTGTACAATGTTAAATGTGCTGTGATGTCTGAACACAGTTCTTAGTAAGCGTTGTCCATGTACACGAGAGATGATACTTGTGTTTACTTCCAGCAACAATATCCTGATGCTGTCTGAGTTACAGGCAAATCTCCAGCATCAGTGATTTTGTTATTGGTGGTAAATGAATGCAGCCAAGCAGTCTCTCTGGATCCCCCCCCCCCCCCCCCCCCCCCCCCAAACCCAACACAGTGATCCTGCTCCTCCCCTTGTATGTCGTGTTTTTTGCCCATCTCCTGACTGTGAGATGCATTGAACAATCTATTGCCCAGAATTAGCTGCTCAATACTTCTGATGATGATCCTACCAAAACCTTTGGAGCCAAGTGCAGTTTAGCCAAGCTTTAGGTACTTAACTATTGTAAAGAATTGATTAAGCTCTTAATATAATGTAAAACAATGTATTTACACTCATCATGTTAAAACCGCAGTGTATATTAATAATTCTTCTGTATTGCATGCACTACAATGTTTCCATGCTGGGTATGTCTAAAACTGTTATTTTGCTGCTGCTTCCTTACCTACATAATATCTTATCCTGACCATGTAGCCTCACCGCCTCCATCATGATACCTGGTCAGAGTTTACATCTGAACATTTCAAGTGACCCAACAGCAAAGGGGTTCTTTGGGTATTTCATTTTAGGGATGCTGGTTACTACAGACTCTCAATTCTAGTGCTTTAAGCAGACTGACCCTACACTAGACGCACACATTGCCTACTACAGTGTTTCCCAACCAAGGAGCCTCCATCTTTTGCAATCTACAACTCCCAGCATGCCCGGACAGCCTTTGGCTGTCCGGGCATGCTGGGAGTTGTAGTTGTGCAAAAGCTGGAGCAACGCTGGTTGGGAAGCCCTGGCCTACACTGTGATATTCCCCATTGCAGTGTCCTACAAAAACCAGACCTATAAAAAGCAGAATAATATATTCAAATATATTCAATCCATTTGTATTCAGAATTCTTAACTAAAAAGACAGTAAAGATACAATAAGAAAAGGTATAAAGGGACCCAATGATTTAACTAACAAACCCACAGGAACATGCAGTCATAGGAAAATTTCTATTATACAGCAGGGGCTTGTAGTCAGTGCAATGCAATTTTTTTTTATAATATATAGAGATAGAAAGGGGTTATTCAGAGACCATAAAACAGCTAATTTCTTCAAAAAACAGTACCACACCTGTCAAGTTGTGTGGTATTACAACTTGGCTCCATTCATTTAATGGAACTGAGCTGCAATACCGCACACAACCTGAGGACTGGAGTGGTGCTGTTTTTTTGAAGTAATACTCTGGTTTTCTTATCCTTGATAACCCCCTTAATGTCCATACTGTAGTGTAGCCTTTATCGAAGTGGCGCCTTTTGAATTGTTACCGTCATTTAAAAGAAACGTTTGGCATGTCAGAGACATGCCGAAAGTTTTGATCGATCAGGGTCTATGTTACATAGACTTTCTATAGAATCTGACTTCTGTAGCAAGGAGAGAGATTGGAGAAAAGCTCTGATCAAAACTTTTGACATCTTTCTTATATATCTCTTATTTATACAGGAACATTATAAGCAATAAGGGTGCACACCAGGAATGCTAATGTCGCCCTTCCTCTACAATTATCTGATTGTTCATGGGGGAGGGTTTATAATTATGTCTTTTTAACATCTATCTTTATGGTTGAACATTGTTGTGTCTAGCAGCATGAAAGGGGACCAATGTATCGGGTCATTTGTTTTGATGAAGACTTAACTTTATGAGATTTCCTGGGATATGTGTTTTATAACCAAAATGAAAAGGTTACGTCTTGTACCTGAATGCACTACTGAGCGTTCTGTGTGTTTTAGGTTTAACATGTCTAGATTATACTGTGAGTAAAGAATTTCTTAAAAGTATTTACTTTATATGATGTACTGACAGATGGGGAAGTGCAGAACTCCATAGTGTGCTAGGCTGTGTCTGGTTCAGAACCAGGGCTGTGGAGTCGGTAGATAAATGTTCCGACTCCAGAGTTTTCTGTACTTTCGACTCCGTCTCCTCTGTATTAATATGCGAATGTATTCTATACATTCCTTGAAGGAAAGAAAGGCAACATACATGTCATTACCACAGGACTACTGGCTGGGAAGCCAACAGTCTACTGTATTGAAAAGTTTGTGTGCTGATCTGCTGCTGAAGATAGGGCAGTGGGAGGATCAAGGAAGGGGCATTTATTATAAAACATGATTTCCCTAGTAGAATCCCATAGTCATGTTTAACCCCTTAAGGATTGAGTCCTTTTTCACCTTAAGGACTCGGCCATTTTTTGCAAATCTGACCACTGTCACTTTAAACATTAATAACTCTGGAATGCTTTTAGCTATCATTCTGATTCCGAGATTGTTTTTTCGTGACATATTCTACTTTAACATAGTGGTAACATTTTTTGGTAACTTGCATCCTTTCTTGGTGAAAAATCCCAAAATTTGATGAAAAATTTGAAAATTTTGCATTTTTCTAACTTTGAAGCTCTCTGCTTGTAAGGAAAATGGATATTCCAAATAATTTTATTTTTTATTCACATATACAATATGTCTACTTTATGTTTGCATCATAAAATTGATGAATTTTTACTTTTGGAAGACACCAGAGGGCTTCAAAGTTCCGCAGCAATTTTCCAATTTTTCACAAAATTTTGAAACTCGCTTTTTTTCAGGGACCAGTTCAGGTTTGAAGTGGATTTGAAGGGTCTTCATATTAGAAATACCCCATAAATGACCCCATTATAAAAACTGCACCCCCCAAAGTATTCAAAATGACATTCAGTCAGCGTTTTAACCCTTAAGGGGTTTCACAGGAATAGCAGCAAAGTGAAGGAGAAAATTAACAATCTTCATTTTTTACACTCATGTTCTTGTAGACCCAATTTTTGAATTTTTGCAAGGGGTAAAAAGGAGAACATTTTTACTTGTATTTGAAACCCAATTTCTCTCGAGTAAGCACATTCCTCATATGTCTATGTTAATTGTTCGGCAGCGCAGTAGAGGGCTCAGAAGGGAAGGAGCGTCAAATGGTTTTTGGGGGGCATATCACCTTTTAGAAAGCCCCTATGGTGCCAGAACAGCAAAAAACCCCACATGGCATACCATTTTGGAAACTAGACCCCTCGGGGAACGTAACAAGGGGTAAAGTGATCCTTAATACCCTACAGGTGATTCACGACTTTTGCATATGTAAAAAAAAAAAAATTACCTAAAATTCTTGGTTTCCCAAAAAATTTACATTTATACAAAGGGTAATAGCAGAAAATACCCCCCAAAATTTGAAGCCCAATTTCTCCCGATTCAGAAAACACCCCATATGGGGGTGAAAAGTGCTCTGCTGGCGCACTACAGGTCTCAGAAGAGAAGTAGTCACATTTGGCTTTTTGAAAGCAAATTGTGCTCTGGGGGCATGCCGCATTTAGGAAGCCCCTGTGGTGCCAGGACAGCAAAAAAAAAAAAACACATGGCATACTATTTTGGAAACTAGAGCCCTCGGGGAATGTAACAAGGGGTTAAGTGAACCTTAATACCCCACAGGCGTTTCACGACTATTGCATATGTAAAAAAAAAAATATTTTTTTTTACCTAAAATGCTTCTTTTCCCAAAAATTTGACATTTTTAAAAAAGGGTAAAAGCAGAAAATACCCCCAAAATTTGTAACACAATTTCTCCCGAGTACGGCGAAACCCCATATGTGACCCTAAACTGTTGCCTTGAAATACGACAGGGCTCCATGCGCCATGCGCATTTGAGGCCTAAATTAGGGATTGCATAGGGGTGGACATAGGGGAATTCTACGCCAGTGATTCCCAAACAGGGTGCCTCCAGCTGTTGAAAAACTCCCAGCATGCCTGGACAGTCAACGGCTGTCCGACAATACTGGGAGTTGTTGTTTTGCAACAGCTGGAGGCTCCGTTTTGGAAACCGTGGCGTACCAGACGTTTTTCATTTTTATTGGGGAGGGGGGCTGTGTAGGGGTATGTGTATATGTAGTGTTTTTTACTTTATTTTATTTTTTGTGGTAGTGTAGTGTAATGTTTTTAGGGTACAGTCGCACGGGCGGAGGTTCACAGTAGTTTCTCGCTGGAAGTTTGAGCTGTTGCAGAAAGTTTGCCGCAGCTCATACTTGCAGCCCGATACTTACTGTAAGCCTCCGCCCATGTGAGTGTACCCTGTACATTCACATTGGGGGGGGGGGGTCTCCGACTCCACAGCCCTGTTCAGAACTGCATAAAGTGTCTTGTTTATAGCATATATGTGCACTGGCCTCCTATGAATTGTTAATTTCTTTTACTTTGATTCTCAATGTGACTTACTGTACGTTCTTTTGTTTTACAGTGATCTGGCCTTACGGAATTGCTTTGTGACCTCTGACTTAACAGTAAAAATAGGAGACTATGGGATAGGATTCAGTAGGTATAAGGTATGTATGTAAGAAGCCACAGCAAAAAAAATGCATGTGTCGCCAGCTTTTATAGATCTCCTCTACATTATGGTCAGGTCATCAAGTGAAACTTCTGAATTCTATGTTTCTGCATACTTAGCTCTGACTCTGTAGCCATTGACTATTGCTATATCGTATATAATACCATTATTACAGTAACCAAAGCTTGAGGTCCTATATGTTTTGTTACATATAGTAATATTATGTTGGGGCAGACTCCAGAAGGCCACAATGAAAATACTACTATCCCTGAGGCAGGATTAATTTATGAAGCTCGCCTAAAGATGTACATGCGTGCATGAAAATTCTTTACACTGAATTTTCAGAATTCATACATAGAAATGCATGCATACATAAATATACACTTCTGTAATTAATTACTCTAATATTTTTGAATGTTCTTTTATACCCTCTGCCGTTGAAAGCAAAACATTTTCCAGCCAATACTCCGCCATAACAGTGCAATTAGGTATTCTGAATTTAAGAAAACTCTTCCTTCCTGAATCACCTGTTTGTCTGTGGCTTTCAGTATTTATAGCCCTAAATGCTTAACATAAACAGAAAAATGAGAGGTTCTTTAGATGGTCTTATTTTTAACTGCCTGAATGTTTTATATCATGTAGTTTGAAATTTTATCTCTAGATGGCAGCAACACCTAACGCTCAGGCCACATGTTGATACAGACAGTTTAGCAATGTTGACTGTGCGGTGTATAAACAATGTGAAGAGGTCTGATCCGTAACTGCTTGGTTGGGTGCAAGGCACAGTGTGTTTTTAAGTTTCTGTGACCAACATGGACCGTCAAAACGTTTTGCTGTCAGGTTTGTCATCAGTGTTAGTGGATCATGTACAAATAAATAGTTTAAATAGAGCTTGAAATGAATTAGAAGACATTCTTACTTTTGTGACTTCCCCCTAATGTATACTTTTTGTATATTGTTAGACCTTTACTTATATAAAAGGTTTAAGAAGCCCTACAATCTTTACTACTGTTATACCATATGTTATGTTGTTAATTTTCCTTCTACTTTTTAATCTTATTTTTATTTATCTCTTCAAATAATTTGTAGGAAGACTACATGGAAACGGCCGAAGAGAAATTAATCCCAATCAGATGGACTGCACCAGAGTTAGTGACCTTGTACCAGGAAAGAGTAATAGTTGCAGATCAAACCCGAGCAAGCAATATTTGGTATGTAGCAAGTTCCTAACTAAAACTAACAGGTTTGTTCAATGCTAAATGATCTTTACCTATGTGTTATTTTTATCCATTCAAGTCCCTGTAGAAAGTAACATGGTACAGCCCAGAAAGTAGGCAAGAGGAATATATTTCAGAGCATTATAAAGTTGTGAGCATGTATTTTCCAATGTACCGTATATTAGTTGAATATAAAATTAGCTTTACTAAGTAGTTTAAAGGTGGTGTTAGATTTTAATAACCAATACCTTGGTAAAAAGTCCCTTATAATGTGCTGGTCACAGGGATCCATGTAGCTGCAGGAGGGACAGACTGGTAGCTTATTACATTGTCCATTTAAATCAGTGGATATGAGGTTTGCTATAGCCACTCTTTCCAGTCGCTGTCCACTATAGCTATTGGGGCCTAACCATTGACTCCACCTTTCTACTACATTTGCCTTGTGATTGTGTATAGCAGAGATACCCCTTTTAACCTATGACTACTTATCAGTGATGTTTTTCTCTAAGACCTAATTTTCTCAGAGAATTAATAGTTTGATGACTTTATATAAACATTAGTTAGAGCTTATAGTAAGCTGGCAATGACCATATAAAGATCCATACCCAGGTATGACCCATACTACTCCATAGACATTTATCACTTTTTCTTTATTCAGGAAATCGTCATAGTTTCAGAAAGAAACCCTTTAGAGGGAAAAAGCACATAAGCAGAGCTATAGTCTGAACTCCATGAGTGCTCCATACCCAGGATGCTACAACATTTCAGAGGCAAACCCCCTTCATTATGCACCCCTGAGGCGCCATAGCATCCTGGTTTGGAGTACTTGAGGATGTTAGGACTTTAGCTCTGCCTATGTACTTTTTCCTCTGAAATATTTTAATTTTGAAACTGAAGGTTTCCTGAATAAAGGAAATGTGAGAACAGACTATGGAGTAAACAGTCATACCTTGGTATGGATCTTTATATATTTTTTTTGTTTGCTGAGGAGGATAGCCTTACTATATATACCCCCATTACTGTTAATATACAATACATTTGGGAGTTGATGGAGCTTTTGCATGTGGGGTGAATGTTACAAACCCAGAGTGCAGATGCAGTGGATTTTGTGTATAAAAATTCTGATGGCTTTACACATTTATTTTTCAAATTTATTTCCCTCTAGGTCTCTCGGTGTAACTCTCTGGGAACTTTTTGATGGATGTGCCACTCCATATTCTGAACTTTCAGACAATGAAGTCTTAACTTATGTCATAAAAGAGAAAGAAGTTAAACTTCCCAAACCTCAACTTGAACAGCCATATGCAGACAGATGGTAATGACCTTTTTCATATGCTTCAGAAGCGAACTGTTGTCTCCTCTGTACTTGACTATTAAGAGAAGCTCTGCCTTTTTCTTCCATGTTTAAGATGGTTCTTGACAGCTCATTTTACTAATAAATGGGATATTCATGTTTTAACATGCCATACAGCAATGTGTTAAAGGTTTTCTCTAGTAATAAATTATTGGCAAATCGATGATCTGCTATGATTTTTTATTGGTGGCCTTTCAATCTTTGCTTCCCCCACCAACCTTGACACTGGTGTAGAAGTAAAACGCCCAGGATGTCCTGACAGCCTTTGGATTTTAGGGCATACTGGGTGTAATAGTTCTACACCAGCTGCAGAGCCACAGATTGTAGATCTCTTCTCAACATGTGTATATGTAGATTTGTTTTTGCAAACAGTGTGCCTTAAATTGTTGCAAAACTACAACTTTCAGCATTCCCTTATGGCCTTCAACTCTCCAGGTATGCTGAGTGTAGTTTGCAACAGCTGGAGGCACACTGTTTTTAAACCACTTAGACGCAGAGTCTGCGAAGCCCCGTCCCCTGTCTGCAGGTGTATCTTTTTAGGGGTGAGGCATCAGTTATGTGTAGACTTTATGACTGCACATCTTTGTCTCCCACTCGCTGCCATTGTCAGGCACTTCTACTGCATGTGTCAACCTCCTTCTTCCGTGACCTTCTCGTCTGCTGCATGCCGCTTGCTACTCCCTCTGTCAAGGCTCTTTAAGCCATCCTCTTTTGATAGCCACACCCACCAACATTTTTTTCCCCCAACTTCTATTTCTGCTTATTTATTTTATGCAGATTAATTTTTGATGTATCTCTAGTGTAAAGGTTGAACAGATCAGAACAAAGCATCAATATAAACTACAAAGACAGTGAAGGGATTTTGTGGGAAGTTTCACTTTCACACAAGCATAAAAACAGAACATGGTGCAAAATCTCAACCTGTCTTCTACCTGAGGGAGCAGAAATAAGGGGCTTGAGGATCATGTTTCTAAACACATGATTGAGGCAGAATTTGCATCTTTAATACAAGGTCTGTCTGGAAAATATCCAGCCCTTGTTAATAAGATGAGAACGCTTTGCACATCGATGTAACCTGGTAGGCAAATAAGGAGACTGGGCTGGAATGTAAATGTATGAACAATGCCAACTTCCCTGTACTAGTCAGTGGGGGCTGTATGGCATTGAGTGAGGATATGTAATTTTAAGGCTGTCACATTCAAAATAGCTGAACAAGTAAAACAAAAAATCTGCCTCTAATGTTATGCACTGAACATTCTCCAGTGAAAAATATTTTGATAATTTAGAAGGTTCTTGGTGTATGATGACCCACGATTTATCTCCAGTTGTGTCCACTTTTAAGGAAATCCAGTACATTGGTAGCAGTTTGATGCAGATGTACATTGTGCTCTACAAGATAAAGATAACAGGAGTCTGGATTCAACTACTAGAACTACCCCCAATCCAGAGAAAGGAGGAAAATTGTCCTATATTCTCGGGATCATTGGGGGGCGTCTGAGCAGTTGGCCCTCCACCCATCAGCTTGTTATCCTTTACCCTGTGGTTTGGGATAACTTTTTGAGTTGGGTGTATACCCCTTTAACAGAAAAGGCAGTAATGCTAAAAAGTCTTTTTTTTACCTCTTGTCTTCTAAAAAGTTGCAGATAACCTTTTATGTTTGACTTGTATTGTATATCTACATAGTGGTATGGTATTTCAGCTGTCATTATTAAGAGTGTTTCCAATATAAATAAAAAATAATAATTACTAAAGGCAAGTGCTGATATGTCTTTATTTTTCCCTTAAGGTTTGAAGTCTTGCAGTTCTGTTGGCTACCTCCAGATAAGAGACTCACGGCAGAAGAAGTCCACAGATTACTGACATACCTCCGGATGCAAAGCCAAAGGGAGAATGAAGCGGACTTTGAACAACGCTGGAATTCTCTTAAACCAAACACTAACAATCGTCAACCTACAGTAAACAACCTAGCCTTTCCTATCTTGGAGCACTTCACTGGCGATGAATTAGGCCGAGAACTGGATGAAGTTCTTACTGTGACCGAAACCAGCCAGGGGCTCAGCTTTGAGTATGTGTGGGAGGCAGCCAAAGAGGATCATTTTGAAGAGCACAGTCATTCGGACTCTGAAACTACAGTAAACTATAATAGCATATTTTTCCCTGTGCCTGTAGATGTTTTTCAGAAGTCAGTTTCTGACTTGGGGCAGGGAAATTCAGAGCAAGCTAGTAGGGAAGATGCCCCTTCTGTACCGGAGGTTGTTCCGGTTTTTGATTCCCACAATGCTTCTGTATCTGATGAATATTACATTCGATTGGAAGAGCAAGGTGAAAGCAGGTTGGACTTTGATAGCCACAGCAATCGTAAAGAAGGCAAAGATGAAAATCTTCAGTTCATTGCTCTGACTGATCTCGGTTCTGCAGGAGCCTGCAAAAATAACAATTGCTCAAAAGTATCTGATAAGTCAGGTATTCCTGAATACCTCTATGTTTCGGGTGACCCTGATTTTCCACTCCATAAAGCTGTAAACAATTTTGAGCCGTCTGACAGCAGATCTATTGGTGTGTCTCTTTCTGAGTGTAAAAATCTAAATGATGGACATTTAGGCGGTCAATCTTCTCTGACTGGTTCAAAAAACGATTTTTTAGAGAATGGAGAAAAGAATCTGTTGGACACAAGTTCTTTCCTCTTTGACAGTATTTCAGATACAAATTTAGGATTTGCTGAACTGGAAGAACTATCAGACAATTTTTTCTTCTTGACGGAAAAGAATCTCTTGTCTGACCATCCCATGTCATTGCAGGGTAGTGTTGGGTCAAAGAATATTTTTGAAAATGCTAGTAATTTAGACATTGAGCTTACCCTGGCAGAACTTGACAGTTCCTTCCAAAATTTCTCAGGTGAGGTGTTGAGCGGAAAACAGGACAATGCCCAAATAACAAACTTGGCACAGTTAGGACTGATGGAACAATCGGGTTCTGCTCCACGTGAGGATTTTTTCCAAGAATTTCTCACAGACCCCCAGCTTTTTGGTGAGGAAATTGAAAGTACAGCCAGGGACATTCTAAGTGATCGAACTGATAATAAAATGGACACTGCTGAATCAGGATTCCCAATAGCAAGTACAGAGAGTATTGATCTGTACAGATCCTTTGATCATGTTACCACTAAGGTTTATGATGATAAATGTAATGACCCTGAACCTGTCCACGAGCTTTCCACTACAGATGCTAAGAAATCTGGAGAACATGTCAATGGGGATCTTAACATAACACCACTTGTAAAAACCTCTACAGCACTGAATGCGACCAGTCAAGACAGTCTGCTAGATGATAGTGTATCAAACTGTACACAGTCCCTAGTGCCGTCTGTAGGGACTCCAGACTCTCTAGACTCTCTGGATGTTCAAACTATTTTAGATAGTGATGAATCCCACAAATTCACGCCATCTGACAAACCTGCTGATAGTGGCTATGAGACGGAGAACCTAGAGTCTCCAGAGTGGACCTCGCATATAAATGGCTCTTCCAGTCATTCTTCAACCAATTCAGAAGGGTCCACCTTTGCAACACCTGTTATAATAATATCAGAAGTTGGACAAAACAACATTGATATAGACGATGAGGAACTTGATACTAATACTCAAAAACCTATCATTAATGGTGGTAACAATTCCTACCGGGACTCTGCTTATTTCTCTGATAATGATTCAGAGCTAGAAAAGAAGCTTGATGTGTCAGAATATAAAGACATTGTAAATGACCATACAAGTGAAGAGAGGGGGGTATCGGAAGAGACAACTAGAAGCTTTCCTAGAAAGGTCCTTATTCCAGGTGAGTGGGCTACAGATCTGTCTTTAAATTCAGACCAGCAGTTACCAGGACAATCAGTAGATTACCTCACTTCAGAGAACGATGAGGAAATTGTAAATCCATTTGGTCCTACTGAGGTGTTCTGCTCAGTAAACGCAATCAAAGACTTGACATTTTTAAGCCACAATGAAGGACAGAAACTTAAAGAGCCCGATATGGAGGGAAAATACCTCGGAAAGCTTGATGCTGCTGGCCTGATTGACTTATCTGAGGATGGCATGGATGCTGACGAAGAGGATGAAAACAGTGATGATTCAGATGATGATATAAGAGCCTTTAACCTTCACAGCTTTAGCTCTGACAGCGATGACGACACCGTCCATCCAGTTCCTGTTGTGCACATGGAGACAGATGATGGGAAAAACTTAAAAAGTCTCATGAAAGTACACAAGCATGGCTCTAACAAGCAGGAGAAAAGGAGCAGGAAAGCTGTGACCTTTTTTGATGATGTTACAATCTACCTATTTGATCAGGTAAGTTTATTTTTCCTTATCTTAAGCCCCAATTGTGTAAGGCACCAAACTGCGCAGTATTATGCTCTAACCATTTTCTTCTTGTGTGAACATTTTTACTTGGTCCTTTATTGCATTACTGGTTTTGTGTTTAGTTTTCATTTACATCTATGCCTCCATTTAATGTGTATTCTGGGAAGAGCTTTTGACGTATTCTTTTAAATTGAGGCTGTGATGAGTTATAGTGACGTCACCTGTAGGCTAATATGGCATCGGTTTAATGAATACATTATGAAAATCTTATGATATATTTGTTACACAGATGCCTATAATGGATGTTCTACTGTGGCAGCTATCACCCCCAGTTGGGTATTTATACTATGGCAATGTTTCGTGCTGCTGGAAATACATACATCTGCTTCACTTATATCTTCAGTTTAGGGGTCTATTTCTGGGCTCTTATAGGGCAGCCTGTGGGCTGAAGATGATGCTATATAGGTGTCCTGTACTGTTCATATAAAACATCTCTTCACTGTATCCAATTTTCTTTTGATCAGGAAACCCCAACCAAAGAACTAGGATCTCGAGCAGTGGATGCCAGCAGTCAGATGTCCAGTAACAGCAGTCCAGTGTCTCCATCGCCTCCTGGATATAGATTTGGAAATTCTGAAAGCTCTACTGATGAAGAAGGTACCATAACTATTCTGCATATATGACTACATTGTCATCTGGAAGTTTTAGGATGAATGCACACATAATGTATTTGCTGCAGAAAATTTCACCAGAATTATGCAAGAAAATCTGCACCAAATCATACAGATGTATTTTTTGCACATTTCCATGTGGAAAAAAGATTGCTCTATACTGTCCTTTCCTGGCACTCCAATGTCACCTGACCTCCAGCAATGACACATGCTGACACATGACTTCTCCAGTCTTTACTTGGCTGCCACAAGTACAGAGACTACCAGGGAAGCGTTGTTCTAAGGGTGCCAGAGGATTGGTAAAGTGATTACGGGCGGGATAATAGGGTTCTATTTTAAACTTTATTTGTCATCTTGTTAATTTTTCTGCAGGTTCTGGAAATCTGCAACAATACGATTTGCTTTTGGATATTTTCTTCCTGATTGAATTCAGTTGTGAAAATCTGCAGCAAATTGGCACTCATAATCTGCAGCAGTTCTGACACTTTGGTCTTTACTGTTATATTAATCCTTATTATGTTAATTTTAAGATTACTACTAAGGCTGCAAGGATGTTCGATATTATCGATTTAAAAGTCGATAACTGCACTTCTGCAGCTGGCACTGCCCTCCACCTGCTCCCCGGCCAGGAGCTCTGATTGGTTGGCACAGATTGACCAATCGGAGTTCCCGGCGGGGAAAATGAAATCACTGCACAGTAATTTCATATTCCCTGCTGGGAGCTGGCCACTTAGGGCAGAATGCAGTCTGAGAAGGTCCTTTTCCTTACTTTTCTGGTCCTGCATGATGGATGTACAGGGTTACATGTTGGGAGCGGCTTAAGGAGGGGAGAAGGCGTGCTGCGAGAGTTGGCAGGCCCCTTTGACTGGTCACCAGCATTAAAAGACAGCATGAATATAACTTCACAAACTGCAGGCAAACTAAGGACCTTCTCTTAGATTGCATTATACCAAAACTGATGATGTCTGTACCTTGTACGGAGGTGACAGTTTTGCTTTAAATGCTGTCAGTCTTTCCCAACCAGGGTGACTCCAGCTGTTTCAAAACTGCAACTCCCAGCATGCCTGGACAGGCGTAATAGGGGCATTGGGGAAACATAAAAAACATTGTTCACTTGTTTTTATATGCCTACAGTATATATTTTTTTAAGTAAAGCCCAGAAAAAACTTTTTGATAATTTTGCTGTTTTTCCCAGATTCATCCATTAATTGTGCAATACATAATTTGTTGCAGCCCTAAATACTATACAGTGTTACTCCTGTAAACTAAGAGATTTGTGTCCTTAGGTGGAGCTTTCGAATGGGAAGATGACTTTACATCTCCTGAGCCAGCTTTTATTAACAAACCAGCAGCAAACCCAGCCGGCTCAAAGCTCTCTGTCAATCCATCAAAGTACTTCTCCCCTCCTCCACCTCCTCGGAGTCCCGATCAAAGCTGGACACGTGCTCCTGCACCTTTTTATTCAAGATTCTCCATTTCTCCAGCGAATCTAGCAAATTTTTCCCTCACACATCTAACAGACTCTGATATGGAACAGGGCGGTAAGTGATAATGGATTAATGTAAAGTGTGACAATCTATATACAAATTAAGTATTCACTGTCCTCCGACATTACTCTTTTCTGGATTAGAAATGGCTGTTTGCACTTGCATTATACAGAATGACAAGCAATAAGATAACATTTTTAGTGGCAACAAAAAAAATCAGCTGGACCTCACATTATTATTTCCAGATTAGCTGTCAAGTGACATTGAACTAATGTGTGATTGAAGCAGATGTGTGCAGGTATGAGAGAGGAGCAGCTGGGAGCCTGACGCTGCAGTTAATGGTTTACTGCTGCTAGATAGAAGGACAAACTTCTAGACTGGTTTGCTTTCCAGAAATCTATAGTACATTTGACTGTGTGCACATTTACGAGTGGAATTTATTTAGCAGTTTCCAAATGAAGCATGAAGGGGGAGACTTATCAAAACCTGTGTAGAGGACAATTGACACAGTTGCTAATAGCAACCAATGAGATCTTACATTTTTAAAAAGGCCTCTGAAAATGGAGTTATAAACCATTCTTCCTCAACACAATTTTTGATATATCTCCCCCAAAATCTTTAAAGAAGTCCTGTCGCTACTAAAATACTTTGAAGGAGATTTATCATTCTTTTCAAACGTATGGCTTTTATATGACAAATTTTTAACTAACTTTTGCTTACATGCGACCTATTTATCAAATAGTCGCACGACCTTGATAGATAAATCACACGTAAGCAAAACCTGGGAAACATGCTTACAAAAGCATTTTTTTAACCCCTTACGTCCTTGGCTGGCTCCCGCGATATAACACGGGGTCACGCGGTGACCCCGCGTCATATCGGGTCAGTCCTGGCATATATCTGAAGCCGGGACCCGGGGCTAATAGCGCGCAGCAGCGATCGTGGTGCCGCACGCTATTAACCCTTTAGACGCAGTGTTCAAAGTTGAACGCCGCATCTAAAACGAAAGTGAAAGCTCCCCGGCTGCTCAGTGGGGCTAATCGGGACCACAGCAGTGAAAATGTGGTGTCCCGATCAGCTGGGACACGAGCGGAGGTCCTCTTACCTTCCTCCGGCGTGTCCCTTCAGTGATTGATTGCTCCAAGCCTGAGATGCAGGCTTGAGCAATTGACCGCCGATAACACTGATCAATGCAAAGCTATGGCTTTGCAGTGAACAGGGTATAAGATTAGTGTGTGCAATGTTATAGCCCCCTATGGGAGCTATAACACTGCAAAAAATAAAGTGTAAAAAAGTTTATAAATGTCATTTAACCCTTTCCCTAATAAAAGTTTGAATCACCCCCCTTTTCCCATTAAAAAACATGTAAATAAAAATAAATATAAACATGTGGTATTGCCGCATGCATTAATGTCCGAACTATAAAAATATATCATTAATTAAACCGCACGGTCAATGGCGTACGCACAAAAAAATTCCAAAGTCCAAAATAACGTATTTTTGGTCACTTTTCATATAATGAAAAAATGAATAAAAAGCAATCAAAAAGTCTGATCAATACAAAAATGGTACCGCTAAAAACTTGAGATCACGGTAAAAAAAATTAGCCCTCATATCGCCCCATAAGCGGTTAAATAAAAAAAGTTATAAGGGTCAGAAGATGACAATTTTAAACGTATACATTTTTCTGCATGTAATTATGATTTTTTTTTACAGAAGTATGACAAAATCAAACCTATATAAGTAGGGGATCATTTTAATTGTATGGACCTACAGAATAAAGATAAGGTGTCATTTTTACCGAAAAATTTACTGCGTAGAAACGGAAGCCCCCAAAATTACAAAATGGCATTTTTTCTTTAATTTCGTCGCACAATGATTTTTTTTTTTTTTTTCCTTTTCTGCAAAGTAGAGTTGGTGGTGCAAATAATAAGCCATCATATGGATTTTTAGGTGCAAAATTGAAAGGGTTATGATTTTTAAAATGTGAGGAGGAAAAAACGAAAATGCAAAAACGGAAAAAACCGTGGTCCTTAAGGGGTTAAAGCAAAAACGTTTTCCCTTATGTTAATAGCCAAAGTTCTTTATCAACCCTTAATTACCAGTAGCGTTGCTCGAGAGTGACGGGGAAGGGGGGGGGGTCATATCGCATCGGGTGACACCCTGACTGGCCTGCCTGGCACTAGATAGCTGCACTCCAACTATCCCGCAACAACCCATCCACCCTCCTCAGAAAGAAAAGAAAAAATATTAAAAACCTATGCCGCACCATGAACATCCATACTCTGGAGGCCTTTTTGTTTCATTTTGAGCCCGCATTTTGTGAAGACAGCGCAGCACCGACAGGCACATAAACAATAGTGAAGCCTCAAAGAAAAAAAATGGCTTGGTACATTACTCACTCCAAAATGTGCATGGAGCTGTATTACTATGGATGTTTCTTTTTTTCTTTTTATAAAGGAAAAATTTTAGTGCCACATAAGGGTTATTTACGTATTCTGTAAAAATTTACACAGTTATTTTGTGCCTTATTCTATTTTAACACATGAATTTAAAAATTTAGTGGGTATGTCAGCATGTACATGTCCTAAAATTAATAAGGTGTGCAGTGTGTATTTTCAACCTTAAAATTAATAATTAGTTATATAATTTTTTTTGTCATTAACATTAATGTAGCAGCTTTGTTTCATGATGCAGAACAAGAACAGTTGTTAAATTGGGTGTTAATGTCCTTTTCTGCAGACGGATGCACTTTCTGTAAGCCAGGTTGGACCTGGAATACATATGCGACTTTTAAATGGAGATGAGACTTTTTTTTTTTTTTTTTTCTTCATAAATAGCAACTATCGCATTTGATAAATACAAGACCTCTGCAAAGTAAAAAAATAAAATAAATTACTACATGAGCAGATTTCACAAATGTGCTTTGGAATAAGCAAAAATCTAAAAGTCGCAGCATGTACAGTAACCCCCCGACCTACGATGGCCCAGACATATGATAAAATCGACATACGATGGCCTCTCAGAGGCCATCGCATGTCGATGTCAGCATCGACATACGATGCTTTTATATGTCGGGGCAATCGCATTAACTGCTATCCGACAGCGCAAAATGCTTAAGCTGCTGTCGGATAGCAGTGTAATGTGCCCCAGCAGGTTCACTTACCTATCCCCGCTGCTCCGGGTCCACTTCGCGATCCTCCGGCGTCTTGCGCATCTTCTCCAGGGTCCGGGCCTTGCTTTCCGGCGTCGTTATTACGTCACTACGCACGCCGCGCCGGCGCAGCAGCGTAATAACGTCACCGAAAAGCGAGGTCCGGACCCTGCAGAAGATGCGCAAGACACCGGAGGATCGCGAAGAAGACACAGGAGCAGCGGGACAGCATCGGGAGCCCCTGGAACAGCAGCCGGAGCGACGGGGACAGGGGAGTACAGATGCCTATACTTTACATTGCACGGATCCCTCAACATACGATGGATTCGACAAACGATGGGTCGTTTGGAACGAATTACCATCGTATGTTGAGGGACTACTGTATAGAAAAGTCGCACGTGTGCAAGTACATGCAACTTTTTAACGAAAAAAAAATCTACTACGGAGCTTGATAAATCTCCTTCTTTGTGATTTTAGTTCAGCTTTCCAATTAAATAAGTATTGTGGAGCATCTTTTTTAGAACTCTCCATTGTGCTTTTCCTGTTATTTCTCATAGAAATCAATGGCTAAATTGACAACTGGAAGGGGTGTGTCCCTATACAAGAAGCACTGATTGGATAAACTGTGTGGAAAAACCTTTAGTCAGATTTCAATTTATTAATAACTAGAGGATTACCAGGAGTTGTCTGCTCTTCCTACCTAATCGAGAGGTGACAATGACACACTCCTCCTCATATCCTGTCTCAGGCAATGTCTGCAACCTAAGAGTTATACGATCAGAAGATGTACCCAAAGTCCTATAGACTTGCATTGGACTTCAGACAAAACCCAATCCTCACACAGCTGGTCCACGTTACTGACTTAAATAGTCTCTAGTATACACAGCAAACAGTAATGTGGAACAATGCAGGTATGGCAGACTCCAGAACCGGGTGCGCAATCCCAGCAGGTGAAGCGTTAGTAATCCATACAGCATAAAGATTTCAGGAGGCATTCACCACGGAAGTGTGCTTAAATGGGCACTGTCGGATAGAAAAACCTTTTTATATATTGTACATCCTGGCAAAACATTAACCTTTCTAATATGCTTCATACATATTTTTTTTTTCTTTTTATTGAAATCATGAATTTTATAAAATCAAGGCTTTGTCCATGCTGAAGCACAGGCATGGACAAAGTCCAGTAAGGGAGGGTGAGCTAGCACTCCTCTGTGCTCTCTCATGTCTGATAGCACTCCTCTGTGCTCTCTCCTGTCTGATAGTACTCCTCTGTGCTCTCTCCTGTCTGATAGCACTCCTCTGTGCGCTCTCATGTCTGATAGTACTTCTCTGTGCGCTCTCATGTCTGATAGTACTTCTCTGTGCTCTCTCCTGTCTGATAGCACTTCTCTGTGCGCTCTCATGTCTGATAGGACTCCTCTTGTGCTCTCTCCTGTCTGATAGCACTCCTCTTGTGCTCTCTCCTGTCTGATAGTACTCCTCTGTGCTCTCTCCTGTCCTATCGGAAAGGAGAGAGCACAGAGGAGCCATAGCTCACCCTCACTTACTGGACTTTGTCCATGCCTGTGCTTCAACTTGAACAAAGCAGTGATTACTATAAAAAAGGAAATAACATTTTCTAATGAAGTATATTAGGTTAAAGATGTATTCTGGGCAAAAACATATTATCCCCTATCGAAAGGATAGGGGATAAGATGTCTGATCACGGGAGGCCCACCGCTGGGACCCCCCACGATCTGCCTGCAGCAGCCCGCATTCTATGCGTAGCTGCGTCTGAAGTTTCGGAAACCACCAGCCTTCCGAGACGGTGACGTCACGCCATGCCCCCTCCATTCATTGCTATGGGAGGGGGTGTAACGGCCGCAACTCCTCCTCCCATAGACATGAATGGAGGGGGCGTGATGTCACGTCCCCGTCTCAGAAGCCCCGCGGTTTCCGAAACTTCAGACACAGCTACGCATAGAATACAGGCTGCTGCAGGGAGATCGCGGGGATCCCAGCAGAGGACCCCCCCCGCGAAAAGACAACTTATCCCCTATCCTTTCGATAGGGGATAAGATGGTTTTTGCCCGGAATACCCCTTTAATGTTTTACCAAGATGTAAGACATATCAAAAGTTTTTGAATCTAACAGTGCCCATTTAAAAAAAACTTTCCTTCATTTCACGGTGCATGAGCAGCAAACTTTATTTATTTTTTTTTTTTTGCTCACACACGTTCCCCGAAAAAATATTTGTTGTTCCTGTGCCGTGAAATAGTCTTTAAGCACACTTTCGCGGTGAGTGCCTCCTGAAATCTTTATGCTGTATGGAGTACTATATTATAGTTGACATCTAAATATATCTAGCCGTGTTGGTTATGCTGAAAAATACACTCTGTTTTAGAAGTAGCAGGTAGACTTTAACTTTATATAAATTTTCCTTTAAAATCTTTTATTCTCTGGTTTTACAGGCAGCAGTGAGGATGGAGAGAAAGACTGACCCTTTTCTCGAGGAACTACTGCTAAAAATGTGTTAAGTGGAGGACATACGTGCAATTTTGTGGTCTCTTAAAGGACAACTGCAGCCATAACAACTTATCCCCGGTCCACAGGATAGGGGATAAGTGTTTGATCGCGGGGGGTCCGACTGCTGGGACCCCCACGTTCTCCCAAACGGGCCCTGGCATTGCCGCTCTGTGAGAGCGGCTAATGCACGTAGCGTCGACCTCAGTGAGGTCGATGGTACTCCCCCTCCCCATACAGCTCTATGGGAGAGGCGGGGAGGCACGAATGCTGTATCCCCACCTCTCCCATAGAACTACATGGAGGAGGCGTATTGGCTGCGGCCAGCACACCACCTGCACGGGAGAGACGCGACAGAGCCTGTCCTGCGGATAAGGGATAAGTTGTTAGGGCTGCATATTTCCTTTAAGAGATCTGAGGACATATCGCATGTAAAATGTACAGTGTAAATGATTATTGTGCAGTCAGATTCATCATCTCCCCTCCTCCAGCCATGCCGAAGCCCTCCGTGCTACTACTATGTGTGAAGATGTCAGTGCGTACCTTGCAGGGTGGGAGCAGGGACTCTACATCTATTTTTTTTTGTGCCCAAATAGTGTGTAATTTACAAGATGTGTACATACAGATCTATAATTCTATCTCCAGTGTCTGTGCTTATATAACGATAAATATGTGACAATGTGTATCCAATGATGTTTAAAACACTATGTATTGCTTGATATTGCACTGTAATGTTTCTTGCATATCTATATCTGTACAGAATTTTTTAACTAAGATGAAAAAACACTGCTTGTTATGAATTTTATCTGTATGAATGTGTTGATATTCGTTCTTTGCATTGTACATTGTGTAATAAGCTGCTGCCTGGGACTCAATCTGTTGTATATGCTGTATTTTATTTTTTAAACAGCAATACTTCCTTCCTAGTTCCTGGTTGGGGAGATCTCCTTTCTGCGTCTTATAGAGATATATATTGTATGTGAATACCTGATAGAGTTTACTTATCGGATGGTGGCAACCTGTACCTGCAATCCCAGTTCTAGATATAGTAAATGGTTAGACAATAGCAACCTTCTAGTTCTATTGATGGAGTGGTAGCTCTTGTTGCATGCTGCAGGGTTTGGGGAATTTACCTGATGACAACCATGATTTATATGTCTACGATTTTATAGCCTACAGAGAGCCATCAGTTCTCCTGGTTCAGTGCATATTAGTATTCTCCCAAAAACATTGAAGCATCTATACTGTGCTGTGCGTAAGTTATTCCTTTTGGAAATGTAGGAATACAATGCCAGTTTTTTTTTTTTTTTTTTTTTTTTTTAATAAACCATTCTCCTTGTCCTTGGGACATGTCCCAAAATACACTGACACTGTCAGCACTGATAAGACTTTGTTATACTAGGTAGGGACACACAGTGAGGGGAAATGGCAACACCCAGTTGTCAATTTGTTTTTGCATTTCCAGGAGGAATAACAGAAGAATGGAACATGCAGATAATATCCTGAAACAGACGAGTCAGGAGAGTTGATAGGGCCTCCTCTAATCATATATTATCCTCTAGGCCTAGTTCACATGTTGCAATTATTGTGGCTTTTTTGCTACGTTGTTTAATTTTATTTTTTGCGTAAATTCAACAAAACTAAATTCAGAACCAAAAGGAAAGAAGTACAAGGCTTTTCATTATATTTCTCTTTTTTTTGGTAAAAAAAATAAAATAATGTGATTGCTGCCTAACACTGACAGTCCCCTAGTTCAAGTCCTTTTGTTGTGGATAGAGCATGCATATACTGTATAAGCCCACCATGCAGTTGGTAGAGTGCCCTTGGAGACAGGGGTCACAGCCTTGGGTGGAATATTGGCCCAAGGATCATATGAAACAAACTCCAGGCCCCTCTCTCCTGGGTAGCCAAACCTGGCACAGCAATGGGGCTCCACATACCATGGGAACTACTTTCTTCTATGTATTTCACTGGAGTTGAGTTTGAAGATTTGTTCCCTACATAAAATAGTTTTCTCCCCACTTTGACTTTGGCAGTGTTCACACAGTTTATTTCACTTTCGTAGCTGGTTTTGCCACAAATGTTCTGTGTGATTCCTGACCTAGATCTTTTTTTCCTTATCTAAACTTGATGGACTTATTCCATGATTGGAATGGTCTTCTCTATGCTGCTATGGGGGTATGTTGTGAGCTTTGTATTATATTGATAAAGTACCTCTCAAAATCTTTATTTTGTTTTTTGTTTTTTAATGCTCATACTGCTGGTCTCATTGAGTCTTTTTATTAATTTGTGGTGTATATGTGTAAATATTTAGGTTTCTTTTCTAGTTTGTTCTCTCATGATTCTAGAAGTGGTGCTTTTCAGCAAAAAACAGTCAGTAAAGGTTGATCCAAGTTTGTTTCTTGATGACCACGTTATACAGAGCTGTAGTATAGATAAAGTTGGTGGCAGAATAAAACTGGTATAAACTGTGCACTAAGGCTTACTATGTATGCATGCACACCCATATTTATTGCTCTAATTCATCTACAGTGAAATAACTTTGCAAGCACTACTTTAAAACAAAAAAAAACTTTCTTTATAATTTCCAGAAAGTAAAGGTACAGAATAACAGCCTGTTAGCCTTTCCTCGGGCAAGCTAGGCTACATTTAAAGGGGTTATCCAGCATAAGGTGATTTTAGTACGTACTTGGCAGACAGTAATGGACATGCTTAGGAAGGATCTGCGCTTGTCTTGGGGCTAAATGGCTATGCTGTGAGATTACCATAACACTGTGGCTAGCGGTTTGTGAACCAGTATTTCCTGTTTGACTTTTTTTTTTAACTACAAATCCCACAATTCCATCTTCCTCACTCCCACACATCAGCCACCCCACCCATTGAAACATAAATGAGCTGCATCCATTCAAAAAGACCTGTGGTTTTCAATCAGGGTGCCTACAGCTGTTGCATTAGTTGCAGATTGATCTCTCTCCCACCAAGCGATCCCTCCACCCACTGAAGCAGACAGGCTCCCTGTCATCAGCTGACTAGTGATGTCAGGTCTCGACCGCATTGCAAGCTGGGAAAAATCTGAGACAACAGTCATATTGTATGCTGTTAAATAAATATTGGAGTGGAAATCACATAAGAATTGTGATAAAACTGTCACACACAGGTACAGACACTATATTATGAACTACACTAACAGCCCCTGTAGCATAGTCAAATAAAAAAAAATCCTTGAATACCCCTTTAATACACAACTTCTACTGCCATTTCATCCCTGAACATCCAATGTTCCTTTCCCTTTAAACATTGCAAAACATTACTAATTAACAGTTTTCTGACATTTTGTGTCTTCATATGCATGTCCGTCTGTGACAACAGACTGCAAAAAAATCCTGTGTAGTCTGATCCTGATGGTTTACTCCCATCTGTTCCTAACTAGCATATTAGGGCAGTTGTAGAACAGCCTGTCCTGTTATATGGACATAAGGCAGTGTTTCCCAACCAGGATCCCTCCAGCTGTTGCAAAACTAAAACTCCCAGCATGCCCGGACAGCCGTTGGCTGTCCAGGCATGCTGGAAGTTGTAGTTTTGCAACAGCTGGAGTCACCCTGGTTGGGAAACACTGATATAAGGTGACATCAGTCACAGTGAAGAGGACCAAGTAGGAGACATTACTGGAGAAGGTGCTGTTTGGGTTCGGTAATGTGGCTACTGTATTGTTCCCTGCTAGGTCAGGCTAGTGCTCTGACCATTTATAAATCATAATGGTAGATAAATGAGTCCATTAGGATATGTTCCCATGGGTGTTAATCGTGCCAATTTCCGCATCATGCAGTTTCACAAAAGAAAACTTTTCCGTTGATTTTAAGTCACTCATTTTAAGTCACTTTGTCACTTTTTTCTTTGTGGCCACATCCTAAAGGTGCAGTTTTTGCAGTGTGTACATGCTTTTAGTGATGGGGACTGCCGCTGTGTGTTTTGCAACTGCTGATGTCACAAGGATATTTTGTAAAAAGATAGCGAAATGTCGGGATATTTAATAATTTAATTTCCCTTGTTTCTCCCCAAGTGTAAAAGTCCTTTTTAGAGTCTATTATAGTATTTTACATAAAGCATACAGGATCCTATATCTATAGTGAATCCTCTGTTTTCTATATTGACAGACGAGAATAGCTTGTCCGCTTCTCAGCATGAACCAGAAGGCTGTTTCCTTTAGAGATCACTTGTCCTGAGACAGTGAGGTAATGTTAATAGGGATAGAAGTGCTTAGTTTATTCCTCTTGCTAAAATACATGTTAAGCTGGCTGCATTGTTCCTGTGCCCTGAGAGAATTGTCCTTAGTATACCAGAGAAAGTAATATTGGAGATGTTCCGTACGGCGTGGCAAAAGGACCTCGTTCCGGTGCTCTTTTTAATGTTTCTAGTAGCAAATGCACAGGTAGGTATGGCGCAATTACCAAGTAACCGATGCGGGCAAAAATAATAAAGATAAAATAGAATTTAATAATAAAATGAACAGACTACGCGTTTCAAGGGGCTGGATCCCCTCTTCCTCAGGTCCAATGATCTTACAATGTTAAATGACTGCAATATATATATATATATATATATATATATATATATATACACAGAAAAAACTCGCGAATACACGGGCTGGAGTAAAAACCTGGATGTGGCATAGACCTATCTGGGATCATATCAGCATTACATAAAAAGATAACAAAACACATTATATATGCAGGAATCAGAGGAAGGCAGCATTTATACATTTAATCTCTAGCAGTAATTACTGAAATTCCTGCTGTTGTGCCAGGATGGACTTACGGGTTTCAAACATGTATTCTAATTCCAATAGGTCACTCATATCACAGAAAGGAGACTTAACCAAGTGGTCCAGAAAAGGAGAGCTACGTGCAACAGGTGAGTTGCCCATACTATTTCTAGCCCTACAGATACCTGCTGCAACTCACCTGTTGCACGTAGCTCTCCTTTTCTGGACCACATGGTTAAGTCTCCTTTCTGTGATATGAGTGACCTATTGGAATTAGAATACATGTTTGAAACCCGTAAGTCCATCCTGGCACAACAGCGGGAATTTCAGTAATTACTGCTAGAGATTAAATGTATAAATGCTGCCTTCCTACGATTCCTGCATATATATGCGTTTTGTTATATTTTTATGTAATGCCGATATGATCCCAGATAGGTCTATGACACATCCAGGTTTTTACTCCGACCCGTGTATTTGCAGGTTTTTTCTGTATATATTGCTGTCATTTAACATTGTAAGATCATTGGACCTGAGGAAGAGGGGATCCAGCCCCTTGAAACGGGTAGTCTGTTAATTTTATTATTAAATTCTATTTTATCTTTATTATTTTTGTCCGCATCGGTTACTGGGTAATTGCGCCATACCTACCTGTGCATCTGCTACTAGAAACATTAAAGAGAGCACCAGAACGAGGTCCTTTTGCGACGCTGTGCATACGGAACATCTCCAAGCGTCTGACCGCCGTATCGAGGAATTCTGATACGGGAACACCTTGGGCAGCTCCTTCTCATCTACCACGGAATCTGGTGAATACGCTATTAGATGATATACACTACCAGGTGAGCACAACCTTGTTACTCACATACCTGACAATTGTATATCGTAGTAGAGGCACAGGCTGCGCTGTTTGTCTGTCTCCTCCCCTCTTTTTCTACCCTCAACTCTACAGAGAAAGTAACATGCCACTAGATTGTCCAGTTCTAAAGAAAATGTTTATTTTTTTTCTGCCCTTAAACATCACTAATCGTATCTGTTGACTGTCTACTATTGCAGCTCTGCTTTATCCACTTAATGGAGCTGCAATACCATAGTCCAGTGTTTTCCAACCAGGGTGCCCCCAGCTGTTGCAAAACTACAACTCCCAGCATGCCCGGACAGCCAACGGCTGTCCGGGCATGCTAGGCGTTGTAGCTTTGCAACAGCTGGAGGCACCCTGGTTGGGCAACACTGCCGTAGTCGGTGCAAATGTACCCTGTCTAGTGTACCATTTAGCATATGTACACTTGCATATTGTTATTTAAAGGGATTCTTATTATCTTTAACACTCCACTTTTTGATTGACCTGAAATTCCTTAAGAATGATTTGTACCCTTTTTGAGGCAATAGAAAATGAATGGAAATGTGTGTAGTTGGTAACACACAGAAAAGAAGCCAAAGTCCACAACAAACAGCATTTCTGTACTTCACATATACAGGTTCTCAGCAATGAACCACAATGCGTTGCTCTATTGGTTCTGATCTTTGCACTGATCCAGTCTTCTTTAGTAACCAGCAAATGCAATCCTTCAGTATTTCTTCTTTTTATTGTACCTTGAATTCTCTTATATTATGAGATTAGAGCATGTGGAGTTATTTTGCATCCAGCTGAAAAGCACTACCTTGTACTGAATACCCAGTATGTGTGCAGACATTGAATGGGGTGGGTGGGAATGGGTTGGTAGAGGCTCCGACACTTGTGTAAGTTGCCTTAACTCAAGTATACGCAGTAGGGTTTTGTTTATCCAGAAATATAGCGGTTTTGACTTCCAATTCAAGGTAATGTCAGCAACTTTATAAATGTTCTAGGGACTATAGATTATAGAGAGAAACTGAACTTGAATTACAATGATTCTGCTGATCAGATTGTGTTGCCTTGCACAATGACTGTATATACATAAACGTGATGGACGTGCAATCTTATATATGACAGGGAGGTTATTGGCTGCGGGAGAATGTTTTTCTTGTAATTTACATAAAGTATGTAAGGTAGATGGCAATATCTTATTGGATCAATTTCCAGATATAATGGTCTTTAAATGGTGTACATTTTTTTTTTAATTTGTAAAATTTTTACTGTACATTGATTCTCATGCATAGTGTGATTCCAACTGCTTGTAATTTAAAACACTATTTAATATTCAGAATAAAAGCTATATATTTATAAGTGCTTTGTTATGTTTCTTTATTTCTCTCTCTGTACATTATTTGATAGTGGCATGTTCAGACTTGGGCACGTTTTACCCTGCTGTTGTCCCCTGGCGGAAAATGTCTGTTAGGCTTATTTCTCTTTATTTTTTTTTATTTTTATTTTCTTTGACAGATTGACAGATCCCATTTACTATTTTGGGGTCAGTTAGGCACCCTTTTTTTTTTTTTAACTGGAGTAACGAGAGGAAAAGACGTTGCCTGATGTAAAAAAAAAATTTTCCCGTTATTCTCCCCGCTTCACCTGACAGGCGTTGCACTGCCGTGTTAAAACCGTGTGAAAGCCTTACATATTAGGTTACTGGTGCTGGCTGTGAGCATGCCTTATTCTAGTTTCCTCTGGCATCTGCCAGGTTTGGCATTCATACACATTCAGCTCTTCTTGCACTAGCCTCATTGCTCCTGTTCATAAGAAACCATGACAACTATAATGGATTGACCCATATAGGAATCTCACTGGGTTCTAGTATATTTATGGCAATGCCTAAAGAAGACTTCTTGGCTATCTCCCGTCTGTGTGCAGCTGCTGGAGATGGTCATGAACCCGAAAATAGCAGAGTCGGTTGTCTTGTAATTTGCGCAACTCCCACTGACATTAAAGGGGTATTCCAGGAAAAAACTTTTTTTTTATAGATCAACTGGTTCCAGAAAGTTAAACAGATTTGTAAATTTATTGAATAAACAATAGATAACTGGGTCGTACTCCAATAATAATTCAATGGTTATTTATTTAAAATGTATAGTGCATTGCTCCTCACAGGGCCCTTGTGAGAAAAAACACATATAATAGATATACAAAATTAGATATACAAAATTAAACAATCATGAAATATAAAAATATTATAAAAATATATCAATATATCACTGGCATATAAAATAGCTCTGTGTAGACGAATTCATATAATGTCTTTAGGGTATTGTAAAGGTATGGTATAAATGTCCTTTTGTGTGACAATTATAAATCAAAGTGGATACTCTGTTACCGGTCCTGAGTGATGTAGCTCTGTCAGCTCCTGTGCCCGGATGGCGATCAGCGGTCTTAGATAGTGCTGTGGCTTTAACTCTCAAGGTCCAGGTGTTAAGCGGTAGTGGTCGTCCCAGGCTGGTGGCACTGGCAGGCGCCGATGGTGAATTCGCCGGGAGGCCGTGCGCTAGCAAGCGCCGATGGATGATTTGTCAGGAGACCAAGCGCTGGCAGGCGCTGATGGTATCGATCTCCTCACCGCTGGACTTGGAAGCCGGAGACTACACGCTGGGTAGATGGAGCTTGCCTCGTGTAGATGGCGTGTGACGTCAGCTTGAGCCGGAGCTGACCAGGTAAAATCAGGACCGGACACTAGTCTAGATCGACTAATGCGTAGGAGATCCACAATGTAATGAATTTGCTCCGTGAGCTAGAGCTTAAGTTCATGGAGAGCATAAATGCCAGTGAGCAAGATTAGTGCATAAGACTAGACGCGTTTCAGGGTTCTCAAATACGACCCTTTCCTCAGTAGTCATGATGGTTAAAAACAATACTTGTCTATTTATAGGAGTACGAATCCCATGATTCAACAGTATTCTAAGTGATAACAAAAACATGAAATGGATAATCAAAAGGAATTACCTAGAGAGCAAAAGTAAATGATTGTATATGTGAATACCGTCAGAAGACGGGAAATGGACATATTGGATTACGTGTATGGGTGAAACTGACTAAACTATTTGTAGGATTGCAATTGAATATCTTTCCCACAATTTCAATGAAAGTAAACATTATTAATAGAATGGAAATGTAAATAAAACATAAAAATGAAAATCAAAGTGAGGGTAAAATAAAAAATAAAAATAAAAGATGAAAAAATAAATAAATAAAAATAAAATAAAAATAAAAATAAAAAATAAAAAAAATAAAGAATAAAAAATAAAAAAATAAAAGATAAAAAATAAAAATAAATAAATAATAAATAAAAATAGATAAAGTAAATAAGAAAAAAATAAAAAATAAAAATAAAAAATAAAAGTAAAAAATAAAAAATAAATAAAAATACAAATAAAAATAGAAATAAAATAAAAATATAAAGATAAAAAATAGAAAAAATGGAAAAGAAATTAGATAAAATTAAATGAAAACTGAAAGATAGATAAATGAATCAATGATAATAAAATAAATATAAAAATGGAAATAAATAAAAAATAAATAAAAATATGAGTGCGGAATAAAAAATGAAAATTAAAATGTATAAATAACCATTGAATTATTATTGGAGTACGACCCAGTTATCTATTTATTCAATTAAATCACACTACCTTGGAAGGTCCGGGCAATATTTTTCTATACATATTTTGTTATTTTTTGCAGCTGTGGTATAGTTGCATGCCCTGTTGACCTCAGGCAGTGTTTACACATTAAATTGTGAGCTGCACTTGCACCCCTTTTTTTTCCTTTTCTTCTGATTTCATATACCTAAATAGTGAACGTGCTCCAATCATAATTCTCAGTATGAATATATGGACACACCTAGAGAGCAAAAAAGAATCCATTGATAGATATAATTTTAATAATTCACAATTTGAATCACCAAGTGAACAAAACGATTTAGCATTAATCCAGATGTTCAAAAAATTGGAGTTGATCATGTCCAAGCGTTTAAGGAATCAATGGGAGATTAAAAGTTTGTCTCATTTGTTAGAATTAGGCATTGTTCCTAAAGGACTTACTTTATCAAAAACCCCCGCAGGTGACCTTGAAGGAGAGACTTTTAACAACAAATGGAATAAAACCTTAAAGGAATACTCTAGAGGTCTGGTCCAACTTGTCATAGAACGAAGACACGAACTTTTAAACAACTGTGACTTACAAATAAGCCAGTTAAAAATTGAAATAGACAAGTTCGAACAGAACGCAGAGTATTTCAAACAACAGGAATATATTTGCAAAAAATTAGACAAATTAGAGATGGAAATAATGAATAGAAAAAATAAAAAATTACATTGGCAGACTCAAAAACAAAATGCTACCACATATAATGATCAATTTAACGTGCCTGTGAGGAACCACTACGCTCCTTTATTGGAGAGTGGTGATTTTTTAGAGGCAAACCCACATTACAAGAAACCACACCATACAAGGGAAGAATCACACTACAGGAATCCCCCCCAGGGAAACAACTACAGACCATATACAAATCACACAAACAGCCCTTACAATTTCCGTCCAAATTATTACAAACATCAATCATATCAAAACAGGTATCAACAAAAACATCAGATAACACACAGGGAAACTCAACCAATCAAAGTTCCATTAAAAACTCATACAGTATCAGCAGAAGTGCATCAAGCCCCTCCCACACAACAAACACTAGGGACCCCAAACAAAAAAAGAGGTTACGTAGAAGATATAGAGCTAGACCATGCCATTCTACCTCCACAAAAAATAGTCAAACCCCATCAGGGAATACACCCATTATAAATTTGAGTAACCATACATTAACTTCGGCACAAGAAACTCTTTTGAACAAGGGATTGAAATATGCCCCATCCCACGCACTGGACAAGTTCCAGACCTATATTGGTTTGGAAAAATACATTCGTAACATTTGTTTAAAAAAACATTTTCTAAAAACACTGCTACAACGATTAACGACTGAGACAGAGTATATACATACCGAGTGTAGACCTAAATCATGGTTCTATCCTAAACACCTTATGGGCCCCGATGTTACCACTTTAAAAAAATTAGTAGAAAACGATTTGAGAAAAATACAAAAGACTAAATACCCGAAGGATAATATTTCTCAGAAAGAAAGAGTAGCTTTGAAAGAATTACAATCATTAGACACAGTTACAATCCGCCCCGCCGACAAAGGGGGTGCAGTTGTCATCCTCAATACTACAGATTACATACGAGAATGTAAAAAACAGTTAAATGACTCTAACACATACCAAAAACTA
Organism: Hyla sarda; assembly: GCF_029499605.1. NCBI lineage: Eukaryota > Metazoa > Chordata > Amphibia > Anura > Hylidae > Hyla > Hyla sarda. The sequence goes on along the minus strand of NC_079196.1, from coordinate 185,894,776 downwards.
AAACATGATCCCACTCAGGAATTTAGTCAACAATTACAGTTACTTTGTAAGGAGGCAGTGGAAGATGGTATCCTCAATGAGAAGGAACATCAATTTATAATAGGGACCCTAGACCGCATGCCGATTTTTTACTGTCTCCCGAAGACACATAAGTGCCTGATCAATCCCCCTGGGCGTCCCATTGTGTCAGGGATAGGCTCAATCACCTCGAACCTGTCCCAATACGTAGACAGATTTCTTCAACCATTTGTGCAAAAAACTCACACATACCTTAAGGACACCACTCAAGTTGTTGACATCATTGAAAAATTTGAGTGGTCCAATAAATACATATTAGCCACTTTGGACGTTTCTTCACTTTATACGATTATTCAACATGACTTAGGGATAGCAGCAGTCGAACACTTTTTGAAACATGGGCACATTAAATTATCACAGATTAATTTTATCACTTCAGCCATCCGATTTATTTTGACACATAATTATTTTTATTTTGAAGGGGATTATTATTTACAATTAATTGGTACCGCTATGGGCACCAGGTTTGCGCCAAGCTATGCCAATCTCTTTATGGCAGCTTGGGAGGAAAGTAACATCATACCCCATCTTGGCGCAGGCCTGGTGCTCTGGAAGCGGTACATCGATGATATTATTTTAATTTGGGAGGGTGACAAGACTAGTTTAGAGCACTTTATCTTAGGTTTAAACACACAAGATTTTAATTTACACTTCACATCCACAATTAGTAGGGAATCCATCAATTTTTTGGATATTGTTATCAGCGCTGATCGGGATGGTCTTACTTGCAAGACTTATTATAAACCAACGGCTAAAAATAGCTATATAGGGTTTTCGAGTTGCCACCTACCTAGGTGGCTAATGAACGTCCCAAAGGGACAATATCGAAGGTTAAAAAGAAATTGTACCTCAGATGACCAATTTTTGGTCGAGGCCAACCTCCTAACAAATCAATTTAAGGAGAAACACTATCCCGATCAGCTCCTGGAACAATCTCTTGAAAATATTAAATTATTAGATAGAACCACTTTTTTTGAAAACACTAGGGAAAAAAAAGAAGCCGATTTTGGAGGAAAATTGGTAATTCCCTTTAATAATTCTTATAAAAAAGTAGAAAAAATAATACGGAAACACTGGCATTTGCTACAACAAGACCGTGAGGTGGGGGCACTCTTACCATCACGTCCCCCGATAGTATATACTCGGGCCCCAAATTTGGGCCTTACCGTTGCACCATCCATAAAAGCTCCCCCAAGGAAACAGAACACTACCTGGTTAAACACAAAGGGATTTGTGAGGTGTGGAACATGTGCTAATTGTATAAAAATTAAGGGCCCCAAAAAAGTTCTAGAGATCTGTTCTAAAATTAATACGTTCAAATGGAAAATAGAAGAGCTAATTACCTGTAATTCAAAAGGTGTACTATATATAATCGAATGCGGCTGTAAAAAGCAGTATGTGGGTCGTACCAAAAGGGCCCTTAAGATGAGGATAGCTGAACACCTCAATAACATCAAAAATAAAAACTTAAAACATCCGTTATCAGCTCACTTTTCTACCATCCATAACAGCGATATGTCTTCTCTCTCCTTCACTGGTTTCCAATTAGTCAAACAAGATTGGCGTGGTGGCAGTTATCTGCTTAAGATGTCCAAGGCTGAAAGTAAGAAGATCTTTGAATTTGCAACTCTAGAACCAGGGGGACTCAACTCCAGTTTTGAACTATTTGGATTTTTGTAGGGGATGCCCCATGGACCGACTCCATCCTCTACAATGACATCTTACCTATACATTTTAATTTTCATTTTTTATTCCGCACTCATATTTTTATTTATTTTTTATTTATTTCCATTTTTATATTTATTTTATTATCATTGATTCATTTATCTATCTTTCAGTTTTCATTTAATTTTATCTAATTTCTTTTCCATTTTTTCTATTTTTTATCTTTATATTTTTATTTTATTTCTATTTTTATTTGTATTTTTATTTATTTTTTATTTTTTACTTTTATTTTTATTTTTTATTTTATTTTTTTCTTATTTACTTTTTTATCTATTTTTATTTATTATTTATTTATTTTTATTTTTTATCTTTTATTTTTTTATTTTTTATTCTTTATTTTATTTTTATTTATTTTTTCATCTCTTATTATTTTTTTATTTTTTCATCTTTTATTTTTATTTTTAATTTTACCCTCACTTTGATTTTCATTTTTATGTTTTATTTACATTTCCATTCTATTAATAATGTTTACTTTCATTGAAATTGTGGGAAAGATATTCAATTGCAATCCTACAAATAGTTTAGTCAGTTTCACCCATACACGTAATCCAATATGTCCATTTCCCGTCTTCTGACGGTATTCACATATACAATCATTTACTTTTGCTCTCTAGGTAATTCCTTTTGATTATCCATTTCATGTTTTTGTTATCACTTAGAATACTGTTGAAGCATGGGATTCGTACTCCTATAAATAGACAAGTATTGTTTTTAACCATCATGACTACTGAGGAAAGGGTCGTATTTGAGAACCCTGAAACGCGTCTAGTCTTATGCACTAATCTTGCTCACTGGCATTTATGCTCTCCATGAACTTAAGCTCTAGCTCACGGAGCAAATTCATTACATTGTGGATCTCCTACGCATTAGTCGATCTAGACTAGTGTCCGGTCCTGATTTTACCTGGTCAGCTCCGGCTCAAGCTGACGTCACACGCCATCTACACGAGGCAAGCTCCATCTACCCAGCGTGTAGTCTCCGGCTTCCAAGTCCAGCGGTGAGGAGATCGATACCATCAGCGCCTGCCAGCGCTTGGTCTCCTGACAAATCATCCATCGGCGCTTGCTAGCGCACGGCCTCCCGGCGAATTCACCATCGGTGCCTGCCAGTGCCACCAGCCTGGGACGACCACTACCGCTTAACACCTGGACCTTGAGAGTTAAAGCCACAGCACTATCTAAGACCGCTGATCGCCATCCGGGCACGGGAGCTGACAGAGCTACATCACTCAGGACCGGTAACAGAGTATCCACTTTGATTTATAATTGTCACACAAAAGGACATTTATACCATACCTTTACAATACCCTAAAGACGTTATATGAATTCGTCTACACAGAGCTATTTTATATGCCAGTGATATATTGATATATTTTTATAATATTTTTATATTTCATGATTGTTTAATTTTGTATATCTAATTTTGTATATCTATTATATGTGTTTTTTCTCACAAGGGCCCTGTGAGGAGCAATGCACTATACATTTTAAATAAATAACCATTGAATTATTATTGGAGTACGACCCAGTTATCTATTGTTTATTCAATTAAATCACACTACCTTGGAAGGTCCGGGCAATATTTTTCTATACATATTTTGTTATTTTTTGCAGCTGTGGTATAGTTGCATGCCCTGTTGACCTCAGGCAGTGTTTACACATTAAATTGTGAGCTGCACTTGCACCCCTTTTTTTTCCTTTTCTTCAGATTTGTAAATTACTTCTATTAAAAAATCTTAATCCTTTCAGTACTTATGAGCTTCTGAAGTTAAGGTTGTTCTTCTCTGTCTAAGTAATCTCTGACACGTGTCTCGGGAAACGCCCAGTTTAGAAGCAAATTCCCATAGCAAACCTCTTCTAAACTGGGCGGTTCCCGAGACACGTGTCATCAGAGAGGATTTAGACAGAAAAGAACAACCTAAACTTCAGAAGCTCATAAGTACTGAAAGGATTAAGATTTTTTAATAGAAGTAATTTACAAATCTGTTTAACTTTCTGGAGCCAGTTGATATATAAAAAAAAAAGTTTTTTCCTGGATAACCCCTTTAATGGGAGCTGCACAAATTTATACTTGTAAGCTACACTGTTTCCCCGACTCCAAGAGTTTTCCTCACTTTTTTTGTCCTCTGTGATGCAGTTTGTGTGGCCTTTTTTCAGCTTATCACAAGTCATTTCATTGTTTTGTCATATGATTCAAGGATTAAAGAATATAAGAAAAAAAAAACACATTGAGGCTGGGTTCACAATTGTCCATTTTAGTGAACCCAGCCTAACACTCAATGCACTTGATAACACAACGGATGACAAAAGTGCCTCAGTTGTTTAGCATCCAGCATTTATTAATTTTCCAGGCCAAACTGGGGAACTCAGAGAGATGCATTACCCTATCCGATGCCCGTGTGATGCATCCAACCATCTGGTGTCCACATTTATTCAGTCTTTTAATTTAAACTATTGAATTCAAATTAATAGGATCAGTTCTATCATTTGTTTCCTTTCAGTGTCAGAGGAAAACCTAGCCGGATGCTGGTTATATGTGAACAGGGCCTTAAAGATGCCACAAATTAGGTGAAAAAACATCATAGCTACTGCATGTTGCATTTTGAAAACAGTGGCCTTTCAAGGCAGATAAAAACCCATTGCAGACTCAAAAACAATTGTTGGCAAAGCATTTATTCCTCTATTGAATCCCAGCTAGCATGCAGATAATTATTATTTTTTTCAGTAATAAAACACTTTGTTTGAAACCTCCTTAGGGTCAGTTCACACGGTCAGTACCATTGGGGGACACAGAAACTGTGGGTATATGCTCTTGCCACTAGGAGGCGCTGACACTCGGCATACAAAAAGTCACCCCCTCCTGGCAGGATATACCCCGCCTACTGACCCTGAGCTAATCAGTTTTAGCTTAGTGTCAGTATGAGGCAGACCTGGGGTTGCACCTTGGGTCCAGGTCCCCCTATCTTCCCTGCTTGTCCCGCTGTCTCAGCCTGACGTAATGCAGGTGACTATAGTTGGCTGAAGACATCTTAGGTAAGTATTGCGGTATATAGGGTGAGTATATCCCTCCCCTCTCCCACCACGGCTACTTTTCTAGTATACCTGGGTACTTACTGGGAAGCCCCCTCTCTCTAGGGTCTCCCCTGGGGGGGGGGGTTCATGTATTTTTTTATTTTATGTGAGTACGGGTGAGTGGTGTTTCTTGCAGTGCTGGGGCTCCGGGGATTGCAGGGCAGTTTCCCTCCCCTTCTCCCTCCGCAGCACTGCTTACTGGCACAGCTCTTTCTCTATCAGGGGCCCCGGCCCCAACTCCTGCAGCTGTGCTGCGATCTTCCCTGCGTACTTCTCCCAGGGAGTCTCGTTCAGTATCTCCTGACTCTCTCTATTCCAACACGCTTGCAAGTGCTCTAAGGTGATTGCCTCTGCCTCTTCTCCAGAGTCGCGTACTCTGGACAGACACTTTTCCCGTAGATCTCACTCCTCTTCCCTAACTCACTGGCAGCATCCCCCCCCCCTCCAGGGGCAGTCCTCAGAGTGATCATCCCAGGTCTCCGACTCCTCGTTCCAGGTCTCACACGCCTCAGTCTAAGGCTACCTCCTCAGGTTCCCACTCTCCAGGGGAAGTAGCTAATGACAGGCCAGAATCTACCTCGGATCATGAGGACCACTCTGCAGTGTCTGAAATGATGAGGGACGGATTGGTGTCAGCCATCAGGGACACTTTTTATCTGGAGGACCCAAGAACTTCGGATTCTGATCCGGAAGTTTCTTTTTGCCGCTCTCGGCGTTCTCCCAAGGTTTTCAGTCCTCATGCCGAATTTGACACCTTGTTGGACACAGCTTGGAAGCATCCGGACAAACTATTTCAGGCAACCAAGAAGCTCAGTTTCCCTTTCCTCCAGATCTGGTTTCCAAGTGGACAGTGCCACCTACAGTTGATCCTCCAGTCTCTCGTCTGTCCAAATATACTACTCTGCCTCTAGCGGACGCAGCATCACTTAAGGATCCTGCAGACAAAAAGATGGAGAACTTGGCAAAAATTGCCTTTGAGGCGGCAGGTTTGTCCCTGCTTCCCACCTTTGCATTAGCTTGGGTGGCTAAGGCTGTTTCGGTTTGGGCTTCTCAACTACATTAGGGCATTCTGTCAGGTGCTCCCCAAGAAGAATTGACTGATATTGCTTGTGCAGCTCTCTCTGGCGGGTGACTTTCTCTGCTCAGCGATCTTGGAGTCCACTTGTTGCACTGTCTTTGCTTCAGGTAATCTGGTTGCCATCTGCCGCACCATGTGGCTTAAGGCGTGGGATGCAGATGCTGCTTTGAAGGAACTCTCTAACAGTTACCTTTCTCCAGTTTCCAGCTCTTTCGGAAGAGGCTAGATGAAATTATTTCCGAAGCTACGGGGGGGGGGGGGGGGGGCGCTTTAAGAGTTCTCTGCTACTGCCACAGAACAAGCCTCGCCGCTCCGATCCCCATCTGAAGGTGACTTCCTTTCGGTCCTTTGCATCATGTCACCGCTCGGGCAACCGCTCTGGTCGTTTTTCTCCTTTCCGGGATGTTTGGTTGGCTCAGGTTCAGGACTCCTGGGTTCAGGACGTAATTTCAGATGGTCATCTTATAGAATTTGCTTCCTTCCCCAGGTATCGCTTCTTCCGATCCCGTCCTCTTCGATCCCCTTCTTTGGCAGCGGCTTTTCAGGTCGCTTTAAGTACACTCCTCTCTCAAGGAGTGATTGTGCCAGTCCCGCCAGGGTAGCGTTTTTCAGGGTTCTACTCTAACCTCTTTGTCGTTCCCAAGAAGGAAGGCTCTGTCCGTCCCATTCTGGACCTCAGGTTACTCATCCGCCATTTGCAGCTCTGTCACTTTCGCATGGAGTCCCTCCGCTCCGTGGTGGCTTCCATGGACCAGGGGGAGTTTCTTTTGTCGGTGGACATCCGCGACGCCTATCTCCACATGCCTATTTTCCCTGCCCATCAGCGTTTTCTCCGCTTTGCTGTCCCTGCTGGTCACTTCTAATTCGTGGCTCTTCCTTTTTATCTTAGCTACGGCTCCCAGGGCTTTCACCAGGGTCATGGCGGTGGTGATTGCCATTCTTCGGAACCGGGGGATCTCTGTTCTCCCCTACCTGGATGACCTTTTGATCAAAGCCTCGTCCCGGTTACCAAAACCTGGAGAGCCTTCATCTCACGTTACAAACTCTGTCCGTTGGGTGATCAACCAAGAAAAGTTTCACCTGTCCCCCTCCCAGTCTCTGAAATTTCTGGGTCTCCTTTTAGTCACGGCAGTCGACCGTGTTCGTCTCCCATTGGACAAACTGTGCTCCCTGCAACAGGGCGTCCGCCGCCTAAGGCGTCCCTCTCTGATTCCAATTAGTTTCTGCGTTGAGGTACTAGGCTGGATGGTGGCAGCCATGGATGCGGTTTCCTTCGTACAGTTTTGTTTATCGCCCCATCTAGCTAGCCATATTGGCCAGGTGGGACAAATCACTGTTATCTCTGGATCGGTGGATTCTTCTGCCCCCGGCTTTTCGGCTGTCTCTTCTGTGGTGGCTCCATTCTCCCCTCCTTCTCCAGGGGGATTTGACGGTCCAGGGTCGCTGGTCTCCTCTGGAGGCTTGCCTTCCTATCAATCTTCTGGAGCTCTGGGACATCTTTCTTTGCCTCCTCCACTGGCCGGTCCGTGTTCAGTCGGACAACGCCACGGCTGTAGCATACATCAATCAACAGGGCAGCGCACGGCAAGAAAGGAGGGTTCCAAGGTTCTGATCTGGGCCAAGACTAGAGTTCTTGTTCTCTCCGCGATCTACATTCCGTGTGTGGAGCATTGGGAAACAGACTTTCTCAGCTGCTCTTCAATTGATCCGGGGGAGTGGTCTCCTCCTTGGGATCTTAACCTGGTGCTTGGTGTTTTGAGGGAGGCTCCGTTCGAACCTCTTTGTGACGCCTCTCTTTGCATCCTTTCGTGGAAGGTCTCCCTTCTCATCGCAATCACTTCCATTAGGAGGGTCTCCGAGTTAGTGGCTCTTTCCTGTTGTTCCCCTCTTTTGGTCCTTTTTTCAGGATAAGGTGGTTTTTCGGCCACCTACCTCTTTCTTGCCCAAGGTAGTTTTCCCCTTTCATGTGAACGAAGAGATTGTTCTTCCTTCTTTTTGTCCGACTCCTTCCAGTGCTAAGGAGCGTTCCCTATATAGTCTGGACGTTGTTCGGGCTGTCCGCATATAGCTTTCAGTCACCTCCTCTTTTCTGGAAAAAACGGGAAACAGCGCTCCGTGGTGTATTAAAAGAGGATGAAGGATTGTTTAAAAAAGGGATGTAACCTGCTCACCTGGTAGGGTTGTGTAAGCACATACACAACAATGGTGAGCACATAAGGTGTCCGCAGAATATGTATACGAGTAAGCAGCTTCAATGGAGACGCCGTCTCAACGTGGGGCTGGACACAGACCAAGCAGGTGATAGACAGGGTGTTTATTTACCCAGAATGCAACGCCTAAGCAGCTTCATCAGGCATGGGCTATGCCTGATGGAGCTCTTTCACAAAATTTTACCAAGTGCACACATTTGCGTCAGCTGATGCCGGTTTGAGTCACAAGGTGTTTAAGGCGGCAGTGGCTCAGTCCTCTGACTGATTCTGTGTTGGATATTTTTTCCCCACTTTGGTATGTCCCACTATTTCTGTGTCCCCCAATGGTACCAACCGAGAAAAGTAGATATTTTTTTTATGCTTGTAAAATCTTTCTTGGGGGATCCATTGGGGGACACAGCACCCCCACCCATTGTTGTTGCAAAGGTTCGGTTTGTTTTGTCCGTGGGTTGTTTTTCGGTTCCTTTTTTGTCTGATACCCTCGGACACCTACTGGTTTCTTTCTCTGTCGGTTCCCTCCTACTGCTTTGGGACTAAACTGATTAGGTCAGTAGGCAGGGTATATCCTTTTTTTTTTTTTGCCTAGTGTCAGCGCCTCCTAGTGGCAAGAGCATATACCCACGGTTTCTGTGTCCCCCAATGGATCCTCCGAGAAAGAGATTTTACGGTAAGCTTAAAAAAAATCTACTTTTTTGCTGCAGGTCTGCTTTGGATTTGCTGCTGCAGATTTTGCTGCCTATTGACTTTAATGGGCAGCAAAATCTGCAGCAGAAAATAACCACGTGTGAACTGACCCTTAGGGTGTTTACACGTGCATATTTTCTTCTGCAGATTTTTGCTGCCCATTAACTTAAATGAATAGCAAAATGTGCTACAGCAGATCTGCAGAAGAAAATAGGCATGTGTACAGGATTTGCTGCATATTTTGTGCAGCTAATTTTGCTATATATTACCTTCAATGGGTAGCAAAGTCAGCTGCAGAAAATATGCAACAGATCCTGTACGTATGAACATATCCTTAGGGTAGGGTCACAAGTGTCAGATTTTGCAGCTTATTTGCAACTGATTTTGCTACCCATTGATTTCAATGGGTAGGAAAATATGCAGAATACGGTACCTGTGACCCTGTACATATTTGAAGCTTTGCATACCAAAAAAGAGAGAAAAGCATTTATCACTGCATAAAACATACCTATTATATTGAATTTATTAAAATATAATGACATTTAATGTGCTGGCAAAAAAATAAGCAGGGCTGTGGCCATATTAAAGACTTAGAATGATATATTATAATACAATTAAATATGGATAGCATACAATAATAGATGGTATGAAATAAAGTGCACTGAACTCAGAAGGAAGCTGGATATAACATCTAAACATCCACCTTTTGTAGCAGAGACCAATTTTAACACCATTCCTTACATAAAGATATTCCATGGGCATATGAAGTGCTTACCCAATAATTGCCACTGCCCTGCATGCCTCAACATAAAAACATTGTCCATCAATGAAAGTGCCTCCATGGGCATGTAAGAATCCGAACTGAAGCCGTGGAAGAAGGTGGCCTGGTCTGATGAATGTTTGCTCTTACATCCTGTGGACAGCCAACTGGAGATGGCGCCAGGATGTATTATAAGAAGACAACCTGGAGGAGACAGTGTCATGCTCTGGATAATGTTCTGCTGGGAAACCTTTGGTTGTGACATTAATGTGGTGTTACATGTACCACTATTTTTACATTGAGCAAAGTCCCCTTACATATGGCAGTATTCCCTAATGACAGTGACCTTTCTCACCAGGATAACGTCCCAGCCTTACTACAAAAATTGTTCAGAAAGTGTTTAAGGAACAAGAGATTGAGGTGATGACATGGCCTCCAAATCCTCAATTTTTAACAAAATAAAGGCCATACCTTACAATTTAACAGACTCGTTTGCATTGCTGACAATGTTCTTGGTGCCAAATACCACAGGACACCTTCAGAAATCTAATAAATAGTATTTTGGTCTGCGCTGCTTGGGGTATGAGAGATTAGTAGGTATATGGTGCGTACCTGATCTTGTAGTGGAGTCTATCAATGAGGAGAAAATCTGTACAGCAGGTAGAGTAAGTGGTGATAATCAGTATATCTTGCTAGAAGCTTCTGAAAAAAGTGGATTCTGGTTAGTAATACTGTATACTTGAAATTTTTAGCTGAACAAACACATGAATATGGAGCAATATCTACCTGACACAATATTGTATAGTGCTAGTGTATAAGGATGCCCCGGGCTGTCTGTTGCTATGGCAGGTGCCGGGTGTGTGTTGCGTTGATATGCACTCTAAAAAACAATAAAGCTATGAGATCACAGAAGTAAAAAGCCTATAGTTCATAAAGTAACAAGGACCAGTACTAGATCCTATCTGTACGCTGGGAGATTGCACACATCGAGACAGAGGGAGCGTGGGGTAATACAGGGCTAGTATAGCAGCACAATAATGCAAAGCATCACTTTAGCGGTCTTTCTTGCTCTGTCTGTCCCAGTTGGTATATGTCCCTTGCGATGAAGATCCTGTAAGTTGTTGCTGGATACTTTGTTACGGTGCAGCGGGAGATCGCCCCGGCTAGTGGCGTCTTGACCGTGCTGCAGTGCGACTTCCGAGTGAGATGGTGGGTAGTGACATCACTACGGCGGCTCCTGTAGTCTACAATGCCTTGATGCGTTTCGGAAACTATGAGTCGGTTTCCTTCATCCGAGGTATTGTAGACTACAGGAGCCGCCGTAGTGACGTCACTACCCACCATCTCACTCGGAAGTCGCACTGCAGCACGGTCGAGATGCCACCAGCCGGGGCGACCTCCCACTGCACCATAACAAAGTATCCAGCAACAACTTACAGGATCTTCATCGCAGGGGACATATACCAGAGGGACAGACAGAGCAAGAAAGACTGGTAAAGTGATGCTTTGCATTATTGTGCCGCTATATTAGCCCTGTATTACCCCACGCTCCCTCTGTCCCGATGTGTGCAATCTCCCAGCGTACAGATAGGATCTAGGACTGGTCCTTGTTACTTTATGAACTATAGGCTTTTTACTTCTCTGATCTCCTCATAGCTTTATTTTATTTTTTTTAGAGCGCATATCAGCGCAACACGCACCCGGCACCTCCCACAGCAACAGACAGTCCGGGGCATGCTTATGCACTAGCCCTAAGCAATATTGTGTCAGGTAGATATTGCTCCATGTTCATGTTTGTTCCGCTATAAACGTCAAGTATACAGTATTACTAACCACCATCCACATTTTTCAGAAGCATCTAGCAAGATATACTGAATATCACCACTTACGCTACCTGCTTTACAGATTTTCTCCTCATTGATAGACTCCTCTACAAGATCAGGTACGCACCATATACCTACTAATCTCTCATACCCTTAGCAGCGCAGACCAAAATACTATTTATTACATATCTTTATTATAACACAAACATACGGGGAAGTGTGTTTTTTCTGGTACAGCTGCAGCTAGGGCTAGTTTTTTCCCACTCATTCCATACCAGCGCTTGGGTAAATTGTATACACCTTCAGAAATCTAATGGAGTACCATGCCTTCATGCGTAACAGCTGTTTCGGCAGCACAAGGGGTGGGGGCTACATTATTGCAGGCAGGTGGGATTAATGTTATGGATGATCAACGTGTATATACAGTCATGGCTGTAAATGTTGGCACCCCTGAAATTTTTAAAGAAAATTAAGTATTTCTCACAGAAAAGGATTGCAGTAACACATGTTTTGCTATACATACCGTATGTTTATTCCCTTTGTGTGTATTGGAACTAAACCAAAAAAGGGCGGAAAAAGCTAATTTGACATAATGTCACACCAAACTCCAAAAATGGGCTGGACAAAATTATTGGCACCCTTAACTTAATATTTGGTTGCACACCTTTAAGAGGAAAAAAAACTGAAATCAGTCCCTTCCTATAACCATCAATAAGCTTCTTACGCCTCTCAGCCGGAATGTTGGACCACTCTTACTTTGCAAACTGCTACAAGTCTCTCTTATTGGAAGGTGCCTTTTCCCAACAGCAATTTTAAGATCTCTCCACAGGTGTTCAATGGGATTTAGATCTGGACTCATTGCTGGCCACTTCAGAACTCTCCAGCGCTTTTTTGCCATCCATTTCTGGGGGCTTTTTCACATATGTTTGGGGTCATTGTCCAGCTGGAAGACCCAAAATCTTGGATGCATACCCAGCTTTCTAACACCGGACTGTACAGTGCAACCCAAAATCCGTTTGTAATCCTCAGATTTCATGATGCCTTGCACACATTCAAGGCACCCAGAGGCAGCAAAACAACCCCAAAACATCATTGAACCTCTACCATATATCACTGTAGGTACTGTGTTCTTTTCTTTGAAAGCCTCATTCCGTTTTCGGTAAACATTAGAATGATGTGCTTTACCAAAATAAAAAACTTTATCTTGGTCTCATTTGTCCACAAGATGTTTTCCCAGAAGGATTTTGGTTTACTCAAGTTCATTTTGAAAAAATGTAGTCTTGCTTTTTTATGTCTCTGTGTCAGCAGTGGGGTTCTCCTGGGTCTACTGCCATAGCGTTTCATTTCATTTAAATGTTGATGGATAGTTTGTGCTGACACTAATGCTCCTTGAGCCTGCAGGACAGCTTGAATATCTTTGGAACTTGTTTGGGGCTTCTTATCCACCATCTGGACTATTCTGCATTGACACCTTTCATCAATTTTTCTCTTCCGTCCATGCCCAGGGAGATTAGCTACAGTGCCATGGGTTGATAATGTTGCGCACTGTGGACAAAGGCAAATCTAGATCTCTGGAGATGGACTTGTTACCTTGAGATTGTTGATATTTTTCCACAATTTCGGTTCTCAAGTCCTCAGACAGTTCTCTTCTCCTCTTTCTGCTGTCAATGCTTAGTGTGGCACACACAGACACATAATGCAAAGACTAAGTGAACTTTTCTCATTTTTATCTGCTTTCAGGTGGGATTTTTATATTGCCCACACCTGTTACTTGCCCCAGGCGAGTTTAAATTATTTATTATTATTTATTATTCCACAATTTTGAAAGGTTGCCATTAATTTTGTCCAGCCCATTTTTGGAGTTTGGTGTGACATTATGTCCAATTTGCTTCTTTTCCTCCCTTTTTTGGTTTAGTTCCAATACACACAAAGGGAATAAACGTGTATAGCAAAACATGTGTTACTGCAATCCTTTTCTGTGAGAAATACTTCATTTTCTAGAAACATTTCAGGGGTGCCAACATTTACGGCCATGACTGTATATAGCAACACCAAAGCAACATGATTGATAACCTGATCTTACTGCCAACACAAATTAAAGGGGTACTCCGTCCCTAGACATCTTATCCACTATCCTCAGAATAGGGGATAAGATGTCTGATCGTGGGGCCCCTGCCGCTAGGGACCCCCGCTTTCTTTCTGCTGTACCCGGCATTCGTTTAGAGCGTCGGGTGCAGCGCCGGAGGCTCGTGACGTCACGGCCATGCCCCCTTAATGCAAGTCTGGGAGAGGGCGTGACGGCCATCACGTCCCGTCCCTTAGACCTGCATTGACTGGGGCATGGCCGTGACATCACAAGCCTCTACCCCGCCAGTTGGCTATCCTTTGGATAGGGATAAGGAAGGAGATTTATCAAGCTCCATAGTACTTTTTTTTTCCGTAAAAGTTGCACGTACTTGCGCACTTGCGACTTTTCTATACATGCTGCGACTTTTTGATTTTTGCTTATTCCAAAGGACATTTCTAAAATCTGCTCACGTAGTAATTTTTTTTTTTTTTTTTTTTACTTTGCAGTGGTCATGTATTTATCAAATGCTATAGTTGCTATTTATGAAAAAAAAAGTTGCATCTCCATTTGTCACATATGTATTCCAGGTCCATCCTGGCTTACAGAAAATGCATACGTCTGCAGAAAAGGAAATTAACGACGCAGGACGTATATTTACGTCCTGCGATGGCTCCGGCAATATAACACGGGGGCACGCCGTGACCCTGCGTCATATCGGGTCAGTCCTGGTGGCCATCAAGGGCCGGGACCCGCGGCTAATACGGACATCACTGATCTCGGTGATGCCCAGTATTAACCCTTCAGGCGCGGCGATCAAAGTTGACCGCTGTGTCTGTAGTGAAATGGAAAGCATCCCGGCAGCTGAGTCGGGCTGTTCGGGACACCAGGAGGATCACTAACTGCCCCCTCATTGTCTGATTGTCAAATGCCCCGATAACCCTGATCAATGCCATGCTATTGCATGGCAGTGAACAGTGTAAGAGTTCAGTGTATGCAATGTTATAGCCCTTATGGGGGCTATAACATTGCAAAAAAAAAGTGTTAATGTGATTTAACCCCTTCCCTAATAAAAGTCAGAATCATCCCCCTTTTCCCATAAAAAAAAAAACAATGTAAATAAAAATAAACATATGTGGTATCGCCGCTTGCGTTAATATCCAATCTATAAAAATATATCATTGATTAAACCGCACGGGTAATGGCGTACACGTAAAAAAAATCTAAATAACGTGTTTTTGGTCACTTTTTTATACCATTTTAAAAAATGAATAAAAAGTAATCAAAAAGTCTGATCAAAACAAAAATGATACCATTAAAAACTTCAGATAACGGCGCAAAACATGAGCCCTCATACATCCCGATATGCGGAAAAATAAAAAAAGTTATAGGGGTCAGAAGATGACATTGTTAAACCTATAAATTTTCCTGCATGTAGTTATTTTTTTTCTCAGAAGTACAACAAAATCAAACATATATAAGTAGGATATCGTTATAACCGTATGGACCTACAGAATGTGTCATTTTTACTGAAAAATGCATTTCGTAGAAACTGAAGCCCCCAAAAGTTACAGAATGGCATATTTTTTTTTCTTCAATTTTGTCGCACAATGATTTTTTTTTTCCCCCTTTCGTTGTGGATTTTTAAGTAAAATGACTGTCACTGCAAAGTAGAATTGGTGGTGCAAAAAATAAGCCATAATAGGGATTTTTAGGTAGAAAATTTAAAGGATTCTGATTTTTAAAGGAAAAAACGATAATGCAAAAACTGAAAAATGCTGCGTCCTTAAGGGGTTAACACCCACTTTAACAACTGTTCATGTTCTGCATCTTGACACAAAGCTACTACATTAATGTTAATTATAGAAAAAAATATACAGTAGATTTAACAATATATTTGAACTATTAGAATCAGGAAAATTAAGAGGGAATATAATTATTTCTCGTTTGCTGAAATGTGGCACACAACATGGGTTACACTTAAAAGGAAGTTAGGTATAAACCACGGTTTCACTTTTACACCTATATGGCAAAATGTACACTTGGGAGATACAGTAAATCTGGAGCAACAGAGATTTTGGCAGTTGCAGGGGGTTCGTTACTTACACCAGATGGAAATTTGGTAGGTTTTGAAAGATTAAAAAAAGATTTTTCACTGGAAGAAAAACACAGGTTTTGGTATATTCAGTTACTATGGGTGATAACTAACAGACAATTGTTAAAATAGAATCAAACATTTTAAAGGACATGATAGACCTCCCGATAAACAAGAGCAGTATGGTAAGGATTTACAAAGATCTTAGGATTGCTCTGGCTCGGGGTAAGAAGTTTAAACTCAGGGAGAAATAGGAACATGTACTAGGGCATTTAGTAGACACCCAATGGAACAACATTATAAAAAATGTCTCCCTATTTAAGATCAACGCCAATCTTAAATGAATACAGTTTAAGGTACTGCATGGGCTTTACCTATCCCCACTGCAAATGTGCAAGTACGCAGGTAGAACAACCTCGGATTGCCCGAGATGCTTTAGGGAAGGGGCAGATATAAAACATATTTCCTGGGACTGTCAATAAATAAGGCCCTTCTGGAATAAGATTTATGGGGTAGAGTTATCAAAACCTGTGTAGAGGAAAAGTGGTGCAGTTGCCCATAGCAACCAATCAGCTCACTGCTTTCATTTTAAAGAGGCCTGTGAAAAATGAAAGAAGCGATCTGATTGGTTGCTATGGGCAACAGGGCAACTTTTCCTCTGGACAGGTTTTGATAAATCTCCCTCTATGACCTTTAACAAAGTATAGGAATTATTGGTAAGGGGGACCCATTATCATTTATGGAAGTGATACTGGGGGAGGTATCGGGTGGTAGCAACACCTGGATGTTGTATAAGCTGTATTTATGCGCAAAAAAATAGATTTTACGCAATTTGGATATCGGACAATATCCCTCTATTTGAACCGGCTGGTTCAAGGGATTCAAAAGTTTGAGTTGTGTTTAGCCCAAAAATCAGAAAAGGAATTAAAGAGGTTCCATAAATTATGGGAATAGTGGAAATAAATAAAAATATATATATATATTTTTCTCACTCTGGGGGGGGGGTAGAAAAGTTTGATACTACTAAACATGGAGTAAATATAATATTAACATGTGTTTTGCACTGTATTGTTAACTGAATATTTGAGCATGTTACTTGAAAAAAACTCGCTTTTTTTTTGTTTGTTTTTTGTCTTTTAATCCTTTTTGCTTCCTACAGGTTTGTGAAGCCGCTTAGAACCTATGATGTTGTTTTAGGATCTGGACTAGTGAAATAAATTTGTAGAAAAAGCTGCTTGGCTAAAAGTACACTATATGAACAAAAGCTTAGGGACACCTACAGGTGCTTTTATGCCATCCTATTCTAAATCTATTGGCACTAATATGGAGTTGGCCTCCTTTGCAGTTTCCACTAATTTGGGAAGACTTTCTTCAAGATTTTGGAGTGTTCCTGTGGAAATTCATCTGGAACAGAAAAGAACCAAAGTGTTTCAGGGTATAAAGGTGGTGTTTGCTGAATTTGTAAAATCACCTTTTTGACGGTCAAGGAGGTGG
This sequence comes from Hyla sarda, assembly GCF_029499605.1. Lineage (NCBI taxonomy): Eukaryota > Metazoa > Chordata > Amphibia > Anura > Hylidae > Hyla > Hyla sarda. Next base: position 185,877,693 of record NC_079196.1, on the reverse strand, counting down.
AGCCGAGCAGCTCAAGTACCAGAGGTGGCAGAGCTGGGAGGTGAGAGCAAGCAAGGAGACAGGCCAGGTTGTGACACTTGAGCAGCTTGGTTCCACCTCAGCAACCCTTAAACAGGCGATTTTATAAATTTGGCAACCACCATCAGCTTAAGAAAAGGTACATTTTGCTTTAATATTCTTTAACAGCTATCCAAAAGTGTCTGCAGTTCTTATTGTTATTAAGTATTTACTAAAACATATTGGTCAGGAGAGTTGATTGGTTGGTTGGAATGGTAGTTTTCAGGTTCGGTGTCTGGGATTGGGGAGGGAACTCCAGTACCAAGTCTCATTACTTAGAGGACATGTGGTCAACCCAAAAATTTAAGATTTCACTTTCATTAAATAGATTAAGGTCACACACTGTTCACACACTGTTTTACAGTTTCTTGATACACCCTTCTGTTCCTGAGATATGAGGCTGTATAATTTGTCTGACAATTATCAAGATAACCAGTAGAGCGTGAACTTAATTTTAATAATGTGAGTGACTGGATCATACAGTCAGGGGGTAAGCATTAAGCATGCTGGCCCCTCAATGTAAAATATACACACCCCCATGACTGTATAACCCCACCCATCACCTTATAGTCTCTCCCATTATTAAAATTAAGTTCACACTCTATTGGTTATCTTGACGTTTCTCCAGCTTACACCTTTTAGTACATGTGTGAAATCATTGTGCTAACGGTAATAGTCAACTATATTATGGAAACAGATAAGCAAGTTAAAGGGGTGTTAAAATGTTTTGAAATCAACTGGTGCCAGAAAGTTATACAGATTTGTAAATTACTTCTATTCAAAAATCTTAATCCTTCCAGTATTTTTTCTATTTGAGGGCACATACTACATAGGAAGTTGTCTAGTTCTTTCCCATCTGACCACAGTGCTCTCTGCTGACCTCTCTTTCCATGTCAGGAATTGTCCAGAGCAGGATAGGTTTACTATGGGGATTTGCCTCTGCTCTGCAGAGAACACTGTGGTTGGGCTGGAAAGAACTAAGTGTGGTGTCCCGGTACCGTACATCGTACCGTACCTTTTGTGCTAAAGGTACCCAAAGTCAGAGTTCCTGCGTACCGGTAGGATCCTCCTAGTGGCATAACCCCATGTCACTTCTTCCTTCTTTGATTTTATGTGTTTGATTTATATTATTTGTTTATAATTTATATATATGTATAGTACTTCCAGGACCTTAGATCACATGACTACTAAGCCTTCTGTTAGGTTAAGCTTAAGGACCTTCCAGGTCACGTGAATGGGTCACATGATGTACCACAATGCTTTGTGAAGGGACTGACAGTTGGTGGAACCGATAAGCTATGAGCCTGCCCCTTGCCATATAAGGGCGCTGTTACCCATTCATCGCTCTCTTGTCCGGTTCTTTCCCTTGGGATATGACAGCGAGCGGAGCTCTGTGTATACCTGCAGGACAAATCTATGCCTGAAGCCTGCTAACTTCAGCCGAATACCAAACCGTGAGTTCAGCTAGACTCAATCCTAAATCTACGTGACTATTGAACCTAAAACCAAACCCTAAATTCAGTGAAACAACGTAAAGCAAGCCTCAGAGCTTATATTCCCTACAAGGTCCCAACCAACTGTGAGGAACTTAAAGTCCGGTCCTCTGTAAGGACTGTAACTACTGTTAACCTGCATAGAAGTTGCAGTAAAGTTATTTCCAGTTTACTAAACCTCCGGTTGTGGACAATCCTTTATTCCTCTCTATCGTTCCTGGGACGGGTGCCGGTAGGATATATCTATAGAGGAAGAACCTGCACCCTGGCGTCACAACAGTTAAGGGTTAATCCAACACCCTTTCATCATTGCACAGCTACACCCTTCCTACCCTACATCCCCACAAGCTCACCACATAGGCAACTTCCTATGGAGCATACAGCAGCTGATAAGTACTGGAAGGATTAAGATTTTTGAATATAATTAATTTACAAATCTGTTTAACTTCCGGCACAATGTTTTTCGTCCAGAGTACCCGGTTTAACAAGATTTACAACTTGTGCTTGTTAAATCTAAGTATATTGGTTGTATATGGGTAAGGTTAGAGAGGAGTGGCTTGAGAAGCGGTAATGAAATGGAGAAGAAGGAAAAGCACAGGGGTTCACTGTTGGTAGTGAGGGTTATTGATCCTTGCCTCCTAATGTTTTGTGAATCTTGGGGTTTGGGACTGGTACAGCACATAAGATGTTTACATGGTCTAAAATTCCATCTGTATGGTATGGTAGATTGTTTCTTAAAAATAAAAATACCTTGAATAGGCTTTAAAATGGATCTCCTGGTACTTTATATATATATATATATATATATATATATATATATATATATCTGTCCAATTTTGAAAAATGTTTATGTTCTTGTCTAAATTCAGAATAAAACCTTTCCATATCTTTGAGACAGTTTGGCAGTGTAATTGCATTCCTTCCACAACTCTGGTGACAAATATTGGACATCTGACTGGTTGCCAGATTTGATAATGTGGAATACATAGGTAACAGGTGCAATGTCCTTGATGTATTTTTTCTATTTGAGGGCATATAAATTTGCTTTTCAGCTATTAAATCTTGAGATAATCAGATAATAAACACCGTTCATTGTGCTGATGTGTTCTCTTCTGGTTTATAGGCTTTACAAGTTCAGCTCTGTGTATTCAATGTTAATTTCGAAAAAAGTTAGAGGTTGTCAGAGATCACAAAAGTATGGCCGCTCTCTTCCAGTTAGGCTGGGTTCACAAGTTATATTTTGGTCAGTATTCTTGCTAAAACCAGAAGTCGATCCAGCACAGAGAATAACTGGAATATAAAGAGTTACACCTTTATCTGTGTTAACACGTAGCTTCTGATTTTGGTGTAAAATACTGACCAAAATACTACTGCCCCGGGGCTGTGTCTGATATTGCAGCTCAGCTTTATTTATTTGAAAGGGCATGAGATGTGATATCAGACACAGCCCATGGACAGATGTGGAGCTGTTTCTGGGAAAACAGATTAGTTTATCTTGTCCTGGAAACCCCTTTCAGGTACTGTGAACCCTTGACTTACGATAGCCCCGACATACGATAGTTTCAACTTACTCTGGGCTCTCAAAATCCATCGTAAGTTAAATATGTCATCGACTTTTGATAACTGTATGTTGGGGCAATCACGAAAATGTGTCCCGTTCCACTGCACAGACAAAGTAAACCTTAAATTTGGTCCCCAGATCCTCAGCCTCACCATCTGTTGCGCCCAAACCAACTACCCCTCCCCCTAACCACCGCAGCAATTACCAATAAGCCTTCTGACTGCAGGAGCCCAATGAGTGCTGCCCTCCTCTTCCATCATTCCCTCACACAGTAGGGGTCCCACTGTACCTCTAGTGTGCACAGCGAGCATCGAAGCTTCGGCCCTTGTTACCTTTGGAGATCTAGCGAGGGTCTGCACTGTGGGCTGAAGGAGGAGACTTGTAATAAATGAGGTGGACAGGCTGATAGCTGGTGACTGGGGTCGACTGTTGTCAGGCTTTAATGTCCTGAATTAAAAGTCATCTTCAGGATTAAAGTTAAAGGCGATCTCCTCAAGCACACAAGACATTCTGTATAGCCATTCTCCCCTTTGGCTTAAAGATAGGGGTGCCTGATAAGATTCCCCCCACAACCTCTATACACCAGGGTATTTGGAAACTGGTTTTCTGAACCAGACAACTCCTTTAAAGCTGAAAACAGACATGCTATATTGCAGCCAAAAATGCCATATTAGCTGCATGCCGTTTTTTTTCTGGCCAAAAACATTGCGGCCAGATAATAGATGGGAGTCAGTAAGAAAATTTGACAGCCCTAAATAGCCACCAGGAAGCTTATGTTGCACATACTTTTTGTTCTCGGTCATGCATTTTGCTGTTGAACAGACGGAGAGATGGGCTCTAACCTGAGCTGCCTGTAATGGAGGCATGTCCAGTGAGAAAACTACTAGAGCTGTCAACCATTGGTAAGAGGCTGGGATAAGGATATTTCCATTACAGAGAGCTTTGAGGAGACGCCATCTCTCCGACTGTTCAGTGGCTGCGGCCAGAACATTATAGGTGCGACCTGATGAAACATAACTTATTCCCTATCCACAGGAAAGGGGTTAAAGGGGTACTCCGGCGCTAAGACATCTTATCCCCTATCCAAAGGATAGGAGATAAGATGCCTGATCGCCGGGGTCCCGCCGCTGGGGACCCCCGTGATCTTTCACGCAGCACCCCATTACCATCAGCCCCCGGAGCATGTTCGCTCTGGGTCTGATGACTGCCGATCACGGGGCCCGGAGTATTGTGACGTCACGACTCCGCCCCATGTGATGTCACGCTCTGCCCCCTCAATGCAAGCCTATGGGAGGGGGCGTGATAGCTGTCACGCCTCCTGCCATAGGCTTGCATTGAGGGGGCGGAGTGTGACGTCACAATACTCCGGCCCCGTGATCGGCAGTCATCAGACCCGGAGCGAACATGCTCCAGGGGGCTGATGGTAACCGGGTGCCGCGTGAAAGATCACAGGGGTCCCCAGCGGCGGGACCCCCGTGATCAGGCATCTTATCCCCTATGCTTTTGATAGGGAATAAGATGCCTTAGCGCCGGACTACCCCTTTAAGTATCTGATCGTGGAGGATCCTTTCCCCCCCCCCCCCCCCTCCATCTCTTGAACAGAACTCCAGCTCTCTGAGAGGAGTGTGAGCTGCAGACTATACGCACTCCACTTATTTTTATGGGAGCACCAGGTCAGGTCTCTTCTGGACTAACATAGAGAATGAATGGAGTGCGTGCCAACTGCAACACACACTCCTCTAAGAGAGCTTGGGTTCCATTGGTTGGATCACCTTGATCAGACACTTATCACCTTTCCTGTGGATAGGGGATAAGTTGCTTTTTTGTGCTCTAATCTTCTCTATTGGGGGCTATTAGCCATATTCACATGTCCAGTTTTCACATGCAGTTTTTCAATTCAAAGCCAAGTATCTTCGTCCGTAACTGACGGAAATACGTTCACAATTTTTTAAGGCTATATTTTCACTGATTTTGGATGAAGCTCTGCGCAAAAAAAGTATGCCAGTAAATTTTTCAATGTGTGAACCCAGCCTTATAGTGCGTGCATCTTATTTTAAGTCACTCTTTACAGAGAGAAACAGAAATAAAATCCTCCCCAGGATTATGTTTTGTCATTTGAGCTTTGTTTGTTCTTCTCTGTTCCCTTAAAATAACAAAGTGAGAGCATGGGCCAAGTGCCTGTAGCTGTTCTTCTCCATAAAATAAATCCTGTTGATATGGCAGGTGACTTGTACCTGGCGGTGGCCTTTTCTCCGGTGCTGTAATTTGTTTAAGACGTTTATCAGTCCTGTGTGCGCAGATAAGGTCATCACAACAGATGTGCATGATTAAATTTCATGCTTAAACTCGAGTATATAATACTGCTTATTCTCCCCGTGTGCAGGCCTCTTATACTGAATTGCACAAGACGTTAAGATTTGGCAATGCAATGAAAGGGCAAGTGTTTTTCTCCACACCTCGATTACAAAAGCAAAGCGCCTGCATAGATTTCCCAGTGTCCACTTGACAGGCAGCGCCATAACTAGGTATATATGATATGCCATGTCAGGAAGGGGAATACGTCCTTTAGTGCAAGGAGTTCGGTGAATTGCCGCTTATCTCCTTTGACACAGACAAGCATAGCTTATGACTTCTTACTGTTTTATATATGTTTTTATACGTTCATATTGTTTCTAGAGATTCTATGATAGCACTCTTTTGGGTTGGCTTTGAGCAAAAGGGTTAACTTATGTATTGCATGCTCAGAAGTACACTTTTTACAGATGTGAGGAGCTTGTCCTGAGCCCTGCCTGTCTTTTATCGAGAAGAGGAAGCTTAGTAGAGTAAAAAAGTAAATGGAGATTCCCAATATCCCTTCTTTTAGACTATGTCTACACGGCATAATTTCCTTGTGGAATTCCATTGAAGATTCCACTGGAAATTCCACCAAAATTTACTGCTCAATGGTATTCCGCTGTCCCATTCACACAGTGGAATTCCGCATTCTGTAAAATTTTAAGAGTTGTCTTTAAATTTTGCAGAATTGCTGTTAGAATCTCATTGAATTCAATGGGGTTTGAATTTCAGCAGAGTTCTATGTTAAGAGAACACAGAAAATCAGCTGGAATTCCACAATTCTGTTCAGCAAGCTATGCTAAACGAAATTTGTGCGGAATTGCAAACATTCCGCCATGTGAACATAGCCGTTAAGTTAGGCGTTTACCCATGATTGCTTGGGGCTGTTACAGCTCCTGCAAAGAAACGTAACCAGGTGATCTTATCCTGGTTCCTCTTGAGAAAAAGACAAGGATAGAGTAAAGAGTAGGCAGAGAAAAAATATATATTATGTAGGCAGCCAGCAAGTAAAGTGATGTAAAGTAGATACGTGCCAAATAGGTTGCTGTATCAACTAGTAAACTTCCAGGGTTGTCAAGGAGGACGATCCGGCAGTACGCTTCAGCATTTCCATACAGCTAAGTTGCACCAAAGAAACTGCAATATATGTGCCACCGAAGTCCTGGAGTTCGGTGGGGAAAAAGAGCATTTTTAGTCAGTAACAGTAGGTTACTAAACTGTGCATAATAATGGTCTCTTTTTTCTGAAACGGCTGTAGTGTGGGTGGGAGGCCGTTCCCACAGTCCAGTCTGGGCTTTACTGGACCTGCTAGGCCTTTAAAGGGGTACTCCCTTGGAAAACTTTTTTTTTTTTTTCCAAATCAAGTGGTGCCAGAAAGTTAAACAGATTTGTAAATTACTTCTATTTAAAAATCTTAATCCTTCCTGTACTTACCAGCTGCTGTATACTCCACAGGAAGTTCTTTTCTTTTTTAATTTCCTTTCTGCATGACCACAGTGCTCTCTGCTGACACCTCTGTGCATTTTAGGAAGTGTCCGGAGGAGTGAACCTGAGGAGTTGCTTGCCATTTCTTCCACAGTGTGGTAATGGCTGGAGCAAGCACAAAGGTGCCCTGGAAATCAGGACGGAGATAGACTGGCGTCTCTGCACCAGGAACAACCACCACTACATGGTTATGTAAGGACTTAAAGTTGGAGTCACGTTTTTGTTTGTTCAGAGTTTAACAGCTGATGTAAAGCCTTCTGTTGAACTGTTATGTTCCTGCTGGTTTGTTTTTAATAAACCCGTTGGTTTTTGCACCAACATCCTGCTTGTTTGCCTACCATTTGTGCAGCTAATTCCCACATATGATGGAGGATGCGGGCAGTTGGTTGCTAACGGTTATGGCTGCATACTTTTTTTTTGACAGTTTAACCTGCATATGTCCTGGGTAAATGCTGCTACATCCTTGCCAAGCCAGTCCCCTGCTATGGAGGAACTATGCAAGCACCTGGTGCAGGCCAATGCAGCCCAGCAAGAGACAAACCGTTTGTTGCTTGAACAGATTTCTGCCCTCAAGGACATTGTTTCTGCTCAGAGGATGGAGGACTTATCAGGGGTTATAAACGTGAAAAAGGCAGTGCAAGGTGCCTTGCAAAAGATGACCCTGAATGATAATGTAGGGGCATATCTTGCTGTTTTTGAGAGACTTGCTGAAAGAGAGAAACTTCCTGAGCCTCTATGGACTGGTTCTGGCACCTTATTTGATTGTTGAACGCAAAAAGTCTAATTTGATCTGACCGCAGAGCATTTCAAGGACTATGACCTCTTCAAGGCTGAGATTATGGCCCAGCTGGGAGTCACCTTAGCTCCATGACTGGCGCTTTGAAAAGCAGAAGCCGACACGCTCCCAGCTGTTTGACCTGCTACATCTGGTGCGCAAGTGGCTACACCCAGAGACTGAGTCAGTCTGCCATCGTTGACCGGATCCTCATGGACCGCTATGTGACTGGACTTCCTCAGGATGTTCAATTCTGGGTTGTCCAGGATGACCCCAAACGCTGGACCAGCTGGGGGCATTGGTCGAACGGTTTACTACTATAGAGGCTTATCTGGGTCCTGGAAGCAGACCACAGCAGTTTGTGGGGCACTACAGGGATTGCGTCCAGAGGTCCAGCGGCAAGGCCCACTCCGCAGCTGAACAGGAGAGCCGTCCCAGACCCAGTCGGGGTGATCCATGCAGAGGAGAGAGGTTGGTAGGCCCAGAAAAGGTACTCTCATCCTATAAAGACCCATTGGAAAGAAGACCTTAGGTATGTTGCTGGAAGTGTCAGAAAGGGGGACATACTGCAGCATACTGTGCTCAGCATGAGGAACCCATGGAGTGTGGGGTCACCCCACCTCCTCATGCTTGTCCGCCCTGTCTGCAGTGCTACTTCCTTACAGGAACAAGGCCCACAAGAGTGCCCACTCCAGGTAAATGGGGTCAGTGTAATAGCACTGTTGGACTCAGGCAGCCTAGTCACTTTCTTACTAGCTCCCATTCCCCAGAAAAGTGGGTGGGGGTTGTGTGCATACACGGGGACTCTAAACACTACTCACTTGCCAAAGTGACTGTAAAAACTGCCTGCGGGACTCTGAACCATGAGGTGGGGGTTGTGAGAGACTTAATACATCCTTTTGTTGTGGGATGTGATTATCTATTATGTTTAGAACTTGGTCAACCCATTAATATTACTCTAAGAATGACTTGTGTCCCCGGTCTCTCAGCTCACTTCCCCTAGCTCAGGATGTCTAAGATGATGCAGTAGAGGTGACCACTGTTGTACCTGATAATTTTCCCCTAACAGTGTTGGGACGAGAGGAGGATGAGCCTCCCACTCCTGAGCAAAATGTCCCTGACCTAGAGGTGTCACGGGAGGATTTCGGAACTGCTCGGTTGCGAGACCTCACCCTGAAACATGCATGGGAAAGTTTAACATTGCTAAACGAGGTTCTGCAGGAGATGGGTGCTGAGAAAAGATATCCTCACTTTGCTGTATATAATAATTTATTGTATCACGTTAATAAGGGGCGGGATGAAATTGTGGAACAGCTGCTGTTGCCAGTACCATAAAGGAAAGTGGTGCTTGATGTGGGCCACAATGTGGCCCCCAATGTGCTAGGGGGGTCACTTGGGGGCAGAAAAAATGCAAAGGTGAGTCCTGCAAAGGTTTTATTGGCCAGGCTGTTATCAAGAGATCTTGAATTGAAGTCCTGTCCAAATTGTCAGTTAACTGTCCCATTTTAGGAGCCCCCTAGTTCCCCTACCAGTAATTGAGGTGCCATTTGAAAGAATAGCTATGGATCTGATAGGCCCGTTGGTAAAGTCTGCCCAAGGCCATCAATATATTCTGTTCCCCTGCAAAATACAGCATCAAAATGTGTTATTTCACATTTTTTCTAGAATAGGTCTACCCAAGGAAATACTCACGGACCAGGGTACACCTTTTATGTCCAAGTTAGTGCAGGATTTGTGTAAGCTGCTGAAAATCCAACAGCTCAGAACCTCTGTGTATCATCCCCAAACAGACGGCTTAGTGGAGAGGTTCAATAGAACCCTGAAGGGAATGTTGAGGAAGGTGGTAAAAAAAGGATGGGAGGGGCTGGGATTGTCTGCTGTCATACCTCCTGTTCATCCATCTAAAGGTCCCTCAGTCTTTTACAGGCTTCTCGCCATTTGAGTTGCTATATGGGAGACACCCCAGGGGTTTACTGGATATCACCAAGGAAACATGGGAGAGTGAGGCCACCCCTTACAAGAGTGTAAGAGAGCATGTGGTCCAAATGCAAGATCGTATCAGTAGCATTATGCCCAATTGTGAGGGAACACATGCAGAGAGCCCCAGAGTCAAGTATATAATAGGGCGGCTAGAGTGAGGCAGTTTAACCCTGGTGACGGTGTACTGGTACTTGCACCCACTGTGGAGAGTAAATTCCTGGCTAAGTGGCAAGAGGTCCTTATTGTTACGCCGAGCGCTCCGGGTCCCCGCTCCTCCCCGGAGCGCTCGCTACACTCTCTCCGCTGCAGCGCTCCGGTCAGATCCACTGACCCGGGGCGCTGCGATTCTGCTGCCAGCCGGGATGCGATTCGCGATGCGGGTAGCGCCCGCTCGCGATGCGCACCCCGGCTCCCGTACCTGACTCGCTCTCCCTCGGTCCTGTCCCGGCGCGCGCGGCCCCGCTCCCTAGGGCGCGTGCGCGCCGGGTCTTTGCGATTTAAAGGGCCACTGCGCCGCTGATTGGCGCAGTGATTCCAATTAGTGTCTTCACCTGTGCACTTCCCTATATCACCTCACTTCCCCTGCACTTCCCTGCCGGATCTTGTTGCCATTGTGCCAGTGAAAGCGTTCCTTGTATGTTCCTAGCCTGTGTTCCAGACCTCCTGCCGTTGCCCCTGACTACGATCCTTGCTGCCTGCCCCGACCTTCTGCTACGTCCGACCTTGCTTCTGTCTACTCCCTTGTACCGCGCCTATCTTCAGCAGCCAGAGAGGTTGAGCCGTTGCTAGTGGATACGACCTGGTCACTACCGCCGCAGCAAGACCATCCCGCTTTGCGGCGGGCTCTGGTGAAAACCAGTAGTGACTTAGAACCGATCCACTAGCACGGTCCACGCCAATCCCTCTCTGGCACAGAGGATCCACTACCTGCCAGCCGGCATCGTGACAGTAGATCCGGCCATGGATCCCGCTGAAGTTCCTCTGCCAGTTGTCGCTGACCTCACCACGGTGGTCGCCCAGCAGTCACAACAGATAGCGCAACAAGGCCAACAGCTGTCTCAACTGACCGTTATGCTACAACAGTTACTACCACAGCTTCAGCAGTCATCTCCTCCGCCAGCTCCTGCACCTCCTCCGCAGCGAGTGGCCGCTCCTGGGCTACGCCTATCCTTGCCGGATAAATTTGATGGGGACTCTAAGTTTTGCCGTGGCTTTCTTTCCCAATGTTCCCTGCATCTGGAGATGATGTCGGACCTGTTTCCCACTGAAAGGTCTAAGGTGGCTTTCGTAGTCAGCCTTCTGTCCGGAAAAGCCCTGTCATGGGCCACACCGCTCTGGGACCGCAATGATCCTGTCACTGCCTCTGTACACTCCTTCTTCTCGGAAGTCCGAAGTGTCTTTGAGGAACCTGCCCGAGCCTCTTCTGCTGAGACTGCCCTGTTGAACCTGGTCCAGGGTAATTCTTCCGTTGGCGAGTATGCCGTACAATTCCGTACTCTTGCTTCAGAATTGTCCTGGAATAATGAGGCCCTCTGCGCGACCTTTAAAAAAGGCCTATCCAGCAACATTAAAGATGTTCTGGCCGCACGAGAAATTCCTGCTAATCTACATGAACTTATTCACCTAGCCACTCGCATTGACATGCGTTTTTCCGAAAGGCGTCAGGAGCTCCGCCAAGATATGGACTCTGTTCGCACGAGGCGTTTCTTCTCCTCGGCTCCTCTCTCCTCTGGTCCCCTGCAATCTGTTCCTGTGCCTCCCGCCGTGGAGGCTATGCAGGTCGACCGGTCTCGCCTGACACCTCAAGAGAGGACACGACGCCGCATGGAGAACCTCTGCCTGTACTGTGCTAGTACCGAACACTTCCTGAGGGATTGTCCTATCCGTCCTCCCCGCCTGGAAAGACGTCCGCTGACTCCGCACAAAGGAGAGACAGTCCTTGATGTCTACTCTGCTTCTCCACGTCTTACTGTGCCTGTGCGGATGTCTGCCTCTGCCTTCTCCTTCTCTACCGTGGCCTTCTTGGACTCTGGATCTGCAGGAAATTTTATTTTGGCCTCTCTCGTCAACAGGTTCAACATCCCAGTGACCAGTCTCGCCAGACCCCTTTACATCAATTGTGTAAACAATGAAAGATTGGACTGTACCATACGCTTCCGCACGGAGCCCCTTCTAATGAGCATCGGATCTCATCACGAGAGGATTGAACTTTTGGTCCTCCCCAATTGCACCTCGGAAATTCTCCTTGGACTTCCCTGGCTTCAACTTCATTCCCCAACCCTGGATTGGTCCACTGGGGAGATCAAGAGTTGGGGGCCCTCTTGTTCCAAGGACTGTCTAAGACCGGTTCCCAGTAACCCTTGCCGTGACTCTGTGGTTCCCTCAGTAACCGGTCTCCCTAAGGCCTATATGGACTTCGCGGATGTTTTCTGCAAAAAACAAGCTGAGACTCTACCTCCTCACAGGCCTTATGATTGCCCTATCGACCTCCTCCCGGGTACTACTCCACCCCGGGGCAGAATTTATCCTCTCTCTGCCCCAGAGACTCTTGCCATGTCTGAGTATGTCCAGGAAAATTTAAAAAAGGGCTTTATCCGTAAATCCTCCTCTCCTGCCGGAGCTGGATTTTTCTTTGTGTCCAAAAAAGATGGCTCCCTACGTCCTTGCATTGACTACCGCGGTCTTAATAAAATCACGGTTAAGAACCGCTACCCCCTACCCCTCATCTCTGAACTCTTTGATCGCCTCCAAGGTGCCCACATCTTTACTAAATTGGACTTAAGAGGCGCCTATAACCTCATCCGCATCAGAGAGGGGGATGAGTGGAAAACGGCGTTTAACACCAGAGATGGACACTTTGAGTATCTGGTCATGCCCTTTGGCCTGTGCAACGCCCCTGCTGTCTTCCAAGACTTTGTCAATGAAATTTTTCGTGATCTGTTATACTCCTGTGTTGTTGTATATCTGGACGATATCCTAATTTTTTCTGCCAATCTAGAAGAACACCGCCAGCATGTCCGTATGGTTCTTCAGAGACTTCGTGACAATCAACTCTATGCCAAAATTGAGAAATGTCTGTTTGAATGCCAATCTCTTCCTTTTCTAGGATATTTGGTCTCTGGCCAGGGACTACAAATGGATCCAGACAAACTCTCTGCCGTCTTAGATTGGCCACGCCCCTCCGGACTCTCCGTGCTATCCAACGCTTTTTGGGGTTCGCCAATTATTACAGGCAATTTATTCCACATTTTTCTACCGTTGTGGCTCCTATCGTGGCTTTAACCAAAAAAAATGCTGATCCCAAGTCGTGGCCTCCTCAAGCGGAAGACGCCTTTAAACGACTCAAGTCTGCCTTTTCTTCGGCTCCCGTGCTCTCCAGACCTGACCCTTCCAAACCCTTCCTATTGGAGGTTGATGCCTCCTCAGTGGGAGCTGGAGCTGTTCTTTTACAAAAAAATTCTTCCGGGCATGCTGTCACTTGTGGTTTTTTTTCTAGGACCTTCTCTCCGGCGGAGAGGAACTACTCCATCGGGGATCGAGAGCTTCTAGCCATTAAATTAGCACTTGAGGAATGGAGGCATCTGCTGGAGGGATCAAGATTTCCAGTTATTATTTACACCGACCACAAGAACCTCTCCTACCTCCAGTCTGCCCAACGGCTGAATCCTCGCCAGGCCCGGTGGTCTCTGTTCTTTGCCCGATTTAATTTTGAGATTCACTTTCGTCCTGCCGATAAGAACATTAGGGCCGATGCTCTCTCTCGTTCCTCGGATGCCTCAGAAGTTGAACTCTCTCCGCAACACATCATTCCACCTGACTGCCTGATCTCCACTTCTCCAGCCTCCATCAGGCAAACTCCTCCAGGAAAGACCTTTGTTTCTCCACGCCAACGCCTCGGAATCCTCAAATGGGGTCACTCCTCCCATCTCGCTGGTCATGGGGGCATCAAGAAATCTGTGCAACTCATCTCCCGCTTCTATTGGTGGCCGACTCTGGAGACGGATGTTGTGGACTTTGTGCGAGCCTGCACTATCTGTGCCCGGGATAAGACTCCTCGCCAGAAGCCCGCTGGTTTTCTTCATCCCCTGCCTGTCCCCGAACAGCCTTGGTCTCTGATTGGTATGGATTTTATTACTGATTTACCCCCTTCCCGTGGCAACACTGTTATTTGGGTGGTCGTTGATCGATTCTCCAAAATGGCACATTTCATCCCTCTTCCTGGTCTTCCTTCAGCGCCTCAGTTGGCTAAACAATTTTTTGTACACATTTTTCGTCTTCACGGGTTGCCTACGCAGATCGTCTCGGATAGAGGCGTCCAGTTCGTGTCTAAATTCTGGAGGGCTCTCTGTAAACAACTCAAGATTAAATTAAATTTTTCTTCTGCATATCATCCCCAGTCCAATGGACAAGTAGAAAGAATTAACCAAGTCTTGGGTGATTATTTGCGACATTTTGTTTCCTCCCGCCAGGATGACTGGGCAGATCTCCTTCCATGGGCCGAATTCTCGTATAACTTCAGAGTCTCTGAATCTTCCTCCAAATCCCCATTTTTCGTGGTGTACGGCCGTCACCCTCTTCCCCCCCTCCCTACCCCCTTGCCCTCTGGTCTGCCCGCTGTGGATGAAATTTCTCGTGACCTTTCCATCATATGGAGAGAGACCCAAAATTCTCTCTTACAGGCTTCATCACGCATGAAGAAGTTCGCGGATAAGAAAAGAAGAGCTCCTCCCGTTTTTTCCCCTGGAGACAAGGTATGGCTCTCCGCTAAATATGTCCGCTTCCGTGTCCCTAGCTACAAGTTGGGACCACGCTATCTTGGTCCTTTCAAAATTTTGTGTCAAATTAATCCTGTCTCTTACAAACTTCTTCTTCCTCCTTCTCTTCGTATCCCTAATGCCTTTCACGTCTCTCTTCTTAAACCACTCATCCTCAACCGTTTTTCTCCCAAATCTGTTCCTCCCACTCCTGTTTCCGGCTCCTCGGACATCTTCTCTGTCAAAGAGATCTTAGCCTCTAAAAAGGTCAGAGGGAAAACTTTTTTTTTAGTGGACTGGGAGGGTTGTGGTCCTGAAGAGAGATCCTGGGAACCTGAGGACAACATCCTAGATAAAAGTCTGCTCCTCAGGTTCTCAGGCCCTAAAAAGAGGGGGAGACCCAAGGGGGGGGGTACTGTTACGCCGAGCGCTCCGGGTCCCCGCTCCTCCCCGGAGCGCTCGCTACACTCTCTCCGCTGCAGCGCTCCGGTCAGATCCACTGACCCGGGGCGCTGCGATTCTGCTGCCAGCCGGGATGCGATTCGCGATGCGGGTAGCGCCCGCTCGCGATGCGCACCCCGGCTCCCGTACCTGACTCGCTCTCCCTCGGTCCTGTCCCGGCGCGCGCGGCCCCGCTCCCTAGGGCGCGCGCGCGCCGGGTCTTTGCGATTTAAAGGGCCACTGCGCCGCTGATTGGCGCAGTGATTCCAATTAGTGTCTTCACCTGTGCACTTCCCTATATCACCTCACTTCCCCTGCACTTCCCTGCCGGATCTTGTTGCCATTGTGCCAGTGAAAGCGTTCCTTGTATGTTCCTAGCCTGTGTTCCAGACCTCCTGCCGTTGCCCCTGACTACGATCCTTGCTGCCTGCCCCGACCTTCTGCTACGTCCGACCTTGCTTCTGTCTACTCCCTTGTACCGCGCCTATCTTCAGCAGCCAGAGAGGTTGAGCCGTTGCTAGTGGATACGACCTGGTCACTACCGCCGCAGCAAGACCATCCCGCTTTGCGGCGGGCTCTGGTGAAAACCAGTAGTGACTTAGAACCGATCCACTAGCACGGTCCACGCCAATCCCTCTCTGGCACAGAGGATCCACTACCTGCCAGCCGGCATCGTGACACTTATGAAGTGTTAGAGGGGGTTGGAGAGGTTAATTATAAGATCCATCAGCCTGGGAAAAGAAAACCCATCCAATTCTACCATGAAAACTTAATTAAGCCTTGGCAGGATAGATAATCTCTAGTAGTTACCCTGACCACCACAGTGGAAGCCCTCTCAGAAATTAAGAAGGTTACCATAGGTGACTCACTGTCCAAACCCCAAAAACAGGAAACCTGGGAATTTTTACAAAGGAATAGAGATATCTTCACTGACCTCCCTGGCACTACAGATGTTGTTCAACATGAGATAGTTACTGAACCTGGGGTGAAAATCCATGTGATGCCATATAGAATTCCGGAGGCTCAGAGGCAGGCTGTCTCTGAGGACGTTGTTACGCCGAGCGCTCCGGGTCCCCGCTCCTCCCCGGAGCGCTCGCTACACTTCCCTCACTGCAGCGCCCCGGTCGGTTCCACGGACCCGGGGCGCTGCGTTACTACCTCCGGCCGGGATGCGATTCGCGATGCGGGTAGCGCCCGCTCGCGATGCGCACCCCGGCTCCCGTACCTTACCCGCTCCCCGTCAGTTCTGTCCCGGCGCGCGCGGCCCCGCTCCCTAGGGCGCGCGCGCGCCGGGTCTTTGCGATTTAAAGGGCCACTGCACCGCTGATTGGTGCAGTGGTTCCAATTAGTGTTTACACCTGTGCACTTCCCTATATCACCTCACTTCCCCTTCACTCCCTCGCCGGATCTTGTTGCCCTAGTGCCAGTGAAAGCGTTCCTTGTGTGTTCCTTGCCTGTGATTCCAGACCTTCTGCCGTTGCCCCTGACTACGATCCTTGCTGCCTGCCCCGACCTTCTGCTACGTCCGACCTTGCTTCTGTCTACTCCCTTGTACCGCGCCTATCTTCAGCAGCCAGAGAGGTTGAGCCGTTGCTAGGGGATACGACCTGGTCACTACCGCCGCAGCAAGACCATCCCGCTTTGCGGCGGGCTCTGGTGAAAACCAGTAGTGACTTAGAACCGATCCTCTAGCACGGTCCACGCCAATCCCTCTCTGGCACAGAGGATCCACTACCTGCCAGCCGGCATCGTGACAGTAGATCCGGCCATGGATCCCGCTGAAGTTCCTCTGCCAGTTGTCGCTGACCTCACCACGGTGGTCGCCCAGCAGTCACAACAGATTGCGCAACAAGGCCAACAGCTGTCTCAACTGACTGTTATGCTACAACAGTTACTACCACAGCTCCAGCAATCATCTCCTCCGCCAGCTCCTGTACCTCCTCCGCAGCGAGTGGCCGCTTCTGGAATACGACTATCCTTGCCGGATAAATTTGATGGGGACTCTAAGTTTTGCCGTGGCTTTCTTTCCCAATGTTCATTACACTTGGAGATGATGTCGGACCAGTTCCCCACTGAAAGGTCTAAGGTGGCTTTCGTAGTCAGCCTGCTGTCTGGAAAAGCCCTGGCTTGGGCCACACCGCTCTGGGACCGCAATGACCCCGTCACTGCCTCTGTACACTCCTTCTTCTCGGAAATTCGAAGTGTCTTTGAGGAACCTGCCCGAGCCTCTTCTGCTGAGACTGCCCTGTTGAACCTGGTCCAGGGTAATTCTTCCGTTGGCGAGTATGCCGTACAGTTCCGTACCCTTGCTTCAGAATTATCCTGGAATAATGAGGCACTCTGCGCGACCTTTAAAAAAGGCCTATCCAGCAACATTAAAGATGTTCTGGCCGCACGAGAAATCCCTGCTAACCTACATGAACTCATCCATCTTGCCACTCGCATTGACATGCGTTTTTCCGAACGGCGTCAGGAGCTCCGCCAGGATATGGACTCTGTTCGCACGAGGCGTTTCTTCTCCCCGGCTCCTCTCTCCTCTGGTCCCCTGCAATCTGTTCCGGTGCCTCCCGCCGTGGAGGCTATGCAGGTCGACCGGTCTCGCCTGACACCCCAAGAGAGGACACGACGCCGCATGGAGAATCTCTGCCTGTACTGTGCTAGTACCGAACACTTCCTGAAGGATTGTCCTATCCGTCCTCCCCGCCTGGAAAGACGTCCGCTGACTCCGCACAAAGGTGAGACAGTCCTTGATGTCTACTCTGCTTCTCCACGTCTTACTGTGCCTGTGCGGATGTCTGCCTCTGCCTTCTCCTTCTCTGCTGTGGCCTTCTTGGACTCTGGATCTGCAGGAAATTTCATCTTAGCCTCCCTCGTCAACAGGTTCAACATCCCGGTGACCAGTCTCGCCAGACCCCTCTACATCAATTGTGTAAACAATGAAAGATTGGACTGTACTATACGTTTCCGCACGGAGCCCCTCCGGACTCCGTGCCATCCAACGTTTTTTGGGGTTCGCCAATTATTACAGGCAATTTATTCCACATTTTTCTACCATTGTGGCTCCTATTGTGGCTTTAACAAAAAAAAATGCCGATCCCAAGTCTTGGCCTCCTCAAGCGGAAGACGCCTTTAAACGACTCAAGTCTGCCTTTTCTTCGGCTCCCGTGCTCTCCAGACCTGACCCATCTAAACCCTTCCTATTGGAGGTTGATGCCTCCTCAGTGGGAGCTGGAGCTGTCCTTCTACAAAAAAACTCTTCCGGGCATGCTGTTACTTGTGGTTTTTTTTCCAGGACCTTCTCTCCGGCGGAGAGGAACTACTCCATCGGGGATCGAGAGCTTCTAGCCATTAAATTAGCACTTGAGGAATGGAGGCATCTGCTGGAGGGATCAAGATTTCCAGTTATTATTTACACCGATCACAAGAATCTCTCCTACCTCCAGTCTGCCCAACGGCTGAATCCTCGTCAGGCCAGGTGGTCTCTGTTCTTTGCCCGATTTAATTTTGAAATTCACTTTCGGCCTGCTGATAAAAACATTAGGGCCGATGCTCTCTCTCGTTCCTCAGATGCCTCTGAAATTGAACTCTCTCCTCAACACATCATTCCTCCTGACTGCCTGATTTCCACTTCTCCAGCCTCCATCAGGCAAACTCCTCCAGGAAAGACCTTTGTTTCTCCACGCCAACGCCTTGGGATCCTCAAATGGGGTCACTCCTCCCATCTCGCAGGTCATGCGGGCATCAAGAAATCTGTGCAACTCATCTCTCGCTTCTATTGGTGGCCGACTCTAGAGACTGATGTGGTGGACTTTGTGCGAGCCTGCACTATCTGTGCCCGGGATAAGACTCCTCGCCAGAAGCCCGCTGGTTTTCTTCATCCTCTACCTGTCCCCGAACAACCTTGGTCTCTGATTGGTATGGATTTTATTACTGACTTACCCCCATCCCATGGCAACACTGTTATTTGGGTGGTCGTTGATCGATTCTCCAAAATGGCACATTTCATCCCTCTTCCTGGTCTTCCTTCAGCGCCTCAGTTGGCTAAACAATTTTTTGTACACATTTTTCGTCTTCACGGGTTGCCTACACAGATCGTCTCGGATAGAGGCGTCCAATTTGTGTCTAAATTCTGGAGGGCTCTCTGTAAACAACTCAAGATTAAATTAAATTTTTCTTCTGCATACCATCCTCAATCCAATGGACAAGTAGAGAGAATTAACCAGATCTTGGGTGACTATTTACGACATTTTGTTTCCTCCCGCCAGGATGACTGGGCAGATCTTCTACCTTGGGCCGAATTCTCGTATAATTTCAGAATCTCTGAATCTTCCTCCAAATCTCCGTTTTTCGTGGTGTACGGCCGTCACCCTCTTCCCCCCCTCCCTACCCCCTTGCCCTCTGGTCTGCCCGCTGTGGATGAAATTTCTCGTGATCTTTCCACCATATGGAAAGAGACCCAAAATTCTCTCTTACAGGCTTCTTCTCGCATGAAGAGATTCGCAGATAAGAAAAGAAGAGCTCCTCCCATTTTTTCCCCTGGAGACAAGGTATGGCTCTCCGCTAAATATGTCCGTTTCCGTGTCCCGAGCTATAAGTTGGGACCACGCTATCTTGGTCCTTTTAAAGTTTTGTGTCAAATTAATCCTGTCTCTTACAAACTTCTTCTTCCTCCTTCTCTTCGTATCCCTAATGCCTTTCACGTCTCTCTTCTTAAACCTCTCATCCTCAACCGTTTTTCTCCTAAATCTGTTCCTCCCACTCCTGTTTCCGGCTCCTCGGACATCTTCTCTGTCAAAGAGATTTTGGCCTCTAAAAAGGTCAGGGGAAGAACTTTTTTTTTAGTGGATTGGGAGGGTTGTGGTCCAGAAGAGAGGTCCTGGGAACCTGAGGACAATATCCTGGACAAAAGTCTGATCCTCAGGTTCTCAGGCCCCAAGAAGAGGGGGAGACCCAAGGGGGGGGGTACTGTTACGCCGAGCGCTCCGGGTCCCCGCTCCTCCCCGGAGCGCTCGCTACACTTCCCTCACTGCAGCGCCCCGGTCGGTTCCACGGACCCGGGGCGCTGCGTTACTACCTCCGGCCGGGATGCGATTCGCGATGCGGGTAGCGCCCGCTCGCGATGCGCACCCCGGCTCCCGTACCTTACCCGCTCCCCGTCAGTTCTGTCCCGGCGCGCGCGGCCCCGCTCCCTAGGGCGCGCGCGCGCCGGGTCTTTGCGATTTAAAGGGCCACTGCACCGCTGATTGGTGCAGTGGTTCCAATTAGTGTTTACACCTGTGCACTTCCCTATATCACCTCACTTCCCCTTCACTCCCTCGCCGGATCTTGTTGCCCTAGTGCCAGTGAAAGCGTTCCTTGTGTGTTCCTTGCCTGTGATTCCAGACCTTCTGCCGTTGCCCCTGACTACGATCCTTGCTGCCTGCCCCGACCTTCTGCTACGTCCGACCTTGCTTCTGTCTACTCCCTTGTACCGCGCCTATCTTCAGCAGCCAGAGAGGTTGAGCCGTTGCTAGGGGATACGACCTGGTCACTACCGCCGCAGCAAGACCATCCCGCTTTGCGGCGGGCTCTGGTGAAAACCAGTAGTGACTTAGAACCGATCCTCTAGCACGGTCCACGCCAATCCCTCTCTGGCACAGAGGATCCACTACCTGCCAGCCGGCATCGTGACAGACGTCAGGCGCATGTTAGCCCTAGGGGTTATTGAAGAGTCTAAGAGCGCTTGGTCTAGCCCTTGTATTGGTCCCTAAGCCAAATGGGTCCTGGAGATTCTGTAACAAATTCTGTTGACTGAATGAAGTGTCTAAGTGGGATTCCTACCCAATGCCCAGGGTAGATGAACTAATTGAAAGATTCCCCTGTCAGAGGAGGCAAAGGTGAAAACTGCCTTCTCCACCCCAGATGGGCTCTTTCATTACAACAGGATGCCTTTTGGGTTACAAGGGGCGCCAGCTACATTCCAGAGGGTAGGATCAGGTTTTAAAGCCCCATACCAGGTATGTGATATTTAGTACAGACTGGGAGTCCCATCTAAGTAAAGTACAAGCGGTACTTGATTAACTCAGGGAAGCTGGGTTTACTGCTAACCCTGAGAAATGTGCCATTGGGTTAGATGAGGCTCGATATTTGGGGTACATTGTGGGTACAAGGGCACAATAAGGCCTCAGATAAATAAGGTGGACACAATTCAGAGGTGGCCACAACCTCTTACAAAAAGCAAGTAAGAGCATTCCTGGGGATTGTGGGCTAATACCAAAGATTTGTGCCGAACTTTGACTGACCTAACAAAAGGGAACAAAGCGGTGATGGTTTAGTGGTCTGAGGAAGCAAAAAAATCATTTCAGGCCCTAAAAAAAAGCCATATGTAGTCAGCCAGTGTTAGTGGTGCCTGACTTTTCAAAAGAATTCATTGTACTGGCTGATGCCTCAGAGGTTGGTTTAGGGGCAGTAATGTCACAGTAGGTGAATGAAGAAGAGCACCCCATTACATATTTAAGCAGGAAGCTCATGTCCTGCAAAAGGAATTATTCTATTGTGGAAAGGGTATGTCTGGCCATAAAATGGGCTCTGGAATCCTTAAGAGACTACCTGGCTGGTAGGAAGTTCAGATTGGTGTCCGACCATGCCCCCCTACAGTGGATGTACAGGATGAAATAATGCAAGAGTGACAAGGTGGTTCCTTGCATTACAGGATTTTAAGTTTGTAGTGGAGCACAGAGCGGGGAAAAATCATACAAATGTAGATGCTCTGTCAAGGATCCACTGTCTAATGGGTTCAAGTGCCCAGTCCCCTGGCCTTGGGCAGAGGCAGAGGGGGGGGGGAGGGGGGGGGGGGAATATGTAGGCGACCAGCAGGTAAAGTGGTGGAGGGTAGATATATGGCAAATAGGTTGTTATCAACTAGTAAACTTCCAGGGTTGTCAAGGAGGCCGATCCGGCAGTATGTTTAGGCATTTCCATGCAGCTAAGTTGCAGCAAAGAAAACTGCAATATATGTGCCATCGAAGTCCCGGGATTTGGTGGGGAAAAAGAGCATTTTAGTCAGTAACAGTAGGTTACGGACTGGTGCATAGTTAGGAAAGCTGCCATACAGCTTTAACCCCTTAAGGACCACAGGTTTTTCCGTTTTTGCACTTTCGTTTTTTCCTCCTCACCTTTTAAAAATCATGACCCTTTCAATTTTGCACCTAAAAATCCATATGATGGCTTATTTTTGCGCCACCAATTCTACTTTGCAGTGACATCAGTCATTTTACCCACAAATCTACAGCGAAACGGAAAAAAAATCATTGTACAACGAAATTGAAGAAAAAATGCCATTTTGTAACTTTTCGGAGCTTCCGTTTCTACGCAGTAAATTTTTCGGTAAAAATGACACTTTATCTTTTTTCTGTAGGTCCATACGATTAAAATGATACGCTACTTATATAGGTTTGATTTTTTTTCGAATTCAAAAAAAGTTTATTAAGGACTAATAGTAATACAAAAACAATAAAAAAAAAAGTAATCCGCCAAAATAAACAACATCTGACAGGAAAGCATGTATAAACAAATCTGCATGGGATGGCAGTAATACATTGACATTTAGGAAATGCAATTAAAGGCAGCAAACAAGCAACGGCAAGGGCATAAGAGGTGTCCTGGGAGCTATGTCCTCCAGTCATCCCGTTCACAACAAATTATAGGTTTGATTTTGTCGTACTTCTGTAAAAAATCATAACTACATTCATAACCGGTTATGAGGCGATATGAGGGCTCATTTTTTGCACCGTGATCTGAAGTTTTAAGCGGTATCATTTTTGTATTGATAGGACTTTTTGATCGCTTTTTATTCATTTTTTCATGATATAAATACATTATTTAGGAATTTTGAATTTTTTTGCGCATACGCCATTGATCGTGTGGTTTAATTAATTATATATTTTAATAGTTCGGACATTTACGCACGTGGCGATACCACATATGTTTATATTTATTTTTATTTACATGTTTGTTTTTTTATGGGAAAAGGGGGGTGATTCAAACTTTTATTAGGGAAAGGGTTAAATGACATTTATTAACTTTTATTTTACACTTTTTTTTTTTTGCAGTGTTATAGCTCCCAAAGGGGGCTATAACATTGCACACACTGATCTTATACCCTGTTCACTGCAAAGCCATACTTTTGCATTGATCAGTGTTATCGGCAGTCGATTGCTCAAACCTGCATCTCAGGCTTGGAGCAATCAATCGCCGAAGGGACACACCGGATGAAGGTAAGAGGACCTCCGCTCGTGTCCCAGCTGATCGGGACACCGCATTTTCACTGCCGTGAAATTGATGTGCTAGTAAAGAGCGTCTTTGCTCATTGTTGTGCAGCTGTTGACAGTTTTTGCCGTATCTCGGGAATGTAATTATTATTATTTCTTCACCTTCATTCATTATACCGAGCTGGGCGTGGATGGGCTGCAATTTGTGTACATGGACACATGTTTTACCACTTAGGGACCGAGGGCGTACAGGGACCGAGCCAAACCCCCCAGGTGTTTGCCCGGGGTGCCTACTGATAGATATCAGCAGTCAACCCGGGGACCGAGCCGGGGTGACTGCTGATATCTATCAGTAGGCACCCCGGGCAAACACCTGGGGGGTCCTGAGACTGGCTATTTGCGGTGATTCTGGGTCAATTGTGTCTCTGGTGACCAGGAAAAAAAGGGTGAATGGGGCTGTCCGAAACCGCCCCATTCACCCTTACCTAGCAGGAGGGAGGTGGCACGGGTGCCACCTCACGATCACGTGATTGATCGGTCAGAACGACCGACCAATCACTGCCCTGCGGTGATCGAGGTGGCGATCGGGGCCGGTGGGGGGTCTCCTACCTCTCCCTGGTCCAGTGGGGGTCCCCTCAGAAGCACCGGCGGTGGGCCCAGCAGCAGGATACAGCAGGAGGGTGAGGCCTGTTCACCTTCTGCTGTTGCTTAGTAACAACTCTCACTATGCACAGCCAAAGGGCATGCTGGGAGTTGTAGTTTTGCAACAGCTGGAGTTCCAGCTACAACTCCCAGCATGCCCTTTGGTAGTCTGTGCATGCTGGGGGTTGTAGTTATGAAACAGCTGGAGGCACATTTTTTCTATGAAAAAGTGTGCATCCAGCTGTTGCATAACTACAACTCCCAGCATACACAGACTACCATAGGGCATGCTGGGAGTTGTAGCAGTGTCCCTCCAGCTGTTGCAAAACTACAACTCTCAGCATGCCCTTCGACTGTCAATGCATGCTGAGTGCTGCAGATTTGCAACAGCTGGAGACACATTGGTTGTAAAACAGAGTTTGTGTCCTAATGTTTTGCAACCAGTGTGCCTCCAGCTGTTGCAAAACTACAACTCCCAGCATGCACTGAGAGACTGTACATGCTGGGACTTCTAGTTTTGCAACAGCTGGAGGCACACTGGTTGCAAAACACTGAGTTAAGTAACAAACTCTGTGTTGTGCAACCAATGTCCCTCCAGCTGTTGCAAAACTACAACTCCCAGCATGCACTGAGAGACTGTACATGCTGGGACTTCTAGTTTTGCAACAGCTGGAGGCACACTGGTTGCAAAACACTGAATTAAGTAACAAACTCTGTGTTGCGCAACCAATGTCCCTCCAGCTGTTGCATAACTACAACTCCCAGCATGTATGGTCTGTCAGTGCATGCTGGGAGTTGTAGCTTTGCAACAGCTGGAGGTTTGCCCCCCATCCCCCCCCCCATGTGAATGTACAGGGTACATTCACACGGGAGGGGGATTACAGCGAGTTTTCAGCGGCAAGTTTGAGATGCAGCAAATTTTCTGCCACAGCTCAAACTCCCAGCGAGAAACTCACTGTAAACCCCTGCCTGTGTGAATGTACCCTAAACACACTACACTACACAAAATAAAAAGTAAAACACTACATATGCACCCCCTTTACACAGTCCCCTCCGTACGGCACTGTTTCCAAAACGGAGCCTCCAGCTGTTGAAAAACAACAACTCCCAGTATTGCCAGACAGCCACTGACTGTCCAGGCATGCTGGGAGTTTTGCAACAGCTGGAGGCAACACTGCTGTAGGGTATTTTGGAGGCTACTGCAAATCCCCAAAATAGGTCTCAAATGCGCATGCCGCTTTCTCGCTTTGGAGCCCTGTTGTATTTCAAGGCAACAGTTTAGTGGCACACATCGGGTATTTCCGTACTCGGGAGAAATTGCATTAAAAATTTTGGGGGGCTTTTTCTCCTTTTACCCCTTATGAAAAGTTTGGGTCTACACCAGCATGTTAGTGTAAAAATTTTTTGACACTAACATGCTGGTGTTGCCCCATACTTTTAATTTTCACAAGCAGTAAAAGGAAAAAAAAGACCCCCGAACTTTGTAATGCAATTTCTCCTGAATACGGAAATACACCATATGTGGGCGTAAAATGCTTTGCGGGTGCACAACAAGGCTCAGAAGTGAGAGCGCACCATGTACATTTGAGGTCTAAATTGGTGATTTGCACAGGGGTGGCTGATTTTATGGCGGTTCTGACATAAAGGCAAAACAATAAATACCCACATGTGAACCCATTTTGGAAACTACACCCCTCAAGGAATGTAACAAGGGGTATAGTGAGCCTTAACACCCCCAAAGGTGTTTGACAAATTTTCGTTAAAGTTGGATGTGAAAATGAAGAAAAATAATTTTTTTTCACTAAAATGCTAAATCTTACCCTATATTTTTCATTTTCACAAGGGAGAATAGGAAAAAAGCCTCACAAAATTTGCAGCCCCATTTTTTCTGAGTAACAACATACCCCAAATGTGGATGTAAAGTGCTCTGCGGGCGAACTACAATGCTCAGTAGAGCATTGGGCTTTTGAAGAGCGAATGTGTCCGAAATTTAAGGACATGTATGTTTACAAAGCCCCCCATAGTACCAGAACAGTGAACCCCCCCACATGTGACCCCATTTTAGAAACTACAACCCTCACAGAATTTTATAAGGGGTTCAGTGAACATTTACACCCCACAGGTGTCTGACAGATTTTTGGAACAATGGTCCATGAAAATGAAAAATATAATTTTTAATTTGCAGAGCCCACTGTTCCAAAGATCTGTCAAATGCCAGTGGGGTGTAAATGCTCTCTGAACCCCTTATTAAATTCTGTGAGGGGTGTAGTGTCCAAAATGGGGTCACATGTGGGGGGGGGTCCACTGTTCTGGCACCACGGGGGGCTTTGTAAACGCACATGGCCCTGACTTCCATTCCAACCAAATTCTCTCTACAAAAGCTCAATGGTGCTCCTTCTCTTCTGATTTTACATCCACATATGGGCTATTTCCATACTCAGAAGAAATGGGGTTACACATTTTGGGAGGTATTTTCTCCTATTACCCCTTGTGAAAATAAAAAATTTGGGGTAACACCAGCATTTTAGTGAGAAAAAATTTACGTTTTCATTTTCACGTCCAACTTTAGCGGAAATTTGTCAAACACCTGTGGGGTGTTAAGGCTCACTGTACCCATTGTTACGTTCCTTGAGGGGTGTAGTTTCCAAAAAAGTATGCCATGGGTTTTTTTTTTTCTGGCACCACAGGGGCTTCCTAAATGCGACATGCCCCCTAAAGACCATTTCAGCAAAATTTGCTTTCCAAAAGCCAAATGTGACTCCTCTTCTGAGCATTGTAGTGCGCCCGTAGTGCACTTGACGTCCACACATGGGGTATTTCCATACTCAGAAGAGATGGGGTTACAAATTTTGGGGGGCATTTTCTCCTGTTACCCCTTGTAAAAATTTAAAATTTGGGGGGAAATCAGTATTTTAGTGAAAACAAATTCATTTACACATCCAACTTAACGAAGAGTCATCAAACACCTGTGGGGTGTTAAGGCTCACTTTACCAAGGATGTAGTTTCCAAAATAGTATGCCATGTTGTTGTTGTTTTTTTTTTTTTTTTTTTTTTTGCTGTTCTGGCACCATAGGGGCTTCCTAAATGTGACATGCCCCCCAAGAACCATTTCAGAAAAACTCACTCTCCAAAATCCCATTGTCGCTTCTTGCCTTCTGAGCCCTCTACTGCGTCCGCCGAACACTTTACATACACATATGAGGTATTTCCTTACTCAAGAGAAATTGGGTTACAAAATTTTTTCCCCTCCTTTTACCACTTGTAAAATTTCAAAAACTGGGTCTACAAGAACATGCCTGTAAAAAAATTAAGATTTTGAATTTTCTCCTTCACTTTGCTGCTATTCCTGTGAAACACTTAAAGGGTTAACACACTTTCTGAATGTCATTTTGAATACTTTGAGGGGTGCAGTTTTTATAATAGGGTAATTTCTAATATGAAGGCCCTTCAAATCCACTTCAAAACTGAACTGGTCCCTGAAAAAGTATTTTGAAAATTTTGTGGAAAATTACTGCATGAACTTTGAAGCTCTCTGATGTCTTCCAAAAGTAAAAACATGTCAACTTTATGATGGAAATGTAAAGTAGACATATTGCATATGTGAATCAATATATCATTTATTTGTGTCTATTTTCCTTATAAGCAGAGAGTTTCAAAGTTAAAAAAATGCAAAATTTTCACATTTTTCATAACATTTTTGAATTTTTCACCAAGAAATTATGCAAGTATCGACTAAAATTTACCACTGACACAAATTAGAATATGTCACAAAACAACAATCTCAGAATCAGAATGAAAGGTCCTTAACGGGAAAATGGTGGCTATCAACGGCCAGGACCCGTGGCTGTATTAACCCTTCAGACGCGGCGATCAAAGCTGACCGCCGCGTCTAAAGTGAAAGTATCCCGGCTCAGTCGGGCTGTTCGGGACAGCCGCGGTGAAATCGCGGCATCGCGAACAGCTTACAGGACATCGGGAGGGCCCTTACCTGCTTCCTCGGTGTCCGATCGGCGAATGACTGCTCCGTGCCTGAGATCCAGGCAGGAGCAGTCAAGCACCGATAACACTGATCACAGGCGTGTTAATACACGCCAGTGATCTGTGTAAGAGATCAGTGTGTGCAGTGTTATAGGTCCCTATGGGTGCTATAACACTGCAAAAAATAAATAAATATAAAGTGTTAATAAAGATCATTTAACCCCTTCCCTAACAAAAGTTTGAATCACCCCCCTTTTCCCATAACAAAATAACAGTGTAAATAAAAATAAACATATGTGGTATCGCGGCGTGCGTAAATGTCCAAACTATAAAAATATATTGTTAATTAAACCGCACGGTCAATGGCGTACACATTAAAAAAAAATCTTATTTTTTGGTCACTTTTTATACCATTAAAAAATGAATAAAAAGTGATCAAAAAGTTCGATAAAAACAAAAATGGTACCGATAAAAACTTCAGATCACGGCGCAAAAAATTAGCCCTCATACCAGCCCGTACGCAGAAAAATAAAAAAGTTATAGGGGTCAGAACAGGACATTTTTAAACGTATAAATTTTCCTGCATGTAGTTATGATTTTTTCCACAAGTACGACTGTTACGCCGAGCGCTCCGGGTTCCCGCTCCTCCCCGGAGCGCTCGCTTCACCTCCTCCGCTGCAGCGCCCCGGTCACGTCCTCTGACCCGGGGCGCTGCGATCCTGCTGCTAGCCGGGATGCGATTCGCGATGCGGGTAGCGCCCGCTCGCGATGCGCACCCCGGCTCTCCTACCTGACTCGCTCCCCGTCTGTTCTGTCCCGGCGCGCGCGGCCCCGCTCCCTAGGGCGCGCGCGCGCCGGGTCTCTGCGATTTAAAGGGCCACTGCGCCGCTGATTGGCGCAGTGGTTCCAATTAGAGTTATCACCTGTGCACTCCCTATATTACCTCACTTCCCTTGCACTCCCTTGCCGGATCTTGTTGCCTTAGTGCCAGTGAAAGCGTTCCTTGTGTGTCCCTTGCCAGTGTTTCCAGACCTTCTGCCGTTGCCCCTGACTACGATCCTTGCTGCCTGCCCCGACCTTCTGCTACGTCCGACCTTGCTTCTGCCTACTCCCTTGTACCGCGCCTATCTTCAGCAGCCAGAGAGGTGAGCCGTTGCTAGTGGATACGACCTGGTCACTACCGCCGCAGCAAGACCATCCCGCTTTGCGGCGGGCTCTGGTGAAAACCAGTAGTGGCTTAGAACCGGTCCACTAGCACGGTCCACGCCAATCCCTCTCTGGCACAGAGGGTCCACTACCTGCCAGCCGGCATCGTGACAGTAGATCCGGCCATGGATCCCGCTGAAGTTCCTCTGCCAGTTGTCGCTGACCTCACCACGGTGGTCGCCCAGCAGTCACAACAGATTGCGCAACAAGGCCAACAGCTGTCTCAACTGACCGTTATGCTACAACAGTTGCTACCACAGCTTCAGCAGTCATCTCCTCCGCCAGCTCCTGCACCTCCTCCGCAGCGAGTGGCCGCTCCTGGGATACGCTTATCCTTGCCGGATAAGTTTGATGGGGACTCTAAGTTTTGCCGTGGCTTCCTTTCCCAATGTTCCCTGCATCTGGAGATGATGTCGGACCTGTTTCCCACTGAAAGGTCTAAGGTGGCTTTCGTAGTCAGTCTTCTGTCCGGAAAAGCCCTGTCATGGGCCACACCGCTCTGGGACCGCAATGACCCCGTCACTGCCTCAGTACACTCCTTCTTCTCGGAAATCCGAAGTGTCTTTGAGGAACCTGCCCGAGCCTCTTCTGCTGAGACTGCCCTGTTGAACCTGGTCCAGGGTAATTCTTCCGTTGGCGAGTATGCCGTACAATTCCGTACACTTGCTTCAGAATTGTCCTGGAATAATGAGGCCCTCTGCGCGACCTTCAAAAAAGGCCTATCCAGCAACATTAAAGATGTTCTGGCCGCACGAGAAATTCCTGCTAATCTACATGAACTTATTCACCTAGCCACTCGCATTGACATGCGTTTTTCTGAAAGGCGTCAGGAACTCCGCCAAGATATGGACTCTGTTCGCACGAGGCGTTTCGTCTCCTCGGCTCCTCTCTCCTCTGGTCCCCTGCAATCTGTTCCTGTGCCTCCCGCCGTGGAGGCTATGCAGGTCGACCGGTCTCGCCTGACACCTCAAGAGAGGACACGACGCCGTATGGAGAACCTCTGCCTGTACTGTGCTAGTACCGAACACTTCCTGAGGGATTGTCCTATCCGTCCTCCCCGCCTGGAAAGACGTACGCTGACTCCGCACAAAGGTGAGACAGTCCTTGATGTCTACTCTGCTTCTCCACGTCTTACTGTGCCTGTGCGGATGTCTGCTTCTGCCTTCTCCTTCTCTACAGTGGCCTTCTTGGACTCTGGTTCTGCAGGAAATTTTATTTTGGCCTCTCTCGTCAACAGGTTCAACATCCCAGTGACCAGTCTCGCCAGACCCCTCTACATCAATTGTGTAAATAATGAAAGATTGGACTGTACCATACGTTTCCGCACGGAGCCCCTTCTTATGAGCATCGGATCTCATCATGAGAGGATTGAACTTTTGGTCCTCCCCAATTGCACCTCGGAGATTCTCCTTGGACTTCCCTGGCTTCAACTTCATTCCCCAACCTTGGATTGGTCCACTGGGGAGATCAAGAGTTGGGGGTCCTCTTGTTCCAAGAACTGTCTAAAACCGGTTCCCAGTAACCCTTGCCGTAACTCTGGGGTTCCTCCAGTAACCGGCCTCCCCAAGGCCTATATGGACTTCGCGGATGTTTTCTGCAAAAAACAAGCTGAGACTCTACCTCCTCACAGGCCTTATGATTGCCCTATCGACCTCCTCCCGGGTACTACTCCACCCCGGGGCAGAATTTATCCTCTCTCTGCCCCAGAGACTCTTGCCATGTCCGAATACGTCCAGGAGAATCTAAAAAGGGGCTTTATCCGTAAATCCTCCTCTCCTGCCGGAGCCGGATTTTTCTTTGTCTCCAAAAAAGATGGCTCCCTACGTCCTTGCATTGACTACCGCGGTCTTAATAAAATCACGGTTAAGAACCGCTACCCCTTACCCCTCATCTCTGAACTCTTTGATCGCCTCCAAGGTGCCCACATCTTCACTAAATTGGACTTAAGAGGCGCCTATAACCTCATCCGCATCAGAGAGGGGGACGAGTGGAAAACGGCATTTAACACCAGAGATGGACACTTTGAGTATCTGGTCATGCCCTTTGGACTGTGCAATGCCCCTGCCGTCTTCCAAGACTTTGTCAATGAAATTTTTCGTGATCTATTATACTCCTGTGTTGTGGTATATCTGGACGATATCCTAATTTTTTCTGCCAATCTAGAGGAACACCGCCGGCATGTCCGTATGGTTCTTCAGAGACTTCGTGACAACCAACTCTATGCCAAAATTGAGAAATGTCTGTTTGAATGCCAATCTCTTCCTTTTCTAGGATATTTGGTCTCTGGCCAGGGACTACAGATGGATCCAGACAAACTCTCTGCCGTCTTAAATTGGCCACGCCCCTCCGGACTCCGTGCTATCCAACGCTTTTTGGGGTTCGCCAATTATTACAGGCAATTTATTCCACATTTTTCTACCATTGTGGCTCCTATCGTGGCTTTAACCAAGAAAAATGCTGATCCCAAGTCCTGGCCTCCTCAAGCAGAAGACTCCTTTAAACAACTCAAGTCTGCCTTTTCTTCGGCTCCCGTGCTCTCCAGACCTGACCCTTCCAAACCCTTCCTATTGGAGGTTGATGCCTCCTCAGTAGGAGCTGGAGCTGTTCTTCTACAAAAAAATCCTTCCGGGCATGCTGTCACTTGTGGTTTTTTCTCTAGGACCTTCTCTCCAGCGGAGAGGAACTACTCCATCGGGGATCGAGAACTTCTAGCCATTAAATTAGCACTTGAGGAATGGAGGCATCTGCTGGAGGGATCAAGATTTCCTGTTATTATCTACACCGACCACAAGAACCTCTCCTACCTCCAGTCGGCCCAACGGCTGAATCCTCGCCAGGCCCGGTGGTCTCTGTTCTTTGCCCGATTTAATTTTGAGATTCACTTTCGTCCTGCCGATAAGAACATTAGAGCCGATGCTCTCTCTCGTTCCTCGGATGCCTCAGAAGTTGATCTCCCTCCGCAACACATCATTCCACCTGACTGCCTGATCTCCACTTCTCCTGCCTCCATCAGACAGACTCCTCCAGGAAAGACCTTTGTTTCTCCACGCCAACGCCTCGGAATCCTCAAATGGGGTCACTCCTCCCATCTCGCAGGTCATGCGGGCATCAAGAAATCTGTGCAACTCATCTCCCGCTTCTATTGGTGGCCAACTCTGGAGACGGATGTTGGGGACTTTGTGCGAGCCTGCACTATCTGTGCCCGGGATAAGACTCCTCGCCAGAAGCCCGCTGGTTTTCTTCATCCTCTGCCTGTCCCCGAACAGCCTTGGTCTCTGATTGGTATGGATTTTATTACTGATTTACCCCCTTCCCGTGGCAACACCGTTATTTGGGTGGTCGTTGATCGATTCTCCAAAATGGCACATTTCATTCCTCTTCCTGGTCTTCCTTCTGCGCCTCAGTTGGCTAAACAATTTTTTGTACACATTTTTCGTCTTCACGGGTTGCCTACGCAGATTGTCTCGGATAGAGGGGTCCAATTCGTGTCTAAATTCTGGAGAGCTCTCTGTAAACAACTCAAGATTAAATTAAATTTTTCCTCTGCATATCATCCCCAGTCCAATGGACAAGTAGAAAGAATTAACCAGATCCTGGGTGATTATTTGCGACATTTTGTTTCCTCCCGCCAGGATGACTGGGCAGATCTCCTTCCATGGGCCGAATTCTCGTATAACTTCAGGGTCTCTGAATCTTCCTCCAAATCCCCATTTTTCGTGGTGTACGGCCGTCACCCTCTTCCCCCCCTCCCTACCCCCTTGCCCTCTGGTCTGCCCGCTGTGGATGAAATTTCTCGTGACCTTTCCATTATATGGAGAGAGACCCAAAATTCTCTCTTACAGGCTTCTTCACGCATGAAGAGGTTCGCGGATAAGAAAAGAAGAGCTCCCCCCGTTTTTTCCCCTGGAGACAAGGTATGGCTCTCCGCTAAATATGTCCGCTTCCGTGTCCCTAGCTACAAGTTGGGACCACGCTATCTTGGTCCTTTCAAAATTCTGTGTCAAATTAATCCTGTCTCTTATAAACTTCTTCTTCCTCCTTCTCTTCGTATCCCTAATGCCTTTCACGTCTCTCTTCTCAAACCACTCATCCTCAACCGTTTTTCTCCCAAATCTGTTCCTCCCACTCCTGTTTCCGGCTCCTCGGACGTCTTCTCGGTCAAGGAGATTTTGGCTGCCAAAAAGGTCAGAGGAAAAAATTTTTTTTTAGTAGACTGGGAGGGTTGTGGTCCTGAAGAGAGATCCTGGGAACCTGAGGACAACATCCTTGACAAAAGTCTGCTCCTCAGGTTCTCAGGCTCCAAGAAGAGGGGGAGACCCAAGGGGGGGGGTACTGTTACGCCGAGCGCTCCGGGTTCCCGCTCCTCCCCGGAGCGCTCGCTTCACCTCCTCCGCTGCAGCGCCCCGGTCACGTCCTCTGACCCGGGGCGCTGCGATCCTGCTGCTAGCCGGGATGCGATTCGCGATGCGGGTAGCGCCCGCTCGCGATGCGCACCCCGGCTCTCCTACCTGACTCGCTCCCCGTCTGTTCTGTCCCGGCGCGCGCGGCCCCGCTCCCTAGGGCGCGCGCGCGCCGGGTCTCTGCGATTTAAAGGGCCACTGCGCCGCTGATTGGCGCAGTGGTTCCAATTAGAGTTATCACCTGTGCACTCCCTATATTACCTCACTTCCCTTGCACTCCCTTGCCGGATCTTGTTGCCTTAGTGCCAGTGAAAGCGTTCCTTGTGTGTCCCTTGCCAGTGTTTCCAGACCTTCTGCCGTTGCCCCTGACTACGATCCTTGCTGCCTGCCCCGACCTTCTGCTACGTCCGACCTTGCTTCTGCCTACTCCCTTGTACCGCGCCTATCTTCAGCAGCCAGAGAGGTGAGCCGTTGCTAGTGGATACGACCTGGTCACTACCGCCGCAGCAAGACCATCCCGCTTTGCGGCGGGCTCTGGTGAAAACCAGTAGTGGCTTAGAACCGGTCCACTAGCACGGTCCACGCCAATCCCTCTCTGGCACAGAGGGTCCACTACCTGCCAGCCGGCATCGTGACAACGACAAAATCAAACCTATATAAGTAGGGTATCATTTTAACCGTATGGACCTACAGAATAATGATAAGATGTCATTTTTACCGAAATATGTACTGCGTAGAAACGGAAGCCCCCAAAATTTACAAAATGTTGTTTTTTCTTTGATTTTGTCGCACAATGATTTTTTTTTCCATTTCGCAGTGGATTTTTGGGTAAAATGACTAATGTCACTGCAAAGTAGAATTGGTGACGCAAAAAATAAGCCATAATATGGATATTTAGGTGGAAAATTGAAAGGGTTATGATTTTTAAAAGGTAAGGAGGAAAAAACAAAAATGCAAAAACTGAAAAACCCTGCGTCCTTGAGGGGTTAAGGGATTAACCAAGCTGAGCGTGGACACATTGGTGATTAGGATTGGTCCAGCGACTATAATTTCTAGCATGGTGTCTCGTGGTTCCTTGTTGGAGAGTGTGGCCTCTGTGTGAGCGCCACATGATGGTACCCATGACATAAGTGTATATATATTTTATATATACAGAATTGGGTATTTCTGCCATATTTAGTGGTCAGAAAAAATCAGTTGATGATAAGCTGTGCTAAGGTGAAACATTGTAATGTATTTATATATATATATATATATATATATATATATATACAGTATATATATACAGTATATATATATATATATATATATATATATATACATATATATATATATGGGTATATATGTAGGAATGAATGTAAAAATAGAAATATATAGACCATGGTATATATATTTATATGATGATTTTGAAAGGTATTCGGGCTGATACCAAATCGATTCTTAAATAATACATGTGCCAGTGTACATGGTGGTCAACTAGTATAGTCCTGAAGCATGGCGTTAATATTAAGCATATATAGGTAGAACTGGATTTATAAGATATTTGATATTGAGGTGATTATAGTAATATTAAGCTCATAGATTTGAACGGAGCGCATGGATTATTAGTGGGTATTACATTCCAGAAAGAGAGCAGGACCTGTAAAGTTGATATTTCCAAGGTAATGATTGCGGTATTTCCAGGATGCAAGAGTGTAGGAGGTGCATGGTAGATATGCCCAGGATGATCGACGCAGTAACCGGGATGTTGTACTTCAAGACGGAGGAGCGCAGGAAATGCTTGATGAATAAGCCGGGATAATGGATGTAATATCCAAGAAAATAATAAATAAAGAGGTTCCCATATGTGGTTATCGGTTAAGTTCTGTGGCTTCATTTAAGCCTCTTGAGGCCAAAGTACCAAGACAGAATATCCAATAGCTCTTCAAACGTATTATGGGTTGCATCATCGATGTAGTCTATTGGATATATCCAAATCGGATATTTCCTGAGAACCTGACGAAGAGGGGTCCCACCCCTCGAAACGCGCAGTTCTTCCGCATGCCTTTGTAAAATAAATTGTTTATTTTTTAAGTCCGTCCCCTGCCGGTTCTCTTTTATTAGCCTTTTCCTACTGAGAGGACAGCGCCGCTGATTGCACTATATTACCGTTATTGCACTATATATTCCATTCCTTGGATTTCAAACCTATTATAAGTTGCCTCATCGATGTAGTCTATTGGATATATCCATATCGGATCTTTCATTCCTGCATGTTTCTCCCGGCAGTGGCGGGAGACGCTATGTAAGAGATACCCTTTTTTAATGTTAGCCCTTTGATTATTTAGCCTACAATGCAATTTTTGAGTTGTACGGCCGACATATTGTTGTCCACAATAACATTCGACCACATAAATCACGTAACTGGAATGGCAATCCAAAAGGTATTTTATGGTAAAAAAATTCTCCCGAGGTGTTACTGATGTGAGTTTTTAGACCTGCTTTTATGGTACTGAAGCATAAACCCCGTTTTCTGTAACACTTGTATACACCATTTTGTTTCCCTGTTTCTTCTTTTTTTCTTTTTTTGTGTTGTTTTAGTTTGCTTGGTGCTTGGATGGACTTCAGAGTCGGTGCTCTTTTGAATGTCACGTTTGGACCAGGAGGTAGTGTGTCCATAAGAATCTGATGCACCTGCAGAATATGCCAATGTTTTTTTTAGTATTGATTTGATATGGCTGTGTGCATGGTTATAGGTAGTGACAAAATTCAGTCGTGGCTGAATAGCTCATATGTTATACTGGACCTTTTTATTTTTTGGGGTTTTGCCAGACATTCATCCTGAGAAAGTTGGTTGGTTTTGTCAAAGGCTTCCATAATGAGTTGTTTCGGATACCCTTTTGATTCGAAAAGTTTTACCAGTAGTTTTGCTTGGGAGTGAAATACATCAGTTTTTGTGCAATTTTTTCTAATTCTCTTAAATTGACCAAAAGGAATATTGGTTTTCTATTTTTTTTTTTTTTTTAGGTGTGCTCTGTTGAATGAGAGAAAACTACTAGCATCTACTTTTTTAAAACATGTATCAGTATGAATTTCGGAAGAGTTGTGCGAAATTTCCAGATCCAAGTATTCTATGTTTCTGCAGATTGCTGTGAAGTGAGTGTGATCCCCCATGGCTTCCACAAAGAGGATGAGGTGATCTTGGTGTCCTTTCCAGATGAAGAAAAGGTCATCAATATATATGTTTTATATATGATGACGTGCACTTTATACAGTTTGTGAGAAGTTATAAAAAGTTCTTCAAATCTGCCCATCACAAGATTTGCATATGAAGGTGCCACCTTCGTACCCATCGTGGTACCACATGTCTGGTGGTAGGTGGCACCGTCATAGCTGAAGAAGTTGTTAGTGAGGATTATCTCTAAGCATTCCAAAAGGAACTGCTTCTGTGAGATTGGTAACCAATGTGATGCTTGATGTTACTATATAAGGAGGCCACATCCATGGTAATAAAGATGTACTCAGTGTTCCATTTGATGTCTTGTAACAGGAGAATCAGGTCATCCGAATTTTTGAGTAAGCTAGGTAATGCTTACAAGTGATCCTGCAAAATAAGATCTAGGTATTGGGACATGTTGAATGTGTGGCTATTTATGCCCAATATTATCGGCCGTCCTGGAGGGTTAGTGAACTTTTTGTGCACCTTTGGAAGGTGGTAGTAATATGGTTGTGAAGGGTTATTGATGACTAGAATTTTTTTTTTCTTCCTTAGTTATTATGCGCTTCTTCTTCTTCTATTAAGGTGAACATCTTCTTTTGTAGACCTGGATAGGGATCTTTACTTCACTTCAAGTTTTCTATAGTAATTGATGTCCTCTAAGATGTTCAAAGCTTCTTGGTGATAATCCCTATGCCGACCTGATGACAATATCGGGGTTGTTCTTGAGGGTTTTTAGTGCTTGTTGTTCCTTCCTGAGAAGCCTTATACACTGCTTAAAAAATAAAGGGAGCACTTAAACAACACAATGTAAATCCAAGTCAATTTGTGAAATCACACTGTCCACTCAGGAAGCAACACTGATTGACAATCAATTTCCCATGCTATTACTTCAAGAAGAAGAATAATACGCTGCACTCACCGAAAATTCCGACCAAGGTGTCTTTATTCATAAAGGTAAAAACGCCAACAGGTACAGCGGGAGAGCGGGTGAACAAACATGCGGGGGGAGTGGCGATGGACCGTTGCTTGCTCACAGCACTTCCTCAGGTCATACGTCACTCTGTCAAGAGATGTGCTCTTGTACCTGCCGGCGCAGGTATCACCATAGTGACCACAACAACAAAACAGCTAAAATCAAGTGAAAAACAAGTTAAAAACAACAACCTTGTGACACTGTGAGTCTCTCTTGGTATACACAACTTTTAGGTAGTTAAAAATGCTCCCATTTCGCATTTATCATTCATGCCTAATTGGCCCAATGCGTCCGTTCGGAGTATCCATTTGGATTCTCTCCTTAGGAGTTCCTGGTTTTTATCCTTACACTTCCCAGTATGTTCTACCTTTTCTATTGCGCTAAACCTAAATGGGATTGGTTCATCTGCATGGCATTCTTTAATATGAGTTATGAATATAGTAGCCCACATTCCTGTGGTGAGGGACCTAACATGCTCATGAATCCTATGGAATAATGGTCTAATCGTCTTGCCAATGTAGAACCTGCCACATTTGCAAACTAGGGTATACACGACGTAACTAGTTTTGCAAGTAAAAAACTGCTTAATATGCACGTCGTGTCCCCCTAAATTCACAAACCTGGCTTTGGCATCGTACTTACAATAAGAGCACGTTGAGCAGGTAAAATTCCCAATCGGACGACTATCACTAAGCCAGTTAGTTTTCAGTTTTTTTTCCCTTTCATATTTTTTTATTGTATCATGTACCATTCTGTTCTTTTTAAATGTAATTATCGGTGGATTCTCTACTGCCCCTTTTAAATTTGTGTCTTGTTGGAGCATATACCAATGGGTATTTATTGCTTTTTTAATCAGATGGTTCATTGGGGTGTTCCTAAAGGAAAAGACTGTTCTCTCACTTCTCAGTTTCTTTTTGTTTTAACAAGTTGTTCTCTAGGGACTTTATCTATCCTCTCCTTTGCTGTTTTTAGTACCCTCGGTGGATAGCCTCTCCTAAGCAGCCGTCTCTCCAGTTCTTCAGCTTGTCGCTCAAACAAGACTGGGTCATTATTACTCCTCTTCAGACGGGTAAGTTGCTGAAGGGAATCGCATTTTTAGTATGCACTGGGTGGGAGGATCCTTAGTGCAGAATGGAGTTCTTGGATGTAGGCTTCCTATAGCCTGTTGTAACAATGCTATTATTTACTATTTTAATTTTTACATCCAAGAACTCCAGACTGTCACCCCCAAATACGCTGGTAAACATCATGTTAACTTGATTAGACTCATTTAGGTACTGTACAAAACCATAGAATTCCTCCTTCGTTCCGTCCCAGAAGACAAACATGTCATCCACGAAACGGAGGAGGTTCTTAATGTGGCCCACAAAAGGATTAGAACCTGTGAAAATGTGTTGTCTCTCAAAAATGGCCAGGAACAGGTTAGCGAACGAGCACGACACCGGAGTGCCCATGGCCGAACCCGTTCGCTGCCTGTACCACTGGCCGTCATAATGGAATGCATTATTATGCAAAATCAAATCCAGGGATTCGGCTACAAACTCTATGAAAGCCGAGGACTTCTCTGTACATTCAAGGAATTCCTTCACTGCCCATATACCCGCATCCTGTGGGATGCGGGTAAATAGACTTTCTACGTCTATAGACGCCAATTTGTATCACTCCTGCCACCTAAAATCTTTTAAGGCAGCAATGAGGTCGCCCGTGTCGCGGACATATGTAGGAGTGTATTTTAACAATGGGGACACCAACCAGTCGATGTAGCTGGACAGATGCTCCATCGGCAAGGCAACGCAATTGCAACGGCAAGGCAACAATCTGTGTATGCAATCAGCCATTGCAAGCTCATAGATCCCTATAGGAGCTATGAGCTCGCAAAAAAAAAGTTAACCCTTTCAGGTATTCAATTCTGAATTAAAGTTTAAATCACCCGGCATTTCTTAGTAACAAAATAAAACAGTGTAAATAAAAATAAACATATGTGGTATCACCGCGTGCGGAAATGTCCGAATTATAAAAATATACCGCTTTTAAAACCGCACGTTCAATGGCGTACGTGCAAAAAAATTCCAAATTCCAAAATAGGGCATTTTTGATCACTTTGAATAAAAAGTGATC
This sequence comes from Hyla sarda, assembly GCF_029499605.1. Taxonomy (NCBI): domain Eukaryota; kingdom Metazoa; phylum Chordata; class Amphibia; order Anura; family Hylidae; genus Hyla; species Hyla sarda. Next base: position 185,838,047 of record NC_079196.1, on the reverse strand, counting down.
AAAAAGTCTGATCAGAACAAAAAGGGTACTGCTAAAAACTTGAGATCACGGCGCAAAAAATTAGCCCTCATAGCGCCCCGAACACAGAAAAATAAAAAAGTTATAGGGCTCAGAAAATTACAATTTTAAATGTATAAATTTTCTTACATGTATTTATGATTTTTTTCTGAAGTAATACAAAATCAAACCTATATAAGTAGGGTATCATTTTAACCGTATGGACCTACAGAATAAAGATAAGGTGTCATTTTTACCGAAAAATGTACTGCATAGAAATAGAAGCCCCCAAGATTTACAAAATGGCATTTTTTCTTCAAGTTTGTCGCACAATTAATTTTTTCTCTGTTTCGCCGTGGATTTTTCGGTAAAATGACTAATGTCACTGTAACGTAGAATTGGTGGTGCAAAAAATAAGCCATAATACAGATTTATTTTTAGGTGCAAAATTGAAAGGGTTATGATTTTTTAAAGGCAAGGAGGTAAAAACGAAAATGCAAAAACGTGAAATCGCTCAGTCCTTAAGGGGTTAAGGGTGAGCTCTGGCACGCGCGCTGGGGCTGTGAGGACGCGGAGAGTCGGGAGGTGAGTGACGGGCTGGGATTCACATGCGGGACATGTGAATCCCAACCTCGCCGTCAGCGGGGACATGAGCAAGGAGCGCTCACGGCCAGCGTGTCCAGGCGTTACAGTAAGGAGTTGGTATGTTCTCTCCGTGTTTTCGTGAGTTTCCTCTGGTACTGTGGTTTTCTCATACACTCCAAAAACATACAGATAGGTCAATTTGGAATTTAGATTGTAAGCCCCAAAAGGGACAGGGGCCAATTTGAGTCATGACAGTTTCTGTAGGGCACTGTGAAATATGTTGATGCTATATATGTATAAAGGTATTATTATGTGCTACATAACTTCCCCCTAGGACCTACAAAGGCTGCAGACCAAGCCTAGTACCAAATGGCTGCCAGGCTACAACTCTCACCCCTCAGTAGGCATTGCAACTAGAAAAGTAAGTAGAGACCTATTGGGAGCCAACCAGTTATTATCCACTTCAGAGGAAAGAAAGACAAGGGTTAGTGACACAGCTTGGACTACAGCAAAGACTGAAAGCCCCAGATACTCTAACATACACATCACCTCAAAATGGTAACCTCTAATGTAATTTTTGACACAGTGTGGGCTTTACATCTCTCTCTGTATATATCTCATGAGAAACTACAAGTGGTGCATAAGGAGTGAAGGCTAGCCCATCTTGTATAATTCCATTAACTCAGAGTGCACATGCTGACCTCTGTCCACCTTAAAAAGCATCTGCCATGTGCACATGGGCATCAGAATTGGACCATGGAGCAATAGAAGACGGTAGATTGATCTGGTGAATCAAGTTTTCTTTTACATTCTGTGGACATCCAGTTGCCATGTGTCTTACTTACCTGGGGAAGAGATGGAATCATCACTAAGGGATGAGTCAATGTGATACTCAGGTGGAAAAAATATTTTTCAAATCAACTGGTGCTAGAAAGTTAAACAGATTTGTGAATTGCTTCTATTTAAAAATCTTAATCCTTCCAGTACTTATCAGCTGCTGTATGCTCCAGAGGAAGTTGTGAAGTTATTTTCGGTATGACCACAGTGTTCTCTGCTGACTCCTCTGTCTGTGTCAACAACTGTCCAGAGCAGTAGAGGTTTGCTGTGGGGATTTATAGCTAAAATAGACAGAGGTGTCAGAAGAGAGCACTGTGATCAGACAGAAAGGAAATTAAAAAAGAAAAAAACTTCCTGTGGAGCATACAGCAGCTGATAAGTACTGGAAGAAATAATATTTTTTAATAGAAGAAATTTACAAATCTGTTTAGCTTTCTGGCACCAGTTGATAAAAAAAAAATGTTTTCGAGTGGAGTACCCCTTTAATGAAGCACAGTGGAACACCACCAGCAGATGACATGGCTCCCCAAATTATAGTAATTGGGAGGGGGGGGGGGCTTTGGGGTTTTCATGAGCTGTAAGCCAAAATCATCACAATTATGGCAAATCACAGCTTGAACTATCTTGCTTTGCATGTAATGAATCTCTCTCATATATTAGTTTCACCTTTTAAGTTGCATTACTGAAATGAATGAACTTTGCACGATATTCTAATTTTTTCGTGTTTCACCTGTGTATAACTTATTCAGGAATGGTTTGAGGAGCATAAAAAACAGAGTTCAATGCCTTGGCTTCCGAATTTCTTAGATCTGAGTCTGATCAAGCATCTGTGGGATGTACTGAAAAACAAGTCTGATACGTGAAGGCTACACCTCCCAACTTACAGGACTTCAAGTTATTGTTTTAGGTAACCTTTCAGGATAAGTTGTCATGTGTATGTGGCAATTAGTTTTAAGGATGATTATGCAGCAGGTAAGCTGAGGGTTATAGCCTTTTACCTGATATGGCACGGTGGTGTAGCTAACCAAGTGTCCCCTGTGACCCAATCACAACCTTTTGTCAAGGAAGCTATATCAATATGCAGAGTGCAGAAATGAGACCTGTGGACACTGGTCACTGGTCACTATGGGGGAGATTTATCAAAACCTGTGCAGAGGAAGAGTGGTGCAGTTGCCCATAGCAACCAATCAGCTCGCTTCTTTCATTTTTAAAGAGGCCTGTGAAAAATGAAAGAAGGGATCTGATTGGTTGCTATGGGCAACTGCACCACTCTTCATCTGCACAGGTTTTGATAAATCTCCAACTATGTCTTTATATGTTGCTTTTTAGCAAGTTTATTGAATTTAGCCATCTCTTTGTTGCTTTTTAGCATGTGTACTTGTAATATCTAATGCAGATGTTCACAGGTTCTCAAGTTTTCTGTCCAAAATTACTGAAACTACTGATGAGGACATTCACAGATTGGCTTACTGGGGTGTACTATGTAGACTTTTTTTTACTCACACAACTGTGATTCTGAGACACAGTTCAAGGAAGTCTTCCTGACATGGTAGTCAAGCAGCACTAACTCCATCCATAGCCCGACAAAGAGATAAGTGTATTGCAAAGAAATCCTTGTTCAGCCTTCTTCTCTCTGGCATAGATGATGTTCTCCCTTTCGGAGATGAAAAAACTTGTAGAACTATATCCTAACAGCATGGACAGGAGCAGTGACTTGGTTGTAGATAGGTTTTTACTTATTGGCCAAGCAATAGCAGAGCAAGGATATACACATGTGGTACTGTCTGAATATAGACTTCAACTGTTTCGGTCCAACAGGTTTAGGTCCACCCTTCTCCTGGGATAGAAAGGTTGGAGTACAGACTTCTTTTGCAACCAATGGTTGGGAGAATCATGTGACCAAAGCATTATTCTTCTGTGTACAGTAAATGCAGAAATATTAATCCTTTACACATTTAATTCCTTAGTGTGTGTGATAAATAAGGTTTAGTTCACATAGACACATTTGCATTAACTCTCTAGTACATTATACACATTTTATACAATCTTAAAACCTTTGACAACTTTCCTAGGATGGCAGCTGGACACTGTAGGATTAGCACTGTTTTTGGCCACTATATAACTTGTATATACATAATCAGTTATGATGTATCATATATACTGCACATGCATCCTGCTCCTGTACATCACACCCTAAGGATTAGCAGCAGCATGGAGGACTTTATATAGCATTAGTGAATAATGTCAGCTGTGAATCCAACACTGAGATACAATACTCACTACAAGCTTATGCAGTTTCTCTGTGTGCCTCTGTCTCTCTTCAGCCTCCTCCCTCTCTTCTCCAAGCCCCTCTCTATAGATGTAAAGAGTACTTGTCATCAAACCATATTTTCTAAACTCAGATTATATTCCCTAGCTACTCCTAACACTCTTCATAGAAACATAGAATGTGTCCACAGATAAGAACCATTAGGCCCATCTAGTCTGCCCAATAATCTGAAGCCTATCAATAGTCCCCGGCTCTATTGTTACGCCGAGCGCTCCGGGTCCCCGCTCCTCCCCGGAGCGCTCGCTACACTCTCCTCACTGCAGCGCTCCGGTCAGATCCACTGACCCGGGGCGCTGCGATACCGCCTCCAGCCGGGATGCGATTCGCGATGCGGGTAGCGCCCGCTCGCGATGCGCACCCCGGCTCCCGTACCTGACTCGCTCCCCGTCGGTCCTGTCCCGGCGCGCGCGGCCCCGCTCCTTAGGGCGCGCGCGCGCCGGGTCTTTGCGATTTAAAGGGCCACTGCGCCGCTGATTGGCGCAGTGGTTCCAATTAGTCTGATCACCTGTGCACTTCCCTATATCACCTCACTTCCCCTGCACTTCCTTGCCGGATCTTGTTGCCATTGTGCCAGTGAAAGCGTTTCCTTGTGTGTTCCTAGCCTGTGTTCCAGACCTCCTGCCGTTGCCCCTGACTACGATCCTTGCTGCCTGCCCCGACCTTCTGCTACGTCCGACCTTGCTTCTGTCTACTCCCTTGTACCGCGCCTATCTTCAGCAGCCAGAGAGATGAGCCGTTGCTAGTGGATACGACCTGGTCACTACCGCCGCAGCAAGACCATCCCGCTTTGCGGCGGGCTCTGGTGAAAACCAGTAGTGACTTAGAACCGGTCCACTAGCACGGTCCTCGCCATCCCTCTCTGGCACAGAGGATCCACCTCCTGCCAGCCGGCATCGTGACAGTAGATCCGGCCATGGATCCCGCTGAAGTTCCTCTGCCAGTTGTCGCTGACCTCACCACGGTGGTCGCCCAGCAGTCACAACAGATAGCGCAACAAGGCCAACAGCTGTCTCAACTGACCGTTATGCTACAGCAGTTACTACCACAGCTTCAGCAATCATCTCCTCCGCCAGCTCCTGCACCTCCTCCGCAGCGAGTGGCCGCTTCTGGTTTACGCCTATCCTTGCCGGATAAATTTGATGGGGACTCTAAGTTTTGCCGTGGCTTTCTTTCCCAATGCTCCCTGCACTTGGAGATGATGTCGGACCAGTTTCCCACTGAAAGGTCTAAGGTGGCTTTCGTAGTCAGCCTTCTGTCTGGAAAAGCCCTGTCTTGGGCCACACCGCTCTGGGACCGCAATGACCCCGTCACTGCCTCTGTACACTCCTTCTTCTCGGAAATCCGAAGTGTCTTTGAGGAACCTGCCCGAGCCTCTTCTGCTGAGACTGCCCTGTTGAACCTGGTCCAGGGTAATTCTTCCGTTGGCGAGTATGCCGTACAATTCCGTACTCTTGCTTCAGAATTATCCTGGAATAATGAGGCCCTCTGCGCGACCTTTAAAAAAGGCCTATCCAGCAACATTAAAGATGTTCTGGCCGCACGAGAAATCCCTGCTAATCTACATGAACTCATTCACCTAGCCACTCGCATTGACATGCGTTTTTCCGAAAGGCGTCAGGAGCTCCGCCAGGATATGGACTCTGTTCGCACGAGGCGTTTCTTCTCCTCGGCTCCTCTCTCCTCTGGTCCCCTGCAATCCGTTCCTGTGCCTCCCGCCGTGGAGGCTATGCAGGTCGACCGGTCTCGCCTGACACCTCAAGAGAGGACACGACGCCGCATGGAGAACCTCTGCCTGTACTGTGCTAGTACCGAACACTTCCTGAAGGATTGTCCTATCCGTCCTCCCCGCCTGGAAAGACGTACGCTGACTCCGCACAAAGGTGAGACAGTCCTTGATGTCTACTCTGCTTCTCCACGTCTTACTGTGCCTGTGCGGATGTCTGCCTCTGCCTTCTCCTTCTCTACTATGGCCTTCTTGGACTCCGGATCTGCAGGAAATTTTATTTTGGCCTCTCTCGTCAACAGGTTCAACATCCCAGTGACCAGTCTCGCCAGACCCCTCTACATCAATTGTGTAAACAATGAAAGATTGGACTGTACCATACGTTTCCGCACGGAGCCCCTTCTAATGTGCATCGGATCTCACCACGAGAGGATTGAACTTTTGGTCCTCCCCAATTGCACTTCTGAAATTCTCCTTGGACTTCCCTGGCTTCAACTTCATTCCCCAACCCTGGATTGGTCCACTGGGGAGATCAAGAGTTGGGGGCCCTCTTGTTCCAAGGACTGCCTAAAACCGGTTCCCAGTAACCCTTGCCGTGACTCTGTGGTTCCTCCTGTGACCGGTCTCCCTAAGGCCTATATGGACTTTGCGGATGTTTTTTGCAAAAAACAAGCTGAGACTCTACCTCCTCACAGGCCTTATGATTGTCCTATCGACCTCCTCCCGGGCACTACTCCACCCCGGGGCAGAATTTATCCTCTATCCGCCCCAGAGACTCTTGCCATGTCTGAATACGTCCAGGAAAATTTAAAAAAGGGCTTTATCCGTAAATCCTCCTCTCCTGCCGGAGCCGTATTTTTCTTTGTGTCCAAAAAAGATGGCTCCCTACGTCCTTGCATTGACTACCGCGGTCTTAATAAAATCACGGTTAAGAACCGCTACCCCCTACCCCTCATCTCTGAACTCTTTGATCGCCTCCAAGGTGCCCACATCTTTACCAAACTGGACTTAAGAGGTGCTTATAATCTCATCCGCATCAGAGAGGGGGATGAGTGGAAAACGGCATTTAACACCAGAGATGGACACTTTGAGTATCTGGTCATGCCCTTTGGCCTGTGCAACGCCCCTGCCGTCTTCCAAGACTTTGTTAATGAAATTTTTCGTGATCTTTTATACTCCTGTGTTGTTGTATATCTGGACGATATCCTGATTTTTTCTGCCAATCTAGAAGAACACCGCCAGCATGTCCGTATGGTTCTTCAGAGACTTCGTGACAATCAACTCTATGCCAAAATAGAGAAATGTCTGTTTGAATGCCAATCTCTTCCTTTCCTAGGATACTTGGTCTCTGGCCAGGGACTACAAATGGATCCAGACAAACTCTCTGCCGTCTTAGATTGGCCACGCCCCTCCGGACTCCGTGCTATTCAACGCTTTTTGGGGTTCGCCAATTATTACAGGCAATTTATTCCACATTTTTCTACCATTGTGGCTCCTATCGTGGCTTTAACCAAAAAAAATGCCGATCCCAAGTCTTGGCCTCCTCAAGCGGAAGACGCCTTTAAACGGCTCAAGTCTGCCTTTTCTTCGGCTCCCGTGCTCTCCAGACCTGACCCTTCCAAACCCTTCCTATTGGAGGTTGATGCCTCCTCAGTGGGAGCTGGAGCTGTCCTTCTACAAAAAAATTCTTCCGGGCATGCTGTTACTTGTGGTTTTTTTTCTAGGACCTTCTCTCCGGCGGAGAGGAACTACTCCATCGGGGATCGAGAGCTTCTAGCCATTAAATTAGCACTTGAGGAATGGAGGCATCTGCTGGAGGGATCAAGATTTCCAGTTATTATTTACACCGATCACAAGAACCTCTCCTACCTCCAGTCTGCCCAACGGCTGAATCCTCGCCAGGCCAGGTGGTCTCTGTTCTTTGCCCGATTTAATTTTGAAATTCACTTTCGGCCTGCCGATAAGAACATTAGGGCCGATGCTCTCTCTCGTTCCTCGGATGCTTCTGAAGTTGAACTCTCTCCGCAACACATCATTCCTCCTGACTGCCTGATTTCCACTTCTCCAGCCTCCATCAGGCAAACTCCTCCAGGAAAGACCTTTGTTTCTCCACGCCAACGCCTCGGAATCCTCAAATGTGGTCACTCCTCCCATCTCGCAGGTCATGCAGGCATCAAGAAATCTGTGCAACTCATCTCTCGCTTCTATTGGTGGCCGACTCTGGAGACGGATGTTGTGGACTTTGTGCGAGCCTGCACTATCTGTGCCCGGGATAAGACTCCTCGCCAGAAGCCCGCTGGTTTTCTTCATCCTCTGCCTGTCCCCGAACAGCCTTGGTCTCTGATTGGTATGGATTTTATTACTGATTTACCCCCTTCCCGTGGCAACACTGTTATTTGGGTGGTCGTTGATCGATTCTCCAAAATGGCACATTTCATCCCTCTTCCTGGTCTTCCTTCAGCGCCTCAGTTGGCTAAACAATTTTTTGTACACATTTTTCGTCTTCACGGGTTGCCTACGCAGATCGTCTCGGATAGAGGTGTCCAATTCGTGTCTAAATTCTGGAGGGCTCTCTGTAAACAACTCAAGATTAAATTAAATTTTTCTTCTGCATATCATCCTCAATCCAATGGACAAGTAGAAAGAGTTAACCAGGTCTTGGGTGATTATTTACGACATTTTGTTTCCTCCCGCCAGGATGACTGGGCAGATCTTCTTCCATGGGCCGAATTCTCGTATAACTTCAGAGTCTCTGAATCTTCCTCCAAATCCCCATTTTTCGTGGTGTACGGCCGTCACCCTCTTCCCCCCCTCCCTACCCCGTTGCCCTCTGGTCTGCCCGCTGTGGATGAAATTTCTCGTGACCTTTCCATCATATGGAGAGAGACCCAAAATTCTCTCTTACAGGCTTCATCACGCATGAAGAAGTTCGCGGATAAGAAAAGAAGAGCTCCTCCCATTTTTTCCCCTGGAGACAAGGTATGGCTCTCCGCTAAATATGTCCGCTTCCGTGTCCCTAGCTACAAGTTGGGACCACGCTATCTTGGTCCTTTCAAAATTTTGTGCCAGATTAATCCTGTCTCTTACAAACTTCTTCTTCCTCCTTCTCTTCGTATTCCTAATGCCTTTCACGTTTCTCTTCTTAAACCACTTATCATCAACCGTTTCTCTCCCAAATCTGTTCCTCCCACTCCTGTTTCCGGCTCCTCGGACATCTTCTCCGTCAAAGAAATTCTGGCATCCAAAAAGGTTAGAGGGAAAACCTTTTTTTTAGTGGATTGGGAGGGTTGTGGTCCAGAAGAGAGATCCTGGGAACCTGAGGACAATATCCTAGACAAAAGTCTGCTCCTCAGGTTCTCAGGCTCTAAGAAGAGGGGGAGACCCAAGGGGGGGGGGGTACTGTTACGCCGAGCGCTCCGGGTCCCCGCTCCTCCCCGGAGCGCTCGCTACACTCTCCTCACTGCAGCGCTCCGGTCAGATCCACTGACCCGGGGCGCTGCGATACCGCCTCCAGCCGGGATGCGATTCGCGATGCGGGTAGCGCCCGCTCGCGATGCGCACCCCGGCTCCCGTACCTGACTCGCTCCCCGTCGGTCCTGTCCCGGCGCGCGCGGCCCCGCTCCTTAGGGCGCGCGCGCGCCGGGTCTTTGCGATTTAAAGGGCCACTGCGCCGCTGATTGGCGCAGTGGTTCCAATTAGTCTGATCACCTGTGCACTTCCCTATATCACCTCACTTCCCCTGCACTTCCTTGCCGGATCTTGTTGCCATTGTGCCAGTGAAAGCGTTTCCTTGTGTGTTCCTAGCCTGTGTTCCAGACCTCCTGCCGTTGCCCCTGACTACGATCCTTGCTGCCTGCCCCGACCTTCTGCTACGTCCGACCTTGCTTCTGTCTACTCCCTTGTACCGCGCCTATCTTCAGCAGCCAGAGAGGTGAGCCGTTGCTAGTGGATACGACCTGGTCACTACCGCCGCAGCAAGACCATCCCGCTTTGCGGCGGGCTCTGGTGAAAACCAGTAGTGACTTAGAACCGGTCCACTAGCACGGTCCTCGCCATCCCTCTCTGGCACAGAGGATCCACCTCCTGCCAGCCGGCATCGTGACATCTATCTTATATGAAGGATAGCCTTATGCTTATCCAATGCCTGCTTAAACTCCTTCACTGTATTTGCAGTGACCACTTCTGCAGGAAGGCTATTCAATGCATCCACTACTCTCTGAGTAAAGTGATACTTCCTAATATTACTTTTAAACCTTTGCTCCTCTAATTTAAAACTATGTCCTCTTGTGGTAGTTTTTCTTCTTTTAAATATCCTCTCCTCCTTTACCGTGTTGATTCCCTTTATGTATTTAAAACTTTCTATCATATCCCCTCTGTCTCTTCTTTCTTCTATACATGTTAAGGTCCTTTAATGTTTCCTGGTAATTTTAATCCTGCAATCCATGTACTAGTTTAGTAGCTCTTCTCTGAACTCTCTCTAGAGTATCTATATCCTTCTGGAGATACGGCCTCCAGTACTGCGCACAATACTCCAAGTGAGGCCTCACTAGTGTTCTGTACAGCGACATGAGCACTTCTCTCTTTCTACTGCTTATACCTCTCCCTATACATCCAAGCATTCTGCTAGCATTTCCTGCTGCTCTATTACATTGTCTTCCTACCTTTAAGTCTTCTGAAATAATTACTCCTAAATCCCTCTTCTCAGATACTGAGGTCAGGACTGTGACAAATATTTTATATTCCGCCTGAGGGTTTTTACATCCCAGGTGCATTATCTTGCACTTATCCACATTAAATTTCAATTGCCAGAGTTCTGTCCATTCTTCTAGTTTGCCTAAATCCTTTTACATTTGGGGTATCCCTCCAGGAATATCAACCCGGTTACATATCTTTGTGTCATCAGCAAAAAGACCAAAACCGAACTATCGAGACATTTTGCAATATCACTAATGAAGATATTAACCCCTTAAGGACGGAGCCCATTTTCACCTCTAGGACGAAGCCCTTTTTTGCAAATCTGACCACTGTCACTTTAAACATTAATAACTCTGGAATGCTTTTAGTTATCATTCTGATTCTGAGATAGTTTTTTCGTGACATATTCTACTTTAACATAGTGGTAAATTTTTGTGGTAACTTGCATCCTTTCTTGGTGAAAAATCCAAAAATTTGATGAAAAAATTTAAAATTTTGCATTTTTCTAACTTTGAAGCTCTCTGCTTGTAAGGAAAATGGATATGTCAAAAAAAATTTTTGGGGGGATTCACATATACAAAACGTCTACTTTATGATTGCATCATAAAATTGACGAGTTTTTACTTTTGGAAGACACCAGAGGGCTTCAAAGTTCAGCAGCAATTTTCCAAATTTTCCCAAAATTTTCAAACTCACAATTTTTCAGGGACCAGTTCAGGTTTGAAGTGGATTTGAAGGGTCTTCATATTAGAAATACCCCATAAATGACCCCATTATAAAAACTGCACCCCCCAAAGTATTCAAAATGACATTCAGTAAATGTTTTAACCCTTTAGGTGTTTCACAGGAAAAGCAGCAAAGTGAAGGAGAAAATTCTAAATCTTCATTTTTTACACTCGCATGTTCTTGTAGACCCAATTTTTGAATTTTTACAAGGGGTAAAAGGAGAAAATGTATACTTATATTTGTAGCCCAATTTCTCTCGAGTAAGCACATACCTCATATGTCTATGTAAAGTGTTCGGCGGGCGCAGTAGAGGGCTCAGAAGCGAAGGAGCGACAAGGGGATTTTAGAGAGTACGTTTTTCGGAAATGGTTTTTGGGGGCATGTCGCATTTAGGAAGCCCCTATGGTGCCAGAACAGCAAAAAAAAAACACATGGCATACCATTTTGGAAACTAGACCCCTTGAGGAACATAACAAGAAATAAAGTGAGCCTTAATACCCCACAGGTGTTTCACGACTTTTGCATATGTAAGAAAAAAAAATTTCACTAGAACGTTAGTTTTCCCCCAAATTTCAAATTTTTTAAATGGTTAATAGCAGAAAAGACCCCCCAAAATTTGTAACCCCATCTCTTCTGAGTATGGAGGTACCCCATAAGTGGACCTGAAGTGCACTGCGGGCGAACTACAATGCTCAGAAGGGAAGGCGTCATATTTGGCTTTTTGAGAGCAAATTTTGCTCGGGGGGGCATGTCGCATTTAGGAAGCCCCTATGGTGCCAGAACAACAAAATAACCCCCACATGGCATACCATTTTGGAAACTAGACCCCTCACAGAATGTAATGAGGGGTACAGTGAGCATTTACCCCCCACTGGTGTCTGACAGATCTTTGGAACAGTGGGCTGTGCAAAATTTTTCATTTTCACGGACCACTGTTCCAAAGATCCGTCAGACACCTGTGGGGTGTAAATTCTCACTGCACCCCTTATTACATTCCATGAGGGGTGTAGTTTTCAAAATGGGGTCACATGTGGGTGTGTTTTTTTTTTTTGCGTTTGTCAGAACCGCTGTAACAATCAGCCACCTCTGTGCAAATCACCTCAAATGTACATGGCGCACTCTCCCTTCTGGGCCTTGTTGTGCGCCCTCAGAGCACTTTGCGCCCACATATGGGGTATCTCCGTACTCGGGAGAAATTGCATTACAAATTTTGGGGGGGTGTTTTTCCCTTTTACCTCTTGTGAAAATGAAAAGTATAGGGCAACACCAGCATGTTAGTGTAAATTTTTTAATTTTTTTACACTAACATGTTGGTGTAGACCCCAACTGTTCCTTTTCATAAGGGGTAAAAGGAGAAAAAGCCCCCCAAAATTTGTTAGGCAATTTCTCCCGAGTACGGGGATACCCCATATGTGACCCTATTCTGTTGCCTTGAAATACGACAGGGCTCCAAAGTGAGAGCGCCATGTGCATTTGAGGCCTGAATTAGGGACTTGCATAGGGGTGGACATAGGGGTATTCTACGCCAATGATTCCCAAACAGGGTGCCTCCAGCTGTTGCTAAACTCCCAGCATGCTTGGACAGTCAATTGCTGTCCAGAAATGCTGGGAGTTTTTGTTTTGCAACAGCTGGAGGCTCCATCTTAGAAACACTGCCATACAATACGTTTTTCATTTTTATTGGGGAGGGGGGTGGTAGGGGGGGCAGTGTACGTGTGTATATGTAGTGTTTTACTCTTTATTTTATGTTAGTGTAGTGTAGTGTTTTTAGGTTACATTCACACTGGCGGCAGATTACACTGAGTCTCCCACTAGGAGTTTGAGCTGTGGCGGAAAATTTGCCGCAGCTCAAATTTGTAGCGGGGAACTCACTGTAATCTGCCGCCAGTGTGAATGTAGCCTGTACATTCACACGGGAGGGGGGTCAAAACTACAACTCCCAGCATGCACTGACAGACCATGCATGCTGGGAGTTGTAGTTTTTCAACAGCTGGAGGCACACTGGCTGGAAAACCTTGAGTTAGGTTCTATGACCTAACTCAGTATTTTCCAACCAGTGTGCCTCCAGCTGTTGCAAAACTGCAACTCCCAGCATGTACTGATTGCGGAAGGGCATGCTGGAAGATGTAGTTATGCAATGGCTGGAGGCACGCAAGTACAACTCCCAGCATGCCAAGACAGCCTTATGCTGTTTCTGAATGCTGGGAGTTGTAGTTTTGCAAGATTTAGAGGGGTTCAAGTTGTAAATCACTGTCCAGTGGTCTCAAAACTGTGGCACTCCAGATGTTGCAAAACTACAACTCGCAGCATGCCCAGACAGCAAACTGCTGTCTGGGCATGCTGAGAGTTGTAGTTTTGCAACATCTGGAGGGCTACAGTTTGAGACCACTTAGTGATCTACAACCTGAACCCCTCTAAATATTGCAAAACTACAAGTCCCAGCATGCCCACACAGCAAACAGCTGTCTGGGCATGCTGGGAGTTGTAGTTTTGCAACATCTTGAGGGCCATGGTTTAGAGACCACTGTAAACTGTGGCCCTCCGGATGTTGCTAGGCAACAACTCACCTAGCAGGACCCGGAAGCCGCCGCCGCTGCCGCACGTGGGGGATCCCCGCATGGAGGATCGCGCTCCGGGATCCAGGTAGGGACCTTCGGCGCTGACCTTCCCTGGACGGTTCCCCCGTTTTGCCCGGACACCGATAGGTGGGCAAAGCGGGGGAACCGAACTTTAACCCCCCCTCCCCCGGTCTACTATCGGTCGGTCGCTCGGCCGACCAATAGCAGGGATAGGAGGGGTGGCACCCCTGCCACCAAACTCCTATCCCTTTACGGGGATCGAGGGTGTCTCGGACACCTATGATCCCTCTTATTTTCCGGGTCACCGAGTCACCAGTGACCCGTATGACCCGGAATCGCGCAGATCGCAGGTCTGAATTGACCTGCGATTTGCGCGCATCGCGGTCATGGGGGGGTCTCAGGACCCCCCTCGGCGATGTGCCGGGATTCCTGCTGTTAGATAACAGCAGTCATCCCAGCCCGATCACCGCTACCGGTGACGCGGCGCTCCCGGAACCCCGCGACGTACATGTACGTCGCCGCACGCCAAGTGACACTTCGCGGCGCCGTACATGTACGTCACTCGTCGTGAAGGGGTTAAACAATATTGGTCCCAGTACAGTTACCTGAGGTCCCCACAGGTAAAAAGGCCTTGCTCTGAATATACTACAACCCTCTGTTGTCTATCACTCAGCCACTGCCTAATCCACTAAACAATATGGGAGTCCAAGCTCAATGACTGCAGTTTATTGATAAGTCTTCTATGTGGGACAGTGTCAAAAGCCTTACTAAAATCTAGATAAGCGATGTCTACTGCACCTCCGCCATCTATTATTTTAGTCACCCAGTCAAAAAAAATCAATAAAATTTGTTTGACATGATCTCTTTGAAGTAAACACATGGTGGGAGATTTATCAAAACCTGTCCAGAGGAAAAGTTGCCCATAGCAACCAATCAGATGGACTCCATGTAATCCGTTCCAGTCTGATAGGGACTTATTTATGACTGATCTCATTTTTGAAAAGTCTGTTTTCCTAAAATCTGAAACTTTTGTTTTTGTGTGGTGTGACTCCTTCACTGTTCTTTATATTAAACCACACTGACTGGTGATCACTAGATCCCAAGCTTTTGCCTACAATAACATCATATACCAAATCCCCATTTGTGAATACCAAATCCAAAATGGCCTCTCTCCGGGTTGGCTCCTCAACCACTTGTTGTAGAGATAATCCCAGAAGGGAATTTAATATATCTGTATTCCTGGCAGAACTAGCTATTTTCGTTTTCCAGTTTATATCCGGAAGATTGAAGTCTCCCATAATGATAACTTCTCCTGTCATTGTCATATTAGCTATTTCCTCAACTAGTAGATCATCTAATTCTTTAACTTGGCCATGTGGTCTATATATCACACCTACACGAGTTACTGTCTGATTACCAAACTGCAACGTAACCCAAACTGACTCTATGTTGGCCTCACTAACTTGTATTAGGTTAGATTTTATGCTATCTTTCACATACAGGGCCACTCCTCCTTTCTTGCCTTCTCTGTCTCTTCTGTATAAAGAGTACCCTGGTATGCATGCACTTCCTGAGCCGAGAGGAGACCAAACTAACTGTTTGACTTGCACAGTGAACAGAACAGAGCCTCCTAGTGGCCATATTTTCAATCAAATTAAAAACATAAAGGTTGAGAATTTTAACAGCAAGTAAATAACAAAGTGTCTTATAATTACATAAGGTGCAATATATTAAAAGTTTAGTTTGGTGGCAGGTTCTCTTTAAAGAAGCTGTAGGAGTAAATGTAACCAAATACTTTACTGAGATAGTAGATCTAGCTAGTAGAGAGAAGTTTTTTTTAAAGTGAATGATAAGTTAAGGGTAAGGAGGAAAAGAGACTGATAAAAGGAGAAATAATTTTTTCTCTGATAAGATATATTGCCATGTTTCTTACATTAGCTTGCACTATTGATTAATGCAAAGTTTTTTGAAATGACAGTGACCGCTTTAAATGATCTGCAGCGAATGTCCTGGTGCCAAATACCACAGGAACACCTTCCAATGTGTGTCTGAGCTGTTTTGGTGATACAAGGAGATAAGACAGATAAAAGAAGAAGTCTAATGCAAAAAAATGTATCCCCTCTCCATGGAGTGTCCGAGCGCTGGGGTCCCCTGCTATCTCCTGTATGGGGCCCTGGCTCTCCCCCCGAAGCAGGGACCGCCACCCCTCTTCATATTTCTCTATGGAAGAGCCAAAGATTGCCGAACGGTTCTTCCCTAGAGTAAGGCCCCTTTCACACTATACATTCTTCCATTTTTAAAGTTCCGTTATGAAAACTTTGAAAATTGGCCATTAAACGTCCGTTACAAAATCCCATTATAGTCTGAGATTTTTTACATTATCCGTTTTAACCCGTTATTAATAACGGGCGTTATTTTGTGAAGGGAGAAGGTAACAGAAGAAATAGTGCATGTACTATTTCTTCCGTTACCTTCTCCTGTCACAAAATCATTATCAAGAACATCATCAGACACTAGAACAAAGTTTCCTATTTGTATGGATTGTACAGAAATGTATGCGCTGTTGGCTAGCGACCACAGATATATAGAATCCATCCCTTTCCTCAGACTTTTTTCCATCATGTCCCACAGTTGGAATAGTCACGTTCATCCTGCAGGATCGCAGAGTTATCCACATTGTCGTGTGTCTCGCAGCATAATGCAGTGCATTGTTTTAGCAGCATTGTGCAGATATATATAATATTTACCTAGGTGTTCTTTCTAAATAAGAACGGGAACACTTCCTTGCAGAGTTACAATGGAACGACTGGCAGAGCTGAGTGTGCCACAGCTGGAACAGCTTCTGGGGCTTGTTTGGTTTTTGCATGTGGGATGCTGCCAGACCCCACCCCTTTCCCTAACTGTGCACTAAAGCTACGTGTACTATCCTCGGGCTCACAGCAGCAGCCACAGACGCCTGCTACCTACCTCCCTGATTCTGACCTGCACCTGTATCCTGGCATAGACTGAAAGCACTGGAGACAGTAGGTAAGGTGCATCTATTCTGCTTCAACTACAAACCACAAGATAATTGGGGTGTTATATAGAGTGACAGCCAGACTCATTGCCATGTGCAGCTATTGTGATCACTTTCACCTACACAAATAGTCGCACTTTGTAAGACGGGGACTGAGAAGAACAAAGCCTTATTACTTAGGAAAGTGATATGTTCTTATGGCATAAACAATAGAATCCTTCATGCGTATGACTCACGTGTGTGTACAGTGTGATTGTATTTAGCTAAAGTCAATACTTTGTGCTAGATGCTTAGAAATGCAAAGTCCATAACTAGAATCATAAGCATGAACATGAATGAAGACATCCAGCACCTAGTGGATTTTCGGACCCTCCATCTATGATCCGTGACAGATTCAGTGGCCGCAAATGCTCAAGTATATCCCTGCTGAGGTTCATGGGATCAACAAGTCATGCCTGGAGGGTCACCAAGTGGTGGGCCCACTATGGTCAGAACATCAGTGGGGGTCCAGACATAGAGTCCCTCCCTTCATTCATAATATCTATATAACAACTACCAAAATCTTATCATATTATAAGGTGATTGTAGAGGCTGGGGTCATTTGTGTTATAGGGGCAATTCTGAGCAGTTGGTAAATTTGGTGTCAAACTATGTGGCCATCTTTGAGGCGTCCATGCTATTTCTTAACTTTATGTCAACCTAAAATAGATCCTTCAGTGTAATCGTTCTCTCATTCTGCTTGCCATATCTGTTTATAGACGTATACATTCTTATATGTCCATGGACATAGCCCTGGCATCCAGGATGAAAACGTCCAAAGTTGACGTAGTTGGATGATCTCAGAACTGGAAAATGGTGTTCATTATAAGTGAAATATTGGAAAGATTTTATGTCCGTTGTGGTGACAGTGACACTGGGACTTAACCTCATCTTGGCAAATATAGATCTTGTAATAACTGATGAGTTGATATAAAGTGATGCTCAGCAGTTTGATTAGCAATGTCTAGAGTCTGTCAAATGCATTCACTTTATTATCTGGGGCTACACGGACACTGTCAACCAGTTCAGCTATTGACTAACATCATTATTATTATCATAATGGTTAATGCTGGCAAGTTCTTCCGTTTAGGAGTAATTTAAAAATATAAGCTCCAATGTAAATTATGTAAGAGGGCATCCTACCTACTGTGTGCTAACTATATTACTCGACATCTTATATAACAAAGGGGAATTAGGCCCCCATAGACACCAGGGTGTAAGAGCGACTTATATTTTTTTACCGCCTCATTATGGGTGTCTAACTGATTCATCAGAACCTCTATATGCCCTTCAATTCTGCTTACTACCATGAGCACTCTCTATGAATATACAGTATATTAGGTATAGCTTTATAAATCAGACTATGATAATATTTGAGTTCATGATTCATAAGTACAGTAAAAGGAGAGCATGTCACCTGCTTGTTGATTGTTTCCAATTTACATAACAGGGTTATGAAGCTCTGTCACACTGAAGCTAGGTTGTGTATGTGTTATATAGCCAATATTAAAGAAGAACTCCAGCCAAAATTAACCTACCACCAGGGAAGCTTGCTTAGTCTACTAGTGACTACCTTGTTCATTTTCGAGCAAATGCTGTACTTTCGTGGGACTCCAAGGCGCAGGCAGCCATTCTGCCAACAAATGTAATCTTAGACTAAGTGTTAGAGCTCGGTCATGACAAAAAACTGATGGACAGTCTGTTGCACAAAGGACACCACCTGATCCCGAAGGATCCCATTGACTTTTTATGGCTTCCTTCTGGTTAGTGACTGATGTCTGTTTATGTGTAGGATTTTAGGGGGGGAAAAACAACAGTAAATTTTTCCCACCTTTTAACAGATTCTGCAAACACAGCTCCGGTGGAGATGTGAACATAGCCTTACCCTAAGAGGTATCTGTCAGTTCCCAGACCTTTTCTCACATATAGAAATGAACATACATATTGCCAGTAGAAGCTGATGGATGGTTTGGGGTAGGGGACATACTGCATAGAAACTATACACATGATACACGGCCATGTCCCTGATGGTATCTCCTCGAGAGGCAGAGACTGATAAGTGTTGAGAGACTTTATTACTGTAAGCAGATTAGTCAGCAGTATAGTGCAGCCACTACACATACTCATCAGGTATCACTCATCATATGTATGAAGATTAGCGCAGCCGGCTTCATGATCTTATGTAGAATGACTTTTATAGAGATTATGGGCACTTCAGAACAGTCTGATATCTAACTACAAGAACAGTGACTACTTGTAACCCTGATAACATAAGCGTAGGTTGTACAAAATGACAGAATCTATTGTTTACCACTTAAAGGTATAGTGCCCTTGGAAAGTGAATGGGGGTGGGACTGAAAAGAGTAAACAATTTTTTAACCTGTGTTTCTGTAAGCTTTGAAACAAATGGAAACTTAAGAAACAGAAGTGTTACAAATTTGGTTAGGATATATATACATTGTGAGGCAGAGACAGGAATGGTTGTTGAGGATAGCTAAATTTCCCCCAATGAACCTGTGGCATGTGGGCGCCAGGTTTCTTGAAGTGTATATCTTATCCAGGGAAAGTTGTGTTAGATATATTGAAATACAGAAATTCAGTTAAATCCTTGGCAAGACTGAGCTCACTAGGGACTTTTGGTTAGTCCTGTTATGGGGCCTGGATTTGTATGGGATAAAAGGCAGGTTGCGTAGTGGGAGCTTTCATCTCCTTCCTGGGCCACAGATTGTCAGATGAGCTCCGATCAGCACAGGTACTGAAGACAGCTCATCACTAGGCTTTAAAACTGGACCTCACTTGAGTCAGTCTGCAAGTGAGACTATGAGGAACCTGCAACACTAATAAGAGTTTGAATCCAGGGGTTTGTAGCCTCAAAAAATAGACTTTGTGACCTGTGTGAGTAATACATGTGTTGTCTACTTTGTTGGGTGGCTTGTAGTAAGCCACCTGTATAGACAGGGGAAAGTTCTGTATAATTAGCGCAGTACAAGCTGGATTTATTCTCATGACTATGAGTGTGAAGGCTATATTGGTTTTGTTACTAAAAATAAAGACAGTAGAAGCCCTGTTACAAGTCTGGTTTCCTTGGAGAAGCATTATGAGGGAGGTTAGGCTAAGGGGGTAAGGATAAAATGTCTTCTGGAAGAAAGTGAATCTGGAAATTAAAGACTAAGATAGCGATGGGTTAAACAATGTGGTTAAACTTGCTATATAGGCATTCCATGTAGATTCATGTGATAAGGTAAATGTGAGCCCATTACGTAAGGACTTCACTGCCATCTTAAAAGTAACTTCTTAATGTCTACAGCAGTGTTTCCCAACTGGGGTGCCTCCAGCTGTTGCAGAACTGCAACTCCCAGCATACCCAGACAGCCGTTGGCTGTTTGGGCATGCTGGGAGGTGTAGTTTTGCACCAGCTAGAGGCACCCTGGTTGAGAAACACTAGTCTATAGGTTGCATGTAAAGGTAAGCTGCTCACAATTATTAGTGGATTGATAGAAACATAAAAGGAGGTTCTCTGTGCTGAGTTATTAGACTGCAAGGGGCTCTTAGACTGGTCTTGAAAGGGTCCTCTACTGTCTGAGCCTGTCCCCTGTTGGTTGCAGCTATCTACATGTTATTGTTTATAACACATACAGGTGAACAATTGTATTGTATCGGTCATACGTTATGTATTTTGCTATTACCATACATACTCATAGCGGACAGGGTGCTAAAGTTATGGGCAGGCTCCAAGAGCTGTAGTAAAAAATAAAGCAACCAAATAGGAACACTGTGTTCCTGATAGGACAGCACAGGTGGACCCATGGTCTTACTTCTCGTCATACTTCAGTGCAGGTGACCTAGACTCTGAAGGCCAAAAGCTACAGGTACAGTACAAAAACAAATAGAAAATGGATTAATACAACTAGACATGTATAATGGAAGAGGTCAGGGTGTTACATAGTCAGCAGAGCTTTGGTTAAAGGCTCCATTCAGCTTCATATCATGCTGTGTGAGGACTTTTATCTCTCTGCTGACCTGGAAGACATTGTGACACACAGCAATAGTTTGGGGCAGGCTAAAGAGGCAGCTCATGTCAGCACTATACAAACGTTAGATATCTACCCATGATTGTTTTTTGGCAATTTATCTGCACTTTTTGTTAGTATGGGTGTTCCCGGTTATTCTTTCCTGGGTCCTGCATCTGTAGGCACTTATGGTGCATCCTTAGGATGTGCTATAAGTGTGTCAGGTGGCTAGAAATTGCCTTTAATGTAATAGATGTGGTCACTTTAAAGAACAGAACCAGATAGTCTTAAAAGGTTGCTTTTAATGGGTGCTATCCAATGCAAGGACAGTCCGACTGAAAATACCTTGCAGATGACGCATCAGTAGGACATCTCTGCCAGTCAGTAAGGCCCTGTTCACCTTTTGGATTTTGTTCTATGCCGGTGGTATATGTTGGTATCCCAGCAAAAAGGTGTGTCAATATATACTGTGGTGTCCATATGGCGGTTTTATTGACTTTAATAGACCAAGAGTAGTTTACTTGAGAAGTTATCTCTGTTTCCTCAGATAATCCTTTTTTTGTGGTACTCAAGAGCATGGTAGGCTAATCTTTAGAGTCCCGCAGTGTACAGCACCCTAAGGGTATGTTCACACGGCAGAATTTCGGTGCGGGATTCCATGGAGGAATTCCGCCGAAATTTACTGCTCATTGATTTCAATGAGATTCTCCAGTCCCATTTAGATAGCATTATTCCGCGGCAGGCATTCCGTCAAGGAAATTCCGCAGACCTGGCTTATATTTTACAGAACTTTTGCCACGGAATCCCATTGAAGTCAATGGGGCTTGAAGTTCGGTGGAATTCTATGTTCTGAGAACACAGAAATTCTTGCACAATTCTGTTGGAATCCCGCAATTCAGAATTTGTGCGGAATTGCTATGTGAACATAGCTTAAAACTTCAGGTAGGGGTGGGAAAGGCTGTACCACATGCAATCTGAACATTCTCATAGATGCCCTTAAAAGGGTACTCTGCTCCTAGACATCTTATCCCCTATCCAAAGGATAGGGTATAAGATGTCTGATAGCGGGGTCCCATCTCTGGGAACCCCCGTAATCTCCCTGCTGCACCCCGCATTCGTTTAGAGCGACGGAGGCTCGTGATGTCACAGCCACGCCCCCTCAAAGCAAGTCTATGGGATGGGGTGGGATGGCCGTCACGCCCCCTCCTATAGACTTGCATTGAGGGGGCATGGCCGTGACGTCAGGAGAGGAGTGCATTGCCAGTCATCTGGCATGGAGCGAAGTGCTGCAGCCAAGATCGCGGGGGTTCCCAGCGGCGGGATCCCCGCGATAAGACATCTTATCCCCTGTCCTTTGGATAGGGGATAAGATGTCTAGGGGCAGACATTTTTAAGGTCCCCATACTCTGTAGTCAAAAGTCAGTCAAACCAACTGTCTTTAGTGGCACCGGCCAACTGTCTAAAGTGTATAGAAGCCTCCCAACTTTTCCCTGACAGATAATGCTGGGGGGAGTGAAATGTTGGACATGTTGGATTTGAACTGCACAACCCTATTGTTCTCAGAGAGATAAGCCACCACCAGAGAGGTCTAGCAGCAGTTTACTCCCTTTCTCCATTGAGAACACATAAATATTGGGAGATAGAGCCAGCCGAACAAATGTTTATCCAATAGTTATGGCCACCTTTATTTAATGTATGACAAAAGGAAGTTATATGACGATATGTTGGCAGAGTAAAATGATCACAGATGTGTGAACACAACCTTATACAGCGAATACAAAGCAAATTACTTTGTACAAATTTGGAAATCTGGTTATTTGTAACATATATGTATATTTTTTTTTGTGTGTCAAATGAATCGGTACAGGTTATCTGTTGCATAAAGGGGTTTATTGCTTTGGACACATTTGTTTTAGTTGTATAATCTGCAGCAAGTGTTCCATTTGTTTTATGCTCCAACTAGAGGAAAAAAAACAGCATTACACAATTTCTCTAGAAATTAATAGGCTATTTGTGTAATACATGAGCATACAATGCTATTCCATGAAAGAATGTTATATGCATCATGTCCAGCGGCGCCTGTGTTAATCTATGTCTGTTATGGTATTGATTATTATCAGTGGTCGGGTCATGTTAGGTATTTATATTGTCTCACATCTAAAGTGAGTGTAAGAAACTTGCATAAAACCAACTGACCATCCATATTGTGCCTGGAAATCGGTCTTAGAAGTTTGCAAATATGTCTGTGTTTGCAAATATGTCTGTGTTTGCAAATATGTCTTTTCTCAACAAGCTCTCGCACTATTTTGGGACTGTTGATACTGGTCAAGGACATTTTCCTTGTTTTGCACAGCCTGATATCACATATCAGTAACACTATCATTTGTAAAGAAGCACTGTTTAAGGTAAATGTCCTCTTTTTAGTTTCAATATATATTTTTATAAACCGCCAAGTCATACAAAATGAGTGAAAACGTAACTCAATATAATTTCTTGAAGTTACAATCTCAGTACACATTTTCTAGTACGAAACAAAGCAATATTTATCACAGGTGGTATAAATTTTGAGATTTTAGAAAAATACATAGCTTATACCATCCAAAAAAAAAATATTAAAAGACATGGGACAAGGAAATGGGAAAAAAAAGGTTTAGGGAAAAAGGGAACACTCCAAGTCATACATTTCGGACAAAAAGATAGTCTCACCCAATCATGTCCCATCCTGACAATAGGGAAATTTCTCTAAAAAGCAATGAGAGAAAATCATAACAATCGACATTCATATAATGAAGCTTTTTCTTCCTCTGATGAGTCTAAAGCCTCTGTCCACATTATATGTGAAGAGACAATAGTCGATTTCCAATGCCTAGAAATGATCTGTCTAGCAGCCACGAGAAAATGTCGTAAGTGTCCCCCTTTCAAAGAATAAGAAGAACCAGGTATCATTTACAAAAGAGCTACCGTATTTTTCGCCCTATAGGACGCACCGGCGTATAAGACGCACCCAATTTTTAGGGGCAAAATCTAAAAAAATAAAGATTTTGAACCCAATAGTGGTCTTCAACCTGCGGACCTCCAGATGTTGCAAAACTACAACTCCCAGCATGCCCGGACAGCCGTTGGCTGTCCGGGCATGCTGGGAGTTGTAGTTTTGCAACATCTGGAGGTCCGCAGATTGAAGACCACTGCAGGAGGAGGTAATACTCACGTGTCCCCGCCGCTCCGGACCCGTCACCGCTGTCCCCGTCGCTCTGGAACGTCTCTGCTGCCGGCCGGGTATACTCGCTTTCCGTCGCCGTCATCACGTCGTTACGCACGCCAACGCACGTACGCGACAACGTGATGACGAGGAAGGAGAGCGCCGGCCATGCAGGGGATCCCTGAACGGAGAAGACACCGAGGAGGCAGGTAAGGTCCCTCCGGGTGTCCTGTAAGCACTAACCTGGCTATTCAGTCGGGCTGTTCGGGACCGCCGCGGTGAAATTGCGGCGGTCCCGAACAGCCCTACTGAACAGCCGGGTTGGTGTCACTTTCCCTTCAGACGCGGCGGTCAGCTTTGATCGCCGTGTCTGAAGGGTTAATACAGGGCATCACCGCGATCGGTGATGTCCTGTATTAGCCGCGGGTCCCGGCCGTTGATGGCCGCAGGGACCGCCGCGATAGGTGTGTATTCGCCGTATAAGACGCACCGACTTTTTCCCCCCAGTTTTGGGGAAGAAAAAGTGCGTCTAATACGGCGAAAAATACGAAAAATCTGATGAAGAAGAGACATCAGAAGAACATAGTAAACTAGAGAGATCCAGAGAGATCCAGAGCCTGGTGAAGTCATACATCTCCAGTATACTGGAGATGTAGAATGGTACATGTTATGAGACTTCTCCAGGGCATAATGCCGTTGTGTCAAGATTTTAAAATGAAGTTCCTGAATCTTACATGAGACAGATAATTTATGTGTGAGAAAATAGGTTTGTTGCCTTTGATCTGTCGAGAAGTCTTCTTTAGTTCTCGCTCCCATGACTCTATATAAGCAGGTTTATAGTCCTCTGTTTCACTTCACATAATTAAATGATATAATAATGAAATCACATGGCGAGGAGCCTTTGGGGACATACAAAGCTTTTAAAATGAGGTTAGTGGAGTTAAGAGATTCCACCAAGAGGTAAGAGAGAGAATATAGCTTTGTAAATGACAATACTGTATCCATAAAACACCCTGGGAAGAAGTTAGATGTACTAGGTCCTCAAAAGGTTTAAGATGCAAGTACTGGTGCTAGGCAGGAAAGGTACCAGGTTCTATAGCGCAATCCACCACTCAGGCAACTTCTTGGGATAAAAGGTTCGATTTATTTAGCCAAAAACATAACGCGTTGCGAAGGTTTAGACCCTCTTCATCAGATGTACAGGCAATGTGACATTGCCTGTACATCTGATGAAGAGGGTCTAAACCTTCGCAACGCGTTATGTTTTTGGCTAAATAAATCGAACCTTTTATCCCAAGAAGTTGCCTGAGTGGTGGATTGCGCTATAGAACCTGGTACCTTTCCTGCCTAGCACCAGTACTTGCATCATATACCTCGGACAGGTTTCACCTGCTGCCGATTCCAGGAAGCTGCTCCACCATCACTTTAAACCACACGCTTATTGCTGTTGTGTCTACATACACAACAGTACAAGGTGAGCGAGACTACTTACTTGTTTTACTGCCTCACCTTATACATTTTTATATTGTTCCAAACGTATTGCCCTATGAGGAGCTCTGCTCTATCTTTCTCTCCATAGAATACATTTTCTCAAAAGGTTTAAGTCACTGTTGTCCAATTACATCCTCAAGGAAAAGCACTGGATAGTGCAGTGGGTGAGGAAGAAACAAAGCGCTGTCCTGGATCCAAGGTGGGTGAAAAAATATTTATTTATATTTCTAAAATTCTTGTAAAAGGTAAACATGTAACGCGTTTTAAGGGTGGGCTGCCCTCTTCATCAGAAAGGCATTGTCTGATGAAGAGGGCAGCTCGCCCTTGAAACGCGTTACATGTTTACCTTTTACAAGAATTTCAGAAATATAAATAAATAATTTTTTCACCCACCTTGGATTCAGGACAGCGCTTTGTTTCTTCTTCACCCACTGCACTATCCAGTGCTTTTCCTTGTCTGCAACTAAGTGCTCATTCATGTGAGCAGGGGGAGCCAGCAGCAGTCCACGAAGGAACCATCCTCCACTGTACATCCAGTCAGGATCTTCATTTATGAAGCCTTTTAAGCGTTGTGCCTCCTGCTTGCACAACTACACATTGTGAGTAGATTTTTATCAGATTGCCCTCACTAAGTATCGCTCTATACTTTCACATTGGAGCGCTCTTTTCATTTCATTTTAATTACATCCTCAAGGCAGGGAATTGGAACCAGTTGTAGAGATAATAAAGAAGAACTGTTTAAAGTTGTAGGCAGACGTGGATTACACACCAATGGAGTGAAAGGTCTTGGATTAGAGACCAAATGATAGTGTCCCATTATGTGAGTCCATGACCCAAAAATGTTTGAAAGAAAAAGGTAATAATAACAATGAATTGAAGAGCGGGACATCAGCTATCCAGAATATACTTTGTGCCTGGGGTGGAGATGGGCACAAAGAGTGGCCCATGGTTGGGATTAAAGGGGTACTCCGGTGGAAAACTTTTTTTGTAATCAACTGGTGCCAGAAAGTTAAACAGATTTGTAAATTACTTCTATTAAAAATCTTAATCCTTCCAATACTTATTAGATGCTGAATATTACAGAGGAAACCCTTTTCTTTTTGGAACACAGTGCTCTTTGCTGACATCATAACCACAGTGCTCTCTACTGACACCTCAGTCCATTTTAAGAACTGTCCAGAGTGGGAGAAAATCCTGCGAGCACTGTGGTCATGATGTCAGCAGAGAGCACTGTGTTCCAAAAAGAAAAGAATTTCCTCTGTAGTATTCAGCAGCTAATAAGTACTAGAAGGATTAAATAATTTACAAATCTGTTTAACTTTCTGGCACCAGTTGATTTAAAAAAAAAAAAAAAAAAGTTTTCCACCGGAGTACGCCTTTAAAGATCCTACTAGGGTTTGCTGGAACATGTGCTCCTAAGTACTTGACAGAGACAGAGGACCATCTAAAGGGAAATATGCACTTTTTTTTAATAATCTAATATTTTGGTTCAACTCTTTGTGCTGTGAAGGATCTTTATGGCCATGATGTGAGGGAGAAGAAGAGCTTAAAGGTGTACTCTGGGGAAAAAATATTTTAAAATCAACTGGTGACAGAAATGTATACAGATTTTTTAAATACTTTTATTTACACTACTCAAGCCTTCAAGTACTTATCAGATTCCAAATGCCATGATGGAAATCATGTAGTCTTGCCAGTTGGTCACAATGCTCTCTGCTGCCCTGTCAGGAACTGTTTAGAGCAGGAGAGGTTTGCTGTTGAGATTTGCTTCTACTCTGGACAGTTCCTGACTAGGACAGAGGGGCAGCAGAGAGCACTGTGTCTGACTGGAAAGAACTACACAACTTCTTCCAGGGGATACAGCAGCCAATAGGTACTGGAAGGCTTGAATTCCTTAAACAGAAGAAATATCCAAATCTGTATAACTTTCTGGCCCCAGTTGATTTGAAAAAAAAAATTTCTCCTGAGTACCCCTTTAATTTTAACAAGCTATCTAGAATTTTTAAACTAGGACTTTAAAAACGGACTATCCTCATGACCAGTAGGAGTGTGACTCTTGGTAGTCACTTTAATTAGCTGTTTTATGGGGCTGCGGTGCTCTAGCGAGTGCTGCACTCTTTTCTTTGCTTACATCTACTCTTGCTTGGACATAAATCATCATCTGCCTTGGAAACATTAGGAATTTTGTATATAATATATAATGTGGTTGCCATGTAGTGAATGGTTCCTGGAGCAGAAATGTCCTGTACTATTCTGATATCATCACCATCTCTGATATTATCAATACTACATGACATGGGAAGCCGGTCAGACTGACACAGGACACAATGGATTTTTATCATCAAAATGCAAACTGCAAAAATACAAGGATTTGTTCCTTGCGAACCTAATTGTGGTTGTCTCTGACCCTGGTAGGGTCAGATGCAGCCATGAGGACACATCCTCTTCTTTCCGGTGTTGTTCTGCTCAGTCACAGTGTATATTGTAGACCAGGGTCAGCGTGTGTTTGTTTTCTAGCTTGGCGATATACCCTTGGCCTATTTCCGAAGTTCAGGTTTGCATTTCACTGTCCAAGTGATATTTTGGCCCCATCTCTACACCTGGAGGGCAGGATGATCTGGGAATTATAGGTAAACTGGTTTCATCAGAACACTGAATAAAGAATTGGAAAATAATAGGAAAAACAGGAATCTACATCAATATTACAATCTGCTCTTCTGTCATACTGGCAGTACAGGACAATAAAGTCCCCTCCATCTACCGTACATGCTGACTTCTTGAGAACTAATACAGTTGTGAAGATCTCAGAACCTTATGTGAAACCTGAACATCTATGCAAATGTGCCCACAGTCCTCCATGATTTTCTTATGACATGTAACACAGATGTTCTAACATCTGTGAGCCAGAGCAGTAAAATAATGGGGGAGATTTATCAAAACCTGTGGAGAGGCAAAGTTGCTCAGTTGTCCATAGCAACCAATCAGATCGCTGCTTTCATTTTGCAAAGGCCTTGTTAAAGGAAAACTGTCACATATTTTCTCCCGCACTATCCACAGGTATTGGTGGATAGTGCGGGAGACGCTGATTAAAACGAGCCCTACCTTGGTCTGATCCGCGCCGCTGTTCGCCCGCACTTGTAGTTTTAATCTCTGTATATATCCTGCTGTAACTGGCAAAGGCGGGGCTTCTCCGGGCTAACTGACACTGACGTCAGCGCCGCTCATGAATATTCATGAGCGGCGCTGACGTCAGTGTCCGTTAGCCCGCAGAAGCCGCGCCTTTGCCAGTTACAGCCGGATATACACAGAGATTAAAACTACAATTGCGGGCAAACGATCAGACCAAGGTAGGGCTCGTTTTAATCAGCGTCTCCCGCACTATCCACCAATACCTGTGGATAGTGCGGGAGAAAATATGTGACAGTTTTCCTTTAAGAATGAAAGAAGCGATCTTGTTGGTTGCTATGGGCAACTTTGCCTCTCCACAGGTTTTGATAAATCTCCCCCAATATGTTTATATCGATTATATCAAGGGCCCTATTACACGGAGCGAATATCAGTCGATAAAATCGATATCGCCCCCTGTGTAATAGGGCAATAATTCTTGTTCATCAGCTGATCATAGAATTTTGCCTGGTTAAAAGAATCATTGTTCTTTGCCCACATCTCTCTATGTAATAGGGGATGTGTGGTTAACAATCATGACAGCAAAAGGCCACACAAACAACGCGCCCGTTTGTGAGGCCCTCCCGACACAAAAGTTGAGCCTTGTAATAGGCTCAGTAAACAAGACCGGCCCATTTTTACACTGCATGTCGGTCCATGTAATAGGGCCCTAAACGGTATAGTCAAAAATTAGTTACTGGAGCACAAATAAGGCAATGTTCAGGATAGCATAGGGTTATAGATAGTAGTATACAATCTGAGGGTAGAATTCAGAGGGTCCTATGGCATATCAGAATGCAGCAGATCCCTTTACTGTCAAGAAGAAGCCTCTATGTTTACTGTGATAACTATCATGGATGATATTAGATGTTAGTGCAAAAGTGAACCCACTTAGTGTAGCCAGACCCCATGCCACATCACTGCCACAGAGCAGGCCCTCTCAGCCTCTTTGCCTCATAGCAGTTGTTATAGCTGAAATAGCTGGTACATCTTTGACCTCCAAGTATAATGCAAAAGTAAATGCATGCCCCTTCATGTTTTACTCATGTTGGTCCCATTATGACTAGGTGATCCAGTTACTATAGATTATGAGAAATAAGAATCTGCGGTGAAGAGGGACCATTATAAATTAAAGAAGTTGTCCAGAATTATAAAAACACAGCAGCTTTACATTTTGCCACAGGTTGTGTGTTGTATTGCTGTTTCTGAAAGACATGAGCCATGGACAACCCCTTTTAGGGCATTAACCAAATGTTAAAACACTAAAGGGTACTTCCCTCCAGCTCCCTTTTAAGAGACCAAAGTAGAATGTGTTTTAAATACAATTCTGAGTCCTCTAGTGCCCTATGAAGTATGGTGCCATGAATGCCCTAATATGAAATGATCTCCTTTATCTGTTAACATGTAGATATAAACCCTGTTGGAGACCAGATGCTCTGTCTAATCTATCTATCTATCTCCTGTCTATCTATTATCCATCTATCTCATATCTATCTCATATCTAATTTCTATCTATCTCATATCTATCTGTAGTGGCCCAGAACAGGAGTGTTACCCCGTATCCTTGCTGCCCTGTCAGGCAGCCTCCTGCAGTGTCCCCTGGGCCTCAATTGCACTTGCTCCCCCATGTACTGTGGGGATCAAAAGTTTGGGCACCCCAGGTAAAAATTTGTATTAAAGGGGTACTCCGGTGAATTTTTTTTAAATCAACTGGTGCCAGAAAGTTAGACAGATTTGTAAATTACTTCTATTAAAAAATCTTAATCCTTCCTGTACTTATTAGCTTCTGAATACTACAGTGGAAATTCTTTTCCGTTTGAAACACAGAGCTGTCTGCTGACATCACGAGCACAGTGCTCTCAGCTGACATCTCTGTCTATTTTAGGAACTGTCAGAGTAAAAGGAAATCCCCATAGCAAACATATGCTGTTCTGGACAGTTCCTAAAATGGACACAGATGTCAGCAGAGAGCACTGTGATCATGATGTCAGCAGACAGCTCTGTGTTTCAAAAAGAAAAGAATTTCCGCTGTAGTATTCAGCACCTAATAAGTACAGGAAGGATTAAGATTTTTTTAATAGAAGTAATTTCCAAACTTTCTAGCACCAGTTGATAAAAAAAAAAAAAAAGTTTTTCACCGGAGTACCCCTTTAATGTGCATAAAGAAGCCAAGGAAAGAAGGAAAAATCTCCAAAAGGCATGAAATTACAGATTAGACATTCTTATAATATGTCAACAAAAGTTAGATTTTATTTCCATCATTTACACTTTCAAAATAACAGAAAATAAAAAAATGGCATCTGCAAAAGTTTGGGCACCCTGCAGAGTTAATATCTTGTACTGCCCCCTTTGGCAAATATCACACCTTGTAAACACTTTTTGTAGCCAGCCAAGAGTCTTTCAATTCTTGTTTGAGGTATCTTTGCCACTTCTCCCTTACAAAAGTCTTCCAGTTCTTTGAGATTTCTGGGCTGTCTGTCATGCACTGCTCTTTTAAGGTCTATCCATAGATTTTCAATTATGTTAAGGTCAGGAGATTGTGAAGGCCATGGCAAAACCATCAGTTTACGCCTCTTGATGTAATCCCCCGTGGATTTCGAGGTGTGTTTAGGATCATTATCCATTTTTAGAAGCCATCCTCTCTTTGACTTCAGCTTTTTCACGGATGGCATCAAGTAAGCATTCAAAATTTGCAGAAATTTTATAGAATCCATTTTTCCTTCTACTCGTGAGATGTTCCTTGAGCCACTGGCTGCAATACAACCCCACAGCATGATTGATCCACTCCCATGCTTAACAGTTGGACAGAGTTTCTTTTCATTAAATTCTGTTCCCCTTCTTCTCCAAACCTTTGCTCATTCTGGCCAAAAAGTTACATTTTACCCCATCGGTCCACAGAACTTGTTTCCAAAATGCATCAGGCTTGTCTATATGTTCATATGCAAAGTTCTAACGCTGATTTTTGTGTTGAGGACATAAAAGAGGTTTTCTTTTGATGACTCTTCCATTTGTACAAGTATCTCTTTATAGTGGAATAGTGTACCACAACTACAGTGTCTGCCAGATCTTTCTGGAGGGATTGTGCAGTCAAATTTGGGTTATGAATGTTTTTTCTCACAATACTGTGAGCTGTTCTGTCTGATATTTTTCTTGGTATTCCAGATCTTGCTTTAACTTCCACTGTTCCTGATGACTGCCATTTCTTAATTACATTCCGAACAGAGGATATTGACATCTGAAAATGTTTTGCTATCTTCCTATAGCCTTCTCCAGCTTTGTGAGCCTTCAACTATTTTCAGTTTCAGCTTTCTAAACAACTGCTTAGCGGAACCCATGGTGCTGATTGTTGGGGCAAGGTCAGATGAGTCTGGGCATTTAAAACCTTTGAGATTGACATCCCCTGGTCTTCCCAGATGATGATTGAGAACAATCCATGACACTAGCAGGTCTCAGCTTTGCAAAGGGGGCAGTGCATGCTATAAATTCTGCAGGGTGCCCAAGCTTTTGCAGATGCCATTTTTTTGTTTTCTGTTATTTTGAAAGTGTAAATGATGGAAATAAAATCAAATTTTTGTTGACATATTATAAGAATGTCTAATCTGTAATTTGATGCCTTTTGGAGATTTTTCCATCTTTCCTTGGCTTCTTTATGCACATGAATCCAATTTTTTACCTGGGGTGCCCAAACTTTTGATCCCCACTGTACATATGTTTCACCAATTGTTGTATTATAAAATGTTTAAAGAGGTGTTATAACTTTAAGATGGTTGTCATGTGATTGTTACCCAGGAGGTATCAGTGACCAGATGACCCAAGGGTGGCATATGGGCTCCCTGCTAGTCTCCCCCATAAAAGCCATGGGAGGAGCGAGCTCTCGCTCTCTTTTTTCCTCCTGAGGTCCAGCGCAGTTGAGTCTAGGTGTGTGTCCAGAGTCATAGGAGGCCTCAAGTCCAGTCTGCAGCCACAAGCAGCTACAAGTAAGCTACAGCCATAGCTTTGTCAGTCATCAGTCAAGTCAAGTCAGTCACAGACATCATTTTTCAAGTCAACGTGGCCTGCATTAAATTGACCATATCTACTTCAAGTCCCTGCAAGCTCCTAAGGTCTCTGAGTCACTGGTCACCTCCCTGGGCCCCTGGCTTAACTGTATAGACTTTTCCACCTGTCTAACCTCAGTAAAGCTACCATTGTCCGAAACTTGGCATTGTAGTCATTATTGTCCCCGTGCCTAGCCCAGGATCCAGTGGTATACCTTTGGGTGGTATTGAGGATAAACCACGCCCTGGCATCATGAATATAAGGGGTTAATGCCATCTCCCCCTAGGGTAATTCCATCTGCCCTTTGCATCACACCCCATACCACAACTTTTGGCATCCCACGAACAGGATACGGGTGTGCGCCTTATGCCACACGGCCTCCCCCAGTCTAAACTGTGTCCAGTATTGTCAGAAAATCGCATGCCGTTGCAATTAAAATTTGTGCCAGAAAGTGTACGGGACTTTTACCCGAGGCGCTTGTGAAATAGAGGGGGAGGCGAAGAAAAGACTGTTGTCCACCATTGTGAAACGTTGAAGTACTGTGTCCACCATGTGCAAGATCAGAGAAGCTATGTTTCATTGCAAGTATTGCCTGTACCTGCAAGGGTTAAAGATGTGCCAGAGAAGCGTGCGAAAATGTCCCGCGCTGGTCAGTGTCCCACCCCTGGGCATGGAAATCATGTTGCTGTATCGATGCCGAAGTGGAACTGTGAAGATCCACCCTTTGTTGCCGGGGGAGCGGAAGTCAGAGCTGCATCGCTGACGAACTTCTTGCTGGCGGCCATTTTCCCGAAGCCCTGCATAAAAGGAGCAGCACTGCCGGATCCTCCCAGTTTTCCGGAAGTCAGTAAGTGGAGCAACATGGCGGAACAGGCAAGCACACATGCAGAGAGTCCCAAGATGGTGTCAGAGGCCTGGAAAGTCGCTGTGACGCACCTGTTTCAAGAGTTAACTGACCGTCTCCAGAAGCTCTCCATTGGGGACTGGCCAGCCCAACAGGCACTGACTGCTGTTCCCCCAGTGGCGCAAGCCGCAGCAGTACAAATGGTGGTCACCATCAGCCCCACCATTACAGAGACTACTTTGTCCCAGGTGAACTGAAACACCCAAGTGAGTCCATTAGAGGGTGCACAGTTTCCAAGTTAAAGAAGCCTAACAGTGATAATTCTGCTATGTGTCACTAACTACTTTGTAAAGTTCTTGTGTTGTCTACAGGTTATGCAGCGTTTAAGAAGAAGTGCCTGACAAACTTGTCAAGAGGTTTATTTGTAACCATTTGCATAAGTGTATGTGCCCAGCTTTTAGCCATGATTCTAACTCTAGAACTCTAAAGTGTATCAGAACTGTGGAGCGGTACTAGGAACAAAAGAATAATATATGTATATATGGTTAGAGTAATACATTTTGCTATTATCTTTGTGCAAGTGAGTATTCGTGTAAGTGCACTGTAATATTTGTGGTGTGCTGTAATGAAATGTGTATAATATGTTTGTACAAAAATTTGAAGGTGTGTAGTGTCTTTTGTTCATGGCAATTTATATAGGAGGTATAATCCATGCACAGCTACCTGGCACTGCCCGGCTCAAGCACTCCAAATTAGACCTTCGCCGCTTCCACTAGTAGCAATTCCGTTCACACAACAAATCAATGGTGCTCACAGTGCAATGTAGATACAATCCAATTCCAACAAATTCTCCGCCAAGAGAAAGAAAATACACTGGGCACTCACGGTTTGATGCTTGTGTGGATTTTATTCAGAACGGTGTTTATTCAGAACAGTGTGGCAGACGCTCATGCAGGGATCTTTCACAGGCTACGGTCTGCGCATCAACAGGCCTTGCTTCCTCTCTTGCTTCCTCCTGAGGTCCAGTGCAGTCGAATCTAGGTGTGTGTCACGAGTCATAGGAGGCCTCAAGTCCAGTCTGCAGCCACAAGCAGCTACAAGTAAGCTACAGCCATAGCTTTGTCAGGTATCAGTCAAGTCAGTCACAGTCATCATTTGTCAAGTCAACATGGCCTGCATCAAATTGACCATATCTACTACAAGTCCCAGCAAGCCCTTAAAGTCTCTGAGTCACTGGTCACCTCCGTGGGACCCTGGCTGAACTGTTATAGACTTTTCTCCCTGTCTAACCTTAGTAAAGCTACCGTTGTCTGTAACTTGGCATCTGAGTCATTATTGCCCCCGTGCCTAGCCCAGGATCCAACAGTATACCTTCGGGTGGTATTGAGGATGAACCACGCCCTGGCGTCGCAAATACAAGGGGTTAATTCCATCTGCCCTTTGCATCACACCCCATACCACGTATCTATCTATCTATCTCATATCTATATATCTCATTTAAATCTATCTCATCTCTATCTATCTATCTCATATCCATCTATCAGCAGCACCACAGGGGAGTGAGGGTGTAAAAAGAGGATAAATAGGATATGCTGTCACTTGCTGATCAAGGAGTGTAACCACTAGGACCCTCCTCAATTGTCAGAATTAAGGCTGTGTAGACCTTCTTCTGAAATTGTCCATACACAGTGATGTCCAGGTCCAGAATAGGCCCGGGTTACAGTTTTCTGCAAAAAACATGGAAAAAAGCACCAGACTGAAATAAATGCTAAAGAAGTCTCAAGCTGGCCATACTCATTACATAAAGTTTGGTTGACATTAATAAATTATATGAATGTTTGCAGTGGCCGAGAGTCTAAAACATGGTCAAGTGAAAAAACGTCATCATGATCGACAAAATCGAGGCCATTCATCGTCCGCTTTAGTCTGGCATGTTACTGCTGGTGGAATCATTCATACGTCCAATCCCATGGATATTTGATCAGCCGTATTGTGCTTTAATGTTCTCAGAGGTGACGGCTACTACTAGAGATACATGCTAGGGGGGGGAAATATCCCTTTAAGATGTTTCTGTGTAAAGCATCTGTCTCACATTTGTTTCCATCTTCACTCTAGCATTCAGACTTTTCACCATATACACCGGTCTATATGAGTGCGGTTGGGTCCTATCTGTATATTGTGCAGCTGTTATCGGAGACGTCGTGACTCATATTTCCTGAAGAGATAGTTCTCACTGTAAAGCTCCTTAACTCATTTCCCTCTAGTAAGTTTCTCAATCACTTGAGTGAAATGTTATTCAATAGTTATTGAGGTTTTTTTCAGCATCCGTTATGCACACAACACTACACGATTGTCTAATTGCATAATGTATTCAACTTAAGTTCTGAAGAGGTCATTTAAGATCTTTATAAGGGGCACTTATAGGTACCATAGAAAGCTTATATACCTGCATGAGAGTCATATATGTCTGGTACAGTATCTGGAGCTTCTCAGAATTAGCAATATGTAAGATAAAGTATGTCCATGGTGTAAGGATTTATCTGGGCTTTCTGTCCATTACACCATTGAGATCACTACAGTCTGTAATGGCTGATAACAGGGAACAGTAGATTGCAATTTACTACATAGCTGTAAAGAGAAAATAGACTTTAAAGGGGAACTCCGCTGGAAAAATAATGTTTTCAAATGAACTGGTGTAAAAAAAAATTAACAGATTTGCATATTACTTTCATTAAAAAAAATCTAAACCTTTCCAGTACTTATCAGCTGCTATATACTACAGATATACTACATAGAAATGTGTCCTCTGTCCATGTCAGGAACTGTCCAGAGCAGGATAGGTTTTCTATGGGGATATGCTTCTAATCTGGACAGTTCCTGACATGGACAATGGTGTCAGCAGAGAGCACTGTGGTCAGACTGAAATAAACTACACAATTTTCTCTGGAGCATACAGCAACTAAGTACTAGAAGGATTAAGATTTTTAAATAGAAGTAATTTACAAATGTATTTAACTTTCTGGCACCAGTTGATTTAAAAACATTTGTTTTCCACTTGTTTCCACCGGAGTTCCCCTTTAAGGTGCCCATAGACATTAGGTAAGTATCAGCCAAACCTGGCCAGCTCAGCAATGATTTCATATGTATTGGGGGAAGCTTCAGACTCCCTATTCTCACTTTATGTGTGACTTAAAGTGGCAGTACACATTATGACTCGATCTTATTCTGACCCACGCGAAAACATCAACAACCTGTCAAAGTTGGATGAAAATTGATGTGCATACTGGTATGGGCACATTGACTTTAACCCCTTAGGGCCTATTTTCACCTTAAGGACTCAGCAAAGAAAACTCAATTTATATAGTTTTTATTTTATTTTAATACTTAAAAAAATTATAATCTACATGCACCAAAATTTGCATGTTTAAAATTTGCATCTTATGACCCCTAACACTTTTTCATTTTTCTGTGTACAGGGCGGTATGAGGGCCCATTTTTGTTTTGATGGGACTTTTTGATTGCTTTTTATTAATAATTTTTATGGTATATGAAGTGACCAAAAATGCACAATTTTTTTTACGTGTACACCATCGACCGTGTGGTTTAGCTAACCTAATATTTTAATAGTTCGGACATTTACGCACGCGGTGATACCACATATGATTATTTTTATTCTTTATTACATTATTTTATTTAAAAAATGGGAAAAGGGGGTGATTTAAACTTTTAATAGGGAAGGGGTTAATCAACTTTTATTAAATCTTTTTTACACTTTTTTTAGCCCCTAATATTCTGATTGCTAACACTGATCAGTGTTTTACCATTGCAAAGCACTGATCAGTGTAACCGGCGATCTTCTGCTCTAGCCTGCTGCGCAGGCATGGAGCAGTAGATCGCAATTGGACAACGGAGAGGCAGGTGAGGGCCTTCCCATCGTTCGGTAAGCTGATCGGGACATCACGATTTTGCCGCGATAGTCCCAATCAGCTCCGCTGAGCTGCCGGAATTCTTTTACTTTCGTTTTAGATGCCGCGATCAACTTGGGCTTGGTCCCATCTCTCTAAGTGCCCCACACAGCATGCACCCTTGGTCCAGCCAAATTTCATAAATGGGGTAGTGCACATAACAGCAGGTAAGGCGATCACCAGTATATATGAAGTATATAATGTAGAAAGAGAAGAAATGTGGTAGCTCTGCCTACATAGATGTGTTTTTAGGGAATACTTCCAACTGTGGATCTTGGGAGTTATTTCTTTGTCCAGCATTCTGGAGACCTTGTGCAACACAAGAAAAGTCTTGCAATGTGGCAGATTGGTAGATTCTTCCAATGTTCTACCACGCTTAACAGTAACCTGTCATCACTTCCCACAAGTCATTGTGGCTGTCCCCTTCAACTTCTCCCCGCTCCACGCCCCTTAAGGACTCAGCATTTTTCAGTTTTTGCATTTTCATTTTTTCCTCATCACCTTCTAAAAATCATAACGCTTTCAATTTTGCACATAAAATTCCATATTATGGCTTATTTCTTGCACCACCAATTCTACTTTGCAGTGACATCAGTCATTTTACCAAAAAATCCACGGCGAAACGGAAAAAAAATTCATTGTGCGATAAAATTAAAGAAAAAATTTAATTTTGTAACTTTTGGGGGCTTCCGTTTCTACGCAGTGCATTTTTCGGCAAAAATTACACCTTATCTTTATTCTGTAGGTCCATACGGTTAAAATGATACCCTACTTATATAGGTTTGATTTTGTCGTACTTCTGGAAAAAATCATGACTACATGCAGGAAAATGTATACGTTAAAAATTCTCATCTTCTGACCCCTATAACTTTTTTATTTTTCCTCGTACAGGCCGGTATGAGGGTTCATTTTTTGCGCCGTGTTCTGAAGTTTTTATCATTACCATTTTTGTATTTATTGGAATTTTTGGTCGCTTTTTATTAATTTTTTCATGATATAAAAAGTGACCAAAAATACGTAATTTTGGTGTTTGGATTTTTTTTGCGCGTACGCCATTGACCGTGCGGTGTAATTAACTATATATTTTTATAGTTCGGACATTTCCGCACGCAGCGATATCACATATGTTTATTTTTATTTACATTTTTTTTTATGGGAAAAGGGGGGTGATTCAAACTTTTAATTTGGGAAGGGGTTAAATGTCCTTTATTCACTCTTATTTTCACTTTTTTTTTGCAGTGTTATAGCTCCCATAGGGACCTATAACACTGCACACACTGATCTTTTACACTGATCCCTGCAAAGCCATAGCTTTGCATGGATGAGCATTATAGGGGGTTGATTTCTCAAGCCTGTAGCTCAGGCTTGGAGCAATCAAACGCAAATCAGACGCGACGGAGCAGCGTAAGGGGACCTCCTCTCGCGACCTAGCTGATCGGGACATGGCGATTTTATCGCGATAGTCACGATCAGCCCGACTGAGCTGCCGGGAAGCTTTTACTTTTGTTTTAGACGTGGCGATCAACTTTGATCGCCGCGTCTAAAGGGTTAATAGCGCGCGGCACAACGATCGGTGCCGCACGCTATTAGCCCAGGGTCCTGGCTATCATAAGCCGCCCGTACCGTCCTGCGTCCTTAAGAGGTTAAAGGGGTACTCTGGAGGAAAACAAATATTTTCAAATCAATAGGTGACAGACAGTTATACATATTTGTTAATTACTTCTATTTAAGAAGCTCAACCCTTCCATTACTTATCAGCTTCTGTATACTATAGAATAAGTTGTATAGTTTGTTCCAGCCTGACAACAGTGCTCTCTACTGACACCACTGACACAGAGAAGGAGCAAATCCCCATAGCAAATCCTCTCCTGCCCCGGACAGTTCCTGACACAGACATAGAGCCGTGTGGTCAGACAGGAAAGAACAACTTTCTCTAGAACATACAGAAATGGAAGGGTTAAGATTAGAGATGAGCGAACTTACTGTAAATTCGATTCGTCATGAACTTCTCGGCTCGGCAGTTGATGACTTTTCCTGCGTAAATTAGTTCAGCCTTCAGGTGCTCCGATGGGCTGGAAAAGGTGGATACAGTCCTAGGAGACTCTTTTCTAGGAATGTATCTACCTTTTCCAGCCAACCGGAGCACCTGAAGGCTAAACTAATTTATGCAGGATAAGTCATCAACTGCCGAGCCGAGAAGTTCGTGACGAATCGAATTTACTGTAAGTTCGCTCATCTCTAGTTAAGATTCTTGGTTCATGCATGAAAATGGCAGGTTACCTTTAACTCCTTCAGACATTTGGACAGACTATGACATTCTTTTTGTGGACAATAAAACTGACTATTTCAAAGCATTGTACATTCCACATCACATCATCATGTACCATACAGGGAAAACATTACTGTCCATGGGATGTATCTGGTAATGCAGCTCAATCCCGTTCACTTCAATGGATCTGAGCTGCAACACTGAACACAACCTGCGGTCTTTTTCATTGACTATAATTAACATTTATTATTATTTTATTTTACTTTTTACATTAATTAAAATAAAAAAAATTATAAATTTTTTATTTTTTATTTTATTCAATAAAAATTTAACATGCACGTCAAATAGTGCAAGGACAGATGGAGTTTTTTTTTTTTTTTTTTTTATTCCCAGCAATAAATTTCAAATTTTTTTTTAGTGCTTTTTTTAAATGCATAAAATATCCTTTGATTACACAAAAGTGTCACAGCATAAGAAAACTTTAAACAGCAGTTGGTATCATGAGAAAGTTATTACTTATACTGCACGTAAAACAGAAATGCAGGTCAGTTCCTGAGAATAGTGCAGGAAGATACTGGTGGCTGTATGCCAGGAAGTTCTTGGTCAGCTGGGTTCACACTGCATTTACTCAGTACATCGTAGATCAGTGTTTTCCAACCTGTGTGTCCCCAGTTGTTGCAAAACTACAACTGCAAGCATGCCCGGAGTTGTAGATTTGCAACAGCTGCAGGCACCCTGGTTGGGAAACACTGTTGTTGGTATACGTCGACATCTAGTCAAAAAAGTTATCCCGACATATACCATGGCGTACTGTTAGTGGACCGGTGAAGTGAAAAAAAAACTGTGACCTGTAG
Source organism: Hyla sarda (assembly GCF_029499605.1). Taxonomy (NCBI): domain Eukaryota; kingdom Metazoa; phylum Chordata; class Amphibia; order Anura; family Hylidae; genus Hyla; species Hyla sarda. Next base: position 185,797,686 of record NC_079196.1, on the reverse strand, counting down.
CCGAATGTGACCTGAGCTCAGCGCTTTCTGCCCTTCTCAGTGCTATTCGCTGTTAGGGGATAGGATTAGGGGCTGAGATTAGGGTTAGGATTAGTGTTAAGGGTTAGGGATTAGGGTTAGGATTAGAGGTAAGGGTTAGGATCGGGGTAAGGCATAGGGGTCACATTCCTGTACAGGGACACAGTTTTCGTCATTACACCGGTTCAGTTAAACAACCCGAACTTCAACTAGTGACTACTCGTGGGCCATTTCCCTAATTTATATTTAGCTGGAGTAAACCATGTGGTCCGCTTCGCTTTTGAGTCCTGCAAAACAAATAGAATAGAGAGCAGTGAAGGACTACAAAGGAGGGGGGGGGGGCAATGTATCTGGTGCACTTGTTTGGGCTAATTTTAGGCATAATTCTGTGTAGTGGACAAAACGTTATAGACATTTCTGTGTGTGGATGCAAATACTATGCTGAGTTTTTTTCATTACAGCTCACATGATTTTTTATAATTGTGTGTGTGGGGGAGGGTATAGCAGTTCAGCCTCATCCGCTTGAATAGGGATAAGTTGTGATACTTATGGGCAGCCCCTGCTTCCTAACATCAATGTCATTGAACTGTGTAGGTACTAAAACTAAAACAACATAGCAGCGATGTTCACCACTATGAGTAAAACTAACCCTATACAACCAGTGCAAATCTCCTATAAGGAGATTTCCTGTAATGTTCACATAGGGTTTGGGGGATTCCGACCTCTATGAACCCCGCAATCTCCCAAAGGGATCCCGAATCTCCCTGTTATTGCCTGTCCTCTGGATAAAGAATACATTTTTAAACGTTGACGATTTTTAATGCACAGTATGTCAATTTATGTTTCTAATGCTACAATTTATGCTACAGTTTATTTATAGTTTTTTTGCCTATTTCTCCCACTGATTTCAATCTGCGACAAATCCACAATGAAACCTGTATTTGCAGTTTTTTCTGGTAGAAACGTGCTAGATCTGTAGCAACGTCTGTAACAGTAGATGTTAAATTTAACCTTTTTCTTTCTACCTAACCTGTACAAAAATTCACAGCGGCAAACCTGCACCTAACACACACCAAAATTCACACACTTTGGTGCAGACTTGCATTTCCGTCCCAAGTTGGGCGTACCCTAGAGTTAAGCACACTGTGGTTCTTTCTTGTGTACCATGTTGGTGGTATTTGGAAGTAGAAAAGAACCAACCGATCCTGGTGTCAAATGCAAGATGTGTTTTTGTCCATCAATGCTAAAACCATTCAACACTCATACCAGTGATGTCAACGCATTTCTGGTGTAAAATTGGCATGATGAAATGCATTGATGTCACTGGTTTAAGTGTAGAATGGTTCTAACATCAGTGGAATAAATACATCTTGAATTTGACTCTGGGATCGGATGGTTATTTTTTACTTTCATATTGCGCTACTGGAGCCGTGACGGTCTATTCCGTGCTGTGCAGAGGTGCAAGCAACACGGGTGATACAAATGTTGATTGTATAGGGAGTATTTGGCCCCAGACCCCAGTGAGTTGTTCGCTGTGAGCGGTACAGTTTGAGTCAATAGGTCTTTTGCTGGTGTGCACTGGTGGTACCTTGAGTAGGGTTAAAAAACAGGAGGTTCCTGAATGGCAGCTATCCATTGTGGTGACTTCCAAGAGGATATTAGGCGGATACCCCTGCAGATGATATATTAGGCCCTATAAATAAAGACAGCTCATCCTGGTGTGATGTCTTGGCTTTCCTTTTCTCTTCTTCATCTTCTATGCAAACAAAGTGCTGACACGTTCCAGGGACTCTGCTTGATGTATGTTTGCTCTGTGTTTGTCACGTTGAAGCTCAGATTTCTTATCTCTATCCATCAGGCTCCAGCGTTACAGACATAGACTCCAGATTAAGACTCATTGGTAAATAACACTCTGTAAGATTTAGAAATCCTAACCATGCATTTATCCTATTCATCTCCAGCACAGAGGTTCACTTATACCATTGACACCCAACGTAGCCTCCATTGCAGATAACTCGTCCCACCGTTCTTGTTTTACAGCACGTTCCATAATCACGAAAACCTTTCATTTGCATCCATTGTTCTTAGTGTATGTATACAATGAAGCATAAGACGTCACTGAGTGCAGAATCCCACAATGCCTATCACACAAGGGCTATACTTAACATTGACGTTCTTCTAGCCCTGGATTGCCAGATAAAGTTAAAGGGATTTTCTGGGATTTTTTTTTCCCAATGATGGCCAATATCTGATTGGTGGGGTCTGACATCCAACACCTCCACTCATCAGCATGGGGGAGCCGCAGCAATGGCAGATTTGTGGAATGCTGGGTGTTGGACCCCCACTGATCAAACATTGATGGTCTTTCCTGAAGAAAGACCATTAATAAAATAGTCGCCCCCCCCCCCCCCCCAAAAAAAAAAGCAAAAAACTTTAAGGGAAAATGGGCACAAATGAAAAAAAAAAAAAGAATTAAATCTATGCCCTCGTGAGCAGCTGGATTCTCTCATAGCAGTGAGCAGGTAGAAATAGTAAGCTGCTGAACTTCAAAGCTGTAGAAAGGTTTAAAGGATTTGTTCAGTTTTGACAACCCCTTTTGGTTAGATGCCTCCCCTTATAATAAGCTGATCACATTCTTTCCCTTTGTAAGGACCCCCATTGATCGGCTGCAATCTGCAGGGAATCCTGTCAGCAAGTGTTCAAATTCCTTGCAGTGCCACCATAGGGGATGAATGGAGGATTACCGCAGGATCAGACAGAGGAGTAACTGTTGGGTTGTTGTTTTAGGGTAGGGTCATACACAGCAGATAACCAGCAGATTTCATGCTGTGAAAAATCGGCTAGGCAGTGGGAGATCTGCTACGTATGAGCTATGAGCAGACACAGGGATATCTCTGTGTGTGCAATAAGGTTTGGAGTCAGGCCCGTGCGTCACGATGATGTGCTCGGCCCTCTAAACCTTACTGCACACAGGACTGTGATGGGGAAAGCCCTGTGTGTCTGCTTGAATCGCAAACACAGCGTATCTCCCGCTGCCCGGCAGACTTTATGCACTGTGTGTGACCCTACCCTTCATACACCCAAAAGACAGATGAAGCAATTTCACAAGCAATAAAAAGTCATTGATGATGTAATAATAATTTATGTAATAGCTGCACATAAATTACAGCCAAATATACAGTGAAACCTATCCAAAAAGACTATAGTGGGGGGATTTATCAAAACCAGTGTAGAAGAGGGGTGCAGTTGCCTATATCAACCAATCAGATTGCTCCTTTCATTATTATTATTATTATTATTATTTTTTGTTTTTTTATAGAGGCCCCTGGAAAAAAAAAAAAGCAATCTGATTGGTTGTTATGGGCAACTGCACCACTCTTCCTCTACACAGGTTTTGATAAATCTTCCCCCAGACCCATTTATTATGCATTCTTTGATTAGACCTCTTATTTGTGCAATATTGGGTGGTCCTCTTACATAGGCTTCACTGTTTATGAATTATGCACCTTTCTGTGTATACAGTGCCTTGCAAAAGTATTCACCCCCCTTGACTTTTTTCGTATTTTGGTACATTATAGCCTTAAATTCAATATTTTGTTAATCTGAATTTTATGTGATGGATCAGAACACAATAGTCTAAGTTGGTGAAGTGAAATGAGAAAAGTATTTAAATAAAACTATTGTTTAGAAATAGAAAACAGAAAATTGGCATGTGCATATGTATTCGCCCCCTTTCTTAGGAAGCCCATAAAAAGCTCTGGTGCAACCAATTACCTTCAGAAGTCGCATAATTAGTGAAATAATGTCCACCTGTGTGCAATCTAAGTGTCACATGATCTGTCATTACATACAGTCATGGCTGTAAATGTTGGCACCCCTGAATTATTTCTAGAAAATGAAGTATTTCTCACAGAAAAGGATTGCAGTAACACATATTTTGCTATACACATGTTTATTCCCTTTGGGGGAGATTCATCAAAACCAGTGTAGAGGAAGAGCGGTGGAGTTGCCCATAGCAACCAATCAGATTGATTCTTTCATTTTTAACAAGGCCTTTGAAAAATGAAAGAAGAAATCTGATTGGTTGCTATGGGCAACTGGGAAACCTTTACTCTGCACAGGTATTGATAAATATCCCATTTTGTGTGTATTGGAACTAAACCAAAAAAGGGAGGAAAAAAAGGAAATTGTACTTAATGTCACCAAACTCCAAAAAGGGGCTGGACAAAATTATTGGCGCCCTTTCAAAATGGTGAAAAAATAAGAATGTTTCAAGCTCCTTTAAACTCACCTGGGGCAAGTAATAGGTGTGGGCAATATAAAAATCACACCTGAAAGCAGATAAAAAGGAGAGAAGTTCACTTAGTCATTGCATTGTGTGTCTGTGTGTGCCACACTAAGCATGGACAACAGAAAGAGAACTGTCTGAGGACTTGAGAACCAAAATTGTGGAAAAATATCAACAATCTCAAGGTTACAAGTCCATCTCCAGAGATTTAGATTTGCCTTTGTCCACAGTGCACAGCATTATCAAGAAGTTTGCAACCCATGGCACTGTAGCTAATCTCCCTGTGCGTGGACCAAAGAAAAAAATGTATGAAAGGTGTCAACGCAGGATAGTCCGGTTGTTGGATAAGCAGCCCCAAACAAGTTCCAAAGATATTCAAGCTGTTCTGCAGGCTCAGGGAGCATCAGTGTTAGCGCAAACTATCTGACGACATTTAAATGAAATTAAATGCTATGGCAGGAGACCCAGGAGGACCCCACTGCTGACACAGAGACATAAAAAAGCAAGACTATATTTTGCCAAAATGAACTTGAGTAACTCAAAATCCTTCTGGGAAAACATCTTGTGGACAGATGAGATCAAGATAGAGCTTTTTGGTAAAGCACATCATTCTACAGTTTACCGAAAATGGAATGAGGCCTACAAAGAAAAGAACACAGTACCTACAGTGAAATATGGTGGAGGTTCAATGATGTTTTGGGGTTGTTTTGCTGTCTCTGGCATTGGGTGCCCTGAATGTGTGCAAAGCATCAAGAAATCTGAGGATTACCAACAGATTTTGGGTTGCACTGTACAGCCCAGTGTTAGAGAGTTGGGTTTGTGTCCGAGATCTTGGGTCTTCCAGCAGGACAATGACCCCAAACATATGTCAAAAATCATCCCGAAATGGATGGCAACAAAGCGCTGGAGAGTTCTGAAGTGGCAGCAATGAGTCCAGATCTAAATCCCATTGAACTCCTGTGGAGAGATCTTAAAATTGCTGTAGGGAAAAGTTGCCCTTCCAATAAGAGAGACCTGGAGCAGTTTGCAAAGGAAGAGTGGTCCAACATACCGGCTGAGAGGTGTAAGAAGCTTATTGATGGTTATAGGAAGCGACTGATTTCAGTTAGTCTTTAAAAAGGGTGTGTAACCAAATATTAAGCAAAGGTTGCCCATAATTTTGTCCAGCCCATTTTTGGAGTTTGGTGTGACATTATGTCCAATTAGCTTTTTTACTCCCTTTTTTGGATTAGTTTCACTACACACAAAGGGAATAAACATGTGTATAGCAAAACATGTGTTACTGCAATCCTTTCTGTGAGAAATACTTCATTTTCATAAAAAATTTCAGGGGTGCCAACATTTACGGCCATGACTGTATACACACTTTTTTGAAAGGCCCCAGAGGCTGCAACACCTAAGCAAGAGGCATCAGTAACCAAACACTACCATGAAGACCAAGGAACTCCCCAAACAAGTAAGGGACATTGTTGTTGAGAAGTACCATTCAGGGTTAGGTTATAAAAAAGTATCCAAATCTTTGATGATCCCCAGGAGCACTATCAAATCTATCATAACCAAATGGAAAGAACATGGCACAACAGCAAACCTGCCAAGAGACGGCTGCCCACCAACACTCACGGATCGGGAAAGAAGGGCATTTATCAGAGAGACAGCACAGAGACCTTAGGTAACCCTGAAGGAGCTGCAGAGTTCCCCAGCAGAGACTGGAGTACCTCTACATAGGACGACAATAAGTCGTACGCTCCATAGGGTTGGGCTTTATGGCAGAGTGGCCAGAAGAAAGCCATAACTTTCAGCTAAAAACAAAAAGGTATAATGTGAGTTTGCGAAAAGGCATGTGCGAGACTCCCAAAATGTATGGAGGAAGGTGCTCTGGTCTGATGAGACTGATTGACTGATTAAACTTTTCGGCCATCAAGGAAAATGCTATGTCTGGCGCCACCCAACACATCACATCACCCAAAGAACACCATCCCCAAATGAAAAATGGTGGTGGCAGCATAATGCTGTGGGGATGTTTTTCAGCAGCCGGGAGTTGAGGGAAAGATGGAGGGTGCTAAATACAGGGATGTTCTTGATCAAAACCTGTACCACTCTGTGTATGATTTGAGGCTAGGACGGAGGTTCACCTTCCAGCAGGACAATGACCCCAAACACACTGCTAAAGCAACATTTGAGTGGTTTAACCCGATAACGACCATGGACGTCTATGCTCGTCCATGTGCCGTTAACGGGGTATGACGCGGGAATCAGCTGGGGGCCGGCTGGTATGACGCCTGCTCGAGTCGGGAGCCCGCGTCATACCCCGTTAACGGCACATGGACGAGCATAGACGTCCATGGTCGTTATCGGGTTAAACCACTCAAATGTTGCTTTAGCAGTGTGTTTGGGGTCATTGTCCTGCTGGAAGGTGAACCTCCGTCCTAGCCTCAAATCGCCGCTGTCAAAGTTGAGAGTGGCGTCTAATGGTGCCTGTATCCAGTCCCTGGTGGTCCAGTGGGGTGGATCCCCCCGCGCAGTGCGATCATGGGGGGGGGGGGTGATCCACTGCTAAGGTAGCCTGAGAGCTTACCTCTCCTGCTGCGGCAGCTCCGGTGCCCAGAATGATAGAGCCAGGCAGGGCCAGGCTTTATCAATCGAGCGCAGAACACACAGATCAATGGGATTGTACGTAACCCCATTGATCTGTATGAAGAATCAAATGATTCCTCCTAAAAGTGGGACTAAAAGTGTAAAAAAAAAAAGTTTAAAAACACACACATTAACCCCCTCCTTATTAAAAGTTTAAATTAACCCCCTTTTCTGAAATTCCATATAAAAAATATATAAACATAATAAAAATAAACATATATGGTATCACCGCGTACGTAAATGTCTGTACTATAAAAATATATCGTAAATTAAACCGCACGGTCAATGGCGTACACGCATAAAAATTCCAAAGTCCATAATAGCGTATTTTTGGTCACTTTTCATACCACAATAAAAAGTGATCAAAAAGTCAGATCAAAACAAAAAAGGTACCGATTAAAACTTCAGATCATGGTGCAAAAAATAGCCCTCATACCGCCCCGTACACGGAAAAATAAAAAAGTTATAGGGGTCAGAAGATTACATTTTTAAATGTATTTATTTTCATGCATGTAGTTATGATTTTTTCCAAAAGTACGACAAAATCCAACCTATATAAGTAGGGTTTCATTTTAATCATATGGACCTACTGAATAAAGATAAGGTGTCATTTTTACCGAAAAATGTACTGCGTAGAAACATAAGCCCCCAAAATTTACAAAATGGTGTTTTTTCTTCAATTATGTCGCACAATGATTTTTTTTTCCATTTCGCCGTCGATTTTTGGGTAAAATGGCTGATGTCATTACAAAGTAGAATTGGTGGCGCAAAAAATAAGCCATAATATGGATTTATAGGTGCAAAATTGAAAGAGTTATGATTTTTAAAAGGTAAGGAGGAAAAAAATGAAAGTGCAAAAACAGAAAGACGCTTGGTCCTTAACCCTTTAAGGATCAAGCCTATTTTCACTTTAAGGACCAGGCCAATGTTATTTTAGCTTTTTCATTTTTTCCTCTTCGCCTTCTAAAATCCAAAACTCTTTTATATTTTCATCTACAGAACCATATTAGGGCTTGTTTTTTGCGTGACTAATTGTACTTTCTCTCATTTTACCATAAAATGTACGGCAAACCCAATAAAATATTTTTTGCACAATTTTGCACATTTTGGAGGATTTTGTTTTTACATTGTACACTTTACGGTAGAAATGACATGTGTTCTTTATTCTGTGGATCAATATGATTAAAATGATACCCATGGCTAGATACTTTTATATTTTTGTACCGCTTAAAAAAAATCTAAAACTTTTTGTACAAAATCAGCAATCTAAAATTGCCCTATTTTGAGCCCCTACTACTTTTTCATATTTCCATATATAGGGCGGTATGAGGGCTCATTTTTTGCGCCATCATCTGTACTTTTTATTGATACAACATTTGCATATATAAAACTTTTAGAACATTTTTTATACATTTTTTTTGAATAAAATGTGACAACAAAGCAGCATTTTTTACGTTTACACCGTTCACCGTACAGGATCATTAACAATACATTTTGATAGATCGGACATTTATGCACACGGCAACACCAAATATGTTTATTACAAAAAATTACGCTTTTTGGGGGTAAAATGGGAAAAACTGATCATTTGTATTGGAGGAGGGGATTTTTTACTTTTTTTTACTTTTTATTTTTACATTTTTCATCTTTTTTTTACACTTTTTATGTTCCAATAGGGGACTATCTATTGCAATTATTTGATTGCTAATACTGTTCAGTGCTATGCATAGGACATAGCACTGATCAGTATTATTGGCTATCTCCTGCTCTGGTCTGCTCGATCTCAGACCAGAGCAGGAGACGCCGGGAGACGGACGGAGGCAGGTGAGGGAACCTCCGTCCGCCATTACAGATGATCGGATCGCCGCGGCAACGGTGCGGGCGATCCGATCATCAATTTTAACGTGCGCATTGCCGCAGATGCCGTGATCTGTACTGATCACGGCATCTGAGGGGTTAATGGCGGACATCCGCGCGATCGCGGATGTCGGCCATTACTGGCAGCCAGAACCTGCCGTGTATGACGCGAGCACTGCTCCAATGCTCGCAGTCATACACAGAACAAAAATGTACATCCTGGTGCGCGAAGTACCACCAAGCCAGGACGTACATTTATGTCCGTGGTCGTTAAGGGGTTAAGGGGAAACAGGTAAATGTGTTGGAATGGCCTAGTCAAAGCCCAGATCTCAATCTAGTCAAAAATCTGTGGTCAGACTTAAAGATTGCTGTTCACAAGTGCAAACCATCCAACGTGAAGGGGCTGGAGCAGTTTTGTGAGGAGGAATGGGCAAAAATCCCAGCGGTAAGATGTGGCAGCTCATAGAGACTTATCCAAAGAGACTTGGAGCTGTGATTGCCGCAAAGGTGGCTCTACAAAGTATTGACTTTAGGGGGGTGACTAGTTATGCACATTTACTTTTTTTTGTTATTTTGTCGTAAAGTTGTGGGTATGTTCTGTAAATTAAATGATCAAAATCCTCAAACAGTCCATGTTAAAGGGGTACTCCCCTGGAAAATATATATTTTTTTAAATCAACTGGTGCCAGAAAGTTAAACAGATTTGTAAATTACTACTATTAAAAAAAAATCTTGATTCTTCCTGTACTTATCAGCTGATGTATGATCCACAGGAAGTTCTTTTCTTTTTGAATTTCCTTTCTGTCTGACCACAGTGCTCTCTGCTGACACCTCTGTCCATTTTAGGAACTGTCCGGAGCAGGAGAGGTTTGCTATGGGGATTTGGTCCTACTCTGGACAGTACCTAAAATGGAGAGAGGTGTCAGCAGTGAGCACTGTGGTCAGGCAGAAAGGAAATTCAAAAAGAAAAGAACTTCCTGTGGAGCATACAACAACTGATAAGTACCGGAAGGATCAAGATTTTTTAATAGAAGTAATTTACAAATCTGTTTAACTTTCTGGCACCAGTTTATTTTTTAAAAAATAATGTTTTCCAGGTGAGTACCCCTTTAATTCCAGGTTGTGAGGCACCAAAATACAAAAAAAGTCAAGGGGGTGAATACTTTTGCAAGGCACTGTGCATGGTTTAAATAGAAGTTAAAGGGTACCTCTCATCAAATAAACTTTTGATATATTTTAGATTAGTGAATGTTGAATGAAAAATATGCTTCTTTCTATTTTATTTTTCCCGATCAGTCCTGTCAGCAAGCATTTCTGACTCATGCTGGAGTCCTAAACACTCAGAGCTGCCAGCCTGCTTTGTTCACAGCCAAACAGGCTGTGAACAAAGCAGGCTGGCAGCTCTGAGTGTTCTCCTTTGTGAACCAAGCAGACTGGCAGCTCGTAGTGTTTAGGACTCCAGCATGAGTCTGAAATGCTTGCTGCCAGGACTGGTAGGGAGACCCCTAGTGGTCATTTCTTCAAAGTGGAAAATTAAATAGAAAGAAGCATATTTTTTAATAACATGCAATTGTAAAGTTATTCTGCATACATTAATCTATAATATATCAAAAGTTTTTTTTGATGAGAGGTACCCTTTAAATAGAAATTCCAGTAAGTGAAGGTCCATTGTATCTTGTCTTAGGGCAGCAATAGACAGGGCAATACTGAACCAAACAACTTTGCCAATCCTAACTTTTAATATGTCTGTGCAACATGTCAAAAATAGTTGTAAGGGACAGTAACACATTAAGTGCAGAGGGAAAATGGGGGGAGATTCATCAAGACCTGTGCTGAGGAAATGTCGACCAGTTGCCCATAGCTACCAATCGTATTGCTTCCTTTTTTTCAGAGGCCTTTTAATAACCAATCTGATTGGTTGCTATGGGCAACAGGTCCACTTTCTTTCTGCACAAGTTTTGATGAATCTCTCCAATGGAGTCTGATTCTTTAATTATTTATTTAAAAGGTGAATGATCTCTTCATCAAACAGAGACTGTAGACAATATCAGTCTATTCCTGTTGCATTCAATATTTCATTTCATTTAAAACTTAAAGGGGTACTCTGAAGGGAAAAAAATGTTTTAAAATCAACTGGTGCCAGAAAGCTAAACAGATTTGTAAATTACTTCTATTTAAAAATCTTAAGCCTTCTAGTACTTATCAGCTGCTGTATGCTCCATAGGAAGTTGTGTAGTTCTTTACAATCTGACCACAGTGCTCTCTGCTGCCACCTCTGTCCATGTCAGGAACTGTCCAGAGTAGGAGAGGATTGCTATGGGGATTTGTTCCTATTCTGGACAGTTTCTGACACGGACAGAGGTGGCAGCAGAGAACACTGTGGTCAGACTGGAAAGTCCTACACAACTTCCTCTGGAGCATGCAGCAGCCGATAAGTACTGGAAGTAAAAATAGAAGTAATTTACAAATCTGTACAACTTTCTGGTACCAGTTGATTTGAAAAAAAAATGTTCCCACTGGAGTACACCTTTAAGCCATGCATGGCAGGCACATTAGATCAGTGCCCCTCAACCTGTGACTCTCCAGCTGTTTCAAAACTACAACTCCCATCATGCCTGGACACCTATTCTGTACAGCTGCAGGGCCACAGGTTGGAGGACAATGGATGATGTGGAAATGCTGGCTGTGGCTTTCTGGAGTGAGCTGACATTGATGCATCACTTGCTTAAAGGGGTACTCTGGCCCTGAGACATCTTATCCCCTATCCAAAGGATAGGGGATAAGATGTCTCACCACGGGGGTCCCGCCACTGGGGACCCCCGCAATCTTGTATTCCCCACCCACCTGTTTGAGCTGCACAAACAGCCGGGTGGCGACCACGGGGCCGGAGTATCATAACATCACGACTCCGCCCCCGTGTGACGTCACCCCCAGCCCCTGCTGTGCAAGTCTATGGGAGGGGGCGTGACGGCCGTAGACTTGCATAGCGGGGGCAGGGGGGGCGTCACACGGGGCGGAGTCGTGACGTCACGATACTCCGGCCCCGTGGTCGCCACCCGGCTGTTTGTGAGCTGGCACCGCGGCATGCAGCTCAAACAGGTGGGTGGGGAATACAAGATTGAGGGGGTCCTCAGTGGCGGGACCCCCGCGGTGAGACATCTTATCCCCTATGCTTTGGATATGGGATAAGATGTCTCAGGGCCGGAGTACCCCTTTAAGCATTTCCTATTCACATGGATACTGCCCCCTACAGTTTACACTCTGAATGTGTCAGTACAAGGACATGATCAACAGGAGGGGTTTTAATAACGAGGTCTCAGTGTCTTTAGATGGGTGGAGATTTGTGAAACCAATTTTTATCACCATTAAACAGGTGCAGTGAACTTTCAGCACCAGTTTCAGGACAGTTTCTAATTGACTCATGTGTTTTCACAGATCATTGATGTATAAAGCCAGAAGAAGCTTTCTGGGAAGAAGATCAGTTTGTCTTGTTTCTTTTTACCCTCAAATATGAAGACTAAACCAAGATCAACAAGACGAAGATTGGAAATCGACCTGGAGGAAGAGGAGAGTCCGGAACAGCAAACTTCCAGCGAGGAAGATAATGATAAGTGCTATGTGTATAAGGAGAAGAGTAAGAGCCAAGAGCCGGGTGACAGCGGCAATCGGAAGAAGAGACAGTCATCCCAGGGGAAGGAGCACAGCGTCCGCAGACTAGAGAGCAATGAACGGGAGAGGCAGCGGATGCATAAGCTCAACAACGCTTTCCAGGCTCTAAGAGAAGTCATTCCACATGTGAGAGCAGAGAAGAAATTGTCCAAAATCGAAACACTTACCTTGGCCAAAAACTACATAAACACATTAACAGCCACTATACTGAATATGTCCAGTGGACGCTTGCCTGATGTCCAGGACACTGATACAGGGGGTGGCGGGAAACTCTATCAACATTACCAGCAGCAACACGGAGAGGAGGACAATGACGAACACTTAGAAAAATACTCTACCCAAATCCACAGCTTTCGGCAAGGAAGTTGATGTCAAACCCAAAGAATATTTTTTTAACTTAGTAATTGTCATCCTGAAGAAATACACAAGACTGTGTTGTCCTATGACAATAATGTATGATACAAAATATTCCATACTAAAACCAGTCATCTGCACTTTATTGTCCTGACCATGATCAACAATGGCGGATAACTGGATTTAGGAAGGAATTTGGGGGGTGGGGGATTGTAGAAGGTGAATGCTATGTAAATGATTAAATTATGGGGTCACAATAATATGTAATGTAATGATCACTGGTTTTATGTGAAATCCTTTTATCTTTATCAGGTTTGTATCATTTTTTGTTACAATATCATAACGGGCACAAATGATATGCATGCACTCAGCAATATTCTTTATATGAAGAATTTCGGTAGGGAGGGCTTTTGTTGGCATCCCACCGATCCGATGTTGGTTACCTATCCTGAGGATTGGTCACCAATAGAAGTTGGGAAAACCCCTTTAAATTATACTTGTCGCTTAAAAACTTTTGACGTCTCTGACATGTTGTGACATATTTAAAGGGCTGTCCTGCTGCAATCGGCAAACTGCACTGGAAAAAAGTGAAAAATCCTGATAAAAATACTGAGGTTAAACATGTTGTATATATATGATATTTTTCTATTAATATATCTTAGACTGAGAGATAGACTTTTATTTCCTTGAGTAAAACTGGAGAAGTAGGTAGTTTTCTTTTTGTAGTTACTGTAGATATTGGGGAGTGGTATCACTGTACAGTAAAGCACATCCAATAGGGATTGTGGTGTAGAATAAGTAGGTTCTGGAGGAAGATGAATAGTGAATGCAAAACTCTACTGGCCTAGACCCTAGTGAACTTGCAGGACAGGTCCTACTATTCACATGTTTAAAGGGGTACTCCGCCCCTAGACATCTTATCCCCTATCCAAATGATAGGGGATAAGATGTCTGATCGCGGGGGTCCCGCCGCTGGGGACCCCCACAATCTACCATGCCGCACCCACCTGTAACGGCTTCCGGGAGCGCTGGAGGCCCTCAGGCTAGTTCCATCCCGACCACTGGGGCTGAAGATCGTGACATCACGACTCTGTCCCCGTGTGACGTCACACCCCACCCCCTCAATGCAAGTCTATGGGAGGGGGCGTGATGTCACGATCTTCAGCCCCCGTGGTCGGGATGGAACTAGCCTGAGGGCCTCCAGCGCTTCCGGAAGCCGTTACAGGTGCGGCATGGTAGATTGCGGGGGTCCCCAGCGGTGGGACCCCCGCGATCAGACATCTTATCCCCTATCGTTTGGATAGGGGATAAGATGTCTAGAGGCGGAGTACCCCTTTAATAGGGAACGCCGGTCAAAAACAAATGTTTTCATGTCAACTGGTGCCAGAAAGTTATACAGATTTGTAAATGACTTCTATTCAAAAATCTTAATCCTTCCAGTACTTATCAGCTGCTGTATACTACAGAGGAAGTTGGGTAGTTCTTTTCTGTCTGACCACAGTGCTCTCTGCTGACACCTCTGTCCGTATCAGGAACTGTCCAGAGCAGGAGAGGTTTGCTATGGGATTTGCTCCTTCTCTGGACAGTTCCTGACATGGACAGAGGTGTCAGCAGAGAGCACTGTGGTCAGACAGAAAATAACTTAAACAGCTAAAAAAAATAACTGACTAAAAGCAATAAATGTCTGAAAAGAATTGTGTGTGAACAGATAAGCAGCAGAAAATAATGTTATAAAATGGTGTATAGGATGCTTTTGCACAGGGTAGAAATGCTGCAGACTTTCTGCATCGGGAAATCGACAGCAGCAGATCCGCACCAAATCATGTGGATATGTCGCAGAATTGTTATGTATTAACATGTTCAGAATCCACATGTTTTGTTGCAGATGAACAGCAATTTTGCAGCAAAATCCGCAGCATTAAATTCAATTTCACATTTGATTTCCCTTATTAAGTCCATAGAGAAAATCCACCAAAAATCTGCAACATAAAGTTAGATCGGAACCCCCTGCGGTCTGACCCTTAATCCCTGTCCTGTGGATAGAGGTCATGTTATGTTTGACTGGAACAGGTTTAGCTCAAAATGCCAGACCAACATAAGAGGATGTGAATACTGTCTACTGGTTGTGTTGCTTTTACAGCACTTTCTAACAAATGATATTAATATATATATATATATATTTATTTGCTGCTTATATAGGACAATGTTGTCACTCGCTAGAAGGGCTGGTATATAGTATTAAAGGGGTTGATACATCACAGGTAACTTCTTTAGTTTGAGAACTGATCGGGACCATTCCTGAGACCCCTGGTGAACAGCTGATGGTGCCGGCACTGACAGATTAAATTGTCTTTAGCCTCTACAGGTAAAATGTACTTACACATGGGCACTGAATAGAATGCATGCTCCGCTTTAATGTCCATATACCCTTATATGCTTAAAGGGGTACTCCACCCCTAGACATCTTATCCCCTATCCAAAGGATAGGGGATAAGATGTCTGATCACAGGGGTCCCGCCGCTGATGATCTCCGCAATATAGCATGCAGCACCCACCTGTATCTGGCTCCCGACCACGGGAACGGAAGATCGTGACGTCACAACCCCGCCCCGTGTTACATAACGACTCCGCCCCCTCAATGCAAGTCTATGGGAGGGGGCGTGACAGCCGTCACGCCCCCTCCCATAGACTTGCATTGAGGGGGCGGGGCATGATGTCACACGGGGGCGGAGTTGTGACATCACGATCAGACACCTTTGGATAGGGGATAAGATGTCTAGGGGTGGAGTAACCCTTTAACATTGTTATTAGTGGGTTGTAAAAAGACAATTACTGATGGGGAACTTGGCATCTGAAAGTCTGTTCAGCACCTTCTAAAACATGGCTGGTCTTAGTGGTGCACACAGCAACACCCATACCAGCCCTGTTGCTGTACAGCGAGTGACTGCTGCCCCCTATCCATCACCTTAGGTGCTGAACCTCTCTATTGACCATTTTATTTGTAGACTATAAGGCCTCATTCACATCTGTGTTGAAGGCTCCATTCAGGGACACTATTTGGGGCCCAAAAATGAAGCCAGACAGTCCACTGCCCAACAAAGACCAACGGATCCCATTGGCTTTAATGGTGTCCGGGTAGTTTCCGTCTGGCGTCTGTTTACGTAGCAGGATCTGTCAAGACAGAAAATTACTGCTTGCAGCAGGTTTTTGTCTGCTCAAGTCCCACTATTTAAATGGATTCTGCGACAAAGACCCCCGAATGAACATAACTCCATTAGGTACTATGACAAGGAGACAATATTTAGCTTATAGAGCACATAGGAGACAGTTACCTAACATGGTACAGGATGTCTTCTTCAGCTGTCAGCTTCTGTTTTGCCCGGAGGGGGCTGACGGATGTAGGTGATGGATTGCCTTGGTGTAGTGCTTTGCGTTGACTTGGGTGAGCTGGGTGCTGCGGCTTTCTTGTGACTGTAGCAATAATCTCCTGGCAGCGGATCACGTATAGGACTCCTAGGAGCAGGATCTGTACAGAAGATTTAATTTTCAAACCAAATAAATGCAACCGCTGAATGTTCAAAGAAATGTCAGGGAAGGTTGGCTTTCCTTTTGCCAGAGGGGCACACAACGGATTGAGTTCCCTGCCAAGTGACAGTCTTTAATGTTCTCTAGCTAGAGGTGTACCGTGTTATGTGCGTCCTCACTTCTGTTAAATTAAATCACTGTTTATCTTCTGGCTTATGACTTAGGAGAAATTATGTTTGATCAACCTGCATTTCCTCCTTTTGGCATTAGCCAGTTGGCAACGACATGGGAGCAAATGACATCACCGGTAAGATTAAACATTTGCTGAAGTTTTCGAAAAGTAGTCCAACATTGGGGTGCTGTGTTACCAGCCCAATAAATCATACTCCCACCTAGGCCTGCTTCCTCCAAAACATCCACTGGGTACAAACAGCGCCACTCTTGTCAATGGGCCATGTCTGGTATCTCAACTTAAAGGGGTTATCCAGGGAAAAACTTTTTTAATATATCAACTGGCACCAGAAAGTTAAACAAATTTGTAAATTACTTCTATTAAAAAATCTTAATCCTTTCAGTATTTATGAGCTGCTGAAGTTGAGTTGTTCTTTTCTGTCTAAGTGCTCTCTGATGACACCTGTCCCGGAAACTGTCCAGAGTAGAAGCAAATTCCCATAGCAAACCTCTTCTACTCTGTGCAGTTCCCGAGACAAGCAGAGATGTCAGCAGAGAGCACTGTTGTCAGACAGAAATGAAAAACTCAACTTTAGCAGCTAATAATTATTCGAAGGATTAAGATTTTTTAATAGAAGTAATTTACTAATTTGTTTAACTTTTTGCAGCCAGTTGACATAAAAAAATTTTTTTTCCTCGAATACCCCTTTAATC
Organism: Hyla sarda; assembly: GCF_029499605.1. NCBI lineage: Eukaryota > Metazoa > Chordata > Amphibia > Anura > Hylidae > Hyla > Hyla sarda. Next base: position 185,780,456 of record NC_079196.1, on the reverse strand, counting down.
CTAGTGAATAGGGTTGAACTGCAGTAACATCTATGATAAATAAGCTCCATTTTTATATTTCAAATTTAAAACTGTACTCCAGTGGAAAAAAATGATTTCAAATCAACTGGTGCCAGCAAGTTATACAGATGTGTGAATTACTTTAATTTACAAACCCTAATCCTTCCAGTATTTATCAGCTGCTGTATGCTCCAGAGGAAGTTGTGTAGTTCTTCAAAGTCTGACCATAGTACTCTCTGCTGACACCTCTGTCTGTGTCAGGAACTGTCCAGAGTAGGAGCAAACCCCCAAAGCAAACCTATCCTGCCCTGGACAGTTCCTGACATGGACAGAGGTGTCAGCAGAGAGCACTGTGGGCAGACCAGAAATAACTACACAACTTCCTCTGTAGTATACAGCAGCTTATAAGTACTGGAAAGATTGAGATTTTTAAATAAAAGTAATTTACAAATCTGTAAACTCACCGGAATCACATCTCAGGGAAAAACATATTCAGGGAGGTTGGATTTGTACCTGTTTCGATGACCTCCCTCCTCCATGGGCAATATAATATACTCTTCACCTAAGCTACACACTGGTTTCTGTCATGTTAACAGCAAACCAAGTAGTAAGTTCTGTGTGTGACCAATTATAGTGCCTTTAGTACAGGACGTCATACCCTAGATTAGTGGTCTTCAAACGGTGACTCTCCAGCTGTTGCAAAACTATCATTCCCAGCATGCCCGGACAATCGTCTGAAAGTAATAGTTTTGAGCCATCTGGAGGGTTACAGTTTAAAGACTACTGCCCTAGATAGATCTCAGCATCCAGGTACAATACTGATCCATAACTATTTATACATAAATGACCAGGGCTCCCAGCATTGTCAATGTAAAGCTTTAATAAATGGACTTTATATGCATTGTATGTGTGTGCGTTGTGTTTTCTCATCTTTTTTCGTCTAACATTTCACCACTAGGGCTGTAGAACCACATTGCTTCAATGGGCATCATACGAATGTAGAAAACAACTCTATTAACAATGGAGGCGATCAGACAGGTCTGCATCTTTTTGGCTCTTTTCAACATGGGAATCCCTATGACGTGTACCTCTGCCATATTGCTATTATGGCCACTCATAGGCACTTATGTTAAACAAAAAATATGTTCAAGTTACAGTGGCCCCTCAACTTACAATGGCCTCAGGGTACAACATATTCGGTCTTTTCTGGACCATTGTAACTTGAAACAGTACACAGTACAATGCTACGGACAGTCCAGATCTGTGAAACGTGTCAATGACTGGAAGAACCGACCAATCAGAATGGGCATTTGGTCTGGTAAAACACCTGTATTCCTGAAGTGTATGCACTGACTGGCTGTCTGGTTGCGCCTCCTACAGTACAGGGAGGTATTACATGTTCTGTACTCTTTACCTGTACCAGGGTTAGCTGCTTCTTTGGACACCAGGTGAGTGCGGCTCCATTTGACTTTTTTGGGACCCTGTAGAAACTCCTGTCCTCTACATAGGCAGTGATTTACAGCTCCCAGCAGATCTTTCTTACTTATTTGCTTTATCTTCATTAGTTTTCTATTTATTTTTCTTTAATTCTCACTTTTTCCAATTTCTGCATGACACTTTGGGGTCTTCAGAACCAATTACCAGGTTTTCATACAGATTACAATGGTTTGACATACAATGGTCGGCCTGGAACCTATTAATATTATTACGTAAGAAACCACTGTATATGCATTTACTGGATCCTGTTCTATGCAATATCCTAGGGGTCTTCGCTGTACCTTGCAGCAAATAAATGGAAACCACTTAAATGGAGGTCAAAATGGCCACTTTAAACCTTGTCTTTAACCTCCATTAGGAAATTTGGGTCTATAGATAAATTTTTTGCCATATGCCTAGGAAGATTTTCTCATTTATGCTTCAAATGAACTGTTAAAAGAGCCTTACCTGGGTCTGATGTCAGGTGAAGATCCGATGAACACCTATGATTAAGATAATGACTCAAATGGTCACTGAGACATGTCAAATGTTTTGATCGGTCAGGTTCTTTTTGTTCAGACCACGACCGACAGCTAGAACTAGCTGGTAGAAGAGCGCACTAAGCGGAAAAAACCTTACAATGCAAATCTTTGGGAATGTCTAGGTCAGCTGCAATTTTCTCCTGGCTTGTGCTAACAATTGGTCGACTAATTGAAACTTTTGACATATCTCTAGGACCTGATAAAAAGTTTTTCAAAGAGACAGGTACACTTTAAGGCTATGTTCACCAATGCGGTTTCCTCAATAGTAATGTTCCTACCGCCAACCGTCCCACAAACGTCAGGGAGAAATAACGGAATGTCCACAGCAGATTTTATGAAGTAAACTGGAGAAAATTTACTTGCGGAATTTATGAAACAGTCTTTAACATAACAGTCTTTTCAGGACTGAACCGGGATACAGGTTCCTCACAGGTTTGCTGGGACTTGGAAGCAATGAGCTTTTATGCATGCCACTGTGCTACTAATTTAGAAGATTGGAGCTGGTAGTAGTCACACAGGATTTGCTAGATGGAACTTTGAGTAACTCATGTTTAGTGGCTGCAGGTTCTTAGATGAATTGAATTGATGCTGATGAGATGCTTGAGCTTCTCTGAAAATCCGGAACTAAGAGAGAGAATTGATTGACTACAGCCCTTTATATAATAAGGGACTGGACTAAGCTCATTGGTCAGCAAACCTGTAAGTTATGAACCCAGTGAACTCTGTGTACATCACATGACCTCTAAGGTCCTTGAACATTCTGTACATCACAACTGTACATCATGTGACCACTAAGGTCCTGTACATATATTTTCTATACATTAAATAAATATGAAAACACTTTACACAAGGCAACCAAGGGCGAGCCCTGCAGGAGAGCCCTATATGAATGGAGGGACTCTAGCTGAGGGGACTTTAGACAAGGGACAGGACAAGGTTCTGTACCCGGACACCACAAAACCGTATGCGGTTTGAATTTAGAGGTCCGCCTGCATCAGTTTTGTAATAAAAAAGCATACTTTTTTTGGTTAACACTTAAGTGCAATAAAGTTCCAATCGTTTTATTTAAATTCCAAGGAAAGTAGGTGTGGTTTGCCAGGTATAAAAAAATAAAAAACGCATCACAAAAACCATATGGCACTGTAGACACATCTGTTTTTCATTGACTTCAATGTTTTAAAAAAATGGATACGGTTCATATATGCTTTTTAAACAGGAAACAAAATCATAGTAGACTGCAATTTTGTGTACAGTAGAAAAAAAAAACACTAAATCATTCACGACCATAAAACTTAAACAACCGGGGAAAAAAAAAATTTAGGCAGTAGTGAGGTTATGCTAGGAGTTGTAGTTTCACTCATCATAACTTCAGAAATTACAGCATTGATGGGACATAGTGAGGAGAATACAGAATGATATCAGTGACTACAGGTGACGTCTTCTCTATAGTGAATAGTGAGGAGAATACACAATGATATCAGTGACTACAGGTGACGTCTTCTCTATAGTGGAGGACAATACACAATGATATCAGTGACTACAGGTGACGTCTTCTCTATAGTGAGGAGAATACACAATGATATCAGTGACTACAGGTGACGTCTTCTCTATAGTGGGGAGAATACACAATGATATCAGTGACTACAGGTGATGTCTTCTCTATAATGAGGAGAATACACAATGATATCAGTGATTACAGGTGACGTTTTCTCTATAGTGAGGAGAATACAGAATGATATCAGTGATTACAGGTGATTTATTCTCTATAGTGAGCAGAATACACAATTATATCAGTGATTACAGGTGACGTCTTCTCTATAGTGAGGAGAATACACAATAATATCAGTGATTACAGGTGAAGTCTTCTCTATAGTGAGGAGAATACACAATGATATCAATGATTTCAGGTGACGTCTTCTCTATAGTGAGGAGAATACAGAATGATATCAGTGATTACAGGTGAAGTCTTCTCTATAGTGAGGAGAATACACAATGATATCAGTGATTACAGGTGACGTCTTCTCTATAGTGAGGAGAATAAAGAATGATATCAGTGATTACAGGTGACGTCTTCTCTATAGTGAGGAGAATATACAATGATATCAGTGATTACAGGTGACATCTTCTCTATAATGAGGAGAATACAGAATGATATCAGTGACTACAGGTGACGTCTTCTCTATAGTGAGGAGAATACACAATGATATAAGTGATTTCAGGTGACATCTTCTCTATAGTGAGGAGAATACAGAATGATATCAGTGATTACAGGTGAAGTCTTCTCTATAGTGAGGAGAATACACAATGATATCAGTGATTACAGGTGACGTCTTCTCTATAGTGAGGAGAATAAAGAATGATATCAGTTATTACAGGTGACGTCTTCTCTATAATGAGGAGAATACACAATGATATCAGTGATTACAGGTGACGTCTTCTCTATAGTGAGGAGAATACACAATGATATCAGTGATTACAGGTGATTTATTCTCTATAGTGAGCAGAATACACAATTATATCAGTGATTACAGGTGACGTCTTCTCTATAGTGAGGAGAATACACAATAATATCAGTGATTACAGGTGAAGTCTTCTCTATAGTGAGGAGAATACACAATGATATTAGTGATTACAGGTGATTTCTTCTCTATAGTGAGGAGAATACACAATGATATAAGTGATTTCAGGTGACGTCTTCTCTATAGTGAGGAGAATACAGAATGATATCAGTGATTACAGGTGAAGTCTTCTCTATAGTGAGGAGAATACACAATGATATCAGTGATTACAGGTGACGTCTTCTCTATAATGAGGAGAATACACAATGATATCAGTGATTACAGGTGACGTCTTCTCTATAGTGAGGAGAATAAAGAATGATATCAGTGATTACAGGTGACGTCTTCTCTATAGTGAGGAGAATACACAATGATATCAGTGATTACAGGTGACATCTTCTCTATAGTGAGGAGAATACAGAATGATATCAGTGACTACAGGTGACGTCTTCTCTATAGTGAGGAGAATAAAGAATGATATCAGTTATTACAGGTGACGTCTTCTCTATAATGAGGAGAATACACAATGATATCAGTGACTACAGGTGACATCTTCTCTATAGTGAGGAGAATAAAGAATGATATCAGTGATTTCAGGTGACGTCTTCTCTATAGTGAGGAGAATACACAATGATATCAGTGATTTCAGGTGACGTCTTCTCTATAGTGAGGAGAATACAGAATGATATCAGTGATTACAGGTGAAGTCTTCTCTATAGTGAGGAGAATACACAATGATATCAGTGATTACAGGTGACGTCTTCTCTATAGTGAGGAGAATAAAGAATGATATCAGTGATTACAGGTGACGTCTTCTCTATAGTGAGGAGAATATACAATGATATCAGTGATTACAGGTGACATCTTCTCTATAATGAGGAGAATACAGAATGATATCAGTGACTACAGGTGACGTCTTCTCTATAGTGAGGAGAATACACAATGATATAAGTGATTTCAGGTGACGTCATCTCTATAGTGAGGAGAATACAGAATGATATCCGTGATTACAGGTGAAGTCTTCTCTATAGTGAGGAGAATACACAATGATATCAGTGATTACAGGTGACGTCTTCTCTATAGTGAGGAGAATAAAGAATGATATCAGTTATTACAGGTGACGTCTTCTCTATAATGAGGAGAATACACAATGATATCAGTGATTACAGGTGACGTCTTCTCTATAGTGAGGAGAATACACAATGATATCAGTGATTACAGGTGATTTATTCTCTATAGTGAGCAGAATACACAATTATATCAGTGATTACAGGTGACGTCTTCTCTATAGTGAGGAGAATACACAATAATATCAGTGATTACAGGTGAAGTCTTCTCTATAGTGAGGAGAATACACAATGATATCAGTGATTACAGGTGACGTCTTCTCTATAATGAGGAGAATACACAATGATATCAGTGATTACAGGTGACGTCTTCTCTATAGTGAGGAGAATAAAGAATGATATCAGTGATTACAGGTGACGTCTTCTCTATAGTGAGGAGAATACACAATGATATCAGTGATTACAGGTGACATCTTCTCTATAGTGAGGAGAATACAGAATGATATCAGTGACTACAGGTGACGTCTTCTCTATAGTGAGGAGAATACACAATTGCATCAGTGACTACAGGCGACGTCTTCTCTATAGTGAGGACAATACACAATGATATCAGTGATTACAGGTGATTTCTTCTCTATAGTGAGGAGAATACACAATGATATAAGTGATTTCAGGTGACGTCTTCTCTATTGTGAGGAGAATACAGAATGATATCAGTGACTACAGGTGACGTCTTCTCTATAGTGAGGAGAATAAAGAATGATATCAGTTATTACAGGTGACGTCTTCTCTATAATGAGGAGAATACACAATGATATCAGTGACTACAGGTGACATCTTCTCTATAGTGAGGAGAATAAAGAATGATATCAGTGATTTCAGGTGACGTCTTCTCTATAGTGAGGAGAATACACAATGATATCAGTGATTTCAGGTGACGTCTTCTCTATAGTGAGGAGAATACAGAATGATATCAGTGATTACAGGTGAAGTCTTCTCTATAGTGAGGAGAATACACAATGATATCAGTGATTACAGGTGACGTCTTCTCTATAATGAGGAGAATACACAATGATATCAGTGATTACAGGTGACGTCTTCTCTATAGTGAGGAGAATAAAGAATGATATCAGTGATTACAGGTGACGTCTTCTCTATAGTGAGGAGAATACACAATGATATCAGTGATTACAGGTGACATCTTCTCTATAGTGAGGAGAATACAGAATGATATCAGTGACTACAGGTGACGTCTTCTCTATAGTGAGGAGAATAAAGAATGATATCAGTTATTACAGGTGACGTCTTCTCTATAATGAGGAGAATACACAATGATATCAGTGACTACAGGTGACATCTTCTCTATAGTGAGGAGAATAAAGAATGATATCAGTGATTTCAGGTGACGTCTTCTCTATAGTGAGGAGAATACACAATGATATCAGTGATTTCAGGTGACGTCTTCTCTATAGTGAGGAGAATACAGAATGATATCAGTGATTACAGGTGAAGTCTTCTCTATAGTGAGGAGAATACACAATGATATCAGTGATTACAGGTGACGTCTTCTCTATAGTGAGGAGAATAAAGAATGATATCAGTGATTACAGGTGACGTCTTCTCTATAGTGAGGAGAATATACAATGATATCAGTGATTACAGGTGACATCTTCTCTATAATGAGGAGAATACAGAATGATATCAGTGACTACAGGTGACGTCTTCTCTATAGTGAGGAGAATACACAATGATATAAGTGATTTCAGGTGACGTCATCTCTATAGTGAGGAGAATACAGAATGATATCCGTGATTACAGGTGAAGTCTTCTCTATAGTGAGGAGAATACACAATGATATCAGTGATTACAGGTGACGTCTTCTCTATAGTGAGGAGAATAAAGAATGATATCAGTTATTACAGGTGACGTCTTCTCTATAATGAGGAGAATACACAATGATATCAGTGATTACAGGTGACGTCTTCTCTATAGTGAGGAGAATACACAATGATATCAGTGATTACAGGTGATTTATTCTCTATAGTGAGCAGAATACACAATTATATCAGTGATTACAGGTGACGTCTTTTCTATAGTGAGGAGAATACACAATAATATCAGTGATTACAGGTGAAGTCTTCTCTATAGTGAGGAGAATACACAATGATATCAGTGATTACAGGTGACGTCTTCTCTATAATGAGGAGAATACACAATGATATCAGTGATTACAGGTGACGTCTTCTCTATAGTGAGGAGAATAAAGAATGATATCAGTGATTACAGGTGACGTCTTCTCTATAGTGAGGAGAATACACAATGATATCAGTGATTACAGGTGACATCTTCTCTATAGTGAGGAGAATACAGAATGATATCAGTGACTACAGGTGACGTCTTCTCTATAGTGAGGAGAATACACAATTGCATCAGTGACTACAGGCGACGTCTTCTCTATAGTGAGGACAATACACAATGATATCAGTGATTACAGGTGATTTCTTCTCTATAGTGAGGAGAATACACAATGATATAAGTGATTTCAGGTGACGTCTTCTCTATTGTGAGGAGAATACAGAATGATATCAGTGACTACAGGTGACGTCTTCTCTATAGTGAGGAGAATAAAGAATGATATCAGTTATTACAGGTGACGTCTTCTCTATAATGAGGAGAATACACAATGATATCAGTGACTACAGGTGACATCTTCTCTATAGTGAGGAGAATAAAGAATGATATCAGTGATTTCAGGTGACGTCTTCTCTATAGTGAGGAGAATACACAATGATATCAGTGATTTCAGGTGACGTCTTCTCTATAGTGAGGAGAATACAGAATGATATCAGTGATTACAGGTGAAGTCTTCTCTATAGTGAGGAGAATACACAATGATATCAGTGATTACAGGTGACGTCTTCTCTATAGTGAGGAGAATAAAGAATGATATCAGTGATTACAGGTGACGTCTTCTCTATAGTGAGGAGAATATACAATGATATCAGTGATTACAGGTGACATCTTCTCTATAATGAGGAGAATACAGAATGATATCAGTGACTACAGGTGACGTCTTCTCTATAGTGAGGAGAATACACAATGATATAAGTGATTTCAGGTGACGTCATCTCTATAGTGAGGAGAATACAGAATGATATCCGTGATTACAGGTGAAGTCTTCTCTATAGTGAGGAGAATACACAATGATATCAGTGATTACAGGTGACGTCTTCTCTATAGTGAGGAGAATAAAGAATGATATCAGTTATTACAGGTGACGTCTTCTCTATAATGAGGAGAATACACAATGATATCAGTGATTACAGGTGACGTCTTCTCTATAGTGAGGAGAATACACAATGATATCAGTGATTACAGGTGATTTATTCTCTATAGTGAGCAGAATACACAATTATATCAGTGATTACAGGTGACGTCTTCTCTATAGTGAGGAGAATACACAATAATATCAGTGATTACAGGTGAAGTCTTCTCTATAGTGAGGAGAATACACAATGATATCAGTGATTACAGGTGACGTCTTCTCTATAATGAGGAGAATACACAATGATATCAGTGATTACAGGTGACGTCTTCTCTATAGTGAGGAGAATAAAGAATGATATCAGTGATTACAGGTGACGTCTTCTCTATAGTGAGGAGAATACACAATGATATCAGTGATTACAGGTGACATCTTCTCTATAGTGAGGAGAATACAGAATGATATCAGTGACTACAGGTGACGTCTTCTCTATAGTGAGGAGAATACACAATTGCATCAGTGACTACAGGCGACGTCTTCTCTATAGTGAGGACAATACACAATGATATCAGTGATTACAGGTGATTTCTTCTCTATAGTGAGGAGAATACACAATGATATAAGTGATTTCAGGTGACGTCTTCTCTATTGTGAGGAGAATACAGAATGATATCAGTGATTACAGGTGAAGTCTTCTCTATAGTGAGGAGAATACACAATGATATCAGTGATTACAGGTGACGTCTTCTCTATAATGAGGAGAATACACAATGATATCAGTGATTACAGGTGACGTCTTCTCTATAGTGAGGAGAATAAAGAATGATATCAGTGATTACAGGTGACGTCTTCTCTATAGTGAGGAGAATACACAATGATATCAGTGATTACAGGTGACATCTTCTCTATAGTGAGGAGAATACAGAATGATATCATTGACTACAGGTGACGTCTTCTCTATAGTGAGGACAATACACAATGATATCAGTGACTACAGGTGACGTCTTCTCTATAGTGAGGAGAATACAGAATGATATCATTGACTACAGGTGACGTCTTCTCTATAATGAGGAGAATACACAATTACATCAGTGACTACAGGCGACGTCTTCTCTATAGTGAGGACAATACACAATGATATCAGTGACTACAGATGACGTCTTCTCTATAGTGAGGAGTATACAGAATGATATCAGTGACTACAGGTGACGTCTTCTCTATAGTCTTTCCTTATCTAATTCAGATGGTACATACCGCCAGGACTTGTTCCAGCTAAATGTTCACTCAGCAGAACTTTGTGCCCAGACGTCTCCTCACTATGTCAGCGGATTCAGATCCTCTATATGAAAACAATTATTATTATAAACCTGCCAGACACTGTATTCTCTAAATATAATACTGGCACACAGCCTCTGAATATAATTCTGACACACTGTACACTCTGAATATAATACCGCCACACACCGTACCCTCTGTATATAAAACCGCCACACACTGTAACCTCTGAAAATAATACTACAACACACTGTACCCTCTGAATATAATACTACTTTACACTGCACTCTTTTAATATAAACCTTCCACACACCGTACCCATGAATATAATTCTGCCACATACTGTACCCTCTAAATATAATACTGTCACACACTGTACCCATTGAATATAATGCTACCACACACTGTACCCACTGAATATAATACTATGACACACTGTACCCACTGAACAGGGCCCATTTGCCCGATGGGCCGGGCCTCCTCCCTGTTTGCACTGAATACGCTGGTGCCGCAACTTGCAGTTACAGCTTTTAGAGCTGTGACTGCCGCTTTAAGAGCTGTGGCCGCACTGTATAGTGAAGGAGGAGGTGGCCCCTTGTCAGTGAGCACGGAGCTGATGGAGCCTGCCGCTGAGGAAGCAGCAGAGCTGAACATTGTGTTACATAATCTACATGATAGAAGTCTTCTTGTAATCCTGGCAGCCCAGGACGTGGATCTCCGTGTCTGCCCCTGTGTCCTTATCTAGAAGGATGGTTTCAGCTGGTTTAACCCTTACATAGTATAACGGGCAGCCAGAGAGTAGAGAAAAACAAATCTCCTCTGTACTCCACCAGACCCCTTTGTCCATCTCTGACCCCTCTGTACTCCACTAGACCCCTCAGTCTATCTTTGACCCTTCTGTATTCCACCAGACCCCTCTGTCCATCCCTGTCCCGCCTGTACTCCACCAGACCACTTTTTCCATCTCTGACGCCCCTGTACTCCACCAGACCCCTCTGTCCGTCGCTGACCGTTCTATATTCCACCAGACCCCTTTTTCCATCCCTGACGCCCCTGTACTCCACGAGACCCCTCTGTCCGTTGCTGACCTTTCTGTATTCCACCAGACCCCTTGGTCTATCCTTTACTCCTCTGTACTCCACCAGACCCCTTTGTCTATCTCTGACCCCTCTGTACTCCACCAGACCCCTCTGTCCATCCCTGACCCCTCTGTACTTTACCAGACCCCTCTGTCCATCCCTGACCCCCCTATATTCCACCAGACTCCTCTGTCCATCCCTGACCCCCCTGTACTCCACCAGACCCCTCTGTCAATCCCTGACCCCCCTGTACTCCACCAGACCCCTCTGTCCGTCGCTGACCGCTCTGTATTCCACCAGACCCCTTGGTCCGTCCCTTACTCCTCTATACTCCACCAGACCCCTCTGTACTCCACCAGACCCCTCTGTCCGTCCCTAACCCCTCTGTTCTCCACCAGACCCCTCTGTCTGTCCCTTACTCCTCTGTACTCCACCAGTTCCCTCTGTCTGTCCCTTACTCCTCTGTACTCCACCAGACCCCTCTGTACTCCACCAGACCACTCTGTCTGTCCCTTACCCCCTCTGTACTCCACCAGACCCCTTTGTCCATCCCTGACCCCTCTGTATTCCACCAGACCCCTCTGTCCATCCCTGACCCCTCTGTACTTCACCAAACCCCTCTGTCCATCCCTGACCCCTCTGTATTTCACCAGACCCCTCTGTCCATCCCTGACCCCTCTGTATTCCACATACCCCTCTGTCCATCCCTGACCCCTCTTTACTCCACCAGACCCCTGTCCATACCTGACCCCTCTGTACTCCAACGGACCCCTCTGTCCGTCCCTTACTTCTCTGTACTCCACCAGACCCCTCTGTTCTCCACCAGACCCCTCTGTCCGTCCCTGACCTCTCTGTATTCCACCAGACTCCTCTGTCCATCCCTGACCCCTCTTTACTCCACCAGACCCCTGTCCATACCTTACCCCTCTGTACTCCAACGGACCCCTCTATCCGTCCCTTACTTCTCTGTACTCCACCAGACCCCTCTGTTCTCCACCAGACCCCTCTGTCCGTCCCTGACCTCTCTGTATTCCACCAGACTCCTCTGTCCATCCCTGACCCCTCTGTATTTCACCAGACCCCTCTGTCCATCCCTGACCCCTCTGTATTCCACATACCCCTCTGTCCATCCCTGACCCATCTTTACTCCACCAGACCCCTGTCCATGCCTGACCCCTCTGTTCTCCACCAGACCCCTCTGTCCGTCCCTTACTTCTCTGTACTCCACCAGACTCCTCTGTCCATCCCTGACCCCTCTTTACTCCACCAGACCCCTGTCCATACCTTACCCCTCTGTACTCCAACGGACCCCTCTGTCCGTCCCTTACTTCTCTGTTCTCCACCAGACCCCTCTGTCCATCCCTGACCTCTCTGTATTCCACCAGACTCCTCTGTCCATCCCTGACCCCTCTGTATTCCACCAGACCCCTCTGTCCGTCCCATACTACTCTGTACTCCACCAGACCCCTGTCAGCAACAGTATGATAGTAATATGTATGGTGATAATATTCCTCCATGTATACTGATATTATTGTTAATATTAGTCTCAGTAAACAGGATTTGTTCAGTAACAGTATGGCAGTAATATGTATAGTGATAATATTTTTTCCTTATATACTGGTGTTCTTTGGTTACTATATGATTTATAGGTATGCGTTTTTATCATGGTATATTGTCTTACCTTAACAGGCTAGGTTCACACAATGTATTTTCAGGCATATTTAATTATCAAAAATGCATCCACAAAGTCACAGAACGATTGTGGCAGTATTTTTAACATTAATTTGCTCTATGTAAGTCTATGGGAAAATAGTTGTTTTGCACACAATATGTTAATTAAAGAACAAATCTCATGTTAGAAAACTTATCCCCCATCCGAAGGATAGGGGATAAGTTTTACATAGACCGCGGGGAGTCCGAGCGCTGGGGCCCCCTGCAATCTTCTGTTTGGAGCCCCTGTTCTGTGGCAAAGGAGTGCGTCACGACCCCCTCCATATAGTTCTATGGGAGAGCCGTTCAGCAATCTTCGTCTCTCCCATAGAGCTTTATGGAGGGGGTGTGGCGGCCTCTGCTTCAGGCGGGGATACGTTTTTTAACATGAGATTTGCCCTTTAAAAAAAGAAAAGGAACACATTTTAGCATCCCGGAAATATGCCTTATTTAGGCCCTTTTCACACTGCCGTTGCTCCCGTTGAGAACCGCCGTCAAAGTATTTTTTTTTTCATGACTCTAATGACCGTTCTTATAACGGGGTGCAACACCAAACCACGGGTCCTGGCGGCTCCCATTTACTATTATTATACGACACATGCTGTAATTTTTCTCCCGTTATTCTGGCCACCTCTCGCAGCGGCCATCACTCTGCTGTGCACTAACCGCAGTATGAAAGGGTCCATACATGGCAATAAAAAATATGTCCATATTGTTACAATACATATTGTGCGCACAGACATCTACTTCCCCATACACTTATGTTCAGCACATTTATAATAAAAATACGAACACAATCTTTCCACAATTTTGCGGACCCATTTTTTTTTCTTTATGAAATATGCCTGAAATACACTGTGTGACCATATCACGTGTATATATATATATATATATATATATATATATATATATATATATCTATATATATACATATATATATGTTTTTTTCCCCGTACTGTACCCTATTATATCCAACTATGATTAACATTTGGCCCCTTGCATTTGTGGCACCGCCTCCACATAGCCACACCCACCCATGACTAAAATGGGCTGCTAATTCTAAAATGCCCGGGCCTATTTTTGGTCCCAGTCTGGCCCTGCCACTGAATATAATACTATGACACACTGTACCCTCTGAATATAAAACAACCACACACCACACCCTCTTAATACAATACTACCATACACTGCGCTCTCTGAATATTTTACTACTACACATTGTACCCTCTGAATGTAAAACTATCACACACCATACCCTTTTAAGGACGCCGGACGTATGCATATGCCCTGCATCCCGGGTCCTTAAGGACGTGGGGCGTATGCATACGCTCGTGGGAATTCCGGTCCCCACCGCTAGCCGGTTGGGGACCGGACCGGGATGCCTGCTGAAATCATTCAGTAGGCATCCCGGCACATCGCCTAGGGGGGTCCTGTGGTTACGGTGCTTACGGTGGTTGGGGGAAATTAAAGTGAAAGTAAAGTGATCTTTACTGTGGCAACCACTAGGAAGGGCAAACTGCAACTCCCAGCATGCCCAGACAGCCAAGGCATGCTGGGAGTTGTAGTTCTGTAACATCTGTCCCTTCAGATTTTGCAATTTTCATGAAATGTTTTAAAATTGCTGCTCTACTTTGAAGCCCTCTAATTTAAAAAAAAAAAAAAGCAAAAATATGTCCATTTTATGATACCAACATAAAGTGGACATATTGTATTTGTGAATAAAAATAAAATTATTTGGAATATCCATTTCCCTTACAAGTAGAGAGCTTGCAAAATGCAAAATTTTCATGACATTTTGTGATTTTTCACCAAAAAAGGATGCAAGTAACACCGAAAATTTACCCCCAAAATAAAGTAGAATATGTCATGAAAAAAAAATCCCAGAATCAGAATATTCAGTAAAAGCGTTTTCGAGTTCTTAATTCGTAAAGCAACGGTGTTCAGAATTGCAAAAAAGGGCTCAGTCCTTAAGGGGTTAATACAATACTACCATACACTGCGCTCTCTGGATATAATACTACCACACACTGTACCCTCTGAATATAAAACTATCACACACATACACTGCGCTCTCTGAATATAATGCTACCACACACTGTACATTCTGAATATACAACCACACACTGTACCCACTGAATGAATATAATACTATGACACACTGTACCCTCTGAATACAATACTACCACACACTGTACATTCTGAATATACTGCCACACACTGTACCCACTAAATATACTACTATCACACACTGTACCCTCTGAATACAATACTACTAGAGATGAGCGAACTTACAGTAAATTCGATTCGTCACCAACTTCTCGGCTCGGCAGTTGATGACTTTTCCAGCATAAATTAGTTCAGCTTTCAGGTGCTCTGGTGGGCTGGAAAAGGTGGATAAAGTCCTAGGAGACTCTTTCAATGTATCCACCTTTTCCAGCCCACCGGAGCACCTGAAGGCTGAACAAATTTATGCAGGATAAGTCATCAACTGCCGAGCCGAGAAGTTCGTGACTAATCGAATTTACTGTAAGTTCGCTCATCTCTAAATACTACCACACACTGTACATTCTGAATATACTGCCACACACTGTATCCACTAAATATACTACTATGACACACTGTACCCTCTGAATGCAATACTACCACACACTGTACATTCTGAATATAATACCAACACACTCTGCACTATTTGAATATAAACCTGCCACACACCATATCCTCTTAATACAATACTACCATACACTGTGCTCTCTGAATATAATACTACCACACACTGTACCCTCTGAATATAAAACTATCACACACCATACCCTCTTAATACAATACTACCATACACTGTGCTCTCTGAATATAATACTACCACACACTGCTCCCTCTGAATATAAAACTATCACACACCATACCCTCTTAATACAATACTACCATACACTGCGCTCTCTGAATATAATACTACCACACACTGTACCCTCTGAACATACTACCACACACTCTACCAACTGACTGAATATAATACTATAACACACTGTATCCTCTGAATACAATACTACCACACACTGTACATTCTGAATATAATACCAACACACACTGCACTCTCTGAATATAAACCTGCCACACACCATACCCTCTTAATACAATACTACCATACACTGAGCTCTCTGAATATAATACTACCACACACTGTACCCTCTGAATATACTACCACACATAACCTTGCCATACAGTGCACCCTCTGAATACAATACCACAACAGCAGTAGCACCCCTCATCATCCATTAGCTGATGCTATTACCACGGCAGGAGGTGGGGGGGATTGGTGGTGTTGCTGGTGGATGATGAGGGTGCTTCTGCCCTCCCCCCTGGCAGTAGCACCCCCATAATCCATCGGCAGGATCATTCTCCTGGCAGTAGCACCCCCATGATCCATTGGCAGCACCATCCTCCAGGATGATGGGGGTGCTACTGCCACGAGGATGATCCTGCCGATGGATGATGGGGGTGCTACTGCCAGGAGGATGACCCTGCCGATGGATGATGAGGGTGCTACTGGCCCTCCCTGGCAGTAACACCCCCATCATCCCTTTTCTCCCTGGCAGTAGCTTACCTTGCTTGCTGGTTGGCAATACCTCGGTTGGTCATGTTCTGCTGACTGACCAGCACTGGTACAGTTTTTATCAGCTCAGTGCTAGTCACGACCGTGCCGTCCAGCAAACTCTGCTCCCAACCGGTGACATCCCGTCACGGACCCCAATCGCTCACCAGAACAAGTACAAGGTACATGAGGGGTGGTACAACTGGGCGGCGCTGCCGGGCTGCACACAAGAGGACAGGGGTGTGTGTGTGTCGGTGGACGGGCGGCACAACTGAGGACTGGGGGTGCTAGTGGCGGCACAAGTGAGGACGGGAAGGGATATGCTAGCAGACTGACTGCTGGTGTCAGTGGATGTGCAGTGTGGCGCAACTGAGGATCGGGGATGGAGGTGCTAGTGGACGTACCTGGCCTCCCCGGCCTTATGCCAGGCCAGTAGGAGTCCAAAGTCCGTGCAAGAGATGGGGGAAAATGTGCTCTGGACAAGTAGGGAGACACCTAGTGGCAGCTTTTTAAACACAAATAAAACATAGAAAACTTCATTTTTGCAATAGAGCACAATAGCAGAAATTAGTTTTAATGACAGTGCCCATTTAAAGCTGTCAAATGAAGGCCCGGTGGTTGTCAGAAAACATCTTCTTTGGTTTATGCTTCTTGGACAAGTTCATCGAGCTTTGAAAAGTGAAGCCAGGCCTATTGTAGATCAGTGTGAAA
The DNA here is from genome assembly GCF_029499605.1 of Hyla sarda. Lineage (NCBI taxonomy): Eukaryota > Metazoa > Chordata > Amphibia > Anura > Hylidae > Hyla > Hyla sarda. The sequence continues at coordinate 185,763,184 of NC_079196.1, read as the reverse complement.
AGTCAGTCAGTTCTTTTAAACCAATGGTCTCAAACTGTGGCCCTCCAGATGTTGCAAAAGTTCAACTCCCTGCATGCCATGCTGGAAGTTTAGTAACATCTGGAGGGCCACAGTTTGAGACCACTGTTTTAAAAAGTCTTCACTGCTTAGGTCAGGAACTGAAGTACAATTAAATTAAATTTTCCTGCCGAGATAGTGAACTAACAAACCTCTTTGAAGCATTTTTTTTTTCGGCCGTATTTTTTGGGTAGCATTTTGTTTCGGGGTAATTTTTTTTTTAAATCAACTGGTGCCAGAAAGTTATACAGATTTGTAAATTACTTACACAGTACTTATGAGCTGCTGTATGCTCCACAGTAAGTTATTTTCTTTTTAAATTTCTGTTCTGTCTGACCATAGTGCTCTCTGCTGACACCTCTGTTCATGTCAGGAACTGTCCAAAGCAGGAGAGGTTTGCTATGAGGATTTGCTCCTACTCTGAAAAGTTCCTGACATGGACAGAGGTGTCAGCAGAGAGCACTGTGGTAAGACAGAAAGAAAATTCAAACAGAAAAAAACTTCTTGTGGAGCATACAGCAGCTGATAAGTACTGGAAGGATTAAGATTTTTAACACCTTAAGGACAAAGGGCGTGCCTGTACACCCTGGTCCAGCTCCCCTTCTATGATCTGGGGTCACGAGCTGACCAGTGGCTAATCCCGGACATTAACATTCCCGGTGATGCCAGGCATTAACCCCTTAGACACAGCGATAAAAGTTGATTGCAGCATCTAAAATAAAAATAAATAAAAAAAACAGCTCAACAGAGCTGATTGAGACTACCGCAGTAAAACAGCCGTGTCCTGATCAGCTTAGAAGATGGCGGGAGGGCCCTTATCCGCTTCCTCACTGTCCGTTCATTAAATCGATGCTACAGCCTCAGCACCCTGGAGTAATCGAGTACAGATAACACTGATCAATGCTATTCTATGGCATAGCATTGAACAGTGTATGCAATCCAAGGATTGCATGTAATAGTCCCCTAATAAAAGTTTGAATCACTCCCTTATTCCCATTTAAAAAAAACAAACATATGTGGTACTGCCGTGTGCTTAAGTGTCCAAACTATAAAAATATAACGCAAACCGCATGGTCAATGGCATTTACGTAAAAAAATACCAAAGTCCAAAATTGCGTATTTTTGATCACTTTGTATCCCCTCAAAAAGTGTATAAAAAGCGATCAAAAAGTCCCATCAAAACAAATATGGTACCGATAAAAATTACAGATCATTTCGCAAAAAATTAGCCCTCACACATCCCCGTATACGGAAAAATGAAAAAGTTATAGAGGTCAGAAGAGGACATTTTTAAAAGTACTAATTTTGGTGCAAAATGGTATCATTTTTTTACAGAAGTAAAACAAAACCAAACCTATATAAGTTGTGTATCAATTTAATCGTATTGACCAACAGAATAAAGGTAAGGTGTCATTTTTACCGAAAAGTGCCCTGCGTAGAATAGGAAGCCCTCAAAAGTTACAAAATAGCCGGGTTTTTTCAACTTTGTCCCACCGATATTATTTTCTGGTTTCGCCATAGATTTTATGGTGAAATGATTTATGGTTTTTACAAAGTACAATTGGTGGTGCAAAAAACAATCCCTCATATGGGCCTGTAGGTAGAACACGGAAAGGGTAATGGTTTTAGAAGGTAAGGAGGAAAAGATCGCCATAATCTACATCCCTTCTTGCCACATCCCGTTCTTTACTTCACCTTATTTGGAGAAATTATTATACCACCAACCTAATAATCTGAATAGTGCCACAATTGGTTCACTCTAACAATGTACACCAACAAAAAAGAACCAATTATGTAAAATACTAACTTTATTGAACATATATGCAAAATAGACATACATTTAAAAGATAGACAGAAATATTAAAATACAGGCATGACGCACGCCCCTGACGAAGCACAATGTGAAACGTACGTTGGGGTTGGAGCTGGTAGTTGGTAACATGCATGGCAGGCAGTCTTATTGTTGTTAGGCTGGTTTTTCTCCTGTTTGCCTTTTCAGTCCTAAGTGTCCATTGTTCCTTCACAGCAGGTTTCATCTCTTGTTGTCAGACTTGGTTCTTCATTTCTTTGCTGATTACATTATGGTGATTTATTTTGGAGATTGGGCTGCTAATTCTATCTGGACCTATTGTTTTTCCTGTAATCCATGCATTTATGTACCATTCTTACCACCTCCATTCATCTGTATTTCTCATCCTCAGTGCCTGTATTTTAACATTTCTGCTTATTCGGAGAAAGTGTCACCTTCCAGCAGCCTGTGCTTTTTTTGAGAAGATTTTATGCAAATCTCTTAAAACTAAGTACCCCCCCCCCCCCCCCCCCAAAAAAAAAAAAAAATAAATAAAATAATAAAAATCCATCTAGTGTACAGCTGTACTGTATGTCAGAGACATGGAGGAGGGGTATGCAGCTGCAGCTTATTACTAAGCACACAGTGCACACAGCGCTTACATCACACCAGGAAGAGCCCCGCCCACTAAATAAATAAGGCCTTAATAACAAAGCAAACAGACAAAAACTGACTTAACTCCAGTGTTTAATTCAAGGAATCGCCAAACACATATAACACAGTCATTTAAGTAATCATATTGCATATTCAACAATAACACAATGTATAGGAAGTTGTGCAGGGTTCTTCAGGAAGAGCTTAGACACAAATTCCACAAATTCACCCCAGCAGATTTAACATTTGATTCTTTTTTATACCTCTTTTATTTAAAAACAGGAATAAATCCCATAATAAAGCATCCTTTTTTTAAAATTCTTTTTGGAACAAAACTAAAACCATATAAAAATAAATTTTGATACAAACATAAGCACTAAACTAAAAAAAAAAAAGAAATAAAATTAAAATTTCACTTAAATGGATGGAAATTAGCAAAAGTTGTGCCCATTCACAATAAAGGTAGTAGGAAGAAATCAAGCAACTATAGGCCAGTAAGTCTGACATCAATAGTGGGGAAATTAATGGAACCCTACCAAAGGATAGGATTGTGGAACAACTAAAATCCATGGGGATTGCAAGATGAAAAACAACATGTTTACTTCAGGGAGTATTGAATTTTTTTGACTAGGTGACTAAAATAATAGATGGGGGAGGGGCAGTAGACATTGCATATCCAGATTTTAGGATTAGGCAGTGGCTGAGTGACAGACAACAGAGGGTTGTAGTCAATGAAGTATAATCAGAGCAAGGTCGTGTTACCAGTGGGGACCTCAGGGATCTGTACCAGGACCAATTTTGTTTAATACCTTCATTAGTGATATTATAGAAGGTCTCGATGGTTCGGTATTGGTCTTTTTGCTGATGACACAAAGATATGTAACAGGGTTGATGTTCCTGTAGAGATATGCGAAATGGAAAAGGATTTAGGAAAACTAGAAGAATGGTCAGAACACTGGCAACTGAAATTTTATGTGGATAAGTGTAAGATATGCCCCCCCCGGGCAGAATATTTGACACAGTCCTAACCTCAGTATCTGAGGAAAGGGATTTAGGAGTAATTATTTCAGAAGACTTAAAAGGTAGGAAGACAATGTAATAGAGCAGCAGGAAATGCTAGCAGAATGCTTGGATGTATAGGAAGAGGTATAAGCAGTAGAAAGAGAGAAGTGCTCATGCCGCTGTACAGAACACTGGTGAGGCCTCATTTGGAGTATTGTGCGCAGTACTGGAGGCCGTATCTCCAGAAGGACATAGATACTCTAGAGAGAGTTCAGAGAAGAGCTACTAAACTAGTACATGGATTGTAGGATAAAACTTACCAGGAAAGGTTAAAGGACCTTAACATGTATAGAAGAAAGAAGAGACAGAGGGGATATGATAGAGACTTTTAAATACATAAAGGGAATCAACACGGTAAAGGAGAAGAGCATATTTAAAAGAAGAAAAACTACCACAAGAGGAAGTTTTAAATTAGAGGGGCAAAGGTTGAAAAGTAATATCAGGAAGTATCACTTTACTGAGAGAGTAGTGGATGCATGGAATAGCCTCCCTGCAGAAGGGGTCGCTGTAAATACAGTGAAGGAGTTTGCATAGGATAGGCATAAGGCTATCCTTCATATAAGATAGGGCCAGGGACTATTCATAGGATTCAGATTATTGGGCAGACTAGATGGACCTAATGGATCTTATCTGCCGACACATTCTATGTTTCTATGTAGTGTAGACCCCCCAACCTTATGTTCTGTACCTCCATTGTGCTTTACATCTGACCTTCCCTGTCCTCCTGGCTTATATACAGGTTCATCTTGCCACCTACTGTCTGTATAGGTCACTGTGTTGCATAGAGTAACTACTAGTGACCACAGATATGGAGTCAATGACTCAGAAAGATCAATCTAAGACAAATATGTGTCCGAGTTTTGTCTCAGACATATCACAACCAATCACAGATCAGCTTTTACTTCTCAAATTGCTCTGGTAAAAAAACTAATGGCTAAAATTTATTAACAAATATGCGCTAAAATAGTAAAACTATTAGCACTCGGTAGTTGTAAAATAGCAGGTAATAATAAATGCGTCACAGAATACCTACTAGTGACCACGGCTATTGGGACAGATTTACTATTACTGGGCTTAGAAGCGAGCACTGTACTGCTCAATGCAGTGCCCTTCTGTCTGGGAATGTGGCAAAAGCTGATAAATAATTGGCAATCCGTGCATCTGGAAGTCTATAGCCATTTTACTGACACAAATAAGAATACTTGCTTAAGTTGTTAAAAAAAAAAAAAGCTGCAGACCTGTAGAACGACCAAATACATTACATGGTTGGCCAGTCCCACCACAATCATTAGGTTTAGATGACATTCTAATGTGCATGGCCACCATAAGAGGAGTTAAAAGGGTGTGAGTACAGGGTACACTAGTGTTTAAAAACCTCTCTCCTAGCCACAGGATAGGGGATAAGTATCTGATCGCAGAGAGGTCTGAACTCTGGAACCCACCACAATCTCCAGAAGGGGGCCCTGAATCCTCCAGCTGCATGGAGTGCGGTGTAAGCATGCACTCCATGTATTCTCTATTGGAGTGCCGGACATACCCAAATACAGTGCTCGTGTATCTCCGAATGCATGGAGCGCATGCCCACACCATGCATCACACAACTGGAAGAAATTGGGGACCCATTATGGAGATCATGCAGAAGACACTACTTCCCTACCTTGTGGATAGGGGATAAGTTTTTAAACGCTGCAGAACCCCTTTACAAATTCTATCACCATTCATTCACAGTAAACATATCTCCTTTTTGAGACTTTTTGGTTTACACCTTTTTTTTGTTTTAAGTGTGTACAGACTAGCAGTTAAGGTAAGTCTTATGCAGTGTTAAGGAATGTATCATCAACTGAGACTTTTAAAAAAAAGTTTCATATTTTTTAGCACAAAACCACCAAAAACCACAAATACACCAGTCCAGACTTCGCTTTTTGGTGTGTGTATGTAGAGTAAAATTTCAGTAATGTTTACCTAGACAAAATTTATCGAATGCCATGCGACCAATTAATACATTTGGTTATCCTACACGTTACCAGCACACAGAAAAGGTATACAAAAATGCCTCACCTACACCTACAATGATGAATGCCCCCCATTGAGGCTATGGTATAATCTTTCAATCTGCTATACATTTCTGAGACACAGGTTTAAAATCATGAGAAATAAAGAGTGAAGTCACCAGATTATGGAAGTAAAGAGAGAATTACATCTGACTCTCCAAAATGATGCACATTTCATTGTAGAAAAGTACAAAATGTTCCCTTGAGGGTTTGGGAACATATTTGGTATAGTGGGATGGGTTTGTAAGGCCAGACACCTGAGCTATATAGTGTGGAGGTTGTGGAAATACAGATTCTTATTTCTACAGGTCGCTATGAAATGCAGGAACAGACGTCCTCCATAAAGGATTGCTGCATTCTCATGAATGTTTTAGTCTGCATGACAATCATAAGGATGGATATCAAAGTAAAAATGTAACCGTCTTCCCCTTATCGATGGAGTGGACTGGGCATAAGGGCACAGCCAAGTCTCCTAGAAGCTGGTGTGTGAGGGAGATTTTGGATATGGCAACAACCCTACCACTAGCCCTATAGAAACAGTTTAAAATATTTTTGGTCTAAGTATCTTTGTAACATTATATGGCACCTGTAGTACCCACTGCCTGGATTGGGAGGTAAGGGTGCCTTCAGATATGGGGCATAGTAATGAGAGGAGGCAGTATGGAGATGCCAACCACTCTTCCACTGGCTTTATAGCAGCAGTCTGGTGAAAAAGCTTAAGTATAAAGGTGTCCGTGATGCCACTGACCTACACAGTCCTAGCTGCATAGGGAGCCGGCACTAACATTCTAGCAGCGTGCTGTATATACCAGATCACAGTACAGAAGATATATTCACATAAAATATCCCTTTAAGACTAGGCATCTGCATTTTTTGCAGGACAACACATATATACACACACTTCATTCTAGCCAAAGATTCAGGAATCTCTAATATCTCTAATATCGTATATACAACCTGAGGCCTTCATGAAGCGCAACATAGGAGTGTCACAGGAGAATCAAAAGCATGAGCTTACCTTAAAATGCTTTAATATCAATAACATTGTTTCTTAAATATAACTTTACACACACACATATACGCTGGCTTGTCAGATTGGTATAATACCACTGGATACTAGCATTGTGCTTTTATAAAGAATGCTAATGAAAAAGGGTACTGCTGTGAAAAGTAACTTATCTGCTATCCACAGGATGGGCATAGGTGTCTGATCGCAGGGGGTCTGAAAGCTGGGACCCCCTGAAATCTCCTGCATGGGCCCCGGCTCTCTGAGAGGAGAATGTGCTGGGGACAGCACATGCTCCATTTATTTCTATGGGAGCGGCGGAGATGCCTCAGTACAGCACTCGGGACTCTTCGGCGCTCCCATAGAGAGTGAATAGAGTGAGTGCTGTCCCCAGCATGTTCTCCTCTCAGAGAGGGGGGTCCCAGCTGTCAGACGCTCAAGATAAGACACTTGTCCCCTATCCACAGGATGAGGATGTTACTTCTCAATGACCCCTTTAATGTATATTGATTAACCCTTTCTCTTTTAATTACAAGTCTTTTCCTAGATAACCTATGAAACAAATCAGATGACCCCTTCAAGTGCTGAAAAAAGGAGTAAAACAAAGTCTGCTGTTATGTAACCCCTTAGACTCTTTCAAAGTGCCTTTTACTTCTATGGAGTGTATAAGATGAGAAAATGAGGACACATGCAACAAATGGCCATTTCTGACAGAGATGAGCCGAGTGACTACATGGTGGAAAGGTCGTATACAGAACATTAGTTATCTGAGCTTCTAGTCATTTCAGGAAGCAATTATGTCTACTAAGAGAATCTTATACAGTAAAGAGCATCTCTGCCTAAAAATACCATCATGTGTTCATGTATAGACTTTGTCCGGTTTACTCCTTGTATATGCTAATCCAGTAGTGTGTGGCTCCTGTGTGCACTTGGATGTAGAGCCTTGCATGGGACTGCAAGGCTCCCGCTGGATTTATGTCTCTTACTGCCCGCTCCCACATGTGTGTCCAATCCTGCCCACTCCTGCAAACATTGTCACAGCTTTTAGAGATAACCCCATGTCATTTCACTGCCCCCTTGTGCCATTTTATCACCCCTCTTGTGCCATTTTATCACCCCCTTGTGCCATTTCAGAGGTTTGCAGGACTGCACAGGATTTTGTGAAACCCGTGGTATATTCTGTCACCCGCTCCCACCAGTTCAAGACTAAAAAATACCTGATCCTGCAAGTTTTAAATGGGGCTCCATGGGACCTGCAGGATCTCCATTCCATTGCAGTCCTCTACTTGGAAGCATACATGAGGGAAGGCACTCCTAAAATGAAATATGCATGATCACCCATGTGAGACTGCAGTAAAACTTCCTTTACTAGGTTTTCAGTTCATTTTAATGTAGGGGGCGGGCAGGCATTGCCAGGGACAAAACATCTATTGAGCTATTTAAGATGGTGACATGTATCCTGAGACACATGTATATCGCCTATATAGGAAATTTTGATCACATAGCAAAAAAAATAAAACTGAAAACACTTTATGCAGATTAAGATACCCACTACCCACTGCTCCAGACCATCAAAACATAAAAGGAAAGTACTGTTCCTGTACAAAACGAATATCACCCAAATTATTTAACAAATGCTAAAATACAATAAAATCTAAGAAAAGTTTACAAATAAATAGTTTCCCAATGCTGATACTTCATTTGCATATCTCCAGGATGTCATTGCAGGAAGAGTTGTGCGCCAGGAATGAACCATGCGTTTCACAGTTACCTCATTTACGGGAAAATAATTTAAATATGTTGGAACTGTTTGCTTATTAAAGGGGTATTCCAGGAAAAAACATCTTTTATATTTCAACTGGCTCCAGAAAGTTAAACAGATTTGTAAATTAGAAAAAAGTAGAAAAAGGCCAGCACGGCTGAATGAAATCTTCAAAGCTTTATTCACGAATCCTCGTTAAAAACCTTCATGGTGGCAGAAAGACACGGACATATACAAAAATAGAGATATTGCACATGGAAAAACAGTCCCAAACAAGGCTGACTCGTTTCAGGTTGCTAGCAACCTGAAACGCGTCAGCCTTGTTTGGGACTGTTTTTCCATGTGCAATATCTCTATTTTTGTATATGTCCGTGTCTTTCTGCCACCATGAAGGTTTTTAACGAGGATTCGTGAATAAAGCTTTGAAGATTTCATTCAGCCGTGCTGGCCTTTTTCTACTTTTTTCTACTTTGGTTGGAGGTAGCCGTGCACGCCCCAGGTGAGCTGAGACTCTTTTCCTTTTTAGATTTGTAAATTACTTCTATTAAAAAATCTTAATCCTTTCAGTACTTATGTGAATCGAAAATGCAGCAAAAATAGCCCTTAAACCCGATGCTGCGACTAGTGGTGGTAGAAATGGTGTAGTCCAGGTATGGACGAAGCAATAATGAAGTCCAGGTTATAGTAAAGATCCTCAGCAGGACCATTTATTCAAAAAAACTATAAAAATAAAAGATTACGCGTTTCGGGAGGAGCCCTCCCTTCCTCAGTTCAGGGTCTGATCTGAGGAAGGGAGGGCTCCTCCCGAAACGCATAATCTTTTATGTTTATTGTTTTTTTTAATAAATGGTCCTGCTGAGGATCTTTACTATAACCTGGACTTCATTTTTGCTTCATCCATACCTGGACTACACCATTTCTACCACCACTAGTCGCAGCGCCGGGTTTAAGGGTTATTTTTGCCACATTTTCCCTTCACCTATCTACAGGATGACCTGGGTCGATTCCTGCAACCTACTGGCTTGACAGCGACTCAAGATTGATGGTACCCCACGCTGTTGGGGATACGTGCCTATTACTACTATCCTGAGGTTAGCGGCCATCCACAAGCCCCGTGGGGTCATCCCCTTCTCCCCCCACCTCCAACACACGTTTTGGGGTAATACACGAGGCGCCGCTCGTCGGTCTTCTCTCTTTTTATACAGGTTTTTCAGTACTTATGAGCTGCTGAAGTTGAGTTGTTCTTTTCTGTCTAAGTGCTCTCTGATGTCACCTGTCTCAGGAACTGTCCAGAGTAGAAGCAAATCCCCCATAGCAAATCTCTTCTACTCTGTGCAGTTCCTGAGACAGGCAGAGATGTCAGCAGAGAGCACTGTAGCCAGACAGATAAGAACAACTCAACTTCAGCAGCTAATAATTATTGGAAGGATTAAGATTTTTTAATAGATGTAATTTGACTACTGAGGAAAGGGTTACATTAAATAACCCTGAAACGAGTCTAGTCTTTTGTGCATGACCACTGGCATATATGCAATTTATTTATGAATTGTGCCTATCAACCACGGCTGGTTTACCTCTTATGAACTGCTAAAACCATCAGGGCATCCAGTCCGGTATTTGTCCGGTCCAAACATTGCAAAGTAGTTCTAGTGCAACGAACCCGGCTCCAGCAGTAGCTGACGTCACACGCTGGCAACACGAGGTGAGCTCCTCGTATCCAGCGCACGGTCCCCGTCTCCATCCAGTCAGCGGTGAGGACTTACCATCTCCAGCGCCTGCCAGCGCCAGCGTCCTCCCGGCGATCTGTGACCATCGGCGCCTGCAAGCGCCATCAGCCAGAAGTAATCGCCACCGCTTCTACCAGGACCTTACTGGAACACACCGTTACCACCTGGAACGTTGCACAGAGGACCCAGTGTACCGACACCACCTAGACACTGCGGTAACAACGCCTCTTACCCAGGTTGCCACTATAAGGATCGGTAACATATATTTGAAACTGTTGCAGATTGTCTAATTATTATAAGGATACATTATATTCTGAACATTTAAAGAGGGAAACGATCACTCAGGCACCTTCAGCTACATTTCGCTTGTTTTGTACAGTCGGTGCCTGCATACCAGCGGACGAACACCAGCTGCACATTAGAAACTATATCTATGCCAGTGATATTGTCATAATCCTCGTTATTCATATTTCATTTTATGCACAATATTATTGAAAGGTTGTTTTTATTGTATATGTTCTTCTCACATGGGCCCTGTGAGAAGTAACTAATCATAGTCTATTTATCTTATTTTAATAAATTGTTGATATTATTATTATTGAAGCACGATCCCGAGAATTATTTATTCAAATACCTATAACTATACTCACTCACTTAGAAGGTCCGGGCAATTTTTTACTACTGGTTTTTCCTTTTTTGTGCAATTAAGGTATAGTTGCATGCCCTAGTTTGACCTCGGTGTGTATTATTAATTGTGAGCTGCACATACACCCCTTTTTTTTCCCTAATTTACAAATCTGTTTAACTTTCTAGAGCCAGTTGATATATAATTTTTTTCCTGGAATACCCCTTTAAATATCAAATGATTATTCCAGTGCATGCTACAATAGAAGGGATTTGTTCACCCTCTTACCCACCGCTGGGGCTACACAGTGACGTTTACTGTGCCAGAAATGTTGCAGTTTAATTTCTGATGTTACAGGGGTGTCTGAGATTTTTCCCGTCAAGAAAGAGCCTCAATGTTACCTTATGGGCAGTGTCTGGTACTGAATCAACAATAGCAGTCAGAGGCCAGGAGAAGAGTGGCCCTGGTTCTGGGGAATAAAAGTAGACCTTTAAGGATCACATACTACAGCTGGAAAGGTGAAATATTAAAGGGGTACTCCACTAGCCCAGCGTTTGGAACAAAATGTTCCGAACACTGGGGCAGTGGAGTACCCCTTTAATGTTGCAAATAAACACAGGGCATATCCTGTTGTATGACAAAGATCACTATGTAGCTCTAACCTGAAAGGAAACTGTAGGCAACAAATTTCACATGAAGCTAGTAATACCTACATACACCATATACTGAAACTCTGTATATTGTAAGATTCTAAATATGGCATCTGCCTGTATATTTTAACAACGTTCTGCACTTTTGCTTGCATTTTCAGACTCAGGATCCTTAATTTTATCATCTGCCTTGATGTTCATGGTCTTAGTAGATGTGGTTTCAGACTCAGTAGACGGTTCTGGATCCTTATTTTTGTCATCTGCCTTGATATTCATGGTCTTCGTAGCTGTGGTTTCAGACTCAGTAGACGGTTCTGGATCCTTGTTTTTGTCATCTTCCTTGATGGTCTTTGTGGCGGTGGTTTCAGACTGGACATTATGGTAGCCAGAATTACCCCTGACTGTCACGTGCTCCCAGCCTCCCTGAAAGACAAAGTGTCATCATCATCATAAATACAAGGAGAAACTGTTTAGTGAAAAATGTATGTCACTTTTAAATATGGAGAAAACTAAAAAGAAACGTCAGAACTTTGGAATAAAAAAACAAAAAACAAAATAATAGACAAAAGCTAAAAAGAAGGAGGTCTTAAAATATTGCATTAAAGAGAATCTCAGCCTTTTACCATGATGTCTTTTTTTAGGTAAAAATTTCTGTATTTCAGTGTATATTTTTTTAACATATCATTATGAAGGTTGGAGCAAAGATTTTCTGACATAGGACTCCAAATGCCCATTGTAGATGCAGATTTAAAGTGTACCTGTGAAGCTTTATGAAAAAATGACTTAAGTGCAGCATTGTGCACTGTACCCAATGCTCATAACAAGACCCATCGCAGTAGAATTTCATTACTTTAGGTCTCATGCCGGCTACAGAAACAAAGCAGGAGGAGACATACCGTGTTTCTCAGAAAATAAAACCGGGTCTTATATTAATTTTAGTCACGAAAAACACACTAGGGCTTATTTTCAGGGTAGGGCTTATTTATTTACGGTATGTACATTGAAAAACATACCGTACATTGCCCCCCAACATCCCCCCCCCCCCCCCCCGCCGGTTTATCAGCCCAGCACTGCACCCCACATCGGGGGACTAATCGTACCGTATGTCACCCGCGAGCGCTGCTTCTCTCCCCCCCCTCCCGCCAAATCATTAGCAGACGCTGCGCTGTACTCTGTATTCCTGTGCCCGGGCTGCAAATATTAAAAAACAAACTTTAACTTACCTTCGTCCTCCGTTCCCCCGTTGCTAAGGAACCGGCCTCATGGTCCCTCCCCTGTTCTTGCTGCTTCCTAGGGATTGGAACTTCATAGAGCCTTCAGCCTATCACCGGCCGCAGCGATGTCCCGCCTCTGCCGATGATAGGCTGAGCCCACTGTCATGTAAGAAGACTTCTTACAGGTGACAGGCGGCAGGTGACAGGCTGAAGGCTCTGAGATGTCCCAACACCAGGAAGCAGCAAGAACAGCGGAGGGACCATGAGGCCGGTTCCTTAGCAACAGTGGAACGGAGGACGAAGGTAAGTTAAAATTAGTTTTTTAATATTTGCAGCCCGGGCATTGCCTAGGTCTTATTTTCGGAGTAGGTCTTATATTGCAGCCCACCCCGATAATCCAGCTAGGGCTTAATTTCGGGGTAGGGTGTATTTTCGGGGAAACAGGGTAGTAGCAGACAGAGTCCCCTAATGCACAGGGAAGACTTCATATTAATAACTATGGATTTAGAATGAAATGTCCTAAAAGCTCCTGTAGATGTAATGTATAGATGCCCCAATACATCTGTCCACATAGTATAGATTAGGAGCTAACTAAATATCATGTTGTAATTGAGTTCAATGTATTACCAGCATGCAGTAAGGAAATTAAAGATTCCAGTGATGAAAATAACTATAAACCAGGTAGTAAAATAGAAATATTGCACTCACCCCAATGCCATAGTCCCAGGATTGTCCCTTTAGTGCCATCGGCTGCACTCCTAGGCGATGGCAGACTGTACCACAGCTCAGACTATGGCTGCCCTGGACTTTATCTGCAATCACCCAAATCTACAAATTGTAAAAAAAAAAAAAAAAAAAAAATGAGTTTAACCAACAAGGGTAACGCAGGAAGCACCATTTATAGGACAACTCAAGCAGCATTCTCGCAATAACACATTCTGTTTGGGTACACAGCATATAACATGAAATCTTTATTGTTCCTGAACCTTTTCTCTTCGGTTTCCACATGTTTAATATTAGCAGGATCTGTTGTCCAATCTTTTTAAAGGGGTACTCCGGTGAAAAACTTTTTTTTTTTAATCAACTGGTGCCAGAAAGTTAAACAGATTTGTAAATTACTTCTATTAAAAAAATCTTAATCCTTCCTGTACTTATTAGCTGCTGAATACTACAGCGGAAATTCTTTTCTTTTTGGAACACAGAGCTCTCTGCTGACATCATGACCACAGTGCTCTCTGCTGACATCTCTGTCCATTTTAGGAACTGTCCAGAACAGCATATGTTTGCTATGGGGATTTCCTTTTACTCTGGACAGTTCCTAAAATGGACAGAGATGTCAGCAGAGAGCACTGTGCTCATGATGTCAGCAGACAGCTCTGTGTTCCAAAAAGAAAAGAATTTCCGCTGTAGTATTCAGCAGCTAATAAGTACAGGAAGGATTAAGATTTTTTAATAGAAGTAATTTACAAATCTGTTTAACTTTCTGGCACCAGTTGATTTAAAAAAAAAAGTTTTTCACCGGAGTACCCCTTTAACCTTTTTACTGCTGAGTAGCAAGAACTGTGCTAAGCAGCATGAAAACCTGGTCCACTGTGCTGCTGAAAGAAATCCCACACCTATAGATGAACATGGTGGTCATTGGCCGTCAACTGCTAGGCAGGGCCTCTTTTATAGTGCCTAGGGCACATGCTACCCTAGGTACTAGCGTGATTCCACATGCATTCGCATTTTTCATGCAGATCTGTTGCAAATTTACAGCAAACACCGTATAAGTTACATGAGGATTTTGTTGCAGATTCACCGTGGATCTCCCCCCTATACACAGAAAGTGGTGAAATCAAGCTCAAAGCCAAATATACTGAGCGTCTGCAACTCTGCCGGGAAATGTCACAGCAGTTCTTACCATAGGGATTTACCTAAAAGTGAAAAATATATTATTTTCCTCCAGATCACAGCATGGTGACAGCAGCTACTTTAGAATTAGTATTTATTTATATTTTTACCTAATAAGTGGTGCGTTCCTTTAGGGCTGGGCGGTATGACCAAATGTGTGTATCACTGTATTTTTTTTACTTTTGGCAGTTCCACGGTATATAACGGTATTTCCTAGTCCCCCCCCCCATATTAATTATCAGCCCACATCCCCATCGGGGTAAATACTCACATATCACCCTCAAGCGCTGCCCTCCTCATCCTGTTTGTTGCGGCCGCCGATGCTGGCACTCTGTGCGGTATCCCTATGCCCGGGCTGCATAAGGTAAACAAAATAAACTTTAACGCACCTACGTCGGCCTTACGCTGGGGATGGGAACGTCGGACAGCCGTCAGCCTATCAGCGGTAACAGACCAACGGGAGGTGATTTAAAGTTTATTTAGTTTATTTTTTGCAGCCCGGGCATAGCGTACAGTATAGAGAAGTGGTCTCCAACCTGCGGACCTCCAGATGTTGCAAAACTACAACTCCCAGCATTACCGGACAGCCAACGGCTGTCCGAGCATGCTGGGAGTTGTAGTTTTGCAACATCTGGAGGTCCGCAGGTTGGAGACCACTGGTATAGAGTGTCAGCGCCGGTGGCCGCAACAAACAGGACGAGGAGGGCAGCGCATGCGGGTGACATGTAAGTCGTACCCTGATGGGGACAGCGCTGGACTGATAATTAATTGGGGGGGGGGGGGGCAGATCAGCGCTCGCAGGTCACATACAATTAGTTCCCTGATGTGGGGACAGTGCTGCACTGGGCTGATTCATTCATTCCCAAGGGGGAGGGGCCAAACCGGTATTGCGGTATGGGTTAAAATTCATATCGTGCAGCACAAAAATTTCGGTGTTCGGTATGAACCGGTATACCGCCCGGCCCTACGTTCCTTAACACTGCTGCCCTAGGCACAGGTCCACAGGTGCTTAATGGCAAATACAGCCCTGTTGCTAGAGAACCTAAAATATAAACCTACAAAGTACAATAAGGGGAGGCTGCAAAAAGACAAAAAATACCTAAATGTATTGTATGTTTTTATCTATTTACTGAAAACACCCTTCTATTTAGTTATCTTTTAGTGCCAAATGATCTAATAAGTAGGTCTCTAATGTTTCGTATTTCACCTCTGGGTAGTAATGAACTGCAGAATATATTGCCCAACTGTAAATACAATAAAAATCCACATAATTACATAGGAGGAGTTTTCTTTTCCTTACTGGCTTCTACAACGAGAACTTTTAAGGTCGCTATTAGAAATAGCTGAACAGCTACGTTAAAGAGAACCAGTCTCATTGAAGAAGTCAGCTGATTTGCCAGCTTTGGGTTCAGTTCTATCGAGCAACCAGACATATAGTTTGGTGGAAAGGAATTTAGTATAACGTATAACATACTGATTAAAATCCCTGCTCCTGCTGGGTTTGGAAGTCGAGGAATTGGTCCTAATCATGTTCCTAGAAGGTAGGCTGTCAATTACTGGGTGGGACCGCCCACTGGACACCAAAACCGATATAGTTTTTTTAGGGCCGATACCGATAATCGGTGGAGGTTAGGGCCGATAGCCGATAACTTATACCGATATTCCGGTATAAGTTATCGACTATTTATCCCCCCGCGACACCGCTGCAGATCATTGATTTAAAGCGGGCGCTTTAAATCAATGAACTGCAACGGCTTTGGCGGTGCCATAGACCGCTGCTGCCCGCTTCTCTCCCCCTGCCTGTCCGGGGGTCCTGAGTCCTATCACCGCGATTATTCCCCCCCCCCCCCCCCCCCGCCGCTCCGTGCCCCCTACCGCCCCACCGCGTCGCACCCCCATTGCACCACCCCGGCCCCATTGCCTCCCCCATCCCTGGTTTTATAATTACCTGTTCCCGGGGTCCACTCTACATCTGGCTCCAGTGGCGTCCTCCGGAGCTGTCACTGTGCGCACTGACGGTGACGTTGCATTGAGTCACTCGTCATTGCGCACAGCGTAACGCAGGACGCAGCAGGAGCCAGAAGTAGCGTTGACCCCGGGCCCCGGTAATTATAAAACCGGGGATGGGGGAGGCAATGGGGCCGGGGCAGTACGGTGGGGGGTGCAACGTGGGGTGGGGGCAGTCGCGGTGCGTTGGGGGCTGTTTTCAGGGCATTATCGGATTATCGGCAAGGTAATTGCCGATACCGATAATGCCCAAAATCAATCAATCAGTCGATCCATAATAATAAGCAAGAATTTCAATTAATAAATTGCAAAATACACAGTCCAAAACCAAAAGAAAAAAGTAGAAATTATACTGAAAGTATATATCAGTCTGCCCAACTCCTACTGCTCCACAACATGATGATGATAGTTTAGACTGCATTTTCATGGTATTGGGTTTCTTATAAACTAAAGCAGTCTGTACACAGACATAGGACACTATGGGTTGAAACATGGTCAAGGATAATGGCTCACTAAAATAAAGATGAAAAAACATTGTATAGCACAGAAAAAAAACAGTGGCCCAGAATTACTAAAACTGTCTAATTCTTAGACACTGCAAACTTGAATAGACTTCCAATGTATCTGATGTTCTATAGTGCATCTAGTTTGATAAATCTAGTGCTTTTGAAGGTTGTCTATTTTAAGATTAGTGTTTGTGTCAGAATTTTATATAATTTTTGATCCACCTGAGGCCACACCCATTTTCCCCAAAGCAATGCCCCTTTAATATGAGGATAAGAAATTAGCAGGCAGTACTACAGGATCTTTGCAATTAAAACCGCTTCTTTATTGCCTTACAGCAGGTCTCAAGCAGAGAGGAACACACTATACCAACAGTTTCACGTTAGCAAGAACGCTTTCTCAAGGTAGTGTGGGTAAAGGGGAGCACCCTATTTAACTAGTTGTCTCCAACACTTAATTAAACCCCCGTGTATATACATAACAGATGAGTGAAAAATACATATAAAAATCCATATAACATTTTTTTCAAATTTTCCTGTAATAATAACACATAAATATACAAAAAACATAAATAAACAATTTTACAAAAGGACAGATCTTTGCTGTCATTTAGACCTAAGATACCAGTTGAATTTGTCTGTAAAATCCAGGTTGTTTCTGCTTGAAGCAACCTGGTATGTCTATCCAATCCGCTATCCATTTGATGTATGCGCTGTAATCCTAGAAACTGTATATTCTTGGTATCCCCCGCATGATGATTATTCATATGTGTAATGAGACGGGGACATCCTTTTCCTAGATGTTCTCTAAACCTATGGAAAAGCGGACGGATAGTTTTGCCAATATAGTAAGTCTGTACGGCATGTACTAAAATCTGACTTACCGGACCTAACTGAATGGTTTTTGAGGTATATAGTTGTGTACAGAATTAACAATTTTTACAGCGGTAATTGCCTTTTGGCAAACCCTGCTGTAACCAAGTTAGTTTTCTATTACTGTATTGAAAAGCACTTCTAACTAGCTCGTCCTTTAAATTTCTCATCCTCCTGAAGGATATTATGGGGCGCTGCTCGGTCAGTTCCATCGGATCCCGGCTGGACTTTAAAACATGCCAATTCCTGTGAATGGCACGCTTAACACAGTCCGCTACAGGAACAAGGGTCTCAGGGACCAATCCAGGTATTGAGAGAGAGAGGCTCAGTAAGTGAGCCTCTCCCGGACACAATGGGCCGGACTGGAGGGTCCCTGAGACCCTTGTAAATTTTTGGTAGGTTGTACCAATTCGGTTTGGATGATGTTGAGGGTAAAGTTTTTCAGCAAATTTTCTAGGTAACACCCCTAGTTCAAAACTGTAGTTTTATTTGGTAAGTCTGAGTGGGATCCTTGTCAAGTTTTGTGTATGTAATGTGTAACAGTGTCATAACTGTCTCATGGCTTCCCGTGTGTACGCAGATTTATCTAACACAACTATATTTCCCCCTTTGTCGGCAGGCTTCAAAATAATTTTGTCATTGTTTTTTAACCGTTGAAGTGCATTATTTTCTTCATGTGATAAGTTATCCCTCGATATAGGGTAGATTAACCTCTTAACATCACGTAAAACACTAGTTTGAAAGATTTCTAAACTGGAGCGCGGTGACAAAGGGGGGAAAAATTGGATTTAACACCACCAGTAAATTCAGGGGTATCTTCCTTTTTAGGTTGGTAAGGAGGATCATCCTCCATGAGCAACTGCATAAAATCTGACACCACATTTTGATCACTCACATTGATGTTTGAGTCACAAATAAAGCCTAATGGGCCTAGTTTTGCTGGGATTTCTCCCTGGGTAACCTCCATCTCAACAGCAAGATGCTTGTCCTTAAACATTGTATATAGGTTTAACCTTCGTAGAGATTTTGCTAAATTTATTTGAAATCTTACTTCATCAAACTTATTGGATAGACAATAATTTATTTATGACTCAAACATCAATGCGAGTGATCGAAATGTGGTGTCAGATTTAATGCAGTTGCAAATGGAGGATGATCCTCCTTACCAACCTGAAAAAGGAAGATACCCCTGAATTTACTGGTGGTGTTAAATCCCGTTTCTTTCCTCCTTTGAAAGTTTTCTAAACTGGAGCCCGGTGACAAACTAGTGTTTTATGTGATGTTAAGAGCTTAATCTACCCTATATCGAGGGATAACTTATCACATGAGGAAAAGAAAGCACTTCAATGGTTAAAAAACAATGACAAAATTATTTTGAAGCCCGCTGACAAAGGGGGAAATATAGTTGTGTTAGATAAATCTGCGCACACGGGAAGCCATCAGACAGTTTACAGACCCCAATACATACACAAAACTTGACAAAGATCCCACTCAGACTTACCAAATAATACTACAGTCTCTTCTCCGAAAGTATGTTGAACTAGAGGTGTTACCTAGAAAATTGGCTTAAAAACTTTACTCTCAACATCCATCCAAACTGAATTGGTACTGCCTCCCAAAAATTCACAAGGGTCTCAGGGACCCTCCAGGCCAGCCCACTGTGTCCGGGAGAGGCTCACTTACTGAGCCTCTCTCTCTCAATACCTGGATTGGTTCCTGAGACCCTTGTTAAAATCAGTACCCTCATATCTGGCCGACACCAAAGAATGACTACAATGACAGTAGAAGACAGGAAAATATGCTCTGGCTACTATCGACGTGGTGGGGTTGTATACCCGAATACACCACAAAGATGGCATTAATGCAGTGCGTCTGTTCCTGAGACAAGCCGACAAGGATGAGGTTTGCACAGAATTCATATGTGAGGCATTGGCATTCATCTTGGAACATAATGCTTTTAGGTTTGGTGCCACCTGGTATGCCCAGAAGATGGGCACGACAATGGGCAAACCGGTGGCACCAACCAATTCTATCACTTTTCTAGCGCTATGGAAGGAGCACATCGTCTATGGTCCACAAAATCAATTCTCTAAGTATACCCATCATTGGACCAGATATATAGACGATGTGCTCCTCTCATGGACAGGCACACAAGACCAATTTGAACAGTTTATTCACTACCTTAATGGGAATGAGTACAACATGCAATTCACTGCAAATTTTGGGGATAAAAAAGAGCCGACCTGAAATAATCTGGACTTTACAACATCTTTACAGCCGGATCTATGTTATCATATTGTAACCTGGTCTTATTAATATGTAATGACTATGTTTATTATTCTATGTACTTTTATTTTCTTATTCTCAAATATCTGTTTTAAAGAAAAATGCTTTAATAAAAAAACAGTTATAAAAAAAAAAAAAGTACAATTCGTGGATCTTGAATTATGTGTCACAGAAGAGGGGATGGAGGTACAGGGTTATGAGAAACCAACAGCAACCAACGCACTATTACCCTTTAATAGTTTTCACTCCCCCAAATGTAACCCGCTCACTGCCGTATGGGCAATTTTTAAGACTAGAAAGAACAATTCAGACCATGCGGTTTTTCTCCAGCCAACATTTGTTTTAATGCAGAATAGAGGTTATAGTGAAAACATTATTGATCAAACCTTTGAGAGGGCCAACAAACAGGAAAGGAAAAATATGATCTTTGGGAAGAGCGGTAAGGAGAGGAATAAAAATAAAAATAAACGTGCAGTATTTTCCTTTGAGTTCAATCCCGTAGCGGACTGTGTTAAGCATGCCATTCACAAGAATGGACACGTTTTACAGTCCGACCAGGATCTGATGGAACAGACCGAGCAGCGCCCCATAATATCCTTCAGGAGGATGAGAAATTTAAAGGACGAGCTAGTTAGAAGTGCTTTTCAATACAGTAATAGAAAACTAACTTGGTTACAGTGATATTTGCCAAAAGGCAATTACCGCTGTAAAAATTGTTCATTCTGTACACAACTATATACCTCAAAAGCCATTCAGTTAGGTCCGGTAAGACATACAGTGTCATATTTTATTACATGCCGTACAGACTTTGTAGTCTATGCTATCATTTACCCGTGCTTGAAATACTATATTGGCAAAACTATTCGTCCGCTTTTCCATAGGTTTAGAGAACATCTATATTCGTTACGCACAGGAAAAGGATGTCCCCGGTTCATTACACATATGAATAATCATCATGCGGGGGATACCAAGAATATACAGTTTGGATAGCGGATTGGATAGACATAACAGGTTGCTTTAAGCAGAAGCAACCTGGATTTTACAGACAAATGCAACTGGTATCTTAGGTCTAAATGACCGCAATGATCTGTCCTCATTTTTGTAAAATTATTTATTTATGTTTTTTGTATATTCATGTGTTTCTATTACAGGAAAATGTGAAAAAATTGTTGGTGGTGGTGTTAAATCCAATTTTTCCCCCCTTTGTCACCGCGCTCCAGTTTAGAAATCTTTCAAACTAGTGTTTTACGTGATGTTAAGAGGTTAATCTACCCTATATCGAGGGATAACTTATCACATGAAGAAAATAATGCACTTCAACGGTTAAAAAACAATGACAAAATTATTTTGAAGCCTGCCGACAAAGGGGGAAATATAGTTGTGTTAGATAAATCTGCGTACACACGGGAAGCCATGAGACAGTTATGACACTGTTACACATTACATACACAAAACTTGACAAGGATCCCACTCAGACTTACCAAATAAAACTACAGTTTTGAACTAGGGGTGTTACCTAGAAAATTTGCTGAAAAACTTTACCCTCAACATCATCCAAACCGAATTGGTACAACCTACCAAAAATTTACAAGGGTCTCAGGGACCCTCCAGTCCGGCCCATTGTGTCCGGGAGAGGCTCACTTACTGAGCCTCTCTCTCTCAATACCTGGATTGGTCCCTGAGACCCTTGTTCCTGTAGCGGACTGTGTTAAGCGTGCCATTCACAGGAATTGGCATGTTTTAAAGTCCAGCCGGGATCCGATGGAACTGACCGAGCAGCGCCCCATAATATCCTTCAGGAGGATGAGAAATTTAAAGGACGAGCTAGTTAGAAGTGCTTTTCAATACAGTAATAGAAAACTAACTTGGTTACAGCAGGGTTTGCCAAAAGGCAATTACCGCTGTAAAAATTGTTAATTCTGTACACAACTATATACCTCAAAAACCATTCAGTTAGGTCCGGTAAGTCAGATTTTAGTACATGCCGTACAGACTTACTATATTGGCAAAACTATCCGTCCGCTTTTCCATAGGTTTAGAGAACATCTAGGAAAAGGATGTCCCCGTCTCATTACACATATGAATAATCATCATGCGGGGGATACCAAGAATATACAGTTTGGATAGCGGATTGGATAGACATAACAGGTTGCTTTAAGCAGAAGCAACCTGGATTTTACAGACAAATGCAACTGGTATCTTAGGTCTAAATGACCGCAATGATCTGTCCTCATTTTTGTAAAATTATTTATTTATGTTTTTTGTATATTCATGTGTTTCTATTACAGGAAAATGTGAAAAAATTGTTATATGGATTTTTATATGTATTTTTTATTCATTTGTTACGTATACACACGTGGGTTTAATTAAGTGTTGGAGACAATTGGTGCTCAGTGGGTTAAATAGGGTGTTCCCACACTATCTTGAGAAAGCGTTCTTGCTAACATGAAACTGTTGGTATAGTGTGTTCCTCTCTGCTTCAAGGCAATAAAGAAGCAGTTTTAATTGATCCTGGCATGCCGCCTGCTAATTTCTTATCCTCATATTACTGTGGACTTACTGTTTTGGGCGAGCACCGGATTGCTACTGTGGAGAGGAGGTTTCCACTAGTCCCGAGCCCTATCCCATTGCACAGGAAGGTCGGAGGGGTGCATGCATTTTTTCTTATTTGCTGGTACAATGCCCCTTTAAAACCGAGGTGACAACTAATGCGGAAAAGTGTTATCAAAAGTATTTAAGGCGGTATAGCAATAGTAAAACTGGACCAGTGTGAAAAGGCTGTTTGTGAACAAAAGAGGGTCTGTTTTTTTTCCCTTCCCAGAAGCAGCACCACACGTTTGCAGGCTTTGTCTGGTATTAAAGGGGAATTTTTTTTTCTTCAGCCTTTGAGCCCATGATGTCAAGTTATAATACTGTGTAATATGCTTCTATTACCTCTGGGCACTGGTTTGTCCCATTTTTATGCACAGGACCAACACCCAGAAGTGCTGTAGTGCAAGTTCTTTTATTTAACTGTTGTCCCTGACCTTTCCCAGCATTCCTGTGGCCAGAGACAATATATCATAAGTCATATGGTCTCAATAGGGGCAGCCCTTCCAGGTGTGGGTCAAGTGTATGAAAATGGATTAATACGATAACAACAATGCCCAATATGAACATATATATTGTGAGACAGTGACAGGAGGAGTTATTGAGGGAATGTATATCTCTCCTAGGATGCCCTCCTATGAGGCTTTAGGCAGTTTGTGGGCAGATATGTTTCACCGAAAGGCCTGGGTTCGGTGAAGGAAAACTGACAGTTTTATGTGTCAGTGATATTATGTTACTGACACTTCCTAGCTGTAGTATAGTGGATCCAACCCGCTTAGTCCGGGTCGGTTTTTCCTGGAGTGACCAAGTGATGGGTGGAAGGTCACTCCCATCTACCAGGTGAGGCTGAGTGCATGCTCTTTAAAGCCTGGGTCTGCAGGCCTGTGTGCGGCTGCTGCTTGAATGCTAAGAAACTAGGGATGTCCCGATACCGATACTAGTATCGGTATCAGGGCCGATACCAGGTATTTGCATGGTATCGGGGACTCGTCTAATGTCCCCATTACTAAATCCGATACCTGGTGGAGTGCTGGGCTCCGGTGCCCCGTTCTGCCATCCGCATCACTGCTGCTGCCCCGTTCTGCAGTCCGCATCATGGCGTCTTATGGAGGAGCATGTGACACACGTCACTCTACTGCGCCCAGCGTAACGCTACAGAGGAAGCAGAGTGATGTGTATGTCACATGCTCCTGCATAAGACACCATGATGCCGACGGCAGAAAGGGGCAGCGGCAGTGATGAGTACGGGGCTGCAGAGCGGCGACACCGGACAGGTGCAAGTGAGAAACTACAAGGGGGGTCCTGCTGGCTACAAGGGGAGGTGTGCTATCTGCAAGGGGTGGGGGTGTCTGCTGGCTACAAGGGGGAGGCCTGCTATCTACAAGGGGGGTCCTCCTATCTACAAGGGGGAGGCCTGCTATCTACAAGGGGGGGGGTTCTGCGGTTTACAGGGGGGCTGCTACTAATGTCTGCACCTATCTATACTTCCTACTTTTAAAGGCAATCTTACAGCAGAATCACTTGCACTAACTTGAATTTATAAGTAGATAGTGCAGGTGACCTGGTTCCTATCGCTGCTCACCATGTGATCATCAGCACAATCGCTCCGGAGACATCGGTTTCGCGCCAATGCAAATTCCCTGTTCTGCCCAATGGAGAAGAGAGAAATCTTGGCTCATGCTACAGCAGCCACCTCCATTGTACACAATAAGGAACCCACATAACAGCAGGGTAAGCAGCGCCAGAAACTGCGTCACCCTTGTGTCAGATTCCCTTTAAAATAAAAGTACTCATACTTGCTATCGGTGAGTACTAGAATTAAAGTATCGATACTCGTACTCAGTCTTAAAAAAAAAATGGTATCGGGACAATGTTGTAAGTGGCCGTGTTCTTCTGTTTGTTTCAGGTACGGGGGAACTTTGTGCGTCTTTGGTACAGTTAGGGTTGTTCCTTGTTTAGGTAAAGCTCAGCCGAGCAGGTTTTTATTTTGGATGCTTGGCCTGACATTAAGGCTGTATTGTTGTGTTGACATTTAAAATAAACCCAGGCACAGCCTGGACTTGGACTTTATTTACAGTGTCTCTGTCTCTACATGTGAAGCCCAGGCTGCCAATCAACATTTGATGCTATCCCTTCCACATATGGTGGAGGATGCGGGCATTGAGATTCGTAAAAGAGACATACACGTGTTAATGGACATTTGCAACAACCATTGCTAAGGACAACGGCGGTTGGAAAAAGTGTTGAAAATGTATGTCCTGGGTAAAAACTGCAGCTGAGCAACAATCAGAGAAGGCCAGGATGGATGAACTTTTAAAACAGCTTATCCAGGCTAACAATAACCTCCAGCTGATGAAAGCAGACCAGCAGAAAGTACATGAGGAGGCCATGCGTGCCCAGGCGGAAATCAATGCCCTGCTTATAGAGGCTAACCAGCTCGCTTTAAAGGAGCAGCAGCACATTAACAAGCAGCTCCAACAGCAAGTCCTGGCTGTGGTGCAAAACGTGCAGAGGCTGCCAAGCTTGCTTCCCACCACTCGAGCTGCAGTGCAGACGTCCATGCAGAAAATTACGCACACTGATGATGTTGAGGCTTATCTCATGGTCTTCGAATGAGTGGCAGAGCGAGAGAAATTACCTGTGGCTCAGTGGGCTAAGGTAGTGGCCCCTTTCCAGACCAGCGAGCCACAGAAAGCCTAATTTAACCTTGGCGAGCAGGATGTCCAGGACTACACTAAATTAAAGGGGAGATCCTGGCTCGTTTGGGGGTGAACACCAACGTGCGGGCCTGAAGTGTGCATAACTGGACCTCCTTTTATCACCTGCCAGCACACTCCCAGATGTATGACCTAGTCCACCTGGTGAAAAAATGGCTACAGCCAGGGGAGTCTACACCAGCACAGATGGTGGAAAAGGTGGTTCTGAACAAGTTTGTTCCCTCTAGGACCCTTAAGGACTCCTTTTGCGCCACCAATTCTATTTTTTTAAATAACATCATCAGTTTTTCCCCAAAAATCTACAGCAAAACCCCCAAAAAATCATTGTGCGACACCATTTAAAAAAAAATCACCATTTTGTAAATTTTGGGGGCTTCCGTTTCTATGCAGCGGATTTTTCGGTAAAAATGACACCTTCTCTTTATTCTGTATGTCCATACGATTAAAATGATACCCTACTTTTATAGGCTTGATTTTGTCTTACTTCTGGAAAAAATCATAACTACATGCACAAAATTAATACATTTAAAAATGTCCTTTTCTGACCCCTATAAAATGTTTTTATTTTTCCGCATATGGGGATGTTTGAGGGCTTATTTTTTGCGCCGTGATCTAAAGTTTTTATCGGTACCATTTTTGTTTTGATCTGACTTTTTAAACTTTTTTAATACTTTTCAAACTTTGGAATTTTTTTAACCTGTATGCCATTGGCCGTGAGGTTTAATTAACAATATACTTTTATCCTTCAGACATTAACGCACGCGACGATACCACATATGTTTATATTTATTTCTATTTACATAGTTTTTTTTTAATGGGAAAAGTGGGATGATTCAGACTTCTATTAGGGAAGAGGTTAAATCACATTTATTAACACTTTATTTATTAACACTTTTTCCATAGGGAATTCTGAGATTGCACACACTGATTTCCCACACTGATCACTGCCATGCAATAGCATGGCGTTGATCAGTGTTATTGCCACACGACTACTCCTGCTTGGATCTCAGGCACGGAGCAGTCATTCGGCGATCGGACAGCGAGGAGGCAGGTAGGGATCATCCTCGCATCCTGCACGCTGTTCAGGATGCCGCAATTTTACCATGGCGGTCCCGAACAGCACGACTGAGCTGCCGGGAAGGTTTCACTTTCACTTCAGATGCAGCGATCAACTTTGACCGCCGCGTCTGAAGGGTTAATACTGGGCATCACCGTGATCAGTAATGTCCGGTATTAGCCGCTGGTTATGGCCATTGATGGCCGCCGGGACCGGCCCGATAACGCGGGAACCGGCGTGGGATGTAAATATATGTCCTGCGTCATTAAGGGGTTAAAATAAACCCAGGTAAAATAAACCCAGGTACAGCCTGGACTTGGACTTTACCTACAGTGTCCCGGTCTCTACATGTGAAGCCCAGGCTGCCAATCGGTATTTGATGCTATCCCTTCCACAATATGCTTTTGTTTTTATTATACTACTTTTATTTACAAAATAAATATGCCCTATTCATTACTGACCACTATAACTTTTTTTATTTTTCTGTCCGTGGAGCTATAATTTTTGCACAGTGATCTATAGTTGTTATTGGTACCATGTTGGTTTAGGGTTAGTGTAAACTAGAAAAAAAAACAAGGGCAGAATATAAAATATGTTATACAGTCCTAACCTCAGTATCGGAGGAAAAGGATTTAGGGGTCATTATTTTAGAATACTTAAAGACAATGTCATAGGAGGAGATTTATCAAAACCTGTCCAGAGGAAAAGTTGCTGAGTTGTCCAAGCAACCAATCAGTTTGCTTCTTTCATTTTTTAAAGGCCTCTGAAAAATCAGTCAACTTTCCCTCTGGGGCATGTTTTGATAAATCTCTCCTATAGAACAGCAGGAAATGCTAACAGAATGTTTGGAAGTATAGGG
The DNA here is from genome assembly GCF_029499605.1 of Hyla sarda. Lineage (NCBI taxonomy): Eukaryota > Metazoa > Chordata > Amphibia > Anura > Hylidae > Hyla > Hyla sarda. The sequence continues at coordinate 185,735,803 of NC_079196.1, read as the reverse complement.
AGAGATATTGGCAGTATAAAGAGGGAAGTGCTCATGGGTGTATAGGGAGAGGTATTAGCAGTAGAGACGGAACTGTTCACGCTGCTGTACGGAGCACTGGTAAGACCTCATTTGGAGTATTGTGCACAGTACTGGAGAATATAGAAGGATACAGAAGGATATAGATACTTTAGAAAGAGTTGCGAGAAGAGCTACTAAACTAGTACATGGACTGCAGGATAAAACTACTGAGGACTATGGGCTTAGCACTACCTACAGAGGGGTTAGGGAGCCCCTTCTGACAATTCCTTTTCGTCAGGCCCGGTGGAAGAAGTCTAATTGCTGCAGGCAACTTTCCAGAGCAGGCAAGGAAGAAAAACACAGCTGTGCACAGATTTTATGTATTCAGTTAAAAGAACGCGGATGTAACTAGCAGAACAAGTTCTCAAAATGAGAAGCTACCTGAGGTATCTTCCAAACTTTAGATTAAGGCGAAACAGACATAAGAATTCATTTAGAGCTGCATTGGATAAGCTTTACAGAAGGATAGAAGATCCAGGTAGAATAGAAGCACAGGTCATCTTGTGAACTCCCCACCACCAGAATGCATGGACTCCAGCTTTGGTGTCCACTTGTTTGACCGATTTAATGCTTCTTTACAATGCTTGTCCTAAAGAAGACCGGGAAGCTACCCCGAATTGTCTATCTTTTATTAAATATTTGTATACTCCATAAAAGAAAAGTTCTGGAAAATCTTTTCTTAGGACTTTGCATTTTGCCATACCACTCCTGGAAATCTATGGATAAACAGACAACTGGGTGTAATCATCCCCTTTCCTATGCAGTGCTGACTATGTTGTGGTGATTTACAGGAGGAATAACAGAGAAACAACTTGCAGAGTTTAGGAATAATAGTAGTACTAGTAATAAGTAATGTTGTACGGACATTTTTTTATAGTCCAATAAACAACTACAGGGCCGAGACGCAATCTGCACAACAATGTTAGAGAGAGGCAGAAAAAGATAAAGCTAAAACTGGGACCTTAACAATAAGATTTTAGACTCTATGATTAATCCCTTTGAGCGTGAAACGCGTTAGAGATCTGCGTGTCAGTGTCTGTTGAAGTTGGAGGAATCATGCCTCTAATAAAGCTTCAGCATTGAATATTTTAAACCTAAGGTGATGGACATCCTTTCTTCTTAAATACAAGTTGGAGCCGGAAGCGGGTCCGGCGGGTCCGTGCACAGGGGCATCACATCGGAGAGGATGAGCAGTCTCTTTGTATCCTGTTCACTATATAATCTCGCCACAACTGTTTCAAGAAGTGGAAAAAAAATCCTGCAGACTGACAGTCAGGTAAAAGTCCTGCAGAGAACAGAGGGGTCAATTTATTGATGATCTGTTCTGTTTTTTGGCTGCTAAATGGATGAGATTTGATAAGGTGGTCAAATGGGGGTGGCTTGACAATATACATGTCTTACTGCACACAGAGCAGGAGGAGGCTTCACCTGCAGCCCGATGTCTTACTGCATGACACAGGACACTGAAAAGGGGGTCATGGCTTAGCTGCTGTGACATAGTGAGACTTCTTTACATATGTCTTAGTTTTAACTGCAATATGAGACAAATCTGTCACCTTCCCACACTAACAATCTAAACAGAGCCATGATTTTGTAGGTTTAGTGAATATATATATATATATATATTTATATATCTTATGCTACTAAAGCTGATGTGCAAATTAAGCAATGCGCCAAGTCTACTTCCTGCATCTGGTCTTGCAGTTTCTATCCCTGATCCTTATTACGTCTTTAATATTGAAAGGGTCTATGTACAACATGAAGACAAGTGTAACAGTTCTTGAATTTTAAAGGTCTTTAATAGATCCCAGCTCACTCAGTAAATGCATTAGAATTCTTTAAAAGCTTGTGGTCATACAAGAGGATCACAGTTTTTCACTTCTTTTGGGCAGGTGAGGAGCAGTGCCTGGTTTCCTCCAGACATGATGCTGCCCCCACCATGCTTCACTGTAGGGATGGTATTGGGCAGGTCATGGGCAGTGCCAGGTTTCCTCCAGACATGATGCTGCCCCCACCATGATAACTGTAGGGATGGTATTGGGCAGGTGATGGGCAGTGCCTGGTTTCCTCCAGACATGATGCTGCCTCCACCATGATCACTGTAGGGATGGTATTGGGCAGGTCATGGGCAGTGCCAGGTTTCCTCCAGACATGATGCTGCCCCCACCATGATCACTGTAGGGATGGTATTGGGCAGGTGATGGGCAGTGCCAGGTTTCCTCCAGACATGATGCTGCCCCCACCATGATCACTGTAGGGATGGTATTGGGCAGGTGATGGGCAGTGCCTGGTTTCCCCCAGACATGATGCTGCCTCCACCATGATCACTGTAGGGATGGTATTGGGCAGGTGATGGGCAGTGCCTGGTTTCCTCCAGACATGATGCTGCCCCCACCATGATCACTGTAGGCATGGTATTGGGCAGGTGATGGGCAGTGCCATGTTTCCTCCAGACATGATGCTGCCCCCACCATGATCACTGTAGGGATGGTATTGGGCAGGTGATGGGCAGTGCCTGGTTTCCTCCAGACATGATGCTGCCCCCACCATGATCACTATAGGGATGGCATTGGGCAGGTGATGGGCAGTGCCTGGTTTCCTCCAGATATGATGCTGCCCTCACCATGATCACTGTAGGGATGGTATTGGGCAGGTGATGGGCGGTGCCTGGTTTCCTCAAGACATGATGCTGCCCCCATCATGATCACTGTAGGGATGGTATTGGGCAGGTGATGGGCAGTGCCTGTGTCACGATTCGGCTGGCAGGAGGTGGATCCTCTGTGCCAGAGAGGGATTGGCGTGGACCGTGCTAGTGGACCGGTTCTAAGTTGCTACTGGTTTTCACCAGAGCCCGCCGCAAAGCGGGATGGTCTTGCAGCGGCGGTAGCAACCAGGTCGTATCCACTAGCAACGGCTCAACCTCTCTGACTGCTGAAGATAGGCGCGGTACAAGGGAGTAGACAAGAGCAAGGTCGGACGTAGCAGAAGGTCGGGGCAGGCAGCAAGGATCGTAGCCAGGGGCAACGGCAGGAGGTCTGGAACACAGGCTAGGAACACACTGGGAAACGCTTTCACTGGCACGATGGCAACAAGATCCGGCAAGGAAGGGAAGGGGAAGTGAGGTTATATAGGGAAGTGCACAGGTGAATAAACTAATTAAACCAACTGCGCCAATCAGCGGCGCAGTGGCCCTTTAAATCGTAGAGACCCGGCGCGCGCGCGCCCTAAGGAGCGGGGCCGCGCGCGCCGGGACAGGACCGACGGAGAGCGAGTCAGGTACGGGAGCCGGGGTGCGCATCGCGAGCGGGCGCCACCCGCATCGCGAATCGCATCCCGGCTGGAAGAGGTATCGCAGCGCACCCGGTCAGCAGGTCTGACCGGGGTGCTGCGATTGCGAGGATGTTGCGAGCGCTCCGGGGAGGAGCGGGGACCCGGAGCGCTCGGCGTAACAGTACCCCCCCCCTTGGGTCTCCCCCTCTTCTTGGAGCCTGAGAACCTGAGGACCAGACTTTTGTCTAGGATATTGTCCTCAGGTTCCCAGGATCTCTCTTCAGGACCACAGCCCTCCCAATCTACCAAAAAAAATCTTTTTCCTCTGACCGTCTTGGAGGCCAGTATCTCCTTTACGGAGATGTCGTCAGAAGAACCGGAAACAGGAGTGGGAGAAACAAGTTTGGGAGAGAAACGGTTGATGATGAGTGGTTTAAGGAGAGAGACATGGAAGGCATTGGGAATACGAAGAGAAGGAGGAAGAAGGAGTTTGTAAGAGACAGGATTAATCTGGCACAAGACTTTGAAAGGACCAAGATAGCGTGGTCCCAGTTTGTAACTGGGGACACGAAAGCGGACATATTTAGCGGAGAGCCATACCTTGTCTCCGGGAGCAAAAATGGGGGGGTTCTTCTTTTCTTATCGGCAAACCTTTTCATGCGGGATGAAGCCTGTAAAAGAGAATTTTGGGTCTCTTTCCATATGGTGGAAAGATCACGAGTTACTTCATCCACAGCGGGCAAACCAGAGGGCAAGGGAGTAGGGAGGGGGGGAAGAGGGTGACGGCCGTACACCACGAAAAATGGGGACTTAGCAGAAGATTCAGAGACTCTGAAGTTGTATGAGAATTCGGCCCATGGTAGAAGATCTGCCCAGTCATCCTGGCGGGAGGAAACAAAATGCCGTAAATAGTCACCCAGGACCTGGTTAATTCTTTCTACTTGCCCATTGGATTGGGGATGATAAGAAGAAGAGAAGTTTAATTTAATCTTGAGCTGTTTACAGAGGGCCCTCCAGAATTTAGACACGAATTGGACGCCTCTATCCGAGACGATCTGCGTGGGCAAACCGTGAAGACGAAAAATGTGTACAAAAAATTGTTTTGCCAACTGAGGCGCTGAAGGAAGACCAGGAAGAGGAATAAAATGTGCCATCTTGGAAAATCGATCAACGACCACCCAAACAACAGTGTTGCCACGGGATGGGGGTAGGTCAGTAATAAAGTCCATACCAATCAGTGACCAAGGCTGTTCGGGGACAGGCAGAGGATGAAGGAGACCAGCAGGCTTCTGGCGAGGAGTCTTATCCCGGGCACAGACAGTACAGGCCCGCACAAAATCAACAACATCCGTCTTCAGAGTCGGCCACCAATAGAAACGAGAGATGAGTTGCAGGGACTTTTTGATGCCCCCATGGCCTGCGAGGTGGGAGGAGTGACCCCATCTGAGAATCCCGAGACGTTGGCGTGGAGAAACGAAGGTCTTCCCTGGAGGAGTTTGCCTGATGGAGGCTGGGGAAGTGGAGATCAGACAGTCAGGAGGAATGATGTGTTGCGGAGAGACCTCTGCTTCCGAGGCATCCGAGGAACGAGAGAGGGCATCGGCCCTAATGTTCTTGTCGGCAGGGCGAAAATGAATTTCAAAGTTAAAACGGGCAAAGAACAACGACCACCTGGCCTGGCGAGGGTTCAGCCGTTGGGCAGACTGGAGATAGGAGAGATTCTTGTGATCGGTGTAAATGATAACTGGAAATTTTGATCCCTCCAGCAGATGTCTCCATTCCTCAAGTGCCAATTTAATGGCCAGTAGTTCTCGATCCCCGATGGAGTAGTTTCTCTCCGCCGGAGAGAAGGTCCTAGAAAAAAAACCACAAGTAACAGTATGCCCGGAAGAATTTTTTTGTAGAAGGACCGCTCCAGCTCCCACTGAGGAGGCATCTACCTCCAATAGGAAGGGTTTAGATGGGTCAGGTCTGGAGAGCACGGGAGCAGAAGAAAAGGCAGACTTGAGCCGTTTAAATGCGTCTTCCGCTTGGGGAGACCAGGACTTGGGATTGGCATTTTTCTTGGTTAAAGCCACGATAGGAGCTACAATGGTGGAAAAGTGTGGAATAAATTGTCTGTAATAATTGGCGAACCCCAAAAAACGTTGGATAGCACGGAGTCCGGAGGGGCGTGGCCAATCCAAGACGGCAGAGAGTTTATCCGGGTCCATTTGTAATCCCTGGCCAGAGACCAAGTATCCTAGGAAAGGAAGAGATTGACATTCAAACAGACATTTCTCCATTTTGGCATAAAGTTGATTGTCTCGAAGTCTCTGAAGAACCATGCGGACATGCTGGCGGTGTTCTTCTAAGTTGGCAGAAAAAATCAGAATATCGTCCAGATACACAACAACACAGGAATATAAGAGATCACGAAAAATTTCATTAACAAAGTCTTGGAAGACGGCAGGGGCGTTGCACAGGCCAAAGGGCATGACCAGATACTCAAAGTGTCCATCTCTGGTGTTAAATGCAGTCTTCCATTCGTCCCCCTCCCTGATGCGGATGAGATTATAAGCACCTCTTAAGTCCAGTTTGGTAAAGATGTGGGCACCTTGAAGGCGATCAAAGAGTTCTGAGATAAGAGGTAGAGGGTAGCGGTTCTTTACCGTGATTTTATTAAGTCCGCGGTAATCAATGCAAGGACGCAGGGAGCCATCTTTTTTGGACACAAAAAAAAATCCAGCTCCGGCAGGAGAGGAGGATTTGCGGATAAACCCCTTTTTTAAATTTTCCTGGATGTATTCAGACATAGCAAGAGTCTCTGGAGCGGACAGAGGATAAATTCTGCCCCGGGGTGGAGTAGTGCCCGGGAGGAGGTCAATAGGACAGTCATAAGGCCTGTGAGGAGGTAAAGTCTCAGCTTGCTTTTTGCAAAATACGTCAGCATAGTCCATATAAGCCTTAGGGAGACCGGTTACAGGGGGAACCACAGGGTCACGGCAGGGAGTACTGGGAACCGGTTTAAGACAGTCCTTGAAACAAGAAGTACCCCAGCTCTTGATTTCTCCTGTGGACCAATCAAGGGTTGGGGAATGGCGTTGAAGCCACGGTAATCCAAGGAGAATTTCGGAAGTGCAATTGGAGAGGACCAAAAACTCAATTTTTTCGTGATGAGGTCCGATGCACATTAGGAGGGGTTCCGTGCGGTAACGCACGGTACAGTCCAATCTTTGATTGTTAACACAATTGATGTAGAGGGGTCTGGCGAGACTGGTCACCGGGATGTTGAACCTGTTGATGAGAGAGGCCAAAATAAAATTTCCTGCAGATCCGGAGTCCAAGAAGGCCATAGTAGAGAAGGAGAAGATGGAGGAAGATATCCGCACAGGCATAGTAAGGCGTGGAGAAGCAGAGTAGACATCAAGAACTGTCTCCCCTTTGTGCGGAGTCAGCGTACGTCTTTCCAGGCGGGGAGGACGGATAGGACAATCCTTCAGGAAGTGTTCGGTACCGGCACAGTACAGGCACAGATTCTCCATGCGGCGTTGTGTCCTCTCTTGAGGTGTCAAGCGAGACCGGTCAACTTGCATAGCCTCCACGGCGGGAGGCACAGGAACGGATTGCAGAGGACCAGAGGAGAGAGGAGCCGGGGAGAAAAAACGCCTCGTACGAACAAAGTCCATATCCTGGCGGAGCTCCTGACGCCTTTCGGAAAAACGCATGTCAATGCGAGTGGCTAGATGAATAAGTTCATGCAGGTTAGCAGGAATTTCTCGTGCGGCCAGAACATCTTTAATGTTGCTGGATAGGCCTTTTTTAAAGGTCGCGCAGAGGGCCTCATTATTCCAAGATAATTCGGAAGCAAGAGTACGGAATTGGATGGCGTACTCGCCAACGGAAGAATTACCCTGGACCAGGTTCAGCAGGGCAGTCTCAGCAGAAGAGGCTCGGGCAGGTTCCTCAAAGACACTTCGAATCTCCGTGAAGAAGGAGTGTACAGAGGCAGTGATGGGGTCATTGCGGTCCCAGAGCGGTGTGGCCCATGACAGAGCTTTTCCGGACAGAAGGCTGACTACGAAAGCCACCTTAGACCTTTCAGTAGGAAACTGGTCCGACATCATCTCCAAGTGCAGGGAACATTGTGAAAGAAAGCCACGGCAAAACTTAGAGTCCCCATCAAATTTATCCGGCAAGGATAGTCGTAGGCCAGAAGCGGCCACTCGCTGCGGAGGAGGTGCAGGAGCTGGCGGAGGAGATGATTGCTGGAGCTGTGGTAGTAGCTGCTGTAGCATCACGGTCAGTTGAGACAGCTGGTGGCCTTGTTGCGCTATCTGTTGCGACTGCTGGGCGACCACCGTGGTGAGGTCGGCGACAACTGGCAGTGGAACTTCAGCGGGATCCATGGCCGGATCTACTGTCACGATTCGGCTGGCAGGAGGTGGATCCTCTGTGCCAGAGAGGGATTGGCGTGGACCGTGCTAGTGGACCGGTTCTAAGCTGCTACTGGTTTTCACCAGAGCCCGCCGCAAAGCGGGATGGTCTTGCAGCGGCGGTAGCAACCAGGTCGTATCCACTAGCAACGGCTCAACCTCTCTGACTGCTGAAGATAGGCGCGGTACAAGGGAGTAGACAAGAGCAAGGTCGGACGTAGCAGAAGGTCGGGGCAGGCAGCAAGGATCGTAGTCAGGGGCAACGGCAGGAGGTCTGGAACACAGGCTAGGAACACACTGGGAAACGCTTTCACTGGCACGATGGCAACAAGATCCGGCAAGGAAGGGAAGGGGAAGTGAGGTTATATAGGGAAGTGCACAGGTGAATACACTAATTAAACCAACTGCGCCAATCAGCGGTGCAGTGGCCCTTTAAATCGTAGAGACCCGGCGCGCGCGCCCTAAGGAGCGGGGCCGCGCGCGCCGGGACAGGACCGACGGAGAGCGAGTCAGGTACGGGAGCCGGGGTGCGCATCGCGAGCGGGCGCCACCCGCATCGCGAATCGCATCCCGGCTGGAAGAGGTATCGCAGCGCACCCGGTCAGCAGGTCTGACTGGGGTGCTGCGATTGCGAGGATGTTGCGAGCGCTCCGGGGAGGAGCGGGGACCCGGAGCGCTCGGCGTAACAGCCTGGTTTTCTTCAGACATGATGCTGCCCCCACCATGATCACTGTAGGGATGGTATTGGGCAGGTGATGGGCAGTGCCTGGTTTCCTCCAGACATGATGCTTCCCTCACCATCCTTCACTGTAGGGATGGTATTGGGCAGGTAATGGGCAGTGCCTGGTTTCCTTCAGACATTATGCTGCCCCCACCATGATCACTGTAGGGATGGTATTGGGCAGGTGATGGGCAGTGCCAGGTTTACTCCAGACATTATGCTGCCCCCACCATGATCACTGTAGGGATGGTATTGGGCAGGTGATGGGCAGAGCCTGGTTTCCCCCAGACATGATGCTGCCCCCACCATGATAACTGTAGGGATGGTATTGGGCAGGTGATGGGCAGTGCCTGGTTTCCTCCAGAAATGAGGCTGCCCCCACCATGATCACTGTAGGGATGGTATTGGGCAGGTGATGGGCAGTGCCTGGTTTCCTCCAGACATGTTGCTGCCCCCACCATGATCACTGTAGGGATGGTATTGGGCAGGTGATGGGCAGTGCCTGGTTTCCTCCAGACATGTTGCTGCCCCCACCATGATCACAGTAGGGATGGTATTGGGCAGGTGAGGAGTAGTGTCTGGTTTCCTCCACACAAGATGCTTGTAAACGAGGCCATAAACTTTAATCTTGGTTTCATCAGACCAGAGAATCTTGTTTTTCACAGTCTTTTGGATGTTTTGCAAACTGCAGGCGGCTTTCACAAGTCTTTCACTGAGGAAAGGCTTCTGTCAGGCCACTCTGCTTGTCAAGTGTCATAGCAAGGGGTCTGAATACTCTCTGAACGCATTGTATGCCATAAATAAATAAATGTGAGGTTGTGATTAGAGCAGATACTGAAACTTTTTTCTAATTTATTTTTTATTTTATTTTTTGTACATTGTCATGGAGGCAGCCATCTTGCCTCCTCCTCAGTTACTATGTAACAACTTGTTACAATACAGATAGACAGTACATACCTGATCAAGAGGCCCTACAGAAACCTTGCGAATGTTGTTTGACACATGTTCCCAGGCAGATCCCTGAGGGTAACTTGGTGTGACCCCATGTCGAAACCATAAATTGCCTAATAGGAAAATAAAAATGTGCTGTAACAACCTATTAAAATAATATTACATAATATATCTTGGAGAAATATAAATTCAATATCTACCTAACAACACATGGGGAGAGGAAAAGTTGCCGAGTTGCCCATAGCAACCAATCAAATTGCTTCTTCCATTTTTCACAGGCCTCTTTGAAAATGAAAGAAGCGATCTGATTGGTTGCTACGGGCAACTCAGCCACTTTTCCTCTGGACAGGTTTTAATAAATCTCCCCCATAATCACCACAGGACCCCTTATCTGGTGTATGCTATTCCGGTCAATATTGCTACAATAAACACAACAAGGCTGAATTATCCGCCCCATAATCTGGTTATGCTTTTTGTAGATTCTGCATTGGTATGGAGGAAATCTGCTGAAATAATGTGGAAGAAATCTGTAATGTGGTACAGCATATTTGCAGCACATTTAAAAACCCACAAAATTTGCACAGTTTTCTTTCCAGACGATGCTAAATTGTATTGTGCATATAAATGTGTCCTATACAGTGTCAGGGCTTATGCTTACTGTGTTAACTTCTTTTCTTTAATGATTTCTCTTATATAATAATTTAATATTTTGTTAATTTCTGGTAAGATATGGTATGTTTAGTTCTGTAATTATTTATTGTCCTGTTACAGTGGGAAGGCTACCCCTATTTTAGCTTCTTAGATGCTGCTGAGTGTAAAGAGGGGGCAAGGGAGATATTAGATTTTACAGCAGACATATGAGAATATTTGGAATTAAAGGGGTGCGACGGAGAGAAACCTTTTTTTTAAATAAACTGGTGCCTGAAATTTATACAGATTCATAAATGACTTCTATTTTTTTTTTAAATGAATCCTTCCAGTACTTATCAGCTGCTGTATGCTTCAGAGGAAGTTGTGTAGTTATTTCCAGTCTTACTACAGTGCTCTCTGCTGACACCTCTGTCCATGTCAGGAACTGTCCAGAGAAGGAGGAAATCCTGCTCTGGACAGTTGCTGACAAGGACAGAGGTGGCAGCAGAGAGCACTGTGGTCAGAATGGAAAGAACTACACGACTTCCTCTAGAGCATACAGCAACTAATAAGTAAAATAGAAGTAATTAACAAAAATGGCTAACTTTCTGGCAGTAGTTGATCTAAAACTATTTTTTCCCTTCAAAGTACCTCTTTAAAGCGCAACTGTCATAATTTTTTAACCCCCCAGACTACTATAATGTTGTTCCTGATGACCATAAAGTGACTGCAGCCATACCTTTATCGCTGCCCTTCCTTCTTTTATAACTTATAAAATCCTTTTATTCATCGGTCAGGTACAGTCTGATAGGCGTGGCTTGGGGTTCGCAAAGCCCCGCCTCCACCACGCCTATCCTCTCTTTCAGCGCTGGGACTGCTGTGTAGTAAGACACAGAGGTCCACAGCGCATGCGCCCCTCCCGTCCGGCTCTGATATTCTACAAAAAACAATGCCGTTGTTGTCCTCTTCAGCTCCCGGCGACCAGGCAGTGCAGATACTAGAGGCAGAGAGCTTGTTCGTTCACTGCCTATAGTACAGCACATGCGCACTGAGCGCATAGACGGCGGGAGGGAGGGAGCGCTCTGTCAATTCAGGGCAGCGGTGCACATGTCTGAGAGGGGTGCATGCGCACTGGATTTGTTGTGGACCGCTGTGTCTTACTACACAGCGGTCCCAGTGCTGAAAGAGAGGATAGGCGTGGTGGAGGCGGGTTTTGCAAACCTCAAGCCACGCCTATCCGACTGTGCCTGACCGCTGAATAAAAGGATTTTATAAGTTATAAAAGAAGGAAGAGCAGCGATAAAGATATGGCTGCAGTCACTTTATGGTCATCAGGAACAACATTATAGTAGACTGGGGGGTTACAAAATGATGACAGTTGCGCTTTAAACTTTTCCCCCCAAACTTGCCCAGAATGCAGAGGTGCATTTTTTATGTCCTATGCAGCTCTGCTTTTGCTCCTCCCTCAGCTCTCCGAAGATGCAGCTTAGGAGAAGGCAGAGCAGGGCAGTGCTATGAGTACATACCTCCCTCAGCTTATTGTGCAGCAGCTCCTAGGGTGTTCATGTCAGGAGGGACGTAGAAATGCACAGTGGTGTTCATGTCAGCGTTCATGAACACCCTCTGAGCTACTGTACAATGATTGCTGACATGAACACCTCTGTGCATTTCTACATCCCTCCTTAAATGAACACCCTCTGAGCTGCTGTACAAAAAACGCTGCTCGGAGCTGAGGGAGGTGTTCAGTCCTCTCCGCTTACCACGGCAGCTGTTACACTGCCCTGCTCTGCCTTCCCTTCGGCTTAATCTGCCGCAGTCTTCGGAAAGCTGGGAAGGAGCAAATGCAGAGATGCATAGGACACAAAAAAGCACCTTACACCAGCATTAAAAAAACAAAAAACAAACTGAACTTACCTTCAGCTGCTCCCACGGTGCCTCCAGTATCCTTGCTCCTCACCTCCGACCCGCTCTTCTTCCTGCTTCTTGTGGTCTATACATCACACTCCAGCTCAGCTAATCCCTAGCCGCAGCAATATCCCACCTCGGCCGATGAGAGGCTGAGCGGCAGTGTGATGTATTGAGCCCCGGTCTTCTTTCTAGTGCCAGGGCTCAATACGTCAGACTGCCGGTCAGCCACTCACTGGAAGATGGGGTGATGAGCTGCAGTGTGATGAGTCAAATACAAAAAGCAGGAAAAGGACCGCAGTGGAGGATGGGAGTGGGATACTGGGGGAGCGGTGGGAGGTAAGTTCAGTTTGTCTTCTTGAATGCCGGCAGTTTATAATAAAAGTTATATCCTGGAGTACCCTTTTAACTTTTTTCACTGTAGAAATTTAAAGTGGCTCAATAGGATATATGAGATAAATGTTTAATTTATGGTTCCCCACTAATATCAAGAATTAGAGGTACGATGTTCCCTCTTTGATGCACTCGGATGTTACTATATCTCCCAGTCACTGTAATGGGAAAAGCTCCACCGGAGAAGTAAGACCTGGCAGTAGAACCTTCCACCGATCCTGGCATTTATGGCTCATCCTTTTAATATTATATCTTACCGCACACAGCCCAACTCCTTGCTAGTTTGTTTTATAGGACAAAAAGTGGACCAGTCAGGACCAACATAGTTGTGGTCATTTATCCCACCATATGATCACAGGTTTGGTTAGAAGTCATGCACTATATACAGCAGTGAACTGCAACTTTTGGTCCTCCAGGTGTTGTGAAGGTTCTAGCATGTCAAGACGGTCTGCAGCTTTCATAACATGCTGAGACTTTTGGTTTCACAACAGGTGGAAAACCACAAGTTGCAACCGCATGGTGTGCGTCACCAGTACTTAACTACGGGCATGCTGACTTAAAGGACAAATACTACTTATTGAGGTCTAGATTACAGCCAGCTGTTCAATTCTCAATACATTTTGCAGAGTCCATTGAATAGGACATTTCTATTTTAAGCCTCGTCTTTATCAGCTGGTTGCACAACGGAACGTCTAATACACCACTGTATTTTAATACTGACACTTGTATAACTCCAGCCCAGTATGGGAGGCATAAGGCCGGCGTGGCACAACTTACCATTCTCATCCACGGCAAACACGGACGTCTGTCCTACGGAGACCTGGAGCAGCTTCTGCTTTGGTGGAGAGGGTATGTGATACCAGCAGTCTCCTAAATCCCAAGAAAAGGCAGGTATCATTCATAATAATAACAAAGGGCATGTTAAATGGGGACTGGCCGCTGATACTTTATACACTAAAATGAACTGTTGACTGCAGTGGTCTCATAACTATGGACCTCCATTTGTTGCAAAACTGCAACTCTCAGCATGCCCGGACAGCCGTTGGCTGTCCGGGCATGCTGGGAGTTGCAGTTTTGCAACAGCTGGAGGTCCGTCGTTTGGAAACCACTGACCTATAGTCATTATAAGCCCCAAGGTGAATGCAATCCAGCTTTCTGACAATCCTGAACATCAACACATCCTAGTCATGCAGCAATATGGATGCAGCTGGATGTGACGATACATAATAGTCGCATTTGGGGCCACCCATCGTAGCAATGGAGAGCAACTGTTGGCTGTCCGGGCATGCTGGGAGTGGCAGTTTTGCAACAGCCGGAGGTCCGTCGTTTGGAAACCACTGACATATAGTCATTATAAGCCCCAAGGTGAATGCCATCGAGCTTTCTCAACACATCCTAGTCATGCAGCAATACGGATGCAGCTGGATGTGACGATACATAATAGTCGCATTTGGGGCCACCAATCGTAGCAATGGAGAGCAACCGTTGGCTGTCCGGACATGCTGGGAGTTGCAGATTTGCAACAGTTGGAGGTCCATCGTTTGGAGACCACTGATCTATAGTCATTATAAGCCCCAAGGTGAATGCCATCCAGCCTTCTGACAATCCTGAACATCAACACATCCTAGTCATGCAGCAATACAGATGCAGCTGGATGTGACGATACATAATAGTCGCATTTGGGGCCACCCATCGTAGCAATGGAGAGTAGCCAATGGCTGTCCGGGCATGCTGGGAGTTGCAGTTTTGCAACAGTTGGAGGTCCATAGTTTGGAGACCACTGACCTATTGTCATTATAAGCCCCAAGGTGAATGCCATCCAGCTTTCTGACAGTCCTGAACATCAACACATCCTAGTCATGCAGCAATACGGATGTAGTTGGAAGTGACGATACATAATAGTCGCATTTGGGGCCACCCATCGTAGCAATGGAGAGCAGTCAAGGATTGTATTTACTGGCCCAGCCTCCTCTAGATATTATTGTGAAAGCAAAGCATTTGTCCTGAGATATATTTTCAATCCAGATTATCGGTTTCAAAGTGTTGGTGGAATATCCTAACTTTATTGTTTGCCATTGTCATATATACATATTTGCCTTTCTATTAAAGCTGCTAGAAGGTCACCTCTGATATAAGACTGCTATTTACCCAGTGCTTCACAGTGGGCCGTTCCTGTACTGTCACGTGTTAGCCAAGCAGCCTCAGGCAATCCACAATATGAGGCAGGAAACAATGTTCCAGTGTACATAGCATTAAGATTTGCTGCTAACTCGTCTTGTGTCAAATTGTTTTTTGGTCATGATACAATGATGGCTTGTTTCTCCAAGTCTTTTTCTAAATTATATGTGACTGTATCTCCTCTCAGGTCTGGCAGAAAGGGTTAAGTGCAAGAACACCACACAGTTTCTCTCTGATGTTTTTTTTTTTATAGTTATGGGTCCCCTCATCTGTGGGGCCCCTCAGCAGGCACACAGGGTACATAAATGTTTTCACATCTGCAGGCTCCAGCTCTAATTTGAGAAGTCCATAAGTCAGTGGGTGGAGATTACCTGCTATGATGGCTCCCATATACTGCACACACCCAGTTAAGGTTTCTGTTTCCCTATCTATATACACCCTCAAAGGCAGCAGCAACATAAAGGACAATATAGAGCAGTACTGAGCATTATAAGCTGTGAATTCAACACTGGGGTGAGATCTAGTAGTCAAACTAAGGCTATATTCACACAGCGGAATGTCTGTGTTTCAGTTTTGCAGATTCCGCCTGAAACGTGTATGGAATTTGAGCTGAATTTATGCTGAATTTCTTGAGCTGAACACAAAAATTCCAGGCGGAATTTGGAGTCCCACTGTGTTAAATGGGAATATGCTGTGGAATTCCACAAAAAGAATTGACATGTTCATTCTTTTTGCAAAACACAGAATGCTGAATTTTCACAGCAGAAGTTCTGCAGCGGAAAATCTGCTGAGTGAATGGGACAGCAGACCCTCTCTTCTCTCTTCAAAGACTTCTATGAGCAGACCGTAACATGATCCCTCAGTGAGCTGCTAGTCTATCTAGTAAAAACAAAAGGGATTTGATCTGTTTTTCAGAGAAAATGATCAGTTTAGAAACGGGGGGCAGATAAGGAGCCTGATATGGAGAGAAAGAAGGATTTTTCTTTGACATCTGTCATACATGATTAATGCAATGTTTCTACAAATAACAGTGACCATTTAAATCTTGTCCATATTTTAGAAAAACTATATTAAAAGTGTATAGCTGTGATAGCTTTAGTTTCTAGGAAAGCTGAGTGGCAACCAGTATGTTCATAGGGGCTCTCATCCAGTTTCCTAGCACCTATAATGTCAAATCTATCTAGATTCTGCATATTTGGCACAGAATACAAAAATTACATACCTGCTGGTTGACTGGAGGACACTGAACCACGGTAAAAGGCTGATCCATCCTGTGCTATAGCCCACACCTGATGGCATCCTCCCACTGACAGAGAAATGAATGGCTGATCTGTGCCAACATGAAGCCATGAAGATCCCTACAAGGCAAAATATAGTTTAAGCCTGTTCCAATAATTTAAGGTTTGGTCATATTGTTCTCCAGCATTGACTAACATTTACCTTCCTCCATTAGGGCACAGTTATGCTTAGTGTCTCCAGCTCAGGTGCACTGTCTAATAGGAGTCTGAGGTAGTCTGGACTCTGAAATCCACCCTACTGAAGGGGTAGATGGGGGACTGGGAGGATTTAGACTGGTTTGTTAGTGTCCAGGGAGATAGAAGCATGGTAAGTAGGTTTCTTTAAATGCAATGAGATGCTGGTTTAGTAAATTGTCCAATATCTCCTCTATGAATCAGTGGATGAAGAAACAAAGAAGGCGACACTCACCATACAAGGATTCTTTATTCACACTGCTGCGGCAGCCCCGTCCTCCACCACGGCTCCCCCTGCCTGTAACCTGCTTTCTGTCACCGAAGTGTGAATAACAAATCCCTGTATGGTGAGTGTCGCCTTCTTTGTTTCTTCATGCGCTAGTTATTTATCTCATGTCAGGCTGAGCACCACCGCTACAGGCTTGTTTGGTCTCTCCACGCTTATTTTCGTATGTGTCGGCTTAATTTCTCCACTGCACCCATTTGTCTCCTCTGTGAATGCTAGCTAAGCAACTGACTATAAAGGAATTATGGAGGCTGGCAATGAAGTAGAGACTGAGCCAAAATAAATCGGTGTGGCCAACTGGTAATAAAGGATAAAAGAAAAGAAAAAGGATGACTGGGATTTTTTCACAAGCGCATTGCTCATCCTCCAGGCTGAAGTTTTAGAGAAATTTTACCATTAGTGGTTCAGTGGGGTATTCTGATGTATTTGTTTGACTGTTGCTGTCACAAAGCTGAGTGGTGCCAACTAAAAGCCAAAGGGGCTGCTTATACTGGAAAAGCAAGTCGTGTACATGCTTATCCATTGCAGCAGAAGCATGTAGGCACCATCTTTCTCTACATGGCAAAAAGGATACCCACTATAGAAGAACAGGTCTAAACTGCACATGTGCGTCTTCTCCATGCAAAAAAACTAAAAAAAATATATAATTTTATCAAACAAGTAGAAACATCTGATATAATGAAGTTTTTTGGAACGGGGATCTATTTCAGACACTATATTTAATCACATACAACTTTAAACTTTGCAAAAAATAAGTAGATAGGGATAAATCTGAAAGGACACCAATTCACAGAATGGAAATAGCAAAATAATCATTGATTTATCTTGTAATCTTACAGAAGGAGTCTTTACTGTGACATCCAGCCGGCAGAGAACGACCCCCTTGTTGCTGATGGCCCAGAGAGCAATGAATTCATCATCCTTGATTATTCTTCCTGGAAATATGGAGACCTCCCTTAACAAAATGGGGGGGACCTCCAACCACGGTCCACTTGTCACGATTTTGCATTTTCTATATAAAAAAACACTTATCAGTGAAATGGCAATATAAACTCTAACACACTGGTTAGCAAGCTTAGGACGCAGCAACCCAACATGATACCACAGTTTATATATTGAAACAACTGAAAATCCTTCCCATCACTTGCATGCGGTAACATCAGGTTTTAGTAGATAATATCAGAAATATTTTAGGATGTTCTCTTGTAATAGGAGTTGGACTGCAGTGATAGGGCTGAAATTATCATAAGGCATCTACAATAAATCTGGTAGGGTTTGGTGGTGTTTGCACATACCGTATATTCTCGAGTATAAGCAGAGTTTTTCAGCAGTTTTTCGTGCCGAAAACGTCCCCCTCAGCTTATACTTGAGTGATGGGGGGGGAAATTGCAGGCATACCAGTGGGGGTGGTGAGGGGATGGGCCGGGCCGTCCATCATCGCCTATCTATGCTGCAGGGACCGTCGACTTCCAGTGGGGAGGGTGAGCCGGTCCGGGCCATCCATCTTGACCGAGAGGCCCTCTTCTCTGCTGCGGGCTGGCCCTGGACTAGTGACGCTGCATTGACGCCACCGTGCAGGGACGTCCGTGCGCAGCAGACGTCCGTGACGTCAGGATCGTCCCTACGCGGCCGCGTCAATGCAGCGTCACTAGTCCAGGGCCAGCCCGCAGCAGAGAAGAGGGCCTCTCGGTCAAGATGGATGAATCGGCTCACCCTCCCCACTAGAAGTCGGACGGTCCCTGCAGTGACGTTGGACGGCTGCTAGGGAAGGACCAATAGAGCTGCAACTGGGGAGGTGAGTAGACAACAAGAGAGGGGGGTCTGGATGATGACAGGGGGGTATGAAGGGGATCTGGATAATGATATGGGGGGCAAGGGGGATCTGTATATCTGTATGATGGGGGATGAGGGGGGTCTGGATGATGACAGGGGGGTATGAGGGGGATCTGGATAATGATATGGGGGCAAGGGGGATCTGTATGATGTGGGGATGAGGGGGGTCTGGATGATGACAGGAGGGATGAGGGGGATCTTGATAATGACAGGAGGGATGAGGGGGGGGGGGGGTCTGGATGATGACATTGGGAGTTGGGATGATGACAGAGGAGGGCGGGATGATGACCGGGGGGGAATGATGATGGGGGGGGGGGGGATGAAATATTTCCCACCCTAGGCTTATACTCGAGTCAATAGGTTTTCCTGGGTTTTTGGGGTGAAATTAGGGGCCTCTGCTTATATTCGGAACGGCTAATACTCGAGTATATACTGTATTTTGAGCAAAAAAGAATTTGAGAAATACTACGCCTATACATATAGGGGATAATTTCTTTCTGACCTGTTCCATTCTTTGCTGGTAAATGATTGAACGGGGCCTATGTTAGCCAAGAGAGTGGGGTTTAAGAATATTATTGCAAATTGAGCAGGGGGGGGGCTCCTGCTGAAGTCAGTTGTCTTACAGTCAGTTACAGGACAATGAAAATTAACATAGCTGAGCTCCTGAACACAAGATTTCTTCATATTTTTCTGAGTTTTAAAAGGGTTATCCTGGCTAAAAGCTATTTATGACCTATCCCGATACTGGAGGGGTGCCCAGAACCCCTGCAGATCGTTTGCCAGATCTGAGGTTGGCATACATAGTGAACAGAGCCAGAAGTAGATAGCCCCATATTTTATGTAGTAGCTGTGCTGAATTACTCCCATTGTAGTGAATTGAAGCTCAGCTGTAGTAACTCAGCACGGCCACTACACAGAGAGTGGGGCTGTTTGCTTCCAGCTCTGTCCTCTGGTGATGCAGCTACAGTAAACAGATGACTGGCAGCGTGCAAGGAGTTGGCACCCCACCGATCTGATATTGATGATCTATTATGATAACAATTTAGCAACGAATATAGATCATAAATTCCCTTTAAAGGGGTATTCTCCTGCTAGACATCTTATTTCCTATCCAAAGGATAGTGGATAAGTAGTCTGATCGCGGGGGTACCACTGCTAGAGCACCCGGCGTTCTCGCGTAGCACCCGGTGGCAGTGGTCGTGACATCACGACCACGCCCCCTCCATTCATGTCTATGGGGGGGGGGGGGTGTGAACTGACATGCCCCTCCCATAGACATGAATGGAGAGGTGTGGCGTGATGTAACGAGGGACTTGGCTGTGATGTCACGATCACGGCCTCAGGCTCCGAGCATTCTAAACAAAATGTTCAGAAAGCAGGAGCACCGGAGTACCCCTTTAAATGAAGAACCAAACTAAATAAAAGGAAATAATTGGAAGGGATAAATATAAAGGGAAAAAGAGCTGAGACTGATTATTATTACACCTTTTCTATATTAAGTGTTCCTATGAAAAAAGGCTCCACTGATTGATTGACAACTTCTCCTATCTGAGTTTTTATACACGTAGAGCTGTCATTCATGGGCGCATGTATACAGTTTCTTACATGGAAATACTAAATCAAACCATAGAAAGGGGTGGGGGTACTGTCCTCTTTTTTTGTGGGCACTATAGGGGACTTGAGAGAGCCTCTATTACAACAAAGACATAACTTTAAGGGAACCTGTTATATTTAAAATGCAGTTCAATCTGCAGGTATCATGTTATAGATGAGGAGATGCTGAGCAGATTTATATATAGCTTGTGTGGAACAATTAAAACATACTGGAGGAGATTTATCATTGTTGTCTTTAATAAGTTTTCAAAGCAATTTATTTTTTGCTTTGGTTTTGCCTACATGTTTATCATACCATCATACATACTAAACAATAAATCACTTCAGAACAACATTTTGTATGAGTTCTCCTCTGCGACTTTTTGCAAAAGTCGTAGTTGCGCCAAAAATTGGCAACTTTTTGAAAGTGCTTTCCAAAGGCAGTTTTGTAAGCCAGGTCTGGGCTGGTGTAAGTTTGCAGTGTTTTGGAGGGTTTTGAGACTTTTAGGGTGACATTTGCACTTGACAAATTTTTTACCACTGCAAAGTAAATACTGAAATTGATTTTTAAAAGGTTGTTTGCAGGTTTCTGCTTACTGCAAAAAGTCTCAAAAAAAGTGCTTAGGTGCATGTGCAATATGTTAAGCGCCCAGTGTAGGCAAAAAAAAGCTCTAAATTCAATGATAAATCTCCCTTATTCAAATTCTGGGTTTCAGAATCCAGTGTGTGGTCCTTATCCGTGACTGACAGCTCTCTCTCTCAAGACTCTCATACTGGGAAGGGTGTTACAAATTAGGACCACCCACTGGACTCCAAAAACCAGAACAAGTAGAGATTTACAATAAATGACAGAATTTTTGTTATTCATTTTTTTTTCATTATTTATAAAAAATATTTTTACATTTTCCATCAATAAAAGGTACAATGCGTATGTCAATGCTGTAACATATGCAGCAAAGTACAACATGTGAGTAAGGATTCGGGCATGTGAAAATTGCCTACATCTGGGTTTAGTGGAAAGGACACAGCAAAAAAGTCCAAGGACCACAACAGAGCCCGAAGAAGGGTGGGAAACCAATCACCTGGTTGTAAGACTAGAGACAATTAACAAATCAAAATAGCAAACTATGTGTGGTAGGTAGCCACTTTACTGCATGCAGTAGTGGGGAAGAAGTAGCACTGTTCACTCAGGGGTGTGGAAATTTGGAAAAAAAACTACTTGTCCAAGGGACTAAAGCGGAACACAATCTACTTGTCCCTCAAGAAAATCCACTTGTCCTGGTAGATGAAATCATTTCAACCAAAATAGTACGATCCACCCACTAGACCACCAGGGATGGATATAAGATCCCTTTATACACTGCTGTCAACTTAGACAGCCGCAATCTAATGGTTTAATAGCGGCCACAGCGATCACAGCATGCCAGGATATTAGCGGCGGGAGAGCTGTAGCTAGCTCCTTTTACACCCGAGGCAAGCCCCCCTCCCCCCCATCTGACCCCTATAACTCCAATGTCTCCATATACAGGGATGTATGAGGGTAATCTTATGCGCCGGGATCTATAGTTTTTATCGGAACCATTTATTATCAGAACTTTTATTAGGAAAGGGGCTTATTCACATATATACGCACTTTTTAAAATATTTTAATCACTATTTTTCAGTCTCAATAGGGACTTATACACAGATTCTTTTGATTGGATAACAGTGAACGCCGCTGTGTTTATGTGCTGCATTTTATTTACTCTAATTTATGTGTCACAAAATGCTGTAAGTTGCATTTAGATAGTAGATAACTACAACACCCAGCATGCGGTGATACAGCCTATGGTTGTGTGGGTGTTGCAGCATGTTGCACTGTATAGTAGTACAGTTAAGGTTATTGTGTAACATGCTGGGAGTTGTAGTTTTGTTCCATGTCAGCTGCAGAGCCATAGGCTGTGTCAAGGAATACTGGGAATTACAGTTAGTAACTACAACACCCAGCATGCCCTGATACAGCCTATGGCTATGCAGCTGACCCGAACCAAAACTACAACTCCCAGCATGTTGCACTTTATAGTTCTACAGTTTAGGTTACGGTGCAACATGCTGGGAGTTGTAGTTTTGGTTCGGGCGTGAGTTTGCGTGCATCCGTGGGGCTCTTGGTCGGTGGGTGAGTATGAAGGGTGTAATTCTGGGGTGCAATTTAGTGCGGGTGGCCAGAAACCACTAAAAATAAATAAAAAAAATTTGCACAACTGGCAGCAGCACTTGTCAGTCCGCCCCTGTACAACACATACATACATACATACACACATCATACATACACATATACATACACCCGCCACTGCCCCCTATATTATACAGTATATACATACATCATGCATAGACACATCATACATACATACACCGGCCACTGCCCCCTATATTATACAGTATATACATACATAGACACATCATACATACACCGGCCACTGCCCCCTATATTATACAGTGTATATATACATAGACACATCATACATACATACACTGGCCACTGCCCCCTATATTATACAGTATATACATACATAGACACATCATACATACATACACTGGCCACTGCCCCCTATATTATACAGTATATACATACATCATACATAGACACATCATACATACATACACTGGCCAATGACCCCTTTATTATACAGTATATACATACATCATAAATACATACACCGGCCACTGCCCCCTATATTATACATTACATACATACATCATACATACAGACACATCATACATACACCGGCCGCTGCCCCCATCATACATTACATACACACATACACAGACATCATACACACACAGACATCATACACACATCACACATACACTCAAACCATACATATACACCATACATATGGACACATCATACATACACCCGCCGCTGCCCCCCCATCATACATTACATACACACATACACAGACATCATACACACATCACACATACACTCAAACCATACATATGCACCATACATATACACCATACATATGCACACATCATACATACACCCGCCGCTGATACACCCCCCCTAATTATACATTACATACATATACAACCACCCTTCCCGCCGCCTGCATGCTCGGCCTCCTCACCTGAGCTTCACACTCACTTGCTTCTACATTACACAAGAAGAAGGGGGAGAGCGAGGACGAACACAGCTCGGTACACAGCTCCTCCCCTCCCCCACACACAGCTCCATCCCCCTCCCCCTGCTCTGTCTCCCCAGGACCTCATCTACCACGGGGAGGCTGCAAGTTTGCACGGGGAAAACACAGAGCAGGGGGGAGGGGAGAGAGGACGTCCGTGCAGAGCTCCTTCACCTCCATAATGACTGCTCTGTGTGAGGAGGACAGACAGCACTGCACGGGGCTGAGGATTTCTGTGTGTGAAGGAGGACAGACTGGGGCACAGGGTGGGTTCTCTGAGTAGCGGCCCCCGGCTACTGAAATCAGCTGGGGGCCGCCGCCCCCTCCATACACTCTGAGCGCCGGTGTGAGGTGAGATTTCTGAAGTCGATCCGGCCCTGCTAGCCCAATACAGGGCTAAATCTATGAAAAATGCACCTGCCCGGAGCCCAAAACTACTTGTCCCGGGCGATAGGATTCCCACATCCCTGTCACTGCACTTAAACAAGACAAGAACATCCAGGTGGAGAAGGGATCCAAAAAACAAGGAAAAACATAAAAAAAAAATAAAAAAAACATGAGAAGACAAAAGATATATATAGAACTAGGGGAATCACAAGAAAAAAACAGAAGAGCCTCAAAATCCCCATCCGCTCCAAACCCACTGACATCAGTCTACTCCGAGACAGAGGTCTGCTATCAGTATAGTCATCCCGGGAGGACCATACCAAAAGAAGGACCAGACCAGAAAAACCAGATGGAGAAGGGATCAGAAAAACAGGGGGAAAAGGCCAACAAATACCAAGAGAAGCAAAACAATGGATAAAAGACACATATAGAACTAGGGGAATCACAAGAAAAAGAAATGAGAAGGCCTCCAAAATTACCACCCGCTTCTAACCTACCGGCATCAGTCTACTTCCTCGACGGAGGTCTGCTATCAATATAGTCATCTCAGGAGGACCATACCAGAAGGAAACAGTCCACCCCATCATCAGCACAGGCCTGTCAAATTCTCCATACGCCTAATATCCCTTTACTTCCACCAGACATTCGGCTGCAGTTAGGATATGGAGGAGCAATCTGGAAGACGGCTTACTAAGAGTTTTTAAAGGAATATTTAACAAATAGGTGGCAAGATCTAAAGGAATCCAGACATCAAGGAGGTCAAGGACTAGGGACTGAGAAAATACAGAATTTTTAGTTTTACTAAAGTATTAGGTTTTACAGAATTTGTCTCCAAAAATCTGAAAATGAATCTCGGCAACACAGCTCAGTTCCTCCTGCTCTATAACATGCTCCCAGTAGATTGTATTGCATTTTCTTGGTGATGGGTTCTCTTTAATTCATAACACTGTATTCTTTATATATGCAGCTTTTTATGAGATCTAAATACAGGAAAGTGTCTAGAAAAATATGAATTACAGACAAATCTGTGTCTGCTCTATGGCATTTTTTGAGGTCATCTGATACGCTGGTATCACGAAAACAATTACTCTTCTAGATAACCTCAATCCAGCAGTGTGTTTCCGTTTCTGCAGCGTACAGGTCTGTGTTATGAACAAATAAGCGGTATGTACTGATACTTTCTTAGAACATAAATGTTAGGTTTGGAGCACATTTACCTGGCCCAGCGTCTTCGTCTCACAAAATCTTTAATGGTCTTGTTGCCGTGATAAGACCTGTAAAGAGAAATATACAGTTTGTGTTTTTATAAGATGCCCAATACAGCCTGCATGCTATAGTGCACTGTATATGTTGACCAGGCTCATTGTTTCGTTTAATATTTCTTATGCCAATTTCAACAAACACTCTGTTCTCTAAAGGACATTCAGTTCTGTTAGATGCCCTCTTCAGGTTCACCTTAATAACTCTAGGAGAGATTAAATTCACATCAATGGTTCCTGCTATATCAATGCGTATGAATTTGGAGGAAGACAGAGTAAGGGCAAGGAGACATATCAATGTCCCCTAGAGATGAGAACTGGTTTGGATATACCACTAAAGCTTTGCCGGGCATAAACAAGCTCCACCCGGCTATAGATTAACATCTATGCACACGTCAGCTTCTTGTTCCCTGCCGGTCGGCACTCTCATCCATTGAAGACTTTACTATTTACTCATATCAGACCACTTTGACTTATCCCCTGCTAAACAGTCAGGTAGCAGCTGCCCAGACCAGCCATACCATGTAGGCTTTAACAATAAATCCCTTTATAAATTCACATTGTGGATCTAACACATTCACGTTGTGGCTCTGACTACTGATTATTTGCAACAAAGGGAAACAGGTGAAAAAGGGAAAACCTCAATCATAAATCAACAGTACAAGTGATGAGAAATTCTGTAATATATCTAATTATAGAAAAATATATATTTTTCTACTTATCAAGTTCTCTTCTCCTATCCTGTCTCCTAAACTAGTCACTAAGGCTAGGTTCAGACTACGGAATCTCCAGGCAGAAAATTTCCACCCGGAGAATCCGAGTGCAGCCAGCTAGGACCACGCGGACACTGCAGTCTCCAAAAGACTCCAATGTGTTGCGCGTGGATTTCCACCTGAAGAAAGAGCAATGCCATTCTTCAGGCGGAAATTTCCAAGCAGATTTTCCATTCACAAATTCCGAAGTGTGAATTTGTGAGCGGAAACTCATTCACTGCACTATACATTCCGTAGTCTGAACCTAGCCTAACTCTTAAAGGAGTACTCTAGTGCAGAGTACTCCTGCTCCGTCCTGCGCAGGCTGTAAAATAAATGAAAATAAACCATCTCTCACATTCCTGGGTTCCCGCAGAGCACCACTACAGCTGATCGGTCCTCCGGTCCATCCTCTTCATACTTCCGTGTGTAACGAAGCGTCACATGGCGCTCAGCCTACTATGGGCCGATGCAGAACATCGCGGCGGCCGGCGATAGGCTGAGCGCCATGTGATGCTTCGTTACACACGGAAGTATGAAGAGGATGGACCGGAATACCGATCAGCTGTAGTGGCACTCCGCAGGAACCCAGGAATGTGAGAGATGGTTTATTTTCAATTATTTTGCAGCCCAGGCAGGACGGAGCAGGAATACTCTGCACCAGAGTACTCCTTTAAGTCCTTTCTAAAATCAGTCTTTAGAGAAGCAGAGATCAAGGTGGATTATCAGCACCCTTAGAGGGTTATTGCTCCTGCCCATAGAAGTCTATGAAGAGAGGAGGGGGAGGTAGGGGCAGTTATTATGTCTCACCCCAATGCTGCATCCACAGTAGAAGTGTTCAGTACTGCTATATAATGGAAATGGAGAGTACTAAACACATAAATGTCTTCTTTTGATTTGTTCCATTGTTTGGAGCAGCAGAATGACACGGATAGAGTCTGACGGGGCACTCAGAGGCTACGACCGTTTCATGCTTAATGACGCACTTCTTCCGGCCTCAGTGTCATCCTGCTGTCCAAACAATAGAAAGAAGCTAAAAAAAGACATTCATTTGGTTAGTGCTCTCCCTATACCTTTCCAATGTTATATATGCTATTGGCTTGTGCTGAGAGGATTAAGCACCTGTTAGTGTAGTACACACAGCTTGCCTCGGCCGCTGCTCCACTCCATCTGACTTAGCTATATTTAGTCAGTGTCCTGAGTCAGTGCCCTCCTCCCTGTTCTTCTATTATATGCTGCTGCTATATAATGTCCTCCATGCAGCTGCTGCTTCTGACTATGTAAGGAGAAGACGGGAAGTGGGATTTCCTCTTTTCTCTGCATACAGGAGCATATAGAAGACATCATAGCAGCCTGTCTCCATCCACTCAGAGAAAACTGACAATTAGAGATGGAGACTGCAGAGGGTAAAACTACTGAAAATGCAGAATACACATCATAAAATGTTTATATGAAATGATATTTCTGATTTGTGCACCTAAGCACAATATGTACTTTCAGGAAACTTTTCAAGAAACGCTTTTGTGTCTACATGAGGAGTTGCAGTTGCCCTACTATATAACATGCATGTGGAATTTTTCAGCAGTTTTCCCCTGTACAGGCTAGACCTAAGTTAGTGAGTGGAGCCTAACATAACATCTATGTTGTCTCCCATAGAGTAAGTTCACACCACAGAATCTCTGTCTTGAGAAATTCTGGGCAAGACATTTTGTTAAATTGTCCTCTGACGAAATCCATTGGCGCTAGGACCAAGCAGACCTGCAGTCTCAGACTGGTGTGAAAGGGTCATCCAAAGACCTATTCACCCCTGTGTTAAAGGGGTACTCTGGTGGAAAACATTTTTTTAAATCAACTGGTGCCAGAAAGTTAAACAGATTTGTAAATGACTTCTATATAAAAATCTTAATACTTCGTGTACTTATCAGTTGCTGTACGCTCCAGAGGAAGTTCTTTTCTTTTTGAATTTATTTCCTATCTGACTGCAGTACTCTCTGCAGACAGTAGTGAGAACATACCCATACACTGTACACACCTAGAAGAGGAGATCCCAATTCTCAATTCCTAAGGCTATGTTCACATGTCGGACTGTCCACCCTGAAAATTTCCTGATGGACATTCTGCAGATAGCGGATGCCAGCAGAACATGATTGAGCTAGGACTGTTCAGAAATGCAACGTTTCATAGACAGCAATGTATTTCCTAGCGGAATATGCAAAAAGAATAGAGATGTTTATTCTTTTTGCAGAGTCTGGAATCAGGATTTCTGAGGCAGAAACATATCCTGTGGAAATGCTGCAGTTTGCACAATGTAGAAGAAACCCACTGAAATCTATTTTTCTTTTTTGCATGATTCTGCATGGACATCCCACTGTGTGAACATGGCCTAAAAAGCAAAGCAGGCTCTGGAGGATATTATAGAGTAGTACATTTAAGAGTAGTGAAAGCTGTTAATAAAGCACTGGGTGACATATAACATTTGCTAAATCCTCTCTGCGCTGGTGCCTTCCCCTGTCTCTTCCCAGCCATTCCCTTTTCCCTCTCCATAGACTTCTATGTGCAGCTGTAATGTTTAATGAACTGATCTGTTCAATGAGAAGTTTGGGAAAGAAGGTTGGACAAGAAAAGAACCTTATATGTGGAGAAAGAGGCATTTTTCTCTGATAAGACATATTAGAAAGTTTCTTACATTCAGTTGAACTACTGATTTAGTTTGTTGAAAGATCATTATCTATTTAATGACATGTCTGAATTTCCAAACCATATAATGCTGTATGCTCCCTGCTTCAAACCACCTATATCTAAAGCTATCAGCTTATATCACAAAGACAACAATAACCATGACACATCATTTTGTCTTGACAGAACTGATGTATAGTATAACAGTTATATTTTTCTAATTCAGTAAGAGGCTCCACTGCTACTACTTAGTCCCTCATATTTTACTTTTAGTGAGATAAAGGAAATCTATCATGAGTTTCACCTGCACTGACCTGTCAGTACAAACAGGTAGTGCAGGTGACACTGATGACAACCTGGTCCCGTTCCGTCCTGTAGTTCTCCGGCTATCTTATTCGGTATCTTCCGCTCCGGGCCCGACATGGAGCATGGGCTGAGCTTCGTGACATTACTGCTGCTGTACCCAAAAGAGAACAGCAGCGGTGACATCACTAAGCTCCGCCCATGTTCCAAGTCTGGCCCGGTGCAGAAGATACTGAAGAGGATAGCCGGAGAACTACAGGACGGAATGGGACCAGGTTTCGTTGTCCTCAGTGTCACCTGCACTACCTGTCTATACCGACAGGTTAGCGCAGGTGACACTGATGAAAGATTTCTTTTAAGTATTGTTTTACAATTATATTCTAAGGAAAACTTAGATAAACACAATTTTCCATATTAACTATGCACAAGGGGGTCCTTCAGATTCTATAATATTGTATACTATTATTACATAAAAAAAATAATGGCATGGTTAGGTTAATTTACATGAACTTAATATTTAACCAAAAATCCATTTTGGTATCTGTATAAATATCCTATTCATGAACAGGCATAGATCACTGCTTGTCATTAACAGCAAGAGAATTAGAAACGTTATTAGAATCATCATCATCATTGGTTAGTATATTGATGCCAACAAACACAGGTCACAAAGCTGCTGACATCAAGGGGATTCTTGACCGACAGGACAAGTGTTGCAAAGCCCTATGTTAAGTGTGAGATCAGTGAAGAACATGGTGGCCAAGCAGATGATCCTCTCTTTGAGGACATTTTACCTCTTGCTCCAAGTTAATGGGAAGCCACCAACTGCTCTAAGCAACTGCAATATTTTCTTCTTTTCACTTCTGTAGATGTATCAACAAATTCAATCAAATATCAAACAGAATATGTGTTTCTTTGTTTTGCTTTTTCTCCAATTATTATAATTATTATAGCAGGTTACTGCTTGTAGTTGTGACCCAAAATAACTTGTTGGGACCCAGATGCATTGTTCTATATTACTGTCATTTGTCGCTTGAACGATATAAACAGAAAATCAATATTCTGCAGCAAATGATGAGGATAGAGCTACATCTAGCTAGAATATATCATTAAAGTGTAACTCTAATGATGCTCCAGGAGCAGGATATCTGTTGAAATCTCTTAGCAACTTCGTAGTAGCGTAAGACTACAGCGTTCACAATATGATTTTATCTGAGGTCCCATGGACTTGCATGGGACCAAAGCCAAATCCGTATCCTGATCGTTGTAGTTTTAGGCTACAAAGTTGCCGGGAGATTTAAACAGATATTCTGGCACCAGACCAGCATGGGAGTTACACTTCGTGAAAAAAAGCAAAAATGCAGAGATTCCCTAACTTTAAGATGGCCATATTGGGTGGGGGCAGAAGGATCGAACATGTTGGATTACAAATGACCAATCCTTTTGTTCTTGGGGAGAATACTTAATAAAGAAGTCTGGCAGTAGCTTTCTCCCTCCCCTCTCTACTGAGAACACATGCATGTGCGGCTGAGTGTGCTGTTATATGTATATATAGTATGTATTTATAGCTGTTGGCTATGTGAATGGCCCCTTGACACTAATTTAATGTGCACTGTCTCAATATACAAACATCGGGCATTCAATATTTTGTGAAATGATCCAATGTTTGTGAGAAAATGGCCTCTCAACGTACTAGGATCTAAGGAGATCACTGAGACCTACCTTAAAGGGGTACTCTACTGCCCCAGCGTCCGGATCTTTTAGTTCCGAACACTGGGTGCGGTCTGGGGGGGGGGGGGGGGGTCGTGATGTCATGGCCACACCCCTCGTGACGTGATGTCACGCCCCCTCAAAGCAAGTCGTCATGCCTCCTCCCATAAACTTGCATTGAGGGGTGTGACGTCATGTCATGAGGGGCGTGGCCATGATGTCACGACTCCCGCAGCCCGCACCCAGCATTCGGAACTAAATGTTCTTTTAATGACTTTTAAATCATGTAATTATGTATTAATATTATTTAATAAAATAGCAGTGACTACATGCATGGCATCACAAAAGTCTGCTTTGTTAAGGCAGAGCTGCAGTACTTACGCTGGGAAGTCTCCTGCGTACTGCCACCCATCTTTATCAGTTCCTCTAGATACATTAAAGTCTATGAACCAGTCAGAGACCTGTGGACCAAAGGGAAAAAACTGTCACATTAACAATAGGGTTGAACCCATTACTTACATGACATGGAAGTATTGTATGAGGTACCTTACTGAAGTGGTGAATGATCCTCATGCAGACAGAACAGCGAACCCCCTTTTTGTTCTTGAGATACAGGGGTTTTATTATTTGGTTGAATATCTGCCGTTTTTTTTTTTTTTTTTTTAAATAGTTTTAATGTGATAGGCTCAATGGGGGAGATGTATCATTTCCAGTGTATAATAGAAGTTTTTTACCCCCTCTGCCTGTTGTGTAAATTTGGCGCAGCTGCATAAAATGTATCATTCTTGTGCAGCTACTTTCTTGAATTGCGTTTAAATTTCGAATTCTCCTCAGAGCACAAATTTACACCGCAGCTCTATTTAGTAGGAGCTTTGTCTGCAGCGTATCTGCACCTAAACAGTAAGTGTGTCCTCGTTATTAGTTTTAGAATTTTTTTTCTTCATTATGTAGAGTTTTAATCTCACAATAATACCACTTTTTGCACCCAATTATAACACATCAATTATACCAATGTCCTTATTCTTTATTTAACATCTGTGACACCCCTGTGCAAATCACCTCAAATGTACATGGTGCACTCTACCTTATGGGCCTTGTTGTGCGCCCGCAGAGCACTTTGCGCCCACATATGTGGTATCTCCGTACTCTGGCTAAATTGTGTCCCAAAAAATGGGGATCTTTTTTCCCATTTACCTCTTGTGAAAATGTAAAGTATGCGGCAACACCTGCATGTCAGTGTAAATAATTTTATTTTTATGCACTAACATGCTGGTGTAGACTCCAACTGTTCCTTTTCATAATGGGTAAAAGGAGAAAAAGCCCCCCAAAATTTGTAAGGCAATTTCTCCCGAGTACGGCGATACCCCATATGTGACCCTAAACTGTTGCCTTGAAATACGACAGGTCTCCAAAGTGAGAGACCGCAATGCGCATTTGAGGCCTAAATTAGGGTTTTGCATAGGGGTGGACATAGGGGTATTCTATGCCAGTGTTTCCCAAACAGGGTGCCTCCAGCTGTTGCAAAACTCCCAACATGCCTGGACAGTCAATGGCTGTTCGGCAATACTGGGAGTTGTTGTTTTGCAACAGCTGGAGGCTCCATTTTGAAAACAGTGCCGTACCAGACGTTGTTCATATTTATTGGGGAGGGGAGGGGGGCTGTGTAGCGGTATGTGTATATATAGTGTTTTTTACTTATTTTATTTAAGTGTAGTGTTTTTAGGGTACAGTCACACGGGCGGGGGTTCACAGCGAGTTTGCTGCATCTCAATCTTGCAGCACTCCCTGTAAACCTCCGCCCTTGTGAGTGTACCCTGTCCATTCACATTGGGGGGGGGGGAAACATCCAGCTGTTGCAAAACTACAACTCCGAGCATGCCCTTTGGCTGTCCGTGCATGCTGGGAGTTGTAGTTTTGCAACAGCTGGAGGCACACTGGTTGCGAAACACGGAAACAGACTCAGTGTTTCGCAACCAGTGTGCCTTCAGCTGTTGCAAAAACTTCAAATCTCAGCATGCAGTGACAGCAGAAGGACATGCTGGAACTTGTAGTTATTCAACAGCTGGAGGCATACTGCTACAACTCCCAGCATGCCCTTTGGCAGTCCGTGCATGCTGAGGGTTGTAATTATGCAACAGCTGAAGGCACACTGGTTGCAAAACACTTGAAAGTTTTTTACTTAACTTAGTGTTTGCAAACCAGTGTGCCTCCAGCTGTTGCACAACTTCAATTCCCAGCATGCATGGTCTGTCAGAGGCACAGCTGGAGGCACACGGGTTGGGAAAAAGAGTTAGGAAACGAACAATGTTTCCCAACTAGTGTGCCTCCAGCTGTTGCAAAACTATAATTCCCAGCATGGCCAAACATGCTGGAAGTTGTATTTCGGCAATATCTAAAGGGTCAGATGTTGACGAAATACAACTCCCAGCATGCTTGGGCAGTCTGGGCATGCTGGGAGTAGTAGTTTTGCAACAGCTGGAGGTCCACAGTTTGTAGACCACTGTAAAATGGTTTCCAATTTGTGGTCTTCCAGATGTTACAGAACTACAACTCCCAGCATGCCTCGACAGAGTGGGCATGCTGAGATTTGTAATTTTGGAACATCTGGAAGAGCACAGATTGGAGACCATTATAAAGTGGACTCCAAACTGTGGCCCTCCAGATGTTGCAAAACTACAACTCCCAGCATGCCCAGAAAGCCAAAGGCTGTCTGGGCATGCTGGGAGTTGCAGTTTTGAAACTCCCAGAGGCAGCAGTGAGATCGCTTTACGGCGATCTCACTGCTGCCAATGAAGATGCCGCCCTGCTGCTGCAAACTCCCCGCTGGGACGCACAACCTCCGGGACCGCCTGGAGGATGCCGCTCGCACCGGGACCGCTCGGGACACCGCATGGCCGGGTAAGTGACGCCGGGGGACAGGTAGGGACACTTAGCAGAGCGGTGTGTGTCCCGATCCCCGTGATCCGGACTCACACACCGCACTGCTAAGTATTCTCATAGCGAAACGCTGCTATCAGCTAGTCAGATTTGACTAGCTGATAGCAGCGATCGCTGGGGGGGAACGAAACCCCCCGTGGTCACATGGTAAGATGGCTGGCTATCAGTGATAGCCACCATCTTACCGGGCGCTGGGGAAAAGTATAACGGAAAGTAGTAAATTTTAAAAATATAAGATAAATGATCTACAATGTTAAGTGGATTACAAAGCTATTTTAATGTGACGGAGCTTGTTCAATGATAAATAAGCTATCAAACATTTCCTATGTAAATGTATTAAATTGTTGGATCATAAAATAACAATATCCAAGTGATCTAATGAATAACTGAACTGTAAACAAATATTCTATATGCAAATTATTTTAAAAGTGCTTTGGAATAACCAAGGAGTAAAAAGCAATATAAAGCAACCAAATGAGGAATTGAGATAGGAAAGTTAAAACATTCTGGTGGTTCCTTAGAACTTTCCTTCAGAAATAGAAAGGATTTTGCGACGTGCAGTTAAAGTTGGCTTATATTTATGGGGGAAAAGACGCACTTGCGTCAAAATTTTTGGTGCAAAGGAAAAGTGCGCAGTTAATAAATCCATGTGTACTATAGATGTCACTCCAAGGTACCCTGATTCAGCCACATCTGGACGACATGCTCTACCAAAACGTGCGCAAAAAAAAGGGCTTGCGCAAAATTTTGCGCAAAAAAATACACACAAAACAGGGGTAAAATCTTTGATACATGTCCCCCAATGGGTATAAGCCTGAGCCACCACCCTTGAGCCTGATTCACACCACCGCGGGCCTCTATTCACCAGCCCAAAGCCTGATTCACACCACCTAAAAATCATTCAAATATAGCAAAAAATATATTTTTTTATTTTAATCACAAGTTAAAACCCCATTACAAAAGGCATATATCCAAAGGGAAAATCCATAAATTTGGTTGGCTTCATTACAGAGAACTAGTAACCTGATTCTCCTAATGGAAACCACAGACTTCACACAGCCTTATATTCACCGTACCTGAGCCCAATGACCCCCCCCCCCCCCCCCTCAGCCTATTCACCATCCCTGAGTCTAATTCAAACCCTCAGAGCCTAATTTTTACAGCCCCTGAGCCTGAGTCACACCCCTCAGTCTTATATCCTTCCCTTGTGCTTTCCTCCTTATGTGAATTTTGATACAATACAGTGGTTGCCCTCTTTGAAGACTTAAGAGTCACACAGACTCTGCAGCACTAACGTGGAAAAATTATTTTATAAAGAATTAGAAAGTTTCTTAATCTTGCATTTGGCAAACTAATAAATAAATAAAAAAAAAGTGCAAAAGGTGTCCTAAGCCTTTTAAGGGGTTTCCTGGATGTGGTTGTAAAATATCTTAAAGGCTGTGGACATTTTTTATTCTTGCTTTGCCCTTACTTACTTTGGTAAAAAAAAAAAAAAAAAAAATGTATTTAAAATGTTTCCTAATTTCTCTTCTACCGCCTCTGCAGTTTGCTGTGCAAGCTGCTGCTGTCCTTTTACAATTGTATACAGCCCATATGATTCTCCCCTGCAGACTGCATTGTATCTGCTCTCCTCTCTATCTTCAGCCTGTGTGAGCTTTCCTCCAAGGTTTTCTCTTCCTGTCCACAATCTGAGCTGGTGTGTAACTCACTTGCCTCCCTTCTGCTATTGCTGACAGAGAGTCTTTCAGACGCAGATGGATTTATCTTATCTTTGTCGTAGTTGCAGATAAATGGTAGAGCATTTCTAATGAAGAATATTTAAAATTGCTTTATTTTACATTCAGGAAACAAATCAGCAATAAAAAATGAGTGCAAAGGTGTCATAGCCTTTAAAGGGGTACTCCGCCCCTAGACATCTTATCCCCTATACAAAGGATAGGGGATAAGATGTCTAATCGAAGGGGTCCTGCCACTGGGGACCCCTGCGATCTCCCTGCTGCACCCGGCAATTGTTTAGAGTGTCGGGTGCAGCGCCGAAGACTCGTGACATCACAGTCACGCCCCGCTTGTGACGTCACGGTCACGCCCCCTCAATGCAAATCTATGGGAGGGGGCGTGACGTCCCATAGACTTGCATTGAGGGGGGCGTGGCCGTGAGGTCATGAACCTCCACTTTGCATCGCCAGCCATCCGGCAGGGAGCGAAGTTCACTCCGTGCACCGGATTTCTGGGGTGCCACAGTGAGATTGCGGGGGTCCCCAGCAGCTGGACCCCTGTGATCAGACATCTTATCCCCTATCTTTTGAATAGGGGAAAAGATGTCTAGGGGTGGAGTACCCCTTTAAGTGAGCACCCGTGATGTCACGACCCCCGCCGCTCGCACCCAGCGTTCTAAAGGAATGCTGGGTGCCGCACAGAGATGCGGGACCCCCGCAATCATACATCTTATCCCCTATCCTTTGGATAGGAAATAAGATGTCTAGGGGAGGAGTACCCCTTTAAGGATTAGCTCTATTACTATTAAAGGATTAGCTTCCAATATGCTCTGCAAAATGTTCCAATTACTACCATAATACTGTAGGATACAAAGCAGTACCATTCTCCCAAGGGCAACAATACCCAATTACATTTGTTAGTCCAAAATAATACACCTATTGAGCAGACTAGAGCTCCATCTAGTGAAAATAGAAAAGTCCTACACATTCCCACATTGCAGAATACATAAACCACATATATATTATAAAAGAGGAAGATGTTTGAGGGGAAGAACTTGCGGCTGTTTACAATGAAACAGACGCAAACCGAGGACACGGTGACATTTACAATATAATAATGCAGTAACAGGACATTCTCACGTTTGTTCTCCTCTCGTGTTACTAAGTACTGAACCTTCTCGTTTCATAATTTTGTGAGTGAAATGCTGCCAAAATAGTGTTCATATTTACACACTCTTATGTGCTTGGATAAATGGTTCAGAATAGTAAACATTTACCTGTTATAGCGGATATGCCACTGCAGATGCTCTACCCTTCTGAACAAACACACAATAACCGGTTTGCCACCGGGTCTTTTCTAAGACTAAGAACAACAAACCCCCGGAGGTCACAGGGTAACTATCAATAAACAACAACTTTAGGGAAAAAACAAAAACAAAGGGGTAACCTAAATTCGAACCCCCCCCCCCCCCCCCCCAAACAAAAATTAAAATGTAACTTTTATTCAGCGTTTTAAAACCAAGAAACACATATGGATAATTGAACTATACACCATTAGGTGCCAGTACCACACCGATTAAAACTACAGGGTATGTGTGTATGGCCACTACTGAGGCAATTGATATATAGAGAACATGGTGCTGACAATAACCGCTGCAATTTAAAATATCACACAAGCCAAAGTCCTGACATTTCGCTGGCAAACCAGCTTCATCAGAGACCTGGTGGCTAATGAGTGCCAGAAGTATGGCCTCCCCTTATATAGACTCCCCTGATGTCATCAGAAAAGGTCCCCCCACGATTAACCAGTGGTAGCGTAAGGATCACATCACATGTCATGGGTCTGCCTAGTTATCAGGATATGCCCACTAAATTCAGTCTGTAATAGGAGGAGACGCATGTCATGTGTTGTAAACATCCCGTGGCCGTCATTGCGATTGGCCACGCATAGTCCGCGATCTTCCAGAAGATAGATCCACTGCGCATTTCCGAGCTGTCTGCGCATGACATCGGACATAGGCCCAGAGACCCGATAGGGACTGTCAAAGCGCATATGTGGAAAGGGTGCGCATGATGGTAAACTTAGTTATGGGAGCCAGGTATGAACTGTCAATGCGTGTGTGTGAAAGAACGTGCATGACATCACACTTAGTTGTTTTTACGGACATAATGCCTGTAATCTGCTTATATAAGCAGGCTCATAGATGTGGCGATCGCTAAACAATAATGATGCTAAGATGCCATCCATTCATGTGTGCATATATATTAGCCTATATTGATATCATGATTAGATGCTCTAATAAAGGCAGATCTCAGATGTTTTTTAGGATAACCCCTCTGAACAAATCTAGACATTAATTGATTGCATTCTTGCCTGAAATAATGATCCTCTGAAAAATTTCTCCAGGCCCGGAGATACTGGCCGATGGGTATACTCCTCTTAAGTGAGCCAGGGTGCCAACTCTCTTTGTATCCGGTTCTGATTATCAATACATATAGTAAGGTCCAGGAAGTTGATGGTTTTGCCCCCTATTTCTGAGGTGAATTTCATGCCGATCTGATTGACATTAAGCCTGTCCACGAATTCTTCAAAAAGTGAAGCTTCACTATCCCAAAAAATTAAAATGTCATCAATATATCGTCACCAAAATCACCAAAAACAAAATTGTACTCCCAAAAATAAATTTGCATAAGAAGGCGCACATGTAATCCCCATGGCAGTGCCTCTAATCTGACTATAGAGGTCAAAGCCAAAGAAAAATAAATTGTGTGTGAGTATAAAGTGTAAAAGTTTGAACACAAAAGAATTGTGCTGTGTGAATATTCTGCTTTTAGTGTAAGTGATAACTCTTGACTGCCTTAATCCCCAAGTTGTGCTCAATGTTAGGATATAGGCTTTCTACATCCAAACTCACAAGTGACGTCGTGTTAGTTAATGTGAGGTCACTCATTTTAAGAACTGTGTCTTTAGTGTCCTTTAGGAAAGAAGGTAGGGAAGATACAAAGGGTGTCAAAATGTGATCTATATATATGCTACATAAGGTTGTTATTGCCCAAAACAATTCTGCATCCCTTCAAAGGATTGGTGCCTTTATGCATTTTAGGTAAAATATAGAACGTTAAGATTGTGGGATGTGGGTTAAATACAAATTTCTTCTCTTCCTCAGAAATTAGTCCTTCCTGTTTGGCATCGGCCAAGAGTGACTGCAACTCCGCTAGGAATTCCAGAGAGGGATCATGGCTCAAAGGTAGATACATGTCTCTATCTTCAAGTAGATTTAACTCAATTTCGGCATATTTGTCTCTATCGAAAAGAACAATGTTGCCGCCTTTATCAGACGGCTTAATAACTAGATTATTGTCCGCTTGTAATGATTGTAATGCAACTTGTTCTTCTCTAGAGAGAATGAACCAGGTGCGATTTGGGTTTAATCCGTTGAATGTCTTTTGTCACCAAATGAACAAAAGTGTCTATTTCAGAGTATTGTGTGAACAATGGAGTTATCTTGGGGCGAGGTTTTAGTGCCGTTAGAGGTGCCACTGATTGTACATCCCCATGCTCATTTTCTAACAATAAAGTCTCCAAAGTTTCAATAGCTTCCGACTTCTGTCTATTACTAGTTCATTCTTGCTAAGCTGGATATGCCACTTATGTAAAGCAAGTTTGCGGGCAAATAAATTAATCTCTTTTACCCATGGAAATTCGTCAAACCTAGGAGTGGGGGTAAATGACAAGCCCCTAAGCAATAAAGACTTCTCAGATGAGCTGAGACGATGAGATGACAGATTGAATATCCGCATCTCATCTGTGTGTCGTTGCTCTACATTACCCAAGGTCACTGCAATCATGACAGGCGCAGAAGAGGTGATAATGGATTGATCCAGATTCTCACCCTGATCCTGATCACAGTTATCTTGTAGACCTGATGAACATTAGATGGAGGGTCCAGGGGTCTATTGTATAAATTTTACCCATCCATCTACACTCAGAGGGACCCCATTATTCAAGAAACTAGTGTCAGGAAGAGTATCGGGAGAATCGTGGCTAGCAAACAGGCCATGACCCCCCCCCCCCCCCCCAGACTGTCGCCCGGACTACCATGAAAAGATGGAGGGATATTAGACATCCCACCATCCAATTCACTGCCATTAGCAACGTGCTCATGCTCAAAAAGTGGCTGGCACAATATCGGAGTCTACAAAAGAATGTGTAGATATGAATATGTCATCATCCATGATGGTATATGTAGAGGTTCGTATCAGGCATTCCTTATCCATTATGTGGCAAGGTCTACCAGAAGGCATGCAGGATGAGAGATGGACAGTCATATCATCCTTGGTTTTGATGGCTGTGTGAGAGTCAAAGTTGGTGTAGGTACTGGTAGATTGCCTAATTGAGTTATATTGGGAGTTGCAACTAATCATGTTTCTATATATGGCAACATATACTTACCTTAGTCACTTTGTGTGTTTATATACACATATTCACATATATATTCTTCATACACCTATTAGGTTGCTATTTCCATCTTTTTTTTACATATACTTACCTGAGTAATATTAATTCCCTATATATACTCACTTGAATCATATAATTTGCCATATATGGATTGTACCTGGTAGGCACATATAGTCTAAATACATAGATTGTTGACATGTATAGATTTTGACACTATTACTTTGGAGTTCATATTTTAAGATGGTTGTTATATAGGGACTTACTAATATTTTTAGATTTGGATCCATCATTATCATTAGTATACAATAATTTTCAAGTAACATTAGTGGTCCTGCAATTTATATCTTATATAAATGATGATATTTTCATAGGAATTAACTGTTACCATCTTATTTGGATCATAATATCAATATAGGCTAATATATATGCACACATGAATGGATGGCATCTTTGCATCATTATTGTTTAGCGATCACCACATCTATGAGCCTGCTTATATAAGCAGGTTACAGGGATTATGTCCGTAAAAACAACTAAGTGTGATGTCATGCGCGTTCTTTCACACAGGCGCATTGACAGTTCATACCGGGCTGCTGTAACTAAGTTTACTGTCATGCGCACCTTTTCCACACATGCGCATTGACAGTCCCTATCACGTCTCTGGGCCTATGTCATGCGCAGAAAGCTCTGACATGCGCAGTAGATCTATCTACCGGAAGATCGCGGCTCATACACGGCCAATCACGATGACATTACATCACATGGCATGCATCTCCTCCTATTACAGGCTGCATTCAGGGGGCAAGTCATGATAACTAGGCACGCCCATGACATGTGATGTGATCCTTACTCTACCACTGGTTAATCGTAGGGGGACCTTTCCTAAGGACATCAGGGGAGTCTATGATAAGGGGAGGCCATACTTCCGGCACTCATTAGCCGCCCCTCTGATGAAGCTGGGTTGCCAGCAAAACGTCAGGACTTTGGCTTGTGTGATATTTTAAATTGCAGCGGTTATTGTCAGCACCATGTTCTCTATATATTAATAGCCTCATTAGTGGCCATACACACATAAGTGGCACACATATTGAGAGGCATCCGTATCAAACAAATAATACAGGGTGGGCCATTTATATGGATACACCTTAATAAAATGGGAATGGCTGGTGATATTAACTTCCTGTTTGTGGCACATTAGTATATGTGAGGGGGGAAACTTTTCAAGATGGGTGGTGACCATGGTGGCCATTTTGAAGTCGGCCATTTTGAATCCAACTTTTGTTTTTTCAATAGGAAGAGGGTCATGTGACACACAAAACTTATTGGGAATTTCACAAGAAAAACAATGATGTGCTTGGTTTTAATGTAACCTTATTCTTTCATGAGTTATTTACAAGTTTCTGACCACTTATAAAATGTGTTCAATGTGCTGCCCATTGTGTTGGATTGTCAATGCAACCCTCTTCTCCCACTCTTCACACACTGATAGCAACACCGCAGGAGAAATGCTAGCACCTGAAACTACGGATACTGGAAGCCTGTGCTAGCATTTCCCCTGCGGTGTTGCTATCAGTG
Source organism: Hyla sarda (assembly GCF_029499605.1). Lineage (NCBI taxonomy): Eukaryota > Metazoa > Chordata > Amphibia > Anura > Hylidae > Hyla > Hyla sarda. The sequence goes on along the minus strand of NC_079196.1, from coordinate 185,695,159 downwards.
TGTGAAGAGTGGGAGAAGAGGATTGCATTGACAATCCAACACAATGGGCAGCACATTAAACACATTTTATAAGTGGTCAGAAACTTGTAAATAACTCATGAAAGAATAAAGTTACATTAAAACCAAGCACATCATTGTTTTTCTTGTGAAATTGTGGAGTTTGATGTGTCACATGACCCTCTTCCTAATGAAATAACAAAAGTTGGATTAAAAATGGCCAACTTCAAAATGGCCGCCATGGTCACCACCCATCTTGAAAAGTGTTCCCCTCACATATACTAATGTGCCACAAACAGGAAGTTAATATCACCAACCATTCCCATTTTATTAAGGTGTATCCATATAAATGGCCCACCCTGTACAGATGTGCTAGACATAACCTGTAGTTTTAATCTGTGTGGTACTGGCACCTAATGGTGTATAGCTCAATTATCATATGTGTTTCTTGGTTCTAAAACACTGAAAAAAAGTTACATTTTAATTTTCTAAGACTACTGTCACACTGCATTTAGTCTATATGTTAAAGATACACATCAGTAGTATTCTCCTACCTATATCTCTAATATATGTCACTGTATAGCCATATACACTGCTCAAAAAAATAAAGGGAACACTAAAACAACACAATGTAACTCCAAGTCAATGACACTTCTGTGAAATCACACTGTCCACTCAGGAAGCAACACTGATTGACAATCAATTTCACATGCTGTTGTGCAAATGGGACAGACAAAAGGTGGAAATTATAGGCAATTAGCAAGACACCCCCAATAAAGGAGTGGTTCTGCAGGTGGTGACCACAGACCACTTCTCAGTTCCTATGCTTCCTGGCTGATGTTTTGGTCACTTTTGAATACTGGCGGTGCTTTCACTCTAGTAGTAACATGAGACGGAGTCTACAACCCACACAAGTAGCTCAGGTAGTGCAGCTGCGAGCTTTGGCAAGAAGGTTTGCTGTGTCTGTCAGCATAGTGTCCAGAGTATGGAGGCGCTACCAGGAGACAGACCAGTACATCAGCAGACGTGGAGGAGGCCGTAGGAGGGCAACAACCCAGCAGCAGGAATGCAACCTCCGCCTTTGTGCAAGGAGGAGCACTGCCAGAGCCCTGCACAATGACCTCCAACAGGCCTAAAATATGCATGTGTCCACTCAAACGGTCAGAAACAGACACCATGAGGGTGGTATGAGGTCCCGACATCCACAGGTGGGGGGTTTTGCTTACAGCCCAACACCGTGCAGGACGTTTGGCATTTGCCAGAGAACACCAAGATTGGCAAATTTGCCACTGGTGACCTGTGCTCTTCACAGATGAAAGCAGGTTCACACTGAGCACATGTGACAGACGTGACAGAGTCTGGAGACACCATGGAGAACGTTCTGCTCCCTGCAACATCCTCCAGCAAGACTGGTTTGGCGGTGGGTCAGTAATTGTGTGGGGTGGCATTTCTTTGGAGGGCCGCACAGCCCTCTATGTGCTTGCCAGAGGTAGCCTGACTGCCATTAGGTACTGAGATGAGATCCTCAGACCCCTTGTGAGACCATATGCTGGTGCGGTTGGCCCTGGGTTCCTAATGCAAGACGATGCTAGTCCTCATGTAGCTGGAGTGTGTCATTTGTTCCTGCAAGAGGAAGGCATTGATGCTATGGACTGGCCCGCCCGTTCCCCAGACCTGAATCTGATTGAGCACATCTGGGACATCATGTCTCGCTCCATCCACCAACGTCACGTTGCACCACAGACTGTCCAGGAGTTGGCGGATGCTTTATTCCTGGTCTGGGAGGACATCCCTCAGGAGACCATCCTCCACCTCATCAGGAGCATGCCCAGGTGTTGTAGGGAGATCATACGGGCACGTGGAGGCCACACACACTACTGAACCTCATTTTGACTTGTTTTAAGGACATTACATAAAGTTGGATCAGCCTGTATTGTGGTTTTCCACTTTGATTTTGAGTGTGACTCCATATCCAGACCTCCATGGGTTGATAAATTTGATTTCCATTGATCATTTTTGTGTGATTTTGTTGTCAACACATTCTACTATGTAAAGACGAAAGTATTTCATACGATTAGTTCATTCATTCAGATCTAGGATGTGTTATCTTAGTGTTTCCTTTATTTTTTTTGACCAGTGTAGTTCCATACATTGGCCATTTGTCACAATGCAAAAAAAAACAAAAAAACTCTTTTGCAGTTCCCCACTGTATAGGATACAGTAAAAAAAAAAGATATGCCAGTGCATACCACCCTAACAAGGAGCAAAAGGGCCAACAGGGAGTTTTGGCTACATTCGGCTTATATATGTCAGCTAACCTCGTGTGTGTACGCTAATCATGGCAGCATTTTAGAAGTATAGTTAAAGTAGAAGTATCACACTGAAAAACTTTACACCCATCCAAATGAAAGGGGATACGTTTTAGATAACAGGGGGGGGGTTGGGGTCTGACCGGTGGGATCCACCATGATGTCCTGCACGGGGCTTGGCTCCATGTATCTCTATGGGGGAGCGGTAGATATCTCCCATACAGATACATGGAGGGGGGGGGGGGGGGGGTCGTGTTGGACACTGCTTAAGGTGGGGGTCAACACCCTACCAAACACAAATCCAATTTGCTGAGCTGAATAGTGTAATCCAGCCTATGGGCTTTATTACACCGGTGTCTGCTGTTAGAAAACAGCCAGGCACCATTATCGTTTGCTACAGCTACTAAAAGAATAGAGCTGTCTATATGGAACTAGCTAGATATTATCTGCAAGCTGAGAGTGGTTCTTACGACACAGTGGGAGAGACACAGCTTAGAGTCTACAAGGAAACAATGTGTCCCAGTATATAAGAAAAGTAGGTCACACAGGACAATGACGACCTAACTTGCGGCAGTCACTTATAGTGCTAAAAAAAAGTTATATTTTGAGCACAAAGTACAAGTACAATAATAATTGGATATGATAATAGGCAGTAGTGATGGTCTGGGATCATATAAGATATACTGTACTTGCACATAAGTGATCACCTGTGTTTTTGAGTTACCCTGCCACCTAGTGGTTTAGTTTTGTATATGCTTTTAGTAATCGCATCACAACATCACGAGCTCCCGGCTTCAGCGTTCGGAACAGTTTGTTCCAAACGCTGAGCAGTGGAGTACCCCTTTAAGGGTTTATCCCACAGAGGGTTACCCCTAAAAGGTCGATAAGTATTGGTATGTAGAAATAGCGCTTTGGACATCTGGATTTCAGGTAAGAAGTTACATGAGGAACTCTCACCAGAGTAACAAATGATATCAGTGCTGAAAGTCTTACCCAAGACCACTGAGGCGATGGAGGTTTCATGTTGGTCTTTGTACACTCCTGTAATCCACTGGCATCACTCCACATGTATCTATCGGTTAATAGTCCACTGCAAGACAAAGTTATAATAAATACATTAAAACTGCAGTTAGACTGAGACAAGAGATTGAGATGCATCTATGTAGCTTTAGGCAAGACTGTAAAGGTATGTTGGAGACTGCTAGATCTGTTATTCATGTGCATTCACGGAAGAGAAGCGGATACAGCTTGTCCCATAAAACCATTTAACTTTTATTATAACTTTATAAAAAAACACTGTACAAAACATCCAGACCAATGCATTTCCAGCATATCTGTTATTCATGTAGCAAATAAAGGCCTCGATGAACATCCTGGTGCTTGACAAAATCTCCCCTATGCATATACAGTAGCTATGTAAGCCTAGCAGATGTGTCTTTACCTTTCCTCCCTTGTTTTCTGGAGCAGTTCCACTACAAAAAAAAATAATTGTAATAGTTCTAAGGATATAAAGGTTTGGTGATAGCCACAGGAACTATTCATGAGAGCAAACTAAGCATGTCCAGAACCATTTCATACAGTAAGGTACTTTATCTGGCCTCTGCAGTGGTGGCCGGAAGAAGTACCTTACAGTAAGAAATAGCTGTCGTCTATCCAGGCTCTATGCTCTGTTGTTTTGTCTCCCCCCTATGCCCCTATGTTATTGATTGATTAAATTAAATAAAGAATCAGATATCTACGATCAGTGTGTACTCCATCTTGTTTCTTGTTCTGGACATTGATCATTAATTTTAATAATGCGAGGAATATCAGGAAATGAGCAGGATTACATTCAGGGGGTGCATATTAGGCAGGGCTCAAGTCCTGCAGGAATGCATGGGAAATGAGTTCCTGCACTTTTTCCATAGCAGGAACAGTGTACCCATTAAGAGGACCAGCCCTTGAGTGGAAATCTTGGGTGAGTTCCCACAGTTTCCCTGAATTGTTAGACAAACTAAACCCACATACCTCAAAAACAGAACAGCATATCCAGAAACTGTAAATAGATGTCTGATCAGGGCTCCCAAAATAAAATCTATTTTTTTGGTGGTTGGTCACAAGTGACAATTTATTGGATATTGATGTACAAAAAAAAAACAAATTGCGCCTAAACTAATATTCAATAAATCTGCACTATTCCACGCTGGACAATTGGTCTTCATTGCATATTCACACAATATGCCATAGTGTTGAACAGATTCAGGCCCCAGAGGTCGGACCTATATCTCTAGAACCGGGGTCACAAACCCCTGTTCTGCCTGCGCTGGCAGAGACTGAAAAGAGATGCTGTTCTGCTGTTTCCATAACTTTCATAAAAGTTGCTATAAAAAAGGAGATTTTTTTGTACTCTTTCTCTCTTTCTCGTAGCCTTCATTGGGGGACACCTATACTGATGGGTATATGCTCCTTTTATTCTCTTGCCACTAGGAGGCGCTGACACTAGGAAAAAAAGTCGGCTCCTCCTTTGCAGGATATACTCGCCCCCACCTGTAGTGAGGTAATCAGTTTTGTCACAAAGCAGTAGGAGAATCCTGGATAAACAACCCAAGAACCAGAAAAAATAGTCCGGAAAAAAGATGAAGAAATGGGTGGGTGCGGTGTCCCCCAATGAAGGCTATGAGAAAGAGATTTTATGGGGAGTACAAAAAAAATCTCCTTTTCTCGGTCGCTCTTCATTGGGGGACACCTATACTGATGGGACGTACCAAAGCAGTCCCCTAGGGTGGGAAAAACAACCACCAGAGAAAAGGAATCAGTCCCGAGACTGAACTCACGTGTCCACAAGGCCTGCGGACGAGCCCCCCAGCCGGAGACACACGAGGGCCAGAAATTGAACTCCCGGCCAAGGAGATGGACTAGGACGCCAAGGGAAGGGGCCGTCCTCTGTAGAGACCCAAGACAACAGGGACATATAGAGAGACAGGAAACCACAGGAAAAAAGAAAGATGGAAATCTGCTCTGGAGAGGTCCGGTGCATGAGAGCAACGACCTGAACAGCCGCAGACCCCAAAACCTGTCTAAGGGGCCCGCCATGAGCACCTAGAAGGTGAAAATAGCTGTACTGGTGTAAAGCGGATAACCTGAAAGCCCTCCAACTCGGGAGGACATGGACCCCGAAGGATGAAAAGGAGTGGCAAACACCCTGAAAAGGGGGGCATCACGGATACTGTAGAGACCGACAAGTAAACTGGAGATGTAAAGTCACCTGGAAGACGAACCCCAGAAGAGTAAGGAAAACAGACGTGTGCGAAAACTCTCCGGGCGACAAACTTCCATGAAGAAGTGAAGGAGTGCAGAACAGAAAGAAGGCAAGCCACAGCTGCCTAGGACAGAGTCCAAGCCAAGGAGATCAACCAGTCATAGACCCCAGTGGTTCGAGCGGACCAGAGCACACTGAAGAAACATCCCACCAGAATGGGAATGGAGGGAGAAAAAAATGAGAATCCCACTGGGATTTGCAGGGTCTGGGCACAGGAAGGATGACTCCAGATGACTGTGGTGTCAGTGCAGTACAACTGACACAGACAAAAGAGAAGGAAGAACACACCCCTCCAGGGAGATTGTACAAACTCCTCCAACAGAGGAGAGAGCCAAGGCTGCGTGAAAAGCATTAGATAACCAAAGAACAGAGAGAGAGACAGGCTGCAATAGTGGACAGTAAGCAAACAAGCCTAGACAGTAAAAAATCCCCGTTGAACGCTCTCAGCACAAAAAAAAAGGACCCCGCCAGATACTCCTACCTATATAGTGGGAGCAGCGAGATGGCATCATCTTGGCGGCAGAAAAAACTCAACATAATAGTACCTCCAGAGGAGGGAAAACAAGGGTGGTCGAGATGAAAACTCAAGTACAGACCCATACCAAGCATCCTGATCCCCGTACCCCCTGGAAAGGGGATTGGCAAAGCGCTCCGGGTGCAGTACGAGAAGGGAATGCTGTCCCACTGCCACGGGACCAGTACTGGGAGGACGGAGCCCCCAGGCCCCAACGGCAACCATCGCTGTCAGGAGGAGCCGCCTTGTGTCCCAAGAAGGAACGGAATCCTGAACACTGGAGCTGGGCAAAACACTTGAAGGTACAGGGAGGGGCTGAACTGACTGTCGCCCCAGCAGGCCCCATGTCAGAACAGTAGTGCTCAACCGCCGCAGAAGTGCGGAAACAAAATCACCGGAAGCCCCGAGGCTCACCCCACTGAACAAGAGGAAAGTTGGGCTCTACACCTACAGAGCGGACTTAGCATATGTAGGAACACAGACATGAGTACCCCACGATAGTAGTGGGGTACCAAGGCTGCAGACACAAAAGAAACCGCAGACATCCAAGGGACCAGCAGGAAGGTAGGTATGCCTCTAGCAGACCAATAGTGCAACCTAAGAAGGAGAAAAGAGTAATGCTGCTGTTGCTGAGAAAGCCCCTGGGACCTGCAGAAAAAAAGCCCACCCCCATCTCCTAATGGCGACAGACACTAAGGCTGCAGACGCAGACTCTGAGATGAAGAACGAATGTGGAGCAGGAAAAATGCAGACACAGTGTGACTAACAGGTAGAAAGGGTCTCAAGATCCCACAGGAACACACTCTGCGGAACTGCACCTGGAAGAGAGACACCGGACCGCCGCCGCAGCATTGGCAGAAACGGGGGAGGTGACCAAGTGGATTAGGACACCATGCAGACACAGTCTGGCTATGTGGCAAAGGGACAGAGGCCACACCGGGTCCCGCATACGGAAACACACCGTGGAGTGAGACACCAGTCTGTAGACAGAGTAGCAGGCATGCAAAGAGGGACCTGGCCAAGTAGGTAACCCTGTAAACCAGTATATGGTGCATTGTATAAGTCCCATGGGGCATGTGAAAACCACATCATGGCAGTGGATAACCTGAACTACCGTCCACGGGGTGAAAGTGTATGGTAGGTGACCCGATGTAGTAGTAAGCCATGCGGAAAAAACGTCTGGCAGGCAAGTATAGGATGCCTGAGCACCCAGTGTCACTCCATTCCACCTCCCACAGAAAGCGGGATACTAGAGTGCGCCCTATCCAACGGGCGACCTGGTGGTGTAGAAAACCTAACAGACGAGGGATTGTCCAACTGGTATCAATCTTGTATACCTGTAGGGACCCTACATCAGATCCCTCACCCAGCCGTACGGGAAACCCGGTTATGTCCGTGGCAGCCCAGAGGTCAGAGACCAATTGTGGCAGAAACAGTGTAGACAACAGTCCGGCTGAATAAGAACACCCTGAGGCGTTTGGAGAAAAGGGAACAGTCAGACAGGCGATAACTGTGCCCCTTTGTCATAGGTGGGAGGGCGGTGAGGCTGAGAAACACCACCCCCTGGGAGACAGAGGGAGGCAGAGGAGCCGTGGAATGCATCCCTGACATCCTGCATAGGTTCCGTGGAACTCGGCAGAAGAAAACATGCAGACAACTGTCTGGCTTACCGGTATGGATCCATAGTAGACAGCGAGTCACTCCGTCAGGCACCTCGCACAGCGGTGAGGTACAGGAACTCCAGCCGCAGATACATCAGTTGTGCGTTGAGAGACAGGCAGCAGAGAAAACCATGCAGACCACTGTCTGGCCTACTGGTATGGGACCATAGTATACAACAGGTGATGCCTAGGATACCTCGCACCAGTAGTGGGGTACCGGAGCCCCAGCTTTAAAATGGGCGACAGGCGAGACTACTGTCTGACATAATAATGTCAGGTCCAATCTGTGCCCCCGCAGGAAAAGTCCCATGGAGACTTTGTGCTGGATGTGGTCACCCCCAGAATGGAAGACCGGCAGACCTGATAGATGAAGAATCTCAAAAAAGACCGGAGCATCGGTCAGGAATGCAAAAAAATGTGTACATTGTATGGCACTCAGTGGTAGGGAACAACAGTTTGCTTAAATATATCCCCAGGTAGTTTCCATGGGAAAGTGAATCCCTGGCAATGATCCGCCACGGCGGTTTGCATATGCTCCACAACAGCGAGCAACAATGCAGGAGTAGGGATGCCAGAGGAAAACCTTAAGTGGCTCATGTCGCTTGTAAATATAAGGTCACTTTTTTGCCGGGGTGAATTAAAAAAATAAAGCTGCCCCCAGACAAAAGAAATCAGAGTGCAATATAAGTATTGGCCACCAGAGGGTGCCAAACCATACCAAAAATTATTATTATTATTTTTTTGTTTTGTGTGTGTGTGTATATATATATATATATATATATATATATATATATATATATATATTATATATATATATATATATATATATATATATATATATATATATGTATGTGCTTGGCAGGGAGCATGGGGGCAGAGTGCCCTGCAAAGTGCTGCCCGCAGAAACGATGACTTTTATGCGGCAGACAGAAGCCCCAGGAGCATCGACGGCAAAAGCAGCTCCAGGGTAGGGAACTTATAGCGGCCGCACTGCAGGATAACGAGCTCCCGCCGGCTACTGCCTCGGGAGCAATAGAACTTTTGCCCACTCCGACCCCCGCAATGGGGAAGGAGGGCGGGACAGAAAACTCCAGCAGCACGCAAGCCGGGGTGGAGGAGGAGTCATTCCGTCGGCACCTCCCAGCTAGCGCGATGATCAGGGGAAGAAGGGCGGAGCTACCGCCCGCCATAGTCCCCATCCCAATGTGTAAGAAAATGAGAGGAGGCGCAGTATAGCCCCCCGGAGTGCGCTGGTTCAGGTCCAGAAGAAATGGGGTCATGTGCCACCGGGGCCCTGAACTCCCGCTGGCTGAACTCCCCACGCGCTTGCTGGCGGAAAGTAAGAGGTGAGCCAGCAAGTGAGCCGGTAAGGACTCCTGTGGAGGGAGCCACTGCAAAATGCCGGCAGCTGTCCTCCACAAGATCTAGTTGTGCATTAAACACAGTCCCCCAGGGGACCAGAGGGAGCCCCACATGAACTTTCAATAAAGAACGGAGTCCCACACAGTCCCCCCTGAAAGAGAAAAAACGGGGGGGGGGGGGGGGGGGATATATATACTCACCTGTCTTCTTATACTCGCGGTTTAATTAACGATAAATTTTTATAGTTCGGACATTTCCGCATGCGGCGATACCACATGTTTATTTTTATTTACACAGTTTTTTTTTAGGTGGGAAAAGGGGGGTGATTCAAACTTTTATTAGGGAAGGTGTTAAATGATCTTTATTTATTAAAACTTTTTTTTTTTGCAATGTTATAGCCCCCCTGGTGGCTATTACACTGAACATACCGATCTCATACACAGATCAATGCCGTGCATTGACATGGCAAAGATCAGTGCTATCGGCAGTCGATTGCTCAAGTCTGGATTTCAGGCTTGGAGCAATCAATCGCTGATCAGACGCGATGGTGGCAGGTAAGGGGACCTCCGCTCGCGTTCTGGCTGATCGGGACATCGTGATTTCACCGCAATGGTCCCGATCAGCCTGACTGAGCTGCCAGGAAGCTTTTACTTTCATTTTAGTTGTGCTGCGCGCTATTAACCCTTTAGATGCGGCATTCAAAGTTGATCACCGTGCCCAAAGGATTAATAGCGCGTGGCACAATGATCGGTAACGCTATTAGCCCGCTTTCATTAGCCGCCGAGACCGACCCGGTGTGACGCGCGTTATATACCGGGACCGAGCGCCGGGCATACAGGTACGTCCTGCATCCTTAAAGGAGTACTCTGGAGCAAAGTTATTTTATGGCATTGTGCAGCTAGCATGAAGTTATATAATAATGTCAATTACCTCAGTCGTCTCACTTGAACGCATCCCCGACTTTTCCGATATCCGGAAGTACAGCCTGTCTGCCAGAATTATGAATTTCGTACCCCGTGTGTTTAGCCGACCACGGCCATCTTGTAACGAAATATCACCGCTCTCGTAGTCTTCTCCTCTCTAAGCCTGCGCCCTTGCCACGATCCAGTCACTCCCATCCTTTGCATATTCATATAGTCTTTGGCTGGGCTGTGCAAATGCGTCAGAATATCCTCAGCCTATCAGAGCAATCCAGCCGCGCGTGCGCACATACAATCTCCCGGGACCGGACATGTGATAATTGTAGGCCAATGATATCCCTGATAGTTACGCTGGCGTAACTAACAGGGATATTCTACAAACGACTTAGTAACTTTTCTAGCGTAGCCTCAATTTAGAGCGCATGCTTGTGCTCGCATAGCTATATCTCTGCTGGGAACTGAGTGCAGCGGCGCAGCTCCCTTTCATTGATGCGGGGGAATGGAGGGGGAGGGAGACAAAGATGAAAGGGGTGTGTTTAACCCCTTCAGGACGGAGCCCATTTTGGCCTTAAGGACCGGAGCGTTTTTTGCACATCTGACCACTGTCACTTTAAACATTAATAACTCTGGAATGCTTTTAGTTATCATTCTGATTCCGAGATTGTTTTTTCGTGACATATTCTACTTTAACATAGTGGTAAATTTTTGTCGATACTTGCATCCTTTCTTGGTGAAAAATTCGTAAATTTGATGAAAAATGTGAAAATTTAGCATTTTTCTAACTTTGAAGCTTTCTGCTTGTAAGGAAAATGGATATTACGAATACATTTTTTTTTGGTTCACATATACAATATGTCTACTTTATATTTGCATCATAAAATTGATGAGTTTTTACTTTTGGAAGACACCAGAGGGCTTCAACGGTCAGCAGCAATTTTCCGATTTTTCACAAAATTTTCAAACTCAGTATTTTTCAGGGACCAGTTCAGGTTTGAAGTGGATTTGAAGGGTCTTCATATTAGAAATACCCCATAAATGACCCCATTATAAAAACTACACCCCCCAAAGTATTCAAAATGACATTCAGTCAGCGTTTTAACCCTTTAGGTGTTTCACACGAATAGCAGCAAAGTGAAGGAGAAAATTCACAATCTTCATTTTTTACACTCACATGTTCTTGTAGACCCAATTTTTGAATTTTTACAAGGGGTAAAAGGACAAAATTTTTACTTGTATTTGTAGCCCAATTTCTCCCGAGTAAGCACATACCTCATATGTCTATGTAAAGTGTTCGGCGGGCGCAGTAGAGGGCTCAGAAGGGAAGGAGCGACAAGGGGATTTTGGAGAGTACGTTTTTCTGAAATGGTTTTTGGGGGGCATGTTACCTTTAGGAAGCCCTTATGGTGCCAGAACAGCAAAAAAAAAACACATGGCATACCATTTTGGAAACTAGACCCCTCGGGGAATGTAACATGGGATAAAGTGAACCTTAATACCCCACAGGTGTTTCACGACTTTTGCAAATGTAAAATTTTAATGCTTGTTTTCCCCAAAAAATTTTATTTTTAAAAAGGGTAATAGCAGAAAATACCCCTAAAAATTTGAAGCCCAATTTCTCCCGATTCAGAAAACACCCCATATGGGGGTGAAAAGTGCTCTGCTGGCGCACTACAGGTCTCAGAAGAGAAGGAGTCACATTTGGCTTTTTGAACGCAAATTTTGCTCTGGGGGCATGTCGCATTTAGGAAGCCCCTATGGTGCCAGGACAGCAAAAAAACCCCCACATGGCATACCATTTTGGAAACTAGACCCCTCGGGGAACGTAACAAGGGGTTAAGTGAACCTTTATACCCCACAGGTGTTTCACGACTTTTGCATATGTAAAATTTTTTATTTTATTTTTTACCTAAAATGCTTGTTTTCCCAAAAATTTTACATTTTTAAAAAGGGTAAAAGCAGAAAATACCCCCCAAAATTTGTAACACAATTTCTCCCGAGTAGGGCGATACCCCATATGTGACCCTAAACTGTTGCCTTGAAATACGACAGGGCTCCAAAGTGAGAGCGCCATGCGCATTTGAGGCCTAAATTAGGGATTGCATAGGGGTGGACATAGGGGTATTCTACGCCAATGATTCCCAAACAGGGTGCCTCCAGCTGTTGCAAAACTCCCAGCATGCCTGGACAGTCAACGGCTGTCCGACAATACTGGGAGTTGTTTTGCAACAGCTGGAGGCTCCGTTCTGGAAACAGTGGTGTACCAGACGTTTTTCATTTTTATTGGGGAGGGGAGGGGGGCTGTGTAGGGGTATGTGTTTATGTAGTGTTTTTTACTTTTTATTTTATTTTTTGTGTTAGTGTAGTGTAGTGTTTTTAGGGTACAGTCACACGGGCGGGGGTTCACAGTAGTTTCTCGCTGGCAATTTGAGCTGCAGCAGAAAGTTTGCGGCAGCTCAAATTTGCAGCCAGATACTTACTGTAATCCTCCGCCCATGTGAGTGTACCCTGTACATTCACATAGGGGGGGACATCCAGCTGTTGCATAACTACAACTCCCAGCATGCCCGTTGGCTGTCGGTGACTGCTGAGAGTTGCAGTTTTGCAACAACTGTAGGCACACTGGTTATGTATCACTGAGTTTGTGACCTAACTCAGTGTTTCACAACCAGTGTGCCTCCAGCTGTTGCAAAACTACAACTCCCAGCATGTACGGTGCATGGTGTACGGTGACTGCTGAGAGTTGTAGTTTGCAACAGCTGGAGGCACACCGGTCGTGAAACACTGAGTTAGGTAAAAAAAAACTCTGAGTTTCACAACCAGTGTGCCTTCAGCTGTTGCAAAACTACAACTCTCAGCAGTCACCGACAGCCAACGGGCATGCTGGGAGTTGTAGTTATGCAACCAGCAGATGCACCACTACAACTCCCAGCATGCACTTTAGCTGTTTGTGCAAGCTGGGAGTTGTAGTTATACAACAGCTGAAGGTACACTTTTCCATAGAAAGAATGTGCCTCCAGCTGTTGCAAAACCATAAGTCCCAGCATGCCCATAAGGGAATGCTGGGAGTTGTGGTGGTCTGTCTCCTGCTGTTGCATAACTACAGCTCCCAGCATGCCCTTTTTGCATGCTGGGAGCTGTTGCTAAGCAACAGCAGGAGGCTGTCACTCACCTCCAACGATCCAGACACTGCAGGTCAGTCCCTCGTCGTCTCCGCCGCCGCAGCTGCTCCTGGGGCCCCGATCCCAACAGGGGCGCCGGGGATCAGGGTCCCCAGCACCGGGGGTCGTCTTCCCGCACCCGCTCACGTCCTCCAGAAGAGGGGCGGAGCGGGTGCGGGAGTGACACCCGCAGCAGGCGCCCTGATTGGTCGGCCGGTAATCCGGCCGACGAATCAGGGCGATCGTGAGGTGGCACCAGTGCCACCTCACCCCTGCAGGCTCTGGCTGTTCGGGGCCGTCAGAGACGGCCCCGAACAGCCAGTAATTCCGGGTCACCGGGTCACCGGAGACCCGATTGACCCGGAATCGCCGCAGATCGCTGGACTGAATTGTCCAGCGATCTGCGGCGATCGCCGACATGGGGGGGCATAATGACCCCCCTGGGCGATATGCCGGGATGCCTGCTGAACGATTTCAGCAGGCATCCGGCTCCGGTCCCCAACCGGCTAGCGGTGGGGGCCGGAATTCCCACGGGCGTATGGATACGCCCTCGGTCCTTAAGGACTCGGGATTCAGGGCGTATCCATACGCCCTATGTCCTGAAGAGGTTAAGGGTATGGGCGGCAGCGGGGGGGGGGGGGCGTTTTTATTAAAATTATTAAGTATGAGAGAGCAGGAGAGAGGGGAGGGGTTGAAGAGGAGGGAGGCATAGAGGGACAGGAAATTGTAGCAATGCAGCATGGGGGATGACGATTTTTACGTCATCCTCCACACCACCATAACCAGGAAGTGGCAGAAAATACAGGGCCCTGCAGCGGGAGAATGGCTGGACCGATTTAAGAAATAAGTACATGCGCAGAGAGGTACAGCCATGGGGAACATTTGGGGGTATACATTTTTCAATCAGAGTACTCCTTTAAGAGGTTAAAGGGGCACTCCACATGGAAAAAAAAATTCTAAATCAACTGATGCCAGAAAGTTAAATAGATTTGTAAATTACTTCTATTAAAAAAATCTTAATCCTTCCAGTACTTATAAGCGGTTGTATGATCCAAAGGAAGTTCTTTTCTTTTTGAATTTCCTTTCTGTCTGACCACAGTGCTCTCTGTTGACACCTCTGTCCATATCAGGAACTGTCCAGAGCAGGAGAGGTTTGTTATGGGGATTTGCTTCTACTCTGGACAGTTCCTAAAATGGCCAGAGGTGTCAGCAGAGAGTAATAGAAGTAATTTACAAATCTGTATAACTTTCTGGCGACAGTTGATTTAGAAAAAAATGCTTTCCAGTGGAGTACCCCTTTAAGATATGATCCCATTTTCTTACTAAAAGCCCTCAAATGCTGTTACTAGCTGTTGTCAGGTTTATCTCCAAAGCCCCTACACTGCTTTTTTCTGTACAGCAGCACCCAACCCACCCACTGTGCAGGGACCTGCAGCATGAACCCATTCAGTTCCCTGAACAACCAAGCGGCATTATTGACCAGGAAAAACCTTCAGGAAAATTAACCATAAAGCTGGTAATAACCCATTAAAGTGTTTCCCAACCAGGGTGCCTCCAGCTGTTGCAAAACTACAACTCCCAGCATGCCCAGACAGCCGAAGGCTGTCTGGTCATGCTGGGAGTTGTAGTTTTGCAACAGCTGGAGGCACCCTGGTTGGGAAACAATGCCCCATGAGGAAAGATCATGAAGACAAACATTTAAATATATCAAACCAATGTCTGTTAGGAATTGCTTATAAAAGCAGTCCCCTTATATATTTCTTCCTTCATCATTCCATCCACCATAAGCTAATTTATTTTGATGCGACAGCATGGTAGGGGAAAATCAACTTAGTATGCTGCATCTGGGATCTTCCCTATTCTATTATTAAGTATCCATAAAATAATTTATACACGGGTGAGAGCTACCTTATGAATGAAAAACTTACATGCTGCTGTATCCAGTGACCGGGTTCCATCTCTGATTTTCGTAGATGTACACGCAATTTGTGTCGGACTGGGGAAAGATGTTATTTGTGCTACTGTCCATTCCTGTAAAGAAGTGAAAATAAGACACTGACTTTTTGTTTCCCGACCTATTAGGGGACCTGCGGGTATTTTCTAGGAGACTGATCCTGCAGTTTGCTGCCCTCTCGGGTCCTGAACTGCAGTTTTCATGGCCCACCTGAGAACCTGAACCATCTGTTATAATTCTAAGGGATACATGGGAACAGAAAAAAGAGGCGCTCTCTAAGTGTAGCAGTTTCCCAATAATTGTCAGAAAATGCAGAAGTGGCTTGATTTGTGTTGTCAGATATACCGTGAGATTGCACACTCACCTTTCAGTCTTGCGCTGCAGGCACAACACTGTAATGCGCATTGATGAGTATATATACTCAAAGTATATACTCCTTGTGGCTGCCTTGCATCCTGGTCCCGGTCATCGAGGATGGCAGTCTGGGGAATCAATGGTATGAAAAGGTGTGCACCCCTCGCTGGTGTGGATCGCAGTCCGGTGCTGCAAGGTGGCTGCCTGTCATAAATGCACAGAGGGCAGCGGAGGTAAAACCAAGCAGGTATATTAGGTAAAATACATATAGAGACAACGCGTTTCGCAAGGCTCCCCTTGCTTCGTCAGGTCTGAAGTGTTACTGTATAGGGAAGGTTTAAATATTTATTTATGGAAGGTTTAAATTGTGTTTTAAATAAATATTTAAACCTTCCCTATGCAGTAACACTTCAGACCTGACGAAGCAAAGGGAGCCTTGCAAAACACGTTGTATTTATGTATTTTACCTAATAAACCTGCTTGGTTTTACCTCTGCTGCCCTCCATGCATTTATGACAGGCAGCCATCCACACCAGTCAGGGGTGCACACCTCTCCATACCATTGTTATAATTCTAAGGCCTAAGTGAACTCCCATTAAAGTCAACAGGAGTAACACAAATTGCGTAACTCGCCAGCTTCTGCAAACAGGTCAGATAGATGGGGGTCTCCAAGGTGGAATTCCCCCACCCCTCTATCCAGGGAACATTATTAATTATCCTATGGATTTGCCATATATGTCCCAGATGTTGATACCCCTTTTTCACTACATCTTACCTTGCATGAATCCTCCGCCATAACCTCCAGTATAAACCCATGCTGTATGGTCATAACCAATGCCCCACACAACACCACAACTGCTGCTTTCCACCATCTTCAGGTGTCCTCCTATCTGACGCCAAAACCTGCAAACAAAATGCACATTTTACCAACATAAAGTAATGTACGCACTTATAATAAAATGGTAACATGCACAAACCTGGATATACAGAAATCCAACCTATTACAGGGAAAGAGTTCAGACTGTTGAAATAAGCATAGCTCAGCTCCATGTCCCCACATAAGAATTCATCCATCCATTATTAGGGTGGGTTCACACCACGTTTTTCAAGTACGGCTCCCGTATACGTTTTCATTATAGAAAACGTATGGAACCGTATTGAAAACCGTATACATAGAAAAACAATTGAAAACCATATGCACCCGGGAGAATACAGTTGCGTACGGTTTGCTTGCAATACGTTTTTTTCCCATACTCAAAACCGTGGTTGACTACGGTTTTGTCTCCGGCTTAAAAACCGTATTGCAACCACATACTTTTTTTTTAACATGGACGTCAATGGGAAACGCACATGTATACGGTTCCATACGGGAAACTGTATACGGTTTTTACTTTGCACATGCGCATTTACATCCTAAGGTTTAAATTTTTACAAAAATGCATTTATTTTAAATAAAATTTTCTAAAATGTATGTTTTTTTTTAAAATCAAAACATATGGAACCGCATGCACTTTAAAAAAAAAAACAGTATACGGTTTAAAAACGCATATGGTTTACTTTTTCCCATATGTTTCCATCAGTTTTTTTTGCAATACAGTTTTCATTAGAAAAACTGATTGAAAACAGTGGCAAAAACGTGGTGTGAACCCAGCCATTGATTACATTAATACAGAGAATCAGTTGAGGAAAGTCAAATCATGTCATAGGTCATAATGATGTACAGTATCAGAAACCACGATCATTGGGTCTACATTAATATATATCTATGTATGGCTTCAGGTATCTGCTGCAGGGCCAGAATAACACATAGGGGAGATGTTTTTAATATTGTCTGTAGTAGAGCCGTGCATCAAATTTATGAAATGGCGCACAGCATATGATAAATCTATCCGAGCAATAGACAGTTAAGGGAGATTAGCGTCAATTTTACTTTGAAAACAAAAAGTGTCTGTCTGAAGTGCTGCGCGTTGCTGTATTGCATTGCTGACCATCTGCTGACCCCAATTTACAGGGCTGTATGAGGGCTAATTTTTGCGCCATGATGTGTAGTTATTAACAGTACCACTTTTTCGTATATGTGGGGTTTTGGTCACTTTTTTTGTGTTTTTTTGGGGGGATGTGACGTGACCTAAAATCTGCAATTTTGGAAATGAGTATTTTTTTTACGTTTAGGCAGTTCACCGCAAAGACAAAAGTTAAACGCCCCCTCCCATAGACATGAATGGTGGGGGCGTGGCGTGGAGTCACGTCCCCAGTCCCGCAAACCCGGAGGTTTCCTAAACTAGAGATGCAGTCCCCGCATAAAATGCGGGTGCTGCAGGGAGATTGCGGGGGGTCTCAACAGCAGGCCCCCCGCGATCAGACATCTTATCCCCTATCCTTTGGATAGGGGATAAAATGTTTTTGCCTGGAATACCCCTTTAAAGAAGCTATCGTTAACCTATGACTCTCCAGCTGTTGCAAAACTACAACTACCAGCATGTCCTTACTATCATTTTTTACCTTAGTACATCCCTCTGCATGTTTCTGTATGATACTCTGCGACTTTTTGTGCGACTTTTTATCTTGTTGTGCCAAAATCTATGACCTTTTAAACATGTTGTTCAAAGGCAATTTTGTAAGTCAGGTCTTGGCTGGTGTAGATCTGCAATGTTTTGGAAGGGCTTGCAAATTTTTGTGCAATGATAAATTCCTGACCACTACATCTGCAAAGACAGATTTGACTCTCAACAGTGATTTCTCAGTAATCTTCTGTGTGGCGAAAAGGCGCAAAAAAGTAGCACACAACTTAGTTCTAAGTGCTTTCAATTATTGAGATCTGCTCTTATGGCATTTCTTGTACTGTAGAACAGGGGTGGCAAAACCGTGGCTCACAAGCTACATCCTAGGTGCTGTTGGGTTCGTGGATGACCTCTAGACCCCAATACATCTTAAAAATCGGTGTCGTCACCACTTTAAGAAGATAGTGGCTATTGGGAGCAGAAGTGCAGCATGCATGCCCTTCTGTTATGACCTGTCCTTCCCTCTCCCTGCCCAAAGCAGGGAAGGAGGAAAACGCACCGCTGTGGAGCACTGGTGGTAATTAATTAGGATGGGGGTCTACTGCTATATGGGGGCTGTATGGAGACAGAGGGCTACCGCTATATGCTATATCAACTGAAGCCAGAAAGTTATATCCATTTGTAAATTACTTATATTTAAAAATACATGCTCCAGAGGAAGTTGTGTAGTTCTTTCCATTCTGACCACAGTGCTTTCTGCTGCCACCTCTGTCCATGTCAGGAACTGTCCAGAGAAGGAGCAAATCCCTATAGCACCAAACATTTCCTGAAGCAGAAAAAGGTGGAATCAGAGAGCAATAGGCCCAGAAATTAGTCGACAAATGAGCAAACGTTCAATCTTTTGTGCAGCCATTCGAATTATCGTTATTGGACACACATCGCCCTGATAATAATTAATTTGATTGGCTGACGATGTATTGAGCCTTGTACAGGTTAAGCAAACGAGCGCCAATCTGTGAGATCAGCACTCGTTTCTTGTCCCCCCCACCGTCACCACATCTAAAAGGGCCATAACACTTACATTTGGTCACATGATCGTGTGCTGGTCAGGAACTCCAAATCTGATGATGGTTCACTCGCAAATATGTCCCCCTTACAGGTGATGGACCAGATTGCCTGGTGGGATGGAGGTCCCACTACTTTTCTTATTTCACAGCAAGACCTATTTAAAATACTGAGCTGTAACACGAGAGAGAAGAATTGAGGTCAGAGTCTGTAATGGAATTAGAATCATAGTTCATCAAAGTCCATCAAGTTCAACCTATATCCCTACTGTGTTGATCCAGAGGAAGGCAAAAATAAAAAAATAAATAAAAACACTTATGAGGCAGATGCCAACTGCTCTATAAAAGTGGGAAAATTCCTTCTCGACTCCAAATAGACAATAAATCTCTGAATCAATGTCCTGTCTCCATAAATCTAGTATCCATAACTTGTAATATTATATTATTCTAGGAAAACATCCAGCCCCCCCCCCCCCCCGAACTTGTTTATTGTGTCAGACATCATATGGCAGAGAGTTCCATAGTATCACTGCTCTAACAGTAAAGAATCCCTGTCTGTGATGATGGTGAAACCTTCTTTCCTCTAGACGTAGGGGACGCCCTCTGGTCATGGTTATCGGCCTAGGTATAAAAAGATCACTAGAAAGATCTCTGTACTGTCCATTCATATATCTGTACATTGTGATCATATCGCCCCTAAGACGTCTTTTCTACAAACATAATGGTCCAGATTTATCAAACTGTGTGAGAGAAAAAATTGAGTGATTTTCCCACAGCGACCAATCACAGCTCAGCTAACGAGCTGTGATAAAGTGAAAGCTGGGCTGTGATTGGTCGCTTGCTAACCTGTAATCCTCCCATACCATTATTACCTTGGTCGCCCTCCTCTGCACCCTCTCCAGTTCAGCCATTGCCTTCTCATATACTTTATATATAGTCTAATATTAGGATACTCCAAAATAGCCCCAAATATTTTACCCACAACAGATGTTAAACTTATGGGCCTATTGTATCCATGATCACTTCGGAACCCCTTCTTGAATACTGGCATCACATTGCTAAGCGCCAGTCCTGTGGAACAATCTCTAACACTATAAAATCTAATTCATTTAATAAAGGGATGGGGGTTGTCCAAATTTACAAAAAAGGTCTTTTGGCTGTCCTGGCATGCTGGGAGTTGTAGTTTTGCAACAGCCGGAGCCACACTGTTTGAAAAACATTGCCCTAAGCAGAACAGATGTAATGTGGATACATGAGCCCACATATGTGTTTTCTCCCTTTTATCCTGCTCTTACCCAGTCATGCATCTCCTGCTCGGTGGTGGCTGCCAGACGGACCGGCCACCTCTGCTTCGTCTTCTCTGGAGTGTAAATGGCAAATGAGTGTTTAGCATCATTAAGAACTGGCACGACAATAGTGATCTCATTGAGAAATAAGTGCAAGTACTGAAAAAGAAACATATGTTGGGACCATTGTGAGTGCTCTGTACTAGGAAGGGATCACACATAGTTCTATACATAGATGCTACAGTAGATATACATAGCCCCTTGTATGGCCATAGGATACCGTACTGGTATGTAGACATTAGGGCTACATATTATCCTATGGGAAACACAGTATGTAACCACGCAAGGCAAGTAACATAAAATCATAGGAATATATGCAACTGAGGAGGACCTTATGATTCTTATAGGATGTGTGTAGAGGGGATAGATATAGGTTAATCCAAATTTCCAATACTGTACTTTATTGGTAAAGAGGGGTTAAACTTCTGTAAGGTGTGATGGGGTAAATCAGTACCAGGAAAGGGCATCATTTTCATTTCTGCTACAAATACTTCTCAATGTATGTTTATGTATAAGATACACTTTAAAAGACTGCAACCAAGTGCACAGTGCAGCAGAATCCCATCAAAACCAATGGGACTCTGCTGCAGCGGAATTTTCGAGTGGAATATTCCAGCGGAAGTCTGCTCAGAAATTTTGCTGTGTGAACATAGCCTGATGTGAACCTACCAATTAAGTCAGACATAGGCTAGCTTTTGGACTACATTTTTTGTTTTGGACTACATTTCTCATGATGCTCTTACAGCCAAAATGCTGCCAAAGCATCATGGGAGATGTAGTCCAAAACATCTGCAGTGCCAAAGGTTGCCTATGCCTGACTTAAGTTATATTGCGCTCACTGAGCAGAAAATAACAAAGACAAACACACTGTTTCCAATGGTCTGTCCCTTATGGTGGGGTGTAAGGTAGGATTGAACAACCTGCACTGAAAGCAGGCAGTGGGGCCAGAAAAGGATCGCCCTGCTGCTGCCCACTTGCTGATGATTGGCAGATTCATCACTATGAACAGTTATAGGGACTCAGTCAGACCCTCACACACTTTTACTGTGGATAGGCAATTCGTGTAAATCTTATACTCCTATCATAACATATGAATTATCATATATGTTTACATCCTGATTCACTACTTCTACATTACTGAAACAAAAATTATATTGAAACTACATACCTTTTTCTCCTCATAGTGAGTGTAGTAAATAAAGAGAATGCTGTCTATGGAGCCATCATTTGCTGTCACCTGCTCAAGGGCCACCCGAACATCAATCCACTTGTATGGTTTCCAGTCTCTCCACCACTGCAAAGTGCCTGTTTTTACCCAAACAGACTGGATAAAAGGTGAGGAAAAAAGTTACTATAATTCAGAAATGGAAGAATTAAAAAAATGAAAGAAAGCTGCTAGTTCTTGTGTTCGTAAATGATTACGTACTATTGGTAGTGACAGCAATATGGACATTTAAAGGGAATCTGTCAGCTCTAGAACATGCTCAATGCTCAAGTGTCAAAGAGGCTCTGCCAGCTGCAGCATGCATGCCTCCTCCCTCCCCCACCCCTCGCTGCCTTGATGGACTCATGTGCACTGTTCAGCACTGGAACAGAATCTCTTTAAACAATCAATCAAGGCAGGGAAGGGTGGGAGAGAAAGAAGGAGTGTATCCTGCAGTTCAGCACTGTTCTAGAACAAATTACCTTTAAAACCTTGGAACAAAAGTAAGGGGCACGCCCTCAGGGAAAATCTGAAATCCTGTCAAAGCAGAAAGTAATTAGAAAACATTTGTATGGCTGCAAGTAAGACTAGATTTTGTCTGTAGTGTTCACTGCAGGAGGGTTGTATATGTGGTAATGGGGTGTGATGAGGGCAGATTTTGTTATCCTAGGGGCAGATTGGATTAAACCCTTCTATTCGTGACACCAGGGCGTAGTTTATCCTCAATACCACCTGAAGGTATACCGCTATATCCTGGGCTAGGCACGGGGGCAATAATGACTTCGATGCCAAGTTATGGATAGCTTTACTGAGGGTAGAAAGTTGGTAAAGTCTATACAGTTCAGCCAGGGCCCAAAGAGGTGACCAGTGACTCAGAGACCTTAAGGGCTTGCTGGGACTTGTAGTAGATATGGTCAAATTAATGCAGGCCACGTTGACTTGGCAAATCATGACAGTGACTGACTTGACTGATAATACTGAGACTGTGGTTACTTGTAGCTGCAGACTGGACTTGAGGCCTCCAATGACTCTGGACACTCTCTAGGACTAGACTTGACCTCAGCAAAGACTTGTAAGGAAAGAGAGAGCTAGCTCCACCCAGGGCTTATATGGGGAGACTAGCAGGGAGCCCATAGGTCACCCCTGGGATCACCTGGTGACTGGCACCTCGTGGGTAACAATCACGACAAATCACATGGTAAACAGTCTTAAAGTGACAACGCTTCCTGAACACATTACATGGTATAATACATTAGAAACATATTTACATGGGAGGACAGATGCAAGGGGGAGGGGACAATGCAGGGAAGCTGCCCGACAGGGCAGCAAGGGTACGGGCCAACACCTCCCGAACTGGGCCACCACCTATAGCTAGATGCACCCTCCCTTGGTAAAGCCATTTGTTTACCTGGAGTCTCGGGAGTCAACCCCATATGAAAAATGAAAGTCTTTCATAGAACAATCCCTCTAAAGAAAAGAAAACCTGCAGTCCAGTCAGATAGAGACTAGTTAGTGAATAGTTAATGGTTTATTGTATGTTTCTTTTCTTTTTTTTTCCTCTAGAAAACATTCTAGGTTATTCATAATAGACTGTTAAGTACCTGATCTACGGCGGGTTCATAGTGTTTGAAACTGTCCAGTTCTCTCTTGGTGCGTTCACTGAGCTGGTCAAATATCTGTTTCCTCCAAACTGCTGTATTTGCCGGGGTGATAGACAATGACATTGACTGCATACTGGCTGTCAAACCTGAAGCACATAGCAAGAAATCATATAGTGGTGTATGAAGCTAGTGCCCCACAGCGACAAAGGGTCACGGAAAATTGCAATCTCAATGTTTACCTATTGGTGGAGAAATCTTGGAACAAATACAGGAATTCTCACATGGATTACACACTAGTTGCCCCCAAACCTAATCTGGCATATTGAAACAGTGAGGTTTGCTAGGTGCGATTTTACGAGGCCTCACAGATGACCCAAGTTGCAATGATGTCTGAGCCTAATAACTATAATATGCTTTAGATTACAAATAAGAATAATAAGCTAATACCTGCTTGTTGTGTAAACCATTTAAGATTGCTGTGAGAGTCCACAAGACAACTTCCTCCAGAAACCCACGTCCATAAGGGATATAGATCTCTTCCAAAAGAATCTTCAGTTCCTTCGGGGAAGGTCTCAAATACGGAGAGGTTGGCAGTGTCATCTGTAGGTTGGAGTGCATTGATGCGAGCCTCAACCAGATCAATGCTGCTCCACTGGGGAGCTCTGGTCATCTTGGAGTGTGCAGGAACTTCATCACAACTGGCACTAGCTTCTTCTTGGGGGTCCAAAGGAACATCTGCACTGACGATTGCCTTGACGTCTAATGTATTGGAAGCCAACTCTTGTAATTGTGATTGTTCGGCTTCTGAATCTACATCAGACTGAATGACTGAATCCGTGTGACCCTTCACTTCATCTCCAAAGAAGCAGCCAGCACTAAAAGGAATAAAACAGAGAAATGCAGTCACATATTAATATCCATGAGCTGCATTCTACATTTTACTAATGGGCAATGTCCAAAACTGTTTAAAAGGGTTGAATACTTAAATCCACTCCTTCCTTGCATCCTGATCTCTTCTGTAGATAACTCCATAGTACATACAGAGTGCCAAGGCCCCAATGCAGCTCATATTTAAAGGGGTACTCCACCCCTAGACATCTTATCCCCTATCCAAAGGATAGGGGATAAGATGTCTGATCACGGGGGTCCCACCTGTTACTGCTCCGGAAGCGCTGGAGGGTCTGGGTCCCGACCACTGGAATGGAAGATCGTGACGTCACGACCCCACCCCTGTGTGACATCATGCCCCGCCCCCTCAATGCAAGTCTATGGGAGGGGGCGTGACGGCCGTCACGCCCCCTCCCATAGACTTGCATTGAGGGGGTGGGGCGTGACGTCACACGGGGACGGAGTCGTGACGTGACGATCTTCCGTTCCAGTGGTCGGGACACAGACCCTCCAGCGCTTCCGGAGCAGTAACAGGTGGGTGCCGAATGCTATATTGCGGGGGTCCCCAGCGGCGGGACCCCCGTGATCAGACATCTTATCCCCTATCCTTTGGATAGGGGATAAGATGTCTATGGGTGGAGTACGCCTTTAAGAGAGAACAATGTGTACACTTGGACTATAAAGACTGGTACACTTTTATTTGCTGAAATCTTAAAGGGTTATCTCAGATTTAAAAGTTAACCCCTATTCACAGGGTATAGGGATATCAAGCTGATCTGACTTCTAGGACCCCCACTTATTATCTGAATGGAGGTCCATTGTCCCCAAAGTGAATGGAGTGTCAATGTTGATGCTCAGGTTCTGCTTTATTCACTGTCTATTGGACTTCCCAGTTTAGCGCTTGGCAATGTTTGGAAGTTCCATAAAGAGTAAATGGAGAGGTGGCCAAGCATGCAAACTGCAGTTGTATTTACTTGACCTCTGTTCTTGTGATCAGTTGGGGGTCCCAACGGGTTGAATCCCCACCTTGTATTACCAATCAACATGCCGGTAAGTTAATCTGCCAGCCCGTATGAAAACGTTTTTATTGCACTTGAAATAAATGAAGATTATTTGCAAAGTACTTTCGGTGAGTGCCATCTATTTTTTTAAACTAATACCTGTAAGCGTACCTCTAATATTTTTAAGACAATAAAAAAGAGGAGTTGGGGGGCTCACACTAATAATTTAAATAAAATATATGCCGAGGTTTCTGCGTTACACGTAACCCCACATGTAGAAAGTGAATACAATGAAAGTAAAAAGAGTTGCAGACCTCAAGGTTCCACATTTATATAGTAAGTTTATACCTTGAGGTCTGCAACTCTTTTTACTTTCATTGTTTTTAAGACAAATTGTGCAGCACCGTGATCATTTTTCTAAATTACATTCATTTTGATTTCAGCGCCTAAATGCCTTAACACAGTGGTCTTCAACCTGCGGACCTCCAGATGTTGCAAAACTACAACTCCCAGCATGCCTGGACAGCCGTTGGCTGTCCAGGCATGCTGGGAGTTGTAGTTTTGCAACATCTGGAGGTCCGCAGGTTGAAGACCACTGCCTTAACAGAAGCACTGTTCTCCCTGTCACTTCTAGCTACACAATGTGAATGCATACCACTTGTCTCCAGCACAGGCTATTTAGGCGATGAATTCTAAATTAAAGGGGTTATCCAGGAAAAAACTTTTTTTTATATATATATATATATCAACTGGCTCCAGAAAGTTAAACAGATTTGTAAATTACTTCTATAAAAAAATCTTAATCCTTTCAGTACTTATGAGCTTCTGAAGTTAAGGTTGTTCTTTTCTGTCTAAGTGCTCTCTGATGACACGTGTCTCGGGAACCACCCAGTTTAGAAGAGGTTTGCTATGGGGATTTGCTTCTAAACTGGGCAGTTCCCGAGACATGTGTCATCAGAGAGCACTTAGACAGAAAAGAACAACCTTAACTTCAGAAGCTCATAAGTACTGAAAGGATTAAGATTTTTTAATAGAAGTAATGTACAAATCTGTTTGACTTTCTGGGCTATTCAACAGAACTCCTGAACCTTGTGCACATAATACAGTTATTATTTAGAGCCCTGTGCTCTATTTTACTTGATTTCTCTGTATTTGTACCAGAAAACAGTAAGAGGTTCTTAAAGGAGAACTCCGACGGGAGGTTTTTTTTTTCCACTGAAGGTAAGTACATGTTTATTTTTTTATATCCCACATGGCCATAGTTAGAAAAAAAAAACAAGGGAGCAAGGAGCTCTGACATTTGTACCACACAAAGACTTTACTCTTTTTGTTCTATGCACTCGACTTGTTGTTACCTGTTGATGCTGGAGACACTTCCAGAGTTTGACCTGTCACTTTCTCTGGGAACCAAAATGGCTTTCCACATTTTCCCACTGAGCTCACTTGGGGTAACACCTTGCCGAAAATATACTGCTCTGTCTTCATATCCAATAGCCCAGACCTGAATAAGATACAAATTACATATACAATGCATGCTTTGCTGCACCAAGTTTCACAATCATATTCAGTTCCTTAAAGGGTAGCTCCCACCATCCTATTTTTTTTCCTGTCCCTGCCTATTGCCAATCTATCCCTAACCCCTTCCCTGCTTTTAATTTTTATTTTTACTATATTAAAAATGCTTTTTGTGTGCCTGGCAGTGTGCTCACTACCAGGCAGACTTCCCCAGCAGGCACCACGTCACTGATGCCTGCTGGGGGGGACTTCCGCCCTTAGTTCATCTACACAGGGTGCCTCCAGCTGTTTCATCACTACAACTCCCAGCTTGCCCTGACATCAATTGGCTGTCGGGGCATGCTGGGAGTTGTAGTATTGAAACAGCTGGAGGCACCCTGTGTAGATAAACTATTAGTTACATGCGGCGCTAGTATGCGGCGCTACTTTGTAATGACGTCAGTCATTTTGCCCAAAAATCTACGGTGAAACGGAAAAAAAAATCATTGTGCGACAAAATTGAAAAAAAAACGCAGTTTTGTAACTTTTGGGGGCTTCCGTTTCTACGTAGTAAATTTTTCGGTAAAAATGACACCTTATCTTTATTCTGTAGGTCCATACGATTAAAATGATGCCCTACTTATATAGGTTTGATTTTGTCGGACTTCTGGAAAAAATCATAACTACATGCAGAAAAATTAATACGTTTAAAATTGTCATCTTCTGACCCCTATAACTTTTTTATTTTTCCGTGTATGGGGCGTTATGAGGGCTCATTTTTTGCGCCGTGATCTGAAGTTTTTAACGGTACCATTTTTGCATTGATAGGACTTATTGATCGATGCACTAATGCACTATTTTGGACTTTGGAATCTTTTTGCGCGCACGCCATTGACCGAGCGGTTTAATTAATGATATATTTTTATAATTCGGACATTTCCGCACGCGGTGATACCATATATGTTTATTTTTATTTACACTGTGTTTTTTTATTGGAAAAGGGGGGTGATTCAAACTTTTAATAGGGGAGGAGTTAAATGATCTTTATTCACTTTTTTTTTCACTTTTTTTTTGCAGTGTTATAGGTCCCATAGGGACCTATAACACTGCACACACTGATATTTATCATTGATCACTGGTTTCTCATAAGAAACCAGTGATCAACGATTCTGCCGCATGACTGCTCATGCCTGGATCTCAGGCACTGAGCAATCATTCGGCGATTGGACAGCGAGGAGGCAGGTAGGGGCCCTCCCGCTGTCCTGTCAGCTGTTCGGGATGGCGCGATTAGCAGCGGCTATCCCGAACAGCCCGACTGAGCTAGCCAGCAACTTTCACTTTCACTTTTAGCTGCGCGCTATTAGAGGCGGGTCCCGGCTTCACTATGACGCCGGGCCCGCCGTGATATGACGCGGGGTTACTGTGTAACCCCGCGTTATATCAGGAGAGCAGGACCAAGGGCGTACCTGTACACCCTTGGTCCTTAAGGGGTTAAAGGGGTTATCCAGGAAAAAACTTTTTTATATATATATATATATATATATATATATATATATATATATATATATCTCAACTGGCTCCAGAAAGTTTTAAACAGATTTGTAAATTACTTCTATTAAAAAATCTTAATCCTTTCAGTACTTATGAGCTTCTGAAGTTAAGGTTGTTCTTTTCTGTCTAAATGACACTTCTTATGACACGTTTCTTGGGAAACGCCCAGTTTAGAAGCAAATCCCCATAGCAAACTTCTTCTAAACTAGGCGTTTCCCGAGACACGTGTCATCAGAAAGCACTTAGACAGAAAAGAACAAACTTAACTTCAGAAGCTCATAAGTACTGAAAGGATTAAGATTTTTTAATAGAGGTAATTTACAAATCTGTTTAACTTTCTGGAGCCAGTTGATATATAAAAAAAAGTTTTTTCCTGGAATACCCCATTAAAGGGGTAGTCCAGTGGTGAAAAACTTATCCCCTATCCTAAGGATAGGGGATAAGTTTGAGATCGCGGGGGGTCCGACCGCTGGGGCCCCCTGCGATCTCTCTGTACGGGGCCCCGGCTCTCCGCCGAGATAGCGGGTGTCGACCCCCGCACGAGGCGGCGGCCGACACGCCCCCTCAATACATCTCTATGGCAGAGCCGGAGATTGCCGAAGGCAGCGCTTCGGCTCTGCCATAGAGTTGTATTGAGGGGGCGTGTCGGCCGCCGCCTCGTGCGGAGGTCGACACGCCCCCTTCCAGCGGGCTGTCGGGGCTCCGTACAGGAGATCGCGGGGGGCCCCAGCGGTCGGACCCCCCGCGATCTGCAACTTATCCCCTATCCTTAGGATAGGGGATAAGTTGCTCACCACTGAATCACCACTGGACTACTCCTTTAATTCGCTTAGCACACTGTCTTTATTCTAGCTGCTTCCATTCAATATTTACTGCACATTTTAGTTGATACATTACCTGATCATTAAGTCCAACACTCAGCATCGCTAGTTCTCCCACCATTTCAATCCAGCTAGTACCACATGGGTTGTGTGAGTTCACTCCTCTTCTAAACCACACCTAGATACAAGACAAAGCAGAACTCATAAGAAGAACAACACATACTAGATGCAGAATTTAACCTTAAGCAGGTGACTATTAAAGAGGCTCTAAGATTTTAGTGCCTAGATATACTGTGAAATTATGGCTGCAGGGACAATGTAGCTCAGGCAATGCTATCCATATGATTACCCACTGCCGTGATATCAGATTGCAATGATAAAATGAGAAAATTAATGAAACTATGTATTGGTGACCATACAATAGCCATACATGCTGCACATCTCATTATGTACTGGCCACAGTATAAGCCATAACGTATGATGGGAGCAACTTTGGGACTCCTATTTAGAATGGTATCCCATGTTGATGTAAAAGAGGTAGTCCTGTTTTGTGCCATGGTATTGGGTCTTGACCTAGGATTCAGCAAATGCACTAGGGAAGGATTTGCCCTATAGACACATGCTGTATTTAAAGGGTACCTTTAATCAAAAAAACTTTTGATATATTATAGATTAATGTATGCAGAATAATTTTCCAATAGCATGTTATTAAAAAAAATATGCTTCTTTCTATTTAATTTTGCACTTCAAAAAAATGACCACTAGGGGTCTCCCTACCAGTCCTTTTTTATAGATTTCAGACTCATGCAGGAGTCCTAAATCTCAGACTGCAGCCAGGACACAGACAAGCAAAGCACTGCTCCCTGGCAGTTAGCAGTGCTGAGTTTGTCTGTGTTCCGGCTGCAGTTTGAGATTTAGGACTCCAGCATGAGTCTGAAATCTATAGAAAAGGACTGGTAGGGAGACCCCTAGTGGTCATTTTTCAAAGTGGAAAATGAAATAGAAAGAAGCATATTTTTTAATAACATGCTATTGGAAATGTATTCTCCATACATTAATCTATAATATATCAAAAGTTTTTTTGATGAAAGGTACCGTTTAAACAAAGCAACATGACAATCACAATTAATATAAAAATAGCTGTCCACAGCAACTTCAATTGTCCGTTTGTTTTTTTTATTAAGAATCTATGATGCATGCTATTTTAATCTACACCTATCCATCCCGAATGTGTTATTTTAATCTGCACCTACCTGTCCTATTTATATGTGTCACATCAATTGCAGTAAGTTTTTCAGTATCTCTTTTATATAGAGCAAACCAAACACTATATGTATGGGTCTTTTAAAGAGGATCTGTCAGTTGATTATGTTGTATTATGTTTGGACAACAAACTACAGGCACAAGCTGTACTCTTGGAAGCCAAAAAAGTTTGCATCATTTAGGGAATACATAAGACTGATAGTTGTGCATCTGTTGTATTTAAGAGGGGACACCTCCTTCACCCTGATGGCTGTGACTGACAAAGTGTTATACATGCCTGTATACAGGGCAGCCAGTCAGAGAGGGAAGGGATTTGGGGTGGAGCACTCCCATAATTATTAGTCTGCTGCATTCTGTGCTTCTATAATCCAAAAAGCATAAATGTTTATGCCGCAGGAGTATAGACCTGTAGCCTTAATATGTTGCCCATAGCCAGTGACAGCAATCCTGAGATAACACACATTAGGGCAGTGGTCTTCAACCTGCGGACCTCCAGATGTTGCAAAACTACAACTCCCAGCATGCCCGGACAGCCATCGGCTGTCTGGGCATGCTGGGAGTTGTAGTTTTGCAACATCTGGAGGTCCGCAGGTTGAAGACCACTGCATTAGGATATGTTCATATGTAGCAGATACGCTGCAGATTTCACCCAAACAAATCTGCAGTGTTGTAGTTAGCATATTTTGAGTTGCTACATAAAATGGGTTTGATTCTGAGGATTTTGCTTCAGATTTAAAGGGGCATTCCGCCCCTGGCATCTTATCCCCTATCCAAAGGATAGGGGATAAGATGTTAGATCGCCGCGGTCCCGCTGCTGGGGACCCCGGGGATCGCCGCTCCGGCACCCCGCCATCATTACTGCACAGAGCGAGTTCGCTCTGTGCGTAATGACGGGCGATACAGGGGCCGGAGCAGTGTGACGTCATGGCTCCGCCCCTCATGACATCACGGCCCGTCCCCTTAATGCAAGTCTATGGCAGGGGGTGTGACGACTGCCACGCCCCCTTCCCATAGACTTGTATTGACGGGGGCGGGCCGTGATGTCACGAGGGGCGGAGCCGTGACGTAACGATGCTCCGGCCCCTGTATTGCCCGTCACTACGTGCAGAGCGATCTCGCTCTGCGCAGTAATGATAGCGGGGTGCCGCAGCGGCGATCCCCGGGGTCCCCAGCAGCGGGACCATGGCGATCTGACATCTTATCCCCTATCCTTTGGATAGGGGATAAGATGTCTAGGGGTGGAATACCCCTTTAACACTGTGTCCAATGATTGAAAGAAGAATATATTTAACCCCTTAAGGACTCAGCCCATTTGGACCTTAAGGACTTTACGCTTTCGTTTTTTCCTCCTCCCCTTCAAAAAATCATAACTCTTTCATATTTTCATCCACAGACTAGTATGAGGGCTTGTTTTTTGCGCGAATAGTTGTCCGTTGTAATGCCAATTTTGCAAATTTTGGAAGGATTTGTTTTCACGCCGTACAATTTATGGTAAAAAGGACATGTGTTTATTATTCTCTGGGTCAATACGATTAAAATGATACCCATGATAACATACTTTTCTATTACTGTTGCGCTTAAAAAAAATCGTAAACTTTTAAACCAAATTAGTACATTTAAAATCCCCCTATTTTGAAGACCTATAACTTTTTCATTTTTCCGTATAAGCGGTGGTATGAAGGCTAATTTTTTGCACCGTGATCTGTACTTTTTATTAATACCATATTTGCTTATACAAAACTTTTATTAAATTTTTTATTAATTTTTTTGGGAATAAAATGTTATAAAAAAGCAGCTATTTTGGACTTTTTTTTTTACGTTCACGCCGTTCACCGTACGGGATCATTTAAATTTTATTTTAATAGTTTGGATATTTACTTTTTGGGGGTAAAATAGGGAAAATGGGACAATTTACGTTTTTATTGGGGGAGTGATTTTTTCACATTTTTATTACTTTATTTTTTTTACTCTTATTTTTACACTCTTATAGTCCGCATAGGGGACTATTTATAGCAACCATTCGACTGGTAATCCTGTTCAGTGCTGTGTATAGGACATAGCACTGATCAGGGTTATCGGTCATCTTCTGCTCTGGTCTGCGTGAAGGCAGATCAGAGCAGAAGACTCCCGGAAGACAGCGGAGGCAGGTGAGGGGACCTCCGTCTGCCGTGCAGGATGATCGGATCGTCGCAGCAACGCTGCGGGCGATTCAATCATCCTGTTAAGTGACCGCAATGCTGCAGATGCCGTGATCTGTATTGATCACTGCATCTGAGGGGTTAATGGCGGACATCCATGGGATCGTGGGTGTCCGCCATTACCGGCTGGTCCCTGGCTGCGATCCACAGCCGGGACCTGCCGCGCATGATGCCGGCATCGCTCCGATGCCTGCGGTTATGCTCAGGACGTAAATGTACGTCCTGGTGCGTTAAGTACCACATCACCAGGACGTACATTTACGTCCTGCGTCGTTAAAGGGGTACTCCGGTGAAAAACTTTTTTTTATTTTTATTTTTTTAAATCAACTGGTGCCAGAAAGTTAAACAGATTTGTAAATTACTTCTATTAAAAATCTTAATCCTTCCTGTACTTATTAGCTGCTGAATACTACAGTGGAAATTCTTTTCCATTTGAAACACAGAGCTGTCTGCTGACATCATGAACACAGTGCTCTCTGCTGACATCTCTGTCCATTTTAGGAACTGCCCAGAACAGCATTTGTTAGCTATGGGGATTTCCTTTCACTCTGGACAGTTCCTAAAATGGACAGAGATGTCAGCAGAGAGCACTGTGTTCATGATGTCAGCAGACAGCTCTGTGTTTCAAATGGAAAAGAATTTCCACTGTAGTATTCAGCAGCTAATAAGTACTGGAAGGATTAAGATTTTTTAATAGAAGTAATTTACAAATCTGTTTAACTTTCTGGTACCAGTTGATTTAAAAAAATAAATAAATAAAATAAAAGTTTTTCACCGGAGTAGCCCTTTAATATTAAAACTTGTTCATTATAAGCTGCAGCTGGGTGAAATGGGCAGTATTTGCGCTACTTGTGTACATACCCGTTCAATCACTGTATGACTTACCTTGCGTTCCCTAGTCACAGCCCAAACCACATGAACACCAACGGACACGTGCATAATGCCATCTTCAGATGTGGGCGCTTCCACAACATCCCAGGAAGTGCCTGTCATGAGAAAGACGTCATACATTAGATCATAGACTTTCACCAAGACGTGAAGAAAAGTCATGTGTCAGCGCAGAGTAAACAAACTATTTCCACAGCTCCTGCATGTGAAGCGGAGTCAGATTCATGCTGAAAAATATGTCTATATGTCTTCAGTGTTACATACAGAATTTCTGCTTTGTACACACAAATCATGGCAAACAAATTACTGACAGTAGCAAAACAAGGATTAGGAAATGTTAAGCACATGATGAAAGTGACACATGCAGCCCTTATAACAGAGATTACTGGAAAATGCCTTTATTATTATACCAGTAAGGGCCTATTCACACGGTGGAATTCCCGAGCAGAATCCAGAAAAAAAATTCAGCTCGGAAATTCTGTTGCAGTAGCTTCCATTATTCTTAATGGGATTCTGCTGCACCGTGCACACTGCTAAACATCTGCCGCGGAAATAAAAATTCTAGACTCTGCCGAAAGAATAAACATGTTCATTCCATCTGCAGAATGGTCCTAGCGCTGACTAGTTCTGCCGTCACCTGTTAGGCACAGAATGGAAACACCTAAAGCAGGTTTTCCGCTGCGTATTTGAAAGTGGGCGGGCTCTTCTCGGCTGTCCACAGCAGATTTTCCATGGCGGAATGTACACTGCGGAAAATC
Source organism: Hyla sarda (assembly GCF_029499605.1). Lineage (NCBI taxonomy): Eukaryota > Metazoa > Chordata > Amphibia > Anura > Hylidae > Hyla > Hyla sarda. The sequence continues at coordinate 185,661,054 of NC_079196.1, read as the reverse complement.
CGCCGCAGGCCCCATTGAAGTCAGTAGGGACTGTGGCGGATTTTCCGCAGCGTAAATTCCGCCGCGGAAAATCTGCTGCGGACAGCCGAGAAGAGCCCGCCCACTTTCAAATACGCAGCGGAAAACCCACTAAAAAATCCGCCCGTGTGAACATACCCAAAGAGGGGTCCACTTGCTAGGATGTCCATATGAATGAATAGATTTAACCCAATCATAACATATACATATATACATATTACACTCTTATTTACCACTATTTTTGCAATCTTTTGAAAATCTTGCAAAATTATTAAAATGGTTATTATTTTTTTTAAACTAAATGTGTTTCTAAAATGTCATGGTATGCTAGTAATGCTCTATTCTCTCCTATCAACAGTGGAGCGTTGCAATGTGGTTACAAAGAACAACAGAACATTACTAGACCAAGCTTGGAGATAGAGGTGGCTGAAGCAACCTAAGAATGTCAGATCCTCATCTACTAAGGGAACATTCACATCACGATTTTACCATCCTACTTCTTCTCACGATTTTTAACTTTGAAATCGTACAAATCTCTATGCCAAGTCGTATCCATTGACTTCCATTTATTAATGATAGACAACAAATGCATCAGTTTTGATCCGCATCCGTGGTTGACCACGATTTTTCATCCAGATTCAAAATCGGATGCAAATTGTATCCGATTTTTTTATTATTGAAGTCTATGTAAATCGCATGGAATCGTGTGACTGTGCGATTCTATCAGATTAATCGCACACGATTTTTTTGTATGCATGAGCAGTAGACTTCAAAACACATACACTTCAAATATATAAAACTTTATTGCCATTGGCATACATATTATTTTAAAAACAGGATCAGATTTTTATTGAAAATCGGATGGAATTTTCATCTGTACGATTTTCGGATACGATTTTAAAATCTGATAGCAAAGAAATTTTTACATACGATTGTATACGATTTTTTGCAATCCGATTTTGTCCGATTTTATGGTCCGATAATCAGATGGTTAAATCGTGATGTGAACCTAGCCTAACAAGGCTATTTTATGTTGATCAAGATGTGAGCTCATATTTACATGAACTATAATGCCTTGATGTACGCTAGTTATGTTAGCTAGTTATACAAGAGCCAGCAGCAGTACAGGATAGCTCCAGTATTACTGCACATGTTAGGAAGCCATCCTATTCACTCCTATTGAGCAGGTGGCCGGGACAGGCGCTAATGCACATGCTACATGCTCTCCTAATGCATACTCCCAAGAAGCTGCCAGAAAAGAACCGGGAGCATCGGTTTACACATGACTCACGCTGCAGCACCGTATGTAGAGTAACTATGTAATCGATCTGATTTATACAGCCTCATCCACTGCTGCCATGTTGTATGGAGGGAGATTCTTCTACACATGCATCCTTCACATAAGGGCAATGGAAGTAAAGTTAATTTACCAACGAAAGATGTGTCTACGGCAGGTCATGAGCAGCTGCTATAGAGAATATGACATGGTAAAATTTTACCTTTAGGATTATTCCTGCAGATCCCTCTCCTTACAATGACCTGTCCTTCCCATAGAGCGGCCCATAAGAGGTCATCAGGGCCGCAGCTTATCTGTATGACCTCACTAGGTGTTTCTATTTCTGACCAAGATGATCCTTCAGGATTGTCATGGCAGACATCTTCTCTGTACCAAACCTTAGGGGGAAAACAAAGAATAAAAATGGACATTTAAAAAGGTATTAAATATAAACATAGGGGGTTTACAATTTCAGCAACTGAAGGTTTGTCTTTGAACAGAATGCAGAAAAATAGCGACTCACCCGTCTTCGTCTTCACATGTTGACTTTATTGAAGCCTACTCACATAAATGGTTACAGGAGAGGGACAGTAAGGGGGGGGGTTCAGCAGGCAATGGTAGCCGTGTCCCTCCCTTATGGTGAGGGTGGGTAATTGGTGTGTCTGCTCATGCAGCCTTGTCCATTAGTCATCTCTAGTCCATGACTCATGGACAAGCTTGAAGCTGCTGCAGGACTGGTTAGTGTCCCAGTAGATATGGGGACCCCTAGTGGTGGGATTTTCAGGATCTGTTTTCTTTATTAAAAATTCAAAAAATTTGAAACAACCATATTACAAAATGTCTTTTATTTTCATCAGTAACAATACGTCATAAGTTTTTGAATCTGACAACTGCCATTTAACAAACAAGTTATTACAAAAATGCAAAAATAAATAAATAATAATTTTCATTGTCTAGTTCCAGGTGATAAAAATAATTCCTAATTGTTCAGCAATGGTGCCCTATCCTGCTGCTCAGCAATTGCCAGTCTCGGTCTCGACACAAGAAGTGCCCTTCCAGCCAATTCTTGCCCACAGCAGTGACTTACCTCAGAGAGTGATTGGCTGAACAGGCACTTCCTCGTGTCAAGACTGAGACCAGGAATTGCAAAGCAGCGAGACAGGGTCCTACGAAAACAGCAAGGAATCACAGCAGGTAAGTTCACATATGTTCAGCCAAGTGAATCGACGAACAACCCCTTTAATATCCCCGTAGGGCGGCTTTGCCTGTAACCAGCAGCTTTGCATGATGACAAGACATATTTCGGAAACAACTTAACAGATGTTTCATTAACATGATTGTTCAGTGACCGTAGACAATGGGGGAAATTTATCAAAACCTGTCCAGAGGAAAAGTTGCTGAGTTGCCCATAGCAACCAATCAGATCACTTCTTTCATTTTTCACAGGTCTTTTCAAAAATGAAAGAAGTGATCTGATTGGTTGCTATGGGAAACTCAGCAACTTTCCTTCTGGACAGGTTTTGATAAATCTCCCCCAATATTTAGTATTTGATACAATCATATTTACTGTGTTAACTGATGGTCATGGGTTGACAGGCTCTACAGTGTATGGATACAAAACTGAGATATTTATTAGCTCTATCTTATCACCAGTTACTATCAATAAAACCTCCCTCTTTTCCCCCAGCTCAGGGTAAGAAGCATGCTTTGCCCCTGACCTGCTAAAATGCACCCAAAAAGCACACCCTCATGAGGTACTAGAGTAAATCTGTGTTTTTTTCTCCTTACCTTCTAATAGCCATAAGTCTTTACATTTTCTAGCTACAAACCCATATGATGGTTTGTTTTTTTGCCTCATCAATGACATCACTTATTTTACCACAAAATCTACGTCTAAACCCAGCAAAATTAAAACCTTTTGCCCCATGCAATTTATCAAATTTTGCGGAGTTTAATTTCTACGCAGTGCACCTTTCGGCAAAATGACATTATCGTTATTCTGTAGGTCAGGACGTTACAGCTATATGCAGTTTCATTAACATCATATTTTAATAGTTAGGACATTTCTGCATGGGTCAATACCAAATATGTTTATGTTTATATATATATATATTTTTTTTTTACATTTTATTTATTTAAAAACTGGGGAAAGGTCGCAATTTAAACTTTAAAGGGGTTCTCCCTTGTTTATACAGTTTTTTGTTATTATGTTTGTGTGTTATGTGTGCATAAGTATGTGTTTTTTTTTGTGTGTTGTGATTATGTATATATGTATTTTCTTACCTTTTGTGAAGATCCGGAAGCTGGCCCCTTTTTCTTCCAGCGGCTTGCTGTGTACCTTGGCCTCCGCCATGTTGTGTTTGGTAAGTGGGATGTCGGGGGGGGGGGGGGGGGTGTTCTTGCTTCTTTCCTTCCTATCTTCTGACGTCCGAGGCAAATCTTTTCTTCCTGTTTCTTCCGTGGCTCAGCAACGAATCTGCGGCCTCTTCCGGCTCATGCGCAGGTAGTTTTTTTTACCAATAAAGTTTTTTTTGTCTAATTGACAAACTGTCTGCGCTTGCGCGAGGCTACGCTATTAGCGTAAACCTAACGTACACTACGTTGTTAGCATAGCACTTGGGTACTCGCGGAAGCGCAGACAGTTTGTCAATTAGACAAAAAAAACTTTATTGGTAAAAAAAAAATAATAATACCTGCGCATGCGCCGGAAGAGGCCGCAGATTCGTCGCTGAGCCACGGAAGAAACAGGAAGAAAAGATTCGCCTCGACATCAGAAGATAGAAAGGAAAGCAGCAAGAACACACCCCCCGATATCCCACTTACCACACCCCCCGATATCCCACTTACCGAGGTACACAGCAAGCCGCTGGAAGAAAAAGGGGCCAGCTTCCGAATCTTCACAAAAGGTAAGAAAATATATATATACAGAATCACAACACACATAAAAAAACACATACTTATACACACATAACACACAAACATAATAACAAAAAACAGTATAAACAAGGGAGAACCCCTTTAATTAGGGAAGTGGCTTATTACATTAATATACATTTGTCACTATATTCTTTAGTCCTATTACATCACACTTATCGGTGTTCTCCTTATACAGGCTGAATGCACAGTAGAAGCATCAACTGGACGGCATGTAGGCAGGTAGAGACCCTCTGCCCATGACCAGCTTTAAAGCATGCTCAGTTCACGAGTTTGCTTTAAAGTCCCTTAACAGACCTGCAATGTACATTTACATTGCCAGAAAGTTAAAACAGATTTGTAAATTACTTTTATATAAAAATCTTAATCCTTCCAGTATCAGCTGCTGTATAATCCACAGGATTTTTTTTTCTTTTTGAATTTCCCTTCTGTCTGACCACAGTGCTCTCTGCTGACACCTCTGTCCATTTTAGGAACTGTCAAGGATTTGTAACTGCAGATTAGAAGCTGTGCTCAGTCATTTAGTTTACATTGAAATCTGCAGAAAATCCTGTGCATCAAATCCTGCGCATAAAATCTGCGTACATGTGAATGTACCCTCAAGGGGTTTTAATTGATTATTAATGGCAACTCCATTTTTGCAGGTAAACAGTTTTACCTGCAAAAAACACACAGACATTCACAACTTAAAACCACATGATGGCATGGTATTCAGGGGCACGCCACACCTTGGCGTAAGAGATGCTACATGTGTCCCACCACTATATTAAACTGGTAACAAGAGCAGAAGTTTTATAGTAGTGAAACACTGTAATCTGCTAAACTGCAACATAGAGATGATCTTGGAGATGTGAAACATATGAATAAAGGTGGCACGTACTAGGGATCGACCGATTATCGGTATGGCCGATATCATCGGCCGATAATCACGATTTTGGGCATTATCGGTATCGGCAATTATCTTGCCGATAAGCCGATAATGCCCCCCGCACCTTGGCCGCCCCCGCCGCACCGCGACCGCGGGTGCGGTGCGGCAGCGGTCGCGGTGGTGGGGGGAGTGGTGGCGTTGATAGGTCTCAGGACCCCCGTACAGGCAGGGGGAGAGTAGCGGGTGGCGGCGGCCTATGGCACCGCAAAAGCCACTGCAGTGCATTGATTTAAAGCGCCCGCTTTAAATCAATGATCTGCAGCGGTGTCACGGGGGGATAAATAGCCGATAACTTATACCGGAATATCGGTATAAGTTATCGACTATTGGCCCTAACCTTCACCGATTATCGGTATCGGCCCTAAAAAAAACGATATTGGTCGATCCCTAGCACGTACATACATAGACACTAGAAAGAGGGGGCATAGCTGTCAAATGATTCCTTACAGACAGTGAGCCCCTATATATACAAACTCACTTGAAGAAAAATTGGCTTTAACACCTACAGCAGCCAAAGTTTTGCTTTTATTTTCTTTACTGGTTACAATGGCCTGTGGACTATGACATAAGGGTACAGCTGAATGGGTTGTAAATGATGAAGATTTTCTGCATGGAATGCCTGCGCAGAAGATCCACAGCATTTACAGTCCCAGCAAAGTGGATGAGATTTTGAAAATCACAACCGAAAGTTGTTAAAAAAAACACCTGCAGTCCAAATTTTAAATTCATGTCATGTTAAAGGAGATACAGCAGGAACAAAAACTTAAGGATCCTAAAGATCCCCAGGATCTTCTGTAACGGGCCCCGAATCTCTCCAGGAATGGGGCGTGTCCACAGGATAGGGGATAAGTTATAGATTGCAGGGGTCCATCCCCCGCGTTCTCCTGTATAGGCCCTTGCTCTCCCTAGGAACAGAGTGCGTTGACCCCTGCAGAATCTACAACTTATAGGGGATAAGTTTTTGTTCATGACACTTCTCCTTTAACTTTTATGTCAGTACAACTGTGAATTTATTGTGGAAGATGCTGCAAATCTGCACCAAAACCCACACTATTTGGAGCGGATCTAAGGCTGTGGAAAGTCCATCTCATTTCTACAGCATGTGGCTTTCCCCTAAGGCCATATGTCACTGAGATGATGGTGATACATGAGCTCCAATAGGCTTTGTTGGCTGTTTTCCAGACCCTCCTGCTTGATAGTCTATGATAAAATACATAAATGTAAAAATAAAGCCGATACCTTCCCTTGCAAAGAAACGGTCCAAATAGAAAGCCGTCCCACAGGTTCATCTGTGATTTCCCATCCGCCAACTGATATGTCATTGAAAGGATCTGGTAGCTGATCTTTCTCAATGTGGGGGGGAATCTAAAACGGGAGAAAAACAATTATATAATTATATTGTCACAAAATTCATCACATTTCAACCCCTTAAGGACATAGATATATATATATATATATATATATATATATATTTGTTTTTTGCATTTTCGTTTATCCCTCGTCACCTTCAAAGAGCCATAACTCTTTCATATTTCCATCCACAAATTCAAATGAGGGCTTGTTTTTTTGTGTGACCAATGATATTAGTAATGTAATGTAATGACATCACTCATTTTTCCAAAATAATCTGTGGTAAATTTATATGTGTGGGGAAAATGCAAATGTTGAAGCGTTTTGATTTCACGCAGTACAAATTTTTTTTTAAATGACGTTTTCTTTATTCTGTGGGATAACATGATTAAAATTATATCCATGTTTATATACTTAACCATTATTGTACAGCTTAAAAAAACAACTTTTTTCCCCAAAATAATTATGTTTAAAATTGCTTTATTTTGACCACCTATAACTTTCTTATTTTTCTGTATATGGGGTGGTATGATTACTCATTTTTTGCACCACGATCTGTAGTTTTTTTTGTACCATTTATGTGCATATATGTGACTTTTTAATCGCTTTTTAATACATTTTTTGGAAGATGATGTGTACCTCTTGTTGGCAAAACTTTTTATATAATGTAGATAATACCATTATATGTTTATTTGTAATATACCGTACATTGGTTAAAAAATTTGTACATTTTGGGTGAAAAAATGCTGCCCCTGCAGCTATTGCCTGTGTGTCCCTGTGAGGAGTCCAAATACAGGAAGTGAGAGTAGGACAAGCAGGGCTCTGTGCAGGCTCCTGGCTTGTCAATCATCCTGATATTTGAGTCAGGAGCGTGTCATAGAGCCTCACTGCACAGAGCTTGTCTACAGAATACAGAGCCCTGCTTGTCCTCTGTACACTGAGGACAAGAAGGGCTCTGTACACTGAGGACAAGAAGGGCTCTGTGCACTGAGCCCTGCTTGTCCTCAGTGTACAGAGCCCTGCTTGTCCTCAGTGTACAGAGCCCTGCTTGTCCTCAGTGTACAGAGCCCTGCTTGTCCTGACTGCACAGAGCCCTGCTTGTCCTCAGTGTACAGAGCCCCGCTTGTCCTCAGTGTACAGAGCCCTGCTTGTCCTCAGTGTACAGAGTCCCGCTTGTCCTCAGTGTACAGAGCCCTGCTTGTCCTCAGTGTACAGAGCCCTGCTTGTCCTGACTGCACAGAGCCCTGCTTGTCCTCAGTGTACAGAGCCCCGCTTGTCCTCAGTGTACAGAGCCCCGCTTGTTCTCAGTGTACAGAGTCCCGCTTGTCCTCAGTGTACAGAGCCCTGCTTGTCCTGACTGCACAGAGCCCTGCTTGTCCTCAGTGTACAGAGCCCTGCTTGTCCTCAGTGCACAGAGCCCTGCTTGTCCTCAGTGCACAGAGCCCCGCTTGTCCTCAGTGCACAGAGCCCCGCTTGTCCTCAGTGCACAGAGCCCCGCTTGACCTCAGTGTACAGAGCCCCGCTTGACCTCAGTGTACAGAGCCCCGCTTGTCCTCAGTGTACAGAGCCCTGCTTGTCCTCAGTGTTCAGAGCCCTGCTTGTCCTCAGTGTTCAGAGCCCTGCTTGTCCTCAGTGGTCAGAGCCCTGCTTGTCCTCATTGTACAGATCCCTGCTTGTCCTCAGTGGTCAGAGCCCTGCTTGTCCTCATTGTACAGATCCCTGCTTGTCCTCAGTGTACAGAGCCCTGCTTGTCCTCAGTGTACAGAGCCCTGCTTGTCCTCAGTGCACAGAGCCCTGCTTGTCCTCAGTGCACAGAGCCCTGCTTGTCCTCAGTGCACAGAGCCCTGCTTGTCCTCAGTGCACAGAGCCCTGCTTGTCCTCAGTGCACAGAGCCCTGCTTGTCCTCAGTGCACAGAGCCCTGCTTGTCCTCAGTGGTCAGAGCCCTGCTTGTCCTCATTGTACAGATCCCTGCTTGTCCTCAGTGGTCAGAGCCCTGCTTGTCCTCATTGTACAGATCCCTGCTTGTCCTCAGTGTACAGAGCCCTGCTTGTCCTCAGTGTACAGAGCCCTGCTTGTCCTCAGTGCACAGAGCCCTGCTTGTCCTCAGTGCACAGAGCCCTGCTTGTCCTCAGTGCACAGAGCCCTGCTTGTCCTCAGTGCACAGAGCCCTGCTTGTCCTCAGTGCACAGAGCCCTGCTTGTCCTCAGTGCACAGAGCCCTGCTTGTCCTCAGTGCACAGAGCCCTGCTTTTCCTCAGTGCACAGAGCCCTGCTTGTCCTCAGTGCACAGAGCCCTGCTTGTCCTCAGTGCACAGAGCCCTGCTTGTCCTCAGTGCACAGAGCCCTGCTTGTCCTCAGTGCACAGAGCCCTGCTTGTCCTCAGTGCACAGAGCCCTGCTTGTCCTCAGTGCACAGAGCCCTGCTTGTCCTCAGTGTACAGAGCCCTGCTTGTCCCACCCATACGTCCTGTATTTGGTCTCCTAGAGCAGTGTTTCCCAACTAGGGTGCCTCCAGATGTTGCAAAACTACAACGCCCAGCATGCCTGGACAGCCAGGCATGCTGGGAGTTGTAGTTTTGCAACATCTGGAGGCACCCTGGTTGGGAAACACTGTCCTAGAGACACACAGGCAATAGTTGCAGGGACACGTCCGATGTCCTTAAGGGGTTAAAGGGATAGTCCGTTGGAAACATCTTATCCCCTATCCAAAGGATTGGGGATAAGATGTTAGATTGCGGGGGTCCCGCCGCTGGGGACCCCCGCGATCTCTGGGCCAGCAGCAGTGGCACCCGGAACACGGAAGCTTGCAGCTTCCGCGTTGGTGACGTCACACCACGCCCCCTCCATTCATGTCTATGGGAGGGGGTGTGACGTCTAGTACATAGCCGTCACGCCTCCTCCAATAAACGTAAATGGAGGGGGCTTGGTGGTTTGTATCGGCAGTCATCGGGCATGGAGCAGAGTTCGCTCCGTGCAACGAATGACAGGGGTGCCGCAGCGGAGATCGTGGGGGTCCCCAGCGGCAGGACCCCCACTATCTAACATCATATTCCCTATCCTTTGATGGGTAGAAGATGTTTCCAGCAGAATACCCCTTTAAACATCTCATGCAAAACAAAATGTACCTTTGCCCAGGTATTTCTAGATTTGTATCTTCTGTATCGGATCCATCTCCTGCGTCGCACACAAGAATTCCACTTCTTATCCTTCGTGTATGTTGCAGGGAAATCTAAAGAATATGTCCAGCCCTAAAAATAAAAAGTCGATAAGGAAACATGACTGGTAATTTGATATGGTAAGAAAATCATCCATAATTTAACATTAGGAAGGGTATAAAAGGTGATCCGCAAGGACTGGAAAAAGTTCTGTATGGTCCTCCACAGGCTGAAAGACATTATATGCTGTGTGGATAGAAGACTTTTCTTCTTCTCTATAGATTAGCAGGTCCTACAAAGGTTCTCTATAGACTAGTAGACCATTCAAGACTTTCCCTATAGACTAGAAAAATCTACAAGAGGTTCTCAATACTCTAGGAAACTTTACAGGAGATTCTCTATCTCTAACTAGCAAACCTTTCCATAGGTTCTGTTCACCTAACAAGTTCACTTTAGACTTTTACAGTAGGTTTTCTATAGACTAAAATACTTAACAAAAGGTTCTTGACAGCCTAGCAGACCAAAAAAGAAGTTCTCTATAAACTATCAGACATTAAAAAAGATCTTTGTAGACTAGTATCCCTTACAAAAGGTTCATGTGATCTGGAAGACCTTACAAGAGGTCCTCTATAGAAGACTTAAAGGGGTACTCCTGTGAAAATCTTTTTTTTTTGTTTTTTTTTAATCAACTGGTGCCAGAAAGTTAAACAGATTTGTAAATTACTTCTATTAAAAAATCTTGATCCTTCCTGTACCTATTAGCTGCTGAATACTACAGCGGAAATTCTTTTCTTTTTGAAACACAGAACTGTCTGCTGACATCATGAGCACAGTGCTCTCTGCTGACATCTCTGTCCATTGTACGAACTATCCAGAACAGCATATGTTTGCTATGGGGATTTCCTTTTACCCTGGACAGTTCCTAAAAATGGACAGAGATGTCAGCAGAGAGCACTGTGCTCGTGATTCAGCAGACAGCTCTGTGTTTCAAACGGAAAAGAATTTTCACTGTAGTATTCAGCAGCTAATAAGTACAGGAAGGATTAAGATTTTTTTATAGAAGTAATTTACAAATATGTTTAACTTTCTGGCACCAGTTGATTTAAAAAAAAAAAAAAAAAAGTTTTTCACCAGAGTACCCCTTTAAGAGGATCTCGCTACAGTCCAGCAGACCTGATAATAAATTGTCTACACTATAAGACATTAGAGCAGTGGTCTTCAACCTGCGAACCTCCAGATGTTGCAAAACCACAACTCCCAGCATGTGCGGACAGGCAACGGCTGTCCGAGCATGCTGGTAGTTGTAGTTTTGCAACATCTGGAGGTCCACAGGTTGAAGATCACTGCAAAAGAGTTTTATAAAAGTAACTAACAGTTTTACATTTCAGCCAACTGAGATAACAGCATTGCATCTTGTTTGTTCTGTATATGACATGCTTTGTTACAGTCATTTAAAGGGGTACTCCCATGGAAAACTTTTTTTTTTTAAATCAACTGGTGCCAGAAAGTTAAACAGATTTGTAAATCACTTCTATTAAAAAAAATCTTAATCCTTCCAGTACTTTTTAGGGGCTGTATACTAAAGAGAAATCCAAAAAAGAAATGCATTTCCTCTGATGTCATGACCACAGTGCTCTCTGCTGACCTCTGCTGTCCATTTTAGGAACTGTCCAGAGCAGGAGAAAATCCCCATAGCAAACATATGCTGCTCCGGACAGTTCCTAAAATGGACAGAGATGTCACCGGAGAGCACTGTGGTCATGACATAGAGAAATCCAAAAAAGAAATGCATTTCCTCTGATGTCATGACCACAGTCCTCTCTGCTGACCTCTGCTGTCCATTTTAGGAACTGTCCGGAGCAGCATATGTTTACTATGGGGATTTTCTTCTGCTCTGGACAGTTCCTAAAATGGACAGCAGAGGTCAGCAGAGAGCACTGTGGTCATGACATCAGAGGAAATACATTTCTTTTTTGGATTTCTCTTTAGTATACAGCCCCTAAAAAGTATTGGAAGGATTAAGATCTTTTAATAGAAGTGATTTACAATCTGTTTAACTTTCTGGCACCAGTTGATTTAAAAAAAAATAAAAAATAAAGTTTTCCATGGGAGTACCCCTTTAAGGGTACATTTCCCACACTACGATCCTATCCAGGTTTCGATACTTACTCCTTTTTCTGTGGGTTTCTCCTCCTATATTCTCATCCACATACAATCTGACTCCCACTCCCAGTGTGCGGAGGGCAGAATAAAGCTGTCTAGCGTTTGGTGTTTTAGACCAGTGACATCGCTCCATTGCCAGCGGTCACTGGGCAGGAGCCTCTCACAAAATCCATCCACCGGATTCCAACGCTGTGAACAGAACAAAGAGGCATGAATGAATCCTTTACAAGAGAGTAGGATGCATCTGCAGGGTGTAATGCCATCATGTAAGGGAAGACCATTTACACTTCCGAGGTTGTAAACAAAGTAAGGTTTAAACATAGATTTAAAATGTGTCTAATGTATGTTTTGCCCAAAAGTGCCACAGTGAGCAATAAGACATTTATAATGCATAGTTTATTAATAAAAACGGATGCATTGCTTCTGAAAGCAAACACTAGTAGGGTTGGGCCGTGTGTTGCAGAATTTCTGCGTAAAATTTCAGCAGGAATCCACAGTGGGAATCTGCACCAAATTCACATTTGCGTATTCTGCTAAGGATCAACAGGAAGTCTGCAACAATAATTTCAACATATTTGCAGATTTTGACTTCATCACTCTGCTCCGGAATCTCGTGCAGGACCAGAAGCAGCACTATCCCTGTGAATAAAGGTGCTTCTGGGAGCCCAGAGGGAGCAGAGTGGTGAAGTCAGAGGAGCCCGGCCTGTCAATCAGTAGCCATGATAACAGCTCAGAGCACAATGACTACCTGAGGATGCCGCACCGCCCAGGGGACTACTTACAGCTTATTAGCATACGTCACGGGACAACCCTGAAACTTATTTTTGTCACTGATGCGGACCCTGAGGACATGGGCAAGATAATTCCACCCTATATAACCTGTAGTTGACAATTATATAGGGAAAAATCTGCTGACCGGTTCCTTTATTTGGGAATACTAAACTATACTAATACTTAGTGCTGGGCGGTATACCGGTTCATACCGAATACCGAATTGTTTGGGCTGCATGATATGAATTTTATCCCATACCGCAATACCGGTTGGGCCCCTCCCCCTCGGGAATGTATCAGCCCAGCGCAGCGCTGTCCCCACATCGGGGAACTAATCCTATGCCCTGTTCTGCCCCCCCCCAATTAATGATCAGCCCAGCGGGACACTACACACATATGTCACCTGCAAGCACTGTCCTCCTCCTCTTTGTTGGGGGCCGCCGACGATTGAACTATATACTGTACGCCAGTGGTCTCCAACCTGCAGACCTCCAGATGTTGCAAAACTACAACTTCCAGGAGTTGTAGTTTTGCAACAGCTGGAGGTCCGGAGGTTTGAGACTACTGCTGTACGCTGTATCCCTATGCCGGGCTACAAAAGATAAAGAAAATAAACTGTAACTCACCTACGTCGGCCTTACGCTGGGGACGGAATGTCGGACAGCCGTCAGCCTATCACTGGCAGGAGCCATGTCCCGCCCCGGTCAGTGATAGGCTGAGCCTACTGTCATGTAAGGAGCTCTGACCGGCTTCTTACATGACAGTGCGCTCAGCCTGTCACATGATTGGGGCGGGGGGGGGGCAGAACAGCGCTGGCGGGTCACATGATTTGGGGGGGGGGTGAAAATACCGTTATGTACCGTGGAACCGCCGTAAGTAAAAAAAAAATACAGTGATACACATATTTGGTCATACCGCCCAGCCTACTAATACTACTACTTCTTTGGGAAGAAGCTACTAAAACAGACCGGTCAGGAGACAATGACAGATCCTCTCTAAAGGAGTACTATCGTGCAGGAAAATTTAAATTTATCCCCTATTCAGATTTATCAGATAAGTGTCTGATCCCGGGGGGGGGGGGGGCGTTCCGACCGCTGGGACCCCCCCTCTCTTCCCGATCTCCTGCAGAGATCTCCTTCAGAGATACTTGAACACTATGGGTGAGATTTATCAAAACCAGTCTAGAGGAAAAGTTGCAGATCGCTTCTTTCATTTCTCAGAGGCTTCTTCACAAATGAAAGAGGCCTCTGCAATGGGCACCTCAGCAACTTTGCTTCTGGACAGGTTTTGAGAAGTCTTCCCCTATATCTTATACAGATACATAGAGAGGGTGTGTCAGCCGCCGCTTTGTACTGAGGTCTACACACCCAGTTCCCAAGAGCTAGGGTGCCAGTGCAAAAGATTGCAGGGGGTCCCAGCAGTCGGACCCCCAATTATCAGACACTTATCCCCTATCCAAAGGATAGGGACAAGTTGTCCCGCACGGTAGTATTCCTTCTAGTAATGTGACACTGATCTCTAGCTGTACAGAACATGCTGGGGCTTTTAGTGCCCAATACCAGTCATTTTTTTACCTGATTCTCATAAGTCTCTTCTTGAAATCGAATCGGTAAGTCGCTGGCATGCACATAGACGTATATATGATGGTTGGATGCTACTCCCCAGCAGCACGTTTGCACAGCAGAAAGGCGTTTGAACTCCAGCTGTCCATCTTTACACAGATCCCACTGTTGTCCATCAGTAGATAGAGTATATACCTTGCCCCAGATGTCAGATGCCCATAATATGGTACTTGGCATTCTCCTGGTGAAAAGCAAAGGGTAAATAACTAAACAGGTGAAAATGTTACTTATGCATAGCCACATCTATCAACTTTCTAATCAATGCAAAGGACTTTCTATACAAATATAATAAGATATTCTTATTCTTACAAGGTGCTGAGCTCACATCTCGCAATATCCCTTCTTGTTCAGCGTCTTTACATGGCGCACTCTGGTGATCTGCCTTCTGGGAAGTGACATGTATACACCAGGTGCTGTAGAGTAATCCGATATGGAAAAACGACCTGGCCGAGCGCGCTTTGCTGTAGAGCAGCTCAGTCTTATGTGTGCAAACAAAGAGTTAACTCAGTCTAGCAGGAACCAGAAGTCTGAGAAGTAGAAGGGGCTGTAACTCAAGATCAGGGCAAGACACGTAAGGCAAAGTGATGGCATAGCAGAGTGTAAACTGGAAGGTGCCACAAGCTGACATAGTTCTAGGTCAGTGTTTTCCAAAGAGTGCATCTCCAGCTGTTGCAAGGCTGACCGGGCATGATGGGAGTTGTAGTTTTTGCAACAGCTGGAGACAAACTGTTTGGGATACACTTTTCTAGGTGTTTGAATACAGAAAATGATAATGATCAAATACACATATAGGGGAGATTTATATAGACCGGAGCTGAGGAAAAGTTGACCAGTTGCCCATAGCAACCATTCAGATTGCTGCTTTATTTTTTAGAGGACTTTTCAAAACTTAAAGGGGTTATCCAGGAAAAAACTTTTTTATATATATATATATATATATATATATATATATATATATATATATATATATATATCAACTTGCTCCAGAAAGTTAAACAGATTTGTAAATAACTTCTATAAAAAAATCTTAATCCTTTCAGTACTTATGAGCTTCTGAAGTTAAGGTTGCTCTTTTCTGTCTAAGTGCTCTCTGATGACACGTGTCTCGGGAAAACGCCCAGTTTAGAAGAGGTTTGCTAGGGGGATTTGCTTCTAAACTGGGCGGTTCCCGAGACATGTGTCATCAGAGAGCACTTAGACAGAAAAGAACAACCTTAGCTTCAGAAGCTCATAAGTACTAAAAGGATTAAGATTTTTTAATAGAAGTAATTTACAAATCTGTTTAACTTTCTGGAGCCAGTTGATATATATATATATATATATATTTTAAAAAAAAGTTTTTTTTTTCCTGGAATACCCCTTTAAATAAGCGATGTGATTGGTTGCTATGGTCAACTAGTCAACTTATCCTCTGCACAAGTTTTGATGAATGAATGTCCTCTGGTATTTTCCGGCAGACATTCTACACATTTTATGCCAGTGTGAATATATCCTAAGGCAGTGGTCTTCAACCTGCGGACCTCCAGATGTTGCAAAACTGCAACTCCCAGCATGCCCGGACAGCCGTTGGCTGTCCGGGCATGCTGGGCATTGTAGTTTTGCAACATCTGGAGGTCTGCAGGTTGGAGACCACTGGCCTAAGGGTATACAGTGATCCCTCAATTTACAATGGCCTCAACATACAATAGTTTCAACATACAATGGTCTTTTCTGGACGAAGTTGAAACCAGACTCAACATACAATGCTACAGACAGTCCAGATCTGTTAAATGTGTCAATGGCTGGAAGAAACGACCAATCAGAATAGGCATTCACTGTATTACTGAAGCGTATGCACTGACTGATGTCTAGTAGCGACCCCTACAGTACAGGAAGGTATTACATGTTCTGTACACTTAACCTGTACCAGGGTTACCTGCTCCTTTGGACACCAGGTGAGGGCGACTCCATGTTACTTTTTTAGGACACTGCGTGTACTGTACAGGACCCTGAAGAAGCTCCTGTCCTCTACATAGGCCACTGTTGAAATGATTGTATGTCGGGGCCATCGTAGGTCGAGGGGTCACTGTAATAAGACTCTCCTGCAATGGAATTTCCGGATTTTGCTTGGAAATTCTGTTTTGTGACCATGGTCCTAAGGTTATGTTCACATGCTGGAGTGTCCGCACGGAGAATCATTCCGAAGAGTGCGAATGCCGGCATAATCTGCCGTCACTAGGACCGCACAGGAATGCACCGTCTCATAGACAGTTATGCATTAAAGGGTAGCTCCCACCATCCTATTTTTTTTTTTCTGTCCCTGCCTATTACCCATCTATCCCTAACCACTCCCTGCTTTTAATCTTTATTTTTTACTATATTAAAAATGCCTTTTGTCTGCCTGGCAATGTGCTCACTACCAGGCAGACTTCCCCAGCAGGCACCACGTCACTGATGCCTGCTGGGGGGGGACTTCCGCCCTTAGTTCATCTACAAAGGGTGCCTCCAGCTGTTTCACCACTATAACTCCCAGCTTGCCCTGACATCTATTGGCTGTCAGGGCATGCTGGGAGTTGTAGTATTGAAACAGCTGGAGGCACCCTGTGTAGATAAACTATTAGTTAGTTACATGCGGCGCTAGCCCGTCCTCTCCGTCTCCCTCCCCCCCCCCCCCCGCGCCATACCCTGTTCCCTCCATCACAACCCCCCCCCCCCCCCCCCCCCGCATATCCCGTTCCCTCCATCACAACACCCCCCCCCCCCCCCCCCGCATACCCCGTTCCCTCCATCACAAACCCCCCTCCCGCATACCCCGTTCCCTCATATACACTTACTGCAGAGTCCGGCAGCGGGCGTGCAGGGACAGCGGCGGCGATGAGGCGGCGGTGATGTGCGGGAGGAGTGGCCTCCCAGCCAGTGGCCGGGGAGCCAATGCGCTTGCTCCCTGCCTGTCTGATTGACAGGCAGGGAGCGAGTGCAGCCTAACTGAAAAAGGACTGATTGCCACTCCAAAATCATCTGGCACAAAAATTCCGCTGTGTGCACAGGAGGAGCAGAATCCCATCACATTGGAGTCCGGCACCGAAATTCTGACGTGTAAACATGGGATAAGGGCGCATTTATACACACTGGATCCACTGCAGATTTTAGAGTTGTAAAATCAGCAGCTGCAGATCAGCAAATGCGGCAATAAATGTGTCAATAAAGTTATTGGCCCAGATTTATCAAACTGTGTGAGAGAAAAAATAGAGAGATTTTCCCACAGCGACCAATCACAGCTCAAGTTTCACTTTACCTCAACTCGTTAGCTGAGCTGTGATTGGTCGCTGTAGGAAAATCTCTCTATATTTTCTCTCACACAGTTTGAAAAATCGGGGCCATAGCCATGGAAAATCCGCAGTTGTGGATGGATCTGGAAGTCACGGATCCGCTACTTGAAATCTACAGCTGATCCAGTACGTGTATATAAAAGGTGCATAAACCGTGTGACTCACTGGTTTCCTATGGTAGAACTGGTTGTGCCACTATAACATTCTCAGCTGCCCCACAGTCACTACATATGAATAAGACATAAGCATGCACAGCAAAACGTGGTTCTGAAAGGTTTTCTCAGTGCTTCGACACAAAGTCCACTTACTCACTGACCCCCTCCCAGGCTGCAATCTGTGCTGCACATATGAAATGCATAAGAACTTTCTGAGCATCCCCGAAAGACACGGCATCTACCCACTCCCCTCCCCCATCTGTGGCAGAGGTACCACAGCTTCAGTACCTCGGATGTAGAAAGGCCTATGGCAAGGCAGGTAGTGAGCTCCTAGTCACACCTGACAGAGCCGCCCGGACGGTATCTGCGAGGATGCAAAAAAACAAAAATGAAGAATCCCCCTGAATGGTTCACGATCCCATGATGCAATTCAGCACAGAATGAGTTCTGCATCAGACTGTGCAGGGAAATTGCTCTTTCAGTTTACCACAAGGACTCACCATAAATTATAAATAAGGTAGAATATATGCCTGATGTAACGCATCTTATTGCAGATTAAACATCCAGGTGGTCTCTGGTATACATGTTAATTTTATATGTAATCATGTTGTCCTTTGTGGGGTCTGACCAATGAGACCCCCACCAATCATAAGTATAAAGATGCCATTTATGTCCAAGCACTGTATACAGAACTACGTTTTAACTCCAACCATGTATATGGGGCAGTATATATGGACAGTATTTGGACATCCATGGCACTGAGCAGAGAACAGGGAAGAGTAAACGCCAGGGTGCCCAAAAGAGTGCCACAACCCCCTCAATCTAGTGAATGGGGGAAATCGACTCAATGGTCAGATTCCAACCAATTAGTATTTTATGATATATCTTAGAAATGAGCTTTCATTTGCACTGGCTGAAGTAGCCAATTAAAGGGGTATTCCAGGAAAAAAAACTTTTATTTTATTTATTTTTTTTTTTTTTTTATATCAACTGGTTCCAGAAAATTTTACAGATTTGTAAATCACTTCTATTAAAAAAATCTTAATCCTTTCAATTATTATCAGCTGCCCGCTCCTCTGCTTAATAACTTCAGATCGCTTCCATGATGGGGGTAGTAGTACAAACACTAATGTAGCCTCCCCAGCTGTCTGCACTCTCGCAGCCAGGGAATTACTACTCCCATCATGGAAACGAGTCTGTTCCATGATGACAGTAGTAGTAGTCCTTCAGCACTGCAGGAGTCTGCTGATGTCACCTCTTCTGGGTATGCTCAGTAAAAATAACGTCCATTAACAACAGGCATTAACGGGTGTATTTACTAACGTCCTGTCGGCCATAGACTTCAATGTTAAAAATAACGTCTGTTAATTTATCCGTTTCTTGTGACGGAAAAAAAATGAGTGCCTGTTCCGTTAATTCTTCCGTCACAACTAACGGCCGTTATTCATGAAGGACTATAACGGATCATAACGGATAATCAAAAAATCCCATAGACTTGAATGGGAGTTTGTAACGGACGTTTAACATCCGTTATTAAAACGGATGAATTTTATAGTGTGAAAGCAGCCTAATAATACAATACATATGTAAATACCCTTAAAGCTTCCTTGTTCTGCTTTTAATTACAAAGTGACTTAAAGGGGTACTCCGGTGAAAACCTTTTTTCTTTTAAATCAACTGGTGGCAGAAAGTTAAACATATTTGTAAATTACTTATATTAAAAAATCTTAATCCTTCCTGTACTTATTAGCTGCTGAATACTACAGAGGAAATTCTTTTCTTTTTGGAATGCTCTCTGATGACATCACGAGCACAGTTCTCTCTGCTGACGTTATTATAATAATAATAGCACTTTATTTATTGTTGTCCTTAGTGGGATTTGAACCCAAGTCCCCAGCACTGCAAGGCAACAGTGCTAACCACTGAGCCACCATGCTGCCCTAGGCATACATCTGCTATGCACGGTTGCTTAAATGGACAGAGATATCAGCAGAGAGCACTGTGCTCGTGATGTCATCAGTGTTCTAAAAAGAAAGGAATTTCCTCTGTAGCATTCAGCAGCTAATAAGTACTGGAAGGATTAAGATTTTTTAATAGAAGTAATTTACAAATATGTTTAACTTTCTGCCACCAGTTGATTTAAAAAAAAAAAGGTTTTCACCGGAGTACCCCTTTAAAGGGAAACTCCAGAGCATAACTGTGCAGAAAAGAGACTGGTGCAGTTTCGGCATTGAAAACCATACAGTAGTAAACTGTGGTAACCTACCATATGTTTGGAAATGCTCTAGACCAGTGTGCCTCCAGCTGTTGCATAATGACAACTCCCAGCATGCCCGGACAGCCGACATGCTGGAAATTGTAGTTTTGGAACAGCTGGAGGCACACTGTTTGGAAAACACAGCTCTAAAGCCTAGGTGCTCAACCTGCAGCCCTTCAGCTGTTTCCTGTTTTGCAACAGCTGGAGGGCATCAAGTTGGACACTTAAGGGGAAAAATTTTCAAAACCTGTGCAGAGGAAAAGTTGCCTACTTGCCCATAGCAACCAATCAGATCGCTTCTTTCATTTTGCAGAGGTCTTTTTAAAAATGAAAGAAGTGATCTGATTGGTTGCTATGGGCAACTTTTCCTCTGCACAGGTTTTGATAGATCTCCCTCTAGCCTCTAGATGTATTCTAAAGTGTGAACACGGCCTTACATGAATGTCTATTCATTAAAAAGGGCAGCATATAATTCTACGGCTAGCTGCTGCACAGGAAGTGACCAGCCAATGCCCACTACCCTCAACTGGCGCAGGTCTTTTCCACTTGAATGTTACAGTCACACGTCCGTATTTTTGCTGCAGATTTGCTAAAGCAAATTTTGCTGCCCATTTACTTAAATGGGTAGCAAAATCTGCCACAGAAAATCTGAAGAAGAAAATACACAGGTGTGAACACACCCTAAGGGTTGGCTCACACGTGCCATATTTTGCTACATATTTTTATTATTTTTCTACCCTGTGAAGTCAAAATAAGTCATGTGTGACCCTACCTTTATGATGCAGCGTGACGCCCCAGGCCCCGGGCCCTGCAGTAAACTACAACACAGACCTATTCATGTCACCAGTGTGGACAGAGGTCTTAATGGGATACCTTCAATCGGTTCCTATTGTATGTTTCTTTGAATTTTTATGCTTTATTAGAACAGTTCCTGAAAACAGAACCCAGGGGTCAAGTCCTAGGAAAAAAAGTGTGGGAACTCACCCAAGGTTTCCA
Source organism: Hyla sarda (assembly GCF_029499605.1). NCBI lineage: Eukaryota > Metazoa > Chordata > Amphibia > Anura > Hylidae > Hyla > Hyla sarda. The sequence continues at coordinate 185,640,122 of NC_079196.1, read as the reverse complement.
CTTAAAGGGGTACTCCGCCCCTAGACATCTTATCCCCTATCCAAAGGATAGGGGATAAGATGTCTGATCGCAGGGGACCCCCGCAATCTCCCTGCTGCACCCGGCATTCGTTTAGAGCGTTGGGTGCAGCGCCGGAGGCTCGTGACGTCACGGCCACAGCCCCTCATTGCAACTCTATGGGAGGGGGTAACGACGGCCGTCATGCCCCCTCCCATAGACTTGCATTGAGGGGGCATGGCCATGATGTCACGAGCCTCTGGCCCCTTTTGCCAGTCATTCGGCATGGAGCGAAGTTCACTCCATGCACCAGATGTGTGGGGTGCCATAGCCGAGATCAGACATCTCATCCCCTATCGATGTCTAAGGATATGATGTCTAGGGGTGGAGTACCCCTTTAAGTACTGGTCCTGCAGGACTCCTGCTAATGGGAACTGCGTTCCTGCTGTGGAAAAAGTGCAGGAACTCCGTTCCCATGAGTTCCTGCAGGACTTGAGCCCTGACAGAACCTATAATAAATATGAAAATCCCAGAGAAGACTTGGGCTATTCATGCATGATCCAGAAAGGCGTTCATCTGAATGGCTGCAGTTTATGGCTGGGTTCACACTAGTATAATACGGAAGCATTTTTGTGCCTGTATGACAGCCCGGATGTGTGTCTGATGATGTGACATGACAGCTGTCAGTTTGGCTCATCATAGTCAAGACTTGCAGCAGTATTATGCTAGTGTGAACTCAGCTTCATATACTACACTCTTCTATGCCAATACTAAGCGAATGCAGCTTTCAGCATCCACAAACAGATATCTGAGAAGATGGTGGCCATGTTGGATATATCTGCCTGTTCTTCATCCTCCAGCATGGTTATTTCCAAATTCGGACAGTAGTATGTAATATGAATGTTAATGCTATAAGACCGCAAAGGAACAAGCCCCGTAATGTGTAAATGCAGCAAGATAACAATATAAAAGCCTGTAAAGCCTGCAGTACAGTATAAATAGAAGAACACAACATTACTATACACGACTCAGACATCAAAGTCAAAATCTTACATTGGCTTCTATCAGTAAGGCTCTGTTCACACCTGCATTGTCTTTTCTGGTCAGAGTACCAGAAAGAGCAGTGGTCTTCAACCTACAACTCCCAGCATGCCCGGACAGCGGACCTACAGATGTTGTAAAACTACAACTTCCAGCATGCCCAGACCGCGGACCTCCAGATGTTGTAAAACTACAACTCCCAGCATGCCCGGACAGCGGACCTACAGATGTTGCAAAACTACATCTCCCAGCATGCCCAGACCGCGGACCTCAGGATGTTGCAAAACTACAACTCCCACCATGCCCAGGCAGCGGACCTCCAGCTGTTGGCTGTCCGGGCATGCTGGGAGTTGTAGTTTTGCAACATCTGGAGGTCCGCAGGTTGAAGACCACTGATATAGAGCATAAGTGTCTGAACGCGGTGGGGGGGGGGGTCCCTGTGGTTCGACTACTGGGGCCCCTTACAAGGCCCATCCAACTGACCTGTCCTCAACGTGATCCGGCCCTCACCTTCCTGCATGTGGGCAAGTGACGACCAGTTTAGCCAATCATTGGGTAGGGCAGGACATCGCAGCCCACATCACTTGCCCATGTCCAGGAAGGCGGGGGCTGAAGCGCACCTACAGGCCCTGTATGGGAGATCACAGGGGATGCCCCCCCCCCCCCCAACAATCAGACAGGTATCCCCTATCCTGTGAACAGAGTATAAGTGTCTGATAAGTTCAGTTCCCCGGAGTACCCCTTAAGCCTAAATTGGGACCGCCAGATACCACAAGCTGGATCTTTTCCATCAAACCTCCCATCCATAGCCCCATAGGCTGATATTGGGTATGGTGCCGGACCTATGGACCATCCGGTTTATTTGCCACACCAGGGTGCATGCAGAATTTTTGATCCGGTGCCTGCACACTAGATGACAACCATGTCAAATAAATGGGAACAAGGCTTTATAATGGATCGTCTGGGTTTGCCATGGCGTCCATCGTTTTGATGGGAAGAATAGCGCTGCATGCTGATCTTTTCACTCCATGAAATACGATGGAAGCTGTGATGAAGCCTCCATTGCTGATGTGAACAGCGCCTTAGGAAGTCACATGACTACAGCTACCAGACTACTCTGGGATGTACTGTAACTAATGTCTAACTAGCTGATCAGTGGGGGTCTGACCGCTGGGACCCCACTGATGATGATAATATAGCTCAATTGTCACCTGAGTGAACGGATCAGTAGTGTGCAGGCTCGACCACCTCTCCATTCATTCTCTATGGGGCTTCTGAACATTGCCAGGTGCTGAATTCGGAATCCCCTAGACCAGTGGTCTTCAACCTGCGGACCTCCAGATGTTGCAAAACTACAACTCCCAGCATGCCCGGACAGCCTTTGGATGGGAGGTTTGATGGAAAAGATCCAGCTTGTGGCATCTGGTGGTCCCAACTTAGGCTAAAGGGGTACTCCGGGGAGCCAACGGCTGTCCAGGCATGCTGGGAGTTGTAGTTTTGCAACATCTGGAGGTCCGCTGTCCGGGCATGCTGGGAGTTGTAGTTTTGCATCATCTGGAGGTCCGCAGGTTGAAGACCACTGCCCTAGACACTTGGGGGACAGTGGACCTCTAAGCAGTGGAGTTCCCGGCTGTTGTACCCCAACACATAAGCCACTTATCCTTTGGATAGGGGGAACTTTTCATCTTGGGATTACCCCATTAAGACTGATCTAAGTCATGCCCCCTCCAAGACACTTTCAAAACTGTCTCAAAAAGTGCTGAAAACCACATAATAAATTTGGCGTACAGCCGAGGTTCAGAAGATTGGTGCAAAATGAGGCAAAACTCCCAAAGCCTATCTCCCCCCATTCTATAAGACCACCACCTGCTCCTTTCAACAAACCCAGAAGGCTCTTATAATAGATGAGCTTTCCCTTACAGCAGTGTTGTGTCTCCAGCTGTTGCAAAACTACAACTCTTAGCATGCCCGGACAGCCAAATGCTGTCTAGGCATGCTGAGAGTTGTAGTTTTGCAACAGCTGGAGACACACAGTTTGAAAAAGGATGCATTCACACCACGTTTTTGCAATACAGTTCCTGTATCAGGTTTTTGATGAAAAACTGATTCCCCAAAAACTGACTAAACTGTATCAAAAAGTGTGTACAAATTTAACCCATATACAGTTTGAAAAATGATGTCCGGTTGCATCCGTTTTTTAAGAAAAAACGTGTACGTTTTTAACTTTTCACTCCATTTTGAATAAAGTTTCACTTGTTTGATAGAAATTCCAAGAAAAAAAACAGTGCAAAGTCAAAAACCGTATGGTGAAAACCTGATGGAACCGTATGCACATACAGTTCTGTACGGTTCCCATTGACTCCCATGTGTAAAAAAAACATATACGGTTTAATACAGTTTTTCACCCGGACCAAAAAAACGTGGTAGACTATAGTTTTGGGTACGGGAAAAAAAACGGACAATACCGTGTGAGATGCAAAACGGACTAAGGCTGCATTCACATCTCTTTTTTGCAATACGGTTGCCGTATCCGGTTTCAGCAAAAAAAACGTATTGAACCGTATTCCAAACCATATGCATAGACATTACATTGACAACCGTAGCATCCGGTTTCGTACGTTTTGCTTCATTTACGGTTGTATGCGGGTTTTTTTCCGCACACAAAACCGTAGTCTACTACGGTTTGAAGTCTGGTTGAAAAAACGTATCCAACCTGTATACGGTTATTTTAAAATGGAGTTCTATGGGAACCGTATTGAACCGTATGTGCGTACGGTAACATCCCGTTTGCACAATACTGTTTTTCTTTTTTTTTCTTTTGTAGCTTTTTGGGGAAATTCAATAAAAAAAGAAGAACTTTATTTAAAATGTTGACAAAAACAAAACGGTATCCGTTTTTTTTCAATGAAAACGTATTAAAACGTATGCAAACGGACATTCGTTTTCAAACCGTACACGGTTTTAAAACGTGAGGAGGCATATACAGTTGCATACGTTTCAGTCCGGTTTGGAGACATACGTTTTTTTGTACAGAAACGGGATACGGGACCCGTATTGCAAAAACGAGATGTGAATGCAGCCTAAACCGGATGATGCGTTTGACATACGGTTTACAATGTTAAGTCAATGTATACGGTTTTCTATACAGTTCCATATGGTTTTTAACTTGAAACCGTATACGGGAACTGTATAGCAAAAATGTGGATGTGCATGCAGCCTTATACTGCCCTACAGTGTGTTCACCAGTGTTTCGAGAGTGTTGAGAGTTGTAGTTTTGCAACAGCTGGAGACACACTTTTAGGGAAAACCCTGCCCTACAGTGTGCACATCAGTGTTTCCTAACCAGGGTGCCTCCAGCTGTTACAAAGCTACAACTCCCAGCATGCCCAGATGGCCAAGGGCTGTCCAAACATGCTGGAAATTGTAGTTTTGCAACTGCTGGAGTCACACTGTTTGGAAAACACTGCCCTACAGTGTGTACATCAGAGTTTCCCAAACAGGGTGCCTCCAGCTGTCGCAAAACTACAACTCCCAGAATGCCCAGACAGCTAAAGGGAATGCTGGGGGTTATAGTTTTGCAACAGCTGGAGGCACCCTGGTTGGGAAACACTGATGTATATAATGTCTCACCTCCCACCATATAACACTAGGCCCTCAAAAAGTTGTGGGGAGGAGGGCATTACACAGTTTACCCAGAAGGGGCGCTATAAACCCTGCGTAAACATTGGCCATATGGGGGGGGGGGGACACAGTGCTCATCCTTATTAACCCTTTCTATTCCAAGGAGCTCACAAGGTGGGGTTACGCCTTATGTATAAGAGGAGGGTGCCCGTGCCCCACAGCTTACCTTGCGGGCCCTGACACGGAGGAGGGCTCCCGGTCACACACACTCTAGATGTTGACACAGCGCAGCCATTGCTACAGAGTTCACCCTACCCGGAGCTGACACGTGGGCGGGATCACTCCGAGCAGCGAGCTCCGCCATTGGCTGCTTCTGTATCAGAGCGCGCTGTGATTGGTGGGAAGGAAGTCCACGTCAAATTAGATGACAAAAACAGCAGCAGCCCTGTGTGTTGTACCTGGAGATGATGGGGAGCGGGGAGGAGAGGTCTCTGTCCTTCAGGGCCTTATAATTGGGCTCCCACTAAGTTATATCCAATACACTGACTATAGCGTTCAGCATACATAATAGGAGGTACTGCTATTGCATGTGGCCCCATTAATGGCAGTGTTGCAGGTCCTTGTACAGTGGGCGACCAGGAGCCACAATGTTGCTGCGCATTCATTCTCAGGATAAATGATTCATTTTGTTCCTAAAGATCAAACCCCCACCAGTCACTAAGCGATGGCATAGCTGAGCTGTAACATGGGAGCAACCTTTTAAAGGGAATGTGTCCTCAGAAAATGATGACCTATTGTTTAAATCCGGTTTAAAGATGTTAAAAATATTTTTTAAGAATTTATTTCGGGTGATTTTTTTTTTCATTCCATTTTGCTGTGTATATTTAATAATAATCCTGAAATTTAGCAATTTCCATTCTGGCCACTAGGGCTAAAATTAAAGGAGTACTCCAGGATCGGAAAACTGATCCCCCTATCCCAATGGTCTCCAACCTGCGGACCTCCAGATGTTGCAAAACTACAAATCCCAGCATGCCCGGACAGCCAAAGGCTGTCCGGGCATGCTGGGAGTTGTAGTTTTGCAACATCTGGAGGTCCGCAGGTTGAAGACCACTGCCCTATCCTAAGTGTCAGATCGCAAGGGTTCCAACCGCTGGGACCACCCGCTATATCCCATACGGGTGTCGACCACCACATGAATCGGCAGCTGACACCCTCAATTCAACGTTATGGGAGAGCCGGAGTGCTGCTTTCGGCAATCTTCGGCTCTGCCATTGAGGGGGCGTGTTGGTTGCAGCTTTGTGCGGTGGTCAACATGCCCCCTTTCTGCGGACTGCCAGGGCCCTGTACGGGAGATCACAGGGGTCCCAGCAGTCTGGGCAGTCAGATCCTGGAGTACTCCTTTAAGCTGAGACTCCTATTCTGTTCTGTACCGATCACCTAATGATTTTTAGAAGGTGATGAGGAAAAAAATGAAAATGCAAAAACAGAAAAATCCTGCGTCCTTAAGGGGTTAAGACTGATAGCAGAGATATATGACCTTTGCTAAACTTTATTTTAGGAGGAAGAACTTGAAACAAGTTTCCTGTGTGGGAAATATACTTCTAACACTTAGCTTGGCGAGTAGGAATTCTATCAATATGTCTGAGCAATTATTTAATGCTTTGATAGATTAGGAGTCCTGATTCTTCTACAGGTAGAATGTAGTCTCACAATATCCTAAAACTATAATCTCAATATGGAGATATTTAATTATTTTATTTTATTAATTTATTCGCCAATCTAAATGGCATAATTCCATCCACATTATCCAAATTAAATTAAATGGAATACAGTTACACCTGTAGTGAGGGGGGGGGGGGTGGCAATATAATAGCCAACCAGGTGATACATGAATAGGGGGCTCAATATAATAGCCAACCAGGTGATACATGAATAGGGGGCTCAATATAATAGCCAACCAGGGGATACATGAATAGGGGGCTCAATATAATAGCCAACCAGGGGATATATGAATAGGGGGCTCAATATAATAGCCAACCAGGGGATACATGAATAGGGGGCTCAATGTAATAGCCAACCAGGTGATACATGAATAGGGGGCTCAATATAATAGCCAACCAGGTGATACATGAATAAGGGGCTCAATATAATAGCCAACCAGGTGATACATGAATAGGGGGCTCAATATAATAGCCAACCAGGTGATACATGAACAGGGGGCTCAATATAATAGCCAAGCAGGTGATACATGAATAGGGGGCTCAATATAATAGCCAAGCAGGTGATACGTGAATAGGGGGCTCAATATAATAGCCAACCAGGTGATACATGAACAGGGGGCTCAATATAATAGCCAACCAGGTGATACATGATTAGGGGGCTCAATATAATAGCCAACCAGGTGATACATGAACAGGGGGCTCAATATAATAGCCAACCAAGTGATACATGAATAGGGGGCTCAATATCATAGCCAACCAGGGGATACATGAATAGGGGGCTCAATATAATAGCCAACCAGGGGATACATGAATAGGGGGCTCAATATAATAGCCAACCAGGTGATACATGAACAGGGGGCTCAATATAATAGCCAACAGGTGATACATGAATAGGGGGCTCAATATAATAGCCAACCAGGTGATACATGAATGGGGGGGGGGGGGGGGTTGGCAATATAATAGCCAACCAGGTGATACATGAATAGGGGGCTCAATGTAATAGCCAACCAGGTGATACATGAATAGGGGGCTCAATATAATAGCCAACCAGGGGATACATGAATAGGGGGCTCAATATAATAGCCAACCAGGTGATACATGAATAGGGGGCTCAATATAATAGCCAACCAGGTGATACATGAATAGGGGGCTCAATATAATAGCCAAGCAGGGGATACATGAATAGGGGGCTCAATATAATAGCCAACCAGGTGATACATGAATAGGGGGCTCAATATAATAGCCAACCAGGGGATACATGAATAGGGGGCTCAATATAATAGCCAACCAGGGGATACATGAACAGGGGGCTCAATATAATAGCCAAGCAGGTGATACATGAATAGGGGGCTCAATATAATAGCCAAGCAGGTGATACGTGAATAGGGGGCTCAATATAATAGCCAACCAGGTGATACATGAATAGGGGGCTCAATATAATAGCCAACCTGGTGATACATGAACAGGGGGCTCAATATAATAGCCAACCAAGTGATACATGAATAGGGGGCTCAATATAATAGCCAACCAGGTGATACATGAATAGGGGGCTCAATATAATAGCCAACCAGGTGATACATGAATAGGGGGCTCAATATAATAGCCAACCAGGTGATACATGAACAGGGGGCTCAATATAATAGCCAACCAGGGGATACATGAATAGGGGGCTCAATATAATAGCCAACCAGGGGATACATGAATAAGGGGCTCAATATAATAGCCAACCAGGTGATACATGAACAGGGGGCTCAATATAATAGCCAACCAGGTGATACATGAATAGGGGGCTCAATATAATAGCCAACCAGGTGATACATGAATAGGGGGCTCAATATAATAGCCAACCAGGTGATACATGAACAGGGGGCTCAATATAATAGCCAACCAGGTGATACATGAATAGGGGGCTCAATATAATAGCCAACCAGGGGATACATGAATAGGGGGCTCAATATAATAGCCAACCAGGTGATACATGAACAGGGGGCTCAATATAATAGCCAACCAGGTGATACATGAATAGGGGGCTCAATATAATAGCCAACCAGGGGATACATGAATAGGGGGCTCAATATAATAGCCAACCAGGTGATACATGAATAGGGGGCTCAATATAATAGCCAAGCAGGTGATACATGAATAGGGGGCTCAATATAATAGCCAACCAGGTGATACATGAATAGGGGGCTCAATATAATAGCCAACCAGGTGATACATGAACAGGGGGCTCAATATAATAGCCAACCAGGTGATACATGAATAGGGGGCTCAATATAATAGCCAACCAGGGGATACATGAATAGGGGGCTCAATATAATAGCCAACCAGGGGATACATGAATAGGGGGCTCAATATAATAGCCAACCAGGTGATACATGAATAGGGGGCTCAATATAATAGCCAACCAGGGGATACATGAATAGGGGGCTCAATATAATAGCCAACCAGGGGATACATGAACAGGGGGCTCAATATAATAGCCAACCAGGTGATACATGAACAGGGGGCTCAATATAATAGCCAACCAGGTGATACATGAATAGGGGGCTCAATATAATAGCCAACCAGGTGATACATGAATAGGGGGCTCAATATAATAGCCAACCAGGTGATACATGAATAGGGGGCTCAATATAGTTACATAGTTACATAGTTACATAGTTAGTACGGTCGAAAAAAGACATATGTCCATCAAGTTCAACCAGGGAATTAAGGGGTAGGGGTGTGGCGCGATATTGGGGAAGGGATGAGATTTTATATTTCTTCATAAGCATTAATCTTATTTTGTTCCAGGAATGTATCTAATCCTGTTTTAAAGCTGTTAATTGTTCCTGCTGTGACCAGTTCCTGAGGTAGACCGTTCCATAAATTCACAGTCCTCACGGTAAAGAAGGCGTGTCGCCCCTTGAGACTAAACTTTTTTTTCTCCAGACGGAGGGAGTGCCCCCTCGTCCTTTGGGGGGGTTTAACCTGGAACAGTTTTTCTCCATATTTTTTGTATGGGCCATTAATATACTTATATACGTTTATCATATCCCCCCGTAAACGTCTCTTCTCAAGACTAAACAATTGTAACTCCTTTAATCGCTCCTCATAGCTAAGATGTTCCAAGCCCCATATTAGTTTAGTCGCGCGTCTCTGCACCCTTTCCAACTCCGCAGTGTCCCTTTTATGGACAGGTGACCAAAACTGAACAGCATATTCCAGGTGTGGCCGTACCAATGCTTTATAAAGGGGGAGTATTATGTCCCTGTCCCTTGAGTCCATGCCTCTTTTGATACATGACAATATCCTGCCGGCTTTGGAAGCAGCAGCCTGACATTGCATGCTATTCTGTAGTCTGTGATCTACAAGTTCACCCAGATCCTTCTCTACCAGTGACTCTGCCAGTTTAATCCCCCCTAAGACATACGATGCATGCAGGTTATTAGTACCCAGATGCATAACTTTACATTTATCCACATTGAACCTCATTTGCCAAGTGGATGCCCAGACACTTAGTCTATCCAAGTCATCTTGTAACTTATGCACATCCTCTATAGACTGTACCGTGTTACAAAGCTTGGTGTCATCTGCAAAGATAGAAACAGAGCTGTTAATACCATCCTCTATATCATTGATAAATAAATTAAACAACAGCGGTCCCAGTACTGAACCTTGGGGTACACCACTAATAACCGGGGACCAATCAGAGTACGAATCATTGACCACCACTCTCTGGGTACGATCCATGAGCCAGTGTTCAATCCAGTTACAAACTAAAATTTCCAAACCCAAAGACCTTAACTTACCTGTCAGACGTCTATGAGGGACAGTATCAAATGCTTTAGCAAAATCCAGAAACACTATATCCACAGACATTCCTCTGTCAAGGCTTCTACTCACCTCTTCATAAAAGCAAATTAGATTGGTTTGACAACTTCTATCCTTAGTAAACCCATGCTGGCTATCACTTATAATACAATTATCCCCTATGTATTCCTGTATGTAATCCCTTATAAGTCCTTCAAACAATTTACCCACAATGCACGTTAAACTTACCGGTCTATAGTTTCCTGGGGAAGACCTAGAGCCCTTTTTGAAGATTGGCACCACATTCGCCTTGCGCCAGTCCCTTGGCACAATACCAGACACCAGAGAATCTCTAAATATCATGAACAGGGGTACAGATATTACTGAACTTACCTCTCTAAGAACTCTTGGGTGTAGTCCATCCGGTCCTGGGGATTTGCTTACATTTATATCACTTAACTTACCTTGTACCATCTCTACATTAAGCCAGTTCAGTACATTACATGATGTGTTACCAGCACTGACCTGGCCAATGTCAGCTCCTTCTTCCATAGTGTATACAGAACTAAAGAACCCATTCAGTAGCTCCGCCTTCTCTTGATCGCCTGTGACAACCTCCCCATTATCATTATTAAGGGGTCCTACATGCTCTGTCCTTGGTTTTTTTGCATTTATATATCTAAAAAAATATTTAGGATTAGTTTTGCTTTCTTTGGCCACCTGTCTCTCATTTTGAATTTTTGCTGTTTTTATTACATTTTTACAGATTTTATTAAGCTCCTTGTACTGTTTAAATGTTATCGCTGACCCATCAGATTTGTATTTTTTGAAGGCTATTTTTTTGCTGTTTATTGCTCTTTTAACATCATGTGTCAGCCATGTAGGATTTAGTTTCAATCGTTTATATTTGTTCCCCTTTGGTATATATTTAGCTGTATAGTTATTTAGAGTTGATTTAAAGATGTCCCATTTACCTTCTGTATCAGTATTTGAGAACACCTCCCCCCAGTCTATGTCCTGTAGTGCAGCCCTCAGCCCAGGGAAATTTGCCTTTTTAAAGTTATATGTTTTTGCCTTCCCCGCCTGTCTTTGTTTTCTACATTTTAAGTCAAAAGTAACTATATTGTGGTCGCTATTACCAAGGTTTTCCCGCACAGTTACATTACCAACCAGCTCGGCGTTGTTGGAAATGATCAGATCCAACAAGGCATCACTTCTTGTTGGGTCCTCCACAAACTGGCCCATAAAATTATCCTGCAATAAATTTAGGAATTGTCGCCCCTTTGTAGTTTTAGCCAACCCCGGACCCCAATCTATATCTGGATAGTTAAAATCTCCCATTATTACCACTGTACCTGCCCGGGCGGCCCTCTCTATTTGTTTATGAAGCCGAACTTCTATCTCTTCAGTGATATTAGGGGGTCTGTAGATTACCCCAAATATTATTTTTTCAGTATTTCCCTCCTTTTGTAATTCTACCCACAATGATTCCACATGAATATAATAGCCAACCAGGTGATACATGAATAGGGGGGCTCAATATAATAGCCAACCAGGTGATACATGAATAGGGGGGCTCAATATAATAGCCAACCAGGTGATACATGAACAGGGAGAGGGGCCTGAAATGTATAAGTTTTTGGCCGACCAAGTGATACATGGATGAATGAACTTTGATCACACAACATGATCGCAGAGTGGGTGTTTTAAAACCCCACATCCAATAATTGTCAATGTGGTCGGAAAAGCCACTAGTCACGTGAAGCCACCACGAAACGACAGTCACCCAAAGATCCAACCTTGATGGATTTATGGCCGCAGGTCGCATGTGACTTTGTCAGCATCGACCTCAATGCCAAGTCACCCAAATATTTCGGTCGAGCAGCTGCCATGCCATTTTCTGCCCTGTAGCCCTATCCTTCCTCCTGCCTCCACAGGTGACTTTATTTTTATTTTGGGGTTGTGTTGGTGGTAGCTATGCTTCATAATACAGGAGGCTTTCCCATGATGTCACCTCTCCTCTTGTATACAAGGCATTACCCCAGACATTAACTGTTTCACGCCTTCCTATTCCACAGAGTGAACAGGTAGAAGTGCTGCGTATTGGGTGTCGCTGTCCCTTTAAGAGGAGCTTCCTGTCGGGGAGAGTCAGGCAGTTGGGAGCGGTCACATGACCCGGAGTCTTGTGACTGGCCGCACACAGCACAGCGCCGAGCACATTGGGGTGGGAGCAGCTGGCAGAGAGTCCGGTGCCCCGGAATCAGCATGGACAACAAGCCGCTTTTACAGGACCGACCGCCCGCCTACTCTCCGGCAGTCGCCGGGGGTTACGAGTATGGACAGCCGCAGCAGAACTACGGGACCATCCCGGGAGCTCCACAGAGCGCAGCCCAGAGCGTCTACCAGCCTCCCCCGTACCCCTACCCCACGGGCTCCGGTGGGTATCCTCATCACAGGGCACCCTGCTATACCTGCTGCCCATTATTACTACACTTACAGGGCACTTCTACCCTAACTGGGGCTCCCCAGCTGTTCCAAAACTACAACTCCCAGAATGCCCTGACAGCCGAAGGCTGTCAGGGCATTCTGGGAGTTGTAGTTTTTCAATAGCTGAAGAACAGCTGGTTAGGGAACGCTGTAACTTATCAGAAAAATATGAAACTAGAAATCGCAACATATTTTGCGTCATCTTTGTATGCGGATTAGGCTGCGTTCACATCTTTTTGCAATATGGTTCCCGTGTAAAAAAAAACGTACGAAACCGTATGTATAGACATGTCATTGAAAACAGTATTCCAAACGTAGCATCCGGTTGTGTACGTTTTGCATAATTTATGGTTATATCCGTTTCCCCCCCCCCCCCCCATACACAAAAACGTAGTCTACTACGGTTTTATGTCCGGGTGAAAAAAACGGATACAACCCGTATACTTAAAAAAAAAAAAAAATGGTGGTCAATGGGAACCATACAGAACAGTATGTGCGTACGGTTCTATCCGGTTTGCACATGCGCAGTGCACGCTGAAAGTTCTTCCCACAAATAGAACAAGAAGAACTTTATTTAATGAAGGACAAACATAAAACCGTATCCGTTTTTTTTTTCAAAAAATTTATTAAACCGTATGCAACCGGACATCCGTTTTCAAAACGTATACAGTTTAAAACTGTACAGAGGTATATACTAGGGATCGACCGATTATCGGTATGGCCGATAATCACGATTTTGGAGATTATCAGTATCGGCAATTACCTTGCTGATAAGCCGATAATGCCCCCCGCACCGCCCCCCCCCCCCCCCGACGCACCGCGACCGACGCACCGCGACCGCCCCCCCCCCCCCCGACCCACCGCACCGCGTCGCACCCCCTACCGTAGTGCTGGGCGGTATACCGGTATGGATTTTTGCCCATACCGCTATACTGGTCGGGCCCCTCCCCCAGCCTCCGAGTCGATAAAAAAAAAAAAATTAAACTTACCCGTAATGGGGGTGGTCCGGGCCATCCATCCATCGATCGTTCCTGTAGTGTCCGGGGGCATTCCCGGTGAAGAGTGAACCGGTCCGGGCTGTTCTTCTTCTCCACTCCGGGCAGGCTCCGGCCTAGTACGCTGCATAGACGCCGCTACGCCGTGACGTCAGGTGCGTTGCTGCGCACGAGAAGATGACCGCCGGAGAAGAACAGCCCGGACCGGTTCACCCGGAACGCCCCCGGACACTACAGGAACGATGGATGGATGGCCCGGACCACCCTGACAGGTAGGGGGAGAGAAGCGGGTGGCGGCGGCGGCCTAGGGCACCGCAAAAGCCACTGCAGTGCATTGATTTAAAGCGCTCGCTTTAAATCAATGATCTGCAGCGGTGTCGAGGGAGGATAAATAGCCGATAACTTATACCGGAATATCGGTATAAGTTATCGGCTATGGGCCCTAACCTCCACCGATTATCGGTATCGGCCCTAAAAAAAAAAACGATATCGGTCGATCCCTAGTATATACGGTTCGGGTCGGTTTTGAGACATACATTTTTTGACAAAAAAACTGATAGGGCATGTTGACACTGCGGAATTCCATGAGGGAAATTCGGCACAGTGAACGTTAGCATCTGTGTGAATGGGTCTTCCGCGAGACCCGTTCACACTGCGAGATTTCAGCGGCGGACAATTCCGCCGCTGAAATTGTTCCGCGCAAAGTAAGAACATGTTCATTCTTTGCGCGGAAGTCCGCGAACACTGCATAGCCGTCAATGGTGATGGCGCAGTGCTGCGCGGTCCTACCGCTGCCGCCGGCTGCCAGGCTGAATCTCCGCTCGCTGAATTCCGCGAACGGAGATTCAGCTACAAATCGGTAGTGTGAACATATTGCAAAAACGAGATGTGAATGCAGCCTGTTTTTTTTATTTATTTTTTGTGGAAAAAATAAGTGACGTGATCAGGTGTCTTTCTAAAAAAGTTGTGTAAATTGGCATGTATTTCTTAAAAAAAAAAAAAGAAACAAAAAACAAACAATGGGACGTCTATCGCGTATTGTTTCCATGCCTTATACGCGCTAAATAGTGCACTTGCCCTAAGAACGTTTTGGCCATTTTTTTGGGAGGCCGCAGTTTTGCTGATGTAGTGTTTAGTGGGGTACATGTATGTATGTATATTCTGCACGCAACAACAGGACCCCACTCTACTCAGCATGGCTTAATTTGGGGATCTGGTTTTAGGAGAACTCTGGGGGGGGGGGGTGTAGAGACCCTCATATAAACTGACGTCCGCACAGACCTGGCTATGCGGCAGAAGCGCCTCTCTAATCTGTAGTTCCAGGTAACTCATTGGTGGGGTCTGGGAGCTGTGAATCCCACTGCTAGTTTGAGAGGGTCCCAATGTTGTGCGGGGTAGTGTGCCCCTTTAGGTCTCTGGGCCCTGCCAATGAAGAATGTTCTTTTTAGGCTGTATCTATGCAGGGATAGAAAACTGAGCTAATTACTTCCAAAAACAGCAACTTTTTATTTTATTTTTTTATTTTTGTTGTCCTTACGCTGTGTGTGGTATTGCGGCTGAGTTACAGTGAAGTGAATGGAGCCAAGTTGCGATACCACACATACAGATTTGGCGCTGGTTTTGGAAGAAAGAAGCTCTGTTTTTCTATCCAAGTTGTATTTAAAGGAGATATCCAGTGGTGAAAAACGTATCCCCTATCCTAAGGATAGGGGATAAGTTTCAGGTTGTGGGGGGTCTGACCACTGGGACCCCCGGGATCTCCTGTACGGGGCCCCGGCAGCCTGCGGGAAGGGGGCGTGTTGACCACTGCATGAAGCAGCGGCTGACGCACCCCCTCAATACAACTCTATGGCAGAGCCCCCCCGCGATCTGAAAGTTATTCCCTATCCTTAGGATAGGGCAGTGGTCTCCAACATGCGGACCTCCAGATGTTGCAAAACTACAATTCCCAGCATGCCCGGACAGCCAACGGCTGTCCGGGCATGCTGGGAGTTGTAGTTTTGCAACATCTGGAGGTCCGCAGGTTGAAGACCACTGGGATAGGGCATACGTTCTCAGCACTGGACTACTTCTTTTAAAGCATACTTGTCATATATATAAAAATGCTTTTGTATGTTACTCACTAGGTCATGCAGATTCCTTACATGTCGTTTTTTTTATGTGTAGCTTCTGTATTTGGTTCACAAATCTCTCAGTTCGGCTGCTCGCTCATTCTGACATCCACTGCTCAGGAAGGGGTTGTGTCTGAGTTAGGCACTGAGCTTGCCCTCACTCACCAGGCATTCACTTCCTCCCTGAGTCTGTGCTGTGCTGGGTCTCTTCATCCAATCACTGCAGGCTGCTCTGTAACCCCCTCCTCTCTGTTTTCATGCTGCAGTCTGATAGGACAGGAGTGAGCACAGAGGATTGGTAGTCCCGCCCTCACTTACTGGACTTTGTACTAGCCCGTTCTTCTGCTGGGACAAAGATGATGCTGCAGCCAGAGAGGATTATGTTCTGGATGGTATGGGGACCCCTAGTGATCCTTTTTTTTATAAGCCATGCTTTTTATAAAAAGGAGAGACAATTAGTTTTTGAAGTATTTTAGAAAGTTTAAAAGTTTTTCCCAGATATACACATAAAAAAGTTTTTTATTCTGACAGTGGGTCTATTCACACCTACAGTATTCTGTGCAGATTTGATGCGCAGGATTTGAAGCTGTATTTAGTCATTTAGCATAAAATCTGCGCAGAATACTGTACGTGTTTCCGCTTTGAAATTCTGGTGCAGCAGACTCCCACACCTGTCAATGGGAGTCCTTTGCACAGTGCACAAGTTCAGCTGTGGAGCTTTCCGCCACATAAATTCCCAAAGAAAGAATGAACTTGTTTCTCCTGTCAGAGGAATACGTTGGTGTCTATGAGGACCGGCATTGTCCACGCGGTCCTAGTTTTTTTTCCAGCCAGAAATTCTATAGTGTGCATAAACCCCATAAGGAACCTGTCACATTGAAAAAGCAGTCCTACCTGGAGGCATCATGTTATGGAGCAGGAGGAGCTGAGCAGGTTGATAGATTCAGAAGAAATTGTTATTGATTTATCTAAACATCTTTTCATTCTGAGTTTAGGAGTCCAGTGGGCGGTTCTGCTTAGTGATTGACAGGTAAGACCGGTAAACCTGTCAAACACTAATTAGGACCACCCACTGGACTCCTAAGCAAAGAATTATCAGAGGTTTTGAAGTATGAGTAACAATTTGCACTAAATCGTTGTATATTAAAGGGGGTACTCCGCTGCTCAGCGTTTGGAACAAACTGTTTGTTCCAAACGCTGAGCAGCGGAGTACCCCTTTAATCTGCTGAGCTTCTTCTGCTTTATAACAACATCCCTGCAGATTGACCTGCATTTTTCATGTGACAGGTTTCCTCTAAATAGAACTTGTTACTGCTACAGATATCTAAGGGCATCACTGCAGCGTCAGAATTTTAAATACTAAATATTTTATTCTAATGGGTATCATGGGCCGAGGTCTAGGAGCTAAGACCTATATTGATGAGAGCTAAAGGGGCTCCATACCCGGCAGAACACTGTGACACCCCTCATACCAGCCATCAGTGGGGGTCACAGTTCCCAGACTCCACCAACAAGTTATCTATAACTGCAGAGTTGAGTAGAGATGAGCATCTGTCCCATAGAAGTGACTGTGGTAACCAATCGACATCCAGCTATTGCATTGCAAAACACCGATAGAAGGTCAGACAGGACAGGCACCTGTCAGACAACCCCCTAAATGCCATGTTTGCTATTGATCACTACATCTAGAGGGTTAAAGAGGTACTCCCCTGGTATACATTTTGTTTTAAATCAACTGGTGCCAGAAAGTTAAACAGATTTGTAAATTACTTCTATTTAAAAATCTTAATCCTTTCAGTACTTATCAGCTGCTAGATGCTGCACAGGAAGTTGTTTTCTTTTAGAATTTCCTTTTAGAATTTCTTTTTCCTTTGCTCCTACTCCGGACAGTTCCTAAAATGGACAGAGGTGTCAGCAGAGAGCACTGTGGTCAGACAGAAAGGAAATTCAAAAAGAAAAGAACTTCCTCTGGAATATACAGCAGCTGATAAGTTCCAGAAGGATTAATATTTTTAAATAGAAGTAATTTACAAATCTTTTTAACTTTTTGGTACCAGTTGTTGATGATTTTTTTTTTTTTTTTTTTCCAGTGGAGTACCCCTTTTAAATATCTGGCCACAGAGTGATAGCTGAAGTTATTAATGGTGGGTATCAGCTGCAGGTAGGAGTTAGCAACCACTATGTATGAAGTGGGCACAGCTCCTGAGCTCGCTCCATTCTCCCCCACCTAACCACTGACGTATATCTATGTTGGGTGGTCATGCTGGGAAAGTAAATACTAAGATCGTGTTCAGATCTGCGTTGGAGGCTCGATTCGGGGCTTCTATCACAGATTCTGTTCAAGTAACTGGACAAAAAAAAAAACTTTTGTCTGGTCCTGTAGGCGGGCAACAACCCAGCAGCAGGACCACAACTGTGCAAGGGGGAGCAGGATGAGAACTGCCAGAGCCCTGCAAAATGACCTCCAGCAGGCCACAAATGTGCATGTATCCATTCAAACGGTCAGAAACAGACTCCATGAGGGTGGTATGAGGGACCGACGTCCACAGGTGGGGGTTGTGCTTACAGACTAACACAGTGCAGGACGTTTGGCATTTGCCAGAGAACACCAAGATTGTCAAATTCGCCACTGGCTCCCTGTGCTCTTCACAGATGAAAGCAGGTTCACACTGAGCATATGTGACAGACATGAGTGGAGACGCCTTGGAGAATGTTCTGCTGCCTGCAACATCCTACAACATGACCGGTTTGGCGGTGGGTCAGTAATGGCGTGGGGTGGCATTTCTTTGTGCTTGCCAGAGGTACCAAGATGAGATCCTCAGATCCCTTGAGACCATATGCTGGTGCGGTTGGCCCTGGGTTCCTCCTAATGCAAGACAATGCTAGACCTCGTGTGGCTGGAGTGTGTCAGCAGTTCCTGCAAGAGGAAGGCATTGATGCTATGGACTGGCTCGCCCGTTCCCCAGACCTGAATCCGGTTGAGCACATCTGGGACGTCATGTCTCGCTCCATCCACAAACGCCACATTGGACCACAGACTGTCCAGGAGTTGTCGGATTCTTTAGTCCAGGTCTGGGAGGACATCCCTCAGGAGACCACCTCATCAGGAGCATGCCCAGGCGTTGTAGGGAGGTCATACGGGCACGTGGAGGCCACACACACTACTGAGCCTCATTGTGACTTGTTTTAAGGACATTACATCAAAGTTGGATCAGCCTGTAGTGTGGTTTTCCACTTTGATTTTGAGTGTGACTCCACATCCAGACCTCCATGGGTTGATAAATTTGTTTTCCATTGATAATTTTTGTGTGATTTTGTTGTCAGCGCATTCAACTATGTAAAGATGAAAGTATTTCATCCGATTAGTTCATTCAGATTTAGGATGTGTTATCTTAGTGTTCCCTTTATTGTTTCTGAGCGGTGTATGTGATCTTCATTTATGATCTCTTTCTCTCGCACACTAAGATGAACATATGTGTATATAGATGGATAAAAAAGAGATTTATTAGCCAAACAAGAGTTCTAAAAATGTATGACTAGCTTCAGGGTGGACCAACATTGCATTTTCCAGCCGTCTGTGTATGTGTATATTTATATATTTTTATCCATTAATAATTATAAAATGGTGGAATTTGTACTTCCTTTAAAAATTCATAGTGCAAGTGGTTTTGAGGTTAGTAGAGTAGAGATTGTGTTCCCATTTTAGCAGAAATTGGAGCAGAATCACTTTTGTAGTATTTACTGCTGGGAAATACAGCTCTGGGCTACGGACAGGCTCTCTGGTTATCTGCATTTCTCCAAACTGTTTTTCAAAGTTGCCCAACCCCACTGTCAATATAACCTGCTGTACCCAGGTACATTCTGCTTCTTCATCACCAATTAGGCTAAAGATACATGGTCACTGTATCCACAATATACGCTGCACAGGGAAAGATCGCATTGCGGTGGGCCATGTTGCTAAACACAAGTAGATGAAACCACGGCGTGAGAATCGCTAGAAATCCAGCAAGTTTGGCAACTGTCAAGTGGCATTTGGCGCAAATTGCATGGCACAATGCAAACACACTTACACTCATAGGCTGAAATGTAGGCAGGTGACACTAAGATCTTTGGCTTTGCAACATTTTCTGTGGCCAAAGTAGCCGGGTAAAGGGGATCATGTTGGCATTAAAGGGGTACTCCACTGCCCCAGTATCCGGAACATTTCCGAATACTGGGTACGGGCTGCGGGGGGTCGTGACGTCACACCACGCCCCCTCAATGCAAGTCTATGGAAGGGGGCGTGACTGACGTCACGCCCCCTCCCATAGACTTGCATTGAGGGGGTGTGACATCTCGAGGGGTGTGGTTGTGACGTCACGACCCCCCGCACCCAGCGTTCTGAACTAAATGAGTTACCCATAGCAACCAATCAGCTCGCTTCTTTCATTTTTTCAGAGGCCTTTTAAAAAATTAAAGAAGCGATCTGATTGGTTGCTATGGGCAACTCAGCAACTTTTCCTCTGGACAGGTTTGATTAAACTCCCCCTATGTACCAAACTGAGTTGTAATGTTCGATAAATTGGGGTCCAACGGAAAAAAAAAAGCCTCTTAACATTTTTGGAGGCCAAATGATTTGCCCATTATAGCAAATGTCCGACCATGTGGCATTTGGAGCCCCCCAAAACTAAAGGGGCACAATGATTTCATGAGCTTATCATGCTGCCTCTGAATTAGGCAGAGAGGAGCTGGAAGGGGCTGCCATGTACTGGGCCTAGTACCTGGTAATCCCACTGATGCCGATAACAAGGAGGTCTCTACTCTTAGCAAATAACCAGACCATTTTCAATTATCGGCCATTTATATAGTACAGCCATTTATATGGATACACCTTAATAAAATGGGAATGGTTGGTGATATTAAAGGGGTTGCCCTGCCTTTCGGAGCTCCGCTCACAGCGTCCGGAAGTTCATTGCTCCGAACGCTGTGTGTGGGGTTCCGTGTTCGCAGCCGCCAGGCGTGACGTCACGCCCGGCCCCTTCGTGACATCACGCCCGGCCCCTTCGTGACGTCTCGCCCGCCCCCTCAACGAAAGTCTATGGGAAGGGGGCGCAACCGCTGTCACGCGCTGGCGTGACGTCACGAGGGGGCGGACGAGACGTCACGAAGGGGCCGGGCGTGACGTCACGCCCGGCGGCTGCGAACACGGAAGCCCGCACACAGCATTCGGAGAAATGAACTTCCGGATGCTGTGAGCGGAGCTCCGAAAGGCAGGGCAGCGCACAACCCCTTTAACTTCCTGTTTGTAGCACATTAGTATATGTGAGGGGGGGGGGGGGGGGAATTTTCAAGATAGGCGGTGACCATGGCGGCCATTTTGAAGTCGGCCATTTTGAATCCAACTTTTGTTTTTTCAATAGGAAGAGGGTCATGTGACACTTCAAACTTATTGGGAATTTCACAAGAAAAACGATGATGTGCTTTGTTTTAATTAGGGATCGACCGATATCGGGTTTTTAGGGCCGATAACCGATAATCGGTGGAGGTTAGGGCCGATAGCCGATAACTTATACCGATATTCCGGTATAAGTTATCGGCTATTTATCCCCCCGTGACACCACTGCAGATCATTGATTTAAAGCGGGTGCTTTAAATCAATGAACTGCAGTGGCTTTTGCGGTGCCATAGGCCGCCACCCGCTTCTCTCCCCCTGCCTGTCCTGAGTCCTATGACCGTCACCGCCAACCAACCCCCCCCCCCCCCCCCCCCCCACCGCCGCCTGCGGTTTTGCTTTTGCACTAAAATCCTTATTTTACTGGCCCCCTTTTACATATTTTGGACTTTATTTAATGGTTTAGGGCTTATTTGTTGCACTGTGTTTCTGTAATTTGTAATTCCCTTAAAGTGGACCTGTCAGCAGATATCTAGGGTATAAGATAAGGGCATGTATATGTATAGGGCTTTTGACCCTGATTCCATAAATACCTGTCATTATGTAATTGACCCCTCCAACACTGAGATAGTAGCGTTCAAAAAGATATGCAAATTAGGCTTTGGAGTCCATTGGGCGATCTGCTTGGCTCTTAGAGCCCAGCACAGTTCGGCCTCTTCACCACTTAGTCACTCCCCTCTGTGTACTGGTCACCTCCTCTACCTCCAATTGATGGGAGTGACTATTGGGTGACCAGTGCCGGGGAATGAAGAACACCCTGTGGGCTCCAAAGCCTAATTTGCATATCTTTTTAAAGGCGTACTCCGCCCCTAGACATCTTATCCCCTATCCAAAGGATAGGGGATAAGATGTCAGATCGCCGCGGTCCCGCTGCTGGGGAGCCCCGGGATCCCCGCTGCGGCACCGCGCTATTACAGCACAGAGCAAGTTCACTCTGTGCATATTGACGGGCGATACAGGGGACGGAGCCGCGTGATGTCATGGCTCCACCCCTCATGACGTCACGGTCCGCCCCTTAATGCAAGTCTATGGCAGGGGGCGTGATGACCGCCGCGCCCCCTCCCATAGACTTGTATTGAAAGGGGCGGACCATGACGTCACAAGGGGCGGAGCCGTGACGTAACGCTGCTCCGGCCCCTGTATTGCCCGTTATTACGTGTAGAGCGAACTCGCTCTGTGCTGTAATGATAGCGGGGTGCTGCAGCTGGGATCCCGGGGCTCCACAGCAGCGGGACCGCAGCGATCTGACATCTTATCCCCTATCCTTTGGATAGGGGATAAGATGTCTAGGGGCAGAGTACCCCTTTAAACTCTGATATCCCTGTGCTGGAGGATTCAATTAACTAATGAGAGGTATATACCGATTCAGGGTGAAAAGCCATATACAGCCATGCCATTACTATTATACCGTAAAAAACAGCTGACATATCCCCTTTTAAATCCTTTTGACTTTAGCCCAGTGTTTTTTAAACAGGGTGTCTCCAGCTGTTGCAAAACTACAAATCCCAGCATGTTTGGACAGCCTTTGGCTGTCCGGGCATGCTGGGAGTTGTAGTTTTGCAACAGCTGGAGACACCCTGTTTAAAAAGCACTGCTTTAGCTTGTGGATTTTCCGAGTATTTTGTCACATGTTTTGTGAACTTTGGCCGTCACATGCTTGTCACAGAGACCAACTGATAGTGACACATTGTTGAACAATTCGGTGGTAAAGAGTTTCTACATTCATCTCCTGATCTTATGCTCATTAAAGGGGTACTCCAGTGTAAAACTTTTTTATTTTTTTTTATTTTATAAATATTTTTATATCTAAATCAACTGGTGACAGAAAGTTAAACAGATTTGTAAGTTAATTCTATTAAAAAATCTTAATCCTTCCAGTACTTATTAGCTGCTGAATACTACAGTGGAAATTCTTTTCCGTTTGAAACACAGAGCTGTCTGCTGACATCATGATCACAGTGCTCTCTGCTGACATCTCTGTCCATTTTAGGAACTGTCCAGAGTAGGAGAAAATCCCCATAGCAAACATATGCTGTTCTGGACAGTTCCTAAAATGGACAGAGATGTCAGCAGAGAGCACTGTGCTCATGATGTCAGCAGAGAGCTCTGTGTTCCAAAAAGAAAATAATTTCCACTGTAGTATTCAGCAGCTAATAAGTACTGGAAGGATCAAGATTTTTTATTAGAAATAATTTACAAATCTTTTTAACTTTCTGGCACCAGTTAATAATAATATTATTAATAAAAATAAATTCATTATTATTATTACTATTATTAACTGGTGCCAGAAAGTTAAAAAGATTTGTAAATTATTTCTAATAAAAAATCTTAATCCTTCCAGTACTTATTAGCTGCTGAATACTACAGTGGAAATTCTTTTCTTTTTGGAACACAGAGCTCTCTGCTGACATCATGAGCACAGTGCTCTCTGCTGAAATCTCTGTCCATTTTAGGACATTTATATATAATTTTTTTTTTTTTTTTTTTTTTTTAAAGGGGTACTCCAGTGGGGAAAAAAATTCAGTTCAGCATGTGCCAGACAAGTTATACAGATTTGTAAATTACTTTTGTTTAAAAAATATTAATTCATCCATCCGGTGCTGTATGCTCCAGAGGAAGTTGTGTAGTTTTTTCCAGTCTGACCACAAGTGCTCTCTGCTGACACCTCTGTCCATGTCAGGAGCTGTCCAGAGCTGGAGAGGCTTTGCTATTGGAATTTCCTGTTCTGGACAGTTCCTGACACGGACAGAGGTGGCAGCAGAGAACACTGTGGTCAGACTGGAAAGACCTACACAACTTCTTCTGAAGCGTACAGTAGCGATAAGTACTGGAAGTAAAAAAAAAAAGTAAGTAATTTTCAAATCTGTACAACTTTCTGGTACCAGTTGTTTTAAAGAAAAAAAATGGCCACACTGGAGAACCCCTTTAAGCCATGCATGGTAGGCACATTATATCAGTGCCCCTCAGTGGTTGCAAGCCGGCAGTTCTGATATGGCAAACACACTATGAGGGTGCGTTCACACGCTATTACTAGCAGCAGGTTTCCCGCTGTGAGTTACGCTACCATTGATTTAAATGGGTCCACAGACAGTCCGCAATAGTTTCAGATTTGTGGACTGTCTGCGGACCCATTCAAATGAATGGTAGCGTAACTCGGAGTGGGTTTCCTGCAGCGGGAGACCCTCTGCTAGTAATAGCGTGTGAACGCACTCTGAAAGGGTTTATACACAGTCCCTGCTCCAGGCCGTGGTACTACTTGCAAGGTTGTCTCTGATCTCCTGTACCTGGAGTCTTCTGGCCTAGCTGTCACTCTGCTGCACTCTATGTAGTTGGCGGTCCCATCGCTAGTCTTGTCATCTCTTCTAGAAATCTCTTTCCAGCCACAGGTTCCCATCACTCGCCTGTGACTACAGCTCAGCTACAGTTCTCCAGATATAGTTCACTATCGGTGGCAGCTCATTCTATGGAGGCCAGAAGTGGTCGCTTCAGTTTCTATGTCTTTGTCTCATGCTACACACACTCGGGTTGGGAGAGGGGGTCTGTCTGTTTTATGTAGACATGAGAATCCATTGGTGCAATGGTCATCTTCTCCGTATACACACAGTTTAGCAAAGGGTTCCGTATACTAACCCCTGCTCCTTACCTTACAGCCCCATGATATGTAGAGGCGTAATTCCTCACCGCCATGTTATACAAAACATATCCTGATATATACACAAAGGCTCTAAACAGTGCAGCACCTTCTGCAGATAAAGCAGTGACATGGCATCACATCTTGTCACCTACTTGGGCAGTCTTATAAGGAGCATGTCAGACAGTATTAATAGGGGTTCAGGCTCAGTGCACAGGTATCCTAATTGTTGTCTCATAGAAATAATGCCTGGGCATTCTGAGTAGTTTCCTATAGGGCTGGACGGTATACCGGTTCATACCGAAATATTTGTGCTGCACGATATGAATTTTAACCCATACCGGTTTGGCCCCTCCCCCCGGGACATCGGGGAACTAATCCTATGTGACCCGGGAGCGCTGTTCTGCCCCCCCCCCCCCTATTAATTATTAGCCCAGCGCTCCGCTGTCCCCATCAGGGTACTACTCACATGTCACCCGTATGCGCTGCCCTCCTCGTCCTGTTTGTTGTGGCCGCCGGCGCTGACACTCTATACCAGTGGTCTCCAACCTGCGGACCTCCAGATGTTGCAAAACTACAACTCCCAGCATGCCCGGACAGCCAACGGCTGTCCGGGCATGCTGGGAGTTGTAGTTTTGCAACATCGGAAGGTCCGCAGGTTGGAGACCACTGCTCTATTCTGTGCAGTATCCATATGCCCGGGCTGCAAAAAATAAACAAAATAAACTTTAACTGACCTCCCGTTGGTCCGGTACCGGCCTCACTTGTTTCCTGGGGACGAGAACGTCAGACAACCATCAGCCTATAACCAGCCGCAGCGATGTTCCGCCTCGGCCGGTGATAGGCTGAGCCCACTGTCATGTAAGGAGCCGGCTTCTTACATGACAGTGGGCTCAGCCTATCACCGGCCGAAGCGGAACATAGCTGCGGCCGGTGATGTCTCTCCGACGTTCCCGTCCCCAGCGTAAGGCCGACGTAGGTGCGTTAAAGTTTATTTTGTTTACCTTTTGCAGCCCGGGCACAGGGATACCGCACAGTATAGAGTGTTAGTGCCGGCGGCTGCAACAAACAGGACGAGGATGGCAGCGCTTGCGGGTGATATGTGAGTATTTACCCCGATGGGGATGTGGGCTGATAATTAATAATAAAAATAATTAATATGGGGGGGGGGTAGGAAATACCGTTATATACCGTGGAACTGCCAAAAGTAAAAAAAAAATAGCGTGATACACCTATTTGGTCATACCGCCCTGCCCTAGCTTCATAGATAGCTCTGGCGGCTGCTATTGCGTGTCTGTAGCTGTTTTAGTGCCAAGTAGATATTGCTGTTTCTTTAATGGCAAATGTGGGTGAGAAATACAACCGGCTGTCATGTATCCGTGTCTTGTCGCACAGGTTCCGCAGTCATTGTAAACCATTGTAACACGTTGACTGCTAATTGTTTGTAATGTTAATATTTAACTTCCTAACTCTGTGACTGGCAAATGTGTGGAAATTATTAGTAATGGCGGTTTATGACAGGATATACTGTACAGAGGAGATTTATACATAGGATTCACTCTTATATTTCCCATACGCGGGGGATGGAAGAAACATTTTACAGATTTTCTGACTAAAGGATTTTGATAGCAACTAGATATTTAGTCAGAGTGGGAGTGGGGATGGGGGGGGGGATACCCAATTCCATGGGAATGGGACTGTGATTTTCTGCACCAAATTCCGCAATAAAATAAGCGCTAATTAGAGCAAAAAGAGGATTTCAAGTATAATTTTCAAAATGTTAGGAACATTTACTTGCTGAATTTTGTTGCAGAAACATACCCTAGGTGACTTCATGTTTATCCCATTTAAGGATATATTCCCTAAAATGATGCAAAGCTGAGTTTTTAGACAAGATTTTGATTCAGTCAGAAAAGTTGCTTAAAGGGGTTATCCAGGAAAAAACTTTTTTTATATATCAACTGACTCCAGAAAGTTAGACAGATTTGTAAATTATTAGAAAAAGAGACAAAAATACCCAGACCTCAAGGAAGGTAAATTATATGAATACAATTGAAGGAAACAAGGATCGTGCTTCAATTATAATAGGATATACAGATTTTATTAAAAATTGATATAAAATATTCCAGCTCACAAGGGGCCCCTTGGAGAGGAGTATACAATGACCTAAAATAGATGACCTGAAATAGACTATCACTGGGGCCCCTTGTGAGGTGGAATATTTTATATCAATTTTTAATAAAATCTGTATATCCTATTATAATTGAAGCACGATCCTTGTTTCCTTCAATTGATTCATATAGTTTACCTTCCTTGAGGTCTGGGTATTTTTGTCTCTCTTTTTCTAATATTTATTATTGGCACCATAGGTATAGGTGCATTACCCATTTGTCCTCGGTAGGTGGTATAATTGTGAGCTGCACATATTTTTTCCAAATTTGTAAATTACTTCTATTAAAAAATCTTAATCCTTTCAGTACTTATGAGCTTCTGAAGTTAAGGTTGTTCTTTTCTGTCTAAGTGCTCTCTGATGACACGTGTCTCAGGAAATGCCCAGTTTTTAGAAGCAAATCCCCATAGCAAACCTCTTCTAAACTGGGCGTTTCCCGAGACAGGTGTCATCAGAGAGCACTTAGACAGAAAAGAACAACCTTAACTTCAGAAGCTCATAAATACTGAAAGGATTAAGATTTTTTAATAGAAGTAATTTACAAATCTGTTTAATTTCTGGAGCCAGTTGATATATGAAAATAAAGTTGTTTTTTTCCTGGGTAACCCCTATAAAGCACAACCGTCTTGGATCTTGTACCCACCAGACTAATACCATGATACTATAGATGATAACAATTGCAATACAGCCACACCTTTTGGCTGCTCTTTATCACACGTTATTAGCCAGAAAAAATGGTTTTATCATACGGTCAGCAAGAGTCAGATAGGTGTGGCCAGGGGTTCGCAGTGCCCTGCCTCCGCCACGCCTATCCCCTGTAAGTGAGTGCTGGGACCGCTATGTGATTAACACACAGGTCCTCAGCGCAAGCGGCCCTGATTTTTATGATGTGCGGGCTAGCGTGAATCCTCTGAGGCTTTGCGTAATCTGTGCACCCTTATAATATACAGTGCCCGTACTCCTCTTCTTTCTTCTGTCTTCCGGACGCGCGCTTCTTCTGCTTTCACTAGATGTAGAGAGCTGTCATGAATTCACTAAGGAAGCGCTCACTCCCGTTGTCTCCCACCATCCCCGTGTACCTGTGCCGTGCTGGAGACAAGAAGAAAGGAGTATGGGCACTGTATATTATAAAGTGCACATATTATTATGTAAAGCCTCATGTGTCAAGTGGATTCACGCTGGCCCGCACATCATAAAAATCAGGGCCGCTTGCATTGAGGACTTGTGTGTCAGTCCCACAGCAGTCCCAGCGCTCACTTACAGGGGATAGGCACTGCAAACCCCCTGCCATGCCTATATCACTGTTGCTGACCGCACAATAAAACCATTTTCTGGCTAATAAAGTGTGATAAAGAGAAGCCATGGTGTAGCTGCATTCCAATTTCTATCATCTATACCAGTGGTCTTCAACCTGCGGACCTCCAGATGTTGCAAAACTACAACTCCCAGCATGCCCGGACAGCCATAGGCTGTCCGGGCATGCTGGGAGTTGTAGTTTTGAAACATCTGGAGGTCCGCAGGTTGAAGACCACTGGTCTATACGATTATGGTATTAGACTGGTGGGTACAATATCCATGAGCGTTGCGCTTTAAATTTTAGTTTATAAATGAATAGTGTGTAAAATGTTATAGATCTGTAATCTGACATTGTAACGGTGATGTATATATTTTTTCCTTTTCAGGATACATGGCACCACCGCAGGCTACCTTCCCCAGCACTTACACTATTATCCAGCAGCCGGCAGCAACGACTTCTGTGGTAGTGGTCGGAGGGTGTCCAGCATGCAGGTAATGTAAGATAGGTCAGTGGTGTGGTCATCCATGGGAAAAACTTCAAATTGTGATTTAAATTTTTTTTTTTTTTATATATATCGCCTGTTTTAAAGGGGTACTCCCGTGGAAAACTTTTTTATTTTTATTTTTTTTTTAAATCAACTGGTGCCAGAAAGTTTTGTAAGTCAGATTTGTAAATCCCTTCTATTACAATTTTTTAATCCTTCCAGTACTTTTTAGGGGCTGTATACTGAAGAGAAATCCAAAAAAGAAATGCATTTCCTCTGATGTCATGACCACAGTGCTCTCTGCTGACCTCTGCTGTCCATTTTAGGAACTGTCCAGAGCAGCATATGTTTGCTATGGGGATTTTGTCCTGCTCTGGACAGTTCCTAAAATGGACAGCAGAGGTCAGCAGAGAGCACTGTGGTCATGACATCAGAGGAAATGCATTTCTTTTTTTGGATTTCTCTTTAGTATACAGCCCCTAAAAAAGTACTGGAAGGATTAAGATTTTTTAATAGAAGTGATTTACAAATCTGTTTAACTTTCTGGCACCAGTTGATTTAAAAAAATAAAAATTAAAGTTTTCCACGGGAGTACCCCTTAAACCTCACTCCATCTAGGGCTGCCACTCTTACCGCTGGCTCTTACGGTCCTGATGATGTGCCCAGACACTCTGCAGCCACTCACTGTCCTCTGTGGTAGTCAGCACAAATGGTGTTTGGGCATATAATCACTGGATGGAGTGGGGTTAAAACAGGTGTGATTATATCATTCAGACAACCTCTTTTAAAGATACTTCCTTTTAAAGCAATTTTATGATTTGCTATAGATTTGATCAGTGGGGTCCGGGGATTAAGTGAAGGAGTAGAAGCAATTAGCTGATCACTGTGCTCCTTTTGTTTCTACTAGTCTTTTCCTTGGGAAGCCGAGCATTTAGTATAGAGTGGTCCTTCAAGTTACAATGGTCGTCCTGGAACCTATTAATATTGTATGTTGAGACCATGATGCTATGTAATCCTTGTATTTGGTTCTGAAGCCCAAAAATGTCATCTAAAAATAGGAAAAAGTAAGGATTAAATAATAACAAGTAAATAACTAATACAGATAAAGCAGGTCCTTACTTATAAAGGTAAGAAAGATCTTACAGGAGCTGTAATCACGGTCTATGTAGAGGACAGGAGCTTCTTCAGGGTCCTGTACAGTACAGAGTGTCCTAAAAATGTAATGTAATGGAGCTGCCCTCACCTGGTGTCCAAAAGAGCAGCTAACCCTGGCACAGGTGAAGAGTAGTACAGAACATATAATACCTCCCTGTACTGTAGGAAGCGCCACCAGACAACCAGTCAGTGCATGCACTTCAGTAATACAGGGGTTTTCCAGAGAAATGTCCATTCTGATTGGTCACATCTTCCACCCATTGACACGTTTTGCAGATCTGGACTAGAGATGAGCGAACTTACAGTAAATTCGATTCGTCACGAACGTCTCGGCTCGGCAGTTGATGACTTTTCCTGCATAAATTAGTTCAGCTTTCAGGTGCTCCCGTGGGCTGGAAAAGGTGGATACAGTCCTAGGAGACTCTTTCCTAGGAATGTATCCACCTTTTCCAGCCCACCGGAGCACCTGAAGGCTGAACTCATTTATGCAGGAAAAGACAGCAACCGCCGAGCCGAGAAGTTCGTGACGAATCGAATTTACTGTAAGTTCGCTCATCTCTAATCTGGACTGTCAGTAGCATTGAATGCTAAGTATGGTTTCAAGTTAAAATGGTGCAGAAAAGACAGACAATATCGTAACCTGAGGCCATTGTAAGCGTTGAGTTGAGGGACCACTGCATTGTTCACTGCATTCTCTGAGGAAAACTGAGTGAAAACAAAAAAAAGCACAGGGCTCATCTGATGGCTTCAGCCCATCCGTTTTATCAATTGGTTGGGGTGTCAGCTCCTGGACCCTGCCTATCAAAACTTCTGCCATGTCACCATCACATGTCAGAAGACTGTCGCAGCATTAGGTATCCTTTATCCGAAATTCTGTACATTTTACTTTGGATTTCCCCTGTGTAGAAGGTAAAATCAAAGCTGAATCTTCAGCACAGTCTGTTGCAAAATTGTCATGTGACCACTTCCGTGTTCTTTGCCTTACCTACAGTAAGTGGAGTCATATGTTGGAGGTTTGTGCAATCTCTGTGTGGTCAGCTATCATTGAATCTCCCAGCATCCTCTACAGTTACAGTCCTCCGTGTATTTAGTTACCTGCATCTTCTCAATTGTTTCTGAAGTCTTGCCCCTTAAGTACTTCAGTTTAAGTACGCACTGTCCAAATAAAAAAATCACTGCACAAAGTATCATATATCCATGGAGGAAGAACAGAAACGTGTTCCATAATACTACATTCCCTCGTCCTTGAGTTCTTCATTTTGGAGCAAACAAGCATAGATGGCTATATATATATATATATATATATATATATATATATATATATATATATATATATATATATATATATATATATATTTTACTATAAATGTGGAGAGGGAATAATCTGATACCTGTGGAGCCAGTTATATAGTTACATAGTTTATTAGGTTGATAAGTCCATCAAGTTCCACCTAAAAACCTTACTGTGTTGATCCAGAGGAAGGCAATCCCCGCCCCCCAAGAGACTGATGCCCCAGGAGGAAAATTCTTTCCCGACTCCAGTATGGCATTTGAATAAATTCTTGTATCAACGTTCTATCTCCATAAATCTAGTATCCATAACTTGTAATATTATTTTTAGAAAAACATCCAGAACCCCCTTGAACTTGTTTATTGGGTCAGACCTCATGTGGCAGAGAGTTCCATAGTCTCACTGCTCTGACAGTAAAGAATCTCTGTCTGTGATGATGGTGAAACCTTCTTTCCTCTAGGCTTAGAGGATGCCCTCTTGTCATGGTTACCGACCTGGGTATAAAAAGATCACTAGAAAAACCTCTGAACTGTCCAGTCATATATTTGTACAGTGATCCCTCAACTTACAATGGCCTCAACATACAATGGTCTTTTCTGGACCATTGTAACTTGAAACCAGACTCAACATACAATGTACAGAGGGTCCAGATATGCGAAACGTGCCAATGGCTGGAAGAACCGACCAATCAGAATGGGCATTCACTGGTAAAACCCCTGTATTACTGAAGTGTATGCAGTGACCTGTGTCTGGTAGCGCCCCCTACAGTACAGGGAGGTATTACATGTTCTGTACTCTTTACCTGTATTACTGAAGTGTATGCACTGACTGGTGTCTGGTAGCACCCTCTACAGTACAGGGTCGTATTACATGTTCTGTACTCTTTACCTGTTCCACAGTTAGCTGCTCTTTTGGACACCAGGTGAGGACGGTTCCATTTTACATTTTAAGGACATTGCCTGTACTGTACAGGACCCTGAAGAAGCTCCTGTCCTCTACATAGACCAGCGTTTCCCAAACAGGGTGCCTCCAGCTGTTGCAAAACTACAACTCCCAGCATGCCCGGACAGACTTTGGCTGTCCGGGCATGCTGGGAGTTGTAGTTTTGCAACAGCTGGAGGCACCCTGGTTGGGAAACGCTGACATAGACAGTAATTTACAGCTCCCAGCAACTTTTTCTTACTTTTATATGTAAGGATTTGCTTTATCTATATTAGTTATCTACTTTTTTTTTTTTTTTTTTTTTTTTTTTTTTTAACCCTAACTTTTTCCTATTTTTGGATGACATTTTGGGGCTTCAGAACAAATTACAAGGTTCCCATAGAGTTCTGGTCTCAACATACAATGGTTTCAACTTACAATGGTCGTCCTGGAACCAATTAATATTGTAACTTGAGGGAGCACTGTACATTGTGATCAGATCGCCCCCTAAGACATCTTTTCTCCAAACTAAATAACCCCAAACTTGGCTAAGCATGGGGGACTTTTACCTATTCACATCCTGGAAATCGGTGTTCTGACCAGGCCCCCTGACTCTTCACCCACCACTAAGTTACTGTGTAAGGTCTGGGGACATGGCAGGAAGTTATTTGGTCTATCGGGATGCACAAAATTTACACTTTTTTGTGGCATAACCCTGGCCTGCCAGATTTTCTTTCTTTTTCAAGATGCAGGGTTTTGGGAGAGGAGGGGGGCTCTGCAGAGTGGAACAGCTGTGTGTGAATAGTGTATTTAAATCTTATGGGGATCTCCAGACTAAGTTCGATCCGCCACGTTCCTCTTTCTATAGATATTTACAACTCCGCCATGTCTATGAGGTGCAGGGTAGGTCGGGGACTCCATACTTGCACTGTATTGGATACGCTTGTCACTAATTCGGACTCTGCCGGGGTCATTTCATGGCTTTATGGGGAACTTCTGCACTCATACCATGAGAGGTTTCCCTTGGTGTTCTGTGCAAAGTGGGAGGGTGATTTAGGGCCCCTGTCGGATGTGGAGTGGTCAACTTTCCTGTCACATACCCCCCTGCTCTCCCTTTCTGAGGCTAACCGCTTGTCTCAACTATATCTTTTACATAGGGTGTATAAAACTCCTACTGTATTCCTACATAGGCTGGGTCTTAGACCTGACTTGACCAAGATTTAACCAGGAAGGTAACCACTTGTTTCATGTGGTGTGGGAGTGTCCGATTTTGGTTCCTTTCTTGAGGGAAATGCTGTCACTCCTCAGAAAAGTGTATGGAATAGTGGTGCCGCTAGAACCTAAGCCCTGTCTGCTGGCACTCATAGGGTGTGGGATGGAGCCCTCGGGGATAGAACTGGGTATCCTCCGTATATTATACCAAACGAGGAAAATAATAGCTCAATATTGGATTCGGACTAGTCCCCCTACGGTAACCGACTTGATTGCCAGGGTCACATTCATAGTTCTTAGGTTTTTTTCTCACCATCTTCCAGGTCCCAGACATAAAATGGGACTTTGTATGGACCCATGAATGTTTAGGGCTTCCCTATTCTCAGACTTGCACTATGCTGGTTGCATTGCAGGCTCAGTAGGGGGTCTGATCATTGCTGTTTCTGAGAGAAGGCCCAGATTGTGTTATTGAGGAGATTTTACCATAATCTTGTGCAGTATTAACTATTTCTGATGGTGGAAGCATTTAGTAGCTTCCCATAGGTGCACTATACACAGCCTATTGGCCGTCACTGTGGCCAACTGTATAGAAGACTGACACAAATTTTTAGGTTTTGCAGTTTACTACTTCTGTATACCATGAAAACTTATGACTAGAAGATCTAAAATCCAGTTCAATTACAAACTTATTGATAGATAAATCATTTTTATGCAAAGACTTAATATTTCCAGTGCTGACCCTTCTTTTTCAAGACTTCTGCAATGCACCCTGGCAGCCTCGGGGCCTGACCGACGACGACCCATCTTACATAACCAGTGGAAACTAAAATGTGTGTCAGTCTCAAAACTTTTGGTCATGACTGTAGTGTCAGGTTATGGTCATATGATGTGAAAGGCATTGTAAGAAATAGGAGGAAGAGATCCTCGTGTTTCTTGTTTTTCTTTAATCATGTGAATGTCTGCATTATGTGCATGACCCACACAAGCGGCTCTGTGTATTCTCTCGTGGCAAAGTAGAATCATGGAGAAATTAAACTTTTTACCTATAAGACCACATTCATAAGAGACGGATTTTCATGCCACAAATCTGCAGCAAAGTATAGTACAACACATAGTTGGGATTTTGAAAATCCCATTTACAAATTTATATATTTTGGGGCATGCACAACATACATTGAGGTCAGTGCTGGCATAGTTGTGCCATGTAGCCCTAAACTAATAGAAATCCCACTCAGCCCATACCATCGCAGACGCCTCGCACAACAAAAAGATGGTTTGCGAGTTGCATAATAGTATTTGCATTAGGGGAAAAAAGTCAATGTTAAAAAAAAAAAATTCAAAAATAAAAAATGTAAAAACAGGGAGTAAAGGCACCCTGCAGATTTTGCCCTTGGTCTGATTCTAATCCAGGACCCTGGTGCTTCAACACATCATGTTAATCCCCCTAATCCATCTGTTTCCAAGCATATAATCCATGACAGCCCATGTATTTACTTTTTTTCAATTAAATGCAACCGTATTGTTGGTTAAAGAGGTTATCCTGGATTAGAAAAAAAACCCTGATTTCTTTAAAAATAAAAAACTGCACCAACCTTGTCCTCAGAAGTGTGTGGTATTGCAGCAAAATGTCATTAAAATGAGTGTAAGTTGTAATACCATGCACCACCTGAGGACAGATGTGGTGCTGTTTTTGGAAGAAATTAACTTTTGTTTTTCTATTTTTGAATAACTCTTTAAGGGTACATTCACACACGGCGTATTTGCTGCGTATTTTATTTTCTCTGTTGAAGTCAATGGGTAGGAAAATACGCAGCAAAATACGCCACGTGGGAATGCACCCTTAGGGTGTATTCTCACACACACACAGGATCTGCTGTGAATCTTGTAAAATCTGCATCTTCAGATATTACAAGGCAATTCTTACTTTATTATGATTGCCTTGTAAAATCCACAACTACAAATTTTAGAAATACGGAATTGCAACTTCACATCCGCATCAGATCTGGTATATGTGGGTGTGAATACACCCTAAGGGTAGGGACACACGCAGCGCAACCGTCATGTATTTATCGCTGCGGATGCTCCGATGGCAGTCGCAAGGGCAAGCTTCCTGCTGCCGCTGGCTAGCTCTGTGTGTCCTCTTCTAGCGGCGGCTTCTAGCGGTATACACAGTACCTGCCTGTAGCAGATGCACATTGGGAAATCCGCCGCTATGAGCAGACACACATGGAGAGATTTATCAAAACCTGTGCAGAGTAAAGGTTGCCCAGTTGCCCATAGCAACCAATCAGATTGCTTCTTTCATTTTTCAAAGGCCTTGTTACAAATGAGAGAAGAAATCTGGTTGCTATGAGCAACTGCACCACTCTTCCTCTATATTGGTTTTGATGAATCTCCCCAACAGAGCTCTCTAGGGAGCTCGCTTTTGTGGCTGTGGATGCATTACTTGTGACCCTAGCCTTAAGGTGTAGAACTTATTCATTGTATGTCAGTCATATGTTACCTAACATTGTCTTTTCTGTTTTGGTTTGCCCTAGGGTCGGCGTTTTGGAGGATTCCTTTACCTGTCTGGGGATCCTCTGTGCCATCGTCTTCTTCCCGATTGGAATCTTGTTCTGTCTGGCTCTGAGACAACGAAGATGTCCAAACTGTGGTGCCACGTTTGGATAGGAGAATCCAAAAGAGACATCCAATTCTATATCGTGCCCTTCTCAATCCCTTCTAAATGCACAATCCTTTTCTTTAATTGAATAGCATCATTGTATGTGGGTGGTGATATGATATATCTTTCTGTTCTGCATAGGGTGGGTGGGGAGAGCTCTGTGCCATAGAGACACGTGGAAGTGTGAGGCTTCCGTATACCAGTGCCTTCAGAGACTGTACCGAGATCCCGGCTCTGCCCTTTGCTCATGTCATACGAAGACAAGTCCCCGTTACTTGTGTTCACCTTATTTGTATATATATATTAGTTTAAAAAAATCAATCTGTAAGATGTATTTGGAAGAAAAAAAAATATTTTATAGTAAAAAGCAGCACTGTGATAAATCTAAAGTTTGTCATCATTAAAATGAACAAATTATCTATTTACGCCTTTTGTACTGCCGCATCTGTTATCTGGAATTCAGGGTATATTAAAGTGATTTCATTTTATATTTAGAAAAATCTGATTAATAATGCAGACTGAGGTGTAGAACAGTATGGCGGCTGCCCTCTCCTATACTGCCATTGGAACCATAGGTTTAGATATGAACCTGGGATACACACTGCCTAACAACCTAATGCAGTGTTTTTCAAACAGGGTGCCCCCAGCTGTTGAAAAAACTACAATTCCCAGCATGCCTGAACAGCCTTTGGCTGTCCAGGCATACTGAGAGTTGTAGTTTTGCAAGACCTGGACATACACTGTTTTGAAAAGCACTAACTTAACCCCTTAAGGACCACGGGTTTTTCCGTTTTTGCACTTTCGTTTTTCCTCCTGACCTTTTAAAAATCATAACCCTTTCAATTTTGCACCTAAAAAAAATCCACATGATGGCTTATTTTTTGCACCACCAATTCTACTTTGCAGTGACATCAATCATTTTACCCAAAAATCTACGGTGAAACGGAAAAAAAAAAAATTGTGCGACAAAATTGAAGAAAAAACGCCACTTTGTAACTTTTGGGGGCTTCCGTTTCTACACAGTACATTTTTCTGTAAAAATGACACCCTATCTTTATTCTGTAGATCCATACGATTAAAATGATACCCTACTTATGTAGGTTTGATTTTGTTGTACTTCTGTAAAAAATCATAACTACATGCAGGAAAATGTATATGTTTAAAATTGTCATCTTCTGACCCCTATAACTTTTTAATTTTTCCTGCGTATGGAGCGGTATGAGGGCTAATTTTTCGCGCAGTGATCTGACGTTTTTAGTGGTATACTTTTTTGTATTGATCGGACTTTTTGATCGCTTTTTATAAAAAATTTTCTTGATATAAAAAGCGACCAAAAATAAGTTATTTTGGAAATTTTTTGCGCGTACGCCATTGACCGTGCGGTTTAATTAATGATATATTTTTATAGTTAGGACATTTACGCACGCGGCGATACCACATATGTTTATATTTATTTTTAGTTACATGTTTTTAAATTTTTTTTTTTTTTTATGGGAAAAGGGGGTGATTTGAACTTTTATTAAGGAAAGGGTTAAATCACATTAACTTTTTTACACTTTCTTTTTGCAGTGTTATAGCTCCCATAGGGACCTATAACACTGCATACACTGATTGCCAGCACTGTTCCCTGCAAAGCCATAGCTTTGCAGTGATAAGAGTTATCGGCAGTCGATTGCTCAAGCCTGCATCTCAGGCTTGGAGCAATCAATCGCCGAAGGGACACGCTGGAGGTAGGTAAGAGGACCTGCAAAGAGAGGTCACTTACCAAATTCCATCCAGTGGCTCCTGTAATATATTCAAATTCTGAGCTGTGCTCTTAATTTACAAACAGCTCTCACGTCCTAGTGAGCGCTGCAATCCGGCACAGTAGCAGAGCGCTCTGGCAAGAAGAGCTCTCGCATCACTAGGACGTGAGAGCTGTTTGTAAACTAACTGCGCTTTTGCTACTGCCTCAGAGCACAGCGCAGAATTTGAATATACTAATAGAGGCAGATTGTTTCAGGAGGCAGATAGAAGCAGGGGGCGGACAACCATCGAAGCCCCGACTCCTGCGTGTGAGAGGAGAAAAAACAGGGAGACCAGAGGGGGCGCCTCGTGTGATATGTAGGGATAATGGAAGTGAGAGATGGAGAAGTTGCGGGGCCTATAGAACCTCTAGGTAGTGGCTGCTCACCTTTCGGCAAGTCAAAACTTGCATATCAACCTGCGAATGGGGTTTAGGGAAGAAGGCAGGAACCGCTGCTAAGCCTCAAGTTGCAGGAGAGGTAGAACTGTTTCCTGGGAGAAGACCAGTAGTGGAATAGCAAAATAACCTTCTGATGGTGCTGCTGGTTCCAATGATGGAGGTAAAAAAAAACTAGCCAGAGATGTAGGTTGTACAACACACTGGACAGTTTATTTAAAAGTACATAAAAACAATAAAACAAAAGGATTAAATAAATATAAACATATATGGTATCGCCACGTGCGTAAGTGTCCGAACTATAAAAATATATCATTAATTAAACCGCACGGTCAATGGCGTATGCGTAAAAAAAATTCCAAAGTCCAAAATAACGTATTTTTGGTCACTTTTTATATCATGAAAAAATTAATAAAAAGCAATCAAAAAGTCAGATCAATACAAAAATGTTACCGCTAAAAACTTCAGATCATGCTGCAAAAAAATGAGCCCTCATACCGCCCCATACGCGGTAAAATAAAAAAGTTATAGGTGTCGAAGATGACAATTTTAAACGTATACATTTTCCTGCATGTAGTTATTTTTTCCAGAAGTACCACAAAATCAAACCTATATAAGTATGGACCTACAGAATAAAGATAAGGTGTAATTTTTACCGAAAAATGTACTGCGTAGAAACGGAAGCCCCCAAAAGATACAAAATGGCGTTTTTTTTCCTTCAATTTCGTCGCACAATGATTTTTTTTTCGCTTCGGCGTAAATTTTTGGGTAAAATGACTGATGTCACTGCAAAGTAGAATTGGTGGTACAAAAAATAAGCCATCATATGGATTTTTAGGTGCAAAATTGAAAGGGTTATGATTTTTAAAAGGTGAGGAGGAAAAAACGAAAGTGCAAAAACTGAAAAACCTGTGGTCCTTGGTGGCTGGAGGTCTCTCTTCGCCATTCTGCTCCGCTGCAATCCATCTGTATGTTCTGCATACCGGCAGGCTGTACATAGCAGAGCACTGAAGAGTTATAGCAATTAGTAGATTCCCATAGTAAAAAAAAAAAAAATACTCCATCTCCCATGTTACTGAAAAAAAAAAAAAAAAAAAAAAAAATATATATATATATATATATATATATAAAAAATTATATATATATATATATAGATATATATATATATATATATAGATATATATATATATATAGATATAGATAAAAACACATTTGGTATCTCCTATATACCTATTATAAAAAAACACCAAAGGTCTAAAATTTGATTTTTGGTCACATCATATCCCAGAAAAAATGGAAAGTGTCTTTACAAAGTACAAAAAACAAGACCTCATATGGGTCTGTGGATGAAAAAAATATATAAAAAGGTTATGACTCTTAAAATGAGAGGAGATAACACGCAAAATGTAAATAGGATAGGGGATAAGATGTCTGATTGGTGGGGTGTTGTGGTCACCACATGCAGGCAAAACC
Source organism: Hyla sarda (assembly GCF_029499605.1). Taxonomy (NCBI): domain Eukaryota; kingdom Metazoa; phylum Chordata; class Amphibia; order Anura; family Hylidae; genus Hyla; species Hyla sarda. Next base: position 185,600,442 of record NC_079196.1, on the reverse strand, counting down.
AGGCCTCTGTGGTAGCCAATGCACACCCGTTGTTGCATACATTTGCTGCCACTGATTTTGCCTGCATGTGACGACTGCAACATGCTACCTGCTCTCCCATCTCGGCCCTCCCTTTCAAACTAGAAGGTATCTGGACGAGTCTTGACCAAACCAGAAAAGAGCTGCTAGGAAGCGAGGTAAGGTCATACCTTTTCAGCTGTCTTGATAACCTCTTTAACAGCACCTCCTCCAGACTCCACTGGTCTTAAGAGAGTCCTGTCCTCCAGTCTTTGATCTTAAAGGGGGTCTCCTCCTACCCCTTATGAGGCAAATGAATCCTCCTGATGTTAAAGTAGCCTCATTTGCCTCTATATGTTAAAGGGGTTATCAGAAGAGCTAAAATGGCATAAACTTTCCCCACACTCCTGTGGCTCTTTTCCAGTTTGGTCTCTTCTCATCCCGAAACCTTCTCACCTGGAATAAAGGGGGTGGCTGAAATAAGGGGTCAGGTAATGTGTTGTGGTCACCACATGCAGGCAAAACCAGGCCTCTGTGGTAGCCAATGTACACACGATGTTGCATACATTCGCTACCACTGATTTCGCCTGCATGTGACGACTGCAGCATGCTACCTGCTTTCCCATCTCGGCCCTCCATTTTCAAACCAGAAGGTATCAGGATGAGTCTGGACCAAACCAGAAAAGAGCTGCTAGGAAGCGAGAAAGGGTCATACCTTTTCAGCTTTCTTGATTACCTCTTTAACAGCGCCTCCTCCAGACTCCACTGGTCTCAAGGAAGTCTTTTCCTCCAGTCTTTGATCTTAAAGGGGGTCTCCTCCTACCCCTTATGAGGCAAATGTACCCTCCTAATACTAATGGCGCCTCATTTGCCTCTACATATTAAAGAGGTTATCTCAGCATCTAAAATGGCATTCTTTCCCCGGTTCCCAGTGGCTCACTTCAAGGTTGTTCTCTGTTCCTGTTGACTTATCACCTGGAATAAAGGGGAGGGGGGGGGGGGCCTGAGATGGTGGGTCAAGTACTGTGTTCTAGTCACCATATGCGGGCGATACCACACCTCCATGTGGTAGCCAATGTACACACAATGTTGCATACATTTACTGTCACTGGTTTCAGCTGCATGGGAAGACTACAGCATAGTACCTGCTCTACCATCTTGGCTCTCCCTTTTCATACCAGAAGTTATCAGGAGGAGTACAGACCAAACCAGAAGTGAGCTTCTGGGAATGGAGGAAAGGTAATACCTATTGATAACATCTCTAACAGCGCCTCCTCCAGAATCCACTTAAGGGAGTCCTTTTATCTTGGGTGGCAATGGTAAAGAAAAAGTTTGTTACGCTGCTGATGAAGGCTCTAGTTGGTATACAACACCACAGGCAGCATGTTATTTCCTCCTCTTCTTCTATTACCTCTTCATCTTTCTCCTCTTTATCCTTCTCCTCTTTTTCTTCCTTCTTCTCTTCCTTTTCTTCTTCCTCCTTCTCTTCCTTTTCTTCTTCTTCCCCTTCCACATTCTCTTCCTTTTTTTCTTCCTCCCCTTCATCCTTTTCCTCTTCCTCCTTCTCCTCTTCCTTTTTTTCCTCTTTTTTGTTCTTTTTTTCCATTTCTTTTTTCTTCTCTTTTACCTTCACACGTAAGTAAATCAGATGATCTGTATTACTTGCCTTATCCAGCCTTCCATGATTTGCCTCATTCCAGCCTTCTATATCTATCTATCTATCTATCTATCTATCTGTCTGTCTGTCTGTCTGTCTGTCTGTCTGTCTGTCTATCTGCTTCATATCTATCCACTTACCCCATATCTATCTATCTCATATTTAGCTATATATCTGTTTATTTATCTATCGGATAAGTGCAGCACACCAAATGTATCCAGTTAAAAGTAGTTGTTTATTCCATAGTGCAGCAAAAAAGCAGACAGCATTTCAGTAGCCTCATGCCACATTTCTCAAACATTTGGTGGCTGCACTTACCTTTTGGCTATTGCTCTAGACCTGGTAACCACAGTCCTTTACCTGGCTGCACCCTCTGCTAAAAGACTAACATTCTGGATATGCTGTTTTTATTAGAGTTTTATCTATCTATCTATCTATCTATCAAATTAAAAAAGTAGTTTTTTGGAGTATTGCTTTTGGTAAGGTAGGAGGGAGGGACAGATGCTGTGGCTGTATGAGTTCCCAAAATACCTTATGGCACCATGGGGTATGAGGAATGAAGGTTCTTCTACTCTGGACAGTTCTTTGGGCTGGGTAAATAGGTGTGATATTTCCTAGGAAGGAGGAACCTCTGGTGGCAGTTTCATCGATGGAAACAATGGTGCAGGTCATTTATACTGTGTTCTTCTACTCTGGACAGTTTTTTGGGCTGGGTAAATAGGTGTGATATTTCCTAGGAAGGAGGAACCTCTGGTGCCAGTTTCATCGATGGAAAAAAATGGTGCAGGTCATTTATACTGTGTCCACAGATGTTTGGGGTCTACTAGGGTTAGCTACATAGAATCAAAACTGGTAAAATCTGCCATAACAAAATCTAGGGGGACATTTACAAAGCCTCAGTCAGCATACAGGCTCCCCTGTCAGCGCACAGGCTTTCCTGCCAGCGTACGGGCTCCCCTGTCAGCGCACAGGCTTTCCTGCCAGCGCACAGGCTCCCTGAATTCATGTAGAAGCAGACACCTCTATATACCGTAAGTCCAGCAAACCTGTGCACCCATGATGAAATCTCCGCCAGCTCTGAGCAAGGGGAGATCTTAGCAGCAGTTTAGGCTGGCAGTGTAAACTATGATAAATATGGTGAGCAACCACGCCCCTTTGCAATAGGTCACACCCCTTTAGCAAGTACCGTCGTAAACAGCAAATAATCACACAACTGCAGTTAGTGCACAAATTGTCCAATTATTTGCCTTTTTTACAAATCAACAAAAATATCACAATTGATAAATCCCCTGAATGTCTACTAAACTAGATATGAATACTTATATAACAAATGTGATTATCTCCAACGTCACTTACTTCTTCCTGGAACGCTGTGATAATGTCTATGGCCCTTCTGTTCATCTCAAAGACCTAGAACAGAACAGATTAAACTTAGTTTTATTCAGCTCATTAAACACATTATGGTGTAATGTATGATATCTATTCATTCTGAAATATACTTATATTGTTTTACTCATTTCACCTATCAAATGTCTTTATTTGTATATTATCAAAGTAATAATCTATAGGAAGAAGCTTAAGGCTGGAATTACACTAATGCTTTGTAAGGCTGGGTTCACATCACGTTTTCTCCCATACGGGAGCGCATACGGCAGAGGGGAGCTGAAACCTCGCGCTCCCGTATGCCTTTCTATGCGCTCCCGTATGTAATTCATTTCAATGAGTCGGCCGGAGTGAAACGTTCGATCCGGTCGGCTCATTTTTGCGCTGTATGCGCTTTTTCCCCGGACCTAAAACTGTGGTCAACCCCAGAGGTCTTTTAATTTTTATTTTTTTTATTTTTTATGAAATAGTTTTTTTGGGCAATTTAGTGGTTAAAATTTGGAATGTACTCTGGACTTGGTACATTGGGGTCAAATTATGGAAAATTTAAATGAAGAGGGAAAATTTAGTACTCCATGGAAGTGTGATACTCCCTGCAGCAATCCTTAATGCAGAGGCCCGGATGATCGGGGCAAGTGTCACACTGAGTGGTGGTGTCCTTCCGAATCCCCCTCCTGTTACACACTGCATTTTTTCTGGGATCGTCCCTTCTTTCCATTGTGGGGGAGCTCACCTGGAAAGTGTTGGCCTGGGACGATCCTGGCACCTATAACTCCAGTTTCTTGGGAAGTCCGCCCTGCTCTTTCCCGGTCAGCAAAGATCAGGACCTTTAGGACTTCTTCTTGGAACTGGAGTTATGTCCCTGTGTTGCCAGCATTCCGGTACGGTACAAAAGAGTTGTACATGGCAACCTGTACCATGTAGACCGCAACTTTTTTGTACCATACACGTGTTTTCTGCATGGCCATGTATGGCTTGAGGACTTGATCTGAGAGATCAACTCCCCCCATAGGTATCTGGATTAAATTTAGAGGGAGGCCTCTCTGGTTTCTCTGCACGGTCCCACAAGCGGACGTGGATCTGGCGGCAAGGGATGTGAAGAGAGGGATGCTGGAATAAAAGTTGTCCACATACACCTGGTAACCCTTATCCAGCAATGGGTACATAAGGTCCCAAACGATTTTCCCGCTAACACCCAGAGTGGGGGAACAATCTGGGGGTTCAATACGGGAATCTCGTCCCTCATACACCCTAAACTTGAGAGTGTACCCGGAGGTACTCTCACAAAGTTTATAGAGCTTCACGCCATACCGCGCCCGCTTCGAGGGAATATACTGGCGGAAGATGAGTCTCCCCTTAAAACTGATAAGAGACTCATCAACCGAGAGCTCCCTAAGCGGGGGGGGGGGGGGGGGGCGGGGGAGTGTGTAGTGAGTGCTTGGTGTAACTATGTATAACTGTGTGTGATTAGTAATCACACACCGTTATGTGAGCAAAAAAAAAACAAACGCTGCGGCCAAAAAAAAAAGGGGGGTGCAAATCGCAGCGCCCTGAACCCCTAATAGGGCCCGGGTCACGCTAAAAAAAGATGAGGCGTACTCTTGAGCCCTATTAGGGGGTCAGGGGGGGGGGGAATTTTTAATTTTTTTTACTTTTATTTTACTTTTTACCCTACCTTTCCCTGGGCTGTATTCTTTCCCTGATCTATGGGGGGGCTTCTTTCCTTCTGTGGGGGCTCCGATCTCAGCAGAGGGGGGGTCCTGGTCTTCCTCCAGCAGCTCTGACTGCTGACTGAACCCAGCCAGCCGCGGGAGCTGCAGGAGGGTGCGGTTAACCCCTCCCCTGCCGGCTGCTATTGGCTATCGTCCAGCCAATAGCAGCTCCCCATAGATACAGTATGTGATAGGGGGTGTATTCTACACCCCTGATCACCTTGTATCACACGTGACCCGTAAGACCCGGAATTGCGCAAATCGCAAGTGCGATTTAACTTGCGATTTGCGCCAATCGCCGACATGGGGTGGTCTGATGACCCCCCTCGGCATTTGCGTGGGGTGCCTGCTGATTGATATCAGCAGTCACCCCAGTCCGATCCCTGCCCGGCGCGCGGCAGGGACCGGAATTCCCACGGGTGTACCTGTACGCCCTGCGTCCTTAAGACCCAGGTACAGAAGGCATATGCATACGCCCTAGGTCCTGTACGGGTTAAAACACTATGACAGACATTTATCAAGTGATTTAGTTACATTTTTTTTTACTAAAAATGTCACACAAATGTCGCACCTACGACTACGCGATTTTTCGTGCGACATTTTGACTGGAAAGCGAGAAAAGCAAGCTTTCCAAAACTTAACTACGTAGTAATAATTTTAAAATGGACTACGGGTAGTCTGGTATTCATTAACTGTGACAGTCGCAACTGCGCAACAAGGTTAAAAATTTACTAAATTTACTCCAGCTCAAACATGGAGCAGAAAAAAGCTACTACCAAAGTAAAAAAGAAAAAATTGCTTACGTGAAAGAAAATTATCAACAGGCTGAAACCAGTTGATAAATAAGTCACACATAAGCAAAAAAAAAGTAAGGAAAAAATTACTAAAAAAAGGATACATAAGCAAACATAATATAATGTCCCTCTATGTAGGTATGGAATTTCATATTTTCCTATTGACTCCTAGCTAACATCTGGCAGCGGTAGATTTGGCCCAAATGCATTTGGGGGCATTTGTGAACAAAAGAGCTGTTTTTTTCCCCCCAGCCTAAAGCAGTGCTCTCCAACATGTAGAGGAAGAGTGGTGCAGTTGCCCATAGCAACCCATTAGATCGCTTCTTTCATTTTTTCTCAGGCCTCTATAAAAATTAAAGAAGCGATCTCATTGGTTGCTATGGGCAACTGCACCACTCTTCCTCTACAAAGGTTTTGATAAATCTCCCCCATAGAGCCCAGTTCATATAATAATAAGATGATATATGTACCAGGCTGTGACCAGTTAGTGCCCATCACATGCCAGTCTCATGACCTATTATCTCAGACATATATTTACAGTTGGAACAATATACAGCTATAATATACATTGGAGGGGAGATTTATCAAAACCTGTGCAAAGGAAATGTTTCCCTGTTGCCCATAACAACCAATCAGATCGCTTCTTTCATTATTATAGAGGCCTTGTTAAAAATAAAAGAAGCGATCTAATTGGTTGCTATGGGCAACGGGGCAACTTTTCCTCTAGACAGGTTTTGATAAATCTCCCCCTGGATGTGTAACTGAACAAAAATTTGTGATGATATTAATGAGGGATAATAATATAGTTTAGAATAGGACTTACCACTGGATGATCCCGAAAGGGGAGTATAAGCTGTAATAACAGCACACACACAGACACACAACAAAAAACAACAAACACAGACACACAACAAGAAACAACACACACAGACACACAACAAAAAACAACAAACACAGACACACAACAAGAAACAACACACACAGACACACAACAAGAAACAACACACACAGACACACAACAAGAAACAACACACACAGACACACAACAAGAAACAACACACACAGACACACAACAAGAAACAACACACACAGACACACAACAAGAAACAACACACACAGACACACAACAAGAAACAACACACACAGACACACAACAAAAAACAACACACACAGACACACAACAAGAAACAACACAGACACACAACAAGAAACAACACACACAGACACACAACAAGAAACAACACACACAGACACACAACAAGAAACAACACACACAGACACACAACAAGAAACAACACACACAGACACACAACAAGAAACAACACACACAGACACACAACAAAAAACAACACACACAGACACACAACAAGAAACAACACACACAGACACACAACAAAAAACAACACACACAGACACACAACAAGAAACAACACACACAGACACACAACAAAAAACAACACACACAGACACACAACAAGAAACAACACACACAGACACACAACAAGAAACAACACACACAGACACACAACAAGAAACAACACACACAGACACACAACAAAAAACAACACACACAGACACACAACAAGAAACAACACACACAGACACACAACAAGAAACAACACACACAGACACACAACAAGAAACAACACACACAGACACACAACAAGAAACAACACACACAGACACACAACAAGAAACAACACACACAGACACACAACAAGAAACAACACACACAGACACACAACAAGAAACAACACACACAGACACACAACAAGAAACAACACACACAGACACACAACAAGAAACAACACACACAGACACACAACAAGAAACAACACACACAGACACACAACAAGAAACAACACACACAGACACACAACACGAAACAACACACACAGACACACAACAAGAAACAACACACACAGACACTTAGACACACAACAAATAATACAAATAATGCGTTTTTAGGGCTCAGAAATCTCTTAATGCTGCGGGCGCTCCAGCTGAGTGACAGTTGGTTGTCAGGACAACAGAAAAACATACCGTGCATGTGCCAGGCCAGACCGACCAATCACAGGCCAGCTCACCTGTATCTAGACCAACCAATCACAAACCAGCTCTTTTGTATGCAGCTGATCTGCTGGATTCATACATATAATAGGGTTTTAGGCTGATTGATTAATCTCCCCAATAATTTTGGATCAATAACCAATATCCCTGCTGAAACCTCTACAATAGTAGACCCTGACATCAATCCCCTATAATTATTAATGGAAGTGCCTGTCCTCAAAGCAAAAGCTGCTCCTCAGTATATTTCCTATATATAATTTACATTTATAGACACCACACAGGTAAATCCGCATATGTGCTACTCCATGTCACCTGGGACCTCATCCAACTGCTCATATGTTATGTTTCCTTCCTTGTATAGGAGACTGAATTGTAAGCAATAACTAATACAAAGCTTATATATATATATATATATATATATATATATATATATATATATATATATATATAAAATAATGAAGGCTTATTGTAAAATAGAAGAATATTTGAAGTCAGAAAAGGGTCTTCATGATCTTCCATGACCATTTAAAAAGTATAAGGCAGCGTATTATATACAGGCCATGGGGCTATAATTTATTATCATACACAACGCAGCTGCTGCAGAACCTCTTTTGACTTTCAAAATGGTCAGCTCATATGGACCACTTCTGGGAGTTAGTACCAAGTTGTATCGAGAGTTGTGTGCCCTCATTTTATACAACAAGGGGAAAACATTTCATCTCGAAAAAAAAAAAAAAAGGATTGTTGGGGGAGATTTATCAAAACCTGTGCAGAGGAGAAGTTGACCAGTTGCCAGTAGCAACCAATCAGATCACTGCTTATATTTTTCAGAGGCCAAATTCAAAATGAAAGAAGCGATGAGATTGCCATGGGCAACTGGTCAACTTTTGATCTGCACAGGTTTTAATAAATCTTCCCCTGTATGTTTAGTTGGGTATTACACACATTAGAAAAAGAGTTCAAACAACAACTGATATAATATTCAAAAATATTTTATTGTAAATACATTTAAAGGGTACCTCTCATCAAAAAAACGTTTGATATATTATAGATTAATGTATGCAGAATAACTTTACAATTGCATGTTATTAAAAAATATGCTTCTTTCTATTTAATTTTCCACTTTGAAGAAATGACCACTAGGGGTCTCCCTACCAGTCCTGGCAGCAAGCATTTCAGACTCATGCTGGAGTCCTAAACACTACGAGCTGCCAGTCTGCTTTGTTCACAAAGGAGAACACTCAGAGCTGTCAGCCTGCTTTGTTCACAGCCTGTTTGGCTGTGAACAAAGCAGGCTGGCAGCTCTGAGTGTTTAGGACTCCAGCATGAGTCAGAAATGCTTGCTGACAGGACTGATCGGGAAAAATACAATAGAAAGAAGCATATTTTTCATTAACATGCTATTGGAAAGTTATTCAGCATTCATTAATCTAAAATATATCAAAAGTTTATTTGATGAGAGGTACCCTTTAACAAAAACATGTGAGACGCAATATGGAGAAGTACTGTAAAAGTCAACCAATACAAAATAGTGGGGCTTATGAAAGAACTGCTACATTGTAGTTACCATATGCTGTCCTATGTATAAAGTGCTTAATAACAGAAAGTGCTCTAGTTAAATCCCTGTAAACATACACACTAACCACGTGTAGATCCATCGCTCATAAGTAACGGACATATCAGTGGTACGTTTCGGTTTCCCTTTCTCAAGAGGTACTACACTAATGTTCACTGAGCAAGATTTTATAGTGTTATAAGTTGTCTAATTATCGACAGCGGTGTGGATTCATTGCGGCGCTTGCGTACTGACCCGCTGGAACTCACAGACAGCGCCACTTCCGGCTAGTGATGAGCGGCATATGCCATATTCGAATTCGCAATATTTCGCGAATATGAGGACGAATATTCGTCCCATATTCGTGAAATTCGAATATTCGTTATATTCGTGACGTTTTTTTATTGCGAAATTTCGCCATTGCAAAATTAATTGCAAAATTAATTGCAAAATTTCGCTCGTCTGCGCATGCGCGCTATAACATCATGCGAGAATGAAGATCATTTCCTGGATCTTTGCCAGTTGCTTTTCGTATCGCGATTTTCTGCTGCCCAGCGAAGAGAAGATGGTGGGGAGTAACTTTTCACCAAGTGAGGAAGAACTGCTGATTTGTGTAAGTAATTTCACCGCTGTTATTTCATTATATTTAACTGCATTTTAGAGTAGTTTAAAAGTTATGATATAAGATCAGATAGCAGTCTTTCCCAAACAGTGTGTCTCCAGCTGTTGCAAAACTACAACTCCCAGCATGCCTGGACAGCTGGAAGCACCCTGGTTGGTAAACGTGTGTTTAGGCACTTTCCATGCTATTTAGCATAATTAACATGTTGGGGACATAGGACGTATGCGAACGTCCTGACTTCAGGGTCCTTAAGGACCAAGGACGTTCGCATACATCTGGCCCTCTAGATGTTGCAGAACTACAACTTCCAGCATGCCTGGCCATGCTTGGACTTATAGTTTTGCAACATCTGCAGGGCCACAGTTTTCAGACCACTATACAGGGGTCTCTAAACTGTGGCCCTCCAGATGCTGCAAAACTGCAATTCTCAGCATGCACTGACAGACCATGCCTGCTGGGAGTTGTATTTTTGCAACAGCTGGAGGCGCACTGGTTGTGAAACACTGAGTTAGGTAACAAACTCTCAGTGTTTCGCAACCATTGTGCCTCCAGCTGTTGCAAAACTACAACTCCCTGCATGCAACTCGCTGCATCCCCCCCCCCCCCCTCTCCCCCAATGTGAATGTACAGGGGCTTACAGTGTGCTTCTAGCTGAAGCAAATTTTGCGGTGCAGCTCAAACTCTCAGCGGGAAAATACTGTGAACCCCCGCCCGTGTGACTGTACCCTAAAAACACTACACTAACACAAAATAAAAAGTAAAAAACACTACGTATACACAGACCCCTACACAGCCCCCCTCCCCAATAAAAATGAAAAACGTCTGGTACGGCACTGTTTCCGAAACGGAGCCTCCAGCTGTTGCAAAACAACTCCCCAGTATTACCGGACAGCCATTGACTGTCCAGGCATGCTGGGAGTTTTGCAACAGCTGGAGGCACCCTGTTTGGGAATCACTGGCGTAGAATACCCCTATGTCCACCCCTATGCAAGTACCTAATCTAGGCCTCAAATGCGCATGGCGCTCTCTCACTTTGGAGCCCTGTAGTATTTCAAGGCAACAGTTTTGGGACACATATGGGGTATCGCCGTACTCGGGAAAATTTGCCTAACAAATCTTGGGGGCTTTTTCTTCTTTAACCCCTTATGAAAAGGTGAAGTTGGGGTCTACACCAGCATGTTAGCGTAAACAAATAAACATTTTTACACTAACATGCTGGTGTTGCCCTATGCTTTTCATTTTCACAAGTGGTAAAAGGGAAAAATGCCCCCCAAAATTTGTAACACAATTTCTCCTGAGTACGGAGATACCCCATATGTGGGCGCAAAGTGCTCTGGGGGCGCACAACAAGGCCCAGAAGGGAGAGTGCACCATGTACATTTGAGGTGATTTGCACAGGGGTGGCTGATTGTTACAGCAGTTCTGACAATGCAAAAAAAAAAAAAAACACCCACATGTGACCCTATTTTGGAAACTACACCCCTCATGGAATGTAATGAGGGGTGCAGTGAGAATTTACACCCCACAGGTGAAAATGAAAAATTTTATTTTTTATTTGTACAGCCCACTGTTCCAAAGATCTGTCAGACACCTGTGGAGGTAAATGCTCACTGTACCCCTTGCTACATTTCTCGAGGGGTCTAGTTTCCAAAATGGTATGCCATGTGGGTTTTGCTTTTTGTTTTTTGCTGTCTGGGCACCATATGGGCTTCCTAAATGCGACATGCCCCCCGAAGCAAAATTTTCTCTCCAAAGTATTGTGTTATCAGTGCTGTTACATGGGACTGCAGGTCACCTCTACTGCATTATCTGTACTCAGAGAGTTATCACGGTGTTATCTGTGCTGTTACATAGGACTGCAGGTCACATCAACTACATTATCTGTACTCAGAGAGTTATCAGAGTGTTATCAGTGCTGTTACATGGGACTGCAGGTCACCTCTACTACATTATCTGTACTCAGAGAGAGTTATCACGGTGTTATCTGTGCTGTTACATAGGACTGCAGGTCACATCTACTACATTATCTGTACTCAGAGAGAGTTATCACTGTGTTATCAGTGCTGTTACATGGGACTGCAGGTCACATCTACTACATTATCTGTAGTCAGAGAGTTATCACTGTGTTATCTGTGCTGTTACATAGGACTGCAGGTCCCATCTACTACAATATCTGTACTGAGTTATCACTGTTAACTCTGGTCTTACATAGGACCGCAGGTCACATCAACTACATTATCTGTACTCAGAGAGTTATCACTGTGTTGAATGTGTTGTTACATAGGACTGCAGGTCACACCAACTACATTATCTGTACTCAGAGTCATCACTGTCTTATCTGTGCTGTTACATAGGACTGCAGGTCACATCAACTACATTATCTGTATAAATGTGCTGTTACATAGGACTGCAGGTCACATCTACTACATTATCTGTATTCAGAGAGTTATCACTGTGTTGAATGTGTTGTTACATAGGACTGCAGGTCACACCAACTACATTATCTGTACTCAGAGTCATCACTGTCTTATCTGTGCTGTTACATAGGACTGCAGGTCACATCAACTACATTATCTGTATAAATATGCTGTTACATAGGACTGCAGGTCACATCTACTACATTATCTGTAGTCAGAGAGTTATCACTGTGTTATCTGTGGTGTTACATAGGACTGCAGGTCACATCTACTACATTATCTGTATTCAGAGAGTTATCAGTGTGTTATCAGTGCTGTTACATGGGACTGCAGGTCACCTCTACTACATTATCTGTACTCAGAGAGTTATCACTGTGTTATCTGTGCTGTTACATAGGACTGCAGGTCACCTCTACTGCATTATCTATAGTCAGAGAGTTATCACAGTGTTTTCTGTGCTGTTACATAGGACTGCAGGTCACATCTACTACATTATTTGTATTCAGGGAGTTATCACTGTGCTATCTGTGCTGTTACATAGGACTGCAGGTCACATCTACTACATTATCTGTAGTCAGAGAGTCATCACTGTGTTATCTGTGCTGTTACATAGGACTGCAGGTCACATCTACTACATTATCTATAGTCAGAGAGGTATCACAGTGTTATCTGTGCTGTTACATAGGACTGCAGGTCACACCAACTACATTATCTGTACTCAGAGTCATCACTGTCTTATCTGTGCTGTTACATTGGACTGCAGGTCACATCAACTACATTATCTGTATAAATGTGCTGTTACATAGGACTGCAGGTCACATCTACTACATTATCTGTAGTCAGAGAGTTATCACTGTGTTATCTGTGGTGTTACATAGGACTGCCGGTCACATCTACTACATTATCTGTATTCAGAGAGTTATCAGTGTGTTATCAGTGCTGTTACATGGGACTGCAGGTCACCTCTACTACATTATCTGTACTCAGAGAGTTACCACTGTGTTATCTGTGCTGTTACATAGGACTGCAGGTCACCTCTACTGCATTATCTATAGTCAGAGAGTTATCACAGTGTTATCTGTGCTGTTACATAGGACTGCAGGTCACATCTACTACATTATTTGTATTCAGGCAGTTATCACTGTGCTATCTGTGCTGTTACATAGGACTGCAGGTCACATCTACTACATTATTTGTATTCAGGCAGTTATCACTGTGCTATCTGTGCTGTTACATAGGACTGCAGGTCACATCTACTACATTATCTATAGTCAGAGAGTTATCACAGTGTTATCTGTGCTGTTACATAGGACTGCAGGTCACACCAACTACATTATCTGTACTCAGAGAGTTATCAGTGTGTTATCTGTTGTGTTACATAGGACTGCAGGTCACATCTACTACATTATCTGTAGTCAGAGAGTTATCACTGTGTTATCTGTAGTGTTACATAGGACTGCAGGTCACATCTACTACATTATCTGTACTCAGATAGTTATCACTGTGTTATCTGTGGTGTTACATAGGACTGCAGGTCACATCAACTACATTATCTGTACTCAGTTATCACAGTGTTATCTGTGCTGTTACATAGGACTGCAGGTCACATCTACTACATTATCTGTAGTCAGAGAGTTATCACAGTGTTATCTGTGCTGTTACATAGGACTGCATGTCACATAAACTACATTATCTGTACTCAGATAGTTATCACTGTGTTATCTGTGGTGTTACATAGGACTGCAGGTCACATCAACTACATTATCTGTACTCAGTTATCACTGTGTTATCTGTGCTGTTACATAGGACTGCAGGTCACATCAACTACAATATCTGTACTCAGAGAGTTATCAGTGTGTTATCTGTGGTGTTACATAGGACTGCAGGTCCCATCAACTACATTATCTGTACTCAGTTATCACTGTATTATCTGTGGTGTTACATAGGACTGCAGGTCCCATCTACTACATTATCTGTACTCAGTTATCACTGTATTATCTGTGGGGTTACATAGGACTGCAGGTCCCATCTACTACATTATCTGTACTCAGTTATCACTGTATTATCTGTGGGGTTACATAGGACTGCAGGTCCCATCTACTACATTATCTGTACTCAGTTATCACTGTATTATCTGTGGTGTTACATAGGACTGCAGGTCACATAAACTACATTATCTGTACTCAGTTATCACTGTATTATCTGTGGTGTTACATAGGACTGCAGGTCACATCTATACATTATCTGTACTCAGTTATCGCTGTGTTATCTGTGGGGTTACATAGGACTGCAGGTCCCATCTACTACATTATCTGTACTCAGTTATCACTGTATTATCTGTGGTGTTACATAGGACTGCAGGTCACATCTATACATTATCTGTACTCAGTTATCACTGTGTTATCTGTGGTGTTACATAGGACTGCAGGTCACATCTATACATTATCTGTACTCAGTTATCACTGTATTATCTGTGGTGTTACATAGGACTGCAGGTCACATCTATACATTATCTGTACTCAGTTATCACTGTGTTATCTGTGGTGTTACATAGGACTGCAGGCCCCATCAACTACATTATCTGTACTCAGTTATCACTGTGTTATCTGTGGTGTTACATAGGACTGCAGGTCACATCTATACATTATCTGTACTCAGTTATCACTGTGTTATCTGTGGTGTTACATAGGACTGCAGGTCACATCTATACATTATCTGTACTCAGTTATCACTGTATTATCTGTGGTGTTACATAGGACTGCAGGTCACATCTATACATTATCTGTACTCAGTTATCGCTGTGTTATCTGTGGTGTTACATAGGACTGCAGGCCCCATCAACTACATTATCTGTACTCAGTTATCACTGTATTATCTGTGGTGTTACATAGGACTGCAGGTCACATCTATACATTATCTGTACTCAGTTATCACTGTATTATCTGTGGTGTTACATAGGACTGCAGGTCACATCTATACATTATCTGTACTCAGTTATCACTGTGTTATCTGTGGTGTTACATAGGACTGCAGGTCCCATCTACTACATTATCTGTACTCAGTTATCACTGTATTATCTGTGGTGTTACATAGGACTGCAGGTCACATCTATACATTATCTGTACTCAGTTATCACTGTATTATCTGTGGTGTTACATAGGACTGCAGGTCACATCTATACATTATCTGTACTCAGTTATCACTGTGTTATCTGTGTACCACCATGTGAATCTGCAAAGGAATGCTGGTGGGGAGTGATGTTATATACTGGTCCTGCCAGCAAGTTTCTATTGGTTGCTAGGGACGTTGCTAAGCTCTGACAACTGTGCTTGCAGAACTCTCATTGGCTCACAGGCATAAGTAGGGCGGAATTTCACGAATATTTGCAGCACAGATAACACAGTGATAACTCTCTGACTACAGATAATGTAGTAGATGTGACCTGCAGTCCTATGTAACACCACATTTATACAGATAATGTAGTAGATGTGACCTGCAGTCCTATGTAACACCACAGATAACACAGTGATAACTCTCTGACTACAGATAATGTAGTAGATGTGACCTGCAGTCCTATGTAACACCACATTTATACAGATAATGTAGTAGATGTGACCTGCAGTCCTATGTAACACCACAGATAACACAGTGATAACTCTCTGAGTACAGATAATGTAGTAGAGGGGACCTGCAGTCCTATGTAACACCACATATAACACAGTGATAACTCTATGAGTACAGATAATGTAGTTGATGTGACATGCAGTCCTATGTAACACCACAGATAACACAGTGATAACTCTCTGACTACAGATAATGTAGTAGATGTGACCTGCAGTCCTATGTAACACCACAGATAACACCGCGGTGATACCACATGTTTATTTATTTATTTTTTTACACAGTTTTTTTTATGGGAAAAGGGGGTGATTCAAACTTATTAGGGAAAGGATTAAATGACCTTTATTAACTTTGTTTTTCACTTTTTTTTTTTGCAGTGTTATAGGTCCCATAGGGGGCTATAACACTGCACACACTGATCTTCTATGCTGATCACTGCAAAGCCATAGTTTTGCATGGATCAGCGTAATAGGGGGTTGATTGCTCAAGCCTGTAGCTCAGGCTTAGAGCAATCAAATGCCGATCAGATGCGACGGAGCAAGGTAAGGAGGCCTCCGCTCACGTCCTAGCTGATCGGGACATCGCGATTTTATCCCGATAGTCCTGATCAGCCCGACTGAGCTGCCGGGAAGCTTTTACTTTCATTTTCAACGCGGCCATCAACTTTGATTGCCGCGTCTGAAGGGTTAATAGCGATCGGCACAACGATCTGGGCCGTGCTCTATGAGCCGAGGGTCCCAGCTATCAATAGCAGCCGGGACCGACCTGGTGTGATGCGGGGTCACGGCGTGACCCCGTTTTAAACACCGGGACCAGGCACAGGGTGTACAGGTACGCCCTGCGTCCTTAAGAGGTTAATACAGAGGATATCACATTGGCCAAAATAAATAAAATAAAAATAGAAAGGCTATTAATATCAGAAATGCATGGCCTGTGGGAGGTGGCTACATTAGAAAAGTATCTAGACTGGGATAAAACCCCAAAAGGTTTGACGGTACAAAAAGGCTTATCAGGTGGTCTGGGGGACCCTGACACCCTGAATGAGGAAATTTCCCCTGAATGGGAAAAATATGTTTCATGATTTTTCAAAACAGGCGGTGATGTTTGTCATAGAAAACTCAATTATGAAAGACTAAAAATATGATTACTGCCATTTTTGATGAAATCAAAAAAATATAAGGATCACCCGGAAATAAAAAGCCCAAACAGAAGTAGAAGTCAGAAATAAGAAAGAGAAGAAATTCCATAGAGACCAAGTACAGCATATCCAATCCATTGGAAGAAGAGGAGCTGCATACCATAGAGGAAACAAGAGGAGAAGCAACAGTCAGGTTGGAGGAAGATGAGAAACAGGAGATATGGGATTTCTCAGTGCATGAAGCCCCAACACAACCAGAAAGAACGCAGCTAAGGGGACACGTACCACTATCATCCAATATTGTTACAGTGAAGGAAAGGGAGGAACAAACCACTCAGGTAGCTACTATGGAGGAAGAGGATACTTCACAACAATCCCAAGGAAACCCCAGGGGGGAAAGGGAAAACAGATATACACGTGAGGGGCCTAAATCCTATGCTACAGTAACAAGAAATGAATCTGGTCAGAATGAAAATAGAACCGATCATAATAATACAATAACAAAAATAAAAAATAAACAGTTAAATCGGATTTTTCAAAAACGGGTAAAAAAACAAACAAAGAGGGGGCGAAGGGGGTGGGAAACTCACCCAAAAAAAGAGGGGGTTACTAAAGGTAGACACAAATGATCATTAATTTAATGGGGTACATACCCCTAAAGGACAGCGAGGAAGCCCTCCTCATGAAAGGGTTAAAATTCGCTCCCAGTAATAATCTAAATACATTTGACACCTTTATAGGTATAAAAAAAATGTATACAGAACATGACCCTTTAAAAAATTCTTCCTTAAAAATCCAAAAACAACGGCCCCACCCACGGTGTATAAACACACCACTCAAAAAACAATCACATTTTTTCCTCAGAACGAGTACTCAGAGGGAGGAATTTATCATTGTATATAGAGCTCTTTTTTGTGCCTCTTTTTTTTTTTGCGCAAATTTTGATAGAATTCTTCATAGCCATGTCTACGGTTAAGTTTACCATAGAGCATTTTACTGTAGAATCAAATTTACTAACTGCGTTTTTGTTTTTTTGTACAAAAAAAATGCACAAATATACACCACCTCGGAGGACACGTACGTACCAAAGTGTCTATTTTGGTACAGTAAGGACTGCTACTCCCATCATGGACATACTCTGCCCATGATGGGAGTTGTAGTCCAGGTGCTGAGGTGCAGATCCCACTGGGTCATTCTGCAGAGACCCGCTGTGATCCGCATTTATTAACTATACAAACTGGCGGTACATGCGGCTACAACTGCGCTGCACGCCGCTCCTGTATACACTGTCATAATTCATAATCCCCGCCGCCAGGAGAGGGGAGCTCTGAATGGTCAATAGCTATTCACCAATAAGAGCTCCCCTCTCCCGGCGGGGATTATGAATTATAAGAGCTGTATATAGGAGGCGGCGTGCAGCGCAGTGTAGCCGCATGTACCACCGGCTTGTATAGTTAATAAATGCGGATCGCAGCAGATCTCCAGAGAATGATCTGCTGCAATCTGCACCTCTGCCCTTGGACTACTACTCCTATCATGGGACAGAGTCTGTCCCATGATGGGAGTAGTTGTAATACCTCAGAGCTGAGGGATGGCATTTGCACATCCCCTGGCTGTGGGACTTTTAGGACTACTACTCCTATCATGGGCAAACTCTGCCCATGATGGGAGTTATAGTCCCAGGGCTGAGGTGCAGATCGCACCGGGTCATTTTGCAGAGACCCGCTGCGATACGCATTTAAGTTAAAAAGCCGGCGGTACATGCGCCTACAATGCACTGCCCGCCGGCTCCTGTATACACTGTCATAATTCATAATCCCGCCGCCGGGAGAGGGGAGCTCTGATTGGTGACAGTTATTGACCAATCAGAGCTCCTGTCTCCCGGCGGCGGGGATTATAAAATGTGACAGTGTATATAGGAGCCGGTGTAATGAAGAAAACTGTGCCCTGTAGCGGAATGTGACCCTCCGCACAGGGACACAGTTTTCTGCTTTGCAGACTGCTCCCTCTCATTCCATTCCCACTACTCTCCCTCAGGTGGACAGGAACACAGTTTCTACACCGCTTAGACAGACTGGGGAGCTCAGCCAGAGGAGCGCCCCACAGCCTTTCTCCCACCCGCTGCGGCACATATCAACCATCGCCTGCTACCTGCAGCGCAGTGTAGCTGCATGTACCGCTGTCTTGTTAACTTAATAAATGCGGATCGCAGCAGGTCATTCTCTGCATTTATTAACTATACAAGCTGCCTGCTGGCTTGTATATACACTGTCATAATTCATAATCCCCGCCGCCGGAACATGGGAGCTCTGATTGGTGAATAGCTATTGACCAATCAAAGCTTCCGTCTCCCGGCGGTGGGGATTATGAATTATGAAAGTGTATATATAAGCCGGCGGGGAGCACAGTGTAGCTGCATGTACCGCTGGCTTATTTAATAAATGCGGATCAGAGCAGGTTTCTAAAGAATGACCCGGTGCGATCTGCACCTCAGCCCCTGGACTACAACTCCCATAATGGGCAGAGTATGTCCATGATGGGAATAGTAGTCTTAAAAGTCCTGCAGCCGGGGGATGTGCAAGTGCCATCCCTCAGCAGCGCTGCGGTAATACAACTACTCCCATCATGGGACAGACTCTTTCCCATGATAGGAGTAATTGTCCAAGGGCAGAGGGACAGATTTCTGTTCACATTATGCATTTTGCATAATGGGAACAGAGCCTTTCTGGCAGTGTGTTCCTAAACAGGGAGACTCCAGCTGTTGCTTAACTACAGCCCACCATGATGGGAGTTGTAGTTTAGCAACAATTGGAGGCTCCCTGTTTAGGAACACGCTGCATTATTTGCGCTCTTCCCAGGGGAGTGCTCAAAAAATTTACTAACCCATATTTCTTGTTTTTCTTTTCTTCTCATTTCAGATACGTGAATGCTGAGGACTATCTAAGATTCGGTGGACAGTGACGATGACCAGCATTTTGTTTATTTCAATAAAATGGTTAACGAGGGCTGTGGGGGAGTATTTTTTTAAATAAAAATGTTTTCAATGTATCGTGTTTTTTATAATTCAATTTTCAAGGTTAGTAGTAGAAGCTGTCTTATAGACAGAATCCATTACTAAGCCAGGGCTTAGCGTTAGCCCAAAAATCAGCTAGCGCTAACCTCCAATTATTACCCCGGTACCCACTGCAGGGGTGCCAGGAAGAGCCAGTACCAACAGGTGGTAAATGGTGCTCCTGGGCCTAGGCGGTAACAGGCTGGCGTTATTTTGGCTGGGGAGGGCCAGTAACAATGGTCCTCGCCCACCCTGGTAACGTCAGGCTGTTGCTGCTTGGTTGTTATCTGGCTGATATTGAAAATAGGGGGAACCCTATGCATTTTTCTTATTTTAATTAATTAATTAATTAATTAATTAAAAAAACGTGTGTGGTTCCCTAATTTTTTCAGTGTCAGCCAGATACCAACCAAGCAGCAACAGCCTGGCATTACCAGGGTGGGCGAGGACCATTGTTACTGGCCCTCCCCAGCCTAAATAACACCAGCCTGTTACTGTCTAGGCCCAGGAGCGCCATTTTTGACGCCCCAGGCCTGTTGGTACCGGCTCTTCCCGGAAACCCTGTGGCGGTGGGTACCGGGGTAATAATTGGGGGTTAGCGCTAACTGATTTTGTGGCTAACACTGTTACGCCGAGCGCTCCGGGTCCCCGCTCCTCACCGGAGTGCTCACAGCGTTCTCCTATTCGCAGCGCCCCGGTCAGACCTGCTGACCGGGTGCGCTGCGATAATGTTCCTAGCCGGGATGCGATTCGCGATGCGGGACGCGCCCGCTCGCGATGCGCATCCCAACCCACTTATCAGACTCGTTCCCCATCTGTGCTGTCCCGGCGCTCGCGGCCCCGCTCCCTAGGGCTCGCGCGCGCCGGGTCTTTGCGATTTAAAGGGCTGGTGCGCCACTGATTGGCACATGGGTTTTAATCAGTACCTTCACCTGTGCACTTCCCTATTTATACCTCACTTCCCCTGCACTCCCTTGCCGGATCTTGTTGCCATTGTGCCAGTGAAAGCGTTTCCTTGTGTGTTCCTAGCCTGTGTTCCAGACCTCCTGCTGTTGCCCCTGACTACAATCCTTGCTGCCTGCCCTGACCTTCTGCTACCTCCGACCTTGCTCTTGTCTACTCCCTTGTACCGCGCTTATCTCAGCAGTCAGAGAGGTTGAGCCGTTGCCGGTGGATACGACCTGGTTGCTACCGCCGCTGCAAGACCATCCCGCTTTGCGGCGGGCTCTGGTGAATACCAGTAGCAACTTAGAACCGGTCCACCGACACGGTCCACGCCAATCTCTCTCTGGCACAGAGGATCCACCTCCAGCCAGCCGAATCGTGACAAACACTAAGTCCCGGCTTGGTAATGGATTCCATCTACAGGATGCGTTCCACTACTCTATTATAAAAAAAAAAAACACGACACATTGAAAAAATATTTATTTAAAAAAACAGCCCTCGTTAACCCTTTTATTGACATTTAAAAAAAAGCAAGAAAAAAAAGGCAAGAAAAACGGACAAAACGCAGGAAAAGGCTGGGACAGTTTTTTGCTGACAAAAAAACTCAATGGAATCCTGGCCTCAAAGCAATAGAACAAAATCCCCATGTCCACTTTTCCTGTGAGGTAGAGAAGGAGTGCACGGTAGAACGAGGGGGGGGGGGGGGGTGTTTCTATATTTACACAAGATTTATCAAAGGAGTGCACAACCTTAGTAAATTCTGAGCAAGAGTGTACAATAGACAAGCAGCGTAAAGGGGTGGATGTAGACACCTAATTATAAATCTCTCCCAGAATCCCTACACACAATTGAAGCCATGGTAGTTAGGGATCTGAGGAATATCAAAATCAATCAGAAGAAAAAACAATCTCACAAACAAAGAAAAAATGGCACAAACCAACTTACAAACAAACAATAGTATCGTAATACGACCTGACGATAAGGGCGGGAGTATAGTCATTCTGAATCAAGGGGACTATCATAAAGAATGTCTCGGACTACTAGGGGACACAAAAACATATGGAAAATTGAAAAATGATCCTTCTATACCTTTTCAAAAACAACTGAAATCCCTACTAACTAGAGGTGTGAAAAAGGGGATTCTCAGTAAAAAAAAAAAAAGAGGGGGAATATCTAATGGTGCAATCACCTAAAATATCAGGATTTTACCAGATCTCCAAAATCCATAAGGCAAGGGAGAACACGCCAAGAAGACAAATCGTATCCGGAATCGATTGTCTTACAGCGAATCTATCTCGTTATGCTGACATACAACTTTAACAGTGTGTCACAAAACTACCAGCGTTTCTAAAGGACACATTACACATTTTGGAAGTTTTAAAAGATATAGAGTGGCAAAGTGAATATATCATGGGAACATTGGACGTAACGTCACTCTATGCCATTATTGTATGTTGAAGCCATTGTAAGTTGAGGGATCACTGTACATTGGAGAATGCATTTTATTTATCTTAAAACATAATTATTTTAGATACGAGGAGGATTTTTATATTCAAAAGTGGGGTACAGCCATGGGGACCAGGTTCACGCCCAGCTACTCAAATCTCTATGTAGGTCATTGGGAGGAGAAGGTTATATTCCCCCAAGGAGAGCTGAACGCGAGCCTGGTCATATGGAAAAGATTTATTGACGATGTAATTTTTATATGGAAGGGCACTGAGTAAACACTCAAATAGTTTTTAATTGATATAAATAAAAATGAGTTTTATCGGAGTTTTACCGCCACATACAGCATAACTGCTAAATATTTTGTTGGATCTAACCATTAGCATCAAAGATAATCAAATTGTACCTACCATCCAGCATCCAGACCCCTTTTGAACTCTTTTACAGATTTGCTTATTTGTCATTCAGGAGTCAGAGAAAGCTTTAGCTGTTCAAGCATGCTGGGAGTTGTAGTTTTACAACTGGGAACCCCCGCAATCTCTCCTGCAGCACCCCTTGTCATCTGGTGCACGTCACAGCCCTGCACCCCTCTTGACCTCACGTGCCGCCCCCTTAATGCAAGTCTATGGGAGGGGGTGTGGGGGCATCATGAGCCTCCTGCCCCTGCATCGCCAGTCATCAGGCACCGAGCAAAGTTTGCTCTGTGCACCAGATGACAATGGGTGCTGCAGGAAAGATCCAGTGGTGGGACCCCCACGATCAGACATCTTATCCCCTATCCTTTGGTTGGGATAAGATGTCTAGGAATGGAATACCTCTTTTAAGGCCAAAATGAGCCGTGTCCTTAAAGGGGTTCCCTGCCCCTATACATCTTATCCCCTATCCAAAGAGGATCCAGCAGCTGTACCCAAGCCTTCTGTACATTTATGTTCACAACGCTGGCTTCCGACACCATGTTCGTGACATCACACATGCCCCCTCCACACATGTCTATGGGAGGGGGGCATAACGAGCGACCACAGCCATCATGCCCAGACATGAATGGAGGAGGTGTGACGTGACATCATGATCATGGCCCCCAAACCCGGTGTTCAGAATGCCGGAGTGCCAGCCTGGAGAGTGTGGGGGGGTCCCAGCAGCCAGACCCCCTGCGTTCAGACATTTTATCCCCTATCCTTTGATAGGGGATAAGATGTCTATGGGCGAAGTACCCCTTTAAAGAGTTTTTCCAGGCAAATGTCACTGATGGCCTATCCTCTGTGGACAATCCACCAATAGCTGATAGGTGTGATGCCAGCATGAAGTAAATGAGAGCTAAATACGGCACTGCCACTACATTGTGTACATTCTAGTGCTGTGGTTATGCCAAACAACTGAGAGGCAGGGGTGCCAAGAGTCAGGCTGATCAGCTATTGGTGGTCTATCCAGAGGATAAGCTGTCAATGACATTTGCCCAGAAAACTTCTTACAGCTCGCTTTATACATAGGATGGCTCTTGGCTGAATACCTGTTTTTCCAATCGCTATCTCTCAATTCCTGTATGCACACGAATGCTTGACCAAGCCAAGGATGTACAGCTACCCAGATAGAAATGTTGGATTGCTGAAAAACTTTGAATGCTTGTATGTCTCATGCAAATATGATAATTAGAGATGAGCAAATTTTTCAAAAATGCAATTCGGCCGATTCGCCGAATTTTTTAAAATAAAATCAATTTGATCCGAATAAATTCTCGGCGAATTTATATTAGTAATGTATTTTAATAATGTGTTTAATAAAGTGTGTGTGTTTCACTTTTTATTCTCTATTTTTTTTTTAGGTAGTACAGACTGTTCCATGATGGGAGTAGTAGTACCTGTGCTAATTGACAGATCACCCCGGGTGTCACTTCTGACACGTGATGTGATCGTCCTGTATAATGTTTCGATGCCTCTGTAGTATATGCCGTATATATACCTATTATTCATATTTCCCGCAGAGAGCTGTGATTTGCTAGAACCATCTGGCCAATCAAAGCTCTCTGTGGGAAATATGAATAAGTGATGTGAATTCTATTCACATCACTGGCCGGCCGGAGTATAGTGCAGAGATATGAGCGCAGGAGAAAGCCTCTCCATCTCCGCAATAGAAAGGACAATTGCATTAGATGTCAGGAGTGACACCCGGGGCGATCTGTCTATTAGTATAGGTACTAGAAAAATAGTGACTGTACAGGGAGCCTTAAAGGGGTACTCCGGTGAAAACCTTTTTTCTTTTAAATCAACTGGTGGCAGAAAGTTAAACATATTTGTAAATTACTTCTTTAAAAAAATCTTAATCCTTTCTGTACGAGCACAGTTCTCTCTGCTGACTTTATTATAATAATAATAACACTTTATTTATTGTTTCCCTTAGTGGGATTTGAACCCAAGTCCCCAGCACTGCAAGGCAGCAGTGCTAACCACTGAGCCACCATGCTGCCCTTAGCATACATCTGCTATGCACAGTTGCTAAAATGGACAGAGATGTCAGCAGAGAGCACTGTGCTCGTGATGTCATCAGTGTTCCAAAAAGAAAGGAATTTCCTCTGTAGCATTCAGCAGCTATTAAGTACTGGAAGGATTAAGATTTTTTAATAGAAGTAATTTACAAATATGTTTAACTTTCTGCCACCAGTTGATTTAAAAGAAAAAAGGTTTTCACCGGGGTACCCCTTTAAAACTTAGCTTTTATTATGCTATTATAAAAATAGCAATAATGTGTCAAAAATTAAGAAAAAATAGCAAAAAACATAACAAAATGTTCAGATTACGTCACCATCAGATTGCTGTCCTTCATTTATAGCAGTGCATCCATCTTAGGATGCCATAGTCTATAATGGATGCTTCACTTATAGAATATGTAAGGCTCAGCACAAGTTCACACCTTAAGCATTACCACTTGGCTTGGGGATCCGTTACTTCTGCGTAATATTGGGATTCATCCCTGTGGAGAAGATTTTCTAAACATCATTCGCACAGGATGCACTGTAATAGTCCTACTGTAAATACATCAAGTATATATCTTCAAGTGCCATTTACTATAGATGATGATGCTTAGATACAATTCACACTAATATTGCGTTTTCTATTAATTACTCATGCTAGGTAGTT
This sequence comes from Hyla sarda, assembly GCF_029499605.1. Classification (NCBI taxonomy): domain Eukaryota; kingdom Metazoa; phylum Chordata; class Amphibia; order Anura; family Hylidae; genus Hyla; species Hyla sarda. Next base: position 185,574,902 of record NC_079196.1, on the reverse strand, counting down.
CCATTCACGGATTCCAAGCGCAATACACACTACTAATGCGTTGATTATTGCAATGACCCCAGCATATATTACCCACACAGTTTACACTGATATAGTATTTCCAATTATATGGTGATATTATGTTATTTATCTTCACAACTTATAGAAGTAGTACACACTGGGGAGATATTACTGCAATATACACTCGGGATATAGTTCACAGTCTGTGCTTAGCGTAGCACGTAATTGGAGCATAATACACACTGATATTGCATTTAAACAAGATGGCCACATCATATATATGTCAAACACGATTTACGCTGACATAGCGTTTCCAATTCTAAGGTTATGTTCTGTATTTTTATTATTATTCACCAACTCAAGACGTAATTCCCACTACTGCTCTGCCCGTGCTTTCAATGACCACAGTATATACTCTGAGATAAGTTCTCAGTCTGTGCATAGCATATACTCAGGGCATAATTCACACTGATCTTGCGTTTGAATTCAAAAGTAGAAGTATTCATAATCACTGTTGGTGAATTTTAAATACTGTAAGTCACTGTGAACTTATCTCAGAGTATAAACTGTGGTCATTGAAAGCCCTGACAGAGAGCAGTGTGAATTACGTCTTGAGTGGGTGAATAAAAAAAGAAAATACACAACATCACCTTAGAATTGAAAATGCTATGTCAGCGTAAATCGTGTTCGACATACATACGCCGTGGCCATCTTATTTAAATGCAATATCAGTTGTTGAGATAAATAACATAATATCACCATATAATTGTGAATTGTATCTAAACATCATCCTCTATAGTAAATGAAGATATATACTTGATGTATTTACAGTAGGACTATTACAGTGCATACTGTGTGAATGATGTTTTGCCAACTGTAGAAAATCTTCTCCATAGGGATGAATCCCAATATTACGCAGAAGTAACGGATCCCCAAGCCAAGTGGTAATGCTTAAGGTGTGAACTTGTGCTGAGCCTTACATATTCTATAAGTGAAGCATCCATTATAGACTTTGGTATCCTAAGATGGATGCACTGCTATAAACGAAGGACAGCAATCTGATGGCGACCTAATCTGAATATTTGTTATTTGCTATTTTTCTTGATTTTTGACACATTATTGCTATTTTTATACTAGCATAATAAAAGCTAAGTTTCTCAGTCGCTCTTCATTGGGGGACACCTAACTGATGGGTATATGCTCCTGCCACTAGGAGGCGCTGACACTAGGAAAAAGAAAAGTCGGCTCCTCCCTGGCAGTATATACCCGCCCACCTGCAGTGAGGCAACCAGTTTTAGCTAGTGTCACTTAGGAGGTAGACATATGGGTCTGGAGCTCTCCAGACCTGGTCTTTTATTATTTTCTAGTAAGGGCTGTTTAGTTAGGTTCTTTACTCCTTTTTGTTTCAATTTTTCAGGTGGGGGTTCAGGAGCATGGCGCTACCTGTTCCCCCATATGCGGCTAAGGGGCACGGGGCATTGACGAAGATTCCAATTCACCGTTAACCCCTTCCTGCCAGCGCCTGGGGTTGCACCGTGGGTCCAGGTCCCCCTCTTTTCCCTGCTCGTCTTGGGCTGTAGCATCATGACGTGTGCAGGTGTCTAAAATGCTGGCTGAAGACGTCTCTAGGTGAGTATGTGAAGATAGGTGAGTATAACCCCCCCCCCTCCCCTCTTTACAAGGGACGCTATCCTTTATTGGGTCTTTATATGTGGCACTCTGGGGGGCTGTGAATTTTGTGCACTGGGACGGCCGGCTGCCCTTTGCAGCGGCTCCATCCCCACGTTTTTCTCCCCTCTGCACCTTTTATAGGGCATTAAGGGGTCTGCGGCTCGCTGGGTGAGGGGGTAATGGCGGTACAGGCTCCGCCCCTCTTCTCCCCCGTCCCAGCGCGCAATCCAGGAGTATGGCCGCGCTCACAGTGAGGTCATATCAGCGCTCCCCTCCGGGTTCCCACGGTCCCTTCTAATGACCGGCGGGCACCTCCCGCGGCCATACCTCTCTCAGCGGAGCTTTGCTTCACCGACGCTCTGTGGCAGAGCAGCCCCTTCTGCCTCACTAGGCCACGGCCATATCCATTTTCTTCTTCAGCGGAGTTTAGCTCCGCCCCTTCTCCTGCGCAGTGTGGTGACTTAACAGGCGAGAGCGCTGCTCCGCCGCCGCTGCTTCTGGGGGCTACTACATGAGGTGGTGTCTGAGGCACCTTCCCCTCCTCCACACACTTAAAGTTTTAAAAAAATAAAAAGATAAAAAATTTATATATTCCCTTCTCCACAGGCTAGGAGTCTAGTGCTCCGGATCCTCTCATCCAGCACTAGGTCTCCATGGTAATGTCCCTGGGTGGGCAGGGTTTACTCCTGTTATCTCTGTGCCAAAACAGTGGTATCGCCTGTCTCTCATCTCCCAGCTGTGGCGTCAGCTCCCCCTAGTGGCAATCTCTCACTACTGCAACCTTAGCTGGCCTTGAGTGAGTTGTTTTATTTAGCATCCTGTGGGGTTACTTACTATTCATACTTTGCATTTTAACATGCAGCCTTGGGGTTTAAGTCGCTTGACCGTTTATTGTAGTTTGGCGCTCTCTTGTGGCCAAATTTTAGTATTGCACCATAATTCTATTGAAGCCTTGGCAGGCCGACAATATCTGTTGTTCTCAGTTTAATATCTGCAGTCCTAAATTCCTAGAGTCTGCTTCGGGGCTGCTTTACAGTTTTGTCACCCAGGTGGGTGACCTGATGTTCGCTTTTCGTGAGCGTTGCTCACTTATGGAGCATGTCCCACCGCCATAGCGTGTTGACCTACCAGGGATGCATGGTCCCTTGGAAACTATCTGGAATATGTCCAAGATATCTGTTCTCATCTAACCTTGTTCAGCCCTTGGCGTTCCTGACGGACTCTTAGGTTGTCCTTGAGACTCCTCATCTGTCTGTCTGCTGGCCGCCCATCCTGGGGTGTTTTCGGCATTTCATACTATATATTCCCTTCTCCACAGGCTAGGAGTCTAGTGCTCCGGATCCTCTCATCCAGCACTAGGTCTCCATGGGAATGTCCCTGGGTGGGCAGGGTTTACTCCTGTTATCTCTGTGCCAAAACAGTGGTCTCGCCTGTCTCTCATCTCCCAGCTGTGGCGTCAGCAGCTGGCTCTCCAGTACCCCTCTGCTGGTGCGAGGTGTCTAAAGGCATTATCGTTCCCTCTTAGGGATCCATACCAGTCAGTCAGACTGTGATCTGCATGGTTTCCCTTACCACCTGTCTACCACCTGTCCATCACCTGTCACACATCACTCAACCGATGTATCTGCATTGGAGTTTCGGTGCCTCTCTACTTGCCAGATGTCCGAAGGAATGTCTCGCTGTCTGCTCTGGACCCATACCAGTAAGCCAGACAGTGGTCTGCATGGTTTCCTCTGCCGCTTGTCACACGTCTCACGGCTGAGGTATCTGTGGCTACAGTTCCGATACCCCACTGCTGGTGCGGTATATGGAGAACTGACCGATATGTCTTCAGGACCCATACCAGTAAGCCAGACAGTGGTCTGCATGGATTCCTCTGCCACTTGTCATACATCTCACGGCTGAGGTATCTGTGGCTACAGTTCCGATACCCCACGGCTAGGTGCGTTATATGGAGAACTGACTGATGTGTCTTCAGGACCCATACCAGTAAGCCAGACAGTGGTCTGCATGCTTTCCTCTGCCGCTTGTCACACGTCTCATGGCTCAGGTGTCTGTGACTGCAGTTCCGATGCCCCACTGCTGGGTGCGGTATCTGGAGATCTGACCCAATGTTTTTCAGGACCCATACCAGTAAGTCAGACAGTGGTCTGCATGGTTTCCTCTGCCTTTTATCTCACGGCGGTTGCGTTTGTGACTGCAGTTCCGGTGCCCCACTGCTGGGTGCGGTATATTGAGAACTGACCGATGTGTCTTCAGGACCCTTACAAGTAAGTTCCTACATCACCTGTCATGCAATTCATGGCTGATGTATCGGCGACTGAACTTCCAGTTCCTCACTACTGAGCAAGTTGCCGATGTTATGAATAGTTGTCTTTTGTGGATCCATGCCAGTAGTGGTCTGCATGGTTGCCTACACCGTCTGTCATGCATCAAACGGCTGATGTGTCTGCAGTTGGAGTTCCAGTCCCTCAATACTAGGCAAGGTACTGATGGGATGAACATACCGATGGGATGAACAGCTGTCTTCTGTGCGTCCGTGCCAGTAAGCCAGACAGTGGTCTGCTTGGTTGCCTTCTCCGCCTGTAATACATCAAATGGCTGAGGTATCTGCGGCTGGGGTTCTGGTTCCTCACTACTGTGCAAGGTGCCGATGGTACGCATAGTTGTCTTCTGTGGATCCATGACAGTGTGCCAGATAGTAGACTGCATGGTGGCCTACTCCGTCGGTCATACTTCCAGCGGCTGATGTATGTGCGGCTTGCGTTCTGCTACCTCACTCCTGGTGGGGTGCCGATGGGATGCATCGTTGTCTACTTTGGATACCAGTTGGCCAGACATTGGTCGCCGTGGTTAGCTACACCACCTGTCCTACATCAAACAGCGGATGTATCTGCTTCTGTGTTTTCGGTCCCTCACTACTCTGTGAGGCGTCCGTCGGTGCGTTCCATTGTCTACTATGGACCCATACCACTAAGCCAGACAGTGGTCGGTATGTTTTCCTTCCTGAAGGTCATATGTCAACCGCCTGATGTTTCTGCGGCTGGTGTTCGGGTACCTCGTTTCTGAGCAAGGGGCCCATGTAGTGACTCGTCTCCTTGGTCCTATACCTGTATGCCAGGTTGTGGTCTGCAGGGTTGCCTGCACCACTTGTTACACATGACATGGCGGGTGTCTCTGCGTACTGGACCCCGGTACCTCACTACTGTACAAGTTCTCCGTTGGCCTCACCCGCTGTCCTCTAGGGACCCATACGGTAAGCCAGAGAGTTGTTTGCATATCTTCTTCTGCCGGCTGTCCACGGCGGACGTTGTTTGCGGCTGGAGTTCCCTACTGTTGTGCGTGGTATACTGGAACTGTCTCAGCGTATTTCACGGACACTATGCAGGGTATCAAGGACGCTTTCCACGGTCCCTCTGGTTCCCTCTCTCTCTCTCCAGGGGGCGGGGTTTCTTTCCCCCCCCCACCTTCCTTTTTCGGGTAATCTACCATGCATTGTCTCCCCGTGGACGGTAGTTCACCACTGCCATGGTAGTTAACATGTGACTCTCTCCGAGTTGCCTCATGTGTCTTATCCAATGCATCCTTGCCATGGAGCCAGACTGTGTCTGCCTGGGGTCCTAATCTACCTGGTCACCTTCCCCTTTCGGCTGCTACGGCAGCTGTAGTCCGGTGTCTCTCTTCCAGGTGCAGTTCCGCGGAGTGTGTGCATGTGGGTTCTCAGGCCCTTTTCTTCCTTTGCAGCAACAGCATCATCACTCTGTTCACCTTTCTTGAGTTGCTCTGTTGGTCTGCTGCGGGCGTTCCTCCCTTTTTGCTGCGTCCTTGGAGGTCTGCAGTTCTTTAGTGTCTGCAGTCCTGGTGCGCCACTGGTTCTGTGGACTCCCCATGTCTGGGTTCCTGCATATGCTAGGCCCGCTTGTAGGAGCAGAGTCCTCCTTCCCTTGTTTCCAGTGATTCGTTCCCGTGGTTCCGAGGAGGCTGGGCACCTCTGTTCTGACGTGGGGCCTGTTTTTCCGGGTTCTTTTCTGGGGTCTCTGCCCGGGGTGACTCAGGTACCTTCTGGTCACTGTCTGGAATGGCTCTCAACTCGCCTTGTCTTTGTTGCCCAGCTTCAGTGTACGGGGTTCCGATCCCTCTTGGGATGCAGGGTGGCTTACCGCTGGAGCCTGGGGGCTTCGCCCACCCAGTCATTGCATTTCCCTGCTCCTTCTGTGCATAGTGCACTTGCCAATTCCCTTTCCACAAGGGGTGCGGGGATCAGGGGGTGTGTCGTCAGTCTGTACTTGAGTTGTCTTCTCGACCTCCCTCGTTTTTCCCTCCTTCGAGAGGGCCTGTTTTGTTTTTTGACTGAAGTACGTTCAACAGTGATCTCTACTGCCTTGGCTTGTATGTTTTCTGTTCTCTATCACAGCATAGTACTCTCCCTGGAAGGGGTGTGTCCGTGTGTCCTTCTTACCCTTTTGTTGGGTTCAGGGGTACTGCATTGATGCCGCAGTCTTCTGGAGTGATCCTTCCTATGCCCAGACCCTGGGAGTTCAAGCTGGGTTCTCATCGGCTCTCCCTCCATTCCCATTCTGATGGGATATTTCGCAAGGCTGCTCAGGTCTCCTCGGTCAATGGTCCACTTATGGGGCCCTGTCCTGCGCCGCTGCGGTGTGCCTTCTTTTCGGGCAGCTTTCCCATTCCTTGAGCCTTAGTGATAGTTCAGGTCTTGAACATTTGTAATGGCCCGGCTCCCGACTCCTCCGCGATCCCATTCGTCGGGCAGTTTTTCAGTTCTGCTCTCCTTCACTCTGTGTGGCCGTTTTTTCGCTAAGGGAGTTTTTCGCGGACATCTGTTTCCCTCTTTTCCCATGGTTTCTTTCTCTCTATTTGATCCAGGTGCCTTGGGTCTCTACAGAGGACGGACCTTCCTTTGGGTGCTGGGCCAACTCCTTGGATGGGAGTTCTTCCGGGATCTCTTTTTCTGGGCCTAGTGAGTCTTCGTCAAGGGGGCCTGTCTGCCGGCCTTTGGACATGTGAGTTCAGTCTTGGGACTGTCTCTTTTTCGTTGGTGGTTGTTTTTTCCCACCCTAGGGGACTGCTTTGGGACGTCCCATCAGTTAGGTGTCCCCCAATAAAGAGCGACCGAGAAAAGGAGATTTTTTTGTACTCACCGTAATATCTCTTTCTCGTAGCCTTCATTGGGGGACACCGCACCCACCCATTTCTTTTTCTTTTGTATGTTTCTTGGGTTCTCCGGGATTCCTTTCTAGGGTCCTTCGGACGTGTTTCCTTGTTGCTTCTCCTACTGCTTTGTGACTAAACTGGTTGCCTCACTGCAGGTGGGCGGGTATATCCTGCCAGGGAGGAGCCGACTTTTCTTTTTCCTAGTGTCAGCGCCTCCTAGTGGCAGGAGCATATACCCATCAGTTAGGTGTCCCCCAATGAAGGCTACGAGAAAGAGATTTTACGGCGAGTACAAAAAAATCTCCCTTTTAAGGTTCCCTGTACAGTCACTATTTTTCTATTACTTTTTCTGGGAGACCTAATTTACCTATCTAGTAATATCAGTGCCCCGTATTAGTACAGGTACTACAGCTCCCAACATGGAACAGTCTGTTCCATGCTGGGAGTAGTAGTACTACCTAAAAAATGTTTAAAAAAATAGAGAGAAAAGGAAAACACACATACACACACACACACTTTATTAAACAATGTTAAAATAAATGACTAATAAAAAAAAAAATTTTAAATGAATTATAAAAAAAATTATATAAGGGGTGCAGTGAGCATTTACGCCCCACAGGTGTCTGACAGATTTTTGGAACAGTCATCCATGAAAATAAAAAATGTAGCAGTACCAGCTCCATCAGCAGCAGCCTGAGTCTATAGTCGCAGATGAGTACCTTTCTTCACCCGCATAGTGAAGTAACTCATCAGCAGCAGGTATACCTGGAGCAGGACCTGAACCAGCAGGTGGTGGCATACCTTGACATGCCCATGCCAACACACCTTGAAGATCCGCTGGACTTCTGGGAAGCCAAACTTGATTTGAGCTATCCTGCCCGGCCAGTAGTGTGGCATCAGAGCGGGTGTTTAGTGCGGCGGGGGCCATAGTCATCCCAAGGAGAACTTGTCTGTCCACGAAAAATGTAGAGAGACTGACCTTTGTGAAGATGAATCAGTCATGGATCAGCCAGGATTTCCAACCACCAATACCAGATGCCTCAGAGTAGATTGACCATTCAAATATACAGCAACACTTCACAAATATGGATAGTTCCAAACAGATTTAGGGCACTGCTCCCCAGTTACAAACATTCCAGCCACCTTCATCACCGGGTACTGGTATTGCCACCCACCACACCACTCTGTCACCAGATCACTTTCAGGACTCCTGATGCTGCTACTGCCACCTACAAGCTGTTTCATTCAGCCACTAATTTGTCTCCTTATGCTTCTGCCAACTCCAGGCTGTGCCATTCGGCCACTATATGGTCTCCTCATGCTTCGGCCAACTCCAGGCTGTACCATTCAGACACTATATGGGCTCCTTATGCTTTCCCCACCTCCAGGCGGTGTCATTCAGCCAATATATTGATTTCTGATGCTGCTGGGACTGTCTTGGATATTACAATTTTTTTATGTTAGCACTAGTAAACATACATTCTTTCATCATTGATCTTTTAATGTTAGGGGTTGTGAAGCCCTCTTATGTACGCATCCTGCTGCCTGCTCCAGGCTGTGTGTTTCAGCAACTATACGGTTTAGTGATGCTGCTGGGCCTGTGCCTAAACATTTTTGAGGTTAGCACTAGCTAACATACATCTTGCATACAGATTTCAACATTAACATTTTAATGTTAGGGGTTGTGAAGCCCTCTTGTAAACTCCTCCAGGCTGTAAGCCACCTCCAGGCTCTGTCATTGTGCGTCCATGTAACACAGGGGTCCTCAAGGACCTCGAGGACATTTTTCCGGCCCGCCACTGCCTGGGACATCCCTGTGTTCAGAAAGACATTTTCGGGACACAGGGATGCGCTCTCGGAGGCCCAGCATTTACTTTAAAAACGCAGGGGCCGCCGGGAAGGTGGCGCACGCAGGGACGTCACTGACGTCCCGTGCGTTCGCCCATAGCAAAGGAGCACGGAGGAGCGGAGCAACGATGACGACGTGCGCTGGCCAGCTTGGTAAGTGTTACCAGCGGCACGTCAGCTTCGGTGCTCCGACCACCGCTCCTTCGGTCCCAGGACTTACTGCTATGTCCGGACCGGAGTAGAGGTGGTTGGAGCACTGAAGTGGGGCAGAACACAGGCATACCGCCTCCAGCCATACACTGTATGGCTGGAGGCTGTATGTCTGTGGGGGAACATACTGCACCTAATGTGGGGAAGTATACTGCATCTAATGTGGAGATCTATACTACACCTAATGTGGGGGAACTATACTGCACCTAATGTGGGGGACTTGTACTGCACCTAATGTGGGGATTTGTACTGCACCTAATGTGGGGGAACTGTACTGCACCTAATGTGGGGGAACTGTACTGCCAACCCTAATGTGTGGGAACTACATCCCAATATGGGGGGGATCTATACTGCCAACCTAATGTGGGGGGAACTGTGCTGCGTACTTAAAGGGGTAGTCCACTAATAAGATATGTGTGTATAGGAATTTGTTCATGTTTTTTTAATCTATAGTCCGGCCCTCTAACGGTCTGAGGGACCGTGAACTGGCCCCCTGTTTAAAAAGTTTGAGGACCCCTGATGTAACATGTGACTCTTTGTTAAATTTGGCCCTTTGTACCCACACAACGGGGCTCAGGACACTAAAACTTGGGAGTTAAAAGTAAAATTTCAAAATCCTTAATTTAAATTTCAAAATCTGAAATTTAAGTAAAAAAATCATACATTTCAATGGTCTCCTCATGCTTATGCCAACTCCAGGCTGTGTGATTCAGGCAATATATGGTTTACTGAAACTGCTGCTGGGCCTGGCTCTGGGAATAAACATTTTGTTATGGTAGGTAGCACTAGCTATCCAAAATCTTCATTTTACATTTCTAAAATTCTGTTTTTTCTTTGGGATTGTGAAGCCCTGGGGTGTCCTCATGCTTCAGTCAACTCCAGGCTGTGTCATTCAGGCAATATTTACTCTCCCAGCATTATTGCCATGTTGATACCAGACCAATAATAAAAGGAATAATGCCAAGGACTAGCAGAAACAGGGAACGGTGGATACTGGCCACGGGCAGTTGGAATTGACTGACTATCCCAGGTGGTAGATTTACCATTTTGAAGTTCCTCAGTTCCAGTAGGCTTTAAGTCGTTCTTTGTTTGTTGTGGTTCTTCAGTTGCATGTTTGTGAAGCACTTGGGTCTCCTCATGCTTCAGCCAACTTCAGGCTATACCATTCAGCCACTATAGGGTCTCCTCCTACTAATGCCACCTCCAGGCTCTGTCATTGTGCTGCCATGTGACATGTGACTCCTTTTTAGATTTGGTCCTTTGTACCCACATGTCGGGGCCCGGGACACTAAAATTTGGGAGTTAAAAGTTTCATTTCAAAATCCTCAATTTTAAGTACAAAATCTTAAATTTCTATTTAAAATTCTTATATTTCAATGGTCTCCTCATGCTTTTGCCAACTCCAGGCGGTGTCATTCAGGCAATATATGGTGTACTGATGCTGCTGGGCCTGGGTCTGGGAATAAAAACTTTTGTTATGGTAGCACTGGCTACCCAAAATCTTCAGTTTAAATTTCAAACTTTGTCTTTTTTTTTTTAAGGAATTGTGAAGCCCTGGGGTCTCCTCATGCTTCAGCCAACTCCAGGCTGTGTCATTCAGCCAATATATGGTTTACTGATGCTGCAGCGTCTGGGAATAAAAACTTTTGTTATGGTAGCACTAGCTATGCAAAATCTTCAGTTTAAATTTCAGAATTCATCTTTTAATCTTAGGGATTGTGAAGGCCTAGTGTCTACTCATGCTGCTGCCAACTCCTGGCTGTGCCATTCAGACACTATATGGTCTCCTCATGCTTCAGCCAACTCCAGGCTGTGTCATTCAGGCAATATAGGGTTTACTGATGCTGCTGGGCCTGGGTTTGGGAATAAAAATTTAGTTATGGTAGCACTAGCTACCCAAAGTCTTCGGTTTAACCCCTTAAGGACGCAGGGTTTTTCAGTTTTTGCACTTTCGTTTTTTCCTCCTTACCTTTTAAAAATCATAACCCTTAAAATTTTCCACCTAAAAATCCAAATTATGGCTTATTTTTTGCGTCACCAATTCTACTTTGCAGGGACATTAGTCATTTTACCCAAAAATTCACGGCGAAACGGAAAAAAAATCATTGTGCGACAAAATAAAACAAAAAACGCCATTTTGTAATTTTTGGGGGCTTCCGTTTCTACGTAGTGCATATTTCGGTAAAAATGACACCTTATCATTATTCTGTAGGTCCATACGGTTAAAATTATACCCTACTTATATAGGTTTGATTTTGTCGTACTGCTGGAAAAAATCATAACTACATGCAGGAACATTTATACGTTTAAAAATGTCCTCTTCTGACCCATATAACTTTTTCCACGTACAGGGCGGTATGAGGACTAATTTTTTGCGCCGTGATCTGAAGTTTTTATCGGTACTATTTTTGTTTTGATCGGACTTTTTGATCACTTTTTATTCATTTTTTAATGGTATAAAAAGTGACCAAAAATACGCTTTTTTGGACTTTGGAATTTTTTTACGTGTATGCCATTGACAGTGCGGTTTAATTAACGATATATTTTTATAGTTCGGACATTTACGCACGCGGCGATACCACATATGTTTATTTTTATTTACACAGTTTTATTTTTTTTGGGAAAAGGGGGGTGATTCAAACTTTTATTAGGGAAGGGGTTAAATGACCTTTATTAACACTTATTTTTTACTTTTTTTTTTGCAGTGTTATAGGACCCATAGGGACCTATAACACTACACACACTGATCTCTCATGCTGATCACTGGCGTGTATTAACACGCCTGTGATCAGTGTTATCGGCGCTTGACTGGTGGATCCTGGCTGGATCTCAGGCACAGAGCAGTCATTCGTCGATCGGACACCGAGGAGGCAGGTAAGGGCCCTCCTGGTGTCCTGTAAGCTGTTCGGGATGCCATGATTTCACCGCGGCGGTCCCGAACAGCCCGACTGAGCAGCCGGGTCACTTTCACTTCAGACGCGGCGGTCAGCTTTGATCGCCGCGTCTGAAGGGTTAATACAGGGCATCACCGCGATCGGTGATGTCCTGTATTAGCTGCGGGTCCCAGCCGTTGATAGCCGCCGGGACCGACCCGATATGCCACGGGGACACCGTGTGACCCCGCGGCATATCGCGGGAGCCGGCGGAGGATGTAAATATACGTCCTTCGTCGTTAAGGGGTTAAATTTCAAACTTCGTCTTTTTTTCTTAGGAATTGTGAAGCCATGGGGTCTCCTCATGCTTCACCCAACTCCAGGCTGTGTCATTCAGCCAATATATGGTTTACTGATGCTGCTGGGTCTGGGAATAAAAAATGTAGTTATGGTAGCACTAGCTACCCAAAATCTTCAGTTTAAATTTCAGAATTCATTTCATAATCTTAGGAATTGTGAAGGCCTAGTGTCTACTCATGCTGCTGCCAAATCCTGGCTGTGCCATTCAGCCACTATATGGTCTCTTCATGCTGCCAACACCTCCACACTGTGTCATTCAGCCACTGTATGGTCTCCTCATGCTACCAACACCTCCACGCTGTGTCATTCAGCCACTATATGGTCTCCTCATGCTTCAGCCTCATCCAAGCTGTGTCATTAAGTCACTATATGGTCTCCTCATGCTGCCAACACCTCCACGCTGTGTCATTCAGCCACTATATGGTCTCCTCATGCTGCGAACACCTCCACGCTGTGTCATTCAGCCACTATATGGTCTCCTCATGCTGCCAATACCTCCACGCTGTGTCATTCAGCCACTACATGGTCTCCTCATGCTGCCAACACCTCCACGTTGTGTTATTCAGCCACTATATGGTCTCCTCATGCTGCCAACATCTACATGCTGTCATTCAGCCACTATATGGTCTCCTCATGCTTCAGCCTCATCCAAGCTGTGTCATCCAGCCACTATATGGTCTCCTCATGCTGCCACCACCTCCACGCTGTGTCATTCAGCCATTTTATGGTCTCCTCATGCTGCCAACACCTCCACGCTGTGTCATTCAGCCTCTATATGGTCTCCGACCCAGAGAGCTCACAAGAAGAGAGCAGTAATAGAAAGAACAGAGATGAATCTGCACAGAGTCAAACAACCAGTTCCAATAAGCCAACCCCACAGGGAGGTACTCTTCCAAAAAATGGGCAAAGACTAAAGAAAGGAGCACAGGCACACGAAGAGCAGGCAGAATACATCGGAGAAAGGCGTTATCTTCTCAGGTCTCTTTTGACCCCGAGATGAGCCCAGTGACGAACTTATCGGCCTGTGTGCTTTCAGAAGCTCAAATTAAACTCCTCAGCAAAGGACTTAACTTTGTGCCAACCTGTAAGTTTAATTTATTTAATACACTTTTAGATGTTAATAAGCTAGCACGTGGCCTCACATTACAAAGACATTTCTTTAATATCAAAGATGATGCAGTTTCTAAAGATGTATTGTTATCCTCTACTGTGACAGGCAATTGTAACAATTTTATTGATCAGAACGTAATGTTACACCTAATGAGCTTAGAAAAAGAGAATGCAAAAGAATGTGAGGCATTGCGTACTCCATTTATCTCCTCCAACCCTGGGTTCTATCCTGTGGCCTCTCGTACAGAGGCCCTGGATAGATTCCAGGAGTTGGTGGAGAGAGATCTTGTAAAATTGTATGAAAAAACATTGGTTGCTAGTGGTTACAACAACTTGAGCAAATCAGAGAGGACAGCTTTGAAAGAGTTGTGTGACAACAATAACATTGTTGTCCGCAACTCTGACAAAGGAGGCAACATTATTGTTTTGGACTCCGGTTTGTACAAAAAACAGAATGAGGAACTCCTTGCAGATAGTAGTACATATCGTAAACTTAAAAGCGATCCAACTAAAGCCTTTCAGTCTCAAGAAATTACTTAAAGAAGGAGTAGCATTGGGGGCATTGGACACCAAACTAGAAGAAGCCTTGTATGTTTCAAACCCAATTATACCTGTGTTCCACTCGATCCCCAAACTCCATAAGGGGATTTTTCCACCTCCCCTCAGGCCCATCGTGCCGGGCATAGGGTCCCTTTTGAAGAAACTTGGGGAGTGGGTGGACCACTATTTACAAACCTTTACCACTCTAACCCCCACATTCATCCAGGCTACTAAGCATGTGATTGGCATCCTGGAAGATATACAATGGCAACCAAATTTCTCCTGGGTAACATGTGATGTGGTAGGACTCTACCCCTCGATCCCTTGGGTTCGGGGTTTGGAGGCTCTTTCTGTACATCTGGATAGGTACAGTACATACTCCCCTGGTCTGAAGGAATTCACTATTATGGCCACTGAATTTTTGTTAAAACACAATTATTTTATGTTTGATGGCGTGTTTTTCCTTCAGACCAGGGGAGCTTCAATGGGGGCTAAATACTCCCCTTCTTTTGCCAATGTATTCATGTTTTATTGGGAGCACATTTTTTTGTTTAATTCCAGTAGAACTCTGCAATTGTTGTAAAACACCAGCCGGTGAATACTATTGTTTGGACTTTCACAGTATGTAGGCCTTTGACAGATTAACAGGTACAAAATGAGGGCAGACAAATGTGCAATAATACGAAGAAAAAAATCTGTATTTTTGAAAAACAAAAAGGTGATTACTTTTGCCAGGACTTTACCTGTATCTAGACTTGTTACAGATACAAAATAGTAGACTGCTTTGATGTAGGCATGTGGTATGCACGTATGAGGGCAGACAAATGCACTACAGTATGCTGAAAAAACGTATTTGTGAACAGCAGCAGGACCCAACAGTGCAGCGCCACAAAAAAAAAAAAAGAAAAGAAAACAGGGATTAAACCCTAAATTGCACTCTGTCACAGAGTGTTAGGAATGGTGTGCAATGGTATTTATACAGTCTACACCCAATTCTAACCAGCAGATAGTATAACCTGTAAAAAGTGTAAAAAATAAAATAAAAAGTTCTTCAATAAAAGTATGAAGTGTAAAAAAAACAAAAAAATATGCCCTTTCCCAATAAAAGCCCTGTATTATCACCAAAAAAGATCAAAAACACAAATCATATACATAATAGGTATTGCCACGTCCGTAATGACGTGTACTATAAAACTATAATGTAAATTATCCCTCACGGTGAACGCCGGGAAAAAAAAACATTTAAAAAAATCGCAAAATTTGCCAATTTTGGTACAAATAGCGGAATAAAAAAGATCAAACGGTAGCACGTACCGCAAAAATGATACCAATAAAAATTACAGCTCATCCAGCAAAAAATAAGCCCTTACTCAATGGCGTCAGACAAAAAATTAAAAGTTACGGCTGTTGGAAAATGAATGGCAGAAAAATAATTTTGCTCAGAAAAGGAAAAAGAACATAGAAAGCTATATAAAACGGGTATCACCATAATCGTACTGACCCATGGAATAAATATAACATCACTTTTACCGCACAGTGTACACCATAAAAAAATTAAATTAAAAAAACGCCAGAAATGTTCCAGTTTTTCACAATATTTTGAAGTGTTTCACAAAAAATGCTTCATGTGTCAACAAAAATGCACCAGTTATATAAAGTAAAATATGTCACGAAAAAACTATTTCAGAATCGCTCTTCTCAGAAAAAGCGTTCTAAAGTTATTACCATTTAAAAAGATACATGTCAAATTTTTAAAAAAGAGCCTGGTCATTGAGGTAAAAAATGGGTCCGTCCTTAGGGGTTAATGAAGTGATTTGCGTGCTAGAATTGCAGCGATATTCGCATTCATTGCGATTCGCTCGTCTCTAGTTTGCATCATAAAGTTGACATGTTTTTACTTTTGGAAGACATCAGAGGGCTTGAAAGTTCAGCAGCAATTTTCCAACTATTCACAAAATTTTCTAAATCGGAATTTTTCATGGACCAGTTCAGGTTTGAAGTGGATTTGAAGGGCTTTCTTATTAGAAATACCCCACAAATGACCCCATTATAAAAACTGCACCCCTCAAAGTATTCAAAATTCAGTAAGTGTGTTAACCCTTTAAGTGTTTCACAAGAATAGCAGCAAAATGAAGGAGAACATTTTTGAATTTTTACCAGGGTTAAAGGAGAAAAATCCCCTCAAAATTTGTAACCCAATTTCTCTCGAGTAAGGAAATACCTCATATGTGTATGTCAAGTGTTCGGCGGGCGCAGTAGAGGGCTCAGAAGGGAAGGAGCGACAATGGGATTTTGGAGAGTGAGCTTTTCTGAAATGGTTTTTTGGGGGCATGTCACATTTAGGATGCCCCTATGGAGCCAGAACAGCAGAAAAAAAAAAAACACGTGGCATACCATTTTGGAAACTACACCTCCCAAGGCACGTAACAGAGGGTCCAGTGAGCCTTAACACCCCACAGGTGTTTGACGACTTTTCATTAATGTCAGATGTGTAAATAAAAAAAATAAAAAAAATAACAAAAGTGCAGTATTTTTCCCAAATTTGCCATTTTTATAAAGGGTAATAGGAGACAATGCCCCCGCAAATTTGTAACCCCATCTCTTCTGAATATGGAAATACCCCATGTTAGGACGTAAAATGCTCTGCGGGCGAACTACGATGCTCAGAAGAGAAGGAGTCACATTTGGATTTTGGAAAGCAAATTTTGCTGAAATGGTTTATGGGGGGGCATGTTGCATTTAGGAAGCCCCTATGGTGCCAAGAAAGCAAAAAAAACTAAATGGCATACTATTTTGAAAACTACATCCTCAAGGAACGTAACAAGGGGTACAGTGAGCCTTAACACCTCACAGGTATTTCACAACTTTTTGTTAAAGTTGGATGTGTAAATGAAAAAAAAAATGTTTTCACTAAAATAGTTTTCCCCCCAAATTTTACATTTTAACAAGGGGTAATAAGAGAAAATTACCCCCAAAATTTGTAACCCCATTTCTTCTGAGAATGCTCTGCACTACTTTTCCGAAAATCTGTCAAACACCTGTGGGGTGTAAATGCTCACTGCACCCCTTATTACATTACATGAGGGGTGTAGTTTCCAAAATGGGGTCACATGTGGGGGGTCAATTGTTCTGGCACCACGGAGAGCTTTGAAAACACATATGGCCTTCAATTCCGGTCAAATTTTCTCTTCAAAATCCCAGTGGCGCTCCTTCTCTTCTGAGCATTGTAGTTCGCCTGCAGAGCACTTTTCATCCACATATGGGGTATGTTCTTACTCAGAAGAAGTGGGGATACACATTTGGGGGGGCTTTTTTTCTATTTTCCCTTGTGAAAATGAAAAATTTAGGGTAACACAAGCATTTTAGTTAAAAAAAAAAAAAATTCTCATTTTCCCATCCAGTTTTAACGAAAATTCGTGAAACACCTGTGGGGTGTTAAGGCTCACTACACCCCTTGTTACATTCCGTGAGGGGTGTAGTTTCCAAAATGGGGTCACATGTGGGTATTTATTTTTTTGCGTATGTCAGAACCGCTGTAAAATCAGCGACCCCTGTGCTAATCACCAATTTAGGCCTCAAATGTACATAGTGCGCTCATTTTATGCCCACATATGGGGTATTTCCGTACTCAGTAGAAATTGTGTTACAAATTTTGGGGGTCTTTTTTTCCTTTTACCTCTTGTGAAAATAAAAAGTATGGGGCAACACCAACATGTTAGTGTAAAACTTTTTATTTTTTTTACACTAACAGGCTGGTGTAGACCCCAACTTTTCCTTTTCATAAAAGGTAAAAGGAGAAAAAGCCCCCAAAAATCTGTAGTGCAATTTCTCCCGAGAATGAAAATACCCCATATGTGGCCCTAAACTGTTTCCTTGAAATACGACAGGGCTCTGAAGTGAGAGAGCGCCATGCGCATTTGAGGACTAAATTAGGGATTGGATAGGGGTGGACATAGGGGTATTCTACGCCAGCGATTCCCAAACAGGGTGCCTCCAGCTGTTGCTAAACTCCCAGCATGCCTGGACAGTCAGTCGCTGTCCAGAAATGCTGGGAGTTGTTGTTTTGCAACAGCTGGAGGCTCTGTTTTGGAAACACTGCCGTACAATACGTTTTTTATTTTTATTGGGGGGACTGTGTAAGGGGGTGTATATGTAGTGTTTTACCCTTTATTATGTGTTAGTGTAGTGTAGTGTAGTGTTTTTAGGGTACGTTCACACTGGCGGAAGTTTACAGTGAATTTACCGCTAGGAGTTTGCGCTGCAGCGAAAAATTTGCCGCAGCTCATACTTGAGGGGGTCACCATCGCGAGACCTCCAGCTGTTGCAAAACTGCAACTCCCAGCATGCCTAAACAGCTCTCTGGGCATGCTGGGAGTTGTAGTTTTGCAACATCTGGAGGGTTCCAGTTTGGAGACCACTATAGTGGTCTCAGACTGTAGCCCTCCAGATGTTGCTAAGTAACTCACCGGCTTCCGTTGGATCCAGGGAGCTGCGTCTCCGTCCTCTTCTTCCGCCGATCGTCGCCCACTGCTGCCGCTGATCGTCGCCCGCTGCCGTCGCCGATGGGTAAGTGAAACTTCGGCACGGGTCGCTGTCGGAAACCGAAAGTAAACCCCTCCGCCCCCGATCTGCTATTGGTGGTTGCGTCTAGACCACCAATAGCAGAGATAGGAGGGGTGGCACCTCTGCCACCCACTCCTATTGCTTCAAGGGGATCATGGGTGTCTAGGACATCCGCGATCCCCTTTATTTTTCGGGTCACCGTGTCACTATAGACCCGTAATAGCCGCAAATCGCAAGTGTGAATTCATCGCCGACTGATGACCCCCCTGGGCATTTGCGCGGGGTGCCTGCTGACAGATATCAGCAGTCACCCCGGCCCGGTCCCCGCCTGGCGCGAGGCAGGGACCGAAATTCCCACGGGCGTACAGGTACGCCTTTGGTCCTTAAGTACCAGGGAGCAAAGGCGTACCTGTACGCCCTTGGTCCTTAAGGGGTTAAGGCCAAAATGGGCTGTGTCATTGAGGGGTTAAAAGGGTATCCTAAACTTTTGTCTAGAAAAATCCCATTCATATGTCTCCATGCATCATTATCACGCTCTCCTCAAGGAGAAACCTTACCTCTTTGGACCCATACATACGCCCAGTAACACCACTGGTCCCCCTGCAGCTCTCGTTTGGCTTCATCCAGTGCTCCAATCCTCTGTCTACTTCCTGCTTCCGAGATGAGCGCTCGAAACAAAACCTGCTGGCTACAGCTAATCAATGGCTGAAACGGCTGAGTCGGTGGGTGCATTGAGCACTTGTCTCAGAAGCAGGAAGAATCAAGAAAATCAGGGGACTGGACAAAGCTGAATGGGAGCTGTGGGGAGAGCAACAGGGGATAGGGGCTAGGTAAGTATGTTTTTATTTTCTATTTTTCCCCATCCCAACAGCATATTCTTTTTTTAAAAAAGGCTGGACTACCATTTTAAATAGAGCATTCAATTATTATAATTCATGGACACAAAAAAAGACATGCATACATTGATAAGACAGGGTTTACACCTCAGAGTTAGGAAACAGAGGGTGGTTATTAATGGTACTTATTCTGATTGGGTGACTGTTACTAGTGGGGTACCACAGAGGTCAGTCTTGAGTCCTGTTCTATTTAATATATTAATTAATGACCTTGTAGAGGGGTTGAATAGTAAAGTAGCAATTTTTGCAGATGATACTAAACTCTGTAAAGCGGTAAACACTATAGAGGACAGTGCACTGTTACAAATGGATCTGGATAGGTTGGAGGTTTGGGCTGGGAAGTGGCAGATGAGGTTCAACACTGATAAATGTAAGGTAATGCACATGGGGAAGAAAAATCCGGGCTGGGATTATGTATCAAATGGAAGAACACTTGGGACGATTGATGTGGAAAAGGACTTAGGAGTCTTAGTTAATGGTAAATTTTGCTGTAGTGACCAGTGTCGAGCGGCTGCTGCCAAAGCAAATAAAATCATGGGGCGCATCAATAGGGGCATAGATGCCCACGACAAGGAAATAATTCTACCGCTGTACAAATCACTAGTCAGACCACTCATAGAACACTGTGTACAGTTCTGGGCACCAGTGTACAAGAAAGATATAGTGGAGCTGGAGAGGGTTCAAGGACGGGCAACCAGAGTAATACAGGGAATGGGAGGACTACAGTACCCAGAAAGATTATCAGAATTGGGGTTATTTAGTTTAGAAAAAAGAAGGCTTAGGGGCAACCTAATAACTATGTATAAATATATCAGGGAAAAGTACAGAGATCTCTCCCATGATCTAGTTATACCCAGGACTGTATCTATCACTCTCTACATTCAGAGGAAAGAAGGTTTCTACACCAGGATAGATGGGGGTTCTTTACTGTAAAAGCAGTGAGACTGTGGAATTCTTTGCCTGAGGAGGTGGTCATGGTGAACTCGGTAAAAGAATTTAAAAGGGGCCTGGATGCATTTTTTGGAGGATAATAACATTATAGGTTATGTATATTAGATTTATAGGGACAGAACATTGATTCAGGGATTTATTCTGATGCCATATTTGGAGTCAGGAAGGAATTTTTACCTCAAGTATGATGGTTTTTTTTTTGCCTTCCTCTGGATCAACTCAGTAGGGACTCATTAGGGTTATAGGTTGAACTTGATGAACTCTGGTCTTTTTTCAACCTCATGAACTATGTTTCACATGTAAATCTGGTCAGTATTTTTAGTTAACACCATGAGTGTTAACTAAACATTGGGAGATCATGGATAGGGGGAGGATAGTAGAAGAGAGTTGCCCTATGTTTTCTTTTTCTTGATTTATGTTTTATCATTTATGATTGTACTACATTTTATATATTAAAGTTCCTGCTCATGTTACTTTATTAACCCCTTAGGGAGCAGAGAAACCTCTCATCCTAAAATTTTACCCCTTACATGTCGTGGTCATATCATGATCAGGACGTTTCAGGAATCTGTGGGGCTCTGTGATCCCCTCGGCAGCTTGGTGAGATAATCATCAGATGCCAATGGATTTCCATGGCAGCTGGGGGCCTTATGAATACCCCCAGGCTTGCCATGTATATGCTGACAGGTAACATACATAGCATTAAAATAATAGTGCAGTGAATTATATAGCAATTAGCAGATTGCATGTGAAATAAAATAAGGGAGAAAAACATCCCCCCCCAAAAAAATACATATACATATTTGGTATTACCAGGCCCATAAGGACTCGAACTGTAAAAATTCTGTGTAAATAGCACTAAGCTGGTACATATGGGGGGGGGGGACTTTTGCTGTGTGAGAGCAATATTAAAGGGGTAGTCTGGTCCAAGTGGTAAGCAACAGGGAAGAGGCACTATAGCAACAGCAGAGGCGGGAGATTGTGGCAGATTTCAAAATATTTTCAGCCCAGCCACTATTAGGATGTTTATAAACAAAAAATGTGCGCAATATTCACCTGGAGAATACAGGCAGAGCTTTAGCACATTTGCATGTTCCACCGGCGCTTGGACCTTCCTAAAATGTCCGTCACAATATAGTTGATTGTTTCTGTGACCACTGAAATCAAGATTTCCAGTGTGCGCACAGTGCAGCAGAATCACATTAAAATCAATAGGGCTCTGCTGCAGCAGAATTTCCGAGTTGAATGTTTCCGGCGGATTCCGCTCGGAAGATCCACCATGTGAACATGGCCTTAAAATGAAAAATAAATCAACACCCAAACCCTCTAATGTAGGGGGGGGGGGGGGGGAGGCTAAGAGGGCACAATTACTTTGTAGTAGGTACAATTAACGCATGTTTGTGGTGACACCGGGGGTGCAAGGAATTCCTGTCACTTTGTGATGCCAGGGCACCATTAGCTTATACACGGTCCGAGGTGGGCCAGACACAGGGGGTAATAAACAAACGTTGGGTTACGGATAACTGTCTTTTACTGAGCCGGTGCAGATGGTAATACACACAGTATGGATCAAAGTAGAAGGGATGCAGTGTAACCCCTAGGAGCCCTGTTGCCTTGCTGGGACTTATGGTGCTTTTCACCCACTTGAATAATACTGACTTGAGATTAGAGACTGTAGATTTCCCAGGCGGATTGGGTTCTGACAAGGTTCAAGTACTATCACCGCCAGGGCTTGGCTCACCGCTGTACCGGGGAACACTTGCAGAATGACGGGGCTGACTTGAGAACATATTTTCTTAGGCTTCCCTCAGGATTTCTCCACACATGACTTCCACCTTCTAAATTCCAGCCAAGGTATCCCCTTGAATTTTGGGGGCACCTCATGCACGTTAGAAGACAATTATTATGAAAAACACAGAACATTTAGAGAGAATACATTCTGACTGAAAATATATTTCTGAATTCCGAAGACATTTGATTACTGTCTGGCTTTCTGCATTTCACTAACAACAGTACTAAATAAGAAATTAGAAAGACTGAATAAGGCAAATCCATACATTAGAAGACTGACTGAGTACACAGCAAGACTGTCTAGGTTATACATTCCTGACCACTAGGCAATCCTGACTAGAACATTTTTAAGGCACTCTTGTTGTTTGCACCAAATCAGTGGCTCAGCACTGAACTGGGGTATCTCCTCCCCCCTACACTATATACTGACCGATTTAGAGGTTCCCATTGGGCAGGCAGGGTCACCTGGTTTACACTGCTCCTCACTCATAAAAACAAGCAATCTCCAGGTAGCAGAGCGGGATCAATGGAAGCGCTGAGACCAGATAAGAAGTTAAAAGGATTTATTTCCCATAATGCAACGCGTTTCACGGTCACCCGCTTCTCTCAGGCTACCTGGAGATTGCTTGTTTTTATCGTGATTCTATTTCAGCGGGACGAAGCTGCAGAGACCCTTTGATTATACGCCCTGTTCCATTGTTGTACTTGGTTGGAGTACAACTTCATGTGGTAAGCGCAATTCACACTTAGCGTTACCAACTCACCTTTGGTGTTACACTACGGAGCGCATCCGTTTGTGCTTTTTTATTTCACCTCACTCTTAAAGGCATAGTACACAGACAGTGCATATGGTTAACATAATAAAGTATATAATAAAGTGCTTAAACATATTATACATAACAGACACTTTTACAGTGGGCCCAACACATGTGTAGCAGGCATGCCCAAGGAGATCCTCAGCCCACAGGACAGTCTTTGGTGCTGGGACACCACGTGTTGGCAACGTTACTGAGTAGGGGCATACCAGTGCACTGTTAATTTGAAGGGGCATTATTACTATGTGGGACATGAAGGAGGGGTATCCCACCATGGGCAGCACTAAAAATCCTGTTACTTTGGGGTGTTCTAATATCATCTCGTGGTGCCCTAAAGGGAGCAGATAACTCTGCAGAGAGGCATGGTGGCTAGGAGCAGTTGTCATGGCAGTCCGGACAAGATGGAAAAAACAGGGAAAGTGAAGGACTCCTATCAGAGAAGCCGTCACGTGTAAGTCACTGGATGTACCTGTTTATTCTGTGGCCACTGTGCCTGATCTGTATTTTATTGTTTTTCTCCAGTCTGCAGTGTGGAGATGCTCTGCAGATGTCCTGCATGGAGTCTGATCGCTATATGATCACAGTATGCAGTAGAATTCAGTCTCAGTATGGGGATTAAATGTATTAATAGTACGGTGCTGTCATCTAGTCACTATATAGCAGTAATATCCAGCCACAGTAGGTTGGTCTTATATAAAGTGATAGGCATGGTGGTATTGTCCAGTCAGGTATGGTGATGCTTCCCATTTTATCACTATTATACTATTTGACAAACAGTTTCCCAGTGAATAATTTTCTTGGCAAGTGCTGGATATATGTAATCTGTAAACTGCTTTTATGAGGGGTTCTTAGGGGGTGCTCCAACCATAAGGTGCTTTGGGGGAAATTTATCAAAACCTGTGTAGAGAAAAGTTGACTAGTTCCAATAGCAGAAGAAAATGGAATGGTTCATTAATCACTGAATCTTATGATAAGACCGGGCTAGCTAACCCAGCACCTATACCCAGGGTTTAAAAATAATGAGAAAAAGGCAAATATATTGGTGCTCAAGATCTAAAAATATCTGGAATAACCAATATATAGTAATGTATTTAATCATAGACAATGTTAAAAATATATATATTGCAAGGGTACGGTCACAAGGGCGGATTTATTTGTGGGTTTCCCGCTGCATATTTGAAAGGGGACGGGCTCTTCTCGGCTGTCCGCAGCAGATTTTCTGCTATGGAATTTCCGCTATGGAAAATCTGCCGCAGACCCTACTTACTTCAATGGGGCTTGCGGCAGATTTTTCGCAGCGTAAATTCTGCCGCGGAAAATCTGCTCCAGACAGCAAAGAAGAGCCCGCCCCCTTTCAAATAAGCAGTGGGAAACCCACAAATAAATCTGCCCGTGTGAACGTACCCAAATACAAAGTACAAAAAGAATATGGGTGGGTCACAGGGCCCTTGTGAAACCACCCAATAAGATCTGAAAACAATATAAAAATAGACAAGCACCCGTATATCACTATAAATTTTAATCTAGCTGTAGATAGGCTCCACTAAGGATGACCATTAATGCATATATTATTATATGCATGTCTAAAGAATGTCTAAAAAGAGCCATAACTTATTGTACATTGATGTTATCGCACTCAAACCAGTCCATACTATGTCCGATTGCCAAGTTTACACTATACCCAACTAAGCAATGTGCCAAGCACAACTCACCCAACGGGAACCTGCTGTTAACGGTCTCTGCAGGAAAAAAAGACAGTGCTATCTCATCTAACCAGTTGGGGGCTCTGGTCTAGCTGGTTGTTGTGAGCCCCACTGGTAAATCTCGGCCTGCAGCTAGAAATGTTTGCACGGCTAGTTTTGCGCTCTTCGCAGATGGACGTGCAGGCTTGCGTATAGGACGTTGGTTAAGCTCTCTGCAAAAGATGGAAACTAGATCCACAGTCTCTGTATTGGTGTCCTCGTGGATCGAACGGGCACACTTTGATAACGGAGGATAGCGGATGAGGACAATGTTAACGGCTCTTTAATATCAACTTCAATATTATAATCAGTATTGTCCGTATTGCATAGCTATACTGGTGACATGAAATACAGTAGCTGGAGTTCCCATAGCAACCAATAAGATTGCGTCTTTCATTTTTCAGAAGCCTTTTTTAACCATCAAACAATGAAGCTTTATTGATTGCTCAAAGAAACAGCCAAAATCAGCACATAAAAATATAAACAGAAGGTTCGAAAACCTCAGAACAACAGTAACAAGTAGGTCACAAAAAAAAAAAAAGGTAAGTATCAACAAGAGAGATCCATGCAGATAAAATACATGAAGCAGAAATAGCTATACAACGTAAGACAGGAATACCAAATTATCCATACACAGCAGAAAAAACCACCCCAACTCCCCTCCCCCAACCCACTGTCCAACCCCCCCCCCCCCCCACCTCCCACCATCCCGAAAATCAGTACAAGGAGAAACTATGCGTCATATTAGGGCAATGTGGGGAAGTAAGCCAAGGCTCCCAAACCAAGTTAAATCTATCTACCAAGTCTTCACGGATTGCCGCCAACTTTTCATATAACATAATGGCATTGATTCTATCTATCACCACCGAGAGAGATAGGACAGGCTGTTTCCACTGCGCTGCAACATGTATTCTTGACGCCATTAGAATATAATGGGACAACTTAAAAACCCTAAACGGCATCCTCGATGGTTTGAGGCTCAAGAAGCAAAAGGCAGGGGTACGAGGCACCCCGACCTCCAGCATCGAGGTCAGTATGTCCAAAATTTGATTCCATAACACGGATACAGTGGGGCAACTCCACCAGGTGTGAAACATCGTACCTCTAGCCCCACAGCCCCTAAAGCACAGAGGGGAAACTGAAGGATATATTTGATGGAGTCTAGTAGGGACTTTATAGGTACGGTGAAGTATCTTCAGAGATGTTTCCAACAAGGATATCTGCCAACTACCCTTACTAATAGTAGTACAGCAGTCTCTCCACTGTGGGGTAGAAAGCGTAGAGTGAATGTCCCCTTCCCACTCAATCATGTATTTTAACTTTTTATCCGGGGGAGGAGCGTTAAAGTGCGAATAAAGTATTGAGAGGAGACCTGGTGCGCTAGAGGAGTACAACATATGTCTCTCAAACGAGGTAGGTATAACTGGAGAGCTACGACGAATATGGGACTTATAGAAAGAGACAATCTGACAGGCCCGGAACCTCTCCCTCGGTGGAACTTCATGTCGCAAGCACAGGGAATCTAAGGACGGCAACATTTGGCCTACTAAAAAATGATGCAGGTACCTCAATCCCTTACTCAGCCACCAGTGAAAGGAAGTAAGAGTTAAGCCAGGGGGAAAAGAAGGATTGGAAGAAAAGGGCAGAAGAGGTGAAGGCACCGACTGCATACGGAACTTAAATCTCACCTGACGCCACAGAGAAAGGGCGTACAGAGTGACTTGCGCTGAGGAAGGTAGCAAGGACGCAACAGGGCACGTAGTCCACATCAATGAGGGCAGCGAATGTGGAGAGACCAGAACCCCATCCAACTCCACCCACCTTGGAGCCCCCACTGAAATGTTAACCTGCGCTAATTGGGCAATGCGTGCGGCATAATAATATTTCAAAAGGTTGGGCACCGAAACACCCCCCACTCTTTTATTATAGTACATAAGGGTCCTATTAATTCTTGGAGCCCGGTCAGACCAGATATATTTAAAAATAGTTTTCTGAAATGACATTAAATCCCGTTTCACAATAGGGATAGGGAGTGTCCGAAAAAGGTATAAAAGGCGGGGCAATATCACCATACGCACTACATTAACCCGACCTATCCAGGATATATAGGAATAGTTCCACTTCAATAGGTCAGTCCTCAATGTCTTATATAGTGGGACATAATTAGCCTGATACAAGGAGTCCAGTGAAGCGGTCAGTCGCACCCCAAGGTAACTGAGTCCCACAGGTGAATCCCTATAGCCAAAATTCAAACCTATAAGGCGTTTAGCCCCATCAGGGACATTAAAGTACATCACTTCCGACTTACCAGTATTGACCCGCAGGCCAGACATATTTGCAAAATTGCCCAGCACCTCAAGTAAATTAGGAAGGGATATAAGTGGTTGGGTGATAGTTAACAAAAAGTTGTCTGCAAACAGGCTGCATTTATATTCCCTATCCCCCACTCCCACACCCCTGATGTCGGAGTGCGCCCTAATTTGGGCGGCCAAGGGCTCCATTAACAGGGCAAATAAGGCCGGCGACAACGGGCATCCCTGCCTCGTCCCGCGTAGTATAGTAAGAGGTGCCGGAGTGGTGGAAGGCAATTTCAGAAAAGCCTTGGGGTTGGAGTACAAGTGATGGAGGATAGTGATAAAGGGGCCCCTGAATCCATACTTAGTCAGCACTGCGAACATATATGGCCATTTAACGCTATCGAAAGCCTTTTCTATATCGAGAGCTAAGGCTAGCATGGGTGTTTGGGTAGTATTGGACCACTGAATAAGATTCACTATCTTACGGACATTATCTGGGGCCTGTCTCCCTGGGATAAATCCCACTTGGTCCACCTGTATCAGAGAGGGTAAAAAGCGATTTATACGGGCAGCCAGAATGGACATCAGGAGTTTAGTATCAATATTCAGTAAAGTTATAGGACGGTAATTAGCAGGATGTAAATGATCCTTGTTGGGTTTCAGGATTACCGTTATGTGTGCGTCTAGAAATTCAGCAGGAATAGGGTCGCTGGATCTCAGGGAATTGAACAGTGATGTCAGGGGGGGGACCAAAATGGAAGCGAACTTGTTATAATAGGCGGCCGAAAAGCCGTCAGGCCCAGGGGACTTGCCATTTTTGAGTTTTTTTTATCGCATCTGAGACTTCCTTGGTGGTAAAGGGCAGAAGCCTTTTTTAACAATTAGGAAGCAATCTGATTGGTTGCTATAGGCAACTGATCAACATTTCCCCTGCACAGGTTTTAAGAAATCTCCCAATTTATATAATGGCCTCTGTAGTAATGTACCTGGCCAGTCATTGAAGGGTTAATACTTCAGCTCACTGTGGGCACCAACAGTAACCATGGCAACTATAAGAACCCTCGCTTATGCCATAATGGAAGATCCCACAAAACAAGGGCACGCTGCTATGATCAGTCCCATCTTGGATGCGCCTTTGGAACTTGACTACCTTACTCTTCCCGACCCTTGGTTTAATTTGGAGGTTCTAGCAGGGAAAAAGGTTGTCTGGTTTAGAAAACCTCTTTAACCCCTTGTTCATCTACTTGAGAAGTGGATCTGTATATGTAAGAGAGAAAAGCAGCCCCCACCTATCCATCAATATGGAGAGGGATTTCGAGGCCAGACTTCTCTCACAACCGGTTTAATATATGTGTATTTGTGTTGTTTTTATTAGGCTGTTGTCCGTTTTTGTTATGTCGTTGTCTGTTTTCATGTTGTCTGTATTTATTATGTTGTCTGTGTTTGTTATGTTGTTGTCTGTTTTTATGTTGTTTGTTATGCTGTTGTCTGTGAATTGTGTATAATGTGCAGATTCTAAACTGCTCTACGTTATATATTGGCATTACCCTCTAAGCCCAAGGGAGGGGCAACTCTCCAGTCATGGCTACCTCGAGATTTCCTCCTCCACAGAGGGGTTTTTTCTCGCCTGAGTACCGGTGGGTGACTCTTTGTGACTTTGGGGTTTTGCCTTTTTCAGTGTCATTTTAAATAAAATCGTGACTATGTGACACCTGATTACAATGTGTTGTGTCTTTATTTTGCATTCTTTGGTTTCAATCATTTTGCTTTGGCGTTGGGGGCCAGGGCATATTTAAAGTCATAAAGTAAGGCATCTGCCTGCCTCACAGAACCCCAACATACTCCATGGGGGACATGTATCAAAGATTTTACCCGTTTTGTGTGTATTTTTTTGCGCAGAATTTTGCACAAGCCCTTTTTTTTTTTTGCGCACGTTTTGGTAGAGCATGTCCTCCAGATGTGGCTGAATCAGGGTACCTTGGAGTGACATCTATAGTACACATGGATTTATTAACTGCGTACTTTTCCTTTACACCAAAAATTTTGCTGCAAGAGCTGTTTTTTTTCCGCAAATATAAGCCATCTTGGACTTAACGTAGGAAGATGCTCTAAATCATCAATTCTATTTTCCAAAGAGTGGATTGAGGAGATTACTATATTTACCCGCAATTTATGAAGCTCATTGTGCTTTCGGGAAAAGGGGTAAAATGCTTCTACCATACACAAATAACGATACATGTCCCCCACGAGTACACGTTTGCCCCATAGGGTGCCCCCACTCTTGCAAACAGGATGGAGAAGAGGACAGCACAACTCCTGCAAGTTTCCACTGTTTGTTTGATTACAGGGACCTAAAACCTTGAAAAATACAGAGAAAAAAAAAAAAGAAACACAAGTATCATAAAAGTGCAAGGTTTCAGGGAAGGTACTACTTTAAAGGGGTACTCCGATGAAAACCTTTTTTCTTTCAAATCAACTGGTGTCAGAAAGTTAAACAGATTTGTAAATTACTTCTATAAAAAAAATCGTAATCCTTCCTGTACTTATTAGCTGCTGAATACTACAGAGGAAATTCTTTTCTTTTTTGAATTCTCTCTGATGACATCACGAGCACAGTGCTCTTTGCTGACGTCATTATAATAATAATAATAACTCTTTATTTATTGTTGTCCTTAGCGGGATTTGAACCCAAGTCCCAGGACATGCTGCCCTTAGCATACATCTGCTATGCACGGTTGCTAAAATGGACAGAGATGTCAGCAGTGAGCACTGTGCTCATGATGTCATCAGTGTTCCAAAAATAAAGGAATTTCCTCTGTAGCATTCAGCAGCTAATAAGTACTGGAAGGATTACGTTTTTTTTTTAATAGAAGTAATTTACAAATATGTTTAACTTTCTGCCACCAGTTGATTTAAAAGAAAAAAGGTTTTCACCAGAGTACCCCTTTAAGACATTTAGCAGGAATCTTGCAGGCAGCAAAAAATTAACTCCTTCCAGAACCAAGGTTCCTAATTTCCCCAAACTGATACTCTCAAGCCCCGCACTTATCTACCTTTTCCCATGGATCTTTATGTTGTCCGCCTTGTTTGTATCATGAGCTATTGGTGGGCCCTGTATTAACAAGTATAAGCAAGTCAAGTCATTAGTATCTACTGTTTGTATGGCATCTTTGTGGTTCTATGAACGGCTGACATGGTTTGCTTCTGTTTTTAAGGTTCTTTATAATGTAATAAAAATAAAGTATATGGCCCTGAAGTGTGGAGTATAGTTTTCTTTGTGGGTTTTTTCCCCAACGAATATTTTTCCACGGTATTTACTAATGTTTACCTACATTTCTCACTTTTCCTTATGTTTTGCTTTTTTTTTTTTTTTTTTACACCTGCTCTGATCTTTGGGGTTTTCCTCAGCCCAAACCCACATTTTCTGTGAAAATCTTAGTAAATATGTTGGGATTTTTGGGGCCACGCCCCCTTTCCCCGTCGGCCATGCCCCCTTTTCCGGGTTTCCTTGGTAAGATGGAGAGTTGGTAGGGATTTTTTCAATTCTGGCACACGATCAGACAAAACAGGTCAGATTAACAATAGTAAATCAGGGCCTATGTTTTAATGTACTCATTTTTCTGAGATGTTGCCTAGGGGTGAAACTTTTAATATATGCCTGAGGGTTGTGTAAAAATAATAAAGAAGTGATACTTACCTACCCTGATCCTCCACAGCCGTTGTGCTGACATTTCTAGTCCCCACTCATCACCATTACTTCCTGGTGATGCATTGTCCTTGCAAGAAGTGCCTGCTTAGCCAATCACATACATAGCTCCAGGTAGGAGTGGTGATAAGCAAGGACCTGGAGCATAAATATGGCAGCTTCTAGGGATCGTGGAAGGTATTCTTTAAACATTTTGCACAACCTTCAGGCATATATTAAAAAAATGTATTCCCAAATAACCCACACCTGTTTAAGTCTTTCTTTATATTCCCCATTCCTTTTGTATCTTGAAAAGCTGGCTTTAGGTCAGAAATTGCATCATAAACTGCGCTGGTGATATTATAAAAACCTTAAGGGTGTATATATATATATATATATAAATATATATATATATATATCTACCCTAAGGGTGGCATTTCCACTTTTTTTTCTTTTAAACTGTTTTTGAGCCAATTTCTCTGTGGAAAATGTGATACACCACCCCTTTCATTGTTTTCAATGGGATTCTGCTGCACCATTTACAGTATGGAACAAGTTTACTCAATGTAATCCGCTTAGAAATTATTGCTGTCTATGGAGACGGTACCTAGCACCTACCAGGTATGACACTGGCCTAGCTCCGGAGTGTGCGCCATACTCCCTCACCCAACATGATGTACATCATACGGCAGAAGGGGGTTATAAAATAAAATTAAAAAAATGCATGTGTTGCATTTTTGGCTGTTCCAAAAATCTGTTCCAAAAATCTGTCAGACACCTGTGGGGCGTAAATGCTCACGGTACCCATTATTACATTACGTGAGGGGTGTAGTTTCCAAAATGGGGTCACATGTGGGGGGGTCCATTGTTCTGGCTCTATGGGGGCTTTGTAAACACTCGTAGCCTTCAATTCCGGACAAATTTTCTCTTCAAAATTATTGTATTGTAGTTCGCCCGCAGAGCACTTTACATCCACATATGGGGTATGTTCTTACTGAGAAGAAATGGGGTTACAAATTTTGGGGGGCTTTTTTTCTATTTTCCCTTGTGAAAATGAAAAATTTAGGGTAACACCAGCATTTTAGTGAAACATTTTTTTTTTTCATTTTTCCATCCAACTTTGAAGAATTTTCATTAAACACCTGTGGGGTGTTAAGGCTCACTATACCCCTTGTTACGTTCCGTGAGGTGTGTAGTTTCCAAAATGGGGTCCAACATGTGGGTATTTCTTTTTTTGCGTTTATGTCAGAACCGCTGTATAATCAGCCACCCCTGTGCAAATCACCAATTTAGGCCTCAATAGTGCACTCTCACTCCTGAGCCTTGTTGTGCGCCCGCAGAGCAATTTACGCCCACATATGGGGTATTTCCGTACTCAGGAGAAATTGCGTTACAAATTTTGGGGGTCTTTTTTTCCTTTTAACGCTTGTGAAAATAAAAAGTATGGGGCAACACCAGCATGTTAGTGTAACATTTTTTATTTTTTTACACTGACAAGCTGGTGTAGCCCCCAACTTTTCCTTTTCATAAGGGGTAAAAGGAGAAAAAGCCCCCCAAAATATGTAGTGCAATTTCTCCCGAGTACGGAAATACCCCATATGTGGCCCAAAACTGCTTCCTTGAAATACAACAGGGCTCCGAAGTGAGAGAGCTCCATGCGCATTTGAGGACTAAATTAGGGATTGCATAGGGGTGGACATATGGGTACTCTACACCAGTGATTCCCAAACGGTGCCTCCAGCTGTTGCTAAATTCCCAGCATGCCTGGACAGTCAGTGGCTGTCCGGAAATGCTAGGAGTTGTTGCTTTGCAACAGCTGGAGGCTGCATTTTGGAAACACTGCCATACAATACATTTTTCATTTTTATTGGGGGGACAGTGTAAGGGGGTGTATATGTAGTGTTTTACCCTTTATTATGTGTTAGTGTAGTGTAGTGTTTTAGGGTACATTCGCACTGGTGTGTTACGGTGAATTTCCTGCTAGGAGTTTGCGCTGCGGCGAAAAATTTGCCGCAGCCCAAACTTGAAGCAGGAAACTTACTGTAAACCTGCCTGTGTGAATGTACCCTGTACGTTCACATGGGGGGGGCGAACCTCCAGCTGTTTCAAAACTACAACTCCCAGCATGTACTGACAGACCGTGCATGTTAAGAGTTGTACTTTTGCAACAGCTGGAGGCACACTGGTTGGAAAACCTTCAGTTAGGGTCTGATACCTAACTCAGTATTTTCCAACCAGTGTGCCTCCAGCTGTTTCAAAACTACAACTCCCAGCATGTACTGATCGCCGAAGGGCATGCTGGGAGATGTAGTTATGCAACAGCTGGAGGTACGCAACTACAACTCCCAGCATACCGAGACAGCTGTTTGGGCATGCTGGGATTTGCAGTTTTGCAACATCTGGAGGGCTAGTTTAGAGAACACTGCAAAGTGATCTCCAAACTGTGGCCCTCGAGATGTTGCAAAACTACAAATCCCAGCATGCCCAGACAGCAAACAGCTGTTTGGGCATGCTAGGAGTTGTAGTTTTGCAACATCTGGAGGGATACAGTTTAGAGACCACTGTATAGTGGTCTCAAACTGTAGCCCTCCAGCTGTTGCAAAACTACATATTCCAGCATGCCCAAACAGCTGTCTGGGCATGCTGGAAGTTGTAGTTTTGCAACATCTGGAGGGCTACAGTTAGAGACCACTGTATAGTGGTCTCAAACTGTACCCTCCAGATGTTGCTAGGCAACTCACCGGCTTCCGTAGGATCCAGCCGCACGACATCGTCGCCTGCCGATCTCCGTCGCCCGCTGCCTCCGGATGGGTAAGTGGATCTTCGGCGCCGATCCCCGTCAGTTTCCCCGTCCTGCCCCGCCTATTGTGGGTGGGCAGGACGGGGAAAACGAAGGTTAACCCCCCAGCCCCCGATCTGCTATTGGTCGTCGCTTCTGGCGATCAATAGCAGGGATAGGAGGGGTGGCACCCCTGCCACCTCACTCCTATACCTTCAGGGGGATCATAGGTGTCTTAGACAACCACGATCCCCCTTATATTCCGGGTCACCATAGACCCGTAATGACCCGGAATCGAGCAAATCGCAAGTGTGAATTCACTTGCGATTTGCCGCGATCGCCGACATGAGGGGTCTGATGACCCCCCTGGGTGTTTGCACGGGATGCCTGCTGAATGATTTCAGCAGGCATCCCGGTCCGGTCCCCGCCCGGCGAGTAAGTACCAGGGTGTCATGACGTACGCGTACGTCAAGGGTCCTTAAGGGGTTAAATCTTATAATCAATGAATCACAAAAGAAAAAAATCACATACACTAAAACAATCGTTGGTAAAATATAACCCCAAAAAACTGAATAAAACACTGTGCGTGAAGAAAACTTAAACATATCAGTAGAGCGCAGGGGTGTGACAATGGGAGGTGCAGAAATAGTAGTCACACCTGGACCCTGCTGCCTGAGGGGGGCCCTCTGCCACATCAGAAGACATCAGTATTGTAAAAGCTAGATGAGGGGCCAATACAGATTTTGCATAGGGGCCTAGCAGCTGCAAGTAAGGCTGGGTTCACACTACGAATTGACAATATGGTCACTTGATCTCATTCATTTGTCAGATAGTGATCAGGTGACCATATTGTCAAATCATAGGGTGAACCCAGCCTTACCTCTTTGGTAACACTCCATGCAACGGCCTTGGAGTGTGGTTATTAGCCGCACAGTTTTTGCAGATGAAACAACTTAAAAATGTGTTACTGTAGGTTTACAATACGTTCCTGCCCCCTTTAGTTGTATCCATTGTCATTTTCTGCAGAAAATGAGATGCAGGCGTATACTGTCAACAAGAGCAGCTGATCCATTGCATTCTACAGTGAACGGCATCACCTGCGGGATGTATGCGTCTGTTTAGAAGCATGCTCTATTTTCATCAGACTCCATGCATGGATCCCGAGCAGAGCCATTTAGTGACTCTATTGGACCATAGAAAGTAATGGGGCCGTTGCTTTCGTTAACAGTATTAGTCGGGAATGCCGATGGATACGACTAACGGGGGCACAAGCGTAGTATGTACCTACCCTTACATATTTAAAAAATGTATTGCCAAAAACTGCAGCATTTTACAGTATAATGCAGTGATTTCCAACCAGGGTGCCTCCAGTTGTTCCAAAACTACAACTCCCAGCATGCCTGGACAGCCTTTGATATAATGTGTGGTTTTCTGCACAGCACACTGCATCACACAGCCTCACTATGAAGAGAAGCAGTTACATGGCATTATATCTTTCTATTTATCTATCTATATATATTTATTTAGATTTTTAAATTATTAGCAAATTCATAGACCTGATTATACAGTCATGGCCGTAAATGTTGGCACCCCTGACATTTTTCTAGAAAATGAAGTATTTCTCACAGAAAAGGATTGCGTTAACATATGTTTTGCTATACACATGTTTATTCCCTTTGTGTGTATTGGAACTAAACCAAAAAAGGGAGGAAGATAAAGCAAATTGGACATTATGTCACACCAAACTCCAAAAATGGGCTGGACAAAATTATTGGCACCCTTAACTCAATATTTGGTTGCACACCCTTTTTAAAAGTAACTGAAATCAGTCGATTCCTATAACCATCAATAAGCTTCTTACACCTCTCAGCCGGAATGTTGAACCACTCTTCCCTTCAGGTCACTTATTGGAAGGCGCCTTTTCCCAACAGCAATTTTAAGATCTCTCCACAGGTGTTCAATGGGATTTAGATCTGGACACATTGCTGGCCACTTCAGAACTCTCCTGTGCTTTGTTGCCATCCATTTCTGGGTGCTTTTTGACATATGTTTGGGGTCATTGGGGGAGATTTATCAAAACCTGTCTGGAGGGAAAGTTGCCCATAGCAACCAATCAGCTCGCTTCTTTCATTTTTAACAAGGCCTCTGCAAAATGAAAGAAGTGATCTGATTGGTTGCTATGAGCAACTCAGCAACTTTTCCTCCAGACAGGTTTTGATAAATCTCCCCCATTGTCCTGCTGGAAGACCCAAGATCTTAGGGATCGACCGATATAGTTTTTTTAGGGCCGATACTGATAATATGTGGCCTTTCAGGCTGTTGGCCGATAACCTATACCGATATTACGGTATAAGTTATCGGCTATTTCTCCACCCCCCAAGAAGCCGCTGCAGATCATTGATTTAAATCGGGCTCTTTAAATCAATGTACTGCAGCGGCTTTGGCTGAATCAGAGACCACCGCCGCCACCCGCTTCTCTCCCCCTGCCTGTCCGGGTGTCCTTCCAACCACCGTCGCTGCCCCCCAGCCATCCCCCCCTACCCCCGCACCACCACTATCCCCCCCCCCTACCCCGACCGCAGCCCCATTGCCTTCCCTATCCCCGGTTTTATAATTACCTTTTCCCGGAGTCCGAGGTCCGCGTTACTTCTGGCTCCCATCCTGCGCTGTCACTGTGCACACTAACGGGGACGTCCTCAACGTGACGCAGGACGCAGCAGGAGCCAGAAGTATCGCGGGCCCCAGACCCCGGGAACAGGTAATTATAAAACCGGGGTTAGGGGAGACAATGGGGGCGGCGTGCGGTGGGGCGGCGTGCGGTGGACATTATCGGATTATCGGCAAGGTAATTGCCGATACCGATAACGTCAAAAATCGTGAATATCGGCCGATAATATCGGCCAAACAGATAATCGGTCGATCCCTAACGCAAACCTAGCTTTCTGACACTGGGCTGTACAGTGCGACCCAAAATCCATTGGTAATCCTCAGATTTCATGATGCCTTGCACACATTCAAGGCACCCAGTGCCAGAGGCAGCAAAACAACCCCAAAACATCATTGAACCTCCACCATATTTCACTGTAGGTACTGTGTTCTTTTCTTTGTAGGCCTCATTCTGTTTTCGGTAAACAGTAGAATAATGTGCTTTACCAAAAAGCTCTATCTTGGTCTCATCTGTCCAGAAGACGTTTTCCCAGAAGGATTTTGGTTTACTCAAGTTCATTTTGGCAAAATGTAGTCTTGCTTTTTTATGTCTCTGTGTCAGCAGTGGGGTCCTCCTGGGTCTCCTGCCATAGCATTTCATTTCATTTAAATGTCGACGGATAGTTTGAGCTGACACTGATGCTCCCCGAGCCTGCAGGACAGCTTGAATATCTTTGGAACTTGTTTGGGGCTGCTTATCCACCATCTGGACTATTCTGCATTGACACCTTTCAACAATTTTTCTCTTCCGTCCAAGCCCAGGGAGATTAGTTACAGTGCCATGGGGTGCAAACTTCTTGATAATGTTGGGCACTGTGGACAAAGGCAAATCTAGATCTCTGGAGATGGACTTGTAACCTTGAGATTGTTGATATTTTTCTACAATTTTGGTTCTCAAGTCCTCAGACAGTTCTCTTCTCTTTCTGTTGTCCATGCTTAGTGTAGTTCACACAGACACAAAATGCAAAGACTAAGTGAACTTCTCTCCTTTTTATCTGCTTTCAGGTGTGATTTTTATATTGCCCATGCCTGTTACTTGCCCCAGGTGAGTTTAAAGGAGCATCACATGCTTGAAACAATCTTATTTTTCCACAATTTTGAAAGGGTGCCAATAATTATTCCCCAAGCCCATTTTTGGAGTTTGGTATGACACTGTCACTTTTTTGGTATAGTTCCAATACACACAAAGGGAATAAACATGTGTATAGCAAAACATGTGTTACTGCAATCCTTTTCTGTGAGAAATACTTCATTTTCTTGAAAGATTTTAGGGGTGCCAACATTTACGGCCATGACAGTAGATATATTAAACCAGGGGTCCTCAAACTTTTTAAATGGGGGGCCAGTTCACGGTCCCTCAGACCGTTGGGAGGGCCGGACTATAGATAACAAAACATGAACAAATTCCTATGCACACTTATATATCTTATTGGTGGACTACCACTTTAAGTATGCAGCACAGTTCCCCCCACATTAGGTTGGCAGTATAGATCCCCCACATTAGGTTGTAGTTCCCACACATTAGGGTTGGCAGTACAGTTCCCCCACATTAGGGTTGGTAGTACAGTTCCCCCACATTAGGGTTGGCAGTACAGTTCCCCCACATTAGGGTTGGCAGTACAATTCCCCCACATTAGGTGCAGTACAATTCCCCCACATTAGGTGCAGTACAATTCCCCCACATTAGGTGCAGCATAATGTTTCCCCACATTAGGTGCAGCATAATGTTCCCCCACATTAGGTGCAGTATAATGTTCCCCCACATTAGGTGCAGTACAGTTCCCCCACATTAGGTGCAGTATAATGTTCCCCCACATTAGGTGCAGTATAATGTTCCTACACATTAGGTGCAGCATAATGTTCCCCCACATTAGGTGCAGCATAATGTTCCCCCACATTAGGTGCAGCATAATGTTCTCCCACATTAGGTGCAGCATAATGTTCCCCCACATTAGGTGCAGCATAATGTTCCCCCACATTAGGTGCAGCATAATCTTCCCCCACATTAGGTGCAGTATAATGTTCCCCCGCATTAGCTGCAGCATAATGTTCCCCCACATTAGGTGCAGCATAATGTTCTCCCACATTAGGTGCAGCATAATGTTCCCCCACATTAGGTGCAGCATAATGTTCCCCCTCATTAGGTGCACTATAATGTTCCCCCACATTAGGTGCAGCATAATGTCCCCCCACATTAGGTGCAGCATAATGTTCCCCCACATTAGGTGCAGTATAGCTCCCCACATTAGGTGCAGTATAGATCCCCCACATTAGGTGCAGTATAGCTCCCCACATTAGGTGCAGTATAGATCTCCCACATTAGGTGCAGTATAGATCCCCCAAATGAGGTGCAGTATAGCTCCCCACATTAGGTGCAGTATAGCTCCCCACATTAGGTGCAGTATAGTTCCCCCAAATGAGGTGCAGTATAGCTCCCCACATTAGGTGCAGTATAGCTCCCCACATTAGGTGCAGCATGTTCCCCCACATTAGGTGCAGTATAGATCCCCCAAATTAGGTACAGTATAGATCCCCCAAATTAGGTGCAGTATAGCTCCCCACATTAGGTGCAGTCTAGCTCCCCACATTAGGTGCAGTATAGCTCCCCACATTAGGTGCAGCATGTTCCCCCACATTAGGTGCAGTATAGATCCCCCAAATTAGGTACAGTATAGATCCCCCAAATTAGGTGCAGTATAGCTCCCCACATTAGGTGCAGTATAGCTCCCCACATTAGGTGCAGTATGTTCCCCCACATTAGGTGCAGTATGTTCCCCCACAGACATACAGCCTCCATCCAAACAGTGTATGGCTGGAGGCTGTATGTCTGTGTTCTGCCCCACTTCAGTGCTCCGACCACCGCTCCTCCGGTCCGGACATAGCAGTAAGGGACGGGACCGAAGGAGCTGTGGTCAGAGCACCGAAGCTGACATGCCAT
Organism: Hyla sarda; assembly: GCF_029499605.1. Lineage (NCBI taxonomy): Eukaryota > Metazoa > Chordata > Amphibia > Anura > Hylidae > Hyla > Hyla sarda. Next base: position 185,535,955 of record NC_079196.1, on the reverse strand, counting down.
TGGTAAAACTTACCTAGCTGGCCAGCGCACGTCCTCATCGCTGCCCCGCTCCTCCGCGCTCCGTTGCTATGGGCGCACAGCGTCAGTCACCTTCCCGGCGGCCCCTGCGTTTATAAAGTAAATGCGGGGTCTCCGAGAGCGCATCCCTGTGTCCCGAAAACATCTTTTGGGACACAGGGATATCCCAGGCAGCCTCGGGCCGGATAAATGTCCTCGGCGGGCCGCATGTGGCCTGCAGGCCATAGTTTGAGGACCCCTGTATTAAACGATCAGTTAAAGGGTACATACAAAGTACAATACATACATGTGACAACCATATATAACCAAAGGTGGTGGGGATGAAGGAATCAGTTTACTAGACCTCAACAGGAATGCAAATTATAATACTTTATCTTTCTGGATTGATTCACTTCTAGTTTTGGCTCAAAAACTGCAGAAAAAACTGTAGTAGAATGTTTTGTTTTCATAAAAAAAACTGGGTTTGAAACCACCCTTATGCTATGATTACATGGGCATAACCCACACCCATGTGAAGTGACCACCGCCGCCACCCGCTTCTCTCCCCCTGCCTGTCCGGGTGTCCTTCCAACCACCGTCGCTGCCCCCCAGCCATCCCCCCCTACCCCCGCACCACCACTATCCCCACCCCCTACCCCGACCGCAGCCCCATTGCCTTCCCTATCCCCGGTTTTATAATTACCTGTTCCCGGAGTCCGAGGTCCGCGTTACTTCTGGCTCCCATCCTGCGCTGTCACTGTGCACACTAACGGTGACGTCCTCAACGTGACGCAGGACGCAGCAGGAGCCAGAAGTATCGCGGGCCCCAGACCCCGGGAACAGGTAATTATAAAACCGGGGTTAGGGGAGACAATGGGGGCGGCGTGCGGTGGGGCGGCGTGCGGTGGACATTATCGGATTATCGGCAAGGTAATTGCCGATACCGATAACGTCAAAAATCGTGAATATCGGCCGATAATATCGGCCAAACAGATAATCGGTCGATCCCTAACGCAAATCTAGCTTTCTGACACTGGGCTGTACAGTGCGACCCAAAATCCATTGGTAATCCTCAGATTTCATGATGCCTTGCACACATTCAAGGCACCCAGTGCCAGAGGCAGCAAAACAACCCCAAAACATCATTGAACCTCCACCATATTTCACTGTAGGTACTGTGTTCTTTTCTTTGTAGGCCTCATTCCGTTTTCGGTAAACAGTAGAATAATGTGCTTTACCAAAAAGCTCTATCTTGGTCTCATCTGTCCACAAGACGTTTTCCCAGAAGGATTTTGGTTTACTCAAGTTCATTTTGGCAAAATGTAGTCTTGCTTTTTTATGTCTCTGTGTCAGCAGTGGGGTCCTCCTGGGTCTCCTGCCATAGCATTTCATTTCATTTAAATGTCGACGGATAGTTTGAGCTGACACTGATGCTCCCCGAGCCTGCAGGACAGCTTGAATATCTTTGGAACTTGTTTGGGGCTGCTTATCCACCATCTGGACTATTCTGCATTGACACCTTTCAACAATTTTTCTCTTCCGTCCAAGCCCAGGGAGATTAGTTACAGTGCCATGGGGTGCAAACTTCTTGATAATGTTGGGCACTGTGGACAAAGGCAAATCTAGATCTCTGGAGATGGACTTGTAACCTTGAGATTGTTGATATTTTTCTACAATTTTGGTTCTCAAGTCCTCAGACAGTTCTCTTCTCTTTCTGTTGTCCATGCTTAGTGTAGTTCACACAGACACAAAATGCAAAGACTAAGTGAACTTCTCTCCTTTTTATCTGCTTTCAGGTGTGATTTTTATATTGCCCATGCCTGTTACTTGCCCCAGGTGAGTTTAAAGGAGCATCACATGCTTGAAACAATCTTATTTTTCCACAATTTTGAAAGGGTGCCAATAATTATTCCCCAAGCCCATTTTTGGAGTTTGGTATGACACTGTCACTTTTTTGGTATAGTTCCAATACACACAAAGGGAATAAACATGTGTATAGCAAAACATGTGTTACTGCAATCCTTTTCTGTGAGAAATACTTCATTTTCTTGAAAGATTTTAGGGGTGCCAACATTTACGGCCATGACAGTAGATATATTAAACCAGGGGTCCTCAAACTTTTTAAATGGGGGGCCAGTTCACGGTCCCTCAGACCGTTGGGAGGGCCGGACTATAGATAACAAAACATGAACAAATTCCTATGCACACTTATATATCTTATTGGTGGACTACCACTTTAAGTACGCAGCACAGTTCCCCCCACATTAGGTTGGCAGTATAGATCCCCCACATTAGGTTGTAGTTCCCACACATTAGGGTTGGCAGTACAGTTCCCCCACATTAGGGTTGGTAGTACAGTTCCCCCACATTAGGGTTGGCAGTACAGTTCCCCCACATTAGGGTTGGCAGTACAGTTCCCCCACATTAGGTGCAGTACAATTCCCCCACATTAGGTGCAGTACAATTCCCCCACATTAGGTGCAGCATAATGTTCCCCCACATTAGGTGCAGCATAATGTTCCCCCACATTAGGTGCAGTATAATGTTCCCCCACATTAGGTGCAGTACAGTTCCCCCACATTAGGTGCAGTATAATGTTCCCCCACATTAGGTGCAGTATAATGTTCCTACACATTAGGTGCAGCATAATGTTCCCCCACATTAGGTGCAGCATAATGTTCCCCCACATTAGGTGCAGCATAATGTTCTCCCACATTAGGTGCAGCATAATGTTCCCCCACATTAGGTGCAGCATAATGTTCCCCCACATTAGGTGCAGCATAATCTTCCCCCACATTAGGTGCAGTATAATGTTCCCCCGCATTAGCTGCAGCATAATGTTCCCCCACATTAGGTGCAGCATAATGTTCTCCCACATTAGGTGCAGCATAATGTTCCCCCACATTAGGTGCAGCATAATGTTCCCCCACATTAGGTGCAGCATAATGTTCCCCCTCATTAGGTGCACTATAATGTTCCCCCACATTAGGTGCAGCATAATGTCCCCCCACATTAGGTGCAGCATAATGTTCCCCCACATTAGGTGCAGTATAGCTCCCCACATTAGGTGCAGTATAGATCCCCCACATTAGGTGCAGTATAGCTCCCCACATTAGGTGCAGTATAGATCTCCCACATTAGGTGCAGTATAGATCCCCCAAATGAGGTGCAGTATAGCTCCCCACATTAGGTGCAGTATAGCTCTCCACATTAGGTGCAGTATAGTTCCCCCAAATGAGGTGCAGTATAGCTCCCCACATTAGGTGCAGTATAGCTCCCCACATTAGGTGCAGCATGTTCCCCCACATTAGGTGCAGTATAGATCCCCCAAATTAGGTACAGTATAGATCCCCCAAATTAGGTGCAGTATAGCTCCCCACATTAGGTGCAGTCTAGCTCCCCACATTAGGTGCAGTATAGCTCCCCACATTAGGTGCAGCATGTTCCCCCACATTAGGTGCAGTATAGATCCCCCAAATTAGGTACAGTATAGATCCCCCAAATTAGGTGCAGTATAGCTCCCCACATTAGGTGCAGTATAGCTCCCCACATTAGGTGCAGTATGTTCCCCCACATTAGGTGCAGTATGTTCCCCCACAGACATACAGCCTCCATCCAAACAGTGTATGGCTGGAGGCTGTATGCCTGTGTTCTGCCCCACTTCAGTGCTCCGACCACCGCTCCTCCGGTCCGGACATAGCAGTAAGGGACGGGACCGAAGGAGCTGTGGTCAGAGCACCGAAGCTGACGTGCCGCTGGTAAAACTTACCTAGCTGGCCAGCGCACGTCCTCATCGCTGCCCCGCTCCTCCGCGCTCTGTTGCTATGGGCGCACGGCGTCAGTCACCTTCCCGGCGGCCCCTGCGTTTTTAAAGTAAATGCGGGGTCTCCGAGAGCGCATCCCTGTGTCCCGAAAACATCTTTTGGGACACAGGGATATCCCAGGCAGCCTCGGGCCGGATAAATGTCCTCGGCGGGCCGCATGTGGCCTGCAGGCCATAGTTTGAGGACCCCTGTATTAAACGATCAGTTAAAGGGTACATACAAAGTACAATACATACATGTGACAACCATATATAACCAAAGGTGGTGGGGATGAAGGAATCAGTTTACTAGACCTCAACAGGAATGCAAATTATAATACTTTATCTTTCTGGATTGATTCACTTCTAGTTTTGGCTCAAAAACTGCAGAAAAAACTGTAGTAGAATGTTTTGTTTTCATAAAAAAACTGGGTTTGAAACCACCCTTATGCTATGATTACATGGGCATAACCCACACCCATGTGAAGTGGTATTCGAGCCCAAGATAATGTTTTCAAAATTCAGGATAAAATAAAAATAAATTAGAAGGTATACTCAGCTGCCCTTCTCCCTCACCACTGCTCTGAGGGCACCTAGCCTTCACCAATCACTGGATACCGTAGCACATCGCTCCTGCAGAAACCACCTGTGCAGCCAATCACCAGCAGTAACCCTCCTTAGTCAGTGATTGGCTGAATGGGCATTTCCTGTGGGGGATGACATGTCACAGGAGTCAGCTGAGAGTGGCGGAGACCTAGAGCAGTTAGGCCCCATTCACACTACAGAAATTCTGCACGGATTCTGCCTGCAGCTGCTTCCCATTAACCCCTTCCCGACCTATGACATACCTGTACGTCATGGGTGGCAAGGTGTTACCGACCCATGATATACAGGTACGTCATGAACATTACTGCCGCTACTCGCAGCATCCCGCAGCGCCCGGAAAGATGGTGGCTATCACTGATAGCCAGCCATCTTACCGTGCGACCACGGGGGGTTTCATCCCCCACCCCCCCCAGCGATCGCTGCTATCAGCTGGTCAAATCTGACTAGCTGATAGCAGCGTTTCGCTATGAAAATACTTAGCAGCGCGGTGTGTGAGTCCCGATCACGGGGATCGGGACACACACCGCTCTGCTAAGTGTCCCTGACCCGTCCCCCGGCGTCACTTACCCGTCCGAGCGGTGTCCCGAGTGGTCCCGGCGTCCTCCGTGCGGTCCCGGCGGCGCTGCGTCCCGGAGGTGAGTTTCCGGCAGCAGGGCGGCATCTTCATTGGCAGCAGTGAGATCGCCGTAAAGCGATCTCACTGCTGCCTCTGAGAGTTTCAAAACTGCAACTCCCAGCATGCCCAGACAGCCTTTGGCTTTCTGGGCATGCTGGGAGTTGTAGTTTTGCAACATCTGGAGGTCCACAGTTTGGAGACCACTGTATAATGGTCTCCAATCTGTGCTCTTCCAGATGTTGCAAAACTACAAATCTCAGCATGCTCAGTCTGTCCAGGCATGCTGGGAGTTGTAGTTCTCTAACATCTGGAAGAGCACAGATTGGAGACCATTATACAGTGGTCTCCAAACTGTGGACCTCCAGATGTTGCAAAACTACAACTCCCAGCATGCCCAGACTGCCCAAGCATGCTGGAAGTTGTAGTTCGGCAACATCTGATCCTTCAGATATTGCCGAACTACAACTTCCAGCATACCTGGCCAGTCTGGGCATGCTGGGAGTTGTAGTTTTGCAACAACTGGAGGCACACTAGTTGGGAAACATTGTCCGTTTCCTACCTCAGTGCCTCCAGCTGTTGCAATTGTTGCAAAACTATAACTCCCAGCATGCACTGACAGACCATGCATGCTGGGAGTTGTAGTTTTGCAACAGCTGGAGGCACACTGGTTTGGAAACACTAAGTTTTGTTGCAAAACACTTGAAAGTTTATTACTTAACTTAGTGTTTCCAAACCAGCGTTCCTCCAGCTGTTGCAAAAATACAACTCCCAGCATGCACGGACAGCCAAAGGGCATGCTCGGAGTTTGCAACAGCTGGATGTTTGCCCCCTCCCCCCAATGTGAATGTACAGGGTACACTCACATGGGCGGAGGTTTACAGTGAGTGCTGCAAGTTTGAGATGGCGCAAATTTTGCGCTGCAGCTCAAACTTCCAGCGGCAAACTTGCTGTGAACCTCTGCCCATGTGACTGTACCCTAAAAACACTACACTAACACTAACCTAAAATAAAAAGTTAAAAACACTACATATACACATACCCCTACACAGCCCCCCTCCCCCCAAAAAATGAAAAACGTCTGGTACGCTACTGTTTCCAAAACGGAGCCTCCAGCTGTTGCAAAATAATAACTCCAAGTATTGCCGGACAGCCATTGACTGTCCAGGCATGCTGGGAGTTTTGCAACAGCTGGAGGCACCCTGTTTGGGAATCATTGGCATAGAATACCCCTATGCAAATCTCTAATTCAGGCCTCAAATGCGCATGGTGCTCTCTCACTTTGGAGCCCTGTCGTATTTCAGGGCAACAGTTTTGGGACACATATGGGGTATCGCCGTACTCGGGAGAAATTGCCTTACAAATTTTGGGGGGCTTTTTCTTCTTTAACCCCTTATGAAAAGGTGAAGTTGGGGTCTACACCAGCATGTTAGTGTAAAAAAATAAATTTTTTACACTGACATGCTGGTGTTGCCCTATACTTTTCATTTTCACAAGAGGTAAAAGGGAAAAAAGACCCCCAAAATTTGTAACGCAATTTCTCCCGACTACGGTGATACCCCATATGTGGGCGCAAAGTGCTCTGGGGGCGCACAACAAGGCCCAGAAGGGAGAGTGCGCCATGTACATTTGAGGCGATTTGCACAGGGGTGGCTGATTGTTACAGCAGTTCTGACAAACGCAAAACAATAAATATCCATATGTGACCCCATTTTGGAAACTACACCCCTCACGGAATGTAATAAGGGGTGCAGTGAGCATTTACACCCCACTGGTGTATGACAGATTTTTGGAACAGTGGTCTGTGAAAATGAAAAATAAAATTTTTGATTTGCACAGTCCACTGTTTCAAATATCTGTCAAACGCCAGTGGGGTGTAAATGCTCACTGCACCCCTTATTAAATTCCATGAGGGGTATAGTTTCCAAAATGGGGTCACATGTGGGGGGGGGGGTCCACTGTTCTGGCACCATAGGGGCTTCCTAAATGGGACATGCCCCCCAAAAACCCTTTCAGAAAAACTCACTCTCCAAAATCCCATTGTCGCTCCTTCCCTTCTGAGCCCTCTACTGCGCCCGCCGAACACCTGACATACACATATGAGGTATTTCCTTACTCGAGAGAAATTGGGTTACAAATTTTAGGGTGATTTCTCTCCTTTTACCCCTTGTAAAAATTCAAAAATTGGGTCTACAAGAAAATGCGAGTGTAAAAAATGAAGATTTCGAATTTTCTCCTTCACTTTGCTGCTATTCCTGTGAAACACCTAAAGGGTTAAAACACTTACTGAATGTCATTTTGAATACTTTGGGGGGTGCAGTTTTTATAATGGGGTCATTTATGGGGTATTTCTAATATGAAGACCCTTAAAATCCACTTCCAACCTGAACTGGGCCCTGAAAAATTACAATTTTGAAAATCTTGAGAAAAATTGGAAAATTGCTGCGGAACTTTGAAGCCCTCTGGTGTCTTCCAAAAGTAAAAACTTGTCAATTTTTTTATGCAAACACAAAGTAGACATATTGTATATGTGAATCAATATGTCATTTATTTGGAATATCCATTTTCCTTTCAAGCAGAGACTTTCAAAGTTAGAAAAATGCTAAATTTTCAAAATTTTCATGAAATTTTTTGATTTTTTACATAGAAAGGATGCAAATATCAGTGAAATTTTACCAATAACATAAAGTAGAATATGTCACGAAAAAACAATCTCGGAATCAGAATGATAAGTAAAAGCATTCCAAAGTTATTAATGTTTAAAGCGACAGTGGTCAGATTTTCAAAAAAATGCCCAGGTCATGAAGGTGAAAATGGGCTGGGTCATGAAGGGGTTAATTTTAACACTGTTGAGTTCAAACATTGGTTCCTTTGCAGAACCACCGACGATTTATTGGATAAGTTCGGAAGACTTAGAGGGGTACTCTAGAAAAGAAAAATGTTTTCAAATTAATTTGTGCCAGAAAGTTAAACAAATTTGTAAATTACTTTTATTAAAAAATCTTAACCTTTCCAGTACTTACCAACCACTGTATACTACTGAGAAAGTTGTGTAGTTCTTTCCAGTCTGACTACAGTGCTCTCTGCTACCACCTCTGTCTATGTCAGGAACTGTCCAGAGTAGAAAACCTTTACTATGGGAATTGCTCTTACTCTGGACAGTTCCTGACACAGACAGAGGTGGCAACAGAGAGCACTATGGTTAGACTGGAAAGAACTACACAACTTCATCTGTAGTATACATCAGCTGATAATTACGGAAAGGTTTAAGATTTTTAATTAAAAGTAACTTTCTGGCACCAGTTGATTTGAAAATATTTGTTTTCCGCCTGAGAACCCCTTAACGACGCAGGACGTAAATGTACGTCCTGGTGAGCTGGTACTTAACGCACCAGGACGTACATTTACGTCCTATGCATAACCGCTAGCATCGGAGCGATGCTCGCATCATGCATGGCAGGTCCCGGCTGCTGATAGAAGCCAGGGACCCGCCCGTAATGGCGGACATCCGCGATCGCGTGGATGTCCGCCATTAACACCTCAGATGCCATGATCAATACAGATCACGGAATCTGCAACATTGCAGTACTATGAATGGATGATCGGATTGCCCGCAGCGCTGCCGCGGCGATCTGATCTTCCAGCATGGCAGCCGGAGGTCCCCTTACCTGCCTCCGCTGCCTTCCACAGGTATTCTGCTCTGGTCTGCGATCGAGCAGACCAGAGCAGAAAATGACCAATAATACTGATCAGTGCTATGTCCTGTACATAGCACTGAACAGTATTAGCAATTGAATGATTGCTATAAATAGTCCCCTATGGGGACGATTTAAGTGTAAAAATAAAAGTAAAAAAAGAAGTAAAAAAAAAGTGAAAACCCCCTCCCCCAATAAAAACGTAAATTGTCCCATTTTCCCTATTTCACCCCCTAAAAGTGTAAAAAAAAATATTTTAGATACATATTTGGTATTGCTGCATGCGTAAATATCCCAACTATTAAAATAAAATGTTAATGATACCGTACGGTGAACCGCGTGAACGAAAAAAAAAAGGTCCAAAATAGCTGCTTTTTTTTTTATAACATTTTAATCCCAAAAACATTTATTAAAATAATATTAAATGTTTTATATAAGCAAATATGGTATCAATAAAAAGTACAGATCACGGCGCTAAAAATGAGCCCTCATACAGCCGCTTACACAGAAAAATGAAAAAGTTATAGATCTTCAAAATAGGGGGATTTTAAATGTACTAATTTGGTTAAACAGTTTGTGATTTTTTTTTTTAGGCACAACAGTGATATAAAAGTATGTTATCATGGGTATCATTTTAATCGTATTGACCCAAATAATAAAGAACACACGTCATTTTTACCGTTAATTGTACGGCGTGAAATTGAAACCTTCTAAAATTAGCAAAATTGCGGTTTTCTTTTTAATTTCAGCACACAAATAGTATTTTTTTGGTTGCGCCATATATTTTATGGTGAAGTGAGTGATGTCATTACAACGGACAACTGGTCGCGCAAAAAAGAAGCCCTCATACTAGTCTGTGGATGAAAATATAAAAGAGTTATGATTTTTTGAAGGCGAGGAGGAAAAAACGAAAACGTAAAAATAAAATTGTCTGAGGCCCTAAGGCCCAAATGGGCTGCGTCCTTAAGGGGTTAAAGAAGAACTCCATCCAAAACGTACTCATCCCCTATCCCAGCGGACACCCCATGATCTCCATAACAGGACGCGGCTCTCTGTGTTCCCACCCCATTTGTTTCCAGTGGGAGCTCCTAAGAGACCTGGTCCTGTTCTGGAGATTGCAGGGGTTCCCAGCGGTAGAACTTCTACTTATTCCCTATCCTGTTGATAGGTGATGAGTTGGTTTTGGCTGGAGTTCTTCTTTAACGTGTTTATCCTCCAGAGAAGTGTCATTTGTCACAGCACCTATGTCTATGATAGATTTTCAACAGAATGGATCTAGTGTGGAAATTTGCAGTATTTCTGTAATGTAAACATACCCTTTGAATGGCAGCAGAGGGGGATCAGAACAGGCGAGTATGGCTACTTTTTATTTCCCCCTCAGTTATTTTCTGGGAATGGAATACCCCTTTAAATAGGCAGCATGAAGCTGTCAGACAACCATCTACTACATCTATTGATCTTGTACAGGAATCCTGTGCATTTGGTCAGCTACAGCTCTTACAATCAAATATTGGGACAACCACAGCAGATCTATCCTTCAACAGACGCCGGGAAAATGAGCCAATGACCGATCCCACAGCACAAAACGAATCGGCTTCACTTCCTCCCGCAGGATATCACGGAGGTGATTGCACTGAGGAGGAAGTGACCTAGCAATCCTCCGCCAGCCCTAAAGGGGGCGGAACCCGGCAGTAAGACTGGCTTAGCCATAGACTACTCGCCTGCCAATCATGTGCTGCACACTAGAGCGGAGAGAACACGCCTCCCCGAGTGACGTCTCCTTTAGCCAATCTGCAGCTAAGACAATAACCGGCCCGTCACACGGGGGCGGGACCATCGGCTATGATTGACAAGTACTCACGCCCCCTCGAGTGCGCAGAACGCCATGGAGAGGGGGTAGAATGGGCGGGGACTGGGTTGAATGGCAGTCTTTTCCGCCAATGACGAGGTGATTTGGCTTGAAAGGCCCCGGGAGGAGGTCGGCCTTTCCTCGTCGTGTGGCGCGGCCGGCGGGAGAGGTGGGATTCCTGGTCTGCTTCACCTCCGGAGACTGGGGAGACAGGGATAACCGGAGCCTTACGAGGGAGGCCGCTGGGACCGCACGGAGAAGGGGCTTATTGCCAATCGTGTGCCGGCCGAGACTGGAGGCGCCTCTTCCTTGTGCGCAACGGCAGTGGCGTCAGGCGCTTTGTCTGCATCCCAGGCGGGTGAGGCGGAGACACGAGTAGGAGGAGGGAGTGGGGGAGCGACCCCACAGGGTGGAGGTACGGGGTACGGAGCAGGTATGGGCTTGTGTACATCACACGGGGCGCCCAGGGCAGCCTGCCAAGGCTTTATACCTCCGTGCACCGCGCTCTGGATGGGGGCGGCAGTGTGTACAGCCCGGACCCCTCCAGCCAGCGGAACAACTCGTGTGTGTGGTGCGGAGCGGTGCCGCTGTGTGAGGGCGGATGTAGGTACCAGCCCGGTGTACAGCAGCATCTCCTCCTCGGTGCACACACAATGTCGCCACAAAGGACTGATGACCACTCAAGGTGTCTGCACCTCCGGCTGCTGGGGCCGGGCGTGTCCGCCTCCACGAGCCCCCGGGCGGGATGCCGCATCTGTGCGGCCACTTCTGCTGAGCACGGGGCGCAAACATCGCATCATGTGGCTGCGGCTTCTGTGCGGTCCCATTCAGGAACAATGCATTGGATGTGCTGCTCTACTGTATACAGGAGCCTGCAATCTGTCAGTGTCACATCCTATAGAGAATACAGGACACCGGGACAGAACGGGTTAAGGCTCTGTTCTGGGCCAAATACGGAGCTGAATGGGCTGTTGCACAATGGACACTGAAGGATTCCATTGGCTTTACCCTGATCTCTCTGCTGCCCATTTTTAGCAGGATCTGGCAGGACCAAAAATTTCTCTTAGGCTGCGTTCACATCGCGATTTCTCCATCCGACTTTAGTAAACGATTTTATAACATAAAATCGTATATAAAGTCGGATCCATTGACGTCCATTAAAAAAATCCGATTTGATCTGCATCCGGTTTCACACAATTTTTGTTCGGGTCTGAAATCTGGTTTGATCCCGATTTCAGACCTGAACAAAAATCGTGTCAAATCGGATGTGTGTAATGGATCCAATTTTTTTTAATGGAGGGCAATGGATCCGACTTTATATACGATTTCATACGATTTTAAGTTAAAAAATCGTTTACTCAAGTTGGATGGAGAAATCGTGATGTGAATGCAGCCTTAGCGATAACGCTTCAACACAGAACCGAGCCTTGTCATATGGATTGTGGAGCTCTAGTGGCTACAAACATTGACACCCGGCAGGTGACACACACAATGGGGCTTTACCAGGAGAAATCACCCATCCAATCAGCAGGCTTCAATACACACCGCTCCAGATTTATCAATCTGGTTTTGTTGTAACAACCAATCACAGCTCAGCTTTCATTGTACCAGAGCTCATTAAGATATGAAGGCTTAGCTGTGATTGGATGTTATGATTAAAGGAGTAGTCCAGTGGTGACCCAGTGGTGAACAACTTATCCCCTATCCTAAGCATAGGGGATAAGTTGAAGATCGCGGGGGGTCTGACCGATGGGGCCCCTGCGATCTCCTGTACGGAGCCCCGACAGCCCGCGGGAAGGGGGCGTGTCGACCTCCGCACGAAGCGGTGGCCCACACGCCCCCTCAATACAACTCTATGGCAGAGCTGAAGCGCTGCCTTCGGCAATCTCCGGCTCTGCCATTGAGATGTATTGAGGGGGCGTGTCGGCTGCCGCTTCGTGCGGGGGTCAACACCCGCTATCTGGCCGGAGAGCCTGGCCCCCGGACAGAGAGATTGCAGGGGGCCCCAGCGGTCGGACCCCCCGCAATCTCAAACTTATCCCCTATCCTTAGGATAGGGGATAAGTTTTTCACCACTGGACTACCCCTTTAAGGCGAGATAGTTTTGGTTTCAGGCAGATTGATAAATCTGGGCCTCAGTAGTTATTTTGACCATTAATGTTTAGTAGGATGGCGGTAGAAATCACTGCATCACATCTTTACTTGCGTAGCCTAAATGCCATGCACTGGAGTCTTGATGTTCATGGCTGAAGTGTAGTTAACATCATTAGTAGTTGCTCCAGTCATTCATATGTGTGTGACTACAGTGAGCCCTGGACTTCACAACATATCTGTGCCATGCAGCTGACGTCAGATGGGTGGCTCAGTCTTCATGAGGAGGCGTTGTTAGGCTGCTTTCACACTATATAATTTTTTTTATTTTTTAAAGACCAGTTATAATGTTCCGTAAAGGAAACTCTTAAGACCGGCCATTACAAAATCCCAGTCAAGTCTATGGGATTTTGTGATTAGCCATTATGATCCGTTAATGCCCATTATTACCGGACGTTATTTTGTGACAGGAGAGAAAACGGTACATGCACAAATTTTCTCCTGTCACAAAATAACGTCCGGTAATAATGGGCATTAACGGATCATAATGGCTAATCACAAAATCCCGTAGACTTGACTGGGATTTTGTAATGGCCGGTAACGGTGCTCCAACCCCTGTATCGCCCGTCATTACGCACAAACTCGCTCTGTGCAGTAATGAGAGTGCGGTGCTGCAGCGGCAATCCCGGGGGTCCCCAGCAGCAGGATAGGGGATAAGATGTCTAGGTGTGGAGTACCCCTTTAAGCTAACAATCGAGTTTACAAGTTTTTATAGCCTTAGGCTGGGTCCACACTACGTTTTGTCCCATACGGGAGCGCATACGGCAGGGGGGAGCTAAAAGCTCGCGCTCCCGTATGTGACCGTATGCGCTCCCGTATGTCATTCATTTCAATGAGCCGACCGGAGTGAAACGTTCGGTCCGGTCGGCTCATTTTTGCGCCGTATGCGCTTTTACAACCGGACCTAAAACTGTGGTCAACCACGGTTTTAGGTCCGGTTGTAAAAGCGCATACGGCGCAAAAATGAGCCGACCGAACGTTTCACTCCGGTCGGCTCATTGAAGTGAATGGCATACGGGAGCGCATACGGTTACATACGGGAGCGCGAGCTTTTAGCTCCCACCTGCCGTATGCGCTCCGGTATGGGACAAAACGTAGTGTGGACCCAGCCTTAGCTGAATGGCAGCAGTTTTTCCAATGGTTTACAGCTTGTCTTGAACTATTGACCCTCCATTCCCTTCACTTATACAAGTGTCTCTAGTCCTGCAAAAAACATTTCCTTAACCCCTTATCAGTGAGAGGCTAGGTTACCCATGGGTTCCCTGTAAAAGCAGAACACAACACTATGGAAAGTATAAGTATTGCCGCTCCTAATTGTGCGTTGTGTGCCATATAGTGAAGCACATGAAAAGCTTCTTTACGGTCACTTAACGTGTTCGTTTTGCGCTTACGTGAGGCACTGCATGCATTGGTCTTTATTCTTAAAGTAGAGCAGTCATTAATTATAACTTTTTGTGAATTGGGACATTTAAACTTGCGTTTTTTTTTTTTTTATTCCAATCTAAATTTAGTAGGAGTCGGTGCATTGTTTGCCGACTCCGACTCCAGGTACCCAAAATTTTGTCCAACTCCACAGCCCTGGAATTCTGACATGTGAACATGGCCTCGTGGGACATATTTGCTACTATTTTATATTTTTTTTTTTTCTGCAAATGCACTAAATCTATAGGGAAATCTGTGCCAAAAATGTGTGTATTTGCGAAGTAAAAAAATCTGTACTTGAGGATTTTACTGCAGATCTGTGAGTTGACAGCTTAGGAAGGGTTTAGGCTTAGGAATTTTGACTTTTTTCCTTTTGAAGGAAAACTGTCCTCAGAATCACTTGCACTAACATGTGTACATGCTTACAGTGAGGGTGACAGCGATACTGGTGCCCACTCTGTCTACATTCCTCCTCAATCCCTTTTCTCCTGGATATACAAATGAACTGCTTGATGCGTGAAAATGGCCAGCCAGCATCCTTCTAGTAACGCATGGCGTGGAGCCGTTACACAGACGTAGCCAGCCGGACATCACTGCATTGGGGGGAGGAGGAGTTGGTTATGCCCCAAGAATGTCACTTGCATATCCAGAAGTATGGGGATGACAGAGGCACAATGCAGGAACCAATAAGTAGTATTGTCATCCGCACTTCAAGCCTGTACCAACAGGTAGTGATAGTGACTCTGATTCCCTTTTAGGTCTGTGGTAAAGATCTGCATTAGAAATGGACATGCTGCAATTAATAAACTACCCTGTGGGTTAACTTCCATGCTGAAAAATACTGCAGCTTGCTGATGTTTGTATAATCGTATTCACATGTGGGATACTGGGCTTTTCCATGCAGAATTGATTCATGGCCTGTCCAAAGGATTGTCCATCGATATCTGGTGGGGGAGCAGTGTGTCAGCACCCCACCAGTTAGATATTGATGGCCTATCCTGCAGTAACAGGCAAGGACACTACACATAAAAGGGAACCAACTGCTTTTGGCCCTGTAAACAGCATAGATTTGGCCAAGGCAGCCCTGCTGCTAACCTGAGGATGGGCCATCAATTTTGCATTGGAAAAAAACCCTGTAAGTTAGAGAAGCTTTTACAGGCTTTATTTTTCTTGCAGCAGACTACTAGAAGCTGGTAAGGCTGGCTTTACACAGCATTTGTCATGTTTTGCAGTGTTATGGTCCATGGTTTGCTGGCGGAAAGCTATGGTGTGTCTGCACAGAGATGTGCTATTTTGGTGAAATAGGCAACCACAAAACATAATGCAGATCCTTACATGGATTATGTATGGGTGCATTCACATAAGCGGGTTTTTGTGCAGCAAAATCAGCTCGTGTGAACGTACCCTAAGGGTATGTTCACATAAGCGTAGTTTTGTTGCAGATTTTGCTGCCCATTGAAGTCAGTGGGCAGCAAAATCTGCAGTAGCACATCTGCTGCGGAACTGCAGCAAAAATACGCATGTGTGAAAGCTCTAAGTGTATGTACAGACGAGTGGATCCACAGCATATATTACGCTGCGGATACACCGCCAAAGGACTCCTACAGGGTTCCTCAGATGTGCCTGCTCGTAGCAGCATATTGCAGACACTGCTGCGATGTGCAAACCACCGCGCATGTGCAGTGTACTTGCGCACATATCTGCTGCTTCCTGAGCTAGGCTGAGAGCAACCGCAATGTGCGAGTATACTGCGCATGCACGCAACGACTCGCACATCAGTGTGTCTGTTCCTCGTAACAGCGTATAGCCGATACAAGCAGGCACACCTGAGGCACCCTGTAGGGGGTCCTTCTGTGTATCTGCAGCGTAAAATACGCTGTGGATCCGCTAGTCTGAACGTACCGTTATTAAGGATCGACCAATTATCGGTTTGGCCGATATCGATTTTGGACATTATCGGCAATTACCTTGCCGATAATGCACCGCACCCACTGCACCGCCCCGGCCAGAGACCGCTGCTGCCACTGCCCCATTGCCTCCCCCATCCACGGTTTTATAATTACTGGTTCCCAGGGGCCGCGCTACTTCTGGCTCCTGCGGCGTCCTGCGTTACGCTGTGCGCTGCACAATGACTAGTGACGTCCTCAACGCGATGTCACTGTCAGTGCGCACAGTGACAGCTCAGGACGCCGCCAGAGCCAGAAGTAGCACGGACACCAGGAACAGGTAATTATAAAACCGGGGATAGGGGAGGCAATGGGGCAGCGGCGGTGGTTGGACTAAGGACCCGCAGGGGGAGAGAAGCGGGCGGCAGTGGTCTCAGGCCAGAGGATAGGCAGGTGCAGTGGTTGGACTCAGAAGGACCCCAGGACAGGCAGGGAGAGAAGCGGGCGGCGGTGGTCTCTGGCCTTCACTTCTACAGCTTTTTTGCAGAGGTACAGCTGCAGGACCCACAGTCCATTGATGAAGGGGATTTCATAATGGAGGGGATGTTCACACCTGGCATTTTCCACTTAAAAGTCCACAACATACGGTAATTCTTTTTACAAGTGAATGGGCTTTCAGACTGAGGAGTTGGGGACATTTTACAATCCAGTAGCCACATCTTCATGTGAAAATTTACTACTTGGAGATGTGGTGTCCCTAAAATTTGCCATATTGGCCAAAATGTAATATTAGGAATAAATTGTCTTCCTTGGGATCCCATGCTAATAGGCTCAGAATGAAAGTAGACAATGATTTGCAAGAGATGTCAATTCGGGCTGAACATTCATAGGCTGCTTCCAAACACCTATGGCAACCCCTGCGAGACCAGGCATTGAGAATCTCGCCATGCTCACTGAGAAGGGGGTGACTATTGCATATTACTTATTTTTTTTAATATAGTTGCTCCAGTGGTTTTTGTTACGCTTGTAGCATCCAGTAGAGTCCATATTTTGTCTCATACTCTTTTTAGCTGTGGTTGAAATGTCACCTTAATGGAATACATGGAGAGATTGCTTTCAAGTAAAATTCTTTGTGCAACATTTACCCATTATAGCAATAAGTCAACCTTTCATTCTCTTAAATTTCATCCAATTATATCAATTACTCAGCTGCAGTGGGTTGCCTTTTGAACTGGTGGCTGGACCCCTCATGTCAGCAGCTAATGCTGATAGTCGCAGTCACCAAAAAGTTAGGCTACAGTCACGTGCATTTATTTTAATTGTTCTGCTTGGTTATAGGAACGGAGCAATGGGAAATGGCCATGCTGGCTCTACTGCATACTGGACACACAAATGGTGCCTGAAAAGAGTTTGAAAGCCCCATAAACATCAGTTTGCTGATCCCGTGAAAATCCGTAGGGTCTGATGACTTTTTTGACTAGTGTGTGGAGACCTTTATTTAGCTCGGCCTTGTGAATGCTGTGGATAGTGCAATTGCCATCAAATTGACTGGCAGTGACCTGATCATAAGTAGTGAAAGGGAATATAATGGTGGTAGAAGTCTTCCCCTCTTAGATATGATTGACAGCTCTTGCATTCTCTTGATTGGACTCTAGAACTGTCACTCACATCTAAGAGGAGAGACTCACTACAGGGAGCATTAGGCACCTTACCTGCCTTCTGGGCACTTGCCATAGCAGCTGCCAGAACATCAAATCATCTTGTCCTTGGTCAGGTAGGTTGCGTGACCGAAACACAAGGTCTCATTACACCCCTCTCCCCATCATCTGTGCACAGTTAAAGGAGTAGTCCAGTGGTGACTCAGTGGTGAACAACTTATCCCCTATCTTAAGGATAGGGGATAAGTTGCAGATCGCGGGGCCCCCGACCACTGGGGCCCCCTGCGATCTCCTGTACGGAGCCCCAAGAGCCCGTGGGAAGGGGGTGTGTCGACCTCCGCACGAAGCGGCGGACGACACGCCCCCTCAATACAACTCTATGGCAGAGCCGAAGCGCTGCCTTCGGCAATCTCCGGCTCTGCCATAGAGATGTATTGAGGGTGCGTGTTGGCCGCCGCTTCGTGTGGAGGTCGACACCCGCTATCTGGCCGAATAGCCGGGGCCCTGTACAGAGAGATCGCAGGGGGCCCCAGTGATCGGACCCCCCGCGATCTCAAACTTATCCCCTATCCTTAGGATAGGGGATAAGTTTTTCACCACTGGACAACCCCTTTAAGAGTTTGGTCAGAGCAATGAAACAAATGTCTGTACACACTAGTGTCGTGGATCTCCTTTATAACCAGAGCTGTCATGGATCCGTCATACAATAAATCCAAGTGATCAGAGATGGACCCGGTTGGTTTTCCAAGTTTTGGTGACAGGAATGGTTCTTCCTGCTGCGCTATTCATGCTGTCAAGTGGCAGGACTCTTGATGAAGGCTGCATACGCTGCCATGAGCCTGGTTATTTATCTGCTGGATTTGTTTGGCATTAACGTGGAACACGGAGTAAAATACTGCAGAGCAGATGAAAGGGAGCTGTGTGTACATGCTAAAAATAGTTATTGACTGCTGCACTGGGTGAAGTTGTAAGCGCCTCTACCTGTTCACTCATCAGCCTTATGTTGGTGTGGCTTCCAGTTGACATCATGTGTGGTGTGTGTGACAGTATAAAGGGCCTTGTTGCCCACAGCAACCAGAATTAATCTTTTATTATTTCCAAAGCAGTTCTACAAATTGAAAGATGCTCTATTATTAACAATACCATTTTGTTTCCCTCTCCGGTGTGATATATATGTGGATTTCTGTAAATTATTCCTCTTTTCTATCTTAAGAAGATGCCCATTTCTGCAGTAGTGTTCATGCAGATGTATATAGTTCTGCCAAATGTATTTGACATACTCAGCCAGACATGCATTACATCAGTGACGGGCGGACTATTCTATTAACTATAGAACTTGTGACATCATTAGACATTATAAAAATACCCGTGGTGATGGCGCAGCTAGCAAATAATTTATAAGACAGTGTTATCTGTTCTCTATCCTCTGCACACAGCCTTTACAATGCACGGTTACTGCTAAGCTGTCTCCATACCATGTTGCAAGCAACTTTTTTCATTCCAATCTGTCTACCAATAGATATGTATACCCTTAAATTGTAAAGTACATGAAGAGAATGGTCTGTTTTTATGAAACTAGATGCATAGATGCATCACCTAAATGGACCAGTTCTACATTTTGAGGGTAACTGGCTAGTATGATCTGTCGTAATGTTAAGTTGTGGTGTTTAGCTGTATTTGGGTCTCCATGTGAATCGTCAAGGCATTCCAGTATCATGAAACACAAATAACAAGGACGTTTCTGAGCAATAGATCCAGATTGTGATGGTCACATTTGCAGCCCAGAGTTACTCACCAGTACAGGATACCCTGTATGCTACAGCCTTCTTTATATTACGTGACCAGTGGTCTCCATTCATTGCAGCTTAGAATTGTTTTCGAGGACAGACATACTGACTGTCATAATGGCCATTTGTAGTTTAGCACAGTTCCAGGATATCCAAATATCTTTTGTTAGGTGTGTCGAGTAGTTGTGGTCAGCAGCTCCATTCTCCATGAGTGTTTTAGGTCATGCATTTTGATCACTGAAGAATAATAAATTATTTAATTCTTTGTTCAATTGACACTCCTTTTCTTTCTTGTTTGCAGGACATCACCGTATACATGTGTCAGCGGTAGAATTCTTACAAAAAGCTTGGACAAACTGTATAAGGAGGAGGGCGGGGCATCTGGCCCTGTCCTCCTCCTTTCCGGAGAGCAGCCTCTTGTGTCTTCGGACCCCCATCCCGAGAGAGTGTATGTGGGTTTGTCATGAGTCCGGCCGGCTGCTCCCATGTGAACAGCTTTAAAGTGGACAATTGGAAGCAGAACCTGCGTGCTATATACCAGTGTTTTGTCTGGAGCGGGACACCTGAAACCCGGAAAAGAAAGGTAATTTTCAGTGCTGTTTGTAGTGAGAAACCCATATATATATATATATATATATATATATATATATATATATATATATATATTCAGAAACCTCCTGTTGATATTCAATGGTGCGTTGTCATACATCAGCTCCATATTGAAGGTCCTTATTTATATATAAAACATTTTTTTTTTTTTTTTTTCTCTAGCCAATCAATCGCTGGTCAGTGGGGTGCTGACGCCTAGCACTCCCACTGAACAGCTCCCTGCACTACACAGTAAATGGGGCCAGATGCTATTCACTCCAGTGGGAGCTCAGCTGAAGTACACTAGCAGCACCACTACAGAATGGAGCATTGGTTTCCGACCCTGGGGTGGAGAGAAGGTGTCAGGGTCCACCTTGCTCAGTCAGTTCAGGTAGCATGAAAGTGATGACAGGTTCCCTGTCAAGTGTTGTCCAGGATTTTAAGAAAACTGCCTAAGAACAGGATATATTAAAAAATAAGTGATTCTTAACCAATAAATTTAAATGGGCACTGTCAGATACCACAGGCATGGACAAAGTCCAGTAAGTGATGGTGGCCTAGTACTGTCTGATAGCACTCCTCTGTGCTCTCTCTCTCCTGTCTGATAGCACTCCTCTGTGCTCTCTCCTGTCTGATAGCACTCCTCTGGGCTCTCTCGCTCCCCTCTCCTTCTCTCGCTCCCCTCTCCTTCTCTCGCTCCCCTCTCCTTTGTCCATGCCTGTGCTTTCTATAAAAAGGAAATAACAACATTTTCTTATGAACTATATTAGGTTAATGCCAAGATGTACAACATATAAAAAGTGTTTGTATCTGAAAGTGCCATATTAAATCTAGTGCTCCTGTCAACATTCCTGTGGTTCTTGCTAGTCCAGTCGTGTCACACAGCAGCCAGTCACTGGCCTTAGCAGTCTCCTGCTCTACATGCAAGTGTCATCGCTGAGGCCAATGATCAACTGCAGTGATCACGAGAATGGTGCTTGATGGCAATGCTGCAGGACTGGTAGGGACCACAGAACTGACAGAAGACTTAACAGGTGAGTTTTATAACCTTTCCAGCTCTTAGACAAACTTTTTAAATACTAGGCAACACATCATAGGGACAGTAGTATGTAGGCTTAGGCTATGTTCAGCTTTTTGGTTTTTGACTGCAAGAATATTGTGGTCTGCTGTTTATAACCTGATCTGTCAGATTGTTGGCATTTTTAAGTGCCTTAGGAATCCGTTGTAACTGACTGGCTACTAGGTTCTTGGAATTTGTCTAGTGCTGCTTTACTATAGAAGTTCAGTGGTTTTATGCACCTTAACTAATAAGGTTCAGATATTTGGAGCCAATATGCTAGTGGCACAACCATAGGATTTACCATAGGATTTACTGTGGATGGATGTCAATACAAAACAACCCAAAATTTAGTCTCTAGTAGCAGTTCTAGAACAATCAGCTTAGGCTGGGTTCACACTACGTTTTAAGCAATACGGGGCCGTATATGGCTGGGGGGAAGTGAAAACCAGACTCTCCCGTATCCCAGCCGTATCCGGCCCATATATAATGTATTTCAATGAGCCGACCGGAGTCAAGCGCTGACTCCTGACTGCTCATTTTGGCCCTTTTTTTTTTATAAGTTTTTCTAACTGGACCTAGAACAGTGGTATACCACTGTTTTTTTTTTTTTTTTTTTTTTTTTTTTTTTTAGGTCCGGTGGGAAAACCGTATACGGGGCAAAAAATGAGCCGACCAGAGTCAAACGCTGTTTGAAATGCATTACATACATCCCTGGCCGGATATGACTGGGATGCGGGAGCACCCGGTTTTCGCTCTCCTCAGCCGTATATGCTCCCGTATTGCTTAAAACGTAGTGTGAACCCAGCCTTACCTGGCTCTATAGGGTTGACTTATCTAGGTTTATATTTTATTTATTTATTTTTTTTTTTTCTTGCGGTTTTGTATTTTACATTTTAATGGAGACTGGGTCAGCTTGGTCAGGTTTACACTTTGCTGGTGAGACCATCATATATGTTTGATCTAGAATGAGGCAGAGAATGCTCTTTCCACTTAGTTGTAAGAGTTAACACATTAAAGGAGTATTCCAGCGCAAAATAACTTATCCCCTCTCCAAAGGATAGGGGATGTGTTATAGATCACTGGGGGTCCGAGCGCTGGGGCCCCCGAGATCTCCTGGACGGGACCGTGGCAGTCTTCAGGAAGTGACGTTTCGTCCCCAGCAGAAAGCCGCGGCAGACACACCCCCTCCATTTATCTCTATGGGGTACATGGAGGGGGGCGTGTTGGCCGCCACGTCATGCGGGGACGGAACGCCCCCTTTCCAGCATACTGCTGTGGCCCTGTCAAGGAAATCCTGGGGGGCCCCAGCACTCGGAGGGTGGGGGGCCCCTCCCCCCTGTGATCTATAACATATCCCCTGTCCTTCGGATAGGGGATTAGTTGTATTTAAAGGACATCTGTAGTGCAATATAACAGCTCGAAGAGGAAAAAAAATAGTACCTGTCAATATTATGTTTTGATTGTCCACTGCTTGTGATGCTCAGGGTAAACGCAGGACGTCCGCAGCAGGGTTGCCATGGGAATCCCTTCAGAGTGCAAAAAGCCATGTTTTATGTAGCACATAGCAGTTTAGCGCTGTGTCCTTGCCTGATTCGTTTATACTAAAAGTCCTTTACTGCACTCAGCTTTTCAACTTGTTCTCCTTACACGTACAGTCATGGCCGTAAATGTTGGCACCCCTGAATTTTTTCTAGAAAAGTGTGTCTCACAGAAAAGGATTGCAGTAACACTTGTTTTGCTATGCACGTGTTTATTTCCTTTGTGTGTATTGGAACTAAACCAAAAAAGGGAGGAAAAAAGCAAATTGGACATAATGTCACACCAAACTCCAAAAATGGGCTGGACAAAATTATTGGCACCCTTTCAAAATCGTGGAAAAATAAGATTTCTTCGAGCATGTGATGCTCCTTTAAACTCACCTCGGGCAAGTAACAGGTGTGGGCAATATAAAAATCATTCCTGAAAGATAAAAAGGAGAGAAGTTCACTTATTCTTTGCATTGTGTGTCTGTGTGTGCCACACTAAGCATGGACAACAGAAAGAGAGAACTGAGGACTTGAGAGCCAAAATTGTGGAAAAATATCAACAATCTCAAGGTTACAAGTCCATCTCCAGAGATCTAGATTTGCCTTTGATCACAGTGCGCAACGTTATCAAGAAGTTTGCAACCCATGGCACTGTAGATAATCTCCCTGTGTGTGGACAGAAGAGAAAATTTGATGAAAGGTGTCAACGCAGGATAGTCCGGATGGTGGATAAGCAGCCCCAAACAAGTTCCAAAGATATCCAAGCTGTCCTTCAGGCTCAGGGAGCATCAGTGTCAGCGCGAACTATCCGTCAACATTTAAATGAAATGCTATGGCAGGAGACCCAGGAGGACCCCACTGCTGACAGAGAAACATAAAAAAGCAAGACTACATTTTGCCAAATTGAACTTGAGTAAGCCAAAATCCTTCTGGGAAAACGTCTTGTCGACCGATGAGACCAAGAGAGCTTTTTGGTAAAGCACATTATTCTACTGTTTACCGAAAATGGAATGAGGCCTACAAAGAAAAGAACACAGTACCTACAGGGAAATATGGTGGAGGTTCAATGATGTTTTGTGGTGTTTTGCTGCCTCTGGCACTGGGCGCCTTGAATGTGTGCAAGGCATCATGAAATCTGAGGATTACCAACGGATTTTGGGTCTCGCTGTACAGCCCAGTGTCAGAAAGCTGGGTTTCCGAGACCTTGGGTCTTCCAGCAGGACAATTACCCCAAACATGCGTCAAAAAGCACCCAGAAAAGGATGGCAACAAAGCACTGGAGAGTTCTGAAGTGGCCAGCAATGATTCTAGATCTAAATCCCATTGAACACCTGTGGAGAGATCTTAAAATTGCTTTTGGGAAAAGGCCCCTTCCAATAAGAGACCTGAAGGGAAGAGAGGTCCAACATTCCGGCTGAGAGGTGTAAGAAGCTTATTGATGGTTATAGGAAGCCACTGATTAGTCATTCTTTGCAAAGGGTGTGCAACCAAATATCAAGTTAAGGGTGCTAATAACTTTGTCCAGCCCATTTTTGGAGTTTGATGTGACATTATGTCCACTTTACAAATAATTTTTCCCTCCCTTTTTTTTAAATTTTTTTTCTTCCTTTTAGTTCCAGTACACACAAAGGGGAGATCTATCAAAGCCTGTGCAGAGGTAAAGTTGTCCAGTTGCCCATAGCAACCAATCAGATTGCTGCTTTCATTTTTCACAGGCCTTCCTAAAAATGAAAGACGCAAGCTGGCTGGTTGCTATGGGCAACTGGGCAAGTTTTCACTCTGCACAGGTTTTGATAAATCTCCCCCAAAGGGAATAAACTTTTGTATAGCAAAACATGTTATTGCAATCCTTTTCTGCGAGAAATACTTTTTCTAGAAGAAAATTCAGAGGTTCCAACACTTACGGCCATGACTGTATATCTGATTTTTCAATATTAATGTTAATAATTTTTTGTTTTAGTAATTAGCTTTGCTTGTCTCACATTAGGCCACCTCTTCCCACAAAAAGTGTGGAAAAAGGCATGTTCGTTTGCTTTTATAGAGCTTCTATGGGAAACGACCATTACAGCACCACCTGCGTTTTTATAATCTATTTAATATTGCTGCTCTGTTCTTCTTTACCGGTGACCCTCTTTTGTTTCAGCATTATGTCCAATACTTAAAAAAAATAAATAAATAAATAAACTACTAAGTAAATGATATTCCCGTGAGATAAAACATTTTGTTCAATCCCCAAATGTCAAACTGTAGCACTTCTGTTTTTGTCTTTATAACCTGTTATGTGACAGATGCTTCTTACATAAAGGACATTGAATCCTGTTAAGATTGCACAGTTCAGGTTTGTCATTTTAGTCATGCTCTTGACATTGACCTACTTCTTTCACAGGCCAAGTCGTGCATTTGTCACATGTGTGGCGCCCACCTGAACAGACTTCACTCTTGCCTCTACTGTGTGTTCTTTGGTTGTTTTACGAAGAAACATATTCACGAGCACGCTAAAGTAAAGAGACATAATCTAGGTGAGTGCTTATGTCAAACCTTGAAGATGGGAGGTTCTACTGTCCTTTATATACTTGGACAGTGTACTGGTATGATTGATAAATCCTATTTCCTGGGTTTCTTAGTATGTTTCCCTCACCTGTGGGGAATAAGCAGTGGCTGTGGAAAGATAGCAGTATGGCACCCCTGCAAGGTGATCGCAGTTAGTCATTTTGACAGCAGGAGGCTTTTTTTTTTTTTTAGGACTTTGTACCTGGCATATTAGCTATGCTGATTCAGCCTGCTTCAGGTAGGCTGTACTAGCAGAGCACCTGCTCAACTGATCAATGAAATAGCATTGACTAGTATAAGCAATAAAATAATTACTTATAAAAGTCCCTTAGGGTGATGTAAATTGTCCTTGTCATATGTAATGTTTGTATAATTGTGGTCTGAGTGCCTTAGATGCAGCAGCGCAAAATGTGTGGCAGCACGCATTGCTCCCCGGCTGGATGCAGTCTGTCCAGTTGCAGGAGACTGCCCATAGACTTATAATGGAGCCAACTATTGGCACTTTGACAAAGATCGAGGCCAGCAGGAAAAGGAAGTGTGCTTCACCCGGCTATAAATGGATCCAAATAGGGGTGTTTACCCCTTCATGACCCAGCAATTTTTTTTATTATGTTTTAAATGTGTTTTTTTTTTTTTGTTTTTTTTTTCTCCTCACATTCTAAGACCCATAACTTTATTTTACTACTGACAAAGTTCTATTCGGACTTATTTGATGAACAAGTTGTACTTGGCATACTGTATTAAATCATGTACTACAGAGCCAGAAAAAAACATATATGTAAGGAAAAATGTAAAAAAAAAAATTGGAATTGTGCAAATTTGTGGGGCTATTTTATTTTTTCATGGTTCAAAATATGGTAAATCTGACATGCCATCTTCTATGGATCAGTACGATATCAATGATGCCAAACTTGGGTAATTTTTGTTTCGTTTTAAGGTTGAAAAAATAAATACATTTTGAAAACTTGGAAAATACATTTTTTTAAAGGGTTATCCAGGAATTGAAAAGCAGAGCTAATAGATCGGCGGCGGTCCTCTCCCTGATGCGGAGTACCTTCTGACTACGGAAGCTGGGGAGTTGTTGCTGTTGCCTAGCAACATCTGGGGGTCTACAGTTTGGAGACCCTGTACAGTGGTCTCTAAACTGTAGCCCTACAGATGTTGCCAAACTACTACTTCCAGCATGACCAGACAGCTGTCTGCTGTGTGGGCATGCTGGGATTTTTAGTTTTGCAACAGCTGGAGGGCTACAGTTTGGAGATAACTGTGCAGTGGTCTCTAAACTGTGGCCCTCTAGATCTTGCAAAACTATAACTCCCAGCTTGCATGAACAGCTAACGACGGTTTCACCATGCTGGGAGTTTTAGTTTTGCAACAGATGGAGGTTTGCTCCCCCCCCCCCCCCACAATGTGAATGTACAGGTTACATTCACACAGGCGGGTATACATTGAGTTTCGTGCTCCAAGTTTGAGCTGGGGCATATTTTGTTACAAATTTTGGGGTCTTTTTCTCCTTTTACCTCTTATGAAAAGGAAAAGTTGGGGTGTACACCAGCCTGGTAGTGTGTGTTAAAAAAATAAAAAAATTTTTACACTAACATGCTGGTGTTGCCCCATACTTTTTTCTTTTCTTATTTTCACAAGAGGTAAAGGGAGGGGAAAAAAGACCCCCCAAATTTGTAACACAATTTCTCCTGAGTACGGAAATACCTCATATGTGGGCGTAAAATGCTCTGCGGACACACAGCAAGGCTCAGGAGGGAGAGTGCACTATGTACATTTCAGGCCTAAAATGGTGGTTTGCACAGGGGTGGGTGATATTACAGCAGTTCTAACATAAACGGAAAAAAATACCCATTTTCATTAAAGTTGAATGGGAAAATAAAGAGAAATTTTTTTAACTAAATTTCTGTTACCCTAAAATTTTTCATTTTCACAAGGGAAAATAGGAAAAAAAAGCCCCCCCCCCCAAAAAAAAATTTGTAACCCCATATGTGGATTTTAAGTGCTCTGCAGGCAAACTACAATGCGCAGAAGAGGAGCACCATTGGTCTTTTGGGGAGAAAATTTGTCCAGAATTGAAGCCAACATGTGTTTACAAAGCCCCCATAGTGCCAGAGCAATGGGACCCCCCCCACACATGTGACCCCATTTTGGAAACCACACCTTGTAATGTTATAAGGGGTACAGTGAGCATTTACACCCCACAGGTGTCTGACAGATTTTTGGAACAGTGGTCCGTGAAACTAAAAAACTTTTTAATTTGCACAGCCCACTGTTCCAAAGGTCTCTCAAATGCCAGTGGGGTGTAAATGCTCACTGCAACCCTTATTACATTCTGCAAAATTTTCAATAAATGATGAAAGTATCAACGAAATTTTACCACTAACATATAAAGTAGAATGTCAGGAAAAAACAATCTCTGAATCAGAATGAAAAGTAAAAGCATCCCAGAGTTAATACCTAAACTGACAGTGGTCAGATGTGCAAAAAATGAAAATTTTTGTATCGCCACATTTGTAATTGTCCAACATCACATTAAAATATGTTTATGATCCCATGGGATGAATACTTTTAATGTAAAAAAAAGCCAGAAATGCAGTATTTTTTTGCTGTCACTTGTTGTATCAGTTGTAACAATTTTAATAAAAAATGAACAAAAAGTCTTATCAAAACAATGGTACACATAGAAACTACAGATCACTGTGCAAAAAACCCATTAACCCTCCTACAGCCCCTCATGAAAAAAAAAGTTAGTGGTCATAATAGGGCAATGTTAAGCATATTATTTTGATAGCTTGAAATAATCTTAGTAGTAGAATAGAAAAACTGTAAACCCGTACACGACCCAGAGCGTATGGATACGCCTTCTGTACCTGGGTCTTAAGGACCCAGGGCATATCCATACGCCCGTGGGAATTTCCGAGTTGCCTGCTGATATCGATCAGCAGGCACCCCGCGCAAATGCCCAGGGGGGGGGTCATCAGACCCCCCCCCCCCCCCCATGTCGGTGATCGACGCAAATCGCAAGTGAAATCACACTTGCGATTTGCGCCCATTTCCGTGTCATATGGGTCTATGGTGACCCGGAATATAAGGGGGGATCACAGTTGTCCATGACACCTACGATCCCCCTGAAGGGATAGGAGTGAGGTGGCAGAGTTGCCACCCCCTCCTATCCCTGCTATTGGTGGGTCTAGACGCGACCACCAATGGCAGATCGGGGGCGGGGGGGTTTACTTTCATTTTCCCCCGTTCTGCCCACCCCCAATAGGCGGGGCAGAACGGGGGAACCGAAGGGGACCGGGCGCCGAAGATCCACATAGCAGTCGGAGGCTGCGGGACGCGATCGGCTGCGGTGATTGGCCCGGGCGGCATGTCGTGCGGCAGAAGAGGATGTCTCCCTGGATCCGAAGGAAGCCGGTAAGTTGCCTAGCGACATCTAGAGGGCTACAGTCTGAGACTGTAGCCCTCCAGATGTTGCAAAAACTACAACTCCCTGCATGCCCAGACAGCTGTTTGGGCATGCTGGGATTTGCAGTTTTGCAACAGCTGGAGGTCTACAGTTTAGAGACCACTGCACAGTGATCTTTATACTGCCCTCTAGATCTTGCAAACCTACAACTCCTAGCATGCCCACACAGCAGTTTGCTGGCTGCATGCTGGGACTTGTAGTTTTGCAACATCTGGAGGTCCACAGTTTGGAGATCACAGTGCAGTGGTCTCTAACTGTAGCCCTCCAGATGTTGCAAAACTGCAAATACCTGCATGCCCAAACAGCAAACAGCTGTCTCGGCATGCTGGGAGTTGTAGTTGCGTAGCTCCAGCTGTTGCATAACTATATCTCCCAGCATCAGTACATGCTTGGAGTTGTAGTTTTGCCACAGCTGGAGGCACACTGGTTGGAAAACCTTGTTAGGTTCTGTTACCTAACTCAGTATTTTCCAACCAAACTGAAGGTTTTCCAACCAGTGTGCCTTCAGCTATTGCAAAACTACAACTCCCAGCATACACGGTCTTTCAGTACATGCTGGGAGTTGTAGAACCCCCCCCCCCCCCCCACGTGAATGTACAGGGTGCATTCACACGGGCAGGTTTACAGTAAGTTTTCCTGCTTAAAGTATGAGTTGCGGCAAAACACTACACATACACCCCCCCCCCCCCCCCCCCCCCCCCAATAAAAATGAAAATTATTGTACGGCAGGGTTTCCAAAACAGAGCCTCCAGCTGTTGAAAAACTCCATGCATTTCTGGACAGCCACTGACTGTCCAGGCATGCTGGGAGTTTAGCAACAGCTGGAGGCACCCTGTTAGGGGTATTCTACACCAGTGATTCCCAATGTCCACCTCTATGCAATCCCTATGTAGTCCTGAAATGCGCATGGCGCTCTCTCACTTCAGAGCCCTGTCGTATTTCAAGGGTCACATATGGGGTATCTCCGTACTCGGGAGAAATTGAGTTACAAATTTTGGGGGAATTTTCTCCTTTTACCCCTTATGAAAAGGAAAAGTTGGGGGCTACACCAGCCTGTTAGTGTGATAATGATAATGATGATAATAAAAATAAAAATAATATAATAATTTTACACTAACATGCTGATGTTGCCCCATACTTTTTATATTCACAAGTGTTAATAGGAAAAGACCCCCAAAATTTGTAACACAATTTCTCCCGAGTACGGAAATACCCCAGATGTGGGCGTAAAATGCTCTAAGTGCACTATGTACATGTGACCCCATTTTGGAAATTACTGGTACATCCCTCACGGAACGTAACAAGGGGTATAGTGCGCCTGAACACCCTGCAGGTGTTTAATGAAAAGTTGGATGGAAAAATGAAGAAAAAGTTTTTTCACTAATGCTGGTGTTGCCCAAAATTTTTCATTTTCACAAGGAAAAATAGGAAAAAAGCCCCCCCATTTCTTCTGAGTAAGAACATACCCCATATGTGGATGTAAAGTGCTCTGCTGGTGCACTACAATGCTCAGAAGAGAAGGAGCGCCATGGGGATTTTGAAGAGAAAATTTGTCTGGAATTGAAGGCAGCTTTTGTTTACAAAGCCCCCATAGAGCCAGAACCATGGACCCCCCCCCCCCCCACATGTGACCCCATTTTGGAAACTACACCTCTCATGTAATGTAATAAGGGGTACAGTGAGCATTTACACCCCACAGGTGTCGGACAGATTTTTGGAACAGTGGTCCGTGAAAATGAAAAATGTAATTTTTCATTTGCACAGCCCACTGTTCCAAAGATCTGTCAAACGCCAGTGGGGTGTAAATACTCACTGCACCGCCAGTGGGGTGTAAATACTCACTGCACCTCTTATTAAATTCTGTGAGGGGTGCATTTTCCAAATGGGTCACATGTGGGGGGTTCTACTGTTCTGGCACCACGGGCGGCTTTGTAAACGCAACATGGCCCCCGA
This sequence comes from Hyla sarda, assembly GCF_029499605.1. Lineage (NCBI taxonomy): Eukaryota > Metazoa > Chordata > Amphibia > Anura > Hylidae > Hyla > Hyla sarda. Next base: position 185,505,337 of record NC_079196.1, on the reverse strand, counting down.
CTTCTATTCCAAACGAATTGTCTCCAGAAGCTCCGCCTCTTCTGAGCATTGTAGTGTGCCAGCAGAGCACTTGACATCCACACATTGGGTATTTCCATACTCTGAAGAGATGGGGTTAAAAATTTTGGTGGTCATTTTCTCTTATTACCCCTTGTAAAAATTTAAAATTTGGGGGGGAAAAACAGCATTTTAGGGAAGAGGTTTTTTTTTTCATTTACACATCCGAATTAATCAAAAAGTCGTCAAACACCTGTGAGGTGTTAAGGCTCATTGTACCCCTAGTTGCATTCCTTGAGGGGTGTAGTTTCCAAAATACTATGCCATGTGTTTTTTTTTTTTTTTTTTTTTTTTGCTGTCCTGGCACCATAGATGGGGCTTCGTAACGTGACATGCCCTCCAAAAACCATTTTAGCAAAATTTGCTTTTCAAAAGCCAAATGTGACTCCTCCTCTTCTGAGCATTGTAGTGCGCCAGCAGAGCACTTGGCGTCCACACATGGGGTATTTCCATACTAAGAAGAGATGGGGGTTATACATTTTGGGGGGCATTTTGTCCTATTAGCCCTGGTAAAAAAAAATTTTATTTGGGGGGAAAAACTAGCATTTTAGTGAGAAAAAAAAATAATTTACACAACCAACTTTAACAGTCGTGAAACGCCTTCGGGGTGTTAAGGCTCACTGGACCCCTTGTTACGTGCCTTGAGGGGTGTAGTTTCCAAAATAGTATGACGTGTTTTTTTTCTTTTTTTTATTGCTGTTCTGGCACTATAGGGACTTCCTAAATGCGACATGCCCCACAAAAACCATTTCAGAAAAACTCTCTCTCCAAAATCCCACTGTCGCTCCTTCCCTTCTGAGCCCTCTAGTGAACCCGCTGAACACTTGACATGCACATGAGATATTTCCTTACTCGAGAGAAATTGGGTTACACATTTTAGGAAGATTTCTCTCCTTTTACCCTTTGTAAAAATTCAAAAACTGGGTCTACAAGAACATGCCTGTGTGTGTGTGTGTGTGTGTGTGTGTGTGTGTGTGTGTGTGTGTGTAAAAAAAAAAAAAAAAAAAAAAATAAATAAATATATATATATATATATATATATATATATATATATATATATATATATATATATATATATATATATATATATATATATATATATATATATATATATAAAAAAGGAATAAAAATAAAAAAAAATTGAATTTTCTACCTCAATTTGCTGCTATTCCTGTGAAACACCTAAAGGGTTAACAATCCTTTTGAATGTCATTTTGAATACTTTGAGGGGTGCAGTTTTTATAATGGGGTCATTTGTGGGGTATGTCTAATAAGAAGGCCCTTCAAAACCACTTCAAAACAGAACTGGTCCCTGAAAAAATTCGATTTTGAAAATTTTGTAAAAAATTGGAAAATTGCTGCTCTACTTTGAAGCCCTCTGATGTCTTCCAAAAGTAAAAACATGTCAACTTCATGATGCAATCATAAAGTAGACATATTGTATATGTTAATCAACATATAATTTATTTGGAATATTCATTTTCCTTATAAGCAGAGAGCTTCAAAGTTAAAAAAAAATGCCCAAAAAAATAAATGTCATCACATTTTGGAATTTTTATACCAAGAAACAATGCAAGTATCGACAATTTTACCACTAACATAAGATAGAATATGTCACGAAAAAACAATCTCAGAATCGGAATGAAAGGTAAAATCATCCCAAAGTTATTAATGCTTAAAGTGAAAGTGATCAGATGTTCAAAAAATGGCCAGGTCCTACAGTAAAAATTGGCTGGGTCCTTAAGGGGTTAATCATATAGACCCTCAGCATAAAGATATTTTGTCACTCTTAAAGGGGTACTCTGGTGCTTAGACATCTTATCCCCTATCCAAAGGATAGGGGATAAGATGCCTGATCGCGGGAGTCCCGCCGCTGGGGACCCCCGTGATCTTGCACGCGGCACCCCCGTTTATAATCAGTCGGTCTGATTACCGGCGACCACAGGGCCGACGGCGTGTGACGTCACGCCTCTGCCACACATGTGACGTCACGCTCTGCCCCTCAATGCAAGCCTATGGGAGGGGGCGTGATAGCTGTCACAGGTGCCACGTGCAAGATCACGGGGGTCCCCAGCGGCAAGACTCCCACGATCAGGCATCTTATCCCCTTTCCTTTTGGATATTGGAAAAGATGTCTAAGCACCGGAGTACCCCTTTAAGTACACTGTGTAAAAACAAAACCCCTAAAAAGCTGAAAAATTAGATTTCATTTTTTGATTTCACTCCCTATTTTTTTTTTTTTTATATTTCTATACATTTATGGTGAAATTTAAGGACCCAGCCAATTTTCACTGTAGGACCCGGCCACAGTAGAACCCCCCCCCCCCCCCCCCACATGGCATACCATCAAGGCACGTAACAAGGGGTACAGTGAGCCTTAAAACCCCACAGGTGTTTGACGACTTTCCGTTAAAGTTGGATGTGTAAAAGAGAAAAACATTTTTTTTCGCTCTAGTGCAGTTCCCCCCCCCCCCCCCCCCCCCCCCCCCCCCCCCCCCAAATTTATCATTTTTTTACAAAGGGAAATGGGAGAAAATGCCCCCAAAAATGTGTAACCCAATCTCTTGGAGTATGGAAAGGATGTAAAATGCTCTGCGGGCAAAGTACAATGCTCAGAGGAAGAGTCAAATTTGGCTTTTGGAAATCAAATTTTGCTGAAATGGTTTTAGGTGGGCATGTCGCATTTAGGAAGCCCCTACGGTGTCAGCACAGCAAAACCAAAAACACATGGCATACTAGTTTGGAAACTACACTCCTCAAGGAAACTTACAAGGGGTATAGTGAGCCTTAACACCTCACAGGTGTTTCATGACTTTTTGTTAAAGTTGGATGTGTAAATGAAGAAGAAAAAAACTTCACTAAAATGCTGGTTTTTTCCCCCAATTTTTTTTTTTTACAAGGGGTAATGGAAGAAATGGGGTTACAAATTTTGGGGGTAATTTTCTCCTGAGTATGGGAATACCCCATGTGTGGACGTCAAGTTCTCTGCTGGCGCACTACAATGCTCAAGAGGAGCGCCATTTGAGCTTTTGGATAGTGAATTTGTTTGGAATGGAAGTCAGGCCCCCAAATTCGTCAAACACCTGTGGGGTATTAAGGCTCACTATACCCCTTGTGTTCTGTGAGGAGTGTAGTTTCCAAAATGGGGACACGTGGGTATTTTAATTTTTTTTGTCAGAACTGTAAAATCAGCCACCCCTGTGCAAATCGCCAATTTAGGCCTCAAATGTACATAGTGCGCTCTCACTCCTGAGCCTTGTTGTACCCCCAACAGAGCATTTTAAACCCACATATGGGGGTCTATTTTTTTTTTTCCTCCTTTTTACTGCTTGTGAAAATAAAAAGTATGGGGCAACAAAAACATTTTAGTTTTTTTAACGCTAACAGGCTGGTGTAGCCCCAACTTTTTTCTTTTCATAAGGGGTAAAAGGAGAGAGCCCCCCCCCAAAAAAAAAAAATGAGTAGTGCTATTTCTCGAGTACAGAAATACCCCATATGTGGCCCTAAACTGTTTCCTTGAAATATGACTTGGCTCCGATGTGAGGGATTGCATAGGGGTGTTCTACGGCAGGGATTCCAAAACCATTCTAGGAGTTTAGCTGTTGCTAAACTCCTAGAATGCCTGGACATTCGGTGGCTGTCTGGAAATGCTGGTAATTGTTGGTTTGCAACAGCTGGAGGCTCCGTTTTGGAAACACTGCCGTACAATACGTTTTTCGTATTTTTCGGTGGGGACAGTGTAAGGGGGTGTATATATGTTGTTTTACTCTTATGTGGTAGTGTAGTGTGTGTTTAGGGTACATTTGCACTGGCAGGTTACGGTGAGTTTCTCACTAGGAGTTTGTGCTGTGGTGAAAAATTTGCAAATCACCAATTTAGGCCTCAAATGTACATTCACATGGGGGGGGGGGGGGGGGGCAAACCTCCAGCTGTCTCAAAACTGTAACTCCCAGCATGTACTGACAGAACGTGCATGCAGGGAGTTGTACTTTTGCAACAGCTGGAGGCACGCTGGTTGTAAAAACTCAGTATTTTCCAACCAGTGCCTACACTCTGCACGACCAATAGGAGGGGTGGAACTCCTGCCACCTAACTCCTATCCCTTCAGGGGGACCAGGGGTGTCTTGGACAACCCCCATCCCCCTTATTTTCCTGGTCGCCATAGACCCGTATCACCCGGAATTGCGCAAATCACAGGTGTGAATTCACCTGCGATTTGCCACGATCGCCGACATGGGGGGTGGGATCGGGGAGGGGGCCTAATGACCCCCCCCACCTGGGCATTTTCACGGGATGCCTGCTGAATTGAGCAGGCATCGCGGTCCGATCCCCGCGTACATCATGGGTCCTTAAGTACCAGGGTGTCATGACGTCCTTAACGACGAGGGACGTATATTTACGTCCTCCGCCTGCTCCCGCGATATGCCGCAGGGACCCAGCGTCATATCGGGTCTGTTCCAGCGGCTATCAACGGCCGGGACCCGCGGCTAATACAGGACATCACCGATCGCGGTGATGCCCTGTATTAACCCTTCAGACGCGGCGATCAAAGCTGACCTGTAAGTATCCCGGCTGCTCAGTCGGGCTGTCCGGGACGGCCCTTACCTGCCTCCTTGGTGTCCTATCGACGAATGACTGCTCCGTGCCAGAGATCCAGGCAGGAGCAGTCAAGCGCCGATAACACTGATCACAGGCATGTTAATGCACACCAGTGATCTGTGTAAAAGATCAGTGTGTGCAGTGTTATAGGTCCCTATGGGAGCTAAAAAAAAGTGTTAATAAAGGTCATTTAACCCCTTCCCTAATAAGTTTGAATCACCCCCCTTTTCCCATAAAAAAATAAAACAGTATAAATAAACATATGTGGTATCACCACGTGCGTAAATGTCTGAACTATAAAAATATATAATTAATCCGCACGGTCAATGGCATACATGTAAAAAAATTCCAAAGTCCAAAAAAGCGTATTTTTGGTCACTTTTCATACCATTAAAAAAATGAATAAAAAGTGATCAAAAAGTCCGATCAAAACAAGAATGGTACCGATAAAAACTTCAGATCGCAGCGAAAAAATGAGCCCTCATACTGCCCTGTACGTGGAACAATAAAAAAGTTATAGGGGTCAGAAGAGGACATTTTTACTTATAAATTTTCCTGCATGTAGTTATGATTTTTTTTCCAGAAGTACGACAAAATGAAACCTATATAAGTAGGGTAATATTTTAATCGTATGGACCTACAGAATGTGTAATTTTTACCGAAATATGCACTGCGTAGAAACGGAAACCCCCAAAAGTTACAAAATGGCATTTTTTTTTTCTTTAAATTTTGTCACACAATGATTTTTTATTTATTTATTTTTTTCCATTTCAACGTGAATTTTTGGGTAAAATGACTGTCACTGCAAAGTAGAATTGTTGACGCAAAAAATAAGCCATAATATGGATTTTTAGGCGTAAAATTTAAAGGGTTATGATTTTTAAAAGGTAAGGAGGAAAAAACTAAAGTGCAAAAACTGAAAAACCCTGCGTCCTTAAGGAATTGGTCCTGCAAAAAAAGCCCTTTCATATGGGTCAATGGTTGGCAAGTAAGTTATGCCTCTTAAAAGGTGAGGAGGAAAAAATACAAATAAATAACTGTCCTTAACCCCTTAAGGACTCAGCCCATTTTGGCCTTAAGGACTCAGACAATTTAATTTTTACGTTTTCATTTTTTCCTCCTCGCCTTCTAAAAATCATAACTCTTTTATATTTTCATCCACAGACTAGTATGAGGGCTTGTTTTTTGCGCGACCAGTTGTCCTTTGTAATGACATCACTCATTATATCATAAAATGTATGGCGCAACCTAAAAACACTATTTTTGTGGGGAAATTAAAACGAAAAACGCAATTTTGCTAATTTTGGAAGGTTTCGTTTTCACGCCGTACAATTTATGGTAAAAATGACGTGTGTTCTTCATTCTGAGGGTCAATACGATTAAAATGATACCCATTATTACATACTTTTATATTGTTGCGCTTAAAAAAATCACAAACTTTTTAACCAAATTAGTACGTTTATAATCCCTTTATTTTGATGACCTCTAACTTTTTTATTTTTCCGTATAAGTGGCGGTATGGGGGCTCATTTTTTGTGCCATGATCTGTACTTTTTTTTGATACCACATTTGCATATGAAAAGCTTTTAATACATTTTTTGTTTTTTTTAATAAAATGTATTACAAAAGTAGGAATTTTGGACTTTTTTTTTTTTTTTTTTCGTTCACGCCGTTCACCGTACGGGATCATTAACATTTTATTTTAATAGTTCGGACATTTACGCACGCGGCGATACCAAATATGTCTATAAAAAAAAAATTTTACGCTTTTTGGGGGTAAAATAGGAAAAAACGGACGTTTTACTTTTTTATTGGGGGAGGGGATTTTTCACTTTTTTTTTTACTTTTACATTTTTTTTAAATTTTTTTTAAATTTTTTTTTTACACTTGAATAGGGGACTATTCATAGCAATACCATGATTGCTAATACTGATCTGTTCTATGTATAGGACATAGAACAGATCAGTGTTTTCGGTCATCTTCTGCTCTGGTCTGCTTGATCACAGACCAGAGCAGGAGATGGCGGGAGCCGGACGGAGGCAGGAGAGGGGACCTCCGTGCGGCGTTATGAATGATCGGATCCCTGCAGCAGCGCTGCGGACGATCCGATCATTCATTCAAATCGCGAACTGCCGCAGATGCCGGGATCTGTATTGATCCCGGCACCTGAGGGATTAATGGCGGACGCCCGCAAGATCGCGGGCGTCGGCCATTGCCGGCGGGTCCCTGGCTGCGATCATGCATAGGTTATGCATAGGACGTAAATGTACGTCCTGGTGCGTTAAGTACCACCTCACCAGGACGTACATTTACGTTCTGCGTCCTTAAGGGGTTTAAGGTAGGTAGGGTCATGAAGCACATATGCTGCGTATTTCACTGCTAGAAGTCTATGGGTGTTTATTACACTCATAGGCTTTGCTAGCATAGAAAAGCAGCGTATACGCTGTGTGTGACCCTACCCTAAGTCTACTTTCACACTGCCGTTGTGCCCCATCCATAACCCCTTAAGGACTGAGCTCTCTTCTGTTTTTGCACTTTTGTTTTTCCTCCTTAGCTTTTAAAAATCAGAACCCTGACTTTTGCACCTACAGACCCATACGATGGCTTGTTTTTTTGCGCCACCAATTCTACTTTGTAATGACATCAGTCATTTTACCCAAAAATCTAATGCGAAAGCAAAAAAAAATTGTGGGACAAAATTGAAGAAACGCTATTGTGTAACTTTTGGGGGGTTCCATTTCTATGCAGTGCATTTTTCGGTAAAAAGGATACCTTATGTTCTGTAGGTCCATACGATTAGAATGTTACCCTACTAATCCTAACTACATGCACAGAAATTAATACGTTTAAAAATGTCCTTATGACCCCTAACTTTTTTTAAAAAAATTTCCGCATACATGGTTGTGAGGGCTCAGTTTTTTGTGCCGTGATCCAAAGTTTTTATTGGTACATTTTTGTTTTGATCTGACTTTTTGATCGCTTTTTAATTGGTATAAAAAGTGACAAATACGCTATTTTGGACTTTGGAATTTTTCTTTACATGGGCCATTGACCGTGCGGGGAGAGTCCAGTGAAAGGAGCACAGTGAAAGGTGACACCAGTAGAGGGATACCACAGAATCTATCATCAATCAAAGCAGAGTCCCCCCTCCTCCCTGTAGAATGACCTCTGAAGGGGACAGGCCCTGTCTGTTGCTTTTTCTAGTACATGGATCCTGCTGTAAAGCATATAGCTAAATGCTGTTAAACAGCACAGGCAAGATGGCAGCTCCCATAAACATGTAAAAATAAAAATAAAATTTAAATTACCTTTAGGAAATAGATTGGAAAAAGAGCATTATTTACTAGCTGTTGCAGTTAGATGCCCTTTAATTAGCTAAGCAACCATGTTGAAGAATAGAGTTCTTGTGTACCTGCGTAGACATGGTATGCCATTTATGGTTGGATAGCTTCTGTAAGCAGAGGCCTACCAATTGGGTGTTAAAGGAATAATTTATACAGATGTTCCTTCATATTAATCTGTTATCTTTGCATGTTGCGGCACATGTTGTGTTGCTAGGCACTAGGAGAAGAAAAATCACTTACCTGACCAATGTTTGCTTTTTTCCATCACTATTATACAGTGAATAGACAAAGTGAAGTGATATTTGCTCCACTACAGTTCAGTAGATAGATTTGGTACAGAATGTTGTGCTTTAAATTTTCTTCTGCAATTTCCTGACTTTTCTTTTATATTTTTAGTACATTATGTGGGAAGCCATCTTCCCAGAGTTGGTTTTTAACAGACTGAAGAGATGCTTTACAGTAAGCACCATGAACATAGGCAATAGGGCTGCATGATATGGGCAAAATGTGCGATTGCATTTATGGGCCTAAATATTGGGATTTCTAATAAATAAATGGTGAAATCCCGCCATTTCATGTCCAATCTCCTCCATTTTACAACTATCCACCCATTCTATGCCCACCACCCATTTCACATCGCCCCATTTAATTTCTATTTCCTTCCTGTCACATTCTCCCCTCATGGTCACATCTTCTCCCATGACATTCCCCCCCGCCACATTCTCCTCCCCACCATCTTGTTGCATTCTCTCCCCCCCCCCCCCCCCCCCCCCCCCATCATCTTGTCGCATTCTCTCTCCCCCCCATCTTGTCGCATTCTCTCCCCCCCCCCATCTTGTCGCATTCTCTCTCCCCCCCGCTATATCGCAAAAACTGCGATTCTATTGCTTTTGCGATATATATCGTGCAGCCCTTTATAGGCAATGTTCATGGAGCTGACCCTGAGCTGAAATGATTAGGAAAGGTTTTTGGGCATGATCTGTGACCTAATCAGAGGTTATTCCACAGGGAGATGGAAGGCTGAGCTGTGCGCTTTAGATTTTGTCCTGCCTATCTACTGGGTCACCTTTTTACTGTATTCCTGTCTGAGGAGGACACTGCTGAAAAGTGATCTATACGAAACTAGAATTGTCAGCTTAATGTTTGGTTTAGTGGTCAGAATGAAAACTGCAAGGATTTTTAAAATTGAGGGAAAATCAGTGCGAAAACAGCGTTCGGAACATTTCTGAGCACTGGCCAGTGGAGTACCCCTTTAACATTTTTCTCTTCTGACTTTAATTCACCACACACACTATTTATTAATTTTTTTTTCTTTCTCTCCTTTATGAAGTGACCAAAAATATGCAATTCTAGACTTTGGTATCCATTTTTTTTTTTTTTTTTTTTTTTTTTTAAATACCCTTGACCATGCAGTTTTAATTAACCTTATATTTCAAAAGTTCTAACACTTATGCATGTGGTGATATCACATGTATGTTAACAAATGTGAATAAGCCTGGTCCCTAATTTGAATCACACCCCTTTTCATATAAATATTTATAAAAAAAAAAAAAAAAAAAATATATAATATTTATATATTATTTATTTTCTATTTTTTTTGTACAAAAAGAGGATTGCAGCACACATTGGTCACAAAATTGAGGCTCTTAGTGCACTTTTTGATCAAAACGGGGAGGTGGCCTCATTTAGGATGGGACCCTAGCACAAATTCTGAGCCTAACACTCACCTCTGCTGGGCATATAGCCTGTGACTGGGTGACATGCTGGATCCATTAACAACTTAAAGCACCACCTGTGAAAAAGGGGAGGGGTGCACAGCTAATAAAAAATAAATGTGTGTTTGTGTGTATGTATGTGTGTGTGTGTGTATATATATATATATATATATATATATATATATATATATATTATTATTATTTATATTTTTTGTGTATGGATTCAGATCCTGGGATCCAGGCGGGTGCTCAGTCCTATGTTGGACTTGACCAAAATGTCCCAAACAAATGCAGTTCCAGAAATAATAGGGCGGCACTCCAGCGATCCAAAGTACAAAAAGTAAATTTAATTCACCCAATTGTTAAGCAATGTTTCAACCTTCTCAATGAGGTCTTTCTCAAGCATGCTTGAGAAAGACCTCATTGAGAAGGTTGAAACGTTGCTTCACGATCGGGTGAATAAAACTTACTTTTTGTACTTTGGATCGCTGCAGTGCCGCCCTATTATTTCTGGAAATAAATAAATATAAATATATATTAATATAAATTTTTTTTTTTAAGATAATGTAAAATGACAAACTCGACTCCTCAACGTGCTTCATAGAGCAGGACTAGGGTGTACATTTACTTTTAGTATGTTAGAATTTTTTTTAACCCATTTAAGACACTGAATGTAACTTTGTACACCCTAGTCCTGCTCTATAAAGCACTCTGAGGATTGCACTTCATACCTAGTGGTTGGTTTAAACAGTAGATTTCTAAATACCCTTCCCTTTAAGTTACAGCATTTCATGCCACTGTTGATCTCTTCCAATATGTCACAAGAAACCTGAAATAATTAAAGGTGTTTGTTTTTACTTTTTTTTTATAAAAAAAAAGTTAATGTTTACATTTTTTTTCCCCCTCCACTATACATAAACTTTCTTTTTTTTTTTTTTTTTTTTTTTGCAGCCATAGATTTGTTGTATGGGGGTATATACTGCTTTATGTGTCAAGACTACATATATGATAAAGACATGGAGCAAGTTGCCAAAGAAGAACAAAGAAAGGCTTGGAAAATGCAAGGTTTGTGCCTCTGGATAGAAGTACAGTATGTAGTCAAAAACAGTAAGGCATCAAGGTAATGGCCAGTTGGCCAAGTCATCGTTCTTTTGTTCTGTACCATGTGCTAGGATTGCTGCACAAACATTTCCACAACTAGCCTGGAACTCAATCTGACACTTACAGCAAAATTCCAGATTTACTTTGTCAGTTTCCCATGCAGCAGCTGCCACAAACATGAAACACCTCCTTTATGTCATATGTCATTTTTCCAGTAGAATTGCGGTGTTACTGGAAATATTGTGCAGCCATTGGACACTGCATGTGAGTGGTATAACACATCCAGCCTCTCTAGTGAGTAAGGTCTAATAGATGTGCTGCATCGCATATAATACTAGAGCCACTTGTCAGCATTTGTACTTGATCTCCTTAGTTATAGTAAACATATAAGGGACCTTAGTCTAAATCAGTATTTCCCTACAAGAATGCCTCCAGCTGTTACACAACTGCAACTTCCAGCATGCATAGACAGCTAAAGGCTGTGCAGGTATGCTGGGACTTGAATTTTCTACAACAGCTGATGGCACCCTGGTTGGGAAACACTGGTCCAAATAGAGAGGATAAAAAGGCTCAGAATAATTCCCAGCTATAGACTGCATTAGATGTAGCTCTGCTTTGTCCTTAGAATTTTAGACCACCTCAATACCTTGGTCTTGTTCCTCTTGGTAGATGAAATCCTGGCTACGTCATCGTGCTGCCATGGCAACCTCCATGCAAAGGCATTGCATCTACACCAAGGATTGCAGTTGTGACTGGAATGCTGCATCTGGACCATAGGAGACTATAACATATATACAATGTACCAAACACCTCTGTAGAGTGTTGCCTTAGATCTGTCTTGTATCACCCTTAGGCTGCGTAGATAAGATTTTCTTTCTACCCAACAGTTTAGCTAGCTATCAAAATGTACAGTATTTGATCCTATGACAGGTCAGGCCAAGAGACCATATTTAAAGGCTGTAGGGTTATCTTTTCAGCAAACATGAAGGTGGTATACGAGCATAGAATGCGTGTACTTTATTTTTGTGGATGATTGCTTAAAAAAGCAGCTCCACCTCTCTAAAACACATCCTGAATTATGCTATATGGAACTGTATCACATCAATTCCTTAAAAATGTTATCTGGAGTAACAGGCATACCCTAGAGTCTGCTACCTCGATTTTATTTTGTGAAAAAACAAAGTACGGACTCCTCAAAGCAGGAGGAAAAAAAAAAACGTATTTATGGTTGTCATCAACATGAGGTGGCCTAGTTTCCGATGAGTCCCTAAGATTAAACACTCTTCTCTTGTGGGCTTTGGGCCTACAAAATTCGCTCAGGACAGCTATCCTTTGCTCTATTCAAACTTACCTAGGGCAGGTTTGGAGAGGTGCACGGTCAGAAGGTGGCAACCACTCCACCTTAAATAAAACACAAAAATGCACCTCCCAACCAAATAAAATAAATGCATATTGTTTATATGGCTGTGTGTGGGAATTATTATATATTTTTTTTTTTAGTATTCATTAACACTTTTTTAGCAATATGTGACCCTAGAAAGGGCATTCTGCCTGTGGTGCAATCAGCTTAAACAGTCACATAAAAGCATCAACACCCTTAGTTTAGGCCACAATTATAGGAGTTATTCTATTTTCTCCTTGACACCTCTTAACTTTTGTTTAGAAGAGGATATTCCAGCTTTTGTCTGCCCTCTTCACTACAGAAATGTTTGACCTGCACGTCATTTATTTCACAATAGTGACTACTCCCATTTCTTAAAGCTTATTGTAGGGGCTGGTAAAGCATTACTGTATAGAAATAAGGGGACATTTATCAAAACTTATTTTCCAATAGAACCCCCTGACCAGCCTCCAGGAAACCAAAGGATTAGGCTTTGTTCACATACTATTTGTGTCTTATTTGGAGCCATGCCATAAACTGCTGCGAAAAACCGACCAAAAGTAGGAAACCTCTGAAAGCTTTGGATAGACTGCTGAAAGTAAGGCTCAAAAAGGTGTGTGAACATATCTTAAAACTTTCAGATACTATGGCCAAGATTATAAAGCCTAAGACAGAAATATATTCGCCCATAGATACCAATTACCGATCAGCTTTCATTTCTCAAATTGCTCTGGTAAAATTAAATCAGAGTTCCGGTTGCCATGGGCAACAAAGGCAGTTTTCGTCTCGGGTTATATAAAGCTGTTGCGACAAAAAAAAATTGCCCACTGTGTGTGTGTGTGTGTGTGGGGGGGGGGGGGGGGGGGGGGGGCCACTAGAGCCCCTCACTTCATAAAACTAGTTACTCATAAAAGGTGAAATAGTAGCGGGATGAAAAACACACCACCTAAGCACAATGGGGATATTTTATCAAAGGATTTAGACTGTTTTTTTTCCTGTCTAAATTTGTCGCACAAAAATTTGCAGTCTATGTGCGACTTTTTACTCTAGAGGATTTTTAGAACATGATGCATTCTAGTCTATTTTAGTGCATTCTAGTCTATTTTAGTGCATTCGAGTCTATTTTAGTGCATTCGAGTCTATTTTAGTGCATTCGAGTCTATTTTAGTGCATTCGAGTCTATTTTAGTGCATTCGAGTCTATTTTAGTGCATTCGAGTCTATTTTAGTGCATTCGAGTCTATTTTAGTGCATTCTAGTCTATTTTAGACGGAAAGATTAATTGGTGCTGAATTTATCAAAAGCGACTTTTCTGCGACAAGTCGCATCGGCTGAAAGTACACTGAAATGTCAGACCATGCTGGAGCAGGTTTAATTATAGTCTAAAGCATAGATCCTGAAGTCTGTGCACAGAATTTATGAAGAGAGGTTTACCTTTTGATAAATTAGGCGCACAATAGACCGGCCTAACCCTCTGTAGTTTGGTCTATATTGATGTGGGATATAGACAGCTTTGATATCCCCAATGGGTTTTCCTCAGTATTGGACACTGACGCCAATATATATACAAAGCTGCACTACTGATACTCCAAGATCAGTGGCCTAAGTGCACACCAGCTTAACATCACCATTCTTTTTGGTATTAAGGTACTCTTGCCAATGGTACCGATGACCAATTGAAATAAGCTATTGCTGTTTGAAACACACAAACGGCTATCAGTACTCATCAGTGGATGTCCTGCCTAGGGCAGACACACCTGCAGTGTGAACAGACCTTATAAAGGCTAACGAAATTTTATACACATTCATGACCCAGCGGTTAGGAGTGCTAATTAAAATCACAATTTACTGCTAAAAGTGAAGTTTTTGAGGTGAGGGGTTAATGAAGGCTATAGTGGTGTTCTGGTTCTATACAGCTGACCCCAAAAAAGTGTAATTCAAGGAATAACTTGGTATCGCGGAGTGTAAAAAAACTAGAAAACTCACAATTAACCTGTACAGTGACTGAAGGAAAAACAAAAACTACTGCTTTTTGTTAAAGGAAAACGGTCATCCTGTTCACCCACACTAAACCCAATATGCTGGGTTAGTGTGGGTGAACAGGAGACAGATGAGGGGTCAATGAGTTAAATATGTACCTGTTGTCCGGAGCAGTGTCCCTCTGAAGATCCCTTCTATCCCTACTGAATTGCGCACACGAGGCAGGCCCGCCGAGTGAATTAGAATATTTATTGGCGCTGGTCACATGAGCCCACATAGGCTCAAGTGCTCACGTGACCAGCGCCAATGAACATTCAAATTCACCCTGCAGGCCTCCTGTGCGCAATAAGCCGTTGCACAGTCACAATGGGGGAGATTTATCAAAATCTGTGCAGAGGAAAAGTTGACCAGTTGCCCATAGCAACCAATCAGATTGCTGCTTTTATTTTCCATAGGCCTTTTTAAAAATGAAAGAAGCAATCTGGTTGGCTGCTATGGGCAATTGTTCCTATGCCCAGGTTTTGGTCAATCTCTCACAAATATATGAACAAAAAATATTTTATGATGTAAGACTATGTTCACACTGTCTTGTGCCTTTTTTACAATTTTTGTTAGCTGGTGGTCAGTTTTTCCTACTGTGTACCTACAGATCAAATTGAGGCTTGATAAGTGTGTTAACATAGACTAAATGTGATAAACCATAAAAATTATAAAGTAGGTACCAATCTATGAAATAGTTTCTCCCATGTTATCAGGTATTACAGATAAAAAAATAAAATAAAAAAAATGGTGAAAAAAAAAATAATGGTGAAAATGAACACATCAGAATCTCATGTACGCTAGAATACAAATGAAAAATGTTAACTTGGAAACAAACATAGTAGGTGTTGGCCGATAAGAACCATGTGGCCCATCTAGTCTGCCCAATATTTCTAAATACTATAAATATTACTTGTCTCTATCTTATATGAAGGATAGCCTTATGTCTATCCCATGCATGCTTAAACTTCACTGTATTTGCAGCGGCCACTTGTACAGGAAGGCTATTCCAGGCATCCACTACTCTCAGTAAAGTAATACTTCCTGATATTACTGCATAAGCCTTTGCCCCTTTTAAAGAGTTTATCCAGGAATAAAAAAAACCCCAGCTAATTTCTTCTCAAAGACAGCTCCTTGTCTGTCTCCAGGCTGGGTGTGGTTTTACAACTTGGCTCCATTCGCTTCAATAGAATTGAGCTGCAGAACCACACCCAACCTGGAGACAGACAGGGAGCTGTTTTTGAAAGCAAGTAGCTGTGTTTTTCCATTCCTGGCTAACCCCTTTTCATTTAAAACTGTCCTTGTGGTGGTTTTTCTTTTTAAATAATACTTTCCTCCTTTTACGGTGTTTATTCTCTTTGTATTTAAAAGTTTCTATCATATCCCCTCTTTCTCATCTTAATTCCAAGTTATAAATGTTAAAGGGGTTATCAAAAATAACACATAATTTCTTTCCAAAAATGCTCAGTCCGTCTTCAGGTTGGATGTGGTTCTGCAGTTTAGTTCTATTGAAGTGAATGGAGCCAAGTTGTAATGCCACACCCAACCTGTAGACAGAACAGTTTGGTAAAGAAATTACCTGTGTTTTTCTATTCCTTTTTAACCTGTCCTGGTGAGTTTTATTTTTAAGCTCTGCGCACAATGAGGTCTCACAAAAACAAGTGTTTTGGCACATATAGGGGTGCTCTGGAAGGGATTTTTTAGTTATTTTTGTTAAATCAACTGGTGGCAAAAAAAATTTGTAAAGGTTTTTGTAAATTTACATCTATTTAAAGGAAAACTGTCAGAATAGTCACCCGCACAAACTAGTGGTACTGCCTGGTAGTACGGGTGACGCTGAGAATAAAATTATGCTTACAATGCCTGCATCCTTTGCTCTGTTCATCTATCTCCTTTCTGAATATGCATATTAGCAGTAAGTGGCACGGTGGGGTTACGATCCAGCCTTCGGGCACTGTGACATCAGCGCTGTTTCTTCGGCTCTCGGCCCGGCTAATCATTATTCAAGACGTTTTATGATACAAACAGGTGGCATCATAGAGCGCTGTGTATTTTAATAATTAGTGTTGAGTTCTGTTGAATGCAATAGTAAAACAGTTTATTTTACAGGTGTAAAATGAATACACACGCAGTGCCCCATCCTCGTTTTTGGCTGGAGGATTGTGGGCTATAACTTTGGGCTATAACTTTTTGTTACAGCCAAAAGGGGCTGCAAATATAGCTAAAATAAGGGCACAAAAAGGCAAAAAAAATGCCAAAAACACTCTGTGCACACAGCAGAATTACTCTTGGAAAATTTTCAGTCAATTACAATAACATCTATGTTGAAGAGACTTAAAGGGAATTTGTCACCAGTTTTGTGCAGCCCAAACCACAGGTAGCATAATGCAGGTGTTGGGAGCTGGATCCTGATACACTATGATTTACGCTGAAACTCTTTGAAGTTTTCTGAGAAATTGTAGTTTAAAAATGCAGCCAGGACCTGGCTAACTAGTTGTTGGAGTCCTGGAGGCTCTTCTTCGCCTTGAATTTGTGGAGTGTCTTACACTTGTAGGTATAGGTGTGTTAGCACTTGACTGGCGAAGTGGAGCCTTCTGGACTGCTTTATGCACCTGTTATGCTGCCCATGGTTTGGGCAGCATAAAACCCTGTAACAGATTCCTTATGTTCACTGGAAGCTGTGGGAGAAGGGAGATATTAAGCAACCAAAGATTTTGTTACAAATTACTTCTAAATAACATTACTTTATTTTTATTTTTTTCGTAGCCTTTGCTCCAACCTTGGTCTCTCCTTACCAGTATGCAATGACAGGTAAGATAATGTCTTTTTTAGCTTTTCGAAACGGTGTAGGAGCATTTGTGTAACAGCAGCAGCAGGGATGTCTTAGTGGCAAGTTTCACTACTGTTGAAGACTTGAAGACTGCCCCTTATTACTTCCAGCTTACATCAGCCTAAAACAAAAGGGGAAATTGATCACAACCCATGTAGAAGAGTGGTGCAGTTGCTGATAGCACCCACTCGGATTGCTTCTTTCATTTTTAGTGTGCCTGTCTTGAGTTCGAAAGGAAGAAAATGAATAAGGCTTTCCCTGTCAGCGATAGTGATCATTGCAGTGCTGTTTGTCTTTTTTCATAATTTGACCTTTATTCATCCAGTTTTAATCTGGTTGAGTCTCGGCAATAGTTCCCACTACTTTGCAATCGAGCAGAGAGGAGGGGGCATTACTGCTGCTTGCACTGATCTCCCTGACCGGTCAGTCTGACTCTCCGAGTAGCTCTACTCCTGCTATGCTATCTTCAGAACTCTGGTTGCATAAACAAGGTAGCTCCCTGACTTACTAGCTAATAGCTATGCCGTTTGCACAGCCTGCACAGTCTAACACTAGAGCTCTATGTAAAAGTTTCTTGTAGAGTAGTCAACAAATAGAACTAGTGAATACTCCACAAGAACCTTTGACATTCAACTCTAGTGTTAAACTGTTGGTATAGTGAGGGTTGTGCAAACAGTGTAGCTACTAGCTAGTAAGTTCTTGGATCTACATTGTTTACATACCAGACTGACTGGCCATGGAGACAAGTGCGCACCACCACAGTTTGGCCTCTTCACCAGTTAGTCACACTTCTATCTATGCTTGTTACCCCTTCTACCTCTCCTTATAAACAGGCCCTGGGGGTGGGGGGTGCTGTGGGGTCATCCAAAAGGAACATCTAGTGGGCTCCAAAGCCTAATTTATATAGTTTTTTTTATACAGATCTATGTTTTACTTAGGTGTTGGAGAAAAGTATTCAACCTGGGAGCCAACAAAGAGGGAGCTAGAGCTGTTACGACATAACCCCAAGAGAAGGAAAATAACCACAAACTGCACCATTGGTAAGTAGACCAGTAAAGTGCGTTTGTTACTTGTGAAGAATGAATGTAACTCATGACTGTGGGTTGTTTTTGGCCTTCTATGGCTAGAGCAAAATCTTAGTCTTTCTTGCTCAGGTCATTTTGGGGGCAGGGGGCACAGAAGACTGGTTCTAGGCTGCTTCCACTAAGAGGTGATACTAGGCAAAGTGATGGCTCCACCCACACAGGCTATGCTACACCCTGCAGACACTGTGCTAATCAGTTTTTTAGCTTAGTGTTTGATAAGGCAGGCACTCATGCATTTCTGCTGGTTTCTGCATTTTCTTCTAGGTTTCCCCCTCTTTTTTTTTTTCTTTTTGATAAACAAAGACAACTATGTCTACTTGTTTCTCTTCTCCCTGAGCAGGGCAAACCCTGTGAACCACGCTGCAATTTTGAGACCCTGGCTTAAAGAAGGCAAACAGGACGAGCACGAGCACTGCATGGTCACCTACATTCCAGTTTATTCTCCATCATTAATCCTTCTGTCCAGAGAAAAGTACACTGGAGTGGTCTAAACTTGGAAAACATGATCCTAAGAAGGGAAGGAAGTATTGCTTTTCTAGGTGAGAGTTTCTAACAGTGTGCGGTACCCACCCCGCTACCACTGCCTTCAATACAAACTCCTTCCGTTGTTCTTGCAGAACCCTAAACTTTTTGCACACCACTAGATGCTCTCCTTACCATCCATTCCACTGGACTGCTCCATGCCTTTTATTCTCTGTATTGTCCTACAAGATGTGTCCAATTCTATCCAGTTTAACAATACCACCACAGTTGCATACCATTTAGGTGACCCTCAGCCCCTCGAAGTTACCTCGGTCAGGTTTTTATGTTGGTTCAGAGCTATTTTCTTACTGTGTCCCTCATGCAACTGGTAATATACTGAATAGTGGCCTTGTTTAACAGACCACCTTTGGTTCAGGTGCATGGTTCCTTCATTACCTCAGTAGACTCTGGTTGTTCCCTGGGATAAACTTCTAATGTACATTTCTCGGTCGCTTCTTCATTGGGGGACACCTTACTGATTGGTATATGCTCTTGCCACTAGGAGGCGCTGACCCTAGAAAGCAAAGTCGGCTCCTCCCTGGCCGGATATACCCGCTCGCCTGCAGTGAGGTAATCAGTTTTAGCTAGTGTTAGTTAGGAGGCAAGACACAGGTCTGGGAGCTCTCCAGACCTGGTCTTTTTTATTTTCCAGTAAGGGCTGTTTAGTTAGGTTTTTATCTTTTTGTTTCCCTTTTTCAGGTGGGGGTTCAGGAGCATGGCGCTACCGATTCACCAATATGTGGCTAAGGGGCACGGGTCATAAGAGTTTGCACCGATAACCCCTTCCTGTCAACGGCCACAGCCTGGGGTTGCACCGTGGGTCCAGATCCCCCTATTTTCCCTGCTCGACTTGGGCTGTAGCAGCATGAAGTGATGCAGGTGACTAAAATGCTGGCTGAAGACGTCTCTAGGTGAGTATGTAAACCCCCCCCCCCTCCCCACACAGGACTTAAGGGGTTAATATTTTCCTTGTCTTTCATAGCAGTCACTTATGGACTTACTCTTGTGGGGCCAGTTTAAAGGGTCTTTGGACCAATGTTTAATGGGGTCTGGGCTCTCTTAGTCTCAGCGCGATGTCCGTTGAAGTGACCTGGCGTGTCCTGTGGACCCTATGCTGGGTGAAGGGGATACCAACCATGCCTCCTTAGCCTCACCCGATCTCCCAGGGTGACTGGGATTCTATTCAAGGCTTCACTGCCTTTCCAGTGGCTGATTGTTTTCCCTTATCACCAGCGTTGGCAGGGGCACTCCTTACGCCAGACCGTTGTCTACACAGTGTCCTCCACTGTCGGTCTCCCATCTTGTGTCTGCTGCGTGCAACGGTCTGAAGGTTCCTGCAGGCAAGGGTCTGCTGTCAGTGGGCCAGTTTTCGTCTGCAGGGTCTCCTACACCACTGGGTCACCCATAAGTTTGGCCGCAGTCCTGTGCCCCACTGTCTGTGGGAGGTTTCGAAGTGGAGTTTTCTGTGTACTCGGGAATCCACCACCTGTCAGCCGGGCGAGACCGGCCGGGACGGAGTCTATTCAGTTTTTTGTCCTGTTGCCATAAGGCGGCATTTCCCTGCTTCGACAGTGCCTGGCACACTTGTCAATTCCCCCTCCACAGGGGGTACGGGGATCAGCTAGCGTGGTTGGTGCTAGGGTTTTTCCCCTTCGCTAGGGGAACTTTTTCTCTGAGCGCTATCCTCTGCTCCTGCAGCCTTGGCACTCTCCTGTTTGAAGGAGTTTAAGCGCTCATGAATGGCTCAGCGTCAGCCAGTCTAGCCACTTGTTTGGGTTCGGCCATTGCCCTCTTCATCCTTTGTCGCAATCTCCTTGGGACTTCTCCTTGACTGTGTCGATGGTGCGACACTGACGCCACAGTCTCCTGGAGTGACCTCCCTGTGCCCCGTACCGGGGGTCTCTGCTGCGTTCCCTTTTTGTTTTTCCTTTGTTCTGTCCTGACAGGATGTTGCTTTGGAGTGCTCTGGTCTCCTTGGGCGGCTAGGGTCCAATTCTGGTTAGTCCTTGTGTCGGACACTATCCTAAACTGATGTGGCAGGCCTTCCTTTTTCGGTTGGCCCTCCTGGTTCTTTGGGCCTTAGTGTTTCCATTGTGGACAGTCCTTCTGTACCACACTTCTGCTTGTCTTGACAAGGAAGTTTGTCTCCCAGAGTGTGTCGCGGCTGTTGGGTTTCCTTCCCCTTCAGGTACAAGTCTTTCAGGTGCTGCAGGCACTTCCAACTTCCCGTGTTGGCCGCTCTGGTGTTCTGGAATCCTATCTCATCTCCAGGGATGGGGGATCTTCCGAGAGCTTTGTTACTGGACCTTGGTTGTCTCTGGCCTGGGGTCTTGTTTGCGAGCCTTACAGACGAGTGGGTTCCGTCTGTTTGCCCTTTTTTTCTAGTGGCTGTTATTCCCACCCTAGGGGACTGCTTTGGCACAAAAAAATCTCCTTTTTTTTTCATTCCCAGGCAAATCTAGGCAGAGAGCCTACAATGCTAGTGACTCCTTGCAGGCTTTGTCAGGTGTGATGTGACCACACAAACTTTTTTTATATTAACTTTCATGTACATTATCCTTCAGTTTCTCTTACCATCTGTCTTCCAGAGACCACCTGCTTTCTCAGAGATCAGTTTCTCACCAGCCTGTGTGGCTACATTGACAGCATTACTGTATGGATGACTATCTTGTGGTTTCTCTGAACTATTATAACCATGCTGAAGGTCAGAAGAATGAGGACTTGGTCATTATAATTTATTTATTTTTTATTCATGGAATGCCTCTTTTCAGACATTGTTTTAGAGGTTTAGCCATATTTCCCTCCCTGATGTGGTGATTTATTCTCGACACAATTTCTTGGGACCCCTTGGTCCTTGATAAGGTCACTCCCTTTTTTAAACATCAGCTTGTCTCACTCTTCTTCCTACAGTTCCTTCCTTCTGTCTGAAAGTGGTCCTCTCCATTCTGGGGAATTTCTCCACATCACCTAGGGGTAACTCTTAAAGCTATGCTGGGCAACCTCCTTTTGTTGATCTCTCTCCTTTAATCTCCAAAATGGCATCCATGAATATGCTGATCCTTTCCTCTTGACTTGCTGTTCTTTCCATTGGACCTTTTTATGAGCCCTTACATGTTGCACCATTCCTACTCTCCTTTTACAGGTGTATAACCTCACTTTCTGGTCAGCTCTCAAAACTTTTTTGCATCCTTTGATTTTGTGTTCCCCTGGTCGTAGAGTTCTGCATAAATCAGTGAATTAGGGTATTCCACATCTTTCTGTGCCCCCAATGACACGAGCAAGAAAACAGTATTTTGAGTGCTCACCACAAAATCCTTTTCTTATGGATTTCACCAGGGGGCACAATTTGCTGATATTTCTTCAATGGGCTACTTTTTATTTGTTTTTCTTACCCATTAAGAGCCTATACTCTTCGGTCTTCTCTGCCCCTCAAGAAAATAATTTAGATGCAGCCCCTGTAAATGTGACATGTTCAACCTGGTTTATTTATTTATTTTTGGTCACTTGAAGATGCACAAAGGTAGATACAAAGTAGAAGAATCGAATACTAAAATTGGGGGGCATGGGATAATTTATTTGGTTATAAATAAAGAAAAGTGGCTGTCATGCATGTGCTGGTATGTTTTCGAGAGGTGGTGTTACATTTCGTTTATGTAGTCATTTAACACTGCTTAGGTTAGGGAACACATACTGTTGTAACATCCCATTAGATCACCGTTATCAGTAATAATTTGTTATATACAAACGTGCAGCTTCTCTTTATGCCTCCAGTTTCCTTTACGTGGAATCCCTGTAATGTTAATTATGTTACCGTATTCCCTAGGAAGCATCCAAGTGCAAAAGTGCTGCTATGTTAAACACAGTGCTAAATATATGCTTTTTGTTCAGAGGTTTCAATGACTAAGCGCACCGGGCCGCCAAAGTAATTATAGCCCAGCAGTTACACTGCCAAAACGAAAGTAAAACTGCGCCGTGCGGCCGGGCCGGAGGAGCGCCTGCGGTAACAGATACGTTGCAGCTGCAGAAAGCAGGCACGCTAATACCGTGCTCCACATACACACTGTGCCCACATACATGTGCCACTGCTCAGCCCCAGAATAAAAACTTTTACCCCATAGACGGTAGAAAGGAGGGAAAAAACCCTCCTGGCCAGTCCCATTAACCCCCATACAAAAAGGTGGGCCACAAACTTGGGGTCTCCAGATGATGAGAATCCAGCACCTAAGGAAAAAGGGGAAATATACTCACCTTAGTCTGAAGAACTTGCCTAATGAAGTCTTCAGTCAGCTTTTGTCACCTGCATCATGCCGGGCTGTAATAGCGAGACGAGCAGGGAAAAGTGGGGGACCCGGACCCATGAGGTACAACCCCAGGCGCTGACCGTTGGCGAGAGGGGGTTGACAGTACATCCACGATGCCTGTGCCCCCTCAATCGCAAATGGGGAAACAGTGAACACTATGTTCCTGAGTCCCCACCTGAAAACAGGAAAGAAAAAGGAATAAAAAGTCTAACACGTCCCTAACCTAGGAAAATAAAAAATGAGACCTGGGAGAACCACAGACCATGTCCACCTCCTTAAGGCACGAAGCTAAAACTGATTAGCTCAGTGGCCTGGAGGCGGGTATATCCTGCTGGGAGGAGCCGATTTTCTGTTGCCATAGTGTCAAGCCTCCTAGAGACAGCAGCCTACACCCATGGTCTGTGTCCCCCAGAAAGAGATTTTACAGACTAAGGACTGAAATAACCAGTTCCCAAAGTACAGGATTTGGCTATCCATTTGGCAGCTTCATCCCTCTACACACTGCATACAGGAGCAATATATTTAGATCTAGAAATTTCTTTGATCAATGCATTTATTTTCCCACAATCTACACTTTCAATTTTTCTGCTATTGCTTTGGATTCATAAAAATTTGAAAGCAATACAAGCTGTTTAGATCTATAAATTATTTTTCTTTTTACGCAGTTGTATAAACATAAAACCATTTTGAGGCTGAAGCTATCATGGCCTGATTACCCCAAATCCACCATCTACTATTACAATAGACCAGCTGCTGTAATGTACTGTTTTTTAAATGCACCAGAATTCTGGCTTTATTTAAAAAAATAAAAATAAATTAAAAATCAGTTTTTTAGACACATTTTCTGCTGCTTGCATTAGTATGGCTTGGCTAAAAGGAAAGGTTTTCTGTAAAGTAGTCATGACTTTGAAGTGAGACGCCAGGATTTAGGTCCTTTGTCATCTTGTGTTTTTGGAGCAGCATTCACATGTTCATGCTGCAACATCATTCACTTGCTGTGGGTTTGCTAAAGAGCAGTTCTAGGCTATCTGTTTGATAGAGAATGCATGGGGAATCGCAAACATGCTTGACCTCTTCTCCATTCACATGAAGGCACAAGAAATCCCTGCAGTCAGGTCAATGTTGATCCCTCCTGTGGATAGGTGATGAGATTCAATCTTGAAATAACTAATTGTGACTACATCCCAACAATTTCTCAAATGTATATACTGTCTGTACAGGATTGAAAGGGTTTATCCAGGAATAAAAAATGCCTAATTTCTTTCAAAGATTGTGCCCGGTCTCTCCACTTTGGGTGTGGTAATAAAACTTTGCTCCATTCACTTCAATGGGAGTGAGCTACAGCACCACACCCAACCTGGAGACAGACAGGGAGCGATCTTTGAACAAAATTAGCTGTTTTTCTATTCCTGAGTAACCCCTTTTTAAATGTAGTTTGTCCAGTTGGAGTCCTACTTGGTGCATATATGTTTAGGAAATGCACCAAACAGTCACAATTACACTACATTTGGCCTATTTAAGTCAGTGTGCCTCCAGCTGTTGCAAAAGTCTCCACACTTACAGCTCAAGCAAAGTCCTGGAACTTGATGTGAATGGGGGGCTTAGTGTTTTAGAGAAAGTGTGGCAGATTTATGAAAACTGTCTTTAAAGAAATGTTGTTGCTCCAAGTAACCTATCACAGCACAGCTTTCATTTTCTAAATACATTGTTAGAAATAAAAGCTTCACTGTGATTGCTATGGCAATTATTTTAGTTTTCTTTTTCCTTAGTTTTTTGTTTGGCTTGTTTTTTAAGCATACGATAATTTAGATCAAGAAATGTTTTTGTCTAACAAGTTTTGTATTTAAATTTTACAGGTTTGCGGGGTTTAATCAATCTTGGGAACACGTGTTTTATGAACTGTATTGTCCAGGCACTTACCCACACTCCTCTGCTGCGAGATTTTTTCCTTTCTGACCGTCACAAATGTGAAATGCAAAGCCCAAACTCTTGCTTGGTTTGTGAAATGTCAACACTCTTTCAGGAGGTAGGTAAAGCTGGATGTAGCTTTGTTTTGTGAAGTTAACTCTGTTGCCCTGGTCAATGGCTATTCACTCGGACTGCATAAAACTAGTACCTTGTCTGAATGTATGTGCTCATGTAAGTGTCACTTGGGGAGATTAATCAAAACCTGTATAGTGGGGCAGGCTATAGAAACCAATCAGAGTGCTTCTTTTGTTAAAAAGGTATCTGAAAAAATAAAAGCTGGAATCTGGTTGCTGTGTACAACTGCTCCCACTGTTTTTTCTCTGCCCATGTGTTGAAAAATCTCCTCCACGGTTATCTCTTTTTGCTGCTCTTTAGAAATGTAATGATTTGTTTGAATTTGAACAATCTATATATATTTTTAAAAGGGCACTGTCAGATTCAAAAACTTTTGGTATGTTGTACATCTTGGAAAAACCTTAACCTTTCTAATATGCCGTATTTCCCAGTGCAATAATACGACCCCCAACTTTTACAGTTAAAATAGTTTGGGATATACTCACCGTATAAGACTACCCCTCTAGGTACTACTCACACTAGGTTGTCAGTATAGTTCCCCCGCCCCCCCACATCAGGTTGTCACCCCCAACTTTTGGGAACATTTTCCAGGGTTAAAAAGTAGTCTTATACGCCGGAAAATACGGCACTTCATAAGAATTTTATTTCTGTTTTTTTTTATTGAAATTGTGGCTTCTAAAATCTTGTCCCTCTCCAAGCTGAAGCACAGACATAAAGTCCAGTATGTGTGGGTGGGCCAGAACTCCTCTAGGAGTGTTATCAGACAAGAGAGAGCACAGAGGAGTGCTATCAGACAGGAGAGTAAAAAAGATAAGATACAGCACTCCATGGTGTAATAAAAGAGACCTGTTAGCTATAAGGTCAATATAGCAGGAGAGGCTCACCTGATTTTGTTGTGTACCCACATACATAACAATGGTGAGCGCATAGGGTGTCCGCAGCCAGCCGATTGGAAAGAATTGGAGTAAGGACTGACTTCTGAAGAATGCCGGCTTTAGATGGCGCAGATCAGACATGCCAAATGGTAAGTAAAGTGTAAGGGTAATTTATTCTCCCAACATGCAACGCGTTTCACTGCCACAGCAGCTTCATCAGGCATAACAAGAGACATATGTGTGGTGAATTTATCCAGGTGGTGAAAGGATACGTCAGGGATAGTGGGAGGGGAATAGGTATAGGGAGTGGGAAACATCTAGGAAAGGGAGGTATCCTCACAACTGGGTAAATTCGCCGTACAAAAAAATAGTACTATAAAAACTTTAAAACAATATAATTAAAACAGCAATAAAAATATATACACACAAATATATAATATGACAAAATATAGGGAATTGGACAAATAGAGAGCGCCCGCGTAAATTAGCGAGCGTTCTCTATGGTCTCTTTCAAACCATGCTGTATTAAAGTCGAAAGTGTGAAGATCCAATATGATTCATGATTGATTAAATACTGAAAACGGTTTGGTTTGGTAGATGGAATAGATTCTAAAATAATCAAATGTAAAGATGAAGTGTCACTTTTATGAACTAAAGTAAAATGACGTGACACATTATGGAGTGTGAATTGATTCTTAATATTGGATCGATGTTTAGACATACGGCAGCGTACTGTTTGAATTGTCCGCCCGATATATTGTATATTGCAGCTGCACGATAGTAAGTATATAGCGAATTGGGTGTTACAATTCAAACTTTGTTTAATATTAAAAGATTTTTTTGTATAAAAAGAACAATTTGTGAACAAATGGGTCCATCATGCTACAACATAGACAACGAGGTTTTTTGCATGGAAAACAACCTATAGTAGGAAAAGGAGGTAACATACTAATAGGAGAGAGATTTTTTCAATCTATTGGGGGCAAGTAAATTCTGGAGGTGTATGGATCTCCTATATGTAATGCCCGGTTTAGAGGGGACTAGATCCTTGAGTATCGAATGTGCCAGTTACGTTTTGAAGATGTTATGCATCAAAAGAGCCGCTCTATTATAACTAGTAATGAAGTTGTATTTGAATTGGTTGGTTTCTTTTTTATCTTTCTGATGTGTAATGGTGGTAAGATTTATGTGTTTTATATTTCACTTTATGGTAAGCTGAGTTAGTAGTGAATCTGAGTAGCCTTTCGATATAAACCGTTGTTTTAATATTTGTGCCTGTAAAGAAAAATCCTGGTCGGTGAAAAATTGCACGCACCACTTACGTTTTTTTTTTTTTCCCCTTACACAAAACCGTAGGTGAAAAACCAGATACAACCTGTATGTTTTTTTTTTTAAATGGTGGTCAGTGGGAACCGTACAGAACCGTATGTGCATCCGGTTTGCACAGTACGGTTTTGCAGTTTGCACATGCGCAGTACATGCTGAAAGTTGTTCCCACAAATGGAACAAGAAGAATTTTTTTTATTACCAACCTAAAACCGTATTTTATTTTTTTAAATCGGATTAAACCATATGCTACCGGACATAAAAAATAATAAATAATAAATTAAAAATAGTTTAAAAAGACAAGTAAACGGTTTGTAATTGTACAAAGGCCAATCCAAGCCTTTCTACCCCTGCCTTACCTTAACTGCCACCTTGGTATAGGCTTTCCCAGATCAAAGGTGCTATGCCTACCCTATTGTGAGTCCTTACTAATGTGTTGGTGCAGGAGGAAAATACCCACTAGTTTCTAGGAAGGGCAACAATCTGGCTAGAAACAACAAAAACACGCCCATAATGGGTAAGGGACTAAATAAAAAATAAAAAAGGCCTGGGGTAAAAAAACTAAATATAAATCCCACCCATAATATGTAATTTATATTGATGACTTGGTAAAATTGTACTTAAACACTTATAACAATAATGAAACATGATGTTATTAACATATGTCTACTCCAGTGTTTCTAAAGCGTGGTCCTAAAGGCCATGTTTCCTGGATAGGTGCTATAAATGTGGTAGTGCCTGATTCACTGACCATAATTAAGGGATAAGGAAATCCTGAAAAAACAAGACCTGGTGACCGGGGGGGGGGGGGAGGGGAGGAGGAAAGACAGGTCTTGAGGACCACTCTCGAGAAACACTGGTCTATTCAGTCTCAGGGTGTTAGACTAAGAATTCCTAAAAATAATTTCCATGTGTTACCAATCCTCACTATCATTCTAGGTGATAACTGATACACTCTATCAAGATGCTTATTCCAACGTGTTTCCATAGACATTGTGTGGGCAGACAGCTAATTGGATAACACATGGGAATCTAGAGGTAGCACATGATGCCACTGATGGGGTAATGTGCCTATTGCTGCATAGATTCTCACCTTCTATTCCAAAAACATCTCTGGTCTGACGGATCATTACCAGCAGTGCATTGGTCTGCATGCTGCGGAGTCCTATGGTGGCTTTCAGCTGGCATGTCTGAAGTCCTCCAGGCAGATTGTTGCCCTTCCTAGTCATAAGCGTGTATTTTCCCTTGAACTACTGTATTAGTGAGGATTCATATTAGGATAAGGGCTAGCTCCTTAGTTCTTGGCTCACCCATACCAGGGTGGCAGTTTAATAATTAACTGAAAAGACAAAGAGAGGAGCGCGATCCTAGTGTATTACCATAGTATATACGAGCAAGGGTTGCAGATAAGTGATGCTCAGAGGATAACATCTAGAGCAGCATATCGCTGAGCGGGTCAGCAGCCTTGGAGCACCCGATCCTCCAAAAGGGTCGGCAAGCAGAAATGGATTTTGGTAGTTAAAGAAAAAATTCTCCAAACATGTCGCTTCTCCCATGAAATGTTTTTCTTTCAGCATCAAAGGTATAAAAGGATGGTGATGTGCACATCTTTATAAAGAGCTCGGTACGAGCTACAAATGCATTGAAAATGCGATCACCATTTTATACCTTTTTGATGTTGAAATAAAGAAAATCTTTTTATGGGAGAAGCGCCAAATTTAGAGAATTTTTTCTCCGCCCTCACATGGTTGCAGCATTGTGATGAATAGAAGACCTCAAGCTCTGCATGTTTCAGTCTGTGCAGATTTCAGTAAGGCTCTCCAGCAGCTGTCAGTCTGTGTGGCTTTCTGTGAGAATTTGTGAAGCTTTCACTTTCTATGCAGTTACAATCAAGCTCAGTGCAGAGAAACACTTCCTGAGTTCAGACTCCTGCCAGGCCGGGGGAGACCGAACTCACTGTATTAATTTTGGCAGGGAACAGAACAGAGCCATCTAGTGGCCGTTGATAATTTAAGAAAGCAAGTGAATGGGAATGTGTCTGCTAATTACACAAGGAACACTATATTAAGGGTACGTTCACATGTATGCAGATTTGATGCACAGGATTTGATGCACAGGATTTTCTGCTGCAGATTTCAATGTAAACTAAATGACTTAGAACAGCATCTAATCTGCAGTTACAAATCCTGCGCATCAAATCTGTACAGGATTCTGTATGTGTGAACATACCCTAAAAGTTTTATTTGGTGATGGGTATTCTTTAAGGCCACCAAGATCCAATCTTGAATCTGTTGTGGAAAGGTTGGTGGTATAGGTGGTACAGTAAGCAAGACTATTGTGTAATGCCATGAAAGTATTGTGACCTGCTGTAAATTAAAGGGGTATCCAGCTTTCCAATATTAAGCCATTCATGAGGACAGTCCAACTCTCAATAGTCTGACTCTCTGCACCATGTTCTTCAGTGTTCACAAGTACTCT
Organism: Hyla sarda; assembly: GCF_029499605.1. NCBI lineage: Eukaryota > Metazoa > Chordata > Amphibia > Anura > Hylidae > Hyla > Hyla sarda. The sequence continues at coordinate 185,475,662 of NC_079196.1, read as the reverse complement.
GTACCTGCAGTTGCTGACAAGTGAATGGGATAACACTGCAGTATATTACACCATTAATACAAGTAAGTGATTGCAGTGCTTGATTAATAGACTAAAAATAGGCCAAGTACTTTTGTTCCAGGGATAGAACTCCATATTAAATGCATCAGTGGCCATGTTTTTCTAAGGAGTCCTGTCATCTTCCCTGTTATAGCTCTTTACAAGCAGCAGGGTTTAGTCTGTTTCTAAAACTCGGGGAGAATACTATGCTTAATGTTAGCACATTATCAAGAAAAAAATAGCATTTTATTTCTGTAAAACTATAATTTACTTAGAAGAGCAAGAAAATATCTACTTGCAAACAAATGAGGATTATGGCGAGTGATGGAAAGAGTAATTTTATGTACATAAGCCATAATTTGTGGGTGTCGTGAAGAGTTGAGTGGATTAATTGGAAGCAAAACTGTGCCAGTTCTTCTCGGGAATCAGTGTCTGCATGTTACATGGCAGTAGAAACATTAAATAAATGTACAATAGAACATTGGCATCGTTTTAGGGCTTGGAAGACTTAAATCTACCGTAACAAGCCATGGCTGCAATAATTCAATTGTATGGAGTTGGATAAGTTTGACACCCTTAATTTCCATTGGTATCTGTCATGAGCGGATTCTAGTTTTCAACTCATTGGATATATCTGCTGGTACATCCCAGTTAACCCACGTGGTTGAAGAAAGAGCTTAGGAGTTAAATTTACATGCCATGGCTAATGGCAACCTTAAAGCGTACCCATCAGATCCAACAAATTATTTTTTTTAATAGATCACTCAGTACCTAATCCTGACCATGTACATCTAATTTTTGTCTAGCACCTTTATTTTTTTTATTACACTTTTAATTTAGCTCACTAGTCTGAATTCCTCTCAAAGGAAGGGGGTGTGGCATCACTGTTCATGTCTCCGCCCCCCTCCCTCGGTATACTGTCTGCTCACATCTCCCCTAGCATTAGCAAAACTACAACTCCCAGCTTGTCCTCACTGACAGTAGCGGGACACAAGCTGACAGTGGGAGGATTATTCCTCCAGCTGTGAGCCCTGCGCTCACAGCTGTCAATCAAGGAAGTGTCCATGACATAGATGATGACGCATGGACACAGCAGAACTAGTATGTGTCCAAGTGGGCGGGAGGGGAGCTGTTTGGCTTTTTTAGTATGAAATACTGAAAATTTTCTAATGCAAGCAATTGCAAAAATGTTTTGCAAAAATTTTATTTCAGTACAATAAAGATAATTATACAAAACAATGGCTCAACAGTGTCCTAACAAAATTCCAAAAAATAAAACTCAACCTATAAAAAAAAAGCCCTTACACAGCTACATTCATAAAATTGTTTTTTTTCAGAACCAAAGTTTTTTTAAATTTCTTTTCTTTTTTTTTTTTTTTTGTTTTCCCCTCCCCAATACATATTGCGCAATAACATTTTTATCTATATGTATATAGTATTCCTGCTGCCTCACTTGTTGCTCCTGCTGGTAATGCCTGCTCAGAAACAAAATTTCAGAGGAAGCAAGAAGTAGTGGGGACCAAAAACAATTAGTGACGGCCAACAGCATGCAGGGAATCTGAAGGGGAGCATGCTGCTTTCATTTTGAAAGCACCCTTACCCCGTTGTAAAACATTTGACATGCCTGGAATACCCCCTTTTTAGGGCGATCGCTGCTTGTGCAGCAGATCAAGAAGTGTTTGTAAATACTTCCCAGGAAACTGATCTAACAAGTGTGTAGAAATGTTTACTAGATGAAGGAGCCAGTAGTAGTATACAGCAGGACTAAATCCATATATAATCCTCCACAAATTCTGAAGAAACCAGGACCAAAGCCAGGAATGGGTGAAAACTGTGAGCTTGAGATTTCTCCCAGCATCACCCCCTTTATTATGTAGGGACCCTATTCTTAGCCTGTCAGGCCTGCCGGAGACAACCAGCAGTGTGAATGGAGCCTTACAACTGTTTACTTGTGTTGGGCGCGAATATTAGCATTTTGAATTTTTATCGCGAATATATTCGCTATGTATTTGAAATTATGAATATTCGGGTTTTCTCTATCGGCTCCATTGGGGGACACAGACCTTGGGTATATGCTGTTGTTGCTAGGAGACTTGGCACTATGGAAACCAAAAAGTCGGCTCCTTCTAGCAGGATATACCTGCCTACAGAGCCTGAGGTAATCCGTTTTAGCTTAGTGTCTGCAGGAGATGGACACTGGTGTGGGGTTTTCCCCAGACCTGGTCTAACTTTTTTTTTTTTTTTTTTTCTAGATTAGGGACGTTTAGTTTCTAATTTCCTTTTTTATTTTCCTTTTTTTCAGGTGGGGACTCAGGAACATAGCGTTCACTGTTTCCCCATTTGCGATTGAAGGGGCACAGACATCGTGGATGTACTGTCAACCCCCTCTCGCCAACGGCCAGCGCCTGGGGTTGCACCTCACGGGTCCGGGTCCCCCACTTTTCCCTGCTCATCTCTTTCAAAGCCCAGCATGATGCAGATGACTAAAAAGCTGGCTTCATCAGGAAGACTTAATTGGGCAAGTTCTTCTAAGGTTGGTCATCCTCCCCTACCCCCCCCCCCCCCCCTTTTTTTTCTTTCAGGTTTTGGGGGCTTGCAACCTCTGCAGTCCCACTGTTTTAGTCCCACTCCTTTTTATCTCTAGAATGTGGGGACTTTTGAGGTGGAGGCATCTAGGGGGCCTAGTTGTCAGTGGTGTAGGACTGTCTCAGCACTCTCTGGGCTCCAGTGTTTTCACATTGGGGGGGTTCTCTCCTTTACTCAGCAGTTGCGGCTTCCGTCTCACTCTAGCTATTTTCTCTGTGCTCCGGCCGCATGTGCAATGGGTCCGGAGCACAGCTTACTTTCACTTTTGCAACGTTAAGCTGCCCTCTGCGTATTCACCCGCTATCTTCCCCCTGCTCTCGCATAAGGGGGTTGAGAGCGGGCGTCATTTACAAGCTAAGATTTCTTCCCGGGGGATTCGCGCCCTAGAAGTCCAGGCGCGAACCACCTCAGCCAATGGGAGCAGGGCAGGGGAGCCGGGACCAATCAGAGGCGCTCCTAGTCTAACCTCTCTTCTCATTGGTCCTTCTGCCCTGGCTTCTCATGGCCCCAGATTGTCCTCGGAGGGCGTGGTACGCCAACGTCGTCCAGCTCCTGGACGACGTTCCGCTGCGCCTTCAACCTTGTCCAGACCACCTCTCTCAGGGTCCCCTTTGCCACCCCAGTTTACAGTCGCTGAATTTGACGGCGTGGTGGTTGAGACCGTGGTTCTAAGTTCCCGGGGCTTCTCAACTCAGGTGATGAGCACCATGCTCAAGGCGCACAAGCCGCCTTCCGCGAGGATATACCACCGTACCTGGCGGTCTTATTTTCGTTGGTGTGAATCGCAATCTTTCTCCAGTGGTGGTCTCCCTTTCCCGACTCCTTTCTTTTTTGCAGTCAGGGTTGGAACAACAATTGGCTCTCAGCCCTTTCCGTTCTTTTCCAACGCCCTCTGGCGTCTGATTCTCACGTTCGGGCCTTCCTTCAAGGAGTGGCCCACGCGGCTCTGCCTTACAGGTCCCCTACACCTCCCTGGGATCTCAATTTGGTTCTTGGCGCCCTGCAGGGCATGCCCTTTAAACCCCTCAGGGAGGTTTCCCTTCGTTTTCTTTCCTGGAAGGTGGCGTTCCTTATGGCGATTACCTCCATTAGACGGGTTTCGGAATTGACTGCTCTTTCTTGCCGCTCTCCCTTTCTAATCTTCCATCAGGACAAGGTTGTTTTTCGCCCGGTTCCTTCTTTTTTGCCTAAGGTGGTTTCTAGCTTCCACCTCAATGAGGATATAGTCCTCCCGTCCTTTTGTCCCGCTCAATCTCATCCCGGGGAGCGTTTGCTTCATAAACTAGATGTGGTACGGGCAGTACGCACCTACCTCTCCATTACCTCTTTTCGTCAAAGTGATTCCTTTTTTGTTCTTACAGACTGTCACCGTAAGGGTCTCCCTGCTTCGAAGGCAACCATTGCTCGGTGGATCAGGTCTGCTATTTCGGAAGCTTACCATTGCAGGGGGAAGACCCCCTCCTTTCAGGGTTTCAGCTCACTCCACGTGTTCTGTTTAGACTTCCTGGGCTCTCCATAACAGGGCGTCAGCCTCTTAGGTCTGTAAGGCGGCTACCTGGTTGTCCTTGCACACTTTTACTAAATTCTACCAGGTTCATACTTTGGCATCCGCTGATGCTAGTCTGGGCCGTAAGGTGTTGCAGGCGGCGGTGGCTCAGCCTGCCCCTTGATTTTCGGTGCCCACCCTAGGGATGGCTTTGGTACATCCCAATGTCTGTGTCCCCCAATGGAGCCGATAGAGAAAAGGAGATTTTTGTTCTTACCGTAAAATCCTTTTCTCGGAGGATCCATTGGGGGACACAGCGCCCACCTTTGGTGTTCCTGTTTTTTGTTACCTGTCCGAGGGTGTGCTCTGGTTGCCTCGGACTGGTCTTGTTTTTCTGCCTCTTGATCATCTCCTACTGCATGGTGACTAAACTGATTACCTCAGGCTCTGTAGGCGGGTATATCCTGCTGGGAGGAGCCAACTTTTTGGTTCCCATAGTGTCAAGTCTCCTAGCAACAACAGCATATACCCAAGGTCTGTGTCCTCCAATGGATCCTCCCAGAAAAGGATTTTACGGTAAGAACAAAAATCTTTTTATTTTTTTTTTTTTTTGCATATGCGCATATTCCTTTTTAACTTGTGGGCCAATTAGAATGATGCAAATACACTTATCAGAGGTTATCAACAACATCCCTAGCAACCAATAGTAAAGTTGTCCACCCCTCACTTTTTTCTTCCTTAAATACGAGAATATAACGGAAACTCGAAATTCACGAATATAGGACGAATATTCATCTATATATTCATGAAATATCGCAAATTTGAATATGGCCAATGCCGCTCATCAGTACTTTTTACCATTTAAGGACAGATGCACAAAAGTCTCTGTATATTTGTATCTTTAACCCCTTAAGGACCCAGCCAATTTTCACTGTAGGACCTGGCCATTTTTTGCACATCTGACCACTGTCACTTTAAGCATTAATAACTCTGGGATGCTTTTACTTTTCATTCTTTCATTGAATTAGCATTTTAACTTTGCTCTCTGCTAATAAGGAAAATGAATATTCCAAATGATATATTGATTCACATATACAATATGTCTACTTTATGATTGCATCATAAAGTTGACATGTTTTTACTTTTGGAAGACATCAGAGAGCTTCAAAGTTCAGCAGCAATTTCCAATTTTTCACAACATTTTCAAAATCGAAATTTTTCAGGGACCAGTTCAGTTTTGAAGTGGATTTGAAGGGCCTTCTTATTAGAAATACCCCACAAATGACCCAATTATAAAAACTGCACCCCTCAAAGTATTCAAAATGACATTCAAAAGGTTTGGCATACTATTTTGGAAACTACAAGGCACGTAACAAGGGGTCCAGTGAGCCTTAACACCCCACAGGTGTTTGACGAATTGGATGTGTAAATAATTTTTATTTTTACAAGGGATAATAGAAGAGATGGGGTTACAAATTTTGGGGGGCATTTTGTCCTATTATCCCTTGTAAAAATGGGAGGAAGCACTATCACCGTGCAAAACGGAGCTTGGTCGCCATCCTGTGTCCCCCCCCCCCCCCCCCCCCACTACCCTCTTCCCATGTAACATATTTGTGAGTATGCAGTAAAAAGAATTTATTCAGCTGGTTGCGGTGAGTTGCCGATTTTTTTTTTTTTTTTCTTCTGCTTTCAAGATTTCTTTTTTGCGTTTGTCAGAACCACTGTAAAATCAGCCACCCCTGTGCAAATCCCCATTTAGGCTTCGACTGTAAATAGTGCGCTCACTCCTGAGCCTTGTTGTGCACCCGCAGAGCATTTTATGCCCACATATGGGGTATTTCCGTACTCAGGAGAAATTGCGTTATAAATTTTGGGGGTCTTTTTTCCCTTTTAACATTTGTGAAAATAAAAAGTATAGGGCAACACCAGCCTGTTTGTGTATATATAAAAAAAAATAAAAAATACACTAACAAGCTGGTGTAGCCCCAACTTTTCCTAAGGGGGTAAAAGGAGAAAAAGCCCCCCAAAATTTGTAGTGCAATTTGTCCCGAGTACGGAAATACCCCATATGTGGCCCTAAACTGTTTCCTTGAAATACGACAGGGCTCCGAAGTGAAAGAGCACCATGTGCATTTCAGGACTTAATTAGGGATTGCATAGGGGTATTCTACGCCAGTGATTCCCAAACAGGGTGCCTCCAGCTATTGCTAAACTCCCAGCATGCCTGGATAGTCAGTGGCTGTCCGGGAATGCTGAGAGTTGTTGTGCAACAGCTGGAGGCTACGTTTTGGAAACTGCTGTACAATTTTTCCTTTTTTATTGGGGGGGGGGGGGGGGGGTGTAAGGGGGTGTATATGTAGTGTTTTACCCTTTTATTATGTGTTAGTGTAGTGTTTTTAGGGTACGTTTGCACTGGCAGAGGTTTACAGTGAGCTTCCCGCTAGGAATTTGCGCCGCGGCGAAAAATTGGCCGCAGCTTATACTTTGAGCAGGAAACTTACTGTAAACCTGCCCGTGTGAATGTACACTGTACGTTCACATGGGGGGGGGGACCTCCAGCTGTCTCAAAACTACAACTCCCAGCATGTACTGACAGACCGTGCATGCTGAGAGTTGTAGATTTGCAACAGCTGGAGGCACACTAGTTGGAAAACATTCAGTTAGGTTCTGTTCAGTATTTTCCAACCAGTGTGCCTCCAGCTGTTGCAAGACTACAACTCAAAGCATGTACTGATCGCCGAAGTGCATGCTGGGAGATGTAGTTATGCAATAGCTGGAGGTACGCAACTACAACTCCCAGCATGCCGAGACAGCTGTTTGATGTTTGGACATGCTGGGATTTGGAGTTTTGCAACATCTGGAGGGCTACAGTTAGAGACCACTGCACAGTGATCTCCAAATTATGGACCTCCAGATGTTGCAAAACTAATACCAGCATGCCCAGACAGCAAACAGCTGTGTGTGGGCATGCTAGGAGTTTTAGTTTTGCAAGATCTAGAGGGCTACAGTGTAGAGACCACTGTATAGTGGTCTCAAACTGTATCCCTCTAGATGTTGCTAGGCAACTCGCCGGCTTCCGTAGGATCCAGGGAGCCAGCCACAAGACATGCTGATCGCCTCCCGCAGCCTCCACCGATGGGTAAGTGGACTTCGGCACCCGGTCCCCTCTGGTTTCCCACGCCTATTGTGGGTGGGCTGAACGGGGAAAACAAAAGTTAACAAACCCCCGCACCCGATCTGCTATTGGTCGTCGCTTTTGTTGACCAATAGCAGGGATAGGAGGGGGGTGGCACCCCTTCCACCTCACTCCTATCCCTTCAGGGGGATCGTAGGTGTCATGGACAACCGCGATCCCCCTTATATTCTGGGTCACCATAGACCTGTATGACCCGGAATAGGCGCAGATTGCAAGTGTGAATTCACTTGCGAATTGCGTCGATCGCCGACATGACCCCCCTGGGCATTTGCAAGGGGTGCCTGCTGATCGATATCTGTACGCCCTGTGTCCTTAAGACCCAGGTACACAACCCGTACAGGACCCAGGGCATATGGATACGCCTTAAGTTATATTAGGGAGCTATGTAACCGTATCAAAGTGTGGTGTTGGAAACTTATAAGAACAGGTTTTTTTTTGTTTTAGTTTTTTGTTAAAAACAGTAGTTAACTGCTAGCAACTTTCTGGGCTAAGGGAGTCTGTATTCTCTGCAAGTACTGATTTAACAACTTGTTGGTGGTTTTCTCCTGCCTGCCTCTGCTCTACTTCTGAAGACTATAGACTGCTATAAACATTGATCCAGCTGTATAATAGCAATAATACATCAAGGAATGTAATAGTGCAAATCCAAATATTCTATTTGCAATGTGTTACAGAAACCCTATGTTAGCACAATTACACTTAGTTTTAACGGACTGAAGGATTTTTACGAAGTCACATACCCATAACTCTGAGATGGCACAATGTGGGGTACTCAGAAAGGACAGGTACACATAGCCACGTGACATTTCATAGAGCAAGGTCCAGCATTACACTAGTATCCAAGTGGCTAATATACTAAAATCTGTTATGTCATAACCAAGGAAATTTTTGACTAGGAGTGTTAAATAAAATATTTTTTATTGGGTTGTTGGAATTTCTTGAAATGCTGTTGCATTTTTTTATATTGGCACATTGTTAGGGTGGTAGAACACAGCCTTTACCACTAGATGGAGGTAATGTATCTTATTTGTGCACTGTGCTCAAACATGCTTTTTTATAATTTACTAATTATACTGTATTTTAAAATGACTAAATACCGGTCTTTATTGTACTGTAGTTCTGATCTGTAGAATTTGTTGCCGATTAATTTAGTTTGATTCCTCTGTTCTTGACCTAGTTCTACTCTGGGCACCGATCTCCACACATTCCGTATAGGCTACTGCACCTTGTATGGACACACGCACGGCATTTAGCAGGGTACGAGCAACAGGATGCACATGAATTTCTAATTGCTGCATTAGATGTACTGCACAGACACTGCAAAGGTAAGTCATACACATCAAGCATGCCCATTGCCAGTTTGTTATAGCACCCATACGTCACAGCGGAAGACACTAAAACCACATGTGGATTACAGCAATTTAATATTTCTATGGTTATGATCATTTCTTTTTTTATGATTATTAGGACGTATGTATGATCAGAACCCTAATAGGCTTAAATGGGCACTGTCATTTTTTATCCACTGGTGCCAAAAAGTTAAACAGATTTGTAAGCTATTCTATTTAAAAATCTTAATCCTTCCAGTACTTTCTCAGCTGCTGTATACTACAATTTGTCTGACCTCAGTGCTCTCTGCTGACACCTCTATCCATGTCAGCAGTCTGGAGCATGATAGGTTTGCTATGGGGATTTTCTCCTGCTCTGGACAGTTCATGACATGGATGGAGGTGTCAGCAGAGAGCACTGTGGTCAGAAAGAAAAAATCAAAAAGATAAAAGCATTTTCTCTGTAGTGTATACAGCAGCTAAGTACTGGAAGGATTAAGATTTTTAAATGGAAGTAATTTACAAATCTGTTTAACTATCTGGCACCAGTCGATTTAAATTTTTTTTCCACCGGAGTACCCCTATTAAGTCATATTTTTTATATTGCCCTTCTTTATGCAGTCTGAAGTGCTGAGGGGGACGATGCAGCCTTAGCCGATCATAGCTCCTCTCTCACTGAACTGCTCTGGGGTGTGTAGCAGAGTGAGGGAGGAAGTTCTTCCTTGTATGGCTTCAGATGTCGCATGACATTTTAACAGTACTTACAAATCTTACTTTCTGCAGATTTCACACATAAAATCTGCAGGTATTCTGTTTTTGGCCAAGTCTGAAGTGCAGATTTGATGCATGAAAGCTTGCTGATTACCTGAGGATTTTTGCGCGTGAAATCCACAGTAAGTAAGGTATATGTGAACACACCCATAGGTTGGTTGAAATCACTTGAATTCAGCAGAGGTGTACCTGTATCATGCTTTTGTTGGCTTAAAGGGGTTATCCACCATAAGGTGATCTTAGTATGTACCTGGCTGGCATTAAAGACATGCTTAGGAAGGATCTGCGCTTGTCTGGTGCTAAATGGATATGTTGTGAGATTACCATTATACTGTGGCTAGCTTTTTGTGAACTGGTATTTCTTGTTGGAATTTTCTTTTTTTGCCTACAAATCCCATAATTCCATGTTCCTCCCTCCCACACATCAGCCACCCCACCCATTGAAACATAAATGAGCTGCATCCAGTCAAAAGACCTGTGGTTTTCAATCAGGGTGCCTACAGCTGTTGCATTAGTTGCAGATTGATCTTTCTCCCACCAAGCGATCCCTCCACCCATTGAAGCAGACAGGCTCCCTGTCATCAGCTGACTAGTGAATCAGGTCTCTGCTGCATTGCAACCTGGGAAAAATCTGAGACAACAGTCATTTTGTATGTTGTTAATTTAAATATTGGAGTGAAAATTACAGAAGAATTGTGAAAAAAACGTCACACACAGGTACAGGCACTATATTATGAACTACACTAACTTTACAGCCCCTGTAGGATAGTCAGATAAAAAAAAGTTCCTGGAATACCCCTTTAACATATAGTATTTTGGGTCACTATGGGGTAGATTTATCAAAACCTGTGCCAATAGCAACCAAGCAGCTTGCTGTTTTACTTTTTAGAGAGACCTCTGAAAGAATGAAAGAAGCAATATTTCCTCTGCACAGTTTTTGATCTCCCCCCTATATGCTGCTGACTTGCAACTCATTTTGGGAATTATTTTTAGCCAAAAGAGTTGGATAAAACACGAGGTGCCAATGTTACAATTATAGTTTTTTCTGTCATGCTCTTTTGGCTAAAAAAATAAAAGGAACCAGTCAGGACATCAAAAAAGAATTGTGGACCACCTTGCCTAAAGGTAACACATTAATCTGTTCAAAGAAATGGCACTTTGGTTTTAAATAAAAAAAAAAATAAAAAAAATTCCCAAGTAATCAATGGTAGTAACATAATTTACTTAACCTCCCTGGCGGTATGATTATGTCTAGAAATTTTTACCAAAAGTGGTACAATTTTTTTGCATTGAAATTTCACATCTCCCCCCACAAATTTCACATCTACCCCCCCCCCCCCCCCCCGCCCCCCACCCCCTGGTCACATTCTTCGCCCGTCACATTCATTCCCCCCCCCCCCCCCCCTTGTTCCCTAGAAAATACACTAGGTTTGCCGGGCAGATTTCAAACCTAGTGTATTTGCTGCAGAAAAAGTCCATTCCCCTTCAGCCAATCACTGGCTTCACACGTGACACCACTGCGGCCGGTGATTGGCTGAAAAGGAAAAGGTCCTACAAGGTGAATAATGGAGAGGACACCCCAGACCGCACGGAGGGGAATGGCATCTGCAGGGACAAGGTGAGCAGAAGGTTTTTTTGTGTGGTTTCTACCAGGGGGCCTCCAGCTGTTGTGAAACTACTACTCCCAGCATGCCCGGACAGCCTTTGGCTGTTCGGGCATGTTGGGAGTTGTAGTTTTGCAACATCTGGAGGCACCCTGGTTGGGAAACACTGACTTTTAGTATTTTGTCTTTACCTGCTCTGGCCGCCCCTGCCATGGGAGCCGACCCAAGCAGATAATCGCATGTTTTCCCGGGGACTGTATCGCTATATCGCAGAAAGCAAAAATCGCGATTCCATTGCTTTCGCGATATATCGTGCAGCCCTGCCGGCAACTCTGCAATTCTACCCCGGGCGTGACTCGGGGTTACTGCTCCTGGCAGGGAAAATTTACCCCGAGTAACGCTCGGGATAACCGCTAAGAAGGTTAACACAGAAAAAGTGCAACTAGAAGTATGAGGTGGTACATAATATAATTTAACAATATCAAAAAAACATAGCCTGCACTCACCGCACAGTACGGGTCTCACGGCCTCTCATACCGGACCTCCTCAGTAGCGTGGGACTTGCAGCAGCTGCTGACAGCGCTCAGAAAACAGGCAACTGCTGTCGGTTTCGTGTTACAATCATTGCTTCTTCCGGCATGACAGGCGTTGATTGTAACGTGAAACCGCCGGCAGTTGCCTGCTTTCTGAGCGCGGTCAGCAGCTGCTGCAAGTCCCACGCTACTGAGGAGGTCCGGTATCCGAGGCCGTGAGACCCGTACTGTGTGGTGAGTGCAGGCTATGTTTTTTAAAGACTTCTAATAAAATGTGTACTTAGCAAGGTACTATTGTAGTAGTGTTATCATTCCAAGTGGAGAACAGTATTACAGGTTAATCACACACCAGGAGCTCAAGACTTTATATTTCTTCATTAAGCACCCGTGTTGTACGCAATCCTTAGTACATGGCAGGAACATAGTCCATACACCCATCATGTGTATAAGGGTGGTGCCTTGTTCATCTTATAGCAATAGCTTTTCTGGCTAGAAATATTGTAGTAGATAAGAAAAGATGAGCGTAGTGTGACCTGGCTTCCTCATTAAATACTCTGAGGGTACATTCAAAGTGCTCCAGGGGTATTGGAGGGTCACTTTTTGTGAGGAGATCTAATACAGAAATTCTCAGTTTCTGGGAAATTAACTAAGATGCATAAAGTCTGTATTCTCTGTAGTGCATCTGTGGCACCGAGGAGGAGATCCTACTAATTTTTTATAAGTAGGGGCAGATAACATTGAATTACAAAAAGCTTATTGTTTTTCGGCCTGTGAGACAGTGTGCATGAAATACTCAGTAAGGGTGCGTTCACACATGCCAATGGGACTTTCTTTTTACAATCAGTTTGTACCTTTCTTCACTAATTTCCAATTTTTTGACAGCAGAAAAAACTGCACATGCAGTATTTTTTTCTTCAGTCAAAAAACGGATACAGTAAAACGTATGAGCCTTTAATGTCCTCCTTTTGCATCTGTTTTTCAGAACAACTTTTTTTTTTTTTTTTTTTTTTTAAACTGAACAATAACAGATCCATGGATAACATCATTTAGTTTTTTTTGTCCATGTTTATTTTTGAGGGGAGAACAGGACGGGTCTAGATGGCTGTGTGAACACAGCCTGAGCAAGGTTTGTGTGAACATACCCATAACTTCTACTAGTTGTAGCCATTAGTTGGTAACAGAGTATATAAAGGTTGCAGCAGCACTCTTGGTCAAAAGATGGAGGCTCTTAGCGCACTTTTTGATCAAAACGTGTCCCCATCCACCACACTGAGGTGGCCTCATTTCGGATGGGACCCTAACACTCATTTCACTCACCTCTGCTTGGCATATGGCCTCTGACTGGGTGACCTGCTGGATCCATGATCAATTTAAAAAACCTCCTGTGAAACGGAGGGGTGCATGGCTACAGAGGGTGCCACTCCCCCTAAATTGCGCAGCAAAAACAAAAAGTTGGTAACAGTTTAGATACATTAGTGAGATGTGAGGCCTCAAGGGCCCCTTTTGTCTTAGAATCCAAAGTATAAGCGATAACTAGCTGGTCATTCATGGTCTTACTGAGAGCATGTGTTCTGTGGCTCCATTCACTTTGGGGGACATTTGTTTTGTGGTCTCCATGGTCATACCATCACCAGTCATTATGTCTATAGGGAATAACTTTGGATTACTTTCAAGGACAATGAAGTGAAGACAATGGACTGGCTCAGAAATCAGAAGAGATCAGAAAGCCCAAGTCTCTATCTCATGTAAAAATTATGGGCAGCTTAGAATATATTCTGACAAATGTGCCCATGTTAAGGGTCTCCCATTGACGTCATTGGAAGCGTCTGTGCTGAACGCCACTAAAGTTATGTCACATCAGTTCCTTTCCAATTTAATTCCTAGGAGAAGGGTTTTGTGCAGTGACACTGCTATATTTGATGCAGGAATCTGTGTTTTCCACATCCAAAACAGTGGGGGGGGGGGGGGGGGGATATAAAAAAACTACTGTAATTTCTTGGTTGCTTCATTGGGGGGCTCAGGAGACCATGGTTATGCTTATGACACTAGGCAAAAAAAGTCTGCTCCTCCCAGCAGGATATACCCACCCACAGGCACAGAGCTAATCCGTTTTAGCTTAGTGTCAGTTGGAGGCAGACACAGGTCTGGAGTTCTTCAGACCTGGTCTTTTCTTTTATTTTCTAGTTCAATATGCCTAGTTAGGTTCTTTTTCCTTTTGTTTTTTTTCTAGACTGGGCGACAGGAGCATGGCGCTAGCTAATCTCCCACATGCGACAAAGGGGCACGATCCATAGAGTATGGTCTGTTAACCCCTTATCGCAAACGCCTGGCGGCGTACCCTGGGTCCCGGTCCCCCACTTGCTCCTGCCCGCCTGAAGACTACAGGGTGAGTATAAGAAGATGGAGTCTGGGTGAGTATGTACATGTTCCATGTAGTGTGTGACGTTTGCTGTATCCGTGGCCGCAGTTCCGGTACCCCACTAGAAGTGTGCGTGGACTGGTGTAATATGGACCCTCTACAATGCCCATGGAGAGAGCGATCTCTACCACATCTGCAGCTAATGTTCTGGTACTCCATTGCAAGTGGGTGTTGCCGAGGGGGTCACCCTGCGAGTACAGAGGGGTCAATACGATGACCAGGGGAGCACTTGCGGTTGAGCTTCCAGTCCCCCCCCCTTCCTGTTGAAGGTGTCCAATGGCTGTATTCCTGCAGGTGCAAGGTACATTCTACAGCAGCGGCGACCACTTTACCACTGCCATTGGTGGTGCAACATCGCTTTTCAGTGGTTTCTGCTAGAGATTAGCAAACTTATAGTAATTTGATTCATCATGAACTGGAGTCTCCTAGGACTGTATCCACCTTTTCCAGCCCACCGGAGCACCTGAAAGCTGAGCTAACTTATGCAGGCTAAAGTCTGCAACTGCAGAGCCAAGAAGTTCATGACGAATTGAATTACTGTAAGTTTGCTCATCTCTAGTTTCTGCTATGGTTCTGGCCGGAAGCCCATTCGCAGAATGCTTATTTCACAACAATGGCTTTGGTACCCTGCTAATAGTATGAACAGCCCTGTGGAGTGATTGTGTATTCACCGGACAGTAATGGTCTCCATTTCCCCCCCTTTAAGTGGAGTTTCAGTGGTTTTTAACAGGTAGTAATTCGCAGGCTACCTGCTGTAGCTCTCACAACCAGCACACTCAGTTGAGCAGAGTGCTTGCACTGACCACTACAGCAATTTCACTCTCCCTTTGCAGGGTATCGGGGTGACAGTGACTTCATATCAGGGTTTAGTGGATTCAGTCTCTGGCTAGTCCAGGGTTTACACTCCACTTCCCACAGGGGGCGTAATGGGGAGCTTGTAAGCCTTCTGCTCCGGCTGATTCTTCCGTTACGTTCTCCCTTTCATGGAGGGAGTATTAGGGGTCTTGCTAGCTACTTCAGGGGCGAGTTCAGCCATCTCAGGAATCCTTTCAGTTACCATCCTCAGGGTAGTTTGGTTTGCTACCTGCTTTCAGGTTATCAGCCATTCCACTTCCCTTTCCTAAAGGGTGTTCTGCAGGTCTTTTATGGTTCCTGTTTGTGTTCTTGCAGCCATTGTCCTTCAGCCTCCTTGTCTCAGATGGTTTATTTCTTGGTTCCTGTTCTTCCTGTCCCATCGATCCAACTCCCTGTTGGCCGAGTGCTAATGGATTTGGCATAGTTACAGCTGTTGCTGTGCTGGGTTTCACCTTGCCTTTTCTTCTTGGCACTGCTAGGGTGGTTTACTCTTACGGGTGGGGTGCAGGCGATCCTGACATGTTTCCTAATCTGGTTACCCCAACCCTCAGGTGGCACTCATTTGGGGTAGCTTTTGCTTAGGAGACATTCTGGCGGTCCTTGTGCAGTTTTGGTTTTTCTGACCCCCTTTCCCTTTTGCAGTGAGGGTGCTCTTGGTTTACACTCTGCTCTTTCTCTCTAGCGGTCTCTCACTTGGAGTGTTTTTCAGGACCTTCATCCTTGTGGCTCTTCTGTGCCGGCAGTCAATGGCTCCCTGGCCGTCTCCTTCTGGGTGTCTGCTTGGTGTTCTGTGCTTGGACGACAATCTTGGTGGGTGACCTCCCGCATCCAGAACATGTCTTCTGTTTTTTGTTACGCCTTATTGCTTTGGCTGGGTCCCCTCTGTCTCCCTCTGTTGCTGTTTTTACTGGGCGGTTTCCTTCCAGAGTCATCCAGTCTGTTCTGACAGTTGGGATTCGCTGCTTGTTCGGCCTTGGCTATCCTCTTGTCCCTTGTGTCGGCAGGGCCTTGGCAGCGTGGTAACATCAGTGGTGTGGGTGCCTGTTACTCTGCCTGCCATTCCCTTGTAGGGTATATCAGTCCTTCCTTGGAGGCTCCAGACTCGTTCAGGACCCTTTTCCTCAATATTCTGCCTTTCAGCACTTTCTTGCCTTGAGCTGTCTCCAGGGTGGTTTCCTGTGTTGCTTCTACCCTTAGCGTGGTTTCTAGCCTGACCCCCCCCCCCCCCCCTCTGCTATTCCCTACAGTAGACGGTCTACTTATTTCTGGATTTGAGGGCCTCTAGTTTTGATGGCGACAGCTCTTACCTCCTTACGGCCGGTTTCCCTTCCTCCTTTTTTCCTCTTGGGCCTTTCGATCAGTCTAGTTGGCCCTGCCTGCCAATGCACACTTCGGGTGTAGTCCTCCTGTCGTGCTCTTTTCCCTGCCTTTCAGGCGATATTGTGTTCTTTGAGGTGTTTCTCTTCCACCCGGATCCTTGCAGGGTGGCCCTGGACCTGTGGCTTTGGTACCTGAGCCTCTTGGTTTGGGTGGTCTGCAGCGGGCTCCATACCCTAGCCATACAGTTGCAGTGTTTGCCACAATCGGCAATTTTAGCGCCAAACTTTGAATCACGTAAAAATTCTGGCAGAAGCATGATATTCCATGATTACTAGTTCCCATACAAGTGATAACTGTATAAATAAAACCTGTCCTAAAAAAATATAAAAAATATTTTATCATTTTCCTATTTTTCAATAATTGATAAAATAAAAATTTTCCCTAAAAATAAGACAAACTAGTGTTTTAAATATGACCCCTATGTGTTTTTTTTCATGTGAACCTACCCTTATCGTGCGAAGTGTTGTGGAAACAAGTTAAACAATTTTAAAAGCAATGCTGTCAAATACTAACCAACTGTATGTAAACATCTGAGCCACTGGAAATGTAATAAAAGCTAAAATTATTCTCGTATTGACATTTTCTTGAAATGTACAGTAGTGATCGTAACTGACCAGGGAGGCTGTGTGGACTAATGTAAGAAATGCCCGAAAATATTTTTTATGAATGTGGCTAAGGTGTATGTAAACTTATGACTTCATCATCTGTGGATGCGCTTACCTACTTACTTTATTTTACCAGGTGATGACAATGGGAAAAAGGCCAACAATCCAAACCACTGTAACTGCATTATAGACCAAATTTTCACAGGAGGCCTCCAGTCTGATGTAACCTGTCAAGTGTGCCAGTGAGTGATTATTTTGTATTTACCTTCCTCATTAACCCCTTAAGGATGCAGGACGTGAGATGGGCATGCTTCATACCCAGAGGTCCCAGCTACTTTTAGCAGCCAGGACCCACGGATAATATAAGATATTGCCAATCCTGCACTAATGAAGCCCTGGTAACACTGATCAATGCTGTGCATTGTTCAATATATGCAACCATAAGATTGCAATAGTCCCCTATGGAGAATAAAAACAGTGAATAAAATGTTTTAAAAAAAAAAGTTAATAAATGTGACTAAGTCCCTTCCCTTAAAAAAAAAAAAAAGTTTTTATATATATATATATATATATATATATCTAAGTTTATTAAAATATATATAAATTAAAATATATTAAAATATATATAAATTAAAATATATTAAAATATATATAAATTAAAATATATTAAAATATATATAAATTAAAATATATTAAAATATATATAAATTAAAATATATTAAAATATATATAAATTAAAATATATTAAAATATATATAAATTAAAATATATTAAAATATATATAAATTAAAATATATTAAAATATATATAAATTAAAATATATTAAAATATATAAATTAAAATATATTAAAATATATATAAATTAAAATATATTAAAATATATATAAATTAAAATATATTAAAATATATATAAATTAAAATATATTAAAATATATATAAATTAAAATATATTAAAATATATATAAATTAAAATATATTAAAATATATATAAATTAAAATATATTAAAATATATATAAATTAAAATATATTAAAATATATATAAATTAAAATATATTAAAATATATATAAATTAAAATATATTAAAATATATATAAATTAAAATATATTATATATTATAACATTTTTTTTTTTTTGTAATGTAACTAAAAATAAACAAATGTGGTATTGCTGTGTGCATAAATGTCGAAACTATTTAAAATATTAAATTTGCACGCTCAATGGCATGAACGTAAAAAATATTTCAGGATCGTCTAAAATATATATTATCCTAAAAAGTAATAATTAAACTTTGAAAACAGTCTAGTTTTGTCCTATCAACCAATCTGTTCCGGTTTAACTTAAGTTCCGTTATAATGTAACCTGAGATCTGGTTGCAATTGGCAAAACCAGACAGTTATTTTGTTTTGTAAGTTTGTGTTTATCCCCTCCATCTATCTGCTCATGCAATTATTTGTACTGTTGTAAAAATATGCTTCTTCCATGTTCATACCTTTCAGTGGTGTTTCCACAACGATAGATCCGTTTTGGGACATCAGCTTGGATTTGCCTGGTTCTTCAAGCCCTTTTTGGCCCCTAAGTCCTGGGAGTGACGGTGGAGTTGTAAATGGGGAAAGTCATGTGTCTGGAACAACAACACTAACAGATTGTCTGAGAAGGTAACACGGAACTTTATATTCTGGTCAAGATCTTCACACAGAAGTATGTGTCTTAGGTGAACTTTAAAGTTCACCTATCATCAGGATTGGGGGCATAAAACAAAGCATGGCATCGAAGTGTCATAATTTCTTCTGCTATGTTTGTAAACTGAGCTGTCTGTGGCGGAAAATACATTTACTAAGGCGTGCAGGATATGCAAATGAAGTAGTCAGTGGGGCTTTTTAATATATAAAAAAATGCAGTATTCTGATACAACACATGTTGTATAGCTACATGATTTATTTTCCCTTCCAGGTTTACACGGCCAGAGCATTTAGGAAGTAGTGCCAAAATCAAATGCAGTGGTTGCCATAGTTACCAAGAGTCTACTAAGCAGCTCACTATGAAAAAACTGCCTATTGTGGCTTGTTTTCATCTCAAAGTAAGAACACCCAGCATCTGTACTCATTCTGCTATATATGGTATACCTATGCAACCATTCACCTGCACACTGGTTTATTTAGGGAATATTAAAATGTCATCCTAGACAGTGGATAGTTATTCCTTTCATACATTCTAGCAAAATTTTAGACTATGCAAATCTCTTCTGCATGCTAAAACAATAAAAGTATTGATTAAAATTTGTAAAAAATGTGTTCATAATTTTATCTCCGCTTTACAGCCACTACATATAGTAATTCTGTAAAGTAGCTTATTTATTGCACAGTTCCAAAAGACTGTTTACTCCTTTTTAGGGTAGGGTCACAGGTGACACATGTTCTCCAACCATTAACGTCAATGGATAGGAAAATATGCAGCAGCAAATACACAATATTGGACATGTGACCCTACCCTTTAATATTTTTACGATTGTCGGTTTACTGATTAATACATAAAAGAACCTCTGCATTACCTATTTCTTGAGCCCACATTGAGATTTACATGCTTGTGTTATTGATGCAGAATAGATCTTCTCAGCCTTTATATCCACATAATAGAAGAGAAGCACATTTTTGTCTTAAAAGGGTTGTGCATATTTTTCTTTTCCGTATAGCCTGTCCTTCCTTTTTATATTTGATTTATTTTTATTTTTTCCCCCCTTCTGACAGCGGTTTGAACATTCTGCGAAATTAAGGCGGAAGATTACAACATATGTGTCATTTCCCTTGGAGTTAGATATGACACCATTCATGGCCTCCAGGTATGCATCTGTCTACGGGATTGGAAAAACATCACACACACATCAAAACCGTGTGTATGTAAATATTGTTTATTTCAATAGAGATCTAAAAAAAATAAAAAATAAACAAAAAAGCACAAAGAACTAGCAGCACTTTATTTTTCTCCTTCCATAAAAACACAGGACTGTAAAAGGTAAAATGGCACTTTCCTGTTATGACATGTTGTAAAGCCTTAAAGTGTAACAGTTTTTTTTAAAAGGTACCTGTCACCAAATAAACTGTTCTAAACTAACTCAGGATGTGTTCCCTAACTACTCCTTACGCCCCTCCAGCCCTTAAAATAAAATGTAAAAAAAAATTCAGCTTTAGAAAGCTGTGTATCATACCTTTTATTCTTGCTCACTTTGCAATTTCCCAGCAGGAGAAAGTGGGTGTTTCACAGCAGGCATGACATCACTGAAGCTTGCTGGGGGACCCCTTCTGCCCTCACATGGTTGCAGAGCTGTGATGAATAGAAGACTTCAGGCTCTGTGCATGTTTCAGTCTGTTGCTTTCAGTAAGGCTCTCCTGCAGCTGTCAGTCTGTGCAGCTTTCTGTGAGAATCTGTGGAGCTTTCACTTTCTGTGCAGTTGTTAATCAAGCGCAGTACAGAGAAGCACTTCCTGAGTTTGGACTCCTGCCAGGCTGGGGGAGACCGCTCTCACTGTATTAATTGTGGCAGGGAACAGAACCACCTAGTGGCTGTTTTTTATATTACATTTTAAACCTATTTATGTTGATCATTTTAAAAGTGAATGGGAAAGTGTTTGCTAATTACACAAGGAACACTATTAAGTTTTATTTGGTGACAGGTACTCTCTTTAAAGGAGAGACATATAAAAAGAGAAGCCCAGCAGCACATCAGGCCAGAACATAGCATATACACTTTTTCTACTATGAATGGAATAAAGGTGTACAGGTACACTTTAAGGTGCTTAGTACATATTTTACAGTAATGTTTTTTATATAAACTTTCAAGTAGATTTAATCCAGGCTTTCAGGCATCAAAGGTTCTTGGTGCAGCCCTTTTGAGATTTAGGGAAACAAATAAGTAATCTATGCAAACATACATCCCCCAAACGCCTAATAAGAAGTGACCTGGTGTGTGTCATGTCCATAGTGTTTTTAGAAGACATGTAACCTTTTGTTTTGTAAGCTGTGTACAGTGCTCTAATTGTAAATAAATGTTTCCTATCTATAGCAAAGAGAGCAGAATGAATGGACAGTATCAGCAGCCTCAAGACAGTTTAAACAATGACAATAAGTAAGTATTGCAATTTGTAGGTTTCTTGTGCACTATTTTATTTGTTTGCCGGCATGTAAGGGTTTATATGCCTTACATAAAATATCGCCTGTGCACAGGATAATTGATATATGTATGGGTGGGACCACTGGAACACCTAAAAATCACAAGAAAATCCCCCATCTAAATGGAGCGTTGGTTGTTTTTGTGTACTGCTTTTTTTATTTTTTCATGCTGATGATTGCTATTAGTGACACAGATAGCATGGTACTGCTCTAGATTGTCTTTAGTGTCCCGTGGATGAGTGGACACAGTGTGAACACATGACCACTGCTTAATTGAGATGGCAGTATCTGGTTACCCGTTACAATGATCACTGGATTCCTAATGATGGCATCACCAGTCATTGTACATTTGCCACCTATCCTGTGTATAGTTAAATGTTATATGGTATAACTCCTTAAAGACTACTTGGATGCGGGTCAGATACATTGTGTGTTGTCCTGCACCAAGTCAACAGCATGTTATAGTAGTAGCTGTGAGTGAGATTTTAAGGAATCTGCAATAAGAATGTAATTGCTAGAAGAATTTTAAATCCGCAACATGTCCATATGTGCTGTGGATTTATTGCTAGCAATGGGCAGATTTTTTGCTGACAGCTCTGCTTTCATATATTAACCCCTTAAGGACTGAGCCAACTTTCCCTGTAGGAGCCAACCATTTTTTATTTATTTTTTGCACATCTTACCACTGTCACTTCAAGCACTAATAACTCTGGGATGTTTTTACCTTTTTATTCTAATTCAGAGATTTGTTTTTTTCGTGACATATTCTACTTTTAGTGGTAAAATGTTGTCGATACTTGCTAGGGATCGCCCGATATAGATTATAGATTATTTTTTTATGGCAGATACCGATAATCTGTCAACTTTCGGGGCAGAAGCCGTTGCAGATCAATGATTTAAAGCTTTATGAACTGCAGCGACTTTTGCCGGACCAGAGACCACCGCCGCCCGCTTCTCTCCCCCTGGCGTACTGAGTCTAACCACCACAGTTGCCCCATCGCCGCCTCATCGCCGACACCCCCCCCCCCCCCCCGCCATCACCCCCCCCCCCCACATACCACCGCCGCCCCATCGCCTACCCCCATCCCGGTGTTATAATTACCTGTTCCTGGGGTCCGCGATCCTTCACTGTGTGCACTGTTGGGGACATCACTCGTCATTACGCAGTGCACAGCAACAGCGCAGGAGCCAGAAGTATCGCGGACCCTGGGAACAGGTAATTATAACACCGGGGATGGGGGTAGGCGATGGGGCGGCGGCGGTATGTGGCTAGAGGATGGGGGAGGCAATGGGGCGGCGGTGGTATGGGGGGAGGCAATGGGGCAGCGGCGGCAACGGTTGTCTCTGCGGGGGGTGGGGCATTATCAGCAAGGTAATTGCAGATACCGATAATGTCCAAAATCGTGATTATTGTCCGATAATATCGGCCAAACCGATAATCGGTCGATCCCGAATATTTACTTTGAAGCTCTCTGCTAATAAGGAAAATGAATATTCCAAATTATATTTTGATTCACATATACAATATGTCTACTTTATGTTTGCATCATAAAGTTGACATGTTTTTACTTTTGGAAGATATCAGAGGGCTTCAAAGTATAGCAGCAATTTTTCACAAAATTTTCTAAATCAAAATTCTTCAGGGACCAGTTCAGTTATGAAGTGAAGGGCTTTCATATTAGAAATACCCCATAAATGACCCCAGTATAAAAATTGCACCCCTCAAAGGAGGGTTGTTAACCCAATGTGTAACCCAATTTCTTTCGAGTAAGAAAATACCTTGTGTATGTCAAGTGTTCGGCGGGCGCAGTAGAGAGCTCAGAAGGGAAGGAGCGACAGTGGGATTTTGGAGATTGTGTTTTTCTGAAATGATGGTGCCAGAACAGCAAAAAAAAAACACATGGCATACTATTATGGAAACTACACGCCTCAAGGCACGTAACAAGGGGTCCAGTGAGCCTTAACACCCCACAGGGGTTTGACGACTTTTTGTTAGTTTGTGTAAATTTATTTATTTTTTACAAAAATGCTAGTTTTCCCTCAAATAATTTCTTTTTACAAGGGATAATGGGACAAAATGCCCCCCAAAATTTGTAACCCCATCTCTTCGGAGTATGGAAATACCGCATGTGTGGACATCAAGTACTCTACTGGTGCACTACAATGCTCAGAAGTGAAGAAGCGCCACTGAGCTTTTGGGAAAAAAAAATTGTTTGGAATGGAAGTCAGGGCTATGTGCGTTTACAAAGTCCCCGTGCTGCCAGAACAGTGGAACCCCCCCCCCCCCCCACATGTGACCCTATTTTGGAAACTACACACTTCACAGAATTTAATAAGGGGTGCAGTGAGTATTTACACTCCACTGGCGTTTGACAGATTTTTGGAACATTGGTCAGACACCTGTGGGGCGTAATAGCTCACTGTACCCCTTATTGCATTACGGGAGCGGTGTAGTTTCCAAAATGGTGTCAAATGGGGGGGGGGGGGGGCATTTTTCTGGCACTATGGGTACTATAAACACACACAGCCTTCAATTCCGAATAAATTTTCTCTTCCAAAGAAAGCCTAATGGCGCTCCTTCTCTTCTGAGCATTGTAGTTCGCCCGCAGAGCACTTTACATCCACATATGGGGTATGTTCTCACTCACAATTTTGGGGGGTATTTTTCCTTTTGAAAATGAGAATTTTTATGTTAATGCTGTGTTAAGATGTTAAGGCTCACTATACCATGTTAAGTTCCGTGAGGAGTGTAGTTTCCAAAATGGGGTCACATGTGGGTATTTCTTTTTTTGCGTTTGTCAGAATGGCTATAAAATCAGCCACGCCTGTGCAAATCACCAATTTAGGCCTCAAATTTACATAGTGCACCCTTCAAAGTATTCAAAATGACATTCAAAAGGTTTGTTAACCCTTTAGGTGTTTCACAGGAATAGCAGCAAATTGATTCAAAATCTTCATTTTTTACACTCGCATGTTCTTGTGGACCCAGTTTATGAATTTTTACAAGGGGTAATAGGAGAGATCTTCCTAAAATGTGTAACCCAATTTCTCTCGAGTAAGGAAATATCTCATGTGTATGTCAAATGTTCGGCGGGTTCACTAGAGGGCTCAGAAGGGAAGGAGCAACAGTGGGATTTTGGAGAGTGAGTTTTTCTGAAATGGTTTTTGTGGGGCATGTCTCATTTAGGAAGCCCCTATGGTGCCAGAATAGCAAAAAAAAAAAAACCTTACATGGCATACTATTTTGGAAAAGGCACGTAACAAGGGCTCCAGTGAGCCTTAACACCCCACAGGTGTTTGACGACTTTTCGTTAAAGTTGGATGTGTAAATGATTTTTTTTTTTCCTCTAAAATGCTAGTTTTCCCCCAAATTTTAAACTTTTACAAGGGATAATAGGACAAAATGCCCCCCAAAATTTGTAACCCCATGTGTGGACGTCAAGTGTTCGGGTGGCGCACTACAATGCTTAGAAGAGAAGGGGTATGGGGTATGTTCTTACTCAGAAGAAATGGGGTTACAAATTTTGGGGGACTTTTTTCCTATTTTTCCTAGTGAGAATTTAATTAATTTTTTTTTTTCATTTTTCCATCCAACTTTGAAGAATTTTCATTAAACACCTGTGGGGTGTTAAGGCTCACTATACCCCTTGTTACATTCCGTGAGGGGTGTAGTTTCCAAAATGGGGTCACATGTGGTTATTTAAATTTTTTTTGTCAGAACTGCTGTAAAATCAGCCACTGCTGTGCAAATCACCAATTTAGGCTTCAAATGTACATAGTGCGCTCTCTCTCTCCTGAGTCTTGTTGTGCGCCCACAGAGCATTTTACGCCCACATCTGGGGTATTTCCGTACTCAGGAGAAATTGCGTTACAAATTTTGGGGGTCTTTTTTTCCTTTTGACACTTGTGAAAATAAAAAGTATGGGGCAACACCAGCATGTTAGTGTAAATTTTTTTACACTAATAAGCTGGTGTAGCCCCCAACTTTTCCTTTTCATAAGGGGTAAAAGGAAAAAAAGCCACCCAAAATTTGTAGTGCAATTTCTCCCGAGTACGGAAATACCCCATATGTGGCCCTAAACTGTTTCCTTGAAATACGACAGGGCTCCGAAGTGAGAGAGCGCCATGCGCATTTGAGGACTAAATTAGGGATTGCATAGGGGTATTTTACGCCAGTGATTCCCAAACAGGGTGCCTCCAGCTGTTGCTAAATTCCCAGCATGCCTGGACAGTCTGTTGCTGTCTGGAAATGCTGGGAGTTGTTGTTTTGCAACAGCTGGAGGCTCCATTTTGGAAACGCTGCTATACAATAAGTTTTTAATTTTTATTGGGGGGGGGGGACGGAACGGGACAGTGTAAGGGGGTGTATATGTTGTGTTTTACCCTTTATGTGTAGTGTAGTGTTTTTAGGGTACATTCGCACTGGCATGTTACGGTGAGTTTCCCGCTAGGAGTTTGCTCTGCGACGAAAAATTTGCCGCAGCCCAAACTTGAAGCAGGAAACTTACTGTAAACCTGCCCATGTGAATGTACCGGCGCGCGGTGGGGGTCCTTAAGTACCAGGGTGTCATGACGTACGCGTACGTCAAGGGTCCTTAAGGGGTTAAAGACAATAATCCTGGTCAAGACTCTCTATTGATATCTATGGAATTTTGAAACCACAAGGGTTTTGTGCAGAATATTCACATGGAACTTGCTTGAATCTGCTTTAAATGGGCACTCTCATTTAAAACGAACTTTTGCTACTGCACTCCTTATGGTAAATTAAAAATCTTTCTAATGTATTTAAAATATAGAAAACTTATTTGTGTTTAAAAAAAAAAAAAAAAAGCTGCCACTAGGTGTCTCCCTACTTGCCCAGAGTACATTTCCCCCTATCTCTTGCACAGACTTTGGACTTCTGCTGGCCTGGCAGAAGTCCAAAATCAGAAAATGCAGTCTGGAGTGCTGAGGGTGTGACATCGACAATTGGGCTGATGTCCGGCATTAACTCTTTAAACGCTGCGAAACCGGCTAAACCGAAAGTAAACATTGCCGGTAAGCTGAGTGGTGCTGTTCGAGACCGCCGCAGTTAAATTGCGGTGTCCCGAACAGCTTGCAGGACGTGAGGAGGATCCCTACCTGCCACCTCGCTATCAATGCCATAGTGATCAGTGTAGGAAATCGGTGTGTGCAACGTCATAGTCCCCTATGGGGACTATTCCATTGAAAATTAAGTGTTAACAAATGTGATTTTAACCCCTTCCCTAACAAGTTTGAATTCCCCCCCCCCCCCCTTTCCCATTTAAAAAAAAGAAAACTGTAAATAAAATTAACATGTGGTATCGCTGTGTGCGAAAATGTCCGAACTATAAAAATATATCGTTAATTAACCTGTTAAGGACGCAGGGCGTATCCATACGCCCCCGTTTTAAAATCCTTAAGGACGCAGGGCGTATGGACGTCCATGGGAATTCCGGTCCCTGCCGCTAGCCGGTTGGGGACCGGATCGGGATGCCTGCTGAAATCATTCAGCAGGCACCCTGGCACATCGCGACATGTTGCCGCAAAGAACAGGGATTATCTCTACAACAAGTGGTTGAGGAGCCAACCCGGAGGGAGACCATTTTGGATTTGGTATTCACAAATGGGTATTTGGTATATGATGTTGTTGTAGGCGAAAACTTGGGATCTATTGATCTCCAGTTAGTGTGGTTTAATATAAGAACAGTGAAGGAGTCACACCACACACAAACAAGTTTTACATTTTAGAAAAACACTTCTCAAAAATGAGTAGTCATAAATGAGTCCCTATCAGACTGGAACGGATTACATGGAGTCCAGGAGAAATGGGACTACTTAAGACGCATTATTGAAGGCAACAGAAAACTGCATTAGACTTGTCAGTAAATGGAGGAAAAGGAAGAGTCCACTGTGGTACTCAGCAGAAGTGGCCAAAATCATAAACAAAAAGCTAGCATTTAGTAATTCTAAAACAACCCAGAGCAAGGAAGATAGGGAAATCTACAAGACTAGGCAGAAAGAGGTCAAGCAAGTTATAAGAACTTATAAAGCGTAGGCAGAAGAAAATCTAGCTCAGTCTGTGAAAAAAGGGATAAGACATTCTTCAGATATATAAATGAAAAAAGGAAATTAAAACTAGGAATAACTAAATTATTCTCTTCTACATACCTTCCTTTGTTTTTAAAGGGCTAGCCAACTGCCTTAATGAATACTTCTGTTCAGTTTTTACAGAAGGAAAAGGACTGCCATTAGGGAGGAAGACTAATGAATTGTTTGATGCATGTGTCTTTACAGAGGAAGAGGTTCTACGTTTGCTATCTAGTGAAGACAAATAAGTCACAGGGGCCTGATGGGATACACCCAAAATTAAGAGCTTAGTGGTGAGCTAGCAAAACTGTTAACAGATTTATTTAATCAATCACTGGTAACAGGAGTCGTCCCTGAAGATTGGAAATTAGCATATGTTGTGCCCATTCACAAGAAAGGTAGTAGGGAGGAATGAGGCAACTATAGGCCAGTAAGTCTGACATCAATAGTGGGGAAATTAATGGAAACCCTACTAAAGGATAGGATTGTGGATCATCTAAAATCCCATGGATTGCCAGATGAAAAACATGGGTTTACTTCAGGGAGATCGTGTCAAACAAATCTTATAGATTTTTTTGACTGGGTGACTAAAATAATAGATGGCGGAGGGGTAGTAGATATTGCATATCCAAATTTTAGTAAGGCTTTTGACACTGTCCCACATAGACATCAATAAACTGCAGTCATTGAGCTTGGACTACCATATTGTTGAGAGGATTAGACATTGGCTGAGTGATAGACAACAGAGGGTTGTAGTCAATGGAGAATATTCACAGCAAGGTCTTGTTACCAGTGGGGACCTCAGGGATCTGTACTGGGACCAATATTGTTTAAGATATTCATTAGTGATATCGCAAAAGGTCTTGATAGTAAGGTGTCTTTTTGCTGATGACACAAAAATATGTAACAGGGTTGATGTTCCTGGAGGGATATGCCAAATGGAAAAGAATTTAGGAAAACTAGAAGAATGGTCAGAACTCTGGCAACTGAAATTTAATGTGGATAAGTGCAAGATAATGCAGCTTGGGGCTTAAAAACCCTCAGGCAGAATATAGAATATTTGACACAGTCCTGACCTCAGTATCTGAGGAAAGGGATTTAGGAGTAATTATTTCAAAAGACTTAAAGGTAGGAAGACAATGTAATAGAGCAGCAGGAAATGCTAGCAGAATGCTTGGATGTATAGGAAGAGGTATAAGCAGTAGAAAGAGAAGTGCTCATGCCGCTGTACAGAACACTGATGAGACCTCACTTGGAGTATTGTGCGCAGTACTGGAGGCCGTATCTCCAGAAGGATATAGATACTCTAGAGAGAGTTCAGAGACGAGCTACTAAACTAGTACATGGATTGCAGGATAAAACTTACCCGGAAAGGTTAAAGGACCATAACATGTATAGCTTGGAAGAAAGAGACAGAGGGGATATGATACTTTTAAATACATAAAGGGAATCAACACGGTAAAGGAAGAGAAGATATTAGAGATGAAAAACTACCAAAAGAGGACATACTTTTAAACCTTTGCCCATCTAATTTAAAACTAATATCAGGAAGTATTACTTTACTGAGAGAGTAGTGGATGCATGGAATAGCCTTCCTGCAGAAGTGGTAGCTGCAAATACAGTGAAGGAGTTTAAACATGCATGGGATAAGCATAAGGCTATCCTTCATATAAGATAGGGCCAGGGACTATTGATAGGCTTCAGATTATTGGGCAGACTAGATGGGCCAAATGTTTATCTGCCGACGCATTCTATGTTTCTAACAAGCCCTCATGGATTTTAAGGTGGAAAATTGAGTGTTATGATTTTTAGAAGGTGAGGAGGAAAAAAGAGGGAAGGGGTTAAATTACTTGTGTCATGGTTTTTCCATAAAGTTGAGGGAATGCAGGGAGAAAACTTAGAAGAGTGTATTAGCCCTAAAAAGTTTGACAAATTTTATTATGTGAATGCTTAACATGAAATGGTAAAACAGCCCATACTCCCTTATTAAAACCACTGCTGCTCAATAAAGTGTTGCTAGAACTGCCTGTTGGTCTGTGGCTCTTGACTACAGCAGTCCCATGTACTTCAAATGGCCATCAGTACTGGAATGGAGATGGGTTTACCAGACTTGTATGTGCTGTTTCTGTTACTCACCCAGCAGCCACTATTTATTTATTTAGTTTTTCATTGCAGAACAAAGTCACATCTTATTTAGGGGTACTACGGTGGAATTATTATTTTTATTTTATTTTTTATCTACTGGTGCCAGAAAGTTAAACAGATTTGTAAATTACTTCTATTACAAATATTAATCCTTCCAGTACTTATCAGCTTCTGTATACTACAGAGGAAATAATTTTTCTCTTGGGATTTCTTTTGTCATGACCACAGTGCTCTCTGCTGACACCTGCATACCTGTCAGATCCCACAAAAAATGTTACGCTGTACTAAATCCTGACTATGTAAATCTAATTTTTATGCATCCATCACCTATATTATAAAAAATCCTCTTTTTATAAGCTGTGTTAGAAATCCTCTCAGGGGAAGGGGACATGTCCCTCCTTTGTGGTGGTGGGAGGTGATTGGTGTTTGCTAATGCAGCCTTGTCCATGACTCATGGACAAACCTGATGCTGCTGCAGGATTTGGTGTCCCTGTAGGTATGATCCCTAGTGGTGGGATTTTCAGCATCCATTTTCTTTATGTAATATGGTTAACATTTTTTGAATATTTAATAAAGTATTTTCATCAGCAACAACATAAAAAAAATGGGGGAACGGACAATGCCTATTTGTCATTTACACATGTTTTCTGGCACCATTTCCCCCCCCCCCCCCCCCCTTCGGAGTACTACTTTATGTTGGTTTAGATACTTCAAGTTTGATAAATTTATAGACACACTCAAATACAACAAAGACTTTAGCCTGTCGTCCACCAGCCAATATTTGTAGTTTGTATACATGTTAGCCATAAACATCTGTGGTCATGTGCCTTCTCTGTAGGGCTCTGTTAATGTACTACTTAGATATTAGTTCTTTGTATGTTCTCTTTGCAGGTATTCCTTGTTTGCAGTAGTTAATCACCAGGGAACCTTGGAGAGCGGGCATTACACTAGCTTCATCAGACAACACAAAGACCAGTGGTTTAAGTGTGATGATGCGATTATCACCAAGGCTAGCATTAAAGATGTTCTAGATAGCGAAGGGTAAGTTGGATATTGTATGTCATAGGTTCATGGGTAGAAGTGGCATAAATACATGCTACTCTTGGGTATACTTGTAGTTATATTGTACTTGTGACTTGTAAACTATCAAAACTACTGTGCAATATACAAGAAAAAAAATGCTCAGCTCACCATCCACTAATGAAACGTAATGCAGAGACGTCTTCTGTAAAGAAGCAACTGGAGCTCGGATTTTTTCGGGCCGCTTCCCGTATGTAGAAACCATGAAGATAGAGGATCCAGCTCACAAAAATAGTAATAAAACGTAGCTTTTACGAACTCATATTAAAATCATGGGTGAACAAAAACACCCCAGTGGGTTAAAAACTGCACGCTGGCGCGTTTTGAGCTACAGAAGAGCTCTTAATCATGGCCACGATTAAGAGCTCCTCTGTAGCTCGAAACGAGTCGGCGTGCTGTTTTTAACCCACTGGGGTGTTTTTGTTCACCCATGATTTTAATGAGTTCGTAAAAGCTACGTTTTATTACTATTTTTGTGAGCTGGATCCTCTTTATCTTCAGGTTATCGAAACTACTACTTGATTGATTTTTTTGTCCTCTGATACAATTTTATTTTCAGCTATCTATATTGGGTTCACATTTCTCTAGGTTTGGGTGTACCGAACATTACATTTCGACGTAGATATTTGTTTGAAGTAAGGTTACTAAGTTTTATAATGGGATAGTTATCAAAACCTGTGCAAAAGAGTGCATCTTTGCATAAATTGTTCTCAGTGGCAACAGTGAAAACATTATAAAATACTTATTGAAACCTTTTATTTATTTATTTTATTTTATTTTTTTAGGTATTTGCTTTTTTATCACAAGCAATTTCTGGAGTATGAGTAACTTTATCTGCATTTGTCTGAAATGTGAATAAAAATAAATTCAAGCAAGACTTCTCCGACACACAGACCTACCTGAATTTTTCAGACAAAGCCGACGTTAGACGGGAGCAATGCCGGTGTTGCATCTGCCCATTGACTCTTGGAACGGGTGGAAGAACTTAAAAGTTGCAGCACACAAAATGGGAGATCTAAACAGGAAAGGGGCAGAGGGATAATTAAAGTCTGGTACTAAACATCTCTCATCGTGCTTCTGGGAATATGTATGGGAAGGCTGGGAGGGGGGAGGAGACATCTCCAGATACCATCACTAAAACATCCTCTCCATTTGGTGCTTGAGTTGCATCTGACCAAACATGGCAGTTATGATAGAGAAAAGCCAAGGCCATCTGTTGATGCACATTGGACTGAAAGCTTGAGAAGAACCAGGTTGGTATCAACAAATCAAGGTTGCAAAGGCATAAGAGTATTTTGCAAGTATCTCTATTTGTGATTTTAGTTATGAAATAAATACAGTATGAAACTACTAAGCTATCTGTCTTTCTCAGCCAGCATTAAGAAATCCTGGATTGTGGACAGATTCAGCAGTTACAGGGGACTTCTTTCCTGTATATGTTATAATGTGGACTGCTCCTGAAAAACTCAGGAATCATTATTTTTTTTGTTGTTCCTTTTTATTTCCCCATCATGGAAGTTTTTGTTTTGCATTGACTTGCAATATATTGTCTGTTTCATGAAATTTTATTTCATCAATGCAGTCATCAGTAAAAAAAAAAAAAGAAAAGGCAGCAAATGCATTGACATGTCTTTTTAATGTACATATGATCTGCAGTGGTTAAAGTTTGGAATGTTATCAGTGTGTGTGTTATTTGAAAAGCATTGTATGGAAGGGTTTTGCAAATTGTATGGCTATGTGTAGAGTTTAACCCCTTAAGGACCCAGCCATTTTACACCTTAGGACCCGGCCATTTTTTTTTACACATCTGACCACTGTCACTTTAAACATTAATAACTCTGGAATGCTTTTAGTTATCATTCTGATTCCGGGATTGTTTTTTCGTGACCTATTCTACTTTAACATAGTGGTAACATTTTGTGGTAACTTGCATCCTTTGTTGGTGAAAAATCCCAAAATTTGATGAAAAATTTGAAAATTTAGCATTTTTCGAACTTTGAAGCTCTCTGCTTGTAACGAAAATGGATATTCAAATTTTTTTTTAATTCACATATACAATATGTCCACTTTATGTTTGCATCATAAAATTTACGTGTTTTTACTTTTGAAAGACACCAGAGGGCTTCAAAGTTCAGCAGCAATTTTCCAATTTTTCACAATTTTCCAAACTTCATCTTAGAAATACCTCACAAATGACCCCATTATAAAAACTGCACACACCCCCCCCCCCCCCCCAAAGTATTCAAAATGACATTCAGTCAGCGTTTTAACCCTTTAGGTGTTTCACAGGAATAGCAGCAAAGTGAAGGAGAAAATTCACAATCTCCATTTATTTTACACTCGCCTGTTCTTGTAGACCCAATTTTTGAATTTTTACAAGGGGTAAAAGGAGAAAATGTATACTTATTTTTGCAGCCCAATTTCTCTCGAGTAAGCACATATGTCTATGTAAAGTGTTCGGTGAGCGCAGTAGGGGGCTCAGAAGCAAAGGAGCGACGAGGGGGTTTTGGAGAGTACGTTTTTCTGAAATGGTTTTTGGGGGACATGTTGCATTTAGGAAGCCCCTATGGTGCCACAACAGCAAAAAAAAAAAAACACATGGCATACCATTTTGGAAACTAGACCCCTTGAGGAACATAATAAGGAATAAAGTGAGCCTTAATACCCCACAGGTGTTTCACGACTTTTGCATATGTAAAAAAAAATAATAATTTCACTAAAATGTGGGTTCCCCCCAAATTTCATTTTTTTTAAAGGGTTAATAGCAGAAAAGACCCCCCAAAATTAGTAACCCCATCTCTTCTGAGTATGGAAGTACCCCATAAGTGGACCTGAAGTGCACTGCGGGCGAACTACAATGCTCAGAAGAGAAGGAGTCATATTTGGCTTTTTGAGAGCAAATTTTGCTCGGGGGCATGTCGCATTTAGAAAGCCCCTATGGTGCCAGGACAGCAAAAAAAAACACATGGCATACCATTTTGGAAACTAGACCCCTCACAGAATGTAATGAGGGGTACAGTGAGCATTTACCCCCCACTGGTGTCTGACAGATCTTTGCAACAGTGGGCTGTGCAAAATGTATCACTTTCACGGACCACTTTTCCAATGAGCCGTGGGGTGTAAATTCTCACTGCACCCCTTATTACATTCCTTGAGGGGTGTAGTTTCCAAAATGAGGTCACATGTTGGTGTGTTTTTTTTGTTTTGTTTTTGCGTTTGTCAGAACCGCTGTAACAATCAGCCACCCCTGTGCAAATCACCTCAAATGTACATGGCGCATTCTCCCTTCTGGGCCTTGTGTGCCCCCAGAGCACTTTGCGCCCACAGATGTGGTTACTCCGTACTCGGGAGAAATTGTTACAAATTTTGGGGGCCGTTTTTCCCTTTTACCTCTTGGGAAAATGAAAAGTTTAGGGCAACACCAGCATGTTAGTGTAAAACTGTTTATTTTTTTACACTAACATGCTGGTGTAGACCCCAACAGTTCCTTTTCATAAGGGGTAAAAGGAGAAAAAGCCCCC
Source organism: Hyla sarda (assembly GCF_029499605.1). Classification (NCBI taxonomy): domain Eukaryota; kingdom Metazoa; phylum Chordata; class Amphibia; order Anura; family Hylidae; genus Hyla; species Hyla sarda. The sequence continues at coordinate 185,441,860 of NC_079196.1, read as the reverse complement.
CCAAAATTTGTTAGGCAATTTCTCCCGAGTACAGCGATACCCCATATGTGACCCTAAACTGTTGCCTTGAAATATGACAGGGCTCCAAAGTAAGAGCGCCATGCGCATTTGAGGCCTGAATTAGGGATTGCATAGGGGTGGACATAGGGGTATTATCTATGCCAGTGATTCCCAAACAGGGTGCCTCCAGCTGTTGCTAAAATCCCAGCATGCTTGGACAGTCAATTGCTGTCCAGAAATGCTGGGAGTTTTTGTTTTGCAACAGCTGGAGGCTCCATCTTAGAAACACTGCCGAACAATAGGTTTTTCATTTTTATTGGGGAAGGGGGGGGGGGGGGGGTGCAGTGTACGTGTGTATATGTAGTGTTTTACTCTTTATTTTATGTTAGTGTAGTGGTTTTTAGGTTACATTCACACTGGAGGCAGATTACACAGTCTCCCTAGCCGCAGCTCAAACTTTAAGCAGGGAACTCGCTGTAATCTGCCGCCATTCACATGGGAGGGGGGTCAAAACTACAACTCCCAGCATGCACTGACAGACCATGCATGCTGGGAGTTGTAGTTTTGCAACAGCTGGAGGCACACTGGTTGGAAAACCTTGAGTTAGGTTCTAACAAAAAATAAATAAAAAATAATAAATTAAATAATAATTTGAAAAATTTAAAAGTGAAAAATCCCCCTCCCCAATAAAAATTTAAATTGTCAGTTCTTCCCATTTTACCCCCAAAAAGCATAAAAAAACTTTTTATAAACATAAGGTATCGCTGCGTGCTTAAATGTCCAAACTATCAAAATATAATGTTAATGATCCCGTACGGTCAACGGCATAAGTCCAAAAATGCAGCTTTTTTTTGTCCCATTTTCAAAAAAAATTAATAAATATCTAAAAGTTTTATATATGGAAATGTGGTATCGATAAAAAGTAAAGATGACGGCGCAAAAAAATTAGCCCTCATACCGCCCTATATACAGGAAAAATGAAAAAGTTGTAGATTACTGATTTTGTACAAAAAGTTTTTTTTTTTTTTTTTTGCGGTACAAAAATATCTAGCCATGGGTATCATTTTAATTGTGAATTCAGGTAAAAAACAGACATGGTGCACATCTACAATCTTGCACAATGAGCTGATTTCTTCTGAGCATAATTTCAAAAACTAACAGGTGGTTAGTATATACATTTTGATCAAAAAGTACAAAGCCCACTCACCACGTCAAGGCCACCTATTTAGAGTGGGTCCCTAGCATAAAATGGCGTAGCACTGGGCGGCGACCACCACCACCGCGACACCAGTGCCCACGGGGAACGACCCACTGGCAGAGCGGCCCCAATGCCACTCAACCCAGTCCATGGGTCGCACCTCCCCGCAGACACGGCGCCACGGCAGCAACGGACGCCACACAGCACCACACCAGTGTGAACAGGATGTTACAGCACACTTACCATGCTCTCCCAGTCAAACTGGGAGGCTGCCAGGAAAGAAAAGGCCCATGTGTAGCTAACTACTACTTATATAGGGTTGGGCTGAGGGGGTGGGGAAGAGTGCAGCACATTTTCAAACAAAAATTGTATTGACCCACAGAATAAAGAACACGTCATTTTTACCAAAAATGTACAGTGTGAAAACGAAACCCTCAAATGTGCAAAATTGTAGTTTTCATTTAAATTTCCTCCCTAAAAAGAATTTTTTGGGTTTGCCGTACATTTTATGGTAAAATTAGGTTTCATTACAAAGTACAATTGTTCACGCCAAAAACAAGCCCTTATATGGGTCTATAGATGGAAATATAAAAGAGTTATGGATTTTAGAAGGCGAAGAGGAAAAAACAAAAACGCAAAAATAAAATTGGCCTGACCTTAAAGGGGTACTCTGCACCTAGACATCTTATCCCCTTTCCAAAGGATAGGGGATAAGATGTCTGATCGCGGGGGTCCCGCCACTGGAAACCCCCGCTTTCTACCATGCGGTACCCACCTGTAACAGCTTCCGGAACTGCTGGAGGCCCTCAGGCTAGTACCATCCCGACCATGGGAACGAAAGATCGTGACGTCACGACTCTGCCCGCGTGTGATGTCACACCCCGCCCTCTCATTGTAAGTCTATGGGAGGGGCGTGACAGCTGTGTGCGGGGGGTCCACAGCGGCGGGCCCCCCGGGATCAGACATCTTATCCCCTATCCTTTGGATAGGGGATAAGATGTCTAGGGGCAGAGTACCCCTTTAAGGTTAAATGGGCTTTGTTCTTAGTCTTTAACCCCTTAAGGACCAAGCCCATTTAACCTTAAAGGGGTACTCTGCCCCTAGACATCTTATCCCCTATCCAAAGGATAGGGGATAAGATGTCTGATCCCGGGGGTCCCGCCGCTGTGGACCCCCGCACACAGCTGTCACGCCCCTCCCATAGACTTACATTGAGAGGGCGGGGTGTGACCTCACACGGGGGCAGAGTCGTGACGTCACGATCTTCCGTTCCCATGGTCGGGATGGTACTAGCCTGAGGGCCTCCAGCAGTTCCGGAAGATGTTACAGGTGGGTACCGCATGGTAGAAAGTGGGGGTCTCCAGTGGTGGGACCCCCGCGATCAGACATCTTATCCCCTATCCTTTGGATAGGGGATAAGATGTCTAGGGGCAGAGTACCCCTTTAAGGTTAAATGGGCTTGGTCCTTAAGGGGTTAAAGGAAGACTAAGAACAGAGTTACACCTGCTAACAATCTTGTTTATATGGTTTTTACTTCTGAACTGCACTGGAAAACTAAAAAAAAAAAAAAAACTTAAGGTCTATTCACACACACTTTATCCTGTGCATATTTGATGCTAGAGATTCCAAGCTGTGTGGAGTCTGCAGCATCAAATATGTGCTGGTTACTGTATGTGGAAATAGACCCTTGCAGTCTTCACACAATATCCTGCACATAATTGATGCGCAGGATTTGAAGTTGCATATTTCAATGCAAATTAAATGTGTAAACACTATCAAATATGTGCGAGATACTGTACGTTTAAATAGTCATGGCCGTAAATGTTGGTACCCCTGACATTTTTCAAGAAAATTAAGTATTTCTCACAGAAAAAAATTGCAGTAACATGTTTTGCTATACACGTTTATTCCCTTTTGTGTGTATTGGAACTAAACCAAAAAAAGGAAAAAAGCAAATTGGGCATAATGTCACATCTAACTCCAAAATGGGCTGAACAAAATTATTGGCACCCTTTCAAAAATTGTGGAAAAATAAGATTTATTTTTAAGCATGTGATGCTCCTTTAAACTCACCTGGGGCAAGTAAGGTGTGGGCAATATAAAAAAATCACACCTGAAAGCAGATAAAAAGGAGAGAAGTTCACTTAGTCTTTGCATTGTGTGTCTGTGTGCCACACTAAGAATGGACAACAGAAAGAACTGTCTGAGGACTTGAGAACCAAAATTGTGGAAAAATATAAACAATCTCAAGGTTACAAGTCCATCTCCAGAGATCTAGATTTGCCATTTTCCACAGTGCGCAACATTATCAAGAAGTTTGCACTGCATGGCACGGTAGATAATCTCCCTGGATGTGGATGGAAGAGAAAAATTGATGAAAGGTGTCAACGCAAGATAGTCCGGATGGTGGATAAGCAGCCCGAAACAAGTTCCAAAGATATTCAAGCTGTCCTTCAGGCTCAGGGAGCATCAGTATCAGCGTGAACTATTCGTCGACATTTAAATTAAACACTATGGCAGGAGACCCAGGGGGACCCCACTGCTGAGACATAAAAAAGCAAGACTACATTTTGCCAAAATTAGAGTAAGCCAAAATCCTTCTGGGAAAACATCTTGTGGACAGATGAGACCAAGATAGAGCTTTTTGGTAAAGCACATCATTCTACTGTTTCCGAAAACATTTAATGAGGCCTACAAAGAAAAGAACACCGTACCTACAGTGAAATATGGTGGAGGTTCAATGATGATTTGGGGTTGTTTTGCTGCCTCTGGCACTGGGTGCCTTGAATGTGTGCAAGGTATCATGAAATCTGGGGATTACCAACAAATTTTGGGTCACACTGTACAGCCCAGTGTCAGAAAGTTGGGTTTGCGTCCGAGATCTTGGGTCTTCAAGCAGGACAATAACCCCAAACATACCCAGAAATGGATGGCAACAAAGTGCTGGAGAGTTCTGAAGTGACCAGCAATGAGTCCAAATCCCATTGAACACCTGTGGAGAGATCTTTAAAATTGCTGTTGGGAAAAGACGCCCTTCCAATAAGAGACCAATGGGAGGTGTAAGAAGCTTATTGATGGTTTATAAGAAGCGACTGATTTGTTTTTTCCAAAGGGTGTGCAACCAAATATTAAGATAAGGGTGCCAATAATTTTGTCCAGCCCATTTTTGGAGTTTGGTGTGACATTATGTCCAATTTGTTTTTTTCCTCCTTTTTTTATTTTTTGTTTAGTTCCAGTACACACAAAGGAAATAAACCTGTATAGCAAAACGTGTTACTGCAATCCTTTTTCTGAGAGAAATACTTCAGGGATGCCTATATTTCAGGGATGCCAAAATTTACCACCATGACTGTAGACCCTTAAGAGTTAAAAACTATATTACCAAGATTAATATGTCCTGCCCTGCTGCACCGTTTTCACCTGGTAAGTGTTTGAATGAGCATTACCCACACTATCTACCTGTATATTCCAGTTGGTGCAGGTGATCCTGCTTGTCGGTTTCCTTTTTAACCCCTTGGGGATGGAGCCCATTATGACCCTAAGAACGGGAGCATTTTTTGCAAATCTGACCACTGTCACTTTAAGCATTAATAACTCTGGAATGCTTTTACTTATGCATTTGATTCCGAGTTTTTTTCGTGACATATTCAACTTTATGGTAGTGGTAAAATGTTGTCGATACTTGCATCATTTCTTGATGAAAAATTCAAAAATTTCATGAAAAATTTGAAAATGTAGCATTTTTCTAACTTTGAAGCTCTCTGCTTGTAAGGAAAATAGACATTCCAAATAAATCATATATTGATTCACATATACAATATGTCTACTTTATGTTGGGATCATAAAGTTGACATGTTTTTACTTTTGGAAGACACCAGAGGGCTTCAAAGTTCAGCAGCAATTTTTCACATTTTTCAAAATTGGAGATTTTCCTACTCTAGGTGATGGAAAATATGGATTTTATGAAAGACAGGAGGCGAGCATTGCAATTCTTTCTTTACTGTTAAAACATATAGCAGTAACATTTAAACATATATTTGAAAAGAAAAAACTTGTTCACACAGGTGTAACATCACAGGTAGTGTAACCAAGAATGCTAGGTATGGACTAGCCAATAGTAGCCCAGGCCAGTCTATATAGTGTCTTGTCAGGTAAAATTATCCCTCTTTCTTTACATTACTAAATCCGAAATATAACAAGTCCAATAACCTTAAAGGAACAGGAATCAACTGGAACGTAGAACAGTATGAAGACTTGAGAATGGAAGATCAGCGATGAAGTTGTAGAAGCATTTGACTGACGAATGAAGCCAGAATCCAGTAGACGTAGAAATAAAATAGGTAGGTCCATGCTCCTTGATGGTTAGTAAGCTGAAAATGGAGAAAAAACATATATTAAAGGGTTGGGTAGGGAGGGATAATGCTCGCCTCCTGTCTTTCACAAAATCCATATTTTCCGTCACCTAGAGTAGGAAAATCTCAAATTTTATATCAAGACAGGAGGCTCGCATTGCAAGTTTAAAGCTAAATCATAAAGTACACACATGTTATATATATAATATTATACAAGATTCATAGAAACATGATGATCAGGTCTAAAGTAAAACATTTTAAATGTAGATTCCGACGACCAATTTGCAGCCTTGAGAAGATCTGTCAGTGAACCTCCTGATTGGATAAGTTTAGTGGATACGGCACCTCTGGAAGAATGGGCGCCAAATAGAGAGATATCTATATTAGCTAAGGCCATGCACTGTCTGACCCATCTAGCTAAAGTAGCAGAAGAGACTGGTAAGTGGGGCTTACAATAAGATATAAGTAGTTGGGGTGAGGATGAATTTCGGATGTCCTTGGTTTTGGATTCATAAGATTTCAAACATTGGACTACACACAATTTCTCATTATGAGGAAAAGCAGGATAGAAGACTTGATGTAAGTTTGTTTTAGTACGTCTAAATACGGAAAATAAAACTCCTTGAGGAGAATATTGTTTACGAGATATGTCCAGAGCTTTAACGTCTGAGACTCTTTTTATAGAAATGAGACATAGAAGGCAGGTAAGTTTAAACGATAACATTTTAAGGGATAGATTGTCATTGTCTTCCCAAGATGAAAAAAGATGAAGTATTAGATTGACATCCCAAGTAGAGGTATATTTGGGTTGAGGTGGACGCTTAAAACGAATACCTTTCAACAATTTGCATACCATGGGATGTTTACCAATAGGGATAGAATCGACAGGAGAATGATAGAAGGAAATAGCAGAACGATAAAGATTCAAGGTACGGTATGCTTTGCCGGAATCGAAAGAAGCTGATAGATAGTTCAGGATGTGGGGGATAGGGGAATGAACGGGATCCAGATTCCGTTGACTGCACCAATCAGCCCAAAGTTTCCAGGCTGATCGGTAAGCAGTTCTGGTACCCGGAGCCCAGGCTTCTGCCAATATGTTTCTAGCTGATTGAGAAATCTCTGAGTCAAAGTAATCTGACCTGAGATTAACCATGCAACCAGAGGGAGTTGTTGAGATAAGATCAAAGGATGGGGGTTCTGTAGTGGGTCCAAGAGTATCAGAGGATGAGAAGGAAGGATCCTGGGAAAGTCTATTAGCATCCTGAGAACATGGGGGAACCAAGATTGGGATGTCCACCATGGAGTAATTAATACTAATGTTGTCTCTTGAAGTGAAGCTTGCAGGAGTACTCTGGGGATTAATCTGAAAGGGGGAAAGGCATAGAGAATTTGGTTTGGCCAATGTTGAAGAAAAGCATCCACCCCCAGAGCTAGGGGATCTGGACGCCAACTGAAAAAGAGGTAGTTGGTGATTGAGACGTGAGGCAAAAAGGTCTGTGTAGAGGACCCCAGAGAAGATTGATCTGTTGAAAGACTGTAGGATCTAGTTTCCAGTCGCTGGAGTCTGTGAGATATCTGGAGTTCCAGTCTGCTACGGTGTTGGAAAGACCTGGAAGATATTCTGCTCTCAGAGATATGTTTCTGTCTAAACAGAAATGCCAAAGTTTCTTGGCAATGTTGGCAAGAGTCTTTGAATTCGTCCCTCCTAGGCGATTGATGTATTGGACAGCAGAAATGTTGTTCAACCGCAAGAGGATGCAGCAATCTGACGAGTTTTTTGCAAAACTCTGAAGTGCAAAAAAGCCTGCTAAAAGTTCCAGGCAGTTGATATGTAAAGTAGTTTCTGCAGGGGACCATTTGCCTCCTGTTGATGATTGACCGCAACAGGCTCCCCAACCTATCAGGCTGGCATCCGATTCCATGATCAGATCCGGTTTGGAATGAAAAATTGCTTTTCCATTCCATTCCTGAATGTGTCGAAGCCACCAAATAAGTTCTTCTTTGGCTTCTGCACCCAGAGTAATTTCGTCTGAATATTGCAATCCTTCTCTGAGGTGTTTGATCTTTAGACGTTGAAGCGCTCTGTAATGTAATGGGGCCGGGAAGATTGCCTGAATTGAAGCTGAGTGCAGACCCACAATGCGAGCTATGGAACGTAATGATATGAGATTCTTGTTCAATATTGAATGAATCTCCCTCCTGATGGTTTTTAATTTTTTGGAGGGGAGACTCAACAAAGTTGTATGAGTATTGATGACAAAACCTAGAAATTCCAGTTCCTTTGTAGGGACTAGAATGGATTTGTCGTAATTGATAAGAAATCCCAGAAAATTTAGGAGGGAAATTGTCCAATTCATGTGACGATAAGCCACTGAAAGGGAGTTGGCCATAATGAGGATGTCGTCCAGATAAATGATGAGTCGGACTCCTCGAGAACGTAGAGTGGAAATCACGGGCTTCATTAATTTGGTGAAGCACCATGGGGCGGAAGATAGGCCAAAAGGAAGACAACTGAATTGCCATTTGGTGTTGTTCCATATAAATTGAAGAAATTTTTGAGAGGAAGGATGGATGGGAACTGTCAGATAGGCATCTTTGAGATCTATCTTTACCAGCCAATCGTCTGGCAACAGTAGATCTCTCAACAGATGAATGCCTTCCATCTTGAAATGTTGATATCGGACAAAGTTGTTCAAAGTCTTTAAATTGATGACAGGTCTGAAGCCTCCGTCTTTTTTCTTTACAAGGAAAAGATTGCTGATGAAACCTGTCGAATTAATTGGAACCTGAAAAATGCCTTTTTTGGAAAAGAGTTCTAGTATCTCCGTTTCCACAAGATTTTGATCTGGTTTGGAAAATTGAATCGGGTGAGGAAGGAGATCCTGAAAAGGAGGATAGACAAATTCTATTTGGTAACCTTTCACTGTATTTAGTATCCATTGGTCTGAGGATATTGCTTGCCAATTTTGGAAAAAATGTAGGAGACGTCCTCCTACTGGAAGATGGGAAAAAATTGGAAATGGGTATCTTACCTGAAGGTCTGGAACGGTTGACACCCCTTTGTCCTCGAGTCCTCCATGGGTGTCCACGATACGGGAAGAAGGGGTTAGGTTGGGGTGTAGGGATAGAGAAGGAGCTTCTGTCTTGGTGGAAGGGGCCTCTATGTTGACTTCTATACTGGGCACGGCCGGAAAAACGGCCCCTGCTTCTTCCGGCCCTGGCAAAAACCTTGTTGGACAAAACCTTTTTTATAGAGTTCTGGGCCTTATCCAGGGAGGAAAATAATCCAACATATTTGGAGATTTCTTTAATAAATTGATCCCCAAACAATAAACTATCGTTGGGATTGGCAGACTCAGAAGGGGCTAAATGTGATAATTGTGGGTCTAATTTCATTAGAACCGCTCTTCTCCTCTCCGTGCAGAGGGCCTGATTTATATTCCCAAATATTCACATAGTGCGTTGGGTCTAGCCTCTCATAGTTTCGACATCGAGAGGAGTGCCAGAAACAGCTGCGTTTTCAGTGAGGTCCAGCATTTTAGCAATGGGACCTAACAGATCCAATAATCTGTCTTGACACAGCTTAAAGCTGCGATCTATACCCTTCTTAGGGTTTTTCCCAGACTTTTGTAAATATCTGACAATTATGGGATCTAATTCCGGTGTAGTGGTATTAGTACCAGAAATTGAGGGTCTGGGGCATTCTGCCTTTAGTTTATTACGAGTCTTGTTGTCAAGACCCTTTTTTAACCAGAAAGCAATGAATTTATCTATCTGGGGGTTAGGTGTCCAGTCTCCTGACCTGGGATGAATAATATGGGATGGATTAAAAAATGGGACACCAAAGCTATCAAGTATATTAGGATCTATATTAGATGAATCCCCAGAGAAATTATCATCATAATTTGCATCATCTCCCTCTACCTCAGGGTTATAAGAGGGGTCATAGGATTCTGAATTATCTGAATTGTTAGAGACCTCATCATCAATATCAAAATCTTCATCATGAGTAGTTATTTGTGTCTGATTAGAGGCGTTATTAACCCGATTAACATTTTGCTCCTCTCGGGTAGAGGGTTTGGGATGCAACGTACAGGCATCTGAAGTATGGCTACTATGAGGTAAGCCTACATGATAATCCTGACCTTCATTAGCAAAATGTCCCTTCTTAGGTCTACTATGAGGGAGGTCGTTAGTATCAACATGCCTGTTTTTTGATAAACTTTTTCTGGGAATATCTTTCTGAAGTAATTTGGATTGATGAGATTTATGTGCCATCATTTGGGAAACCGTCATAGCAACTGATTTAGCCATGGATTCATGCATGGTAGACATTGCATTATGAACCGCTGATTGCACAGACCTAGATACAGATTGGTCTACTAATTCCTGTATCTGGTCCTTAGATAATGGGGCATTTTGACTTTGGTCAGAAGACATTATGTGGTAAATAATAATAATAATAATAATAATAATATATATTTAAATTATAGGTAGTCCAAAATAATTAACTAATAATGGAATATAGTAATGATAATGGCTGCACAAAATAACTTATGTCCTTAAAAGGACACTGACAGAAAGGGATATACTATGGTTGTGAAGGCAGCTATGAGGGGAGCGACCGTCCTGGAGATGTCTGAGGCGTTTGAGTGTGGCGCAGGAAGGCACAGCTGATAACCAGCCGGCCAATTATCGCGAGAAGTGAACGGGGACGCACGCGAACAGTAATGGCGACTAATGCAAGGGACTGGCGGCGCCCGGCTGAGCGGTATAGCGGGGAAAAGAGAAAGTAAGGTATAGTGGAGAGTGCGGTAGTAACGGATATTGATAAGGAGAGGAATAAAAGGAGAGATAAGATTGGGAAGGTAATGGAGACCACGGCTGGACCGTCGGGACTGATAAGGAGAGGAGTTGGAATAACGGAAGTATAACAGGATAATGTAGTGAGATGAGAACAATATTAATAACGTTAATACAGAATAAGGAAGCACAGTACTATAGGTAACAGTGGTTATACTTATCTGGTAGCAGTAAAGAAAGAGGCATAATTTTACCTGACAAGACACTATATAGACTGGCCTGGGCTACTATTGGCTAGTCCATACCTAGCATTCTTGGTTGCACTACCTGTGATGTTACACCTGTGTGAACAAGTTTTTTCTTTTCAAATATATGTTTAAATGTTACTGCTATATGTTTTAACAGTAAAGAAAGAATTGCAATGCGAGCCTCCTGTCTTGATATAAAATCGGAATTTTTCAGGGACCAGTTCTGTTTTGAAGTGGATTTGAAGGGCCTTCAAATTAGAAATGCCCCACAAATGACCCAATTATAAAAACTGCAACACTCAAAGTATCCAAAATGACATTCAGTAAGTTTGTTAACCCTTTAGGTGTTTCACAGGAATAGCAGCAAAGTGAAGGAGAAAATTCTAAATCTTCATTTTTTACACTCGCATGTTCTTGTAGACCCAGTTTTAGAACTTTTACAAGTGGTAATAGGAGAAAAAGCCCCCCCCCCCCCCCCAAAAAATTTGTAACCCAATTTCTCTCGAGTAAGGAAATACCTCATATGTGTGTGTATCAATTGTTCGGCGGGCGCAGTAGAGGGCTCAGAAGGGAAGGAGCAACAATGGGATTTTGGAGAGTGAAATTTGCTGAAATGGTTTTTGCGGGGCATGTCGCATTTAGTTAGCCCCTATGGTGCAAGAACAGCAGAAAACCCCACATGGCAGACCATTTTGGAAACTACACCCCTCAAGGCACGTAACAAGGGGTCCAGTGAGCCTTAACATCTCACAGGTATTTGACGACTTTTTGTTAAAATTGGATGTGTAAATGAAGAAAAAAAATGCAGTTTTCCCCAAATTTACTATTTTTACAAAGGAAATGGGAGAAAATGCCCCCCAAGATTTGTAACCCCATCTCTTCTGAGTATGGAAATACCCCATGTTAGGATGTAAAATGCTCTGCTGGCGCACTACAATGCTCAGAAGAGAAGGAGCGCCATTGAGCTTTTGAAAAGAGAATTCATTTGTAATGGTAGTCAGGGGCCATGTGCGTTTACAAAAATTAGCAGTTTTGCAACATCTGGAGGGCTACAGTTTATAGACCACTGCACAGTGATCTCCAAACTGTGACCATCCAGATGTTGCAAAACTACAACTCCCAGCATGCACAGACAGCAAAGAGCTGTTTGGGCATGTTAGGAGTTGTAGTTTTGCAAGATCTGGAGGGATACAGTTTAGAGACCACTGTAGCTCTCCAGATGTTGCTAGGCAACTTACCGGCTTCCGTAGGATCGTTTCTCCGTTCTGCCTGGCCTGTTGTGGGTGGGCAGGAAGGGGAAAACAAAAGTTAAGATTTATTAATAGAAGTCATTTACAAATTGGTTTAACTTTCTGGCACCAGTTCATTTAAAACTAAAAATAAAATTTTATCCCTTAACGACCATGGACGTAAATGTACGTCATGGTGACGTGGTACTTAACGCACCATGATGTACATTTACGCACCGCTATGATCGGAGCGGTGCTCGTGTCATGCACGGCAGGTCCCGGCTGCTATCGGCAGCCAGGGACCTGCCGGTAATGGCGGACATCCGCGATCGCGTGGATGTCCGCCAATAACACCTCAGATGCCGTGATCAATACATATCACTGCATCTGCGGCAGTGCGGTACTTTGAATGGATGATCGGATTGCCCGCAGCGCTGCCACGGGGATCCGATTATCCAGCATGGCGGCCGGAGGTCCCCTCACCTGGCTCCGGCAGTCTCCCGGGGTCTTCTGCTCTGGTCTGAGATCGAGCAGACCAGAGCAGAAGATTACTGATCAGTGCTATGTCCTATGCATAGCACTGAATAGTATTCGCAATCAACTAATTGCTATGATTTGTCCCCTATGGGGACATAAGTGTAAAATAAAAAAATTAGAAAAAGCCCCTCCCCCCAATAAAAAAGTTAAACGTCCGTTTTTCCCATTTTACCCCCAAAAATGAGTAAAAAAAAAATACATATTTGGTATCTCCGCGTGCGTAAGTCTGAACTATTAAAATATATTGTTAATTATCCTGTACGGTAAACGGAGTAAACGTTTAAAAATTAAAAATTGCTGCTTTTTTGTCACATTTTAATCCAAAAAAAAATTATAAAAAATTTATAAAAAGGAAAACCTAAGCAAAAGTGGTACTGGTAAAAACTACATATCATGGCGCAAAAAATGAGCCCTCATATCACCCCATATATGAAAAAAATTAGAAAGTTATAGGTGGTCAAAATAGGGCGATTTCAAACATACTAATTTTGTTAAAATGGTTTTGAGATTGTTTGTTTGTTTTTTTAAGCGGTGCAATTATAGCAAAGCATATAACATGGGTATCATTTTAATCGTATTGACCCACAGAATAAGAAAACATGTAATTCTTACCGGAAAGTGTACAGCGTGAAAGCAAAACCTTCCAAATTTTGCTAAGAGTGCGTTCACACGGCCATTTGTCCTAGTTTTTTTCATCCCTGTTTCAGCTCCGTTTTTGCAGATTGTAAACGAAATAAAAACTGTGTAAAAAAATCCCATTGACATGAATGGGATTTTTTTTCAAAAATCTGTTTAAATCCGTGTGCACCCATTTGCACTAATTTCCGTTTTTTTTCACGGAAGAAAAAATCGGCACATGCAGTATTTTTTCTTCCGTGAAAACAAACGGAAGAAAACACGGACATCATAATTTTAACGTTGAAGTCTATGGCAAACGGATGAACCTTTAACCCCTTAAGGACCGGTGTTTTTTCCATTTTCGTTTTTTGCTCCTTGCCTTTAAAAAAATCATAACTCTTTCAATTTTGCACCTAAAAATCCATATGGTGGCTTTTTTTTTTGCGCCAACAATTCTACTTTGTAATGACGTCAGTCATTGTGCCCAAAAATCTACGGTGAAACGGAAAAAAAATCATTGTGAGACAAAATTGAAGAAAAAACGCTGTTTTGTTAATTTTGGGGGCTTCCGTTTCTACGTAGTAAATTTTTCGGTAAAAATGACACCTGATATTTATTCTGTAGGCCCACACGCTTAAAATGATACCCTACTTATATAGGTTTGATTTTGTCGTACTTCTGGAAAAATTCATAACTTCATGCAGGAAAATTAATACATTTAAAATTGTCATCTTCTGACCCCTATAGCTTTTTTATTTTTCCGTGTATGGGGCGGTATGAGGGCTCATTTTTTGCGCCGTTATCTGAAGTTTTTAACGGTACCAATTTTGCATTGATAGGACTTATTGATATAAATTTTTTCATGATATAAAAAGTGACCAAAAATGAACTATTTTGGACTTTGGAATTTTTTTTGCGCGCACGCCATTGACTATGCGGTTTAATTAATGATATATTTTTATAATTCGGACATTTCCGCACGCGGCGATACCATATATGTTTATTTTTATTTACACTGTGTTGTTTTTTATGGGAAAAGGGGGTGATTCAAACTTTTAAGGAAGGGGTTAAATGATATTTATTCACTTTTTTTTTTTCACTTGTTTTTTGCAGTGTTATAGCTCCCATAGGGACCTATAACACTGCACACACTGATCTTTATCATTGATCAATGGTTTCTCATAAGAAACCAGTGATCGATGATTCAGCCGCATGACTGCTCATGCCTGGATCTCAGGCAGTGAGCAGTCATTCGGCGATCGAACAGCGAGGAGGCAGGTAGGGACCCTCCTGCTGTCCTGTAAGCTGTTCGGGATGCCGCGATTTTGCCGCGGCTATCCCGAACAGCCCACTGAGCTAACCGGCATGGTTTCAGTTTCACTTTAGACGAGGCGTTCAACTGGGGGTATATAATTATAATAAAGGCGCAGGCGGGGGGTTACATTATAAATTCGTTGGCGGGGGGGAGGGGTCACAAATGCGCTGGCGGGGGGGGGTATATAATTATAAAGGCGCAGAGGGGTTACATTATAAATGCGCTGGCGGGGTTACACATATATACTGCGGGGGTATATATTTTTGCGCTGGTGGGGGTTATATCTTTATATCTAGCCCCCCAGCGCATTTATATAGCGCTATATATCTTGCCCCCCCCACAGCGCTTTTAATATACATTGTCCATTTTAAAATCCCTGCAGGGAGCCCTGATTGGCTCCTCGGTACGGGCCATTCAGAGCTCCCCACGGGGAATTTAAAAATGAAAGTAAAATACATCGGTGATCGCAGGGTTGCGGGCCATGCCGCCTGCTTAATAACTTCTGATCTCTTCGGGTCTCAGAAGTGAGACCCGGTGCGATCATTCCCTCAGCCCCTGTACTACTACTACCCCAATCATGGAACAGAGTCTGTTCCATGATGGGGGTAGTAGTACAAGCACTAATGTAGCCTCCCCAGTCGCCGGCAGACCTGCAGCCAGGAACTACTACTCCCACCATGGAAACAAGTTTGTTACATGATGGGAGTAGTATTAGTCCTGGCTGCAGGAGTTTGTAGGTGGCTGATTTTTAAAAAAAATGCATTAAAAACTGTTACAAACGCTTCAAAACGGATACCCGTTTGATCAGCCGTTTCTATCCATTTTTTAAAATCCTTTTTTGTTTTTTTAAACAGGACGTGGGCAAATGGCCGTGTGAACTCGCCCTAAAGGATCCACAGCGTATTTTATGCTGCGGATCCACCGACCCATAGTGTGCCTCCAGCAGATTGCTGCTGCAAGCAGGCCAGGAGGGTGAGGCAAGACTAGGGCATGGCAACAGCTGGAGGCACACTATGGGTCAGGTCACCGGCCGATCAGTTACGTGTGACCCTAACTACCAGCTGCAGTCAACAAGATTACATACAGCTCAATATCTATCCTTGGACTGCAGCTGTAGCTCCATAGTTTGAGCTATGGCTACACTGTAACTTTTTGATGTGCTACTGATTATTCTGCCAGGCCTAAAGGTAGGGCCACACGTTACAGATAAACTGCAGATTTTTTTTGCAGCAGCAGATAATGAGCCAAAGGCAGAAGTGGATCCAGCTGTAAAAATAGTGCTGTCCTTTTAAATTTCCCCTTCCTGGATCCACTTCTGCCTTATGCAGTGGCTTCATTTCTGCTGCAGAAAGTCAACCTGAAACGTGTGTTTCTAGCCTAAAGGCATGTTTTCACCCTTATATCCTGGAGTATTCACATGCTTACTACATTGAAACACTTGGGATATGTTTACATGTACTGTCTAATATGTGGAATTTATGCGGTGTAACGCTATGTTCACATTGGAATCTGCAGGAAAAATAATTCTCTGAAAATTTGCAACTGATCTTTTAATGAACATATTCCACTTTCCGGATTCTTCAAAAACATTGAACCGGTCAATAGTTTTTGCAGAATTTCTCACAGACCACTATTGAAATAAAGAGGACTTTGAATTCCAACCAGTACCTGTGTTAACCCCTTAAGGACAAAGGCCATTTTCACCTTAAGAACCAGAGCGGTTTTTGCACATCTGATTACTGTCACTTTAAGCATTAATAACTCTGGGATGCTTTTTACTTTTCTTTCTGATTCAGAGATTTTCCTTGATGCTTGCATCATTTCTTGGTGAAAAATTTAAAATTTTGCATTTTTCTAACTTTGAAGCTCTCTGCTTGCAAGGAAAATAGATATTCCAAATTATATATTGCTTCACCTATACAATATGTCTACTTTATGTTGGCATGTTGACATGTTTTAACTTTTGGAAGACATCAGAGGGCTTCAAAGTTCAGAAGCAATTTTCAAATTTTTCACGAAATTTTCAAAATCTGAATTTTTCAGGGACCAGTTGAGTTTTGATGTGCCTTCATATTAAAAATACCCCATAAATGACCCCATTATAAAAACTGCACCCCTCAAAGTATTCAAAATGACATTCAGAACGTCTGTTAACCCTGTAGATGTTTCACAGGAATAGTAGCAAAGTGAAGGAGAAAATTCTACTTTGCCCCCCCATGGCATACTATTTTGGAAACTACACCCCTCAATGCATGTAACAAGGGGTACAGTAAGCCTTTCCACCCCACAGATATTTCACGACTTTTTGTAAAATTTGGATGCGTAAATGAGATTTTTCACTCTAGTGCAGATTTCCCATTACAAAGGGTAATGGGAGAAAATACCCCCCAAAATTTGTAACCTCATCTCTTCTGAGTATGGAAATACCTCATGTTAGGACATAAAAATGCTCTGCGGGCGAACTACAATGCTCAGAAGAGGAGTCACACTTGGCTTTTGGAAAGCAAATTTTGCTGAAATGGTTTTTGGGGGGCATATCTCATTTAGGAAGCCCCTATGGTGGTGCCAGAACAGCAAAAAAAAAAAAAACACATGGCATACTATTTTGGATACTACACCCCTCAAGGAACTTAACAAGGGGTACAATAATCTTTAACACCTCACAGGTGATTGACAACTTTTTTTTTTTTTCTCCTTTCAAATTCAAAAGGGATTTTATTAACAAAGAAATAACAGGTGTACATGAAATTGTATCAACTGCATCGAAGCCCGTCGGTCTTGGGAGACCAAAAGTATGAAGGGCGTAGAGTTCATCTGATACACACTAACATTGGAATACAAGTGCATCAAACAATAAACAGAACATATTGTGCATATACTGTATAGGGTGCAATTAGATCCAGCTCGGGGAGCCATAAAGGAAAGAGAGTATATACTATACGAAAATGACTCGCTAGATGCACAAGATGTAAGTAGCAGAAATACAATGAAGCAAGAAAACTATAGCAAGGAGAAGAGAGACCGCACACTCACAGACACACAAATACACAAGGTGAAAGAGGTTAAGGAAAAGAGACGTAGGAAGTATATCGAAATAGAACACATAGAAGAAAAAGGGCGAGAGTTCCTGTAGGCAGAGACTGCAAACCCAGTTACTTAAGGGAGAGTGTGGGCCCATGGATCACTGAACAAGAGCTCACTGCGGGGTTAGATAGCATACAGATAAAGAGACGCAGAAGATCAAGGGAGGAATCAGGCCCACTCTACAACATCGAGCTATACCGGCCAGAGGAGCAGAATTCGCCCCATGGAAGCCAGGTGGCACCTATTCTCGTAACGTCGTCTGGGAGGACAGCCAGCAACTCCTCCATGCGACGCGTCTGTGCCACCTCAGCCATCCACTCTTCTATGGTAGGAGGGTCAGGGGATTTCCATTTCTGAGGGATGACTGATTTGGCAGCCTGCAGGAGATGCGCCATGGGAAACATGAAGAGAAGCACAGCTTCTGGGGTATGAGGTATCTTTATGCTCGTAACCTCCCCAACAACCCGGAGTACAGTGTAAAACCTTTTCAGCACTGGACACGCCCACCAAATGTGAGTCATTGTACCCTCAGCAGTACCACATCTCCAACATATGCTGGGCACAGAAGGGTACCGACGATGTAACATCGACGGCACTCGGTACAATCTGGATAAGACTTTGTAGCAGGTTTCTTGGGATTTAGAGGCAATGACCGCTTTATGTGTTAGGTAAAAGCATTTCACCCATTCTTCCTCAGAAAACGATTTGCCTAATTCAGTTTCCCAAGCTCGATAATAGGCCGAAAGGGAACGTGATCTGGGTGATATTAAAGAGATGGCATGCCGAGGGTAAGAGGAGGCAAGACAGAGTCGCTCAAAGGGCGACAGTGGGCAGTGCACCCTAGCCTGATGTGGGAGCGAAGAAAAGAAATGTCGCAATTGAAGATAAGCGAACGGGGCACACCTAGATGGGGGCCTATCAGCGAGCAATTCCTCCAGGGTTTTAAGTCTCCCATCTTTCACTATTTGCCAGAGCCTAAGAAGATGTGTCA
Organism: Hyla sarda; assembly: GCF_029499605.1. NCBI lineage: Eukaryota > Metazoa > Chordata > Amphibia > Anura > Hylidae > Hyla > Hyla sarda. The sequence continues at coordinate 185,423,485 of NC_079196.1, read as the reverse complement.
GCGTGGCCCCAAAAATGTCACCTCCTGAGGGGTCTCCGGGTGGGAAGGACGGATTACTCGATACCGGGAGGAGAGGGCCTAATCTGCCTAATCAGACTCTCCTCATCACCTATCACATGCAGGGAAGCTAGAGTGTGGCATTTGGTAAACGAGGAGGGGAACGTGTCTTGTCGGGAGGGGGACCATGTCCATGACAATGTAGCTAAGGTTCTCGGAGAGAGATCCTGGGACAGGCGAACCCACAATTTAGTTTCCAAGTTATGCGACCAGTCCAGGACACGAGCATGTACACATGCCAAGTAGTACAGGCGGCAGTCAGGCTGTCAAGTCCCTCCCGACAACTTAGGTCTGGAGAGAAGGATGCGATTCAGACGTGGACGTGTCGAGGACCAGACGAACAAGCCGAGACATTTACGTACCGAACGCCAAAAAGAAGAAGGGATATGGATGGGTAAAGTCTGTAGGAGATACAACAGGCGAGGCATAAGTGTCATTTTCAAGATGTTCATTTGACCAAACTAAGAAAACTCCCTCCTATTGCATGCTGACAGGTCTGAATGGAAACGGGCCAGCAGTGGGGAAAAGTTAAGGGAAAACAGTTGGGAAAGGTCGGATGAAATCCTAGTTCCCAGGTACGAAATCCCTCCAGACGGCCAAGTAAAAGGAAATGCAGAGCGAAGGGAAGCCTCCACATGCCCCGGTAATGAAAAATTCAAAGCCTCCGATTTAGAGAAATTAATTTTAAAGTTTGACCAGGAGCCAAACTCAGTGAGCTTGTGCATAAGGTTAGGCAGGGACACTATGGGGTCCGTCAAGTAGACCAGGAGGTCGTCGGCAAATGCCGAGCACTTGTACTCGTGACCACCTACCACCACACCATGGATGTTGGGGTCTGACCGGATAGAGGCCAAGAGATGCTCCATCACCAGAACATAGAGGAGCGGGGATAGGGGGCATCCCTGTCGTGTGCTGTTTTTAATCTGGAAGGAGGAGGACATGGCGCCATTCATTTTAAGTTGAGCCGCTGGGGAGCGGTAGAGGGCCATAATTTTTGCTGTGAAAACAGGGCCTAAGCCAATATGTTGTAGGGTCTGTGCCAGGAAGGACCAGGAGATTCTATCAAATGCCTTTTCGGCGTCCAGAGAAAGAATCATTAAAGGCAGTTTGGAAGACTTGGCGTAGTGAATAATATCCAAAGTCTTGATGGTATTGACCCTGGCTTCCCTCCCCGGCACAAACCCCACTTGGTCCAAATGGACTAATCTGGGAAGACTAGAATTCAAGCGAATGGCTAACAATTTCGAGTAAATCTTGAGATCTACATTTAAGAGGGAGAAGGGCCGGTAACTGCCACAAACCTGAGGGTCCTTCCCAGGCTTCGGGAGTACCACAACGTGGGCAAGGGTGGAAGAGTCAGGTATGAGCATCGAAGAGGAAACGGAGTTAAAGGCCTTGAGCATAAGGGGGAGATAAGCTAGCAGAAAGGGTTTTATAAAATGTAGACGTGTAGCCGTCCGGGCCAGGGCTCTTCCCGCCCGGGAGGTCCCGAACAACACGGTCCAGTTCCTTTGGAGAGAAAGGAGCCTCAAGCCCTTCTACAACTTCCGAGGGCAGGGAGGGAAATGGAGGGGCAGGAGTGGGCGGAGAGGCGGTGGGAGAGGGAAGATTATAGAGATCAGTAAAAAAGGACCAAAAGGTGGAGGCAGTCATCAGTGGAGTGAGCTACATGGCCAGAAGGTGTGCAAATGCAAGGGATATGTGATTGAGCTATCTTGGAACGCAGCGCCCTGGCTAACATGCGGCCACTCTTGTTCCCATATTCATAAAACTTACTGCGACCCATCTGAAGCCAGCGTCCCCAAGACTCTTCTAAAAGCCGTTTCACCTCAAGCCTAGCGAGCTGCAGGTCCCGGAGCACCATCTGGGAAAGCGAGCGCTTATGCAGAACTTCAAGGGAAGAAACTGCGGCCAGAGCCTTACGTAGTGCCTGAGCCTTGCTCTGCTTGAAGCTAGACCTATGTTTAATGAGGACCGCTCGGAGGACACACTTAAGAGCCTCCCATTGAATAAACGGATTGGTAGAGTCTCCCTCGTGATCTCTTACAAAACCGGCAACTGTTGCTGAAATATCGGCCAAGTAAGGCGGGTCTAGTAATAAGGATTCATTTAATCTCCACGACCAGGCCGACTTAGTGAGGAAAGGAAGATGGAGAGAGCAATAGACAGGAGCATGATCGAACCATAAAATGTTGCCAATTGAAGAAGAGACCACCCAGGGAAGGGCAGCATGTTGGACTAGCACATAATCTACAGTAGGTTCCGTGCGGGGAAGAGAAGAAACTATAATCTCTGTCCGTGGGATGCTACAACCGCCATATTTCACCCAACTGCAGTAGAGCCAAGGCCCGCTTCACGCATTTGATGGCCGCATAGGACAGGCAAGAGCGACCCGTGGAATTGTCCAGAGTAGGGTCAAGAGTCAGATTCAAGTCCCCGCACAGAACCACCGTCCCCCAAATCAAGGGCAGCACGACATCAATCAAGTTAACCAGAAACTCCACCTGGCCCTGGTTAGGAGTGTAAGCATTGATGATAGTAAAGGGTCTACCATTAAGCGATAAGGACAAGATAATATACCTTGCATGCGTGTCAAGTGTAACATCCAGAACCTGATGGGCCAGGGACCTATGTATTGCTATGGCTACCCCTTTAGCGCGCGCCTCTGGGTTGTTGGCACAGAACCAGAGTGGGTAATGTCTATTATTAGTAAGCGCCGGCGCGTGGCCTGTCTTAAAGTGAGTTTCCTGAAAGCAAGCAATTTGTATCTTACGTTTATGGAGATGGGGAAGAATCTGGGTTCTCTTCACCAGCGCATTGAGCCCCTTCACGTTGAACGATGCTACATTAAGAGTTGCCATGAGGAAAGGGGATCACACTCCGTAAGCTACGGACCTCGCAAACAGACTAGGTAGCAGTCTCCGAGGAGAGAAAGAAGAACAAATTAGAAAAGAAAACACCAACAAGTCAAGAGAGACAAAGACAACCACTCACCAGAGAAAGGAAGAGGGTAGCAGATGTGAAACTGCCACTGCACCAACTAAACAAGAAGTGGTAATTAACCAAGGAAAATCACAGTCCGAGAGGAACCCCCGGAGAGATCCCCAACCTACGAGGGGAAAAGTGGGTAGCGAAGAAGCAAGAGGGAGAGCCCGAGCCCAGCACCCCAGAATAAAGCTCAGCAGAGAAAGGAAGTACGAAAGCGACACCAGCATACATGAAGGGAGCAGGTTTTAGAGGAAACAAGTAAACAAGAAGAAGATGAAGGGACGGAACAGGACCTAGGAGTAAAGAGAATGTGAGGCTAAACAGGATTGAAAAGGCTACAGTCCATTCCCATATCGATCTGCAGATATGAGAGAGAAAAGACAGTCAAGGCAATCAAAACAAATACATAGCAATAATCATTCTAGTCAGCCATCAGGGGCCCGGTCGACTCTAGAGGATGCGGGAACTGATTCCCATCAGGTGACCCATCTCTGACGGCGGCGGCCCCGGGAGGGGGCACCTGAACGGGCCTGTTTAGGGGACCGTTGAGGGGACCGTGGCATCTGTCTCTTCTGGGGCGCTGAGGGTGTCAGAGTGGGCCAGTCCGGAAGAGAAAGAGGGGGAATGTCCAAATCCTTCAGGAATCCGGGTAGGTCATCGGGCGAACGTAGAGCGTGCATCCTGTCCTCCCTGCAAATCAAAAGGGCAAAGGTAAACCCCCAACGGTAGGGGAGGTCTTTTCCGCTAAGGATTTCAAGAAGGGGCTTCAGGGCTGCACGTTGGGCCAATGTATGGCGAGAGAGGTCAGGGAACAATTGGATCTCAACGTCTTTGTACAAAATACGTCGCCTTGATCTGGCTAAATTAAGAATGTCCTCCTTGATGGCGTAGAAGTGCACTCTACAGATGACATCCCTGGGGCGGTTATCATCAGGGTTTGGTGGACGCAGGGCTCTGTGGGCCCTGTCCGATTCAATATGAGCATCCGGTGGCCTGTCCAGTAAGTCATTGAATATCGCCAACAGTGCCGGATACAGTTCATCAGGGCCTACCCTTTCAGGCAAACCACAAATTCTGATATTATTGCGCCTATTACGATTTTCGACGTTGTCCAGATGTTGTTGAAGCACAAATAACTGTTCACTATGTCTCTGAACCGTATCTTGGAGAGTTTTAACAGCAGTGGTGAGTCCTGAACAGACTCAATCTCCAATACTTTAGATGATAGGACAGACACTTCAGAGCGAAGCTGTACAAACTCCTGCTTACATTCAGCTACCAATTGTTTGGCCATAGTGGAAAAGTCCTCCTTAGTAGGCAGAGAGGAAAGCAGGGAGTGAAGATCCGCTAGGGTTATTGGTCTATCAGTGTTCTCTGCAGGAGACCGTGCCTCCCGGGGTGATCCCTGAGTGGGGCCCACAGGTGAGGGATAATAGTAACAGTCCAGGACAGGGGTCCGGAAGGCAAGCGGAGTCCCCTGGAGACTCGGAGGGGGGTCCCTCAGAGAGGAATGTGGGGTCCCGTTTTCCAGGGCAACAGCTAGCAAGGGAGGAGCAGGAGAGGGGGGCCCCATGCCAGGGCTGGGTGCTGTGATAGCGTGCAACACTGTGGGTCCCCAGGAGGAGCCCGAGGACCACTGTGGAGATGAAGGAGCACCTGCAGGCTGTGGCATCTGAAGTGTGGGGGGCAAGGTGTAGAAAGCCATCATGGGTGAGGGGCCAGGAAATGGCAGAGGCGGCCAGTCCACAGGGGTAAGCACAGGGAGTAGATGGCTTCCATGGCTCCCGGGAGGACGAGGGAGCGGCACCACTGGACGGGACCAGCCCGGCAGCAGGAGGTGGCGACCCGCCCGCAGGTCGCAGCTCTGATGCGTGCAATGAAGGTGAGGAGGTAGGAGCCGCCGCCATCTTGGGGGGAGGCAGGGAGGAACTTCTCTGCCGCTGTGAGCTGGTGAAGTACCCTGCGATATCCGTCTGGAGGGACGCGTCCCAGTCCCCTGCAGGTTCTTTTTGTGCCTGTTTCTCATGGAAATAGCTGGTGGATCAGTGCAATTCTGGCCTCGGAGCTCCAAGTGCGTGCGTCCTGACAGCTCCATGGCTAGCCACGCCCAACCGGTGATTGACAACAGTTTTTTCCCCCAAATTTTAAATTTTTTACAATGGGTAATAGGAGAAAATGCCCCCAGATCCCCACCCCCAAATTTGTAACCCCATTTCTTCTGAGTATGGAAATACCCCATGTGGACGTCAAGTGCTCTGCTGGCGCACTACAATGCTCAGAAGAGGAGGAGCGCCATTGAGCTTTTGGAGAGAGAATTGTTTGGAATGGAAGTCAGGGGCCATGTGCGTTTACATAGCCCCCCCCCGTGGTGCCAGAACAGTCAAGTGCCCCCCAAGTGACCCCATTTTGGAAACTATACCCCTCACAGAATTTAATAAGGGGTGCAGTGAGCATTTACACCCCACTGGCATTTGACAGATCTTTGGAACAGTGGGCTGTGCAAATGAAAAATTACATTTTTCATTTTCACAGACCACTGTTCCAAAAATCTGTCAGACAACTGTGGGGTGTAAATGCTCACTGCACCCCTTATTACATTATGTGAGGGGTGTAGTTTCCAAAATGGGGTCACGTGGGGGGGGTCCATTGCATTATGGGAACTTTATAAACACATGGCCTTCAATTCCGGAAAAATTTTCTATCCAAAAGCCCAATGTCGCTCCTTCTCTTCTGAGCATTGTAGTTCGCCCGCAGAGCCCTTTACATCCACATATGGGGTATTTTCTTACTCAGAAGAAATGGGGTTACAAATTTTGGGGGGCTTTTTTTTCCTATTTTCCCTCGTGAAAATGAAAAATTTAGGGTAGCGCCAGCATTTTAGTAAAACATTTTTTTTTTCATTTTCCCATTCAACTTTAACGAAAAGTTAAAGGCTCACTATATCCCTTGGTACGTTCTGTGAGGGCTGTAATTTCCAAAATGGGGTCACACGTGGGTATTTATTTCTCAGAACCGCTGTAAAATCAGCATCCCCTGTGCAAATCAACAATTTAGGCCTCAAATGTACATAGTGCGCTCTCACTCCTGAGCCTTGTTGTGCATCCGCAGAGCATTTTACGCCCACATATGGGGTATTTCCGTACTCAGGAGAAATTGCGTTACAAATTTTGGGGGTCTTTTTTTTCCCATTTTACTTCTTGTGAAAAAAGTATGGGGCAACACCAGCATGTTAGTGTAAACATTTTTATTTTTTTCCACTAACAAGCTGGTGTAGACCCCAACTTTTCTTTTTCATAAGGGGTAAAAGGATAAGCCCCCCAAAATTTGTAACGCAATTGCTCCTGAGTACAGATATACCCCATATGTGGCCCTAAACTGTTGCCTTGAAATACGACAGGGCTCCGAATTTAGAGAGTGCCATGCGCATTTGAGGACTAAATTAGGGATTGCATAGGGGTGGACATAAGGGTATTCTACACCAGTGATTCTCAAACAGGGTGCCTCCAGCTGTTGCTAAACTCCGAGCATTCCTGGACAGTCAGTGACTGTACGGAAATACTGGAAGTTGTTGTTTTGCAACAGCTGGAGACTCTGTTTTGTAAACACTGCCATATGATAAGTTTTTTATGGGGGGGGGGGCAGTGTAAGGGTGTGTATTTGTATGGTTTTACCCTTTATTATGTGCTAGTGTAGTGTTTTTAGGGTACATTCACACGGGCAACGGTGAGTTTTCCGCTAGTAGTTTGAGCTGCGGTGGAAAATTTGCCTCAGCTCAAACATGAAACAGGAAACTCACTGTACACCCCCGGCAAACCTCCAGTTGTTGCAAAAGTACAACTCCCAGCATGCACTGACAGACTTTGCATGCTGGGAGTTGTACTTTTGCAACAGTTGGAGGAACACTGGTTGGAAAACCTTCAGTTAGGTTCTGTTACCTAACTCAGTATTTTTCAACCAGTGTGCCTCAAGCTGTTGCAAAACTACAACTCCCAGCATGTACTGATCATCGAAGGGCATGCTGGGAGATGTAGTTGTACAACAGCTTGAGGTACGCAACTACATCTCCCAGCATGACGAGGCAGTCGTTTGCAGTTCGTGCATGCTGGTAGTTATAGTTTTGCAAGCTTTAGAGGGCCACGGTTTAGAAACCACCACACAGTGATCTCCAAACTGTAGCCCTCAAGCTGTTGCAAAACTACAAATCCCAGCATGCCCAAACAGCTGTCTGGACATGCTGGGAGTTGCAGTTTTGCAACATCTGGAGGGCTACAGTTTGGAGACCACTGTATAGTGGTCTCAAACTGTAGCCCTCCAGATGTTGCTAGGCAACTCACCGGCTTCCATAGTCTGCAGCAGGGAGCCAGCCGCACGTCATCGCCGATCGCCGCCGCCATTGGTAAGTGACCTTCTGCGCCCGTCACCGTTAGTTCCCCCGCTCTGTCTGGACTACAGTGGGTGGGCAGAGCAGGTGAACCGAACGGAAACAACCCCCCCCAACCCCGTTCTGCTATTTGTTGTCGCTTCTGAACGACCAATAGCAGGGATAGGAGGGGTGGCACCCCTGCCACTTGACTCCTCCTATCCCTTTGCGGAGGGTTTGAACACCCCCGATCCCCCCTTATTTTCTGGGTCACCGGAGACCCATATGACCCGAAATCGCCACTTACTGAATTGACCGGCGATTTGCGGTTATCGCCGACATTGGGGTGGGGGGGATGTGTCTCAGGAACCCCCTGGGCAAATGCACGGGATGCCTGCTGATAGATATCAGCAGTTGTCCCGACCGGCTAGTGGCAGGGACCGAAATTCCCACGGGCGTACCCGTACGCCCTCAGTCCTTTAGGATTCTAAAAATGGATACGCCCGGCGTCCTTAAGGGGTTAATAATCATATTTGATATCGCCGCGTGCCTAAATGTACGAACTATTAAAAGATAATGTTAATGATCCCGTATGGTGAACGACGTGAATGTTAAAAAGAAAATAAAATCCAAATTGCTACTTTTTTGTCACATTTTATTAAACAAAATGTATTAAAAAATTAAGCTTTATATACACAAATGTGGTATCAATAAAAAGTACAGATCACAGCGCAAAAAATGAGCCCTTATACCACCGCTTATATGGAAAAATGAAAAAGTTATGGGTCGTCAAAATTGAGGGATTTTTAACGTACTAATTTGGTTAAAAAGTAAGCCCAACAATAATACAAAAGTACGTAATCATGGGTATCATTTTAATCGTATTGACCCACAGAATAAAGAACACGTCATTTTTACCATGAATTGTACAGCGTGAAAACGAAACCTTCCAAAATTTGCTAAATTGCGGTTTTCTTTTTACTTTTTTCACACAAATAGTATTTTTTTTGTTGCGCCATACATTTTATGGTAAAGTGAGTGATGACATTACAAAGGACAACTGGTCACACAAAAAACAAGTCCTCATACTAGTCTGTGGATGAAAATAGAAAAGAGTTACGATTTTTAGAAGGCGAAGAGGAAAAAACAAAAATAAAATTGTCCTGGTCCTTAAGGGGTTAAAGCGCTGACATTTTTTCTAAGGGTGGGAGGGGTGTTAGGAGTAGTTAGGGAACATAGCCTGAGTTAGTTAAGAAAGGTTTGTTTAGTGACAGGTACTCTTTAACATTGATCTATGTAAGCCACCTAATGATGATCAAAAAATTTGTATTTTTTTTTTTTAATAATTAAAAAATCACCCCCTTTAAAAAAAAAAAAATTCAAATCACAACCCCCCCCCCCCTTGCATGCGTAATTGTCATATATACGCAAAATGGCACTGTTAAAAACTACAGCTCATGGCTCAAAAAATAAACCCTGACATAGCTCCGTAGGTATAAAAATAAAAATAAAAAGTTATAGGGGTCAGAAGATGGCATTAAAACATTTTTTTTTTCAATTTTTACCTTTAAATCGAAACAAAAATTACTCAAGTTTGGCATCATTGAAATCCTACTGACCAATGGAATAAAGATAGCATGTCAAATTGGCCTTGTTGTGAACCCTGAAAAAATTATTGCTCCACAAAATTGCGCAATTTCCTATTATTTTCTATTTTGCCTTACATATATTTTTTATGGCTCCGTAATACTATATATATATATATATATATATATATATATATATATATATATATACACTATATATTATATGATAATGTGTGCCAATGAAATGTACAACTTGTCCCGCCAAATAAGAAGCCCAAATACAACTTTGTCAGTGGTAAAATAAAAAAGTTATTGGTCTTAAAATGTGAGGAGCAAAAAACGTGAGCCAAAAATAAAAAAATTGTTGGGTCATGAAGAGGTTAAAGGGAACCTGCCACATTGGACATGTAGTTTGATCTACCAACTTCATGTTGTAGAGCAGAAAGATGAGCAGATTAGATGAGGATATACTCACTTGTGCCCGGGATTTACTAATATAGACATATATATATATATATATATATATATATATATATACAGTGACCCCCCGACCTACGATGGCCCCGACATACGATCATTTCAACATGCGATGGCCTCTCAGAGGCCATTGCATGTTGAAGCCAGCATCAACATACGATGCTTTTGTATGTTGGGGCCATCGCATAAACGGCTATCCTGCAGCGCAGACTGCTTCAGCTGCCACCGGATAGCCGTTCACGGTGTTCCGTGAGCTCCGGTGATGGTCACTCACCTGTCCTCGGGGCTCCGGCGTGTCCTCTTCGGGATCCCCTGCATCGTCGTCATCACGTCGCCCCGTCATCCAATAGGAGCGGCGTGCGTAGCGACGTGATGGCGGCGACGGAGAGCGAGGATGCCGGGGAAGCGGGGGGGACGCGGCGACAGCAATGGACGGCGACATCCCGGGCAGCGGTGACGGTCCGGAGCGGCGGGGACAGGTGAGTACAACTTCCTCTAACAGTGGTCTACAACTTGCGGACCTCCAGATGTTCCAAAACTACAACACCCAGCATGCCCGGACAGCCAACAGCTGTCCGGGCATGCTGGGCGTTGTAGTTTTGCAACATGAAAGTAAAGTATAGGACAGACCACTGTCCTATACTTTACATTGCACGGATTCCTCAACATGCGATGGTTTCAACAAACGATGGTCCATTTGGAACGGATTACCATCGTATGTTGAGGGACCACTATATATATATATTTGTAAATGTAACTTGTAACTAATTCATTGAAATCTCTGATCTTTTCATGCCTAGGAATCCTGTGGTTGACCTATTATTGGGTGACAGTGTCCACTGCACTCCTAATGATAGAGAAGCGACTTCAATCAATAGGTTATCCTGAATCTATTTCCATAAAGATATAGCAGGGCTAGCAGAGTAAATTGATATACAGTAGACAGTAGAAAAGGTTCATGGTAGGTAGATTAGATATCATTTTTATAGTGAGAGGCTCCCAATAAAAACAAATCAAATCACAGCCTGCAATGGTTGTAAATACAACATACTCAATGCCGATCCCGCAGTCCAGGCCAGGGGCTCGGTTTACTTTCCCAGATGACGCGCTGTCCTAGCTCTATTGATGATGTTCCAATCACTGAGGCTGCAGTTTGTTCGGATCATTATCGGGAGAAGCAAAGAGGCACTGGGGTTTGGTCCGAATGCAAGTGCTGGACTCGACAAGGTCAGTATAGTGCATTTAATAACTTTACGTCCCTCGTGGGCTCTAATTTGTTTTTTTATTTACAGTATATCAGAAATTTTTAAAGGGGTACTCCGCCCCTAGACATTTTATCCCCTATCCAAAGGATAGGGGATAAGATGTCAGATCGCCGCGGTCCCGCTGCTGGGGACCCCCGGGGATCCCCGCTGCAGCACCGCGCTATCATTACAGCACAGAGCGAGTTCGCTCTGCACGTAATGATGGGCGGTACAGGGGACGGAGCCGCGTGACGTCATGGCGCCGCCCCTCCTGACATCACGGCCCGTCCCCTTAATGCAAGTCTATGGGAGGGGGCGTGACGACCGCCACGCCCCCTCCCATAGACTTATATTGAAAAGGGCGGGCCGTGACATCACGAGGGGCGGAGCCGTGACATAACGATGCTCCGGCCCCTGTACCGCCCATCATTACGTGCAGAGCGAACCCCCAGTAGCGGGACCGCGGCGATCTGACATCTTATCCCCTATCCTTTGGATAGGGGATAAAATGTCTAGGGGCGGAGTACCCCTTTAAGGACAATGGAAAAAAAAAAGAACCTTATTTATACAGATTGTCCAGGAATTAAACCCTTTGTAGTTTTGTCATTTGCACTGTCTATAGGAGGTATGCCCCAACCTGTAGCCGATGAAATAATTAGCACATACTAATAAATGAATAGATGTTTGCAACAGCTTTACTATATCAGGCTACAATCATTGCAGCTTTTATGCAAAGTATAAAGGTTGAGTGAACTATTTGTACTTTGACCTCTTTTATCTAGTGGGAGGTATCTTGTGAGTTCATTTCGTCACTGCAAGACCAGAAAAATGAAGTACAGTTTGGAGCTGCTACATAGAATGTGTCGGCACATAAGAACCATTTGGCCCATCTAGTCTGCCCAATATTCTGAATACTATGAATAGTCCTTGTCCCTATTTTATATGAAGGATAGCCATATGGTTATTGTTGCTGCCTGTAATATAGATATAATGTAGCGCCTGCAACAGACCTACAGCCAGCTTCAAACACCATTGTTTGTGCAGTTGCCTCGGCATTCTTTTGTATTCTCTGGTTTCTTAAAGGGGTACTCCGGCGCTTAGACATCTTATCCCCTATCCAAAGGATAGGGGATAAGATGCCTGATCGCAGGGGTACCACCGCTGGGGACTCCCGTGATCTTGCACGCCGCACCCCGTTAAAATCAGTCCCCGAAGCGTGTTCGCTCCGGGTCTGATTACTGTCGAACACGGGGCCGGAGCATTGTGACGTCACTGCTCTGCCCCCGTGTGACGTCACGCTCCGCCCCCTCAATGCAAGCCTATGGGAGGGGCCGTGACAGCTGTCCGTGCCAGTTACAGTGCGGGAGAAAATAAGGGACAGTTTTACTTTAACAGAAGTGCAAAGGACACCCAGGCAAGCACAGGATTTGACTTTGTTTGCTGTTGTCTTCAGAACAGGACGTGGTCTGACATTGAATATGACCCTATTTGGACAACTGAGATTATGTACAGTGCTTTGCATAAGTATCAACCCTCCATGGACTTTTCTACATTTTGTCATAACCACAGATTCAGATTTATTTCATTGTGATTTTCTATAATTCACCAAGACAAAATCACCCATCATTTGAAAGTGGAGGAAAATATTAAATTTACAAATAAAAATCTGAAAAGTGTAAATGTTATGTGAAACCCATTACAAAGATTTGGTTTCACATTTCCAATTCACATAAAGTAAATAAGGTCCACTTGTCTGCAATTTAATCACAGAACAAATAAATACACCTTTTCTGTGAAGGCCTCAGAGTTTGTTAGAGAACAGTACTGAACAGCAGCATGAAGACCAAGGAGTTAACCAAACAGGTCAGGGATAAGGTTGTGGAGAAATACAAATTAGGATTAGGTTATAAAAAATAAAAAAAATAAAATACCCCAAACTTTTAACATCTCAAGGAGCACCATAAAATCCATCATCAGAAAAGGTAAAGTCCACCCAAACTGACAACCCAGGGAAGGAGAAAAGAAACCAAGAGGTCCATTGTAACTGGAGGAGCTAGGAGAATCTGTCCACAGGATAACTATTAGTTTTGTACTCCACACATATGGCCTTTATGGAAGAGGGACAAGAAGAAATCTGTTGTTACATGTGAGCCACAAAAACCCAGTTTAGAATTTATCTCAAGTCATGTGGGAGACGCAGCAAATATGGAAAAAGAAGAGACCAAAATTTAACTTTTTGGCCTCCGTGCAAAACGCTATGTGTAGCGGAAACCCAACATTTCCCATCACTTTGTGCACACCATCTTTACAGTGAAACATGGTGGTGGTAACATCAAGCTAATGGGGATGCTTCTCTTCAGCAGGTACAGGTATACTGGTCAGAATTAATGGAAAGAGCGATGGAGCCAAAAACAGGGCATTCCTTGAGGAAAATCTGATGCTGTCTGCAAAAACCTTGAGGCTAGGGCGGAGGTTTATTTTTCGGCACGACAATTACCCTAAGCATATAGCCATAGCTTCAATTGAATGGATCAGCGGATTCCAACTTTTTTTGCACTAGTTTTCCTTGGCAGCCCATTTCTAAAAACTGTAGCCCGGATAAACTGTAGCCTCCATATCCTCTCCCTAGACACCCTAATTCTCTTACCACCTTTGTACACAGCGTGACCGCACCAGCAGAATAGTGGGAGAGATTTATCATAACCTGGGTGGAGGAATTGTTGACCAGTTGCCCATAGCAACCAATCAGATCACATCTTTCATTTTTTTTTTAATGGGCCTCTGAAAAATAAAAGAAGCATACTTATTGGTTGCTATGGGCAACTGGTCAACTTTTCCTCTGCACAGGTTTTGATAAATCTCCCCCAGTGAACCCAATGCGAATACTGGATTTAACTCAGGATCAGTACAGGGTAATTTGATATACATCTACTCATACCTCCCAACCATCCCTGATCTGGCAGGACATGTCCTGCATTTAACTGTAAATGGCTTCTTATGAGGCACCTACAGTTAAATGTATCTGCCATTGGCTCCTGACCCTGTCAATCAGATTTAGCCAGCAGACACAAGAGGCTGAACCATCCCCTGCACTCCGGCGCACAAGTGACATCATCACACACTGGAGCGCAGAGGAAGAAGAGGCTGCCGCATGGAAGAAGACAGAAGAGAAGAGCCGCAGGAGGTAAGTATCTGGAAGGGGGAGGGGGGGGAACTGCTGTCTAATATGGGGGAATCTGCTGCACCTACCCAAGTTGGGGTCAGTTATGCAGAAATCAGTTAAAGGGGTACTCTGATGGTTAAGATTTTTGGCTAAATTGCATCTTCTTTTAATGTTCATGTTTTTTGCAATTGACATGTATTATATGTTTGTGTAGCATGTGTCTTTTTTTCTTACCTGTTTGTGGGCCAGGAAGATCTGTAGTTCTGTGTTGGATCTCTTACTGTCGTCTACAGCGTCGGCCATGTTAGGATTAGGCTGTGGACAACAAGTCAGGGTCTGCATGAGAGAAAGAAGCCACGCCCCCTCATCTCCCCCTCCCGGAGGACAGACACAGCTTCTCATCTCCCCTCCCCCTGCTCTGTCTTCTGAGGCCGCAGGTCTGCACTGAAAGAAGACAGAGAAGATAAGAGTGTTATCTGAAGGGAAGATAACAAAGTGCACGGGCTGAATGTATAGACTGCAGGGGAACAAATCTCGGACTGGAGATGATTTCTATGCGTGAAGGGGGGGGGGAGACGACTCCTGAATGACACGTGCTGGGAATTGTAGTCCCTGTTATGTGTGTGTATGCTAGTGTTTACAAACCAGTGTGCCTCCAGCTGTTGCAAAACTACAACTCCCAGCATGCCTGGGCAGACTGTGGGCATGCTGGAAGTTGAAGATTTGCAACAGCTGGAGGCACACAGTTTGGGAATCACTATTCTAGCCTATTCAGCATACACATCATGTTACACCAGTGTTTCCAAACCAGTGTGCCTCCAGCTGTTATAAAACTACAACTCCCAGCATGCCCTGACAGCCTTTGGGCATGCTGGGAGTTGTAGTTTTGCAACAGCTGGAGGCACACTGATTGAGAAACACTGGCCTAGCCTATTCAGTATATTACAAACAAAGTGCATTGTTTCCCAACCAGGGTGTCTTCTGCTGTATCAAAACTACAACTCCCAGCATGCCCAGACAGCTTTTGGCTGTCTGGGCATGCTGGAAATAGTAGTTTTGCAACACCTGGAGGCACCCTGGTTGGGAAACACTGGTGTATGCCCTATAGAGGTGTGGTGAACTACAAGCCCCAGGAGACTACAGAGGCAGCATGCTGGTGTTATACCACGGACTGAAGACTCCTGAATGACACATGCTGGGAGTTGTAGTCCCTTTTGTGTGTGTATGACAGTGTATCCCAACCAAGGCTGATTATATTAGTGTGCTGTGTATAAGGGGGCTGACCCAGGAAAATAGTAGGATGGGTAAAGGGCAGAACAAAAAAAAAACAAGGAGCCGCCCCAAACCAGCAAGGAGTGTGGCATGCTGGGATTTGTAGTTTTCAGCACAGCAAGAAACAGGAAATAGAAGCAAAGATAGGAAAACAAAGTGGGGGATAAAAAGACAACAAAGAACGGAAATAGAGTAGGCTAAACAACAAGAATAGAAATGAAACAAAACAAATAGGGTAAGTCAAAAATGGAAAAACACGTTGACCCCCGGAGTACCCCTTTAATGTTTATCTAATAAATGCTAAGTTTTAATTGAACTATATTACCTTCTTTTCTGAGATGTCCTTGTAAATATAGTTCCACCAGTATCGAAATATCAATATTGCCTGTAAATGATTTGGGGTATTATAGGTCTTGGAAAAGTGCGAAGCCTGAAATGTTTTTTTCTCACATGTTCTTCAGAGTCGTAGCCAGAAGAAATCATCTTGGTGGTCTGAGCCGGAGAAGAAAAATGAACCACTCCGATCAGAGAAGACGTCACCTGATATAACTGTATGTCATCTCTTATATGGTCTGTAGTAGTAATGATGGGGGTTGTTGTCAGTCACCTGATATAACTGTATGTAATCTCTTATATGGTCTGTAGTAGTAATGATGGGGGTTGTTGTCAGTCACCTGATATAACTGTATGTAATCTCTTATATGGTCTGTAGTGGTAATGATGGGGGTTGTTGTCAGTCACCTGATATAACTGTATGTAATCTCTTATATGGTCTGTAGTGGTAATGATGGGGGTTGTTGTCAGTCACCTGATATAACTATGTAATCTCTTATATGGTCTGTAGTGGTAATGATGGGGGTTGTTGTCAGTCACCTGATATAACTATATGTAATCTCTTATATGGTCTGTAGGGGTAATGATGGGGGTTGTTGTCAGTCACCTGATATAACTGTATGTAATCTCTTATATGGTCTGTAGTGGTAATGATGGGGGTTGTTGTCAGTCACCTGATATAACTGTATGTAATCTCTTATATGGTATGTAGTGGTAATGATGGGGGTTGTTGTCAGTCACCTGATATAACTGTATGTAATCTCTTATATGGTCTGTAGTGGTAATGATGGGGGTTGTTGTCAGTCACCTGATATAACTGTATGTAATCTCTTATATGGTCTGTAGTAGTAATGATGGGGGTTGTTGTCAGTCACCTGATATAACTGTATGTAATCTCTTATATGGTCTGTAGTGGTAATGATGGGGGTTGTTGTCAGTCACCTGATATAACTGTATGTAATCTCTTATATGGTCTGTAGTGGTAATGATGGGGGTTGTTGTCAGTCACCTGATATAACTGTATATAATCTCTTATATGGTCTGTAGTGGTAATGATGGGGGTTGTTATCAGTCACCTGATATAACTGTATGTAATCTCTTATATGGTCTGTAGTAGTAATGATGGGGGTTGTTGTCAGTCACCTGATATAACTGTATGTAATCTCTTATATGGTCTGGGTAGGTAATGATGGGGGTTGTTGTCAGTCACCTGATAAAACTGTATGTAATCTCTTATATGGTCTGTAGTGGTAATGATGGGGGTTGTTGTCAGTCACCTGATATAACTGTATGTAATCTCTTATATGGTCTGTAGTAGTAATGATGGGGGTTGTTGTCAGTCACCTGATATAACTGTATGTAATCTCTTATATGGTCTGTAGTAATGATGGGGGTTGTTGTCAGTCACCTGATATAACTGTATGTAATCTCTTATATGGTCTGTAGTGGTAATGATGGGGGTTGTTGTCAGTCACCTGATATAACTGTATGTAATCTCTTATATGGTCTGTAGTGGTAATGATGGGGGTTGTTGTCAGTCAACTGATATAACTGTATGTAATCTCTTATATGGTCTGTAGTAGTAATGATGGGGGTTGTTGTCAGTCACCTGATATAACTGTATGTAATCTCTTATATGGTCTGTAGTAATGATGGGGGTTGTTGTCAGTCACCTGATATAACTGTATGTAATCTCTTATATGGTCTGTAGTGGTAATAATGGGGGTTGTTGTCAGTCAACTGATATAACTGTATGTAATCTCTTATATGGTCTGGGTAGGTAATGATGGGGGTTGTTGTCAGTCACCTGATATAACTGTATGTAATCTTTTATATGGTCTGTAGTGGTAATGATGGGGGTTGTTGTCAGTCACCTGATATAACTGTATGTAATCTCTTATATGGTCTGTAGGGGTAATGATGGGGGTTGTTGTCAGTCACCTGATATAACTGTATGTAATCTCTTATATGGTCTGGGTAGGTAATGATGGGGGTTGTTGTCAGTCACCTGATATAACTGTATGTAATCACTTACATGGTCTGTAGTGGTAATGATGGTGGTTGTTGTCAGTCACCTGATATAACTGTATGTAATCTCTTATATGGTCTGTAGTGGTAATGATGGGGGTTGTTGTCAGTCACCTGATATAACTGTATGTAATCTCTTATATGGTCTGTAGTGGTAATGATGGGGGTTGTTGTCAGTCACCTGATATAACTGTATGTAATCTCTTATATGGTCTGTAGTAGTAATGATGGGGGTTGTTGTCAGTCACCTGATATAACTGTATGTAATCTTTTGAATGGTCTGTAGGGGTAATGATGGGGGTTGTTGTCAGTCACCTGATACAACTGTATGTAATCTCTTATATGGTCTGTAGTGGTAATGATGGGGGTTGTTGTCAGTCACCTGATATAACTGTATGTAATCTCTTATATGGTCTGTAGTGGTAATGATGGGGGTTGTTGTCAGTCACCTGATATAACTGTATGTAATCTCTTATATGGTCTGTAGTGGTAATGATGGGGGTTGTTGTCAGTCACTTGATATAACTGTATGTAATCTCTTATATGCTCTGTAGTGGTAATGATGGGGGTTGTTGTCAGTCACCTGATATAACTGTATGTAATCTCTTATATGGTCTGTAGTGTAATGATGGGGGTTGTTGTCAGTCACCTGATATAACTGTATGTAATCTCTTATATGGTCTGTAGGGGTAATGATGGGAGTTGTTGTCAGTCACCTGATATAACTGTATGTAATCTCTTATATGGTCTGTAGTGGTAATGATGGGGGTTGTTGTCAGTCACCTGATATAACTATGTAATCACTTATATGGTCTGTAGTGTAATGATGGGGGTTGTTGTCAGTCACCTGATATAACTATATGTAATCTCTTATATGGTCTGTAGGGGTAATGATGGGAGTTGTTGTCAGTCACCTGATATAACTGTATGTAATCTCTTATATGCTCTGTAGTGGTAATGATGGGGGTTGTTGTCAGTCACCTGATATAACTATATGTAATCTCTTATATGGTCTGTAGGGGTAATGATGGGAGTTGTTGTCAGTCACCTGATATAACTGTATGTAATCACTTATATGGTCTGTAGTGGTAATGATGGGGGTTGTTATCAGTCACCTGATATAACTGTATGTAATCTCTTATATGGTCTGTAGTAGTAATGATGGGGGTTGTTGTCAGTCACCTGATATAACTGTATGTAATCTCTTATATGGTCTGTAGGGGTAATGATGGGAGTTGTTGTCAGTCACCTGATATAACTGTATGTAATCTCTTATATGGTCTGTAGTGGTAATGATGGGGGTTGTTGTCAGTCACCTGATATAACTGTATGTAATCTCTTATATGGTCTGTAGTAGTAATGATGGGGGTTGTTGTCAGTCACCTGATATAACTGTATGTAATCTCTTATATTGTCTGTAGTGGTAATGATGGGGGTTGTTGTCAGTCACCTGATATAACTGTATGTAATCTCTTATATGGTCTGTAGTGGTAATGATGGGGGTTGTTGTCAGTCACCTGATATAACTGTATGTAATCACTTATATGGTCTGTAGTGTAATGATGGGGGTTGTTGTCAGTCACCTGATATAACTGTATGTAATCTCTTATATGGTCTGTAGTGGTAATGATGGGGGTTGTTGTCAGTCAACTGATATAACTGTATGTAATCTCTTATATGGTCTGTAGTAGTAATGATGGGGGTTGTTGTCAGTCACCTGATATAACTGTATGTAATCTCTTATATGGTCTGTAGGGGTAATGATGGGGGTTGTTGTCAGTCACCTGATATAACTGTATGTAATCTCTTATATGGTCTGTAGGGGTAATGATGGGGGTTGTTGTCAGTCACCTGATATAACTGTATGTAATCTCTTATATGGTCTGTAGTGGTAATGATGGGGGTTGTTGTCAGTCACCTGATATAACTGTATGTAATCACTTATATGGTCTGTAGTGGTAATGATGGGGGTTGTTGTCAGTCACCTGATATAACTGTATGTAATCTCTTATATGGTGTGTAGTGGTAATGATGGGGGTTGTTGTCAGTCAACTGATATAACTGTATGTAATCTCTTATATGGTCGGTAGTGGTAATGATGGGGGTTGTTGTCAGTCACCTGATATAACTGTATGTAATCACTTATATGGTCTGTAGGGGTAATGATGGGAGTTGTTGTCAGTCACCTGATATAACTGTATGTAATCTCTTATATGGTCTGTAGTGTAATGATGGGGGTTGTTGTCAGTCACCTGATATAACTGTATGTAATCTCTTATATGGTCTGTAGTGGTAATGATGGGGGTTGTTGTCAGTCAACTGATATAACTGTATGTAATCTCTTATATGGTCGGTAGTGGTAATGATGGGGGTTGTTGTCAGTCACCTGATATAACTGTATGTAATCTCTTATATGGTCTGTAGTAGTAATGATGGGGGTTGTTGTCAGTCACCTGATATAACTGTATGTAATCTCTTATATGGTCTGTAGTGGTAATAATGGGGGTTGTTGTCAGTCACCTGATATAACTGTATGTAATCACTTATATGGTCTGTAGTGGTAATGATGGGGGTTGTTGTCAGTCACCTGATATAACTGTATGTAATCACTTATATGGTCTGTAGTGTAATGATGGGGGTTGTTGTCAGTCACCTGATATAACTGTATGTAATCTCTTATATGGTCTGTAGTGGTAATGATGGGGGTTGTTGTCAGTCAACTGATATAACTGTATGTAATCTCTTATATGGTCGGTAGTGGTAATGATGGGGGTTGTTGTCAGTCACCTGATATAACTGTATGTAATCTCTTATATGGTCTGTAGTGGTAATGATGGGGGTTGTTGTCAGTCACCTGATACAACTGTATGTAATCTCTTATATAGTCTGTAGTGGTAATGATGGGGGTTGTTGTCAGTCACCTGATACAACTGTATGTAATCTCTTATATGGTCTGTAGTAATGATGGGGGTTGTTGTCAGTCACCTGATATAACTGTATGTAATCTCTTATATGATCTGTAGTGGTAATGATGGGGGTTGTTGTCAGTCACCTGATATAACTGTATGTAATCTCCTATATAGTCTGTAGTGGTAATGATAGGGGTTGTTGTCAGTCACCTGATATAACTGTATGTAATCTCTTATATGATCTGTAGTGGTAATGATGGGGGTTGTTGTCAGTCACCTGATATAACTGTATGTAATCTCCTATATAGTCTGTAGGGGTAATGATGGGGGTTGTTGTCAGTCACCTGATATAACTGTATGTAATCTCTTATATGGTCTGTAGTGGTAATGATGGGGGTTGTTGTCAGTCACCTGATATAACTGTATGTAATCTCTTATATGGTCTGTAGTGGTAATGATGGGGGTTGTTGTCAGTCACCTGATATAACTGTATGTAATCTCTTATATGGTCTGTAGTGGTAATGATGGGGGTTGTTGTCAGTCACCTGATATAACTGTATGTAATCTCTTATATGATCTGTAGTGGTAATGATGGGGGTTGTTGTCAGTCACCTGATATAACTGTATTTAATCTTTTATATGGTCTGTAGGGGTAATGATGGGGGTTGTTGTCAGTCACCTGATATAACTGTATGTAATCACTTATATGGTCTGTAGTGGTAATGATGGGGGTTGTTGTCAGTCACCTGATATAACTGTATGTAATCTCTTATATGGTCTGTAGTGGTAATGATGGGGGTTGTTGTCAGTCACCTGATATAACTGTATTTAATCTTTTATATGGTCTGTAGTGGTAATGATGGGGGTTGTTGTCAGTCACCTGATATAACTGTATGTAATCTCTTATATGGTCTGTAGTAATGATGGGGGTTGTTGTCAGTCACCTGATATAACTGTATGTAATCTCTTATATGGTCTGTAGTGGTAATGATGGGGGTTGTTGTCAGTCACCTGATATAACTGTATGTAATCTCTTATATGGTCTGTAGTGGTAATGATGGGGTTTGTTGTCAGTCACCTGATATAACTATATGTAATCTCTTATATGGTCTGTAGTGTAATGATGGGGGTTGTTGTCAGTCACCTGATATAACTGTATGTAATCTCTTATATGGTCTGTAGTGGTAATGATGGGGGTTGTTGTCAGTCACCTGATATAACTATATGTAATCTCTTATATGGTCTGTAGTGTAATGATGGGGGTTGTTGTCAGTCACCTGATATAACTGTATGTAATCTCTTATATGGTCTGTAGTGGTAATGATGGGGGTTGTTGTC
Organism: Hyla sarda; assembly: GCF_029499605.1. Lineage (NCBI taxonomy): Eukaryota > Metazoa > Chordata > Amphibia > Anura > Hylidae > Hyla > Hyla sarda. The sequence goes on along the minus strand of NC_079196.1, from coordinate 185,401,730 downwards.
AGTCACCTGATATAACTATATGTAATCTCTTATATGGTCTGTAGTGGTAATGATGGGGGTTGTTGTCAGTCACCTGATATAACTGTATGTAATCTCTTATATGGTCTGTAGTGGTAATGATGGGGTTTGTTGTCAGTCACCTGATATAACTATATGTAATCTCTTATATGGTCTGTAGTGTAATGATGGGGGTTGTTGTCAGTCACCTGATATAACTGTATGTAATCTCTTATATGGTCTGTAGTGGTAATGATGGGGGTTGTTGTCAGTCACCTGATATAACTATATGTAATCTCTTATATGGTCTGTAGTGGTAATGATGGGGGTTGTTGTCAGTCACCTGATATAACTGTATGTAATCTCTTATATGGTCTGTAGTGGTAATGATGGGGGTTGTTGTCAGTCACTTGATATAACTGTATGTAATCTCTTATATTGTCTGTAGTGGTAATGATGGGGGTTGTTGTCAGTCACCTGATATAACTGTATGTAATCTCTTATATGGTCTGTAGTAGTAATGATGGGGGTTGTTGTCAGTCACCTGATATAACTGTAAGTAATCTCTTATATGGTCTGTAGTAGTAATGATGGGGGTTGTTGTCAGTCACTTGATATAACTGTATGTAATCTCTTATATGGTCTGTAGTGGTAATGATGGGGGTTGTTGTCAGTCACTTGATATAACTGTATGTAATCTCTTATATGGTCTGTAGTGGTAATGATGGGGGTTGTTGTCAGTCACCTGATATAACTGTATTTAATCTTTTATATGGTCTGTAGTGGTAATGATGGGGGTTGTTGTCAGTCACTTGATATAACTGTATGTAATCTCCTATATAGTCTGTAGTGGTAATGATGGGGGTTGTTGTCAGTCACCTGATATAACTGTATGTAATCTCTTATATGGTCTGTAGTGGTAATGATGGGGGTTGTTGTCAGTCACCTGATATAACTGTATGTAATCTCTTATATGGTCTGTAGTAATGATGGGGGTTGTTGTCAGTCACCTGATATAACTGTATGTAATCTCTTATATGGTCTGTAGTGGTAATGATGGGGGTTGTTGTCAGTCACCTGATGTAACTGTATGTAATCTCTTATATGGTCTGTAGTGGTAATGATGGGGGTTGTTGTCAGTCACTTGATATAACTGTATGTAATCACTTATATGGTCTGTAGTAGTAATGATGGGGGTTGTTGTCAGTCACCTGATATAACTGTATGTAATCTCTTATATGGTCTGTAGTGGTAATGATGGGGGTTGTTGTCAGTCACCTGATATAACTGTATGTAATCTCTTATATGGTCTGTAGTGGTAATGATGGGGGTTGTTGTCAGTCACTTGATATAACTGTATGTAATCTCTTATATGGTCTGTAGTGGTAATGATGGGGGTTGTTGTCAGTCACCTGATATAACTGTATGTAATCTCTTATATGGTCTGTAGTGGTAATGATGGGGGTTGTTGTCAGTCACCTGATATAACTGTATGTAATCACTTATATGGTCTGTAGTAGTAATGATGGGAGTTGTTGTTAGTAACCTGATATAACTGTATGTAATCTCTTATATGGTCTGTAGTAGTAATGATGGGGGTTGTTGTCAGTCACCTGATATAACTGTATGTAATCACTTATATGGTCTGTAGTAATGATGGGGGTTGTTGTTAGTCACCTGATATAACTGTATGTAATCTCTTATATGGTCTGTAGTAGTAATGATGGGGGTTGTTGTCAGTCACCTGATATAACTGTATTGTAATCTCTTATATGGTCTGTAGTGGTAATGATGGGGGTTGTTATCAGTCACCTGATATAACTGTATGTAATCTCTTATATGGTCTGTAGTGGTAATGATGGGGGTTGTTGTCAGTCACCTGATATAACTGTATGTAATCTTTTATATGGTCTGTAGTGGTAATGATGGGGGTTGTTGTCAGTCACCTGATATAACTATGTAATTTCTTATATGGTCTGTAGTGTAATGATGGGGGTTGTTGTCAGTCACCTGATATAACTGTATGTAATCTCTTATATGGTCTGTAGTGTAATGATGGGGGTTGTTGTCAGTCACCTGATATAACTGTATGTAATCTCTTATATGGTCTGTAGGGGTAATGATGGGGGTTGTTGTCAGTCACCTGATATAACTGTATGTAATCTCTTATATGGTCTGTAGTGGTAATGATGGGGGTTGTTGTCAGTCACCTGATATAACTGTATGTAATCTCTTATATGGTCTGTAGTGGTAATGATGGGGGTTGTTGTCAGTCACCTGATATAACTGTATGTAATCTTTTATATGGTCTGTAGTGGTAATGATGGGGGTTGTTGTCAGTCACCTGATATAACTGTATGTAATCTCTTATATGGTCTGTAGTGGTAATGATGGGGGTTGTTGTCAGTCACCTGATATAACTGTATGTAATCTCTTATATGGTCTGTAGTGGTAATGATGGGGGTTGTTGTCAGTCACCTGATATAACTGTATGTAATCTTTTATATGGTCTGTAGTGGTAATGATGGGGGTTGTTGTCAGTCACCTGATATAACTGTATGCAATCTTTTATATGGTCTGTAGTGGTAATGATGGGAGTTGTTGTCAGTCTCCTGATATAACTGTATGTAATCTTCTATATGGTATGTAGTAGTAATGATGGGGGTTGTTGTCAGTCACCTGATATAACTGTATGTAATCTCTTATATGGTCTGTAGTGGTAATGATGGGGGTTGTTGTCAGTCACCTGATATAACTGTATGTAATCTTCTATATGGTATGTAGTAGTAATGATGGGGGTTGTTGTCAGTCACCTGATATAACTGTATGTAATCTCTTATATGGTCTGTAGTGGTAATGATGGGGGTTGTTGTCAGTCACCTGATATAACTGTATGTAATCTCTTATATGGTCTGTAGGGGTAATGATGGGGGTTGTTGTCAGTCACCTGATATAACTATGTAATCTCTTATATGGTCTGTAGTGGTAATGATGGGGGTTGTTGTCAGTCACCTGATATAACTGTATGTAATCTCTTATATGGTCTGCAGTGGTAATGATGGGGGTTGTTGTCAATCTGTCAGTATAGGAGGTCCTCCTAAACTTAGATGACAGACTGACAACATTATTGCTGTTGGGGTGGTTAAGACATGATTGAAGGCGTGGTTAGGGGCAAGACTATAAGTAGGGTTAGGGGGTGTGGCTTGTCTCTCTTTGCTCTCCGCACAATTTGGGAGGTGTGATGTACTCCGTGACTCTGGAGTATAAGAGAATGTTCACACATAACTAATCCGCAAGTGGATTATGTTGCAACCTATTGAGTTTCAACTTTAGGAAGCCAGCAGCGGATGAGTTATGTGTGGATGTAACCCAGGACCAGTACAGAATAAGTAATGTGTAATGTACAGTATGTACACAGTAGAGGAGATTTTTCAAAACCTGTGTAGAGAAAAAGTTGACCAGATTATCCGTTTTAATCCGTTATTGTCCGTTATTAATAACGCACGTTATTTTGTGACGGGAGAATGAACAGAAGATATAGTGCATGCACTATTTCTTCCATTACTATAATCAGTCACAAAATAACGTCCGTTATTAATAACGGACAATAACGGATTAAAACGGATAATGTAAAAATCCCATAGACTATAATGGGATTTTCTAACGGACATATGGGATTTTCTAACGGATGTTTAATGGCCGATTTTCAGGGTTTTCATAACGGAACATCAAACGGATCTTTAAAACAGATGAATTTTATAGTGTGAAAGCCGCCTAACACCTGCGGGAGGATTAACACCCTGCGGTCCATCACAGAGCGCACTCATACCTCTTGCATGCAGTTTCAGATATCAACTGAAAAAACAAACAAAAAACTTTACACTAGAAAAATAAAAAGAACAGACCGTATCTAATAATGAAAAAATAAGTCATTGCGGTTATTCAAACCTTTTGGCTGGAAGCAGTAAAAACGGTATATACCCAAAGTCTCCTGATCTCTGAGAGCTTTCAGACAATTTCCCTCCCTAATCTGTTTGTGAACTTTTTCAATGGCAAAAAATAAACCGGATATTAGACATTCGCATCATGAAAATGTCGGGATACATTGGACATGTTCACATTGAGTGGATTATTCACACCTCTGATGTGTTCCTGGATGCATTTTTTTATGATTTCTTTTAGTAGATCCAATATAAGTTAGTGCATTAAAAAGAGGAAGAAAATAAAGTCCAGCAACTCACTGCAATGTTTGAATCAGTGTCTTGAAGCCGCCATGGATAGCCGGGATCGTGTGGGAAGCTCAGAGGCTACAAATCAGTAGGTTTAATGCAATAACACTTCTTCCGGCCTCAAGAAGAAATGCTAATGAGGCCGGAAGAAGCGCTATTGCACGAAACATACCGGATTGTAGCCTCTGAGCTTCCCACATGATCCCGGCTATCCATGGTGGCTTCAAGACGCTGATTCACACATTGCGGTGAGTTGCTGGACTTAATTTTCTTCCTCTTTTTAATGCATTATTTGATTCTACAGACTTCCTTGCACCACTGATATATACAGCTTTATTAGTGAACCGATCATGAACACCATGGATTTCTATCTACATTTGCATTTATTTTGGTCCCAGGTGTCTTAGTTGGGTGCCTACTTTTTCTAGCCTTTCTCAGTTATCAATACCAATATAAGTTAGATTGCAAGCAGAACATGTAACAATGTATATTACAAAACAAGAATAACAGTTCAGGAAATCTCTGATTCTATGAACTTTATCAGAACGGCATTGGAGAAAGACAGAGTTTTGGCAGCGTACTGACACACCATGCACCTGATTTGACCACATTTATGAAAACCTTGTGTTTCAATCCAACTACCCATATTCTCTGAGTTAGATGATGGTGAGAGGCTAGAGGAAGGAAGGCTTGCCAATGTTGGGGCTTTACGTGATGAGAAATTACAACCTTCTTTTAAGATGAGATCTAAAACGGGGTCCTGTCTGAGTATTGGAAGATATTTGTTCACAATTGTTTTAATATCATTAAACTCCATACTATGGGTTGTGACAAACGTTGTGACATTTTCTGGTTCTCAAGTAGGTTAGATCTACTTTTGCCATGGACTCTATGTTTGTCTCTCATTAGCATCCAAGTTTTGTAACCTCTTGCTTTAAGATGGTTACAAACTATCTCTTGCTCCGCAATTGAATTCTCTCTTGTTGAACAATTCCCTTTTGCTCTGATTAGTTCACCAACCGGTATGCCTGTTATTGTGTGATGAGGGTGACAAGAGCTTGAATGGAAAATGGTATTACTAGTAAATGGTTAATGGTAGGTACAGGTGTCTGTTCTGGATTTAGATACATTAGCAATTAAAGTAACATCAAGAAACAGAACCTCGTTCTTGTGCCACATATGTGTAAAACTGAGATTGTGGGTATTGTTGTTCGTATAGTGGATGAAGTCCAAGGCCTCTGTATCTGTGCCCGTCCAAATGACAACAATGTCGTCCACATATCTGGCAAACCATTTTATGTAGTCCAAGAAGGGGTTTGGTTCATTGAACATATACTGGTTTTCATACCAAAAAACTAATTTTCTACAGTTGGGGAGGACTTGCCCCCCCCCCCCCCCCCCCCCCCCCTATAGAAGTGCCATTTTTTTTGCAAATAAAAACATTTTAATACAAAAAGAAATTATGTGATAAAATGTACCATAAGACATCCAGAATGAACCCCTGTAGCACCGAATCATACAATGAGAATTGTTGCATAATGTCTGAAACTGCATGTACTGACATAGTGTGAGGCAGAGACGTATAAAGAGATTCAATGTCACATACCATCCATGACATTAAATCATCCCAAGTCATATTTTCCAACAAGGACAAAAGGTGTTTAGTGTCCTCGATGTGACTTGGGCATAGTTCATCCAGAGGGCACAGAGCAGAGTCGAGCTAAGAACAGAGACATTAATTAAGAGGTGGTGTGCATGAACGCTAGTCTGTACAGAATCTTAAAGGAAGTGGCCATGAGTGACACCAGTACATACCAGCGTTTGCAGTTCAATCCCACCACCTCTTTTTAAAATAAGATTTCCTTTGTCACAACCCAGACTTTAATGATATTAAAACAATTGTGAACAAATATCTTCCAATACTTAGACAGGACCCCGTTTTAGATGTCATCTTAAAAGAAGGTTGCAATTTCTCATCACGTAAAGCCGAAACATTGGCAAGCATTCTTTCCCCTAGCCTCTCACCATCATCTACCTCGCAGAATATGGATAGTTGGATTAAAACACAAGGTTTTCATAAATGTGGTCAAATCAGGTGTGTGGTGCGTCAGTACGCTGCCAAAACTCTGTCTTTCTCCAATGGACGTTCTGGTAAATTTCTTAGATTTAGAGTTTTCCTGAACTGTGAAAACGCATCCAAGAACACATCACAAGTGTGAATAATGCACTCCATGAAAATGTCACCTGATTGGACATATTCACATTATGTTCATGATGCGAATGTCTCTAATATGCATTTTTTTTTTTTTGCTATTGAAAAAGTTCACAAACAGATTAGGGAGGGAAATTGGCTGAAAGCTCTCAGAGATCGCGAGACTTTGTGGATATACCGTTTTTACTGATTCCAGCCAAAAGGTTTGAATAACCGCACTGACCTATTTTTTTCATTATTAGATACTGCCTGTTATTTTTCTAGCGTAAAGTTTCTTATAATTCAGATGGTGCGTATTTTAAGTTGATATATGAAACTACATGTAAGAGGTATGTGAGTGCTCTGTGATGGACCACAGAGGGTTAATCCTCCCGCAGGTGTTACCATCACGTTTCACTCCTCCCTCCTCTTTCCTGACTATAAATATGTCACTGTTACGTACATGCTACAGGTTTCGTAGACATAGATATAGACTTGAAACGCGTCAGCCGTGCATGCTTGACTGTGTCCACCCTGTTCCTGATGTTTTTATGGCTGTAATAAATCCGGAGTTTTAAAGAGTGCTGACATCCCTGTTTCCTCCTTCGGTTTGCTGAGAGTTGGACAGTGCACCCCGTCTGCAGCGAGCTGACACCTGTCTGTAATTTTAGCTTTGTAAATTACTTCTATTTAAAAATCTTAATTCTTCCAGTACTTACCAGTTGCTGTATACTACAGAGGAAGTTGGGTTTTTGTCTGACCACAGTGCTCTCTACTGAGACCTCTGTCCATGCCAGGATCTTTCCGCCACCTCAGTACCCTATATAAAATGATTGCCCCTCAAAATTCCCAACCTAAAGTTTGGTCCCTAATCTAACCCATATAAAGTAGTTCCCTTCGGACAGTACGTTTCCCTCTTATGCGGTACATGATTATTTTTAAGGGACAGCTAAATAATAGTCTTTAGATCAAAATACTAATATCCCATCTTTACTGTGACCTGTAAATTGATAATAACTTTGGTCACAAAAGTCTACACAGGCTTCCCAACTTTAAGAAAGTCCCACATCACTTTTTTAACCTCTTAAGGACGCAGGGCGTATGGATACGCCCTGCATTCCGAGTCCTTAAGGACGCAGGGCATATCCATACGCCCGTGGGAATTCCGGTCCCCACCGCTAGCCGTTTGGGGACCGGAGCCGGATGCCTGCTGAAATCGTTCAGCAGGCATCCCGGCATATCGCCCAGGGGGGTCATTATGCCCCCCCCCCATGTCGGCGATCGCCGCAGATCGCTGGACAATTCAGTCCAGCGATCTGCGGCGATTCCGGGTCAATCGGGTCTCCAGTGACCCGGTGACCCGGAATTACTGGCTGTTCGGGGCCGTCTCTGATGGCCTCGAACAGCCAGAGCCTGCAGGGGTGAGGTGCACCTCACGATCGCCCTGATTCGTCGGCCGGATTACCAGCCGACCAATCAGGGCGCCTGCTGCGGGTGTCACTCCCGCACCCGCTCCGCCCCTCTTCTGGAGGGCGTGAGCGGGTGCGGGAAGACGACCCCGGGTGCTGGGGACCCCGATCCCCGGCGTGAATGTTGGGATCGGGGCCCCAGGAGCGACGGCGGCGGCGACGACGAGGGACTGACTCTCCGGCGTCTATCGTTGGAGGTGAGTTACAGCCTCCTGCTGTTGCTTAGCAACAGCTCCCAGCATGCAAAAAGGGCATGCTGGGAGCTGTAGTTATGCAACAGCAGGAGGCAGACCACCACAACTCCCAGCATTCCCTTATGGGCATGCTGGGACTTATGGTTTTGCAACAGCTGGAGGCACATTTTTTCTATGGAAAAGTGTACCTTCAGCTGTTGTATAACTACAACTCCCAGCTTGCACAAACAGCTAAAGTGCATGCTGGGAGTTGTAGTGGTGCATCTGCTGGTTGCATAACTACAACTCCCAGCATGCCCGTTGGCTGTCGGTGACTGCTGAGAGTTGTAGTTTTGCAACAGCTGAAGGCACACTGGTTGTGAAACCCATTTTTTTTTTTTACCTAACTCAGTGTTTCACGACCGGTGTGCCTCCAGCTGTTGCAAACTACAACTCTCAGCAGTCACCGTACACAATGCACCGTACATGATGGGAGTTGTAGTTTTGCAACAGCTGGAGGCACACTGGTTTTGAAACACTGAGTAAGGTCACAAACTCAGTGATACATAACCGGTGTGCCTACAGCTGTTGCAAAACTAAAACTCTCAGCTTGTACAGTCTGTCAGCGCATGCTGGGAGTTGTAGTTTTGCAACAGCTGGATTTCCCCCCCCCCATGTGAATGTACAGGGTACACTCACATGGGCGGAGGTTTACAGTAAGTATCGGGCTGCAAGTTTGAGCTGCAGCAAATTTTCTGCAACAGCTCAAACTGCCAGCGAGAAACTACTGTGAACCCCCGCCCGTGCGACTGTACCCTAAAAACACTACACTACACTAACACAAAAAATAAAATAAAAAAGTAAAAAACACTACATATACACATACCCCTACACAGCCCCCCTCCCCAATAAAAATGAAAAACGTCTGGTATGCCACGGTTTCCAAAACGGAGCCTCCAGCTGTTGCAAAACAACAACTCCCAGTATTGTCGGACAGCCGTTGACTGTCCAGGCATGCTGGGAGTTTTACAACAGCTGGAGGCACCCTGTTTGGGAATCACTGGCGTAGAATTCCCCTATGTCCACCCCTATGCAAGTCCCTAATTTAGGCCTCAAATGCGCATGGCGCTCTCACTTTGGAGCCCTGTCGTATTTCAAGGCAACAGTGAAGGGTCACATATGGGGTATCGCCGTACTCGGGAGAAATTGTGTTACAAATTTTGGGGGGTATTTTCTGCTTTTACCCTTTTTAAAAATGTAAAATTTTTGGGAAAAGAAGCATTTTAGGTAAAAAAAAAAAATATTTTTTTTTTACATATGCAATAGTCGTGAAACGCCTGTGGGGTATTAAGGTTCACTTAACCCCTTGTTACATACAAAATGGTATGCCATGTGTTTTTTTTTTTTGCTGTTCTGGCACCATAGGGGCTTCCTAAATGCGGCATGCCCCCAGAGCAAAATTTGCTTTCAAAAAGCCAAATGTGACTCTTTCTCTTCTGAGACCTGTAGTGCGCCAGCAGAGCACTTTTCACCCCCATATGGGGTGTTTTCTGAATCGGGAGAAATTGGGCTTCAAATTTTGGGGGGTATTTTCTGCTTTAACCCTTTGTATAAATGTAAATTTTTTGGGAAACCAAGCATTTTAGGTACATTTTAAATTTTTTTTTTTACATATGCAAAAGTCGTGAAACACCTGTAGGGTATTAAGGTTCACTTTACCCCTTGTTACGTTCCCCAAGGGGTCTAGTTTCCAAAATGGTATGCCATGTGGTTTTTTTTTTTGCTGTCCTGGCACCATAGGGGCTTCCTAAATGCGGCATGCCCCCAGAGCAAAATTTCCTTAAAAAAAGCCAAATGTGACTCCTTTGCTTCTGAGACCTGTAGTGCGCCAGCAGAGCACTTTTCACCCCCATATGGGGTGTTTTCTGAATCGGGATAAATTGGGCTTCAAATTTTGGGGGGTATTTTCTGCTATTACCCTTTTTAAAAATGTAAAACTTTAGGGAAACCAAGCATTTTAGGTACATTTTTTTTTTTTTTTTACATATGCAAAAGTCGTGAATCACCTGTGGGGTATTAAGGTTCACATTACCCCTTGTTACGTTCCCCGAGGGGTCTAGTTTCCAAAATGGTATGCCATGTGTTTTTTTTTGCTGTTCTGGCACCATAGGGGCTTCCTAAAGGTGACATGCCCCCCAAAAACCATTTGACGCTCCTTCCCTTCTGAGCCCTCTACTGCACCCGCCGAACAATTAACATAGACATATGAGGTATGTGCTTACTCGAGAGAAATTGGGTTTCAAATACAAGTAAAAATTTTCTCCTTTTTACCCCTCGCAAAAATTCAAAAATTGGGTCTACAAGAACATGCGAGTGTAAAAAATGAAGATTTTGAATTTTCTCCTTCACTTTGCTGCTAATCCTGTGAAACCCCTAAAGGGTTAAAACGCTTACTGAATGTCATTTTGAATACTTTTGGGGGTGCAGTTTTTATAATGGGGTCATTTATTGGGTATTTCTAATATGAAGACCCTTCAAATCCACTTCAAACCTGAACTGGTCCCTGAAAAAAAGCAAGTTTCAAAATTTTGTGAAAAATTTAAAAATTGCTGCGGAACTTTGAAGCCCTCTGGTGTCTTCCAAAAGTAAAAACTCATCAATTTTATGATGCAGACATAAAGTAGACATATTGTATATGTGAATAAAAAAAATTTATTTGGAATATCCATTTTCCTTACAAGCAGAGAGCTTCAAAGTTAGAAAAATGCAAAATTTTCAAATTTTTCATCAAATTTTGGGATTTTTCACCAAGAAAGGATGCAAGTTACTAAAAAATGTTACCACTAAGTTAAAGTAGAATATGTCACGAAAAAACAATCTCGGAATCAGAATGATAACTAAAAGCATTCCAGAGTTATTAATGTTTAAAGTGACAGTGGTCAGATTTGCAAAAAATGGCCGAGTCCTTAAGGTGAAAAAGGGCTCAGTCCTTAAGGGGTTAAAGCGGTTCTCAAATTTAAATAAAAAAAAAAACTCTAGGAAAAAAGAACCCAATTTGTACAGATTGTCCAGGAATTACAGTTTGCATTTGTGTGTAACAGTCATGTATAGGAGAAATTTTTTTTCCCAAGTTTACATAGCAAAGTATAAAAGCTGAGTGCATTATTGTACTATGACCTCTTTTATATAGTGGGAGGTAACTTGTAAGTGCACTTTATCATTTGTTCCTTCGTTTTGACTACACATCAGTGTTCATATTTGGTGTGGAATCTGCTTGAGATTTGTGAGTAATAATACATTCAATGCATGTATAATTCATTATTGCTATGTAGTGGTTATGTCTTCTTGTATTTACATGTGTGTCAATCATTACTTATTTGTGTTTTATGTGTTAATTTGTCTGGCTCATGGTGTTTTTTACTACTCTGGAGAGAAACCAGACTCAAGGGCTGGACATATATGAATGAGTCCTTTAGAAATAATACACAGGTCCATCAAGCTTAACCTATAAAGGGGCAGTGTCCTTAACTCATTGTTTATCATGATTATTATTATTTTATTATGTACTCACTAAAAGGCTATGTCTGTCTTTGCAAATAATGCAACTAAACTCTGAGTAGTTTGATCCAGCAGTTACCCCTCTATATCTCTCTTACTTCCGACTGACAAACCAAGTTGGCAAAAAGTAAGGGGCAAATGGGAATTAACATAAGGCTGTTTTCCTAGTCAGTTCTTTGTGCTATTTTTCAGCCTCATTTTGGCAAGTATTTTTACTGAAATCAGAAGTGGAACTAAAATAAAATACTGACCTATATCAGGTTGAAAAAAATAGCTTATAAAACTGAGTGTGAACATAGCCTGCGATTGTAAAATTATACCTGTATAATGACTTGTACACATATTTAATATACTTTTACTACAGAAAAATGCCTACTTTACGACTCTAGACCGTTTTCCATTTCTGATGTGTTGGCACAGTGTTTAAAGGGGACATCTTATTCCCTATCTAACGGTTAGGAGATAAGATGTCTGATCACAGGGGTCCCGCCATTGGGGACCCCCGCTATCTCTGTAGTGGCACCCTGCCGTCATCACTACAGAGCAAACTGGCTCTGTGCGTGATGATGGGGCGATGCAGGGGACACAGCATCATGACGTCACAATGCTCTGTCCCCTGCATCGCCCCATCATCACACACAGCTCAGCCCCATGACATCATGCCCCACCCCCTTAATACAAGTCTATGGGAAAGGGCATGATTGCCCGCCCCCTCCCATAGACTTGTATTGAGTGGGTGGGACGTGATATCACAGGGGGCGGAGCTGTGATATCACGATGCTCCTTCCCCTGCATCGCCCCATCATCATGCACAGAGCCAGTGTGCTCTGTAGTAATGACGGCGGGGTGGCGCTGAACAGAATATGGGGTCCCCAGCGTCAGGACCCCTGCGGTCAGATATCTTCGCCCCAGACATCTTATCCCCTTTCCATGGGATGAGTACCCCTTTAAGTCTTAGATTCATATATCATCCAGTGATGCACCTCATTTCTGTTAAAATTTTTGTCCCAAAATGGACCATCATGAATTGAACAGAACTGTGGTGCACATCTGACAGATTTCTGGCACACGGCATCTAAAACTAGGGCTATATGTTGACACAGGTCACGCAATAGCAAATTGCATGTAAGTTGTGTGACCAAAATATTTGTGCCACTTGTCTGCAACTTGCTAGTGGAATAAACAAACTGCAGAGAATATACAAGCAGTTTGCAGTCACATTCCACTTGCATTAAGGCCAGCACTAGCAAAGTCACAAGCAACCTGCAACCAAGAATGCATGAAAGATGAATTTTGTGCAACAGTCGCGTCCTAGTCACTCTAGATCTTGTCACAACACACCACCATTTATTAACATTATCGATGACATCGCTGTACAGCACAGTAATCTTTGTGTCGTGTGACCAAAGCCTCCATGTAGCCCTAGCCTAATGGAGAATCTGACGGATTTATTACGTGATATGTCCAAGAATACTAAATGTCAAAAATGAGCCAAGATACCTGAGCTCCAAAATAAAATACATCAAGTGTGATATTCTGCCAGTTTTTTCAGTCGTCATCTTCAAACATAAAGGCAAATGTAGGGATATGTTAAGTGTAGAAAAGAGACTGAAACGTGTATTTTGATGTTCATTATTTTTTATATCAGTGTCAACATAAACATTTATTTTTCAATCTTTTTAGAGTTTGAATATGTTTTATGTATATTTTGCCTCAATTTTTTGCCCTTGTTTCCTTAGAAAAGCCCTGTACAGTATGCTTACAATAAGCGACGTCTCTTTCTCAGCAATGCAGTGTGAACATACCCTAATTCTTTTACATTTACATTTTTGGGAAGAAGTTTGTCACCAACTGATATTTTACAATATTAGTAAACTTTTTAGAAGGAACAGAAATGTTAAAGATTTATTATAGATCCATTTACAGTTGAAACCAGAAGTTTACATACACTATATAAAAAGACACACATGCATGTTTTTCTCACTATCTGACATGAAGTCAGAATAAACCTTACTCCTTTTAGGTCAATTAGGATTACCAAATTTTTAAGGCATTTTTATAACTTTCTGCAAAGTCAAAAGTTTACATACATTTCATTAGTATTTGGGTAGCATTGCCCTTAAAGGGGTACTCCGGTGGTCAACGTGTTTTTCCGTTTTTGACTTACCCTATTTGTTTCATTTCTATTCTTGTTGTTTAGCCTACTCTATTTCCGTTCTTTGTTGTCTTTTTATCCCCCACTTTGTTTTCCTATCTTTGCTTCTATTTCCTGCTTCTTGCTGTGCTGAAAACTACAAATCCCAGCATGCCACATGCCTTGCTGGTTTGGGGCGGCTCCTTTTTTTATTTGTTTGTTTGTTCCGCCCTTTACCCATCCTACTATTTTCCCTGGTCGGCCCCCTTATACACAGCACACTAATATAATCAGCCTTGGTTGGGATACACTGTCATACACACACAAAAGGGACTACAACTCCCAGCATGTGTCATTCAGGAGTCTTCAGTCTGTGGTATAAGACCAGCATGCTGCCTCTGTAGTTTCCTGGGGGTTGTAGTTCACCACACCTCTATAGGGCATACACCAGTGGTTCCCAAGCAGGGTGCCTCCAGGTGTTGCAAAACTACAACTGCCAGCATGCCCTCACAGCCTTTGGGCATGCTAGGAGTTGTAGTTTTGCAACAGCTGGAGGCACACTGGTTGGGAAACACTGTGTAACATGATGTGTATGCTGAATAGGCTAAAACAGTGTTTCCCAACCAGTGTACCTCCAGCTGTTGCAAATCTACAACTCCCAGCATGCCCAAAGTCTGTCAGGGCATGCTGGGAGTTGTAGTTTTGAAACAGCTGGGGGCACACTGGTTTGTAAACACTAGCATACACACACACACACACACACATAACAGGGACTACAACTCCCAGCATGTGTCATTCAGGAATCTCTCTCCCCCCCTTCACATATAGGGGGAGATTTATCAAAACCTGTGCAGAGGAAAACTTGCCCAGTTGCCCATAGCAACCAATCAGCTTGCTGCTTTCATTTTTATGAAGGCCTGTGAAAAATGAAAGAAGCAATCTGATTGGTTGCTATGGTCAACTGGGCAAGTTTTCCTCTGCACAGGTTTTGATAAACCTCCCCAAAGAGATCATTCCCAGTATGAGATTTATTCCCCTGCAGTCCATACATCCCCAGCCCGTGCACCTTCTCATCCTCCCCTTCAGATAACACTTATCTTCTCTGTGAGGTCCTTCTCCTGTGCAGACCTGCGTCCTTAGAATACAGAGCAGGGGGGAGGGGAGGAGAGGAGCTGTGTACTCAGCTGGATGAGGGGGAGTGGCTTATTCCTCTCATGCAGACAGGAAAAAAAAAAGTGCTATGACATCTTGTCCACAACAGACTCAGAACTGTGGACAACAGTACTTCCTACCCAACAAACAGGTAAGAAAAAGACACACATGCTGCCAAAACATATAACACATGTATATTGCAAAAATACTAAACTTACAAAGAAGATGCCATACAGTCAAAAAAATTAACCACCGGAGTACCCCTTTAAACTCCGACTTGGGTCTAATTTTTTGGATATCCTTCCACAAGCTTCTCACTATAGTTGGTAGGAATTTTGGCCCATTCCTTTTGACAGAACTGGATTGCCCCCCCCCCCCCCCCGCAGCACGATCGGGGGGGACTTACCTCACGTCCTATGCCGGCTGCTGCGCTGTGAATGATAAAGCCGGTGTTAGGATTCGGCTAGCTGGATGTGGATCCTCTGTGTCAGCGAGGGATTGGCGTGGACCGTGTCGGTGGACCGGTTCTAGGGTTGCCACTGGTTTTCACCAGAGCCTGCCGTAAAGCGGGATGGTCTTGCTGCGGCGGTAGCAACAAGGTCGTATCCACCGGCAACGGCTCAACCTCGCTGACTGCTGAGAAGGCGTGGGACAGAAGGACTAGGCAGAGGCAAGGTCAGACGTAGCAGAAGGTCGGGGCAGGCGGCAAGGCTCGTAGTCAATGAGGATAGCAGGAGATCTGGAACACAGGCTTTGGACAACACTAAACGCTTTCTCTGGCACAAGGCAACAAGATCCGGCAAGGAAG
The DNA here is from genome assembly GCF_029499605.1 of Hyla sarda. Lineage (NCBI taxonomy): Eukaryota > Metazoa > Chordata > Amphibia > Anura > Hylidae > Hyla > Hyla sarda. Next base: position 185,386,019 of record NC_079196.1, on the reverse strand, counting down.
TGCAGGGGAAGTGAGGTAATATACACAGGGAGCAGGTGGAAGCTAATTAGACTGATTGGGCCAGGCACCAATCACTGGTGCACTAGCCCTTTAAATCTTAGAGAGCTGGCGCGCGCGCGCCCTAGAGAGTGGAGCCGCGCGCGCCAGAACATGACAGCTGGGGACCGGGATGGGTAAGTGGCTTGGGATGCGATTCGCGAGCGGGCGCGTCCCGCTATGCGAATCGCATCCCCATCGCAAATGTCAGTGCAGTGCTCCCAGTCAGCGGGTCTGACCGGGGCGCTGCAGAGAGGAGAACGCCGCAAGCGCTCCGGGGAGGAGCAGGGACCCGGAGCGCTCAGCGTAACAGCCGGGCAGGACCAGTCTTTATCAATCGAGTGCAGAGCACACAGATCAATGTAGTTTTATGAAACCTCATTGATCTGTATGAGGAATCTAATGATTCTTCCTAAATGTCCCCTAAGGGGACTAAAAGTGTAAAAAAAAAAAAAAAAAAGAGTTGAATAAAAAGTTTGAAAGAACACCCATTAACCCCTTCCTTTAAATCTAATTTAAGTTTAAATCACCCCCCCCCCCTTTTCCCAAATTCCATATAAAAAATATGTAACCATAATAAAAATAAAAACATATGGTATCGCCGCGTGTGTAAATGTCCGAACTATAAAACTATATTGTTAATTAAACCGCATGGTCAATGGCGTAGGAGAAATTTTTTTCCAAAATAGCATATTTTTGGTCACTTTTTATATCATGAAAAAATGAATAAAAAGCTAGCAAAAAGTCCGATCAATACAAAAATGGTACAGATAAAAACTTTAGATCACGGCGCAAAAAATGAGTCCTCATACTGCCCCTTTTGCGGAAAAATTTAAGTTAGGGGTCAGAAGATGACAATTTTAAATGTATTAATTTTTGTGCATGTAGTTATGATTTTTTTCTAGAAGTAAGGCAAAATCAAACCTATATAAGTAGGGTATCATTTTAATTGTATGGACCTACAGAATAAAGATAAGGTGTCATTTTTACTGAAAAATTTACTGTGTAGAAACAGAAGCCCCCAAAATGTACAAAATTGTGGGTTTTTTTCAATTTTGTCGCACAATGATTTATTTTTTTGGTTCCGCCATAGATTTTTGAGTAAAAAGACTGTCATTACAAATTAGAATTGGTGGCGCAAATAATAAGCCATCATATAGATTTTTAAGTGCAAAATGGAAAGGGTTATGATTTTTAAAAGGTTTGGAGTGCAAAAGTGCAAAAACGGAAACGCGCTCTATCCTTAAGGGGTTAAGCCACCGGTTTGTCAGTATGCTTCGGGTCATTGTCCATTTGGAAGACCCATTTTCGACCAAGCTTTAAAGGGGTACTCCGCCCCTAGACATCTTATCCCCTATCCAAAGGATAGGGGATAAGATGTCAGATCGCCGTGGTGCCGCTGCTGGGGAGCCCCAGGATCCCCGCTGCGGCACTGCGCTATCATTACAGCACAGAGCGAGTTCGCTCTGCACGTAATGACGGGCAATACAGGGGCCGGAGCATCATTACGTCACGGCTCCGCCCATCATAACGTCAGGGCCCGCCCCTTTCAATACAAGTCTATGGGAGGGGGCGTGGTGGTCGTCACGCCCCCTGCCATAGACTTGCATTAAGGGGACGGGCAAGTCTTGATGTCACAAGGGGTGGAGCCTTGACGTCACGCGGCTCCGTCCCCTGTATCGCCCGTCATTACGCACAGAGCTAACTCGCTCTGTGCTGTAATGATAGCGCAGTGCCACAGCGGGGATAAGATGTCTAGGGGTAGAGTCGCCCTTTAAAGGAGAACTCCGGAATATAAAAATTGTGGCCTATACTGCCGGCAGTAAAAAAATAAAGATGTACATACCTTCCTCCGCTCCCCCGTGGCCTCCGGTAACCAGCTCCGGTCCCCGCCGCGATCCACTTCCTGGTGGTCGGATGAGTCATACTGCGCTCAGCCAATCATCAGCCGCAGCGAAGTCAGACTCGGCCGGCGATAGGCTGAGCAGCAGTGTGAGAACGCTTCAGGACACAAAACTTTTCACTACACCGGCCTGCGGCCGGGGGCCGAAAACGTCACACTGCCGCTCAGCCTATCGTCGGCCGAGTCGGGACTTCACTGCGGCCGGTGATTGGCTGAGCGCAGTATGACTCATCCGACAACCGGCAACCAGGAAGTGGATCGCAGCGGAGACCGAAGACGGTTACCGGAGGCCCCGGGGGAGCGGAGGAAGGTATGTACAGCTTTATTTTTTTTACTGCCGACACTATGGGGGACAATTTTTATGTTCTGGAGTTTTCCTTTAACTTCCTGGCTGATGTCTTGAGATGTTGCTTCAGTATTGCCCCATAGTCTTCTTTTCTCATGATGCCATCTATTTTGTGAAGTGCATCAGTCCCTCCTGCAGCAAAACAACCTCACAACATGATGCTGCCACCCCCTTGTTTCACAGTTGGGATGGTATTTTTTGGCTCCTAAGCTTCTCCATTTTTCCTCCAAATGTAACAATTGTCATTTTAGCCAAACAGTTTTGTTTTAGTTTCATTAGACCATAGGACATGTCTCCAAAAATGCAGGTCTTTGTTCCTGTGTGCATTTGTCTGGCTTTTCTATGTTTCTTTTGGAGTAATAATGGCTTCTTCCTGGTAGAGTGGCCTTTCAGTCCATGTTGATACTGAACTCGTTTCACTGTGGATAGTGACATAATCATACCAGGTTCCGCCAGCATCTTCACAAGATCTTTTGCTTTTGTCCTTGGTTTTATATGCACATGTCGGACCAAAGCACGTTCATCTCTGAGACACAGAACCTGTCTCCTTCCTGAGCGATATGAAGGCTGGACATTCCCATCTTGTTTATACTTGCGTATAATTGTTTGTACAGATGAACGAGGCACCCAAGGTTGATCCAGACTTGTGCAAGTCCACAATTCTCTTCCTGGTATCTTGGCTGATTTCTTTAGACTTTCCAATGATGTTACACACAGAAGCAGTGTGTTTCTGGTGTGCATTAAAATACATCCACAGGTGTGTCTCTAATTAACTCATACAGTGGGGCAATCAAGTATTTAGTCAGCCCCCAATTGTGCAAGTTCTCCCACTTAAAAAGATCTGAGAGGCATGTCATTTTCATAGGTATACCTCAACTAATGAGAAATAATGAGAAAAAACATCCATAAAATCACATTGTCTGATTTTTAAAGAATGTATTTGCAAATTATGGTGGAAAAGAAGTATTTGGTCAATAACAAAAGTTCATTTCAATACTTTGTTATATACCCTTTGTTGGCAATGACAGAGGTAAAACATTTTCTGTAAGTCTTCACAAGGTTTTTACACACTGTTGCTGGTATTTTGGACCATTCCACCATGCAGATCTCCTCTAGAGCAGTGATGTTTTGGGGCTGTCCCTGGGCAACAAGGACTTCCAAAGGTTTTCTATGGGGTTGAGATCTGGAGACTGGCTAGGCCACCCCAGGACCTTGAAATGCTTCTTACAAAGCCACTCCTTCATTGCCCGCATGGTGTGTTTGGGATCATTGTCATGCTGAAAGACCCAGCCACATTTCATCTTCAATGCCCTTGCTGATGGAAGGAGGTTTTCACTCAAAATCTCACGATACATGGGCCCCATTCATTCTTTCCTTTACACGGATCAGTCATTCTGGTCCCTTAGCAGAAAAGCATCCCCAAAGCATGATGTTTCCACCCCCATGCTTCACAGTAGGTATGGTGTTCTTTGGATGCAACTCTGCATTCTTTCTCCTCCAAACACGATGAGTTGAGTTTTTACCAAAAAGTTCTACTTTGGTTTAATCTGACCATATGACATTCTCCCAATACTCTTCTGGATCATCCAAATGCTCTCTAGCAAACTTCAGATGGGCCCGGATATGTACTTGCTTAAGCAGGGGGACATGCCTGGCACTGCATGATTTTAGTCCCTGATGGCGTAGAGTGTTACTGATGGTAGCCTTTGTTACTTTGGTCCCAGCTCTCTTCAGGTCATTTACTAGCCCCCACCCCCACCCATGTGGTTCTGGGATTTTTACTCACTGTTCTTGTGATCATTTTGACACCACAGGGTGAGATCTTGCGTTGAACCCCAGCTCCAGAGAGATTATCAGTGGTCTTGTATGTCTTCCATTTTCTAATAATTGCTCCCACAGTATATTTTTTTCACACCAAGCTGCTTGCCTATTGCAGATTCAGTCTTCCCAGCCTAGTTTAGGTCTACAATTTTGTTTCTGGTGTCCTTCGACAGCTCTTTAGTCTTGGCCATAGTGGAGTTTGGAGTGTGACTGTTTGAGGTTGTGAACAGGTGTCTTTTATACTGATAACAAGTTCAAACAGGTGCCATTAATACAGGTAACGAGTGGAGGACAGTGAGAGACAGAAATTACAGGTCTGTGAGAGCCAGAAATCTTGCTTGTTTGTCGGTGACCAAATACTTATTTTTCACCATAATTTGCAAATAAATTCTTTAAAAATCAGACAATGTGATTTTATGAATTTTTTCCCTCATTATTTCTCTCATAGTTGAGGTATACCTATGAAGAAAATTACAGGCCTCTCATCTTTTTAAGTGGGAGAACTTTCATAATTGGTGGTTGACTAAATACTATTTTGCCCCACTGTATGTTGCCAATAAACTAGAAGCTTCCAAAGACATTACATCCTCATATGGACTGTCCCAAATTGTTTAAAAAATGAAAATGGAACTTTATCAAGCGCCAGACCTCTCCCAGTGGTTGGTTCACAAGGCTTGGAAACCAGATTAATAAAATGTAATTTATTGAAAGCACATATCAACGCGTTTCTGGCTCGAAATGGGCCCTTCGCCAGGACAAGTTGCTGATACACAGACATTCATTACAAACAGAGATTTCATCAATTAAGATTAGGATATTCACAAACAACTGTTAAGTGAGTGACGTAACTACCCTAAAGTTAAAAGGCAGATAGTTGCCACTACACATGTTAAAAACACATACATTTTAGTACTGAGAGGGTTAATATACATGTATAATAAGAATAGGGGACATGGAGTGTAATAATGTTATATTGAATAAAAGATCCCCATTGAGGAGAACGTAACTCCTCATGTATTTAGTGGAGTAGCACAAGTACCGGTGAGTATTGAATGCTATACAGTAGGATCGAGGTTCAAAAGGGGCGGAGCAATGGACTGATATTTAGCAGGACCGAAAGGTTTCAATGCTTGTGAATACTAAAAGTGATATAACTATTTTGTGTGCATATGACCCATGATCAGCGGTTGCCGCAAGCGTCTAGCGCTGATATCAGTGTTCATGCAGGGAGCGCTACTGAGCAGTAGTGGAGGGCAAAAGGGGCAGAGATATATTGATGCTCCGGGCTGGTATGCGCTGTTATCGGTGCTCGTATGAGCGCCGATTGGAGCGCTGGAATCAGGACACTGTGGTACCATAGCAGAGTTTGGGAGGGGCAAAGCTATGTGCTGAATAAGGGCAACGCTGTTATCGGTGCTGATGGACAGCGCCAGGTTGGATAGCACTTGAGAAAAGTGGCAGGACATGTAAAGAGGAAGAGAAGAAATAACAGAGCCAGGTTGGAGCTCTGTGTCCAGGGATATATGTATATAGGGAAGAAAAAAGAGGGGGTAAGGCTGGTGAGAGGTAATACACCAAAATGGGTTACCTATATAAAGACAATTGTAAGGAGAGGTGAAGAAAAATGTAGGAGGAGATGACAGCGCTTCGTGCTTTCAAATAGAAGTCTTAGAGGTGTGTCCCATATGCTGAGAAATGTTACCTATGGTAACGTCCAGGTCGGTGGAGTGCAGGCCGCAGTGTGGTAGACGGAAACCTTGGCAGAGGTCCGTAGAGGTATGCACTGAGAGGTATAAGAAAATTGCAACTGCAGCGGTGCTAAGCAACCAAGAAGATCTGGGAATCCAGTGGCAGATGGTTTCAATAGTTCATTTATTGAAAACTTAGTAAAACATATAAAATAAAATAAAAGCAATTCATGCATGAAATGGCAGGTCATGGCAAGACGCATTTCAGGAGGGTAATCTCCCATTGTCAGTTGCAAGTAATAAAGACGAGTTTATTACTTGCAATTGACAAAGGGAGATTACCCTCCCAAAACGCGTCTTGCCATGACCTGCCATTTTATGCATGAATTGTTTTTATTTTATTTTGTATGTTTTACTAAGTTTTCAATAAATTAACTATTGAAACCATCTGCCACTGGATTCCCAGATCATCTTGGTTGGAAGCGCCACTGCAGTTGCAATTTTCTTATACCTCTCAGTATATAAAGACAAGGGAGAGAAAGGGGAATTCGTGTGAATGATATACTGTATGATATACAGTATACAATAAGAAGGGGGATAACACATAAGGGAGAATATTCAGATAATCAATTACCATAATAACAAGAACAATAAGAATTACATTAAATTAAAACTGACTGTTAAGATTATTAACGGTTGGTTGATATATTGTCCATTATTGAATTACATAAAAAATGCCAGTGAAAAATATATAGTACAAACACACATCATGTGTCAATACCAAAGTATAGTTTAAAGCGTACCAGTCATATTAAAAACATTTTTTTTTGTTGGATCTATCACTCAGTACCTAATCCTGACCATGTACATCTCATTTTTATGTGTCAAGCTCCTTTATTTTTTTTTATAATACTTTTAATTTAGCTCACTAGTCTGAATTCCTCTCAAAGGGAGGGGGCGTGGCCTCACTGCAGGTCTCCGCCCCCTCCCTCATTATACTGTCTGCTCACATCTCCCCTAGCATTAGCAAAACTACAACTCCCAGCTTGTCTTCACTGACAGTAGCGGGACACAAGCTGACAGTGGGAGGATTTTTCCTCTAGCTGTGAGCCCTGCGCTCACAGCTGTCAATCAAGGAAGTGTGTCCCTGACATAGATGATGCATGGACACAGCAGGACTAGTATGTGTCCAAGCAGGAAGGGGGGGGGGCAGTTGTTTGACTGGCTTTTTTTATTATGAAATACTGAAAATTTTCTAATGAAAGCAATTGCAAAACCTATTGGTTATACACGCTTTACAACATATCAACATTTTTTGTATCTGACAGTGCCCATTTAAACTAAAATGGTCTCTGAAATTTCATTAAGTCCGAGAGGTTGTAATGTACTGACCTTATATATCCAATACACCTCAAGTTGCTTTAAACGCTCAAACCTATTAGACCTATTGGGTGAGATAAAATCACAATGGGTAAGACTGAAAAGATGTTAGAACATGCATCAGGATGAGCCAAAGTGACATGTCTGGACAACACATGTCACATATATTTAGTTGATTCTATGTTTGTTAACCCGACTCCTTAGTTTTTGTGTGGTCCTGCCTATATATTAACCCCTTAAGGACCAAGGGCGTACAGGTACACCTTTGCTCCCTGGTACTTAAGGACCAAGGGCGTGCCTGTACGCCTGTGGGAATTTCGGTCCCTGCAGGTACCCCGCGCAAATTCCCAGGGGGGTCATCAGACCCTCCCCATGTCGGCGATCGGCGCAAATCGCAAGTGAAATCACACTTGCGATTTGCGCCGATTCTGGGTCATTCGGGTCTATGGTGACCCGGTGACCCGGAATAGAAGGGGGATCACGGTTGTCCAAGACACCCACGATCCCTCTGAAGGCATAGGAGTGAGGTGGCAGGGGTGCCACCCCTCCTATCCCGGCTATTGGTGGTCTAGACGCGACAACCAATGGCAGATCGGGGGCGGGGGGCATTACTTTCGGTTTCCCCATCCTGCCCACCCACAATAGGCGGGGCAGAACGGGGAAACGAAAGAGGACCGGCGACGAAGATCCACTTACCCCGCGGGCGAGGCTGCGGGTGACGATCACTGGAGGAGATCGGAGTCCGGCGATGTCGTGCGGCTGGCTCCCTGGATCCGACGGAAGCCAGTAAGTTGCCTAGCAACATCTGGAGGGTACAGTTTGAGACCACTATACAGTGGTCTCTAAACTGTAACACTCCAGATGTTTCAAAACTACAACTCCCAGCATGCCCAGACAGCTGTTTGGGCATGCAGGGATTTATAGTTTTGCAACAGCTGGAGGGCCACAGTTTGGATATCACTGGCAGTGATCTCTAACTGTGGCCCTCCAGATGTTGCAAAACTGCAACTTCTAGCATGCCCAAATAGCAGTTTGCTGTCTGGGCATGCTGGGATTTGTAGTTTTGCAACAGCTGGAGGTCCACAGTTTGGAGATTTCTAAATTGTAGCCCTACAGATGTTGTAAAACTGCAAATCCCAGCATGCCCAAACAGCAAACAGCTGTCTCTGCATGCTGGGAGTTGTTGTTGCGTACCTCCAGCTGTTGCATAACTACATCTCCCAGCATGCCCTTCGGCGATCAGTACATGCTGGGAGTTGAAGTTTTGCAACAGCAGGAGGCACACTGGTTGGAAAATACTGAGTTAGGTTACAGAACCTAACTGAAGGTTCTCCAACCAGTGTGCCTCCAGCTGTTGCAAAAGTACAACTCCCAGCATGTACGGTCTGTCAGTACATGCTGGGAGTTGTAGTTTTGAAACAGCTGGATGTTTGCTCCCCCCCCCCCCATGTGAACGTACAGGGTACATTCACACGGGCAGGTTTACAGTAAGTTTGAGCTGCGGCAAATTTTTTGACGCAGCGCATACTCCTAGCGGTAAGCTTACTGTAAACCGCCGCTAGTGCAAATGTACCCTAAAAACATTACACTACACTACAGTAACACATAATAAAGGGTAAAACACTACATATACACCCCCTTACACTGTTCCCCTCAATAAAAATGAAAAATGTATTGTACGGCAGTGTTTCCAAAACGGAGCCTCCAGCTGTTGCAAAACAACAACTCCCAGCATTTCCGGACAGCCACTGACTGTCCAGGCATGCTGAGAGTTTAGCAACAGCTGGAGGCACCCTGTTTGGGAATCACTGGCGTAGAATACCGCTATGTCCACCCCTATGCAATCCCTAATTTAGTCCTCAAATGCGCATGGTTCTCTCTCACTTTGGAGCCCTGTAGTATTTCAAGGCAACAGTTTAGTGCCACAAATGGGGTATTTCCGTACTCGGGAGAAATTGCACTACAAATTTTGAGGGCTTTTCTCCTTTTACCCCTTATAAAAAAGAAAAGTTGTGGTCTACACGAGCCTGTTAGTGTAAAAAAAAAAATATTATTTACACTGACATGCTGGTGTTGCCCCATACTTTTTATTTTCACAAGAGGTAAAAGGAAAAAAAGACCTCCAAAATTTGTTACGCAATTTCTCCTGAGTACGGAAATACCCCATATGTGGGCATAAAATGCTCGGGAGGCGCACAACAAGGCTCAGGAGTGAGAGTGCACTATGTACATTTGAGGCCTAAATAGGTGATTTGCACAGGGGTGGCTGATTTTACAGCGGTTCTGACATAAACGCAAAAAAATTAATACCGACATGTGACCCCATTTTGGAAACTACACCCCTCACGGAACATAACAAGGGGTATAGTGAGCCTTAATACCCCACAGGTGTTTGACGAATTTTCATTAAAGTTGGATGGGAAAATGAAAAAAAAAATGTTTTCACTAAAATGCTGGTGTTACCCTAAATTTATTATTTTCACAAGGGAAAATAGGAAAAAAGCCCCCCAAAATTTGTAGCCCCCTTTCTTCTGAGTAAGAGCATATCCCATATGTGGATGTAAAGTCCTCTGCGGGCAAACTACAATGCTCAGAAGAGAAGGAGCGCCATTGGGATTTTGAAGAGAAAATTTGTCCGGAATTGAAGGCCACATGTGTTTACTAAGCCCCCATGGTACCAGAACAGTGGACCCCCCCCAACATGTGACCCCATTTTGGAAACTACACCCCTTACGTGATGTAATAAGGGGTGCAGTGAGCATTTACGCCCCACATGGGTCTGACAGATTTTTGGAACAGTGGTCTGTTTAATTTTTCATTTGCTTAGCCCATTATTCCAAAGATCTGTCAAATGCCAGTGCACCCCTTATTAAATTCTGTGAGGGGTGTAGTTTCCATAATGGGGGTCACATGTGTGGGGGTCCACTGTTCTAGCACCACGGGGGGCTTTGTAAACGCACATGGCCCCTGACTTCCATTCCAAACAAATTCACTCTTCAAAATGGCGCTCCTCCTCTTCTGAGCATTGTAGTTCGACCACAGAGCACTTGACGTCCACACATGGGATATTTCCATACTCAGAAGAAATGGGGTTACAAATTTTGGGGTAATTTTCTCCTATTACCCCTTGTAAAAATGTAAAATTTGGGGAAAAAAACTGCATTTTAGTGAAAACATTTTTTTTTCATTTACACATCCAACTTTAACAAAAAGTCATGAAATACCTGTGAGGTGTTAAGGCTCTCACTGTACCCCTTGTTACGTTCCTTGGGGGGTGTAGTTTCCAAAATAGTATGCCATGTGGGTATTTTTGCTGTTCTCGCACCATAGGGGCTTCCTAAATGCGACATGCCCCCCCAAAACCATTTCAGCTAAATTTGCTTTCCAAAAGCCAAATGTGACTCCTTCTCTTCTGAGCATTGTAGTTCGCCCGCAGAGCATTTTACGTCCTAACATGGGGTATTTAGATACTCAGAAGAGATGGGGTTACAAATTTTGGGGGGCATTTTCTCCCATTACCCTTTATAAAAATGATCAATTTGGGGAAAAAACTGCACTTTAGTGAAAAATTTTTTTTTTCATTTACACATCCGACTTTAACGAAAAGTCGTCAAACACCTGTGGGGTTTAAAGGCTCACTGAACCCCTTGTTACGTGCCTTAAGGGGTGTAGTTTCCAAAATGGTATGCCATGTGGGGGGTTTTCTGCTGTTCTGGCACCATAGGGGCTTCCTAAATGTGACATGCCCCCCCAAAAACATTTCAGCAAAATTCACTTTCCAAAATCCCATTATCGCTCCTTCCCTTCTGAGCCCTCTACTGCGCCCGCCGAACACTTGACAGACACATATGAGGTATTTCCTTACTCGAGAGAAATTGGGTTACAAATTTTGAGAGGATTTTTCTCCTTTTACCCCTTGTAAAAATTCAAAAACTAGGTCTACAAGAACATGCGAGTGTAAAAAATGAAGATTATGAATTTTCTCCTTCACTTTGCTGCTATTCCTGTGAAACACCTAAAGGGTTAACACACTTACTGAATGTCATTTTGAATACTTTGTGGGGTGCAGTTTTTATAATGGGGTCATTTGTGGGGTATTTCTAATAAGAAAGCCCTTCAAATCCACTTCAAACCTTAACTGGTCCATGAAAAATTCTGATTTTGAAAAATTGGAAAATTGCTGCTGAACTTTGAAGCCCTCTGATGTCTTCCAAAAGTAAAAACATGTCAACTTTATGATGCAATCATAAAGTAGACATATTGTATTTGTGAATCAAAATATAATTTATTTAGAATGTCTATTTTCCTTACAAGCAGAGAGCTTCAAAGTTAGAAAAATGCAACATTTTCAATTTTTTCATCAAATTTTGGAATTTTTCACTATGAAACGATGCAAGTATCAACAAAATTTTACCAATAACATAAAGAAGAATATGTCACGAAAAAACAATCTCGGAATCAGAATGATAGGTAAAAGCATCCCAGAGTTATTAATGCTTAAAGTGATAGTGGTCAGATGTGCAAAAACGTTCTGGTCCTACAGTGAAAATTGGCCTGGTCCTTAAGGGGTTAAAGCCCACACTGACACTGGATTAAGTATATCATGTATTCATATTAGCAATTAAGATGGAACTTATTTGTAAAGGTTTCCCCTGTGGCCGTGGAGCTAAAGGATTCACAGTTCTGTCTAATTTTGTTACAGCAGAGACACCTATTTTCATTAGTAAAGGTGATACCTCACTCATTGTTATTTAGAGAGGTGAGTAATAGATTGACCGATGATGGGGGGGGCCATGCCATATGAAAAACAGATTGTTGATGTATCGACGGTAACATTTTATGTGGTCCATGAGGGTGATATCTTCCCATATATGTTGCTGTTTAAACCCTCCCATAAATAGATTGGCGTATGATGGTGCTACTTTGGTCTCGCCGTGGTAGGTGAAATAGTTGTTTTTCAAAATGAACTTGAGCCCTTTAAGCCCTTGAATTTTCTGTTGTCATAGCTGTTTTTCTTCTATTTTAGTGTCTTTTAACAGTGATTTTGATTTGAAAAATCACTCTTAAAAGACACTTTAAACCATCAGAGAATATATCCCACTGGAGAATGGCATCATCATCCACCAAAAAAAGCTTTTTCACAGCAGCGATTCACCTCAAGCCCAAATCCAGCTTGAAGCACAGATAGAGAAGGGAGAGAGATTGAGAGAGCACAATTGTGGGTGTATTACAGCAGCGATTCACCTCAAGCCCAAATCCAGCCTAGAAGCACTGAAAGGGAAGGGAGAGTGTTGGGACTGGGCAGGGAAGAAGTGCACACTATTCTCTCTCACTCCCCCTATCCCTGTCTACTTGCATACCTGTCCTAAATAACAGGTCCACAACCACAGAGACAGTCCCTTTCTAAATAAGTGAGGGACAGTCAAAAAGTCAAAACAATAAACTACAATAATGCAGACTCAGGTCAAGGAACAGTAGGAAACAGACAGACTAACAAAGCAAAACTAACACACTCACACAACAAATCAAAGTCCACAATCCGCGTCAAGCCAGGAGTTGTCAGAGTACAAAATTGCTAATACCAGAGAGAATAGTCAGAGAGCGGAGCCAAAGGGTCAAAATGCCAGATATAACAGATTCAGTAGAAGGCTAGCTAGAGTACAAACTGAGCTCTTTAGCAGGCACTGACTGGTAGTAGACTGCCAGCTTATATGGAGCCAGAGCAGGTGCTCCAATTAAGGACCAGTCCAGACAGGCGTAACCAATGCAACAAGACCAAACAAAAGCTCTCAGTGCAAGTTAACCCTTCAGTTCCTTACAGAGAGAGATTGAGAGAGAAAGTGCAATTTCGGGTGTAGTACACCGCGCTGCAGCACTGGTGTGTACAACAACTGAAAAGCTAATAGTAGCCAGCCAGTTAGGGTGAGCAGAGCACTAAAAGCCATAATCACCTGCTATTAGTGCCTAAAACTGGTTGAGTAGCGTATTGTCCTCTATTAAGTGTAACCTGGGCGTACATAGGTGGTGTACCATTTTGTTCCTGTTAAAGTCTTAGGGGCCTAATTACTGTGAAATTCCAGCCAAAAGTACACACCTGCTGCTGTTCTAGACAAATACTGTTTTAAGCATAGTGGAGCGTATTTTCCTCCCCTCATATAAGCGTGGTGAGCTTGTGGGGATGTAGGGTAGGAAGGATGTAGCTGTGCAGTGATGAAAGGGTGTTGGATTAACTGTCGTGTCGCCAGGGTGTGGGTTCTTCCTCTCTGAAAATATGTATATCCTACCACCACCCATCCCAGGAACAATAGGGACGAATAAAGGATTGTCCACAACCGGAGATTTAGTAAACTGTGGATAACTTTACTGCAGATTTTATGCAGGTTGATAACGGCAAACAGTCTATACAGAGGACCGGTACTTAAGTTCCTCACAGTTGGTTGGAACCTTGTAGTATATAAGCTCTGAGTCTGGAATTACGCTGTTCTGCTGAATTTAGGGGAATTGTTTAGGTCCAGCAGTCATGCAGGATTAACAGGATTTAGGTTTGGTAGACTCACGTTTAGTAAGCTGCTGAATTGGTAGGCTTCAGGGCTAGATTTGTCTTGTAGGTTTGCACGTATCTCCATTCTCTCTGCTAGTCCGGAACCCAAGAGAGCAGGAAAGCAAGAGCGCAAGGATAGGTTAACAGCTCCCTTATATGGCAAGGGGCAGGCTTAGACCTTATTGGTTCCCACCAGCTGTCAGTCCTTTTACAAAGCATTGTGGTATGTCAGGTTACCACATCACGTGACCTGGAAGGTCCTAAAGCTTACCATAACCATAAAACTAGTGGTCATGTGACCTAAGGTCCTGGAAGTACTTTACAAGTAATTACATGTACCGTATATACTCGAGTATAAGCCGACCCAAATATAAGCCGAGGCCCCTTATTTAACCCCCAAAACCCAGGAAAAGTTATTGACTCGACTATAAGCCTAGGGTGGGAAATACATCATCCCCCCCATGTAATCATCCAGACCCCCATCATCATCCCCCCCCTTCATCATCACCGCCTGTCAATCCCTTCATCAGTGGTCTTCAACCTGCGGACCTCCAGATGTTGCAAAACTACAACTCCCAGCATTCCCGGTGAGCTGGTCCGGGCCATCTATGCTGCAGGGACCGTCCGGTGGGAATGGTTAGTCGTTGCAGGCTGCACATTTTCACTGGGGGGGGGGGGGCCCTCTTCTCCGCGCTTCGGGCCTGCCCCGGACTAGTGACTTTGCCTTGACAACGACGCAGAGGGATGTTCATGCGCAACATCCCAGTGCGTCGTCGTCAAGGCAACGTCACTAGTCCGGGGCCAGGCCCAGAGCAGAGAAGAGGGCACCCCCCGGTGAAAATGGACAGCCCGCAATGACTAACCATCTCCACCACACAGTCCCTGCAGCATAGATGGCCCGGACCAGCTCACCCTAACTTCACGCCAAGGGGAGCTGAGTAAAAAACAAAAGGGGGCTGGATGATGATGAAGGCCGCAGTGGTCTTCAACCTGCGGACCTCCAGAGGTTTCAAAACTACAACATCCAGCATGCCCAGACAGCTGATCGATGTCCGGGCATGCTGGGAGTTGTAGTTTTGCAATATCTGGAGGTCCGCAGGTTGAAGACCACTGAGAAGGGATTTGCCAGACGGAGAGTTCACTCGAGTATAAGCCGAGGGGGGGCGTTTTCAGCACGAAATATCGTACTGAAAAACTCTGCTTATACTCGAGTATATACGGTACATAAATTATATACATTAGACATATCAAATTAGAGAAATAAGAGGTGACTATGGGCTATCCCACCAAGAGGACCATAACGGTACTAAGGAACTCTGACTTTGGGGACCTACTACACAAGGTACCGTATAAGATACGGTACCGGGTCACCACATACGCACTAAGTATGTCAAGCATAGAAGTGCAAGGACGTGCACAGAGGAGTGGCAGAGGCCTAAATTCATCAGGCGCAATCAGAGGTCTCAGCAGACTAGGGGTGAGCAGCAGCAGGAGCTGCAGCGAGAGGCCTGAGCTCCCAGTATCAGCTAGCAGTCATGTCTCAACCAGCAACCCATCAGCCGTCATTGATTGGTTAACACGGTCATCCAATTCATCACAAGTGACATCTGACACCCCCAGTCAACAGTTGGTGGGTTCCTCAGACACAACCCTCAGTTGGCATGGCCCGGGAGCAGTTCCTGTCCTCCCTTTGCCTCTGTCCTATGCTGTTCCCTCCCCCACAGAAGTATCCTATGCTGTGGGTTCAGCTCCACTATTTAGTGAGGACGATATACTACAGGACAGTCAGCAGCTACTGCCCAGCCAACAAGTGGAGGAGACATCTGCTGCTTCCATTGCTAGGCAGGCAAGTAGTGATGAGGAGAGTGGCGTGGGAGGTGATGTTGCGAGCATTCAGGCTCGCAGGCTCCTGAAGCAGAAACTGTGGAGGAACCTGAGGCAGCAGCTAAGTCAGCAAGGTGGTAGCATGGTTGGCAGTCAGCATGGTGGCACAAGTGGAATCTCTGAAATCAAACGTGCTCGGAGAGACCACCTGCTTTGCGGCAGCCTACCTTCCCGGGAGGTAGTGGAACAGGGGTTTCTGGAGTTGGTGGCAGTAGCAGTCAATCAGTGCGGACTGTTGGTTGGAAAATCAGCTACTCGGCTGTGTGGCAGTTTTTCATCAAGCAGGTTGACAAAGCCACATGCAAGATGTGTTGGCAGAAGGTGTATCATGGCCAGGGTCCCAATGTTGGCACCACAGCCCTACGTCAACATATGCAGCATCACCATAAAGCAGCCTGGAAGAACCGAGGCTCCAATGTAGTGGTCCAGCCTGCTTTATCACCCATTGGCACGCCGCTCCCTGTTTCAGCCAGCCAAGGCTCCACCAGCTCAGCCGAAGGGAGCTGTGTGTCGTACACATCTTATGTCTCTCCAGATGCTCCTGCTCCTCCAACTTCGAGTCAGTCATTCTGCCAGCAATCTATCGGCGTAGCCATGTCCAAGAGACAACAGTATGCGCCCACTCATCTAACGGCGCAGAAGCTGAATGTGCTCCTGTCCAAGTTGCTGGTGCTGCAGTCCCTCCCTTTTCGAGTAGTGGACTCTGCACCTTTCAGAGAACTGATGGCTTGTGCCGAGCTGAGGTGGAGAGTCCCAAGCCGCCATTTCTTTGCAAAAAAGGCAGTACCAGCCCTGCACAATTGTGTGGAACAGAAGGTGGGCCAGTCCTTGAGCCTGTCGGTGTGTAGCAAAGTTCATGGCAGAGCCGACGTCTGGAGCTGTAACTACGGTCAGGGACAATACATGTCCTTTACGGCCCACTGGGTGAATGTGGTTCCTGCACAGCCACAACAGCAACTTGGACAGGTCACGCCGCTTCTGCCTCCGCCATTGGTCCTTCGACAGTGTGCGACTCTGCCTCCTCATCCTCCACAGTCTCCTCAGCCTCCATTGCACAGACAAGTCTCAGTGCCCCTCCAGCATACCATGTGTGCAGGGCGTGGCGGTATCACACTGTTCTTCACATGGTTTACCTTGGCAAACTGAGTGATGCAGGGGAGGAACTGCTAAAAGTCATTCATCAAGAAATCGAATCATGGCTTACTCCACTAAAACTGGAAATGGAAACCATGGTGACAGACAACTGGAAGAACATCTTGGCTGCGCTGCGACAAGGAAGCCTGAGCCATGCGCCCTGCATGGCACATGTGTTCAATCTGGTTGTCAAGTGGTTCCTGAAGTGTTCCCCCACCTACAAGACATCCTAACAATGGGTAGGAAACTTTGCATGCACTTCAGCCACTCGTACACCGCACAGCACACCCTCATTGAGCTGCAGCGTCAGAATGGCATCCCTGAACATAGTCTGATTTGCTACGTTGCCACACATTGGAATTCCACCCTCCATATGTTGGACCGTCTGTACGAACAGAGAAACGCCATCACCGATTTCTTTATGATCCAAGCAGATAGGGGTAATACCCTGTGTAAATTCAATGTCAACCAGTGGCAGCTCATACATGACACCTGCCATTTGCTCAGGCCCTTTGAGGAAGCCACATTATTAGTAAGTCGCCAGGATTACGGTATGAATGATGCCATTCCACTGCTTCATTTCCTACAACACGTGTTGGAAACGATGGCTGGTCAGAGCACTGGAGATGTGGCGCCTACATCTCATGGTCACATGAGCCCTGTGGGGGCTGAACTGGAGTAGGAGGGGGAGGGGCACAGTGGAGCACAGTTTAGGCTTCGAAATGGGCGATTTTTCTAGTCCTCTGACAGGAGAGGAGGAGCAGCTAGAGGAGCTAAACGGTTATGAGGAAGGTGAGAGAGTGGACCTAGACACACCACGGCAGAATGCAGTGGAGATGGAGGCAGGGAGTCCCTCAGAGTCACTTGCACCAATTGGCACGATGTATGCTCAATTGCTTGCGTAGTGTCCACCGAATTGTCACCATTTGACAGCGGGATGACTTCTCCACATTATTGGACCCTCGCTACCGGCACAAAATGGGGGCCTTTTTTTTTACACACACTGAGAGGGAGGACAAACTGACCTACTACAGAAATATCCTATGTAGTCAGTTGGCTGATGCCTATCTGTGCCATCCTCACAGGTCTGACTCGGGGGGGCGCCCTGCGCTCACCTTCCACTGCCATTGCTGCTTGGGAGGGGTGGAGTGGCAGGAGCAGTACCAGCTCCATCAGCAGCAGCCTTAGTCTACAGTTGCTGATGAGTAACTTTCTTCACCCGCATAGTGAAGCAACTCATCAGCAGCAGGTATACCTGGAGCAGGACCTGAACCAGCAGGTGGTGGCATACCTTGACATGACCATGCCAACAGACCATGAAGATCTGCTGGACTTCTGGGCAGACAAGCTTGATTTGTATCCGCAACTAGCAGAGTTTTCCCTGGAAAAGCTGTCCTGCCCAGCCAGTAGTGTGCTATCAGAGTGGGTGTTTAGTGCGGCGGGGGCCATAGGAGCCCCAAGGAGAACTCCTCTGTCCACGAAAAATGTGGAGAGACTGACCTCTGTGAAGATGAATCAGGGATAGATCAGCCAGGATTTCCACCCACCAATGCCTGATGCATCAGAGTAGATTAAACATGGTGCCACACCAACACTTCACAAATATGGATAGTGCAAAACATATTTAACCCCTTCTTGCAGAATGACATATAAACATCATGTTATGCTACACCCTACCCCGAAAATAAGCCCTAGCTGGATTATCGGGGTGGGCTACCGACGAAAATACCCCGAAAATAGGACCTAGGCAATGCCCGGGCTGCAAATATTAAAAAACAAACTTTAACTTACCTTCGTCCTCCATTCCCCCGTTGCTAAGGAACCGGCCTCACTGTTCTCCGCTGCTCTTGCTGCTTCCTGGTGTTGGGACGTCTCAGAGCCTTTAGCCTGTCACCGGCCGCAGCGATGTCCCGCCTCGGCCAATGATAGGCTGAGCGCATTGTCATGTAAGGAGCTGGCCGGCTTCTTACAGGACAGTGGGCTCAGCCTATCATCGGCAGAGGTGGGACATCGCGGCCGATGATAGGCTGAAGGCTCTGTGACGTTCCCATCCCCAGGAAGCAGCAAGATCAGCGGAGGGACCATGAGGCCGGTTCCTTAGCAACGGAGGACGAAGGTAATTTAAAGTTTGTTTTTTATATTTGCAGCCTGGGCACAGGAATACAAAGTACAGTGCAGTGGCTGATAATTATTTGGTGGGGGGGGGGGGGGGATGAGAAGCAATGTTCGTGGGTGACATACGGTACGATTAGTCCCCCGATGTGGGGTGCAGCGCTGGGCTGATAAACTGGCGTGGGAGGGACGTTGGGGGGCAATGTATGTTGTTCAATGCACATACCGTAAATAAATAAGCCCTACCCTGAAAATAAGCCCTAGTGCTTTTTTTGTGACTAAAATTAATATAAGACCCGGTCTTATTTTTGGAGAAACACGGTAGTTCACGCATCATGACGTTTATATAAGTCATTCAGTTGACCCAGCAATGCGCGGCATCACACCGGATAACTGGTAGAAGTCCCGCTGTTATCAGCAGGGGACAACTTCTGTGAATGGTCCTGGTCAGCGATCACTTTCATTTCCCCCGCTCTGCCTGCTCCTAGAAGTCGGGCAGAGCAGGAGAAGAGGATCCCGAGAGCTGGGGGGGGGGGGGGGGGATTGCGGCACATACCTGAGACTTGCGCAATAGTAGGGACCGGGGACCAGTGGCAGACACAAGTGTAGGAGGCAGCGGCGGAGGCATTAGTGGCAGCAGTGAAGATCGCTGTAATGTGCTCTTCACTGCTGCTTCTAGGAGTTTCAAAACTACAACTCCCAGCATTCCCAGATAGCCTTTGGCTGTCCGGGCATGCTGGGAGTTGTAGTTTTGCAACATCTGGAAGGCCACAGTGTGCAGTTGTCTCCAATCTGTGCTCTTCCAGATGTTGCAAAACTACAACTCTCAGCATGCCCAAACAGTCCAGGCATGCTGGGAGTTGTAGTTCTGTAACATCTGGCCCTTAAGATGTTGCCAAACTACAACTTCCAGCATGCCTGGGAAGTCTGGGCATGCTTGGAGTCTAAGTTTTGTAACATCTGGAGGGCTACAGTTTGGACACCACTACACAGAGGTTTCCAAACTGTTCTCCTCCAGTTGTTGCAAAACTACAACTCCCAGAATGCCTTTTGGCTGGGAGGCACACTGTCACATGTGGGAAGGGCGGTCCACTGTTCTGGTAGCATGGGGTCTTTATAAACGCACATGGCTCCCGACTTCCATTCCAAACAAATTCTCTCTCCAAAACTCCTTTTCTTCTGAGCGTTGTAGTTCGCCCGCACAGCACTTTACATCCACACCTGGGGTATTTCCATACTCAGAAGAAATGGGGTAACAAATTTTGGGGGGCATTCTCTCCTATAACCTCTTGTAAAAATAGTAAATTTGGGGGGAAAAAACAGAATTTTAGTGAAAATATTTTTTTTCATTAACACATCCGACTTTAACGAAAAGTCGTCAAACACCTGTGGGGTGTTAAGGCTCACTGTACCCCTTATTACGTGTCTTGAGAGGTGTAGTTTCCAAAATGGTATGCCATGTTGTTGTTTTTTTTTTTTTTTTGCTGTCCTGGCACCATAGGGGCTTCCTAAATGCGACATGCCCCCCAAAAACCATTTCAGCTAAATTTGCTTTCAAAAAACCAAATGTGGCTCCTTCTCTTCTGAGTATTGTAGTGCGCCAGTGGAGCACTTGATGTCCACACATGAGGTATTTCCATACTCAGGAGAAAATGGCCCTCAGAATTTGTAACCCCATTTCTTCTATTACCTCTTGTAAAAATGGTAAATATGGAAAAAAAACTGCATTTTAGTGAAAACATTTATTTATTTACACATCCGAATTTAACAAAAAGTCGTCAAACACCTGTGGGGTGTTAAGGCTCACTGTACCCCTTCTTACGTGCCTTGAGGGGTGTAGATTCCAAAATAGTATGCCATGTGGTTTTTTTTTCTGTTATGGAATCATAGGGACTTCCTAAATGCGACATGCCCTCCAAAAACCATTTCAGCAAAATTCACTTTCCAAAATCCCATTGTCGGTCCTTTGCTTCTGAACCCTCTAGTGCACCCACAGAGCACTTTACGTTCACATATGAGGTATTTCCTTACTCGAGAGAAATTGGGTTATACATTTTGGGGGGCATTTCTCCTTTTACCCCCTTTAAAAATGCAAAAACTGGGTCTACAAGAACCTGTTAGTGTAAAAAATTTAGATTTTCAATTTTCTCCTTCACTTTGCCGCTATTTCTGTGAAACACCTAAAGGGTTAACAAACATTCTGAATATCATTTTGAATACTTTGAGGGGTGCAGTTTTTTCTAATATGAAGACCCCTCAAATCCACTTCAAAACTGAACTGGTCCCTGAAAAATTCCGATTTTGAAAATGATGTGAAAAATTGGAAAATTGCTGCTAAACTTAGAAGCCCTCTAATGTCTTCCAAAAGTAAAAACTTGTCAACTTTATGATACAAACATAAAGTAGACATATTTATGGACATTTATCAATGGGTTTAGTCAGGTTTTCTTTACTATAATTGTCGCAAAATTGTCGCAACTGCGACTACGCGATTTTTCGTGCGACATTTTGACTGGAAAGCGAGAAAAGCAAGTTTTCCAAAAATGAACTACGTAGTAATGATTTTAAAATGGACTACGGGTAGTCTGGTATTTATTAACTGCGACAGTCGCAACTGCGCAAAAAAAAGTCGCAACAGGGTTAAAAATTGACTAAATTTACTCCAGCTCAAACATGGAGCAGAAAAAGCTACTACCAAAGTAAAAAAGGAAAAATTGCTTACGTGAAGTAAAATTATCAACAGGCTGAAACCAGTTGATAAATAAGTCACACATAAGCAAAAAAAAAGTAAGGAAAAAATTACAAAAAAATGAATACATAAGCAAACATTGATAAATGTCCCTCATTGAGGGACATTTATCAATGTTTGCTTATGTATTCTTTTTTTTAGTAATTTTTTCCTTACTCACTTACTCCGATTTCGTTACTCACTTACTCCGATGCCACCTCCAGGCTCATTCTGCCACCATATGTTCTCCTCATGCTTTTTCCACCTCCAGGCTGTGTCACTGTACCACAATGTGGTCTCCTCATGTTGCTGGAACATTACATAAAACTTTTTAGGTTCATCTATTTGAAATCTTCAATTTAAATGTAAAAAAATATCTTTAATCTTTTCAATTGTGAAGCCCTCTGGTCTCGTCAGGCTGTTGCCACCTCCAGGCTGGGTCATTTTGCCACTATATGGTCTCCTCATGCTGCCGCCACTTCCACGCTGTGTCATTCAGCCCCTATATGGTCTCATGCTGCCGCCACCTCCACGCTGTCATTCAGCCACTATATGGTCTCCTCATGCTGACGCCACCTCCACGCTGTGTCATTCAGCCACTATATGGTCTCCTCATGCTGCCGCCACCTCCACGCTGTGTCATTCAGCCACTATATGGTCTCTTCATGCTGCCGCCACCTCCACACTGTGGCATTCAGGCACTATATGGTCTCCTCATGCTGCTGCCACCTCCACTCTGTATCATTCAGCCACTATGTGGTCTCCTCAAACTGATGCCACCTCCAGGCTCTGTCATTGTGCCGCTCTGCAACAGTGATTCTAATAGCGACGCCTCTAATCTGCATGTCATACTGAATAACAGTATTATTTCACTAATCTAGCACACACCCTATGCATGTTACAGCAAAGCAAAGTGTTCTACACCCCTATTGAGGCTCTATGTAGGCCAGAAATAGCCGTTTTAATAGAGAGATTCGTAGCGAACCAAATTTTTTCGGAAAATTCGCCGAATCGGCCGAATCAAATTTGCCAAAAATTCGCTCACCTCTATTCTCCTCCATGGGAAGCTTTTATTCCATATAACATTCTTACACTCTTTGTCATTTATTATTATTATACATGTATATTAACCCCCTCAGTACTAAAATGTATATGTTTTTAATATGTGTAGTGGCAACTATCTGCCTTTTAACTTTAGGGTAGTGACGTCACTCACTTAACAGTTCTTTGTGAATATCCTAATCTTAATTGATGAAATCTCTGTTTGTAATGAATCTCTGTGTGCATATGTGGTGTCCGGTGTGAAGAGAGATTTCCGAACCCCATGCAGAAACCGAACCACTCCTCCCCTCAGCTCTTTTGCTCTTTGTCTCACACCGAGATCGCACTTCTGCAGGATATAATTAAGCCACGCCCCTTAGGTTCGGAAATCTCACTTCACACCCCTCGCTCTACAAGAAGACACTGCAGGGGGAGAGCGAGGACGTGCACAGCTCGGTACGCAGCTCCATCCCCTCCCCCTGCTCTGTCTCCACAGGACCTGATCTACCACGGGGAGGTTGCAAGTTTGCACGGGGAAAACACAGAGCAGGAGGGGGGGAGAGAGGACGTCCGTGCACAGCTCCTCACCTCCATAATGACTGCTCTGTGTGAGGAGGACAGACTGCACTGCACGGGGAGGATTTGTGTGTGTGAAGGAGACATAGACTGCAGGGGAATAAATATCATACTGGGGGTGATGTGTGAGGGGGGGGGGGGGGGAGGCTCCTGAATGACACATGCTGGGAGTTGTAGTCCCTGTTATGTGTGTA
This sequence comes from Hyla sarda, assembly GCF_029499605.1. Lineage (NCBI taxonomy): Eukaryota > Metazoa > Chordata > Amphibia > Anura > Hylidae > Hyla > Hyla sarda. Next base: position 185,362,635 of record NC_079196.1, on the reverse strand, counting down.
TATGCCAGTGTTTCCCAACCAGGGAATGCTGGGAATAGTAGTTTTGCAACATCTGGAGGCACCCTGGTTGGGAAACACTGGTGTATGAACTACAACCTCCAGGAGACTACTGAGATACAATAGAGGTGTTGGTGAACTACAACTCCCAGGAGACTACTGAGATACAATAGATGTGTTGGTGAACTACAACTCCCAGGAGACTAGTAAGATACAATAGAGGTGTTGGTGAACTACAACTCCCAGGAGACTACTGAGATACAATAGATGTGTTGGTGAACTACAACTCCCAGTAGACTAGTAAGATACAATAGAGGTGCTGGTGAACTACAACTCCCACAAGGCTACTGAGATACAATAGAGGTGTTGGTGAACTACAACTCCCAGGAGACTACTAAGATACAATAGAGGTGTTGGTGAACTACAACTCCCAGGAGACTACTAAGATACAATAGAGGTGTTGGTGAACTACAACTCCCAGGAGACTACTAAGATACAATATAGGTGTTGGTGAACTACAAATCCCCGGAGGCTACTCAGATACAATAGAGGTGTTGGTGAACTACAACTCCCAGGAGACTACTGAGATACAATATAGGTATTTGTGAACTACAACTCCCAGGAGACTACTAAGATACAATAGAGGTGTTGGTGAACTACAACTCCCAGTAGACTACAGAGGCAGCATGCTGGTGTTATACCACAGACTGAAGACTCCTGAATGACACATGCTGGGAGTTGTAGTCCCTTTTGTGTGTGTATGCCAGTGTATCCCAACCAGGGCTGAGTTATATTAGTGTGCTGTGTATAACTCTGCACATGCTGTATATATAGATAGATATATATATATATATATATATATATATATATATTAGTGTGCTGTGTATAAAACTGTGTGTGTGTGTATATATATATATATATATTTGTTAGTGTGTTGCGTATAACACTGTGTGGGTATATATATACTGTATATATATATATATATATATATATATATATATGTATTAGTGTGCTGTGTATAACGCTGTATATATATGTGTGTTGTGTATAACGCTGTGTATATATATATATATATATATATTAGTGTGCTGTGTATAACGCTGTATATATATGTGTGTGTTGTGTATAACGCTGTGTATATATATATTAGTGTGCTGTGTATAACTCTGTATATATATATATACAGTGTGCACCCGTGTATTAGGCTGTTGTGCTGGCTATCTTTCTTTTTCCTTGTATGTACAATTCAGGGGGTAATGGCACCCTGTTTAGCTGTGCACCCCTCCCCCTTTCTCACAGGTGGAGTTTTAAATGGATCCAGCATGTCACCCAGTCAGAGGCTATATGCCCAGCAGAGGTGAGTGGATAGTTGAGTGTTAGGCTCAGAATTTGTGCTAGGTTCCCATCCTAAATGAGGCCACCTCCCCGTGGTGGATGGGGGACACGTTTTGATCAAAAAGTGCGCTAAGAGCCTCAATTTTTTTTGACCAATGTGTGCTGCTGCAATCCCCTTTTTTTGTATATATATATATATATATATATATATATCTATATTAGTGTGCTGTGTATAATTCTGTATATATATTAGTGTGTTGTGTATAACTCTGTGTATATATATGTGTGTATATATATATATATATATATATATATATTAGTGTGCTGTGTATAACGCTGTGTATATATATATATATATATATATAAGTGTGCTGTGTATAATGCTGTGTGTGTGTATGTATGTATATATATATATATATATATATATATATATATATATATTAGTGTGCCGTGTATAACGCAGGTTTCCTCAAGCTGCAAGGGGGAGGACGAACTGCACGGGCTGGTTTCTGCTTTGGGGTGTTCATTAGCCCCATAAAGAGGACATAAAAATGAATGGGGTTTGTACAGGACATGAAAATCACTGTATGAACCCTGTGCATTTATATGTCAGCGTTCATACAGGGATGTAAAAATGCAGGGGGTCCATACAGGGAAGCAGAGATGCAGGGGGTCCATACAGGGAAGCAGAGATGCAGGAGGTCCATACAGGGAAGCAGAGATGCAGGGGGTCCATACAGGGAAGCAGAGATGCAGGGGGTCCATACAGGGAAGCAGAGATGCAGGAGGTCCATACAGGGAAGCAGAGATGCAGGGGGTTCATACAAGGAAGCAGAGATGCAGGAGGTTCATACAGGGAAGCAGAAATGCACGGGGTTCATACAGGGAAGCAGAAATGCACGGGGTTCATACAGGGAAGCAGAGATGCACGGGGTCATACAGGGAAGCAGAGATGCACGGGGTTCATACAGGGAAGCAGAGATGCATGGGTTTCATACAGGGAAGCAGAGATGCACGGAGTTCATACAGGGAAGCAGAGATGCATGGGGTTCATACAGGGAAGCAGAGATGCATGGGGATCATACAGGGAAGCAGAGATGCATGGGGATCATACAGGGAAGCAGAGATGCACAGGGTTCATACAGGAAAGCAGAGATGCACGGGGTTCATACAGGGAAGCAGAGATGCACGGGGTTCATACAGGGAAGCAGAGATGCACGGGGTTCATATAGGGAAGCAGAGATGCACAGGGTTTGTACAGAGGTCTTCATGTCAGCGTTCATTGCACAGCAGCTTCGAGAGAAAATCATGTCAGGAGGGACATACAGGAGCAAAAGCATACAGGAGAAATAACACAGTAGCCTGTACATCTTCATCCTGGAGAGATTGAGAAGGAGAAAACAGATTTTGGTGGCCGCCGCCACATTAAAACTTCACTTGCAGAATTCAGCGAGTCGCGTTTTATTAAATCATTAACCTGTCTAGGACCAAGGGTGTACCTGTACGCCCTCAGCGTTTCTGTCCACCACTGGTAACCGGGCGGTGAACGGAACGGGAGGCCTGCTGAAATCTTTCAGAAGCCATTCCGTGCCAATGCCTGGGGGTCTTCTGAGCCCCCCCCCCCCTTGTCAATTCAGACAGGAGATTTGCAGTGATTTCACCCTGAAGTGATAGGAGTGAGGTGGCAGGGCTGCCACCCCACCAATAGCAGATCGAGAAGGTGGCGCAAGGGTTAAAGTTCAGTTCCCCCGCTCTGCCCACCCATGGTAGTCTGGGCAGAGCGGGGGAACTGTGATGTGAGCAGCAGTGGAGGTCCTCCTCAAGCAGTGTCAGGGAGCCAGAAGGTGAGTAGTTACCTAGCAACATCTGAAGGGCCACAGTTTGGAGATCACTGTACAGTGGTCTCTAAATTGTGGCCATTAAGATCTTGCATAACTACAACTCCCAGCATGCACGACCAGCAAATAGCTTTCAGGGCATGCTGAGAGTTGCATATGCGTGCCTCCAGCTGTTGCATCTCTACAACTATCAGCATGCCCTTCGGCTATTGTTCATGCATGTAGTTGTAGTTTTGCGACAGCTGGAGGCACACTGGTGGGTAAACACTCAGTTAGTTAGCAGAACCTAACTGAGTGTTTACCCACCAGTGTGCCTCCAGCTGTCGCAAAACTACAACTCCCAGCATGAACTGATAGCCAAAGGGCATGCTGGGAGTTGTAGAGATGCAACAGCTGGAGGCACGCATATACAACTCTCAGCATGCCCTGAAAGCCATTTGCTGTTCGTGCATGCTGGGAGTTGTAGTTATGCAAGATCCTAATGGCCACAATTTAGAGACCACTGTACAGTGATCTCCAAACTGTGGCCCTTCAGATGTTGCTAGGTAACTACTCACCTCCTGGCTCCCATCAAGGCTGACACTGCTTGAGGAAGACCTCCACTGCTGCTCACATCACAGTTCCCCCGCTCTGCCCGGACTACCATGGGTGGGCAGAGCGGGGGAACTGAACTTTAACCCTTGTGCCACCTCTACAATCTGCTATTGATCGGTCGCTTCTGACCTAGCAATAGCAGATATAGGTGGGGTGGCACCCCTGCCACCTCACTTATATCACTTCAGGGTGGAATCGCTGCAAATCTCCTGTCTGAATTGACAAAGGGGGGGGGGGGTTCAGGAGCCCCCCAGGCATTGGCACGGAATGCCTTCACCAGTGGTGAACAGAAACGCTGAGGGCGTACAGGTACGCCCTTGGTCCTAGACAGGTTAATGATTTAATCAAACACCACTCGCAGAATTCTGCAAGTTAAGTTTTAATGTGGCGGCTGCTGCCAAAATCTGTTTTCTCCTCCTTATTGATTTCTCCAGGATGAAGATGTACAGGCTACTGTGTTATTTCTCCTGTACGTCCCTCCTGACCATGATTTTCCGGGCATGCTGGGTGTTGTAGTTTTGCAACATCTGGAGGTCTGCAGGTTGTAGACCACTGTTAGAGGAAGTTGTACTCACCTGTCCCTGCCGCTCCGGACCATCACCGCTCGTCACCGCTGCCCTGGATGTCGCCGTCCATCACTGTTGCCACGTCCCTGGGGTGTCCCCGACGCTCCGGCAAGCCCTCTGCTTCCCCGGCATCCTCGCTCTCCGTCGCCGCCATCACGTCGCTACGCACGCCACTCCTATTGGATGACGGGACGGCGTGCGCAGTGACGTGATTACGTCAATGGAGAGCGCCGACGATGCAGGGGATCCCGAAGAGAACGCGCTGGAGCCCGAGGACAGGTAAGTGATCATCACCGGAGCTCACGGGGCACCGTAAACGGATATCCGGAGGCAGCTGAAGCAGTCAGTGCTGCCGGATAGCCGTTTATGCGTTGTCCCCGACATACAAAAGCATTGTATGTTGATGCTGCCTTCAACAGGCCATTGCATGTTCAAATTATCGTATGTCGGGGCCGCCGTAGGTCGAGGGGTCACTGTATATATACAGCGTTATACACAGCACACGCGCACACACACACACACACACACACACACACATATATACACACAGCACACTAATATAACTCAGCCCTGGTTGGGATACACTGGCATACACACACAAAAGGGATTACAACTCCCAGCATGTGTCATTCAGGAGTCTTCAGTCTGTGGTATAACACCAGCATGCTGCCTCTGTAGTCTACTGGGAGTTGTAGTTCACCAACACCTCTATTGTATCTTAGTAGTCTCCTGTGAGTTGTAGTTCACCAACACCTCTATTGTATCTTAGTAGCCTCCTGGGAGTTGTAGTTCACCAACACCTCTATTGTATCTGAGTAGTCTACTGGGAGTTGTAGTTCACCAACACATCTATTGTATCTCAGTAGTCCCCTGGGAGTTGTAGTTCACCAACACATCTATTGTACCTGAGTAGTCTCCTGGGAGTTGTAGTTCACCAACACATCTATTGTATCTCAGTAGTCTCCTGGGGGTTGTAGTTCACCAACACCTCTATTATATCTCAGTAGCCTCCTGGGGGTTGTAGTTCATACACCAGTGTTTCCCAACCAGGGTGCCTCCAGATGTTGCAAAACTACTATTCCCAGCATTCCCTGGTTGGGAAACACTGGCATATACACATATAACAGGGACTACAACTCCCAGCATGTGTCATTCAGGAGCCTCCCCCCCCCTCACACATCACCCCAGTATGATATTTATTCCCCTGCAGTCTATGTCTCCTTCACACACACAAATCCTCCCCGTGCAGTGCAGTCTGTCCTCCTCACACAGAGCAGTCATTATGGAGGTGAGGAGCTGTGCATGGACGTCCTCTCTCCCCCCCCTCCTGCTCTGTGTTTTCCCCGTGCAAACTTGCAACCTCCCCGTGGTAGATCAGGTCCTGTGGAGACAGAGCAGGGGGAGGGGATGGAGCTGCGTACCGAGCTGTGCACGTCCTCACTCTCCCCCTGCAGTGTCTTCTTGTAGAGCGAGGGGTGTGAAGTGAGATTTTCAAACCTAAGGGGCGTGGCTTAATTATGTCCTGCAGACATGCGATCTCGGTGTGAGACATCGGCCTCCGCCCTCGCTCCTCCCCGCTCTAGCTTCGGAAAACTTCGGAGAGCTGAGGGGAGGAGCGGTTCTGTACCATCCTTAATTCCCCTCAGCAAGAGTTCCTTGAGTCCATAGGGCTCTCCTGCAGGGTCCAACCCCCCTTCCCCCCCCCTTGCTCACCTTCTTATTGTTCTATTTAAATGAATTGTATATGTTGTGTATGCATTGTCAATATGAATAAAGTTTGTACAAATGTCCAAAAGTGTTGGTCATGTGAACCACTGTCATGTGACCTACCCAGAGTTCTTTGGGTACAGGACCCACAGGCTCAGCAACCAATGGGCTTTAGTCCAGCCCCCTAGTATATAAGGGCTGTAGTCTCTCAGTTAGGTCTCTTGGCCCTGCACTCTCTTAGTTCCTGCTTCTCATCCTGTACACTAAAGCAGCATCAATTCCTGCACAATTGCATCGGGGCCTAAGGAACAGCAGCCATTTCTAAAACGTGAGTTACAATTCTCTCTACAAATCCAGTGACTACTTCTCAGCTAAGGAATATATTAGTAGCAAAGTGGCCTGCATAAATATCCTCATAACTACAAGTCCAAGCAAGCCTGCGAGGTATCCTGTGTCCCGGTTGCCTCTGAAGGAACTGCATAATTGTAAAGACTGTTCCCTAAACATTTCAAGTAAAAGTTCCAGTTTATTCAGAATCCTTGCTGTGGACATTCCTTTATTACAAACCGTTTTTGGGTTGGTTGACGGCGGTTACCATTCCGGAATAACCTCATCCTAGTGTCACGAACACTAAGGGGTCAACAACCTCTTGCCCCCAAGGTTTATACCACCAGACCCTGCTACATACTGCAACACCCCAATCACCACACGTATATTGCCAGCACTTCACAACCTTTGTATCAGCACCTTGTCCTGATGAGTGTTTTTATCCTGTACTATTTCAATATTGCTTGTCGTACTTTCTCTTGTCGTATTTTCTGTCTCTCTTTCTATTTTCTCTTTCCCTATCCATCTCTGGTTTCAACTATGTGTGTCTGCTCTTAGCAGCAAGCAAATTCTCTGTTCTCTTCCTACTGTTCCGTCTAGGAATTTTAAACAGAAACTTTTTGAACTTTATACCTTCTAAGTGTAATACAAACATAAGAGGGAAAATGCAGTCTTTAGCCTTGATCCTTAATAAAGCAGTCCAAAGAAATATTATAAAAATGATAACTTGCTGTTTTGCATACACATAGTTTGTGATAAGACCATTTACAAGGGGCAATTACTGTCTGCACAGGTTGATGAACGCTCATTCTTCAGCTGGCAGCTGGGATCATGCATTTTTTTTTTTTATAAGCAATTCTTTGTGCAGCTGTTCACTTACAATTATTGGCCTAACTAAGGGTGCTCTAACACAGTGCAGTAGAGATGAGCGAACTTACAGTGATTCGATTCATCACGATCTTCTCGGCTCGGCAGTTGATAACTTTATCCTGCATAAATGAGTTCAGCTTTCAGGTGCTCCAGTGGCTGGAGACTCTCTCCTAGGACTGTATCCACCTTTTCCAGCCCCTTGAAGCACCTGAAAGCTTAACTAATTTATGCAGACTAAAGTCAGCAACCGCCGAGCCGAGAAGTTCGTAATGAATCGAATCACTGTAACTTCACTCATCTCTACAGTGCAGTTTAGATGCAGTTTTTCTCTGCAAGTTTAAAGCCAAAAACAGGTGGTGATAATAATAAATTAGATAATTAGAACAGATGCTACAGTCCTGGTGTGGAGTGGATTCATAAAAGAAAAAAAAGGAGTAGCATCTTTTTATGTTTTTTGAATCTAAATCATCATTCATTCATCTATACCTATGTTTTGCTTCAAAACTGCATTGTGTAATTGCACTCTAAAGGCTCCTTTTAACCCCTTGGGGACGGAGCCCATTATGACCCTAAGGACGGGAGCATTTTTTGCAAATCTGACCACTGTCACTTTAATCATTAATAACTCTGGAATGCTTTTACTTATAAATTTGATTCTGAGAGAGTTTTTTTCGAGCTACTAAACTAGTACATGGATTGCAGGATAAAACTTACCAGGAAAGGTTAAAGGGGAACTCCGGTGGAAAGAAGTAGAAAACAAATGTTTTCAAATAAACTGGTGCCTTAAAGTTAAACAGATTTGTAAATTACTTCTATTAAAAAATCTTAATCCTTCCAGTACTTATTAGCTGCTGTATTAACCAGAGAAATGTGTGAATTTCTTTCCAGTCTGACAACAGTGCTCTCTGCTGACACCTCTGTCCATGTCAGAACTGTCAAGATTAGAATCATATTCCCATAGAAAACCTCTCCTACTGGACAGTTCCTGACACGGACAGAGGTGTCAGTAGAGAGCACTGTTGTCAGGCTGGAAAGAACTTCACAAATTTCTCTGTAGTATATCTGTAGTATATAGAAGCTCATAAGTACTAGAAGGGTTAAGATTTTTAAATAAAAGTGATCTACAAACCCGTTTAACTTTCTTGCACCAGTTGATTTGAAAAAAAAAAAATTTCCACCGGAGTTCCCCTTTAACATGTATAGCTTGGAAGAAAGAAGAGACAGAGGGGATATGATAGAGACTTTTAAATACATAAAGGGAATCAACATGGTAAAGGAGGAGAGGAGATTTAAAAGAAGAAAAACTGCCACAAGAGGACATAGTTTTAAACCTTTGCCCCTCTAATTTAAAACTAATATCAGGAAGTATTACTTTACTGAGAGAGTAGTGGATGCATGGAATAGCCTTCCTGCAGAAGTGGTCGCTGCAAATACAGAGGAGTTTAAACATTCATGGGATAAGCATAAGGCTATCCTTCATATAAGATAGGGCCAGGGACTATTCATAATATTCAGATTATTGGGCAGACTAGATCGGCCAAATGGTTCTTATCAGCCGACACATTCTGTGTATCTATATGACATATTCTACTTTATGATAGTGGTAAATTTTGTCGATACTTGCATCATTTCTTGGTGAAAATTCAAAAATTTGATAAAAAATGTTAAAATTTAGCATTTTTCTAACTTTGAAGCTCTCTGCTTGTAAGGAAAATAGACATTCCAAATAAATCATATATTGATTCACATATACAATATGTCCACTTTATGTTGGGATCATAAAGTTGTCATGTTTTTACTTTTGGAAGACACCAGAGGGCTTCAAAGTTCAGCAGCAATTTTCCAATTTTTCACATTTTCAAAATCGGAATTTTTCAGGGACCAGTTCAGTTTTGAAGTGGATTTGAAGGGCCTTCATATTAGAAATACCCCATAAATGACCCAATTATAAAAACTGCACCCCTCAAAGTATCCAAAATGACATTCAGTAAGTGTGTTAACCCTTTAGGTGTTTCACAGGAATAGCAGCAAAGTGAAGGAGAAAATTCAAAATCTTCATTTTTTACACTCCCAAGTTCTTGTAGACTCAGTTTTTGAATTTTTACAAGTGGTAATGGGAGAAAAGGCCCCCCAAAATTTGTAACCCAATTTCTCTCGAGTAAGGAAATACCTCATATGTGTATGTCAAGTGTTCGGCGGGCTCAGAAAGGAAGGAGCGACAGTGGGATTTTGGAAAGTGAATTTTGCTGAAATGGTTTTTGGGGGGCATGTCACATTTAGGAAGCCCCTATGGTGCCAGAACAGCAGAAAACGCCACATGGCATACCATTTTGGAAACTAAACCCCTCAAGGCACGTAACAAGGGGTCCAGTTAGCTTTAACACACCACAGGTGTTTGACAACTTTTCATTAAAATCGGATGTGTAAATGAGAAAAAAAAAATTTGTGCAGTTTTCCCCCCAAATTTACCATTTTTACAAAGGGTAATGGGAGAAAATTACACCAAAATTTGTAACCCCATCTCTTCGGAGTATGGAAATACCCCATGTTAGGATGTAAAATGCTTTGCGGGCGAACTACAATGCTTAGAAGAGAAGGAGCGCCAATGAGCTTTTGGAAAGAGAATTTGTTTGGAATGGTAGTCAGGGGCCATGTGCATTTACAAAGCCCCTTGTGGTTCCAGAACAGTGGACCCCCCCCACATGTGACCCCATTTTGGAAACTACACCCCTCACAGAATTTAATAAGAGGTGCAGTGAGTATTTACACTTCACTGGCGTTTGACAGATCTTTGGAACAGTGGGCTGTGCAAATGAAAAATAAAATTTTTCATTTTCACGGACCACTGTTCCAAAAATCTGTCAGACACCTGTGGGGCGTAAATGCTCACTGCACCCCTTATTACATTACATGAGGGGTGTAGTTTCCAAAATGGGGTCACATGTGGGGGGGTCCATTGTTCTGGCACTATGGGGGCTTTGTAAACACACATGGCCTTCAATTCCGGACAAATTTTCTCTTCTGAGCATTGTAGTGCACCCGCAGAGCACTTTACATCCACATATGGGGTATTTTCTTACGCAGAAGAAATGGGGTTACAAATTTTGGGGGGGCTTTTTTCCTATTTTCCCTTGTGAACATGAAAAATTTGGGGTAACACGAGCATTTTAGTGAAAATAATTAAAAAATGTTTTCATTTTCCGATCACTGTCTATTTCCGTGTTTCCCAACCAGGGAGCCTCCAGCTGTTGCAAAACTACAACTTCAAGCATGCCCGGACAGCCTTTGGCTGTCCGGGCATGCTGGGAGTTGTAGTTTTGCAACAGCTGGAGGCACCCTCTTTGGGAAACACTGGCCTATGTAGAGGACAGGAGATTTTTCCGGGTCCTGTACAGTACACAATGTCCTAAAAAAAGGAAAATGGAGCCGCCCGCCCTTTGGACCTGATGTCCAAAGGATCAGCTAACCCTGGTACAGGTAAAGAGTACAGAACACATAATACCTCCCTGTACTGTAGGGGGTGCTACCAGACACCAGTAATTGCATACACTTTAGGAATACAGGGGTTTTACCAGTGAAATATCCATTCTGATTGGTCGGTTATTCCAGCCATTGACACGTTTCGCAGATTCCATAGCATTGTATGTTGAGTCTGGTTTCCAGTTACAATGGTCCAGAAAAAAACCTTGTATGTTGAAACTATTGTATGTTGAGGCCATTGTAAGTTGAGGGATCACTGTAGCTGCATTTAACTCTACAGTCTATAGGTGTCAGCAGAATAAAAGTAAATGAACCAATTACTTAACCCCTTAAGGACGCAGGACGTAAATGTACGTCCTGGTGCGGTGGTACTTAACGCACCAGGACGTACATTTACGCCCTGTGCATAACCGCGGGCATCGGAGCGATGCCCGTGTCATGCGCGGCTGATCCCAGCTGCTGATTGCAGCCAGGGACCCGCAAGCAATGGCCGTTGCCCGCAATCTCGCGGGCGTCCACCATTAACCCCTCAGGTGCTGGGATCAATACAGATCCCGGCATCTGCGGCAGTGCGTGATTTGAATGAATGATCGGATCGCCCGCAGCGCTGCTGCGGGGATCCGATCATTCAGAACGCCGCACGGAGGTCCCCTCTCCTTCCTCCGTCCGGCTCCCCGCGTCTCCTGCTCTGGTCTGTGATCGAGCAGACCAGAGCAGAAGATCACCGAAAACACTGATCTGTTCTATGTCCTATACATAGAACAGATCAGTATTAGCAATCATGGTAAAAAAAAAATGTAAAAAAATGTAAAAGTAAAAAAAAAAGTGAAAAATCCCCTCCCCCAATAAAAAAGTAAAACGTCCGTTTTTTTCCTATTTTACCCCCAAAAAGCGTAATTTTTTTTTTTATAGACATATTTGGTATCGCCACGTGCGTAAATGTCCGAACTATTAAAATAAAATGTTAATGATCCCGTACGGTGAACGGCGTGAACGGAAAAAAAAATCCAAAATTCCTACTTTTTTAATACATTTTATTTTAAAAAAATTATAAAAAATGTATTAAAAGTTTTTTATATGCAAATGTGGTATCAAAAAAAAGTACAGATCATGACGCAAAAAATGAGCCCCCATACCGCCGCTTATACGGAAAAATAAAAAGTTATAGGTCATCCAAATAAAGGGATTATAAACGTACTAATTTGGTTAAAAAGTTTGTGATTTTTTTTAAGCGCAACAATAATATAAAAGTATGTAATAATGGCTATCATTTTAATCGTGTTGACCCTCAGAATAAAGAACACATGTCATTTTTACCATAAATTGTACGGCGTGAAAACAAAACCTTCCAAAATTAGCAAAATTTCATTTTTCGTTTTAATTTCCCCACAAAAATAGTGTTTTTTGGTTGCGCCATACATTTTATGATATAATGAGTGATGTCATTACAAAGGACAACTGGTCGCACAAAAAACAAGCCCTCATACTAGTCTGTGGATGAAAATATAAGAGTTATGATTTTTAGAAGGCGAGGAGGAAAAAATGAAAACGTAAAAATTTATATGGACATTTATCAACGGGTTTAGTCAGGTTTTGTTTACTAAAATTGTCGCAAAATTGTCGCAACTGCGACTACACGATTTTTCGTGCGACATTTTGACTGGAAAGCGAGAAAAGCAAGTTTTCCTAAAATTTACTATGTAGTAATAATTTTAAAATGGACTATGGGTAGTCAGGTATTTATTAACTGCGACAGTCGCAACTGCGCAAAAAAAAGTCGCAACAGCGTTAAAAATTGACTAAATTTACTCCAGCTCAAACATGGAGCAGAAAAAGCTACTACCAAAGTAAAAAAGGAAAAATTGCTTACATGAAAGAAAATTATCAACAGGCTGAAACCAGTTGATAAATACGTCACACATAAGCAAAAAAAAAGTAAGGAAAAAATTACTAAAAAAAAGAATACATAAGCAAACATTGATAAATGTCCCTCAAAGTCCTTAAGGCCAAAATGGGCTGAGTCCTTAAGGGGTTAAAAGGCCATGCAGACCTTTTTGAGTTTCTTTATTATTTTTGATTATTAAGGTGTTAAAACATCATTTTTAAACTTAAAATTATGTTTAGTTTCTTTTCTGCAGTTTGCATGCTTCACATACTGTATAGTGTGAACTGCTCTGTCTTGTTCAGAGTGAAATCTGTCAAAATGCTGTTGGATGACTTGGTCTTCAGCCTTCTCTCCTCCCCTGAACTATTCCTGACTTATCATTTACTCTCATAGGCTGCAGGCCCTTTAGGCCCATGGCCTATGAGCTGCTAGGACATGGGGGAGAGTAATCAAAACTTGTTAAGATAAAATGTTGACCAGTTGCCTATAGCAACCAATTAGATTGCTGAAAATAAAAGAACCAATTTGATTGGTTGCTATGGGTTACTGGTGCTCTGAACAGGTTATAAAAAAAATCACCCCTGTGACTCCAGATTAAGGACCCCCAAACCCTTCTCTCAATGGGGCCTCTCTCTTAATTAAACATTAAGCCTTTTTCCTATGTGTACTGTAGAGCATAGGGTCTTTAACTTTCTACTGTTATCTTTCTGTAATACATTGTGTGTGCTATTTATTGGTTGCTACTGGAGATAGCTCAGTTTTGACAGAAAAGTAGGACCCCATTCTAGAGTTTGTGGGGGTCCCAGCAGGTGGACCCCTGCAGATCTTAATTGCAAAACAACCCCAATATGAGATGTCATAATAGGAGCTCCTTTTCAATATTTGCTATGGTGTCCGCTTTTCACTGCGTGGTATATACTCTTTCTTTTTAGATATATTCTACAATATGTTCTAAGATATGTTCTTTTTAGATAAGAGTAGTTTTCCTCTTTGAGCAATCACTACTTGTTAGAAGGGTCCCTTGACAATAAGCTGATTAGAACACACTCCTCGCAGTCAGCAGTAAACTTTGGGGAAACTTGGGCATTACACTGTGTAGATATTTTAAACTTTTTGTGTCTTTCTTTTAAAGGTTTTATAAGGACTATTTTAATCTTCCAAAGATGGCCACCCTGTCTGTGGTTCCTGAGAAAGCTCTGGCTGATGATCCCATGCAAATTAAAGTCACAGGACTCCAACCTTCCCAAAAAGTAACAATTCGCTTAACGCTTAAGGATGACAGGGGTCATATCTTCCAATCAAGGGCTTTCTTTGAAGCGAACAATGTAGGAGAAGTCAACTTAGATAAAACAGCTGCATTAGGAGGCACCTACCAAGGCGTGCACCCCATGGGTCTTGTTTGGTCCTTGAAACCATTAAAACCATTTCAAAGTCCTGTGAAAAAAGATGTTGAAAACTGCCCGTTCCAGTACACTGTGGACCTGTTTGATGGTTTGTCATTGGGATTATCTCCTGATCCAGAGCCAACTCTAACCAAGACATGTACAAGATGGCATATGGCCCCAGGAATACAAAAAAACCAAATCCAAGAAGGGAGGATTAGAGGCACTTTATTTTATCCTACAGGTAATTTCCAAATGAACTAAATATTAAAGGCTGGATTTTATATTTTATATGTATCTGTCAGTTTTGTTCCATTTTTCAGCTTCGTCTTCAGTCTTAAAACAATTCTAATATACTTTATATATCCATATTCCAAACACTTTTTAAGATCGCTGCTTGTTAGTGAATGTAAGCATTCGATCTTCTCATTTGGAAAAATTTTGGAAATCCTTTATCAAGGTCAAAAAAACATACAGTGACCCCTCGACTTATGATGGCCCCAACATATGATCATTTCAACAGAGCCCATCGTATGTTGAAGGCAGCCTTGACATATAATGCTGCTGTGTGTCGGGGCCATCGTACAAACAGCTATCTGACAGCGCTGACAACTTCACCAACTGACAGATAGTTGTATAATGTGCCCCGTGTGCCCCGTTCTGCCTCCTGTTACTCACATGCTGTCCTGCTACCTCACGCAGGCTTCCACTGTGAGCTCCGTGTAAGCCCCCCCCCCCCAGTGCAGCCATAGCCAATAGCCTGCAGCATCTTGCTGCAGGCATCCAATGAGCTGCTGGCTGCCCTCCCCTTCCTTTCCTATAGAGCTGTAGTCGGCAGGATCGTAATGGAGGACATTCTGTCCCCCCTGAAGGTATTTAAAGAACTGTACAGTACTGTATGCGATGTCACACATCACATACAATACATATACACACTATACACTCCCTACATCAATGTTTCCCTATTAGTGTGCCTCCAGCTGTTGCAAAACTATAACTCCCAGCATGCCCAGACAGTCAATGGCTGTACATGCATGCTGGGAGTTGTAGTTGTGCAACAGCTGGAGGCCCCCTGGTTTGTTAAACACTCCACATACAATGGTCATCCCAGAACCAATTAGCAGTTTCCCATAGAGATATGGATTCAACATACAATGGTTCTGAGGCCCCAGAACCAATTGCCATTTTTACATAGACATATGTACTCGACATATGATGGTTTCAACATATGATGGTTCTCCTGGAACCAATTAATATCATATGTTGAGGGACCACTGTATTGGTTTTATTTGTACTTATAGTCCGTTTTATTTTTATTTTTAATCATGTTGGAATAAAGCTTGAACATTTGTATATTTTCCTACTGGTGTGCCAGAATTTCTATTTTGGAACCTTGTCTCTAGTTCTAAAAACAAAGGAGCACTACTTATGGAAGGAAATACTGTACATTACTGTGGGGCCTCCACTGCTTCTCCATAGGCAGCCATGTATTGATGAGCCGTTTGACTGCATACAGATTCGGGGGACAGAGTGGCACAGAGCTGCATCATAGGAGAAAACGGGGCTTCAGAGACCCCACACTATGTTATACTCCCTGCAATGCTTTCGAAAAAAAAAATCTTTGACCTTGAAAAGAATTTCCAAAACACATTGGTTTTATTGGTACTTGTAGTCCACCCAAACCTCATATTTTTTTAAATCTTTTTGGAATAAAGTTTGAACATTTTCATATTTACCTACTGTAGTCCCGAAACTTCCCTTATGGAAGCTTGTCTATTCTATTCTTTTTCTTACAAGATGACTGTAAGAATCCTGTACAACTAGGGGTTTAGGAACCGGACTATATATACATATTCTAGAACAGTGAGCAGTACCTCAAATTTTTTAGGCTTTTTTTTGTTATTGCTGATCTATCAATGTTAATTCAATGACAAAATATAAAACCACAAACTATTACCATGCACTTGTATTATCTAAAATTGTAGATGGAAAAGGATCATACCCTGGTATAATAGACCTGTATGGTGGAGCTGGAGGCCTTGCAGAATACCGGGCAAGTCTACTTGCCAGCCGTGGATTCGTGGTTCTCGCTCTTGCATATTTTGGATATTCTGATTTACCACGATCATTTCAAAAATTACAGCTGGAATATTTTGAAGAAGCTGCAGATCTACTTCTGAATCATCCAAAGGTACAAGCTGTGACTATTTATTGTCAAAGATTCAGGTTCATGGAAGGGTTTTCAAAAGACCACGTGGGAGATTCTCTGAAAAATGGAATTTCTTAGTCTTCCCAAGAAACTGAATTTGTTTCCTTTAAAGGGTACCTGTTTTAAAAAAAATATTTTTATAAACCTGCTTATTTTTTTTAATAGATTAACCCTTCAGGCTAGGTTTCCATTTTTTTAATTTTTTGTACACCCAAAAAAAAAAAAAAATAAATAAAAAAGGTGTGTGGAAACAGCGCAATTTGTACCCTTTTGCAGTTTTTTCACGGTCTTCTGGGTACCACTCTGTGGGTCGGATGCTGAACGCCCGGTCCAGGGGGTCATAGTGTACCCGTGTATACTATACAGGAGTCGGGAATCCTGTCACCAGACTGACAGGACTCCCTGCTCCTATATCCCCTTTGGGAGGTATACAGAATATACAGCTTTCTATAGATAGCTGTATATAGTGTATACAGAATAGGAGGTCCACTTACCTCCCTCGTTTCTGTCACAGCCGGGTCTGTGTAGCTCCGCCCCTAGTGATTACATCATTAGGGGGCGGAGCTACAGACGGGATCAAGGCTAGTAAGTCTGAAGCTCTGTTCACTTTGTCCATTTTGGATAATGCGAACAGACCCTTCTGCCAGTGTCTACCGAGACAGGGAGACTCCAGCGGTTGCTAAACTACCACTCCCAGCATGCCCCGACAGCCTAAGGCTGTCTGGGCATGCTGGGAGTTGTAGTTTTGCATCAATTTGAGGCTCCCTTTTTAGGTAGACATTGCATTATGGGCACTCTCCCCAGCAGAGAGCGCAAAAAATGTCCTAACCCATCTTTTTTTTTTTTTCTCATTTCAGATCCGTGTATGCAGAGTATTACGGCAGATTCGATGGATTACGATGGATGAACTTGATTATTTTATTTTAATAAAATGGTTAACGAGGGCTGTGGGGGAGTGTTTTTAAAATAAAATAATTTTTCCTATGTGTTGTGTGTTTTTTTTTTTATTGAATATTCAGGCTTATTAATGGAGGCTGTCTAATAGACGGAAAAACAGCTGGCGCTAACCCCCAATTATTACCTCAGTACCCACCGCCACAGGGGTGCTGGGAAGTGCCGGTACCAACAGGCACGGAGTGGCAAAAATGGCGCTCCTGGGCCTAGGCGGTAACAGGCTGGCGTTATTTAGGCTGGGGAGGGCCAGTAACAATGGTCCTTTCCCACCCTGGTAACGTCAGGCTGTTGCTGCTTGATTGGTATCTGGCTGATACTGAAAATAGGGGGAACCCTATGTGTGTTTTTTTTTTTTTTGTTCATTTTTAATTTATGAAAAAAAATGCATAGGGTTCCCTGTATATTCAGTATCAGCCAGATACCAACAAAGCAGCAACAGCCTGACGTTACCAGGGTGGGCGAGGACCATTGTTACTGGTCATCCCCAGCCTAAATAACACCAGTCTGTTACCACCTAGGCCCAGGAGCGCCATTTTTGATGCTACGGGCCGGTACGGCTCTTCCCTGCACCCCTGTGGCGGTGGTTACCAGGGTAATAATTGGGGGTTAGCACTAGCTGTTTTTGGGGCTAACACTAAGCCCCGGCTTAGTAATTGATTCCGTCTATTAGACAGCCTCCATTACTAAGCCTGAATATTCAATAAAAAAAAAAACACAACACATTGGAAAAATTTATTTTATTTTAAACACTCCCCCCACAGCCCTCATTAACCATTTTATTAAAATTAATCAATTTCATCCATCGTAATCCACCGTAATCCTCTGCATACACGGATCTGAAACAAGAAGAAAAAAAACACAAAAAAATGGGTTAGAAATTTTTTTTTTGCGTTCTCCGCAGGGGAGAGCGCCCATAATGCAATGTCTTCCCAAACAGGGAGTCTCCAATTGGCGCAAAACTACACCTCCCAGCATGCCCAGACAGCCTTTTGCTGTCTGGGCATGCTGGGAGTTGTAGTTTAGCAACAGCTGGAGTCTCCCTGTCTGGGTAGACACTGACAGAAAGGTCTGTTCACATTATCGAAAACGGACAATATTAACAGAGCCTTATACCCTTACCAGCCTGGATCCCGTCTGTAGCTCCGCCCTTAATGATGTCATCACTAGGGGGCGGAGCTACACGGACCCGCAGGGACTGGAGGGAGGTAAGTGGACTTCTTCATCTTCTGTATACACTATATACAGCTATCTATAGATAGCTGTATATACTGTGTACCACCCAAAGGGTTAACCTACACTGTCCCGCAGTGTAATTTAACGCTTTCCTTGCTGGACTGGCTTAGCGCACAACTCAGCAAGGGGTTAAGTGAGCCAGCAATGTGTATACTGTATATACATTGCAGGCTCACTGTAAGTTCTTGCTGGGGCAGTAGATATACGTTGTATATATATACTGCTCAGCATCAGCTGTTCTCCCGGCTCTGTTGCCTTGAGAACAGTTGAGTCCCCACAGTGACTTCAGGAGGATCGCAGCAGGTGTCAGGAGGAGTGGCATCTTCTATGATCTGTCCCTTACTGCAGGTACTACTGCTCCCAACATGGAGCCCACTTTGCTCCATGCTGGGAGTTGTAGTACCTGCATTAATATACAGATCGCAGCGAGTGTAACTCCTGACATCCGCTGTGATCCTCCTGTATAATGTATAGATGCGGCCGCTCTTCTATGGTCCCCTGCACTGACATATATATATTATACACATATTCATATTTCCCACAGAGTTGTGATTGGCTGGAACCATCTGGCCAATCACAGCTCTCTGTGGTAAATATGAATAGGTGTGTATATATACGGTAGTACAGGGGACCATAGAAGAGCGGTCGCATCTATACATTATACAGGAGGATTGCAAGGGACCACGGCGATCTTTCAATTAGTACAGATAACTACTACTCCCATCATGGAACAGTGTGTTCCATGCTGGAAGTAGTAGTACTGCCTAAAAAATGTAAAAAAAAACACACACTACATTTTTATTGTCGGCTACATTTTTAGTGCCCTACCTGCCCACATAAATTGATCCCTGTTTAAAATGTTATTAAAGTTTTGTTATACAAAAGATACATTTCGTTAAATAAAAATTTTTCCATCACTACTGTACCTTTTTTATTATTTTTTAATGGTACTCTACGAAATTTTAATAGAAAGGTATTTCCATCACTTTTTTGGATCGCTAAAGTCAAAAAGAGAATAAAAAACGCCTGAAAAAAACGCCAAAGTTAAAACCAACATGGCGTTTTTCTTGGCGTTTTTTCACTCCCATAGACTTCCATGGGAGGAAAACGCCAAGAGTTTCCCAAAAAAAAACAAAGTCTCGACAAGAGGATGTTTTTTAAAAACTGCCAAGGAGCCCAAAAATGGCAAAAGGATTTTAAAAAAAAGCCATACTGAATAAGGCCAAGTGAATTTGGCATTTTGCAGTTCCCTACTGACTTGCAGCTAACATCTGGCCGCAGCGGTTTTTCACAAAAAAAACTCCTTGCGGCAGAATGGGCGTTTTTATTGTAAAAAAAAAAAGTGGATACCTAGCCTCAAAGTGATTTTCATGCTCTCATTGCTGTTAGAGAGCCCCTGAGAGACCCCACCATGGTGCGCAGCTATTTCTCCTTCTCTTCATTTCAGGCGGTGGGACCAGAGTTGGTCTGTTTGCCCTGAGCGCACACACAATCATTTCCTCCCTTACTACTTTAGCCATTCACAACTTGGCACAATATATTCCTTGCTGCTGTGCAATTACATAGTGTTTCATAAAGTGCACTCAACTGAACAGACTGACACTGTGCTGGTCTGATAATTTGCACAGTAGAGTAATAGTTGGCATTTGGGGGAGAAGAGGGTTACTGACGCACTCAGTTTGCAAGGTTGTAATGTGAGAAAGAAAGCAGCAGTGGCAGAGTCACAGCAAGGTAGGGTTACACTTAGCACTGCGCTGCTACTATTGCTGCTGCTACTGTATGGAAGCTAAAGTGAGGGGGAGAAGATTACAGTGCAGCACTGTGGACATGCAGAAGGTACACTGGTATTTACAAAGGTACAACTTCTAAGAACTTTATAAGTGGTCAAACATGAGAATGAAGCCTCGATTTACCTTTTGAGGAACAGTGTGACTTTCTAACATGCATAAAGCACATGGCAATCCCTGGAGGGGATCAAATGGAGGGAAGATGTTTGACACCTTTTGTTTCATGAAGGCACAACACTATTCACTAGTGCACAGCTTTGTGTGCATGCATGTCTCAAAAGAAAAGAAACACCCATATACCATGTAATATGAACACTGGCTGGTGGTTATTCATGTTTCAGCACAAGGTGTGGCAGAAGGGAAAACCCTGTTAGGCTATGTAATGAACATGGTGGCCATCTTAAATGGGAGAGGATTGGGCATGTTAAATTTCTATTGCCAATCCTTTTGTGCTCTCTTAGCCACCACCACTTTTTTTTTTTACCGTCTGCCATTGATGTCTGGCTGTGGCTTTTTCCACCCCTCCCCATTGAAAATATATGCAGGCCCAGCTAGCAAAGTTCGAGTATCCATGGAGGAAAAGCTCTTGGCCAAACGCTATTGAATGTGTATTTGAATATTAGATTTTTTTTTTTTTAAACAAGAATTATGACAAAGTTTTTATCTTCACATATACTAAGAACTTACATGGGCACTGTCAGATCCAAAAACTTTATGTTGTTATGAAAATTAAAGACCTTTTGTAATATGGTTGTTTAAATCATTTTGAATACTTAATAAAGAAAACAGCTCCTGCAAATCCCACCAATAGGGAACTCCATACCTACTGGGACTCACCAGTTCTGCAGCATTGTTTCTGCCCTGCGCTGTTAGCACTGGGTGTTGTGCTTAATAAATTAAGCTTTGAGCTGCTGTGGTGAGTGTTCCTACCTTTTTATTTCTTCAAATGTTACTGATTGATAAATCTCCCCGGTTATTAATTCTTTTTTTTTTTTTTTGTGGGATCTGACAGGTACGCTTTAAAGAGGTTCTGTCATTATGAAAAACGTTTTATATTTTGTAGTACTACTAATAAGATTACTTTTTTAAATATACATTTTTTTTTTTTTTAAATTTCAAATTTACAAAAAAAAAATCTAAGATGAAAATAGCCACCACTAGGGGTCATCTGTCTTTATGCAGACAGACTACTCTGTATTTTGCAGCATATTGGATACCGGCTGTAATGTGTGTTGGTATCCAGTATTAGAGATCACCATTGCACCACTGCAGCCTTCAGCTGTTCCTAAACAACTCCCATGATGGGATGTAGTTTTGCAACAGCTGGGGGTACAATCTTTGTAAAACTCTGTTTTAGAGCTGTGTATTCTCCAGCTGTGTGCCTCCAGCTTTTGCAAAACTACAGACAAAGAATGTGTGGGCATGCTGGGAGTTGTAGTTTTGCAACAGATAAAGGCAACACTGCTCTAACACATTGCTTTACAAACACTGCAGCTTCAGCTGTTGCAAAACTACAACTCCCAGCCGGGGCTGCCATCAGAATTTTTGGGGCCCCTTACATGGCTCAAGGCCATAGAGAGATAGACACACCCCCCTCCACAAGGCAAGAACAAAAAACTAGTGAGCTACATATAAAGGCTATTTGTAAGGGATATATAGGTCGTAGAAAAATGTTTTTGTTTTTTTTACGCTTTAAGTAAAAAAGTTCAAAGAATGAGTAAACTGTAAGACCAATCTGTAGTAGTCTCCCAGTGAAAGTGAGCCAGTTTTGATTCAAGTGTTAACCTTTTGGACACCAAAGTAAAACACATTTCTCTGATCTCATTTATTTTAGGTTTCTATGCCAAAAGTTGGAGTTCTAGGTGTCTCCAAAGGTGCAGAGATTGCCCTGGTCTTGGCTTCCTTTTTACCGCAAATAGGGGCTACAGTTAGCATTAATGGAACGTGCAGCGTATACGGTGGCACAATTTACCGTGATGGTGAAGTTCTTATTAAAGGAACCCCTTACAGGCAGGAGAAGATGGTGATTACTGCAGAGGGTCTCCTGAAAGTTGCTGGATTTTATGAGTCCCCTACTTCATATATTCCAGTAGAGAGGGCACAAGGACACATACTTTTCGTGGCTGGAGAATCTGACCAATACTACAACAGTAAACATTTTGCTGAATCAGCTTTATCTAGAATGAGGAAACAAGGACAGAGCAATGGAAGAATGATCTCCTATGCAGGAGCTGGTCATCTGATCGAACCTCCAGGATTCCCATTTTGCTGGGCCTCACATCTCCGGGGCCATAATATACCAATTATATGGGGCGGAGAGATGATACCTCATTGTGAAGCAGAGAAATCAATCTGGAAAGAACTTCAGTTGTTCTTTCTTCAGCATCTAAATCTTTCTAGTAATCTCTAAGAACTGAATACAAGAAAATATCTAATTACTCTTAACAAAAACGCTGGTGGTATTCTTCAGTTACATTAGAAGTTCTTGGTACAATGTCCTGTTGTGTGAGTTTAGGTATGTCCATTATCTAAGGATTTTCTGAATTGTTCATAGTTTATCAAGAACTGCTTTTTGTAAAATTAAGGTTAATATGTTCTGTATGTCAATACTTTAAATTGGAACAAAATTAAATTTCTGTCCATTTATATTGCATTTTCCTCTTTTGCCTGAATAGTTTTCTCATTTAAAGAAAACCTCTGTCAACTGTAATGGTGAAATCAATAAAAATGTTGTGAAATGATTTGTCTTGTTGAAGATTCTGAGCTGTAAAGTGCTTAAAACACAAATGTTAGCTAAATCAGTACAGTTCGTGGGAAATCCGGTCCCCACCGCTAGCCGGTTGGGGACCGGAGCCGGATGCCTGCTGAAATCATTCAGCAGGCACCCTGGCACATCGCCCAGGGGGGTCCTGAGACGCCCCCATGTCGGCGATCGGAGAAAATCGCATGTCAATTCAGACATGCGATTTTCTCCAATTCCGGGCTGATCGGGTCTGTGGTGACCCGATCACCCGGAAAATAGGGCTGATCGGAGTTGTCAGCGACAGCCCCGATCAGCCTAAAGGATAGGAGTGAGGTTGCAAAGCTGCGATCTCCTCCTATCCCCTGCCATTACTCAGAACAGAGCTCTGACCAATGGCAGCGCAGGACAGGGGGTTGCCATGGCAACCCCCCGTTCTGCCCGCCCCTGGATGTCGAGGGGCTCTGGAAAGAAGATGGAGGCCGTACCTGCAGGAGAAGATGCCTGGGGACCTGGGATCTTCGCTGGAGCCTGCTGGATCCTGATCAGGTAGGGAATCGACAGTGGGGGGGGAGAATTGAAAGTGAATCGATCTTTACTGTGGCAACCACTAGGGTGGCCAAACTGCAACTCCCAGCATGCCCAGAGAGCCAAAGGCTGTCTGGGCATGCTGGGAGTTGTAGTTTTGCAACATCTGGAGGGTTACAGTTTGGAGACCACTGTTACAGTGGTGCCCAAACAGTAGCCCTCCAGATGTTGCCAAACTACAACTCTCAGCATGCCTCGACTGCCCAGGCATGCTGGGAGTTGTAGTTCTGTAACATCTGTCCCTTCAGAGTTAGCAATTTTCATGACACTTTTGAAAATTGCTGCTCTACTTTGAAGCCCTCTAATTTTTTCAAAAAGCAAAAATATGTCCATTTTATGATGCCAACATAAAGTGGACATATTGTATTTGTGAAGAAAAATAAAATGTATTGTGAATATCCATTTTCCTTACAATTAGAGAGCTTCAAAGTTAGAAAAATGCAAAATTTTCAAAATTTTCATGACATTTTGGGATTTTTCACCAAAAAAGGATGCAATTAATGCCAAAAATTTACCACCAAACTAAAGTAGAATATGTCACGAAAAAACAATCTCAGAATCAGAATATTCGGTAAAAGTGTTTTCGCGTTATTAATTTGTAAAGTGACTGTGGTCATAATTGCGAAAAAGGGCTCAGTCCTTAAGGTGAAAAAGGGCTGTGTCCTTAAGGGGTTAAAGGGGTGCTCTGGAGTAAAATACGTGTTTTCAAATGAACTGGTGCTAGAACTTAATTACTTTTATTTAAAGTTTAATCCTTCCAGTACTTATCAGCTGCTGAATACTCAAGAGAAAGTTGTGTGTTTCTTTCCAGTCTGACCGCAGTGCTCTCTGTTGACACCTCTGTCCATGTTAGAAACTATCCAGAGCAAGAGCAAATCCCCATATCACCTCTTCTGCCCCAGATAGTTCCTGACAGCAATTTATAATTCTGTTAACTTTCTGGCACCAGTTAATTTAAGGAGATTGTCTGGGGAGCAGAAAATTTATTATCTCTTCTGCTCCCTTCCACCCCGCATTCATCTCATAAGTACAGTTTTCGAGACAAGAAGAGGCAGGTACCAAATCATAGTCCTTGCATGCTCTCAAATCCGTGCCCGCCTGCAACGTCCAATAGCTTTAAATGCCGCCATAACATTGGCAATATCCTACTGCTAGTGAACATTGCATGTGGACGTGGTCTTACCCACAAGCAATGATTACGATTTGGTACCCACCCCCTCTCTTCTCAGAAGGTATAATTCGAATGCAGGTGTGGTATCGGGGTGTGAGGTATAAGGGGGCAGATGGTATTAACCCCTTCTTGTTGTGACGCCATTGCGTGGTTTAGCCTTAACCACCCGAAAGTAATACCAATGATCCTGGGATAGGCAGGGGCAATGAACACACCAATGCCAGATTAAGGATAACTGCAGCTTTACTGAGGCAAGACTGCAGCAATACTGAGCTGATATAGTCTTTGCAGTACAGCCAAATATCCCAAGGAGGTGACCAGTGACACAAGGGGATCTCGCAGGCTTGCTGGAACTGGCAGTAGTTAGTGAAACTAACAAGATAGGTGCCATAAAATGTAACCTTTATTCAGTTATAATAAAACTACACCAGATATGAATAGAGTGTGTGTATATATTATTTGCAAACAAGCAAAAGTAAAAATAAAATAAAGGGGAAAAACTACTTTTAGTAGGAACTACTTGCAGTAGTTAGACTGACTTTAGTGCAGTCCACGGTGACTACAGATGGACTTGACAGAGATGGTGACTGACAATAAGATGACTTTACTTACTGATGACCGACTTATAGCTGCAGGACTTTAGGCTTGAGGCCTCCAGTGCTCTGGACACAGACACTGGAACAACTTGACTGGACTTGACCTCGCAGAAGTAGCAATGTGCTAAGAGAGAGATTGCAGCCTCTCCCCTTGTTATATAGGGGGGCTGTGCAAGGAGCCCATAGATCACTTGGGAGTCACCTGGTCACTCTGGGTAACAATCATGTGGTACAAACATTAAAGCAACAGTACATGAAATGATGCAAACCTATATACATAATGGAGGTATGCTGCAGGGGAGCCCTGGGGACATGCAGGTACTCTGCCTGACTGGGCAGAAGGAAAGTACGGGGCCACATCCTGTACTGAGACATCACAAACTCCCCCACTTGAATAAAGTTGCCTTCGACACCGAGTCCGGGAGGGCGGAGGAGCGAAATGGCCACAAGGGCCGCATGCAGTCCTGGGGCACTGCAATTAACATCCATTTCCAGGCTAAACCTTAGTATGACCACTGAAAATAAAGAGTTCTTGAATAATGTCCATACACGCTCTGAAGACTTATGAACTTTTATAACTATTTTAGGAACATGACTTGATAACTTAACACTTGACCATAACACACTTTATGCAACTGTTGACACAATATATGACGGACTGGGCTGCCGGTGGCTTTTTACCCAATGCCTTTGCTACTGGGATGCCTTGGCATAACACACTTCTCCCCAGAACACTATGTATAATTTAGACTAGACATTTCTAAACATTTGTTACCTTTGACTGTTTGATGCGTGCAGAGCAGGTTACAGGTATACCTTCTGGCCAGGAAAGTATCCTGAGCACGAGCACACAAGAGAAAATACATTAGACATATGACAATTTATAGAGACATTCGGGTGGACTGTTTTATGGTTAGTGCTACAGCCTTAGTGAAATGACGGATATGTGTACATGAATATATAAATGTACTCAGTGGGGGGAATTTATCATTATGTGTCTATTGTAGACACAGTTCTACCCCTTTACACTGCTTGTCTATTGTACACTCTTGCTCAGAATTTTACTAAGGCTGTACACTTTTTTGATTAATCTTGTGCAAAAATAGAAACGTTCCCCCTGGCTCTACCGTACACTCCTTCTTTACCTCACAGGAAAAGTGGACGAAGGGATTTTGCTCTATTGCTTTGAGGTCTGATTCCATTGAGGTTTTTTGTTCATCAGCAAAAACACCAGAAAAACTGTCACAGCTTTTTCCTGTGTTTTGTAGGTTTTTCTTGCGTTTTTGACGTGCGTTTTTGCTAGTGTGTGGAAACAAAAAAATGTAGTAAACTTTATTTTTCTTCGAAATTTAGATACGTGAATGCGGAGGATTATGTCAGATTTGGTAGATTGCGAAGATGACCAGCATTTTTTTTAAATGTCAATAAAAGCGTTAACGAGGGCTGAGGGGGAGATTTTTTATTTTTAAATTTTTTTTTTCCAATGTGTTGTGTTTTTTATAATTAAATTTTCAGGCTTAGTAGTGGAAGGAGTCTTGTAAACAGAATTCATTACTAAGACGGGGCTTAGCGTTAGCCCCCAAAACAGCTAGCGCTAACCCCCAATTATTACCCCGGTACCCACCACCACAGGGCCTGGAAGAGCTGGTACCAACAGGCCCGGAGCGTCAAAAATGGTGCTCCTGGGCCTAGGCGGTACCAGGCTGGCGTTATTTAGGCTGGGGAGAGCCAGTAACAATGGTCCTCGCCCACCCTGGTAACGTCAGGCTGTTGCTGGTTGGTTGGTATCTGGCTGATACTGAAAAAAATGAGGGAACCACACACTTTTTTACATTTATTTATCAAAAAAAAAAACGCATAGGGTTCCCCTATTTTCAGTATCAACCAGATACCAACCAAGCAGCAACAGCCTGACGTTACCAGGGCGGGCAAGGACCATTGTTACTGGCCCTCCCCAGCCTAAATAACGCCAGCCTGTTACCACCTATGCCCAGGAGCGCCATTTTTGACGCTCCAGGCCTGTTGGTACTGGCTCTTCCCTGCACCCCTGTGGCGGTGGGTACCGGGGTAATAATTGGGGGTTAGCACTAGCTGATTTTGGTGCTAACGCTAAGCCCTGGTTTAGTAATAAATTCTGTCTACAAGATGCCTTCCACTACTAAGCCTGAAAATTCTATTATAAAAAACACAACACATTAATAAAAAACAATTATTTAAAAAACACTCCCCCACAGCCCTCGTTAACCATTTTATTGAAATTTAAAAAAACGCTGGTCATCGTCGCAGTCCACCGAATCTAACGTAGTCCTTCACATTCACGTATCTGAAATGAGAAGAAAAGAAAAACAAGAAATATGGGTTAATACATTTTTTGCGCTCTCCCCTGGGAAGAGCCCACATAATGCAGCGTGTTCCTAAACAGGGAGCCTCCAATTGTTACTAAACTACAACTCCCTGTTGGGAACACACTGCTCTGTTCCGATTATGCAAAACGCATAATGTGAACAGAGATCTGTCCCTCTGCAATTGGACTACTACTCCTATCATGGGACAGAGTCTGTCCCATGATGGGAGTAGGTGTAGTACTGCAGCGCTGCTGAGGGATGGCACTTGCACATCCCCGGCTGTGGGACTTTTAGGACTACTACTCCCATCATGGAGAGACTCTGCCCATGATAGGAGTTGTAGTCCAGGGGCTGAGGTGCAGATCGCACTGGGTCATTCTGCAGAGACTCGCTGCGATCCGCATTTAAGTTAACAAGCCGGGCGGTACATGCATCTACATCGCGCTGTCCGCGGCTTCTATATACACTGACATAATTCATAATCCCTGCCGGGAGACGGGAGCTCTGATTGGTCAATGGGTATTCTCCAATCAGAGCTCCTGTGTCCCAGTGGCGGAGATTATGAATTATGTCCGTGTATATAGAATCCGCGGGCAGCGCCATGTAGCCGCATGTACCGCACGGCTTGCTAACTTAAATGCGGATCGCAGCAGATCATTCTCTGGAGATCCACTGCGATCCGCATTTATTAACTATACAAAGCGTCGGTACATGCGTCTACATTGCGGCTTCTATATACACTGTCATAATTCATAATCGCCGCTGCCGGAACACGGGAGAATGATTGGAGAACAGCTATTGACCAATCAGAGCTCCCGGTGGCGGCGATTATGAATTATGACAGTGTATATAGAAGCCGCAATGTAGATGCATGTACCGCCGCTTTGTATAGTTAATAAATGTGGATCACAGTGGATCCTCAGAGATTGATTGATCTGCTGCGATCCGCATTTATTAAGCAGTACATGCGTCTACACTGCGGCTTCTATATACACTGTCATAATTCATAATCGCCGCCGCCGGGAGAGGGGTGCTCTGATTGGTCAATAGTTGTTCTCCAATCAGAGCTCCCGTGTTCCGGCGGCGGTGATTATGAATTATGACAGTGTGTATAGAAGCCGCAATGTAGACACATGTACCGCAGCTTTGTATAGTTAATAAATGAGGATTGCAGCGGATGTCCAGAGAATGATTTGCTGCAATCCGCATTTAAGTTAGCAAGCCGGGTGGTACATGCGGCTACATCGCGCTGCCCGCGGCTTCTATATACACTGACATAATTCATAATTGCCGCCGCTGGAACACGGGAGCTCTGATTGGAGAATACCTATTGACCAATCAGAGCTCCCGTCTCCCGGCGGGGATTATGAATGATGTCAGTATATATAGAAGCCGCGGGCAGAGCAATGTAGACGCATGTACCGCCCGGCTTGTTAACTTACATGCGGATCGCAGCGGGTCTCTGCAGAATGACCTGGTGCGATCTGCACCTCAGCCCCTGGACTACAAATCCCATCATGGCCAGAGTCTGTACATGATGGGAGTAGTAGTCCTATAAAGTCCCGCAGCCGGGGGATGTGCAAGTGCCATCCCTCAGCACTGCGGTACTACAACTACTCCCATCATGGGACAGACTCATGATAGGAGTAGTAGTCCAAGGGCAGAGGGGCAGATCGCAGCAGATCATTCTCCAGAGACCTGCTGCGATCCACATGTAGTAACTATACAAGTCGGCGGTACATGCGGCTCCTATATACAGTTCTTATAATTCATAATCCCCGCCGGGAGAGGGGAGCTATGATTGGTGGATAGCTATTGACCAATCAGAGCTCCTGTATCCCAGCGGCGGGGATTATGAATTATGACAGTGGATACAGGAGCCGCGTGCAGCGTAGTGTAGCCGCATGTACCGCTGGCTTTTTAAGTTAATAAATGCGGATCGCAGCGGGTCTATGCAGAATGACCTGCTGCGATCTGCACCTCAGCCCCTGGACTACAACGCCCATCATGGGCAGAGTCTGTCCATGATGGGAGTAGCTGTCCTTACTGTCCCAAAATAGACACTTCGGTACGTGTCCTCCGAGGTGGTGTATATTACCGCAAGAAAAGTGGTTTTGCGCATTTTTTTTGGCGTAAAAAAACCCTGCAGTTAATAAATTCAATTCTACAGTAGAAAGTGGTCTATGGTAAACTTAACCGTAGACATGGGCATGAAAAATTCTATCAGATTTTGCGCAAAAAGCGCAAAAAAACCTCCTGCGCAAATTTTTGCGTTAAAAAATACACCAAAAAAAGCTCTATATACAATGCTAAATTCCCCCCAGTGACTCTGTGTTATACTAACGGTTACTTGACACTTAATCTTTGTATGTTGTGGGCAGTTATCCCTGTGTAGACCTTTGGGACCTACGCAGCACCACTTCGTGTTAATCAGAAACACTTACCTCTTTGGGAGCTCTTGTCATGACTGGAGTTGTAGGGGATTTTGGTGATCAAATTCCAGAGTTGGAGCTGGTTCTGGACTATCAGAACTCGGGCTGGCTAGCAGAGACACTGGAGACCTGGAAACCGGGTGTAGACTGGTGCCAATGGTGACAGAACTGGAGCTGGTGAGGCGACTACTAGGGTTGGTTGCACCGGCCCCTGGGATGGCACAACACAGAAGACTGCAGGTTGGGTGGGAGAGAATATGGGGACATCCATGGATGGATGGATCCCCTCTCCTGGCACGTACTCCCTCGCAGTTCTGACAGCTGGTGGAGAAGATACAGGAGGTTCAGGCAGGTCTTCCTTGAGACATAACTTTATCCGATTACGGTGGATACCTTGCAGCTCATACCCAATTTTCTGGATCTCGTACACATCAGAGTCTGGGTAGGGTATGGCCGTTATTGTGTATGGCTCCATTTCCCAGAGGGAATCCAGCTTGTGGGACCTTGGAAATTTCTGCAACCAGACCTTGTCACCTAACTGAAGGGGTTTGGCAGAGTCATGACAGTTATAGTCTTGCTTTTGATAAGCCTCGCCCCTCTCTTTATTGATGATCTCTTTTGCTTTCTGGATTCCTCTTTGAGACCCACTCCATGGAAGCTTGCGGAGAGTTATTGAAGGGAGCTTGAAGTCCAAATGTTCGGTCCTTCGGCAGCTGCCCATGCCGCCCCATCATCAGGTAGAAAGGGGTGTATCCTGTGCAACAATGGACCATATTGTTATACATTTCCAGCAACTCAGGCAACAATCGAGGCCACTCTTCGTGTTTTGACACAGATGCTGCTCGCAGCATGTGGATAAAAACTTGATTGATGCGCTCATAGAGCCCTTTTCCTTTAGGATGGTAAGCAGTAGGCCTGAGCTTCTTACAGGGGTGGAACTGACACAGCTCCTGGAAGAGTTGGGCCTCGAAGGCCATTCCTCGGTCTGTCAGGAAAGACTGTGGGCAACCAAAGGTTTGTACCCAATTATAATAGAACATCTGAGACGCTGTTCTGGCTGTAAGGTCTTTGAAAGGCACTACAACAACCCACTTTAGTAGTGATCCACCATGGTGAGAACATATGTGTATCCGGACAGAGTAGGAGACAACTTGACATGGTCTAGCACGACCAACTGGTTAGGCCTTTCACTCTGGATGGAATGGAGGGGTGCTCTTGCGTCCTTGCGCACATTGTTGGTGACGTTGCGGACGGCATACTCACTGCACCATTTCTTGATGTCACTCCGCATCCCAATCCAGTAGAACCTTCGTCTGACAGTAGCCTCGGTCATGTGGACTCCAAAGTGTCCCGACTGATCGTGGTATGTGTTGAGGACCATCGCCTCGATCACCAAAGAATTTCGGTACAACAGCTTCCTCTGTTGCCACATATTCTTCAACTCGTAGTCACACTGGACCCGGCGTAGACGGGTTGATACCTTTTTTATCAGAAGATGATCCAACAGATCCCCCATGACTCGACTTTCGTCTTGTAGGGTCTTACAGGTATATAGGTCTTCTTGGACCTTCTCGGACCTGGGTTCACCATTCTCTAGGGTGCTCACAAATTTCTGACTGATGAACTTCTGGTAAAATGGGGGCATCTCCACATCTTTCCACTCGTCTTCGACAGGTGGTTCTTCGCCGGGAGTCATCCGAGACAGTACATCGGCATTGACATTTGATTTTCCGCTTCTGTACTTGATGGTGAAGTTGTAGTTGGCCAATCTGGAGGCCCAATGCTGCTCGATGGCACCCAATTTGGCAGTATTCAGATAGGCCAACGGGTGATTATCCATGTAGACAGTGAATGGCGTGGCAGCCAAATAGTCCTTAAACCTTTCAGTGACTGCCCATACAAGGGTGAGTTCCAGCTTGAAGGAGCTGTAGTTTGCATCATTCTTCTCTGCTCCTCGCAGGTTACGAGTGGCATATGCTATCACTCGCTCTTGCCATTCTTAGACTTGGGACAGGATAGCTCCCAGACCTTCAAAGCTGGCATCAGTATACAACCGGAACGGCTGACTGTAAAATGGATACGCCAGGATGGGTGGTTCTGTCAACAGGGGTTTAAGAGCTCGGAACGCTGTCTCTTGCTCTTTGGCCCATTCAACAGGTAGTCTTCCACTGTAGTTCTCCTTCGCCGTACCCCTGAGAAGAGCTGTGAGGGGTTCTGCAATCTGAGCTATTTGGGGAATCAAGCGGCGGTAGTAGCCAGCAAATCCCAGTAAGCTCCTGACATCTTTCACTGTGTGCGGGGTAGGCCAGTTCTTGACAACCTTTGCCTTTTCAGGTTTAGGCTGGACTCCGTCAGCACTGACAACATGACCCAGGTAGTGTACCTGAGGTTTAAGCAGATGACACTTTGATGGTTTGATCTTCAGCCCATGCTTGATCAGGACTTGGTAGACATCTGACAGATGACTGAGGTGCTTTTGGTAGTACTTGGAATACACAATGATATCGTCCAGGTACAACAGGACACTTTGAAAATTCAGATGGCCCAGGCACCGCGCCATCAGACGCTGAAATGTAGCTGGGGCACTACATAGCCCAAGCGACATACTCTTAAACTCACACAGTCCCATGGATGTCACAAAGGCAGTCTTCTCTTGGTCCTCCACAGCCATAGGCACTTGTTAATATCCGCTGGTTAAGTCCGGAGAATTAAGCAGCCGACCTGAGGGCTGTAAGTGACTCTTCAATTCTGGGTAGAGAATAAGCATCTTTGTGGTTGACATTGTTACACTTCCTGTAGTCGACACAAAAGCGAATAGTTCCACCTTTCTTCTTGACAAACACGAGGGGCACCGCCCAGGGACTTTGACTCTCTTGAATGACATCCGCCTCTTTTATGTCGGCCAGCAGCTTCTTGACAGTCTGATACATGCCTGGTACGACCGGACGGTGTCTTTCTTTAATTGGTGGACTGTCGCCGGTGAGAATTCTGTGCTGGATCATAGACATGCGCCCAAAGTCCATAGGGTGTTTACTGAAAGTCTTGTGGTACCTACTAGGAACATTGACGACTCCCTTGACTTGTTCCCTTGGGGTAGTCTTGTCTCCTACTTGGAGTTGCCCGCCCCAAACCCTATACTCCCGATCCAAAACTGATGCCCGCCCCAAACCCTATACTCTGAATCATCATTCTGGTAAGGGGATGTATGGGGCCGTCCCTATTCTGTTACCTCAAATGCTCAACCCGCTCAGGTGGGGAGAGAGCGTTGCGCATTTGAGGCAACTGCAAACCTCCAATGCTGTTGACTCTGTGTCCCATGACCCATTTTTTAGGGGGATGAAAAAAAAGAGATATTGAGGGTATTGGGAAAAAGTTGTTTTTTTTTTGGGGGGGGGGGGGGGGGGTTGGTATAAAATTTGGAAGACAATGTACCCTGGACTGGTACATTGGAGTCGAATTTTGGGGAATGAAAATTAGGAACAACAAAAAACGTGGTCTCAAAAGGTTGGAGGTGCTCAACCCCAAATGCGGTTGTGCATTTATACTGGGGGAGCAGATCCTGCCATTGTAGTCCGTTGCTAGGGGCGATCCCCCGCATAAAAATGCATACAATAGAGGATGCCTGCAGTGGACTACAAGTGCCACAGTAGAAACCTACACCAGATAAACGGTGTGGATGTGTAACAATTAGAATAATACAATACAGAAATTTAGGTGCACTACTGTGGTAGATGTGAACAATGACATTGGCTAATCCCTCAACACTGATGTTAAAATTGAGATATTCGCCAGTGTATCCTTATATTAAGGACACACCAGAGCCCGCACACCAACGCCAAGGTTTCTCAGACAGCATTAGGGTTGCACCTGTGAGGCCATGCACCTATATCAGCCAACTTGGGTGGGGCTTGTAGCCTCTCTCCCTCCTCCCATTGTATGTGTGCTCAGTCACGCTGGAGGCAACTGGGAGCAGGCTGCATGTCGGCCTAGTGCTGCTGTAATTGCCCACTGGCCCCTGGTTTTTGCTTTTCATGCACATGTAGGTTAGCGTTAGGTCCCGTGCCATCTGAGAAACCTTGGCGTTGGTGTGCGGGCTCTGGTGTGTCCTTAATATAAGGATACACTGGCGAATGTCTCAATTTTAACATCAGTGTTGAGGGATTAGCCAATGTCATTGTATACATCTACCACAGTAGTGCACCTAAATTTCTGTATTGTATTATTCAAATTGTTACACATCCACACCGTTTATCTGGTGTAGGTTTTTAGTGTGGCACTTGTAGTCCACTGCAGGCATCCTCCATTGTATGCATTTTTATGCTGGGGATCGCCCCTAGCAACAGACTACAAGGGCAGGATCTGCTCCCCCAGTATAAATGCACAACCGCATTTGGGGTTGAGCACCTCCAGCCTTTTGAGACCACGTTTTTTGTTGTTGTTTGAAAATTTATACGTGGAGGTGTGTAAACTCCATATGTAAATGCGCCTTGAACATTTTCCAGGCAGCATTAGGGTTGCACCTGGGAGGCCATGCACCTATATCAGCCAACTTGGGTGGGGCTTGTAGCCTCTCTCCCTCCTCCCATTGTATGTGTGCTCAGTCACGCTGGAGAGAACTGGGAGCAGGCTGCATGTCGGCCTAGTGCTGCTGTGATTGCCCACTGGCCCCTGGTTTTTGCTCTTCATGCACAGGTAGGTTAGCGTTAGGTCCCGTGCCATCTGAGAAACCTTGGTGTTGGTGTGCAGGCTCTGGTGTGTCCTTAATATAAGGATACACTGGCGAATGTCTCAATTTTAACATCAGTGTTGAGGGATTAGCCAATGTCATTGTATACATCTACCACAGTAGTGCACCTAAATTTCTGTATTGAATGAAAATTAGGGCATGGAAGTGTGATACTCCCTGAAGCAGCCTATGCAGGGGCCCGGATTATCTGGGCAAGTGTCACACTGATAGGTGGTGTCCTTCCGAATCCCCCTCTTGTGACACACTCAGCATTTCTTCTGAGATCGTCCCTTCTTTCCAGTGTGGGGGATCACACCTGGAAAGTGTTGGCCAGGGATGATCCGGGGGCCCACAATTCCAGAGGTGCTCTAACCCGCTCTTTGGCGGTCACCAAAGATGAGGGCCTTTAGAACTTCCTCTTGGAACTGCAGGTATGTCCCTGTGTTGCCAGCATACTTGTACAGTACAAAAGCGTTGTACATGGCAACCTGTACCATGTAGACCGCAACTTTTTTGTACCATACGCGTGTTTTCCGCATGGCATTATATGGCTTGAGGACTTGATCAGAAAGATCAACTCCCCCCATATACCGATTGTAGTCCAGAATACAATCGGGCTTGAGGACCAGTCCCACGGTACCTTGCACAGGGACAGGGGTGCTGCCGTTCCCATGAACAGTGGTGAGCATAAGGACATCCCTCTTGTCCTTATACCGGACCAACAACAGGTTCTCATGGGAAAAGGCACGGGACTCACCCTGGGGGATAGGAGTCTGCAGGGAATAGGAAGGAAGGCCTCTTTGATTCTTCCGGACTGTCCCACAAGCGACCGTGGATCTGGCGGAGATGGATGAAAAGAGAGGGATACTAGTATAAAAGTTATCCACGTAAAGGTGGTAACCTTTATCTAGCAATGGGTGCAAAAGGCCCCAAACGATTTTCCCGCTAACACCCAGAGTGGGGGGACATTCTGGGGGTTCAAAACGGGAATCTCGTTCCTCATACACTATAAACTTGCAAGTATAACCGGAGGTACTCTCGCAAAGTTTATACATCTTCACGCCATACCGTGCCCGCTTGGTAGGGATGTATTGCCGGAAGCTGAGTCTCCCCTTAAAGCTGATGAGAGACTCATCAATAGTGACCTCCCTTCCATGGACATAGGCCTCCCAAACGCGGGATCAGTTCGGGGGGGAGATGCCGAATTATCAGCATAATGCAAACATCTCCGAATGGCCTTGAACCGGGGATGTGTCATGGCCATATTGTAGAGCAGGGTCTGGTGCAGGATGTCCCCACTCCAATATTGTCTGACACTGGGTTTTTTAACTAGACCCATATGCAGCGCAAGGCCCCAAAAGGTCCTCATTTCGGAGTCCAGCCGCCGGGTCTAGCTAAAATTGAGCCCGGGTTAGCGGCGACAAACTGTAGGGCATACAGATTCATCTGTGTAACCATTAGATTAACAAAGTCGTCACTGAAAAAATGAAAAAGTCCTTTTCAGTGAACCCGGCGATGTTAATCTTGATTCCTGAGTCACCAACAAACTCAGGAATCACGGGCTCGTGGTCCGCTGGCTCAGCCCAGACAAGTTCTCCGGTACGAGGTACCAGTGACCTTGGCAGGGGGGCTTCACTAGTATGTGCGCCAGGGGGACTCATACTAGCATGGGGCACAGGGTCAAGGACAGAGGAGGTTTGCGGCGCTGCACGGCAGCGAGTTCGCCGCCTTGGTGGCTCATCATCAGAACTAGATGATGAGGAGGACGATGAAATAAGGAAGGTGGGGTCTTCATCGTCCTCTGAGCCGCTCTCGGTGTCGGAGGCAATTATGGCATATGCCTCCTCTGCCGAAAACGCTCTGCGCGCCATTTCCCTACTCTAATGGGGATGGGTGTGTGTGTGGGGGGGGGGGGGGGGGGGGGGAAACTTTATTTGTGTATGTGCTGTGTGTGGTGTGGTGCGAGACTACCTCCCTAACCCGCCCTAACCCTCCCTAACCTAACTAAACTAACCCGCCCTAACAGAAAAAACAAACAAAAAAAAGGGACTTTAAAAAAAATAAATAAATAAAAAGGGACTTCTAGCGCAAAAAAGCCCTGCACCCAAAAAAAGCGTTTATCTAATCAGTGGTGTGCGCACTGATTTACGCTTGTGGCGGCAGGGGGCGCAGAAGTCATTGCGGGGGTCCGGCCACTAAGCCCAGAACAGTGGCTGGTGGCTTGTACACAGACCCCCACACAAAAAACCTGAAAAATAAAATAAAAAAACGCTTAACCCCGAAAAAATGCACCCACCTGAACCCCCCAAAAAAATGTTGATTAGTGACAGCAGTGGGACAGGCTGCACACACAGGTATGGTCCGTCCACACAGTACACGCCTGCTACTGGTGGCACGGACCGTCTATGGGTGCAAAAAAAAAAAAAAGTTTTGTAATATAAATTAATAAACCCGTCAGGTCCCGGGGCTTTTTGGGAGGGGAAGGATTTTTTCACTACATCAGGTAAAGTTATTGGGGCGTTTAGGGTTTCTAGTTGGTGTTCGGTGAGCTTCGGCAATGGGAGGCTTGAGAGAAAAGAGCAGATGGATGTGTTTAGGGCAGGGGGGGGAGAGGGACAGTATCTTGCAGATTATATAGGGAGGAATAAAAGGCCTGGAAGCAGTCCCCTATACCTTCAGGGGTATATAAGGTAGAACTAGAAGCAGGGTGCACTAGATGGGCAGTGTGGGAGCGGTCATGTCTGGCTTTCAAACAAGATGCTAGCAGTTTCCCTGCTTTGTCGTTTTGTGAATAAAAGTTAGCTTTAGTCCTCCTAAGGTTTTTTCATACTGGAACAGGAGAAGACCTATGAGGTCTTGACAGAGAGATCGCTGTGCGGCCAGTGCAGGTTTAGAACTGGACTTATTTTGCGCTTCTAATGTTCGCAGCTGATCTAATACCTTGGTCAGACGTGCCTCTCTCCATTTTTTACTGATAGAACCATATTTAATGAAAAAACCTCTAATGTATGCTTTATGACAATTCCATAGGGTAAAGGCGTCCACCCCTGGAAGTGCATTAGCAGAAAAAAAATCGGTGAGATCTTTTCGTAGTTTCTGGACATGCTCCGGGTGGGATAACAAAAATGGGCTTGCCCTCCAGAGGTACGTAGGAGAGGCGTTAGAATTGTCATTTAAAGACAGAGATATGGCCGCATGATCCGACCAAGATATGAAGAGGCCATTAAAGTAGGGAGCAGGGGCCACTCCACCAGGAACATGTCCAGAGGAGAGTATGTGTTATGGGTTAAAGAGTGGTGGGTGTAGTCTCTCTCATCAGGGTGTTATATACACCATGTGTCATATAGTTCTTCAGACCAGAGGAAGTGTGCTAAAGAAGGAGGTGATAGGCGTGCACTGGAGGTGGAGTCCAAGGAAGGATCCACGACCAGATTATAATCTCCACATATTATAAGGGGACCTGTTTCAATGCGATTAGCGAGTTTTAGAGTGCTACGTAAGAAGAGGTGCTGGATCAGATTGGGTGCATACAGTACTACTAATGTGTATGGTGCGTTGTTGAGTATGCAAGAGAGAATTACATATCTCCTCTGGGGTCACTAACTTGCTTAGTCAGGGTAAAGGCCACAGTGTCCCTGACCGCGAGCATCACCCCTCTATATTTTGTTGTATGATGTGAGTGGAAAATATACGGGAAGGACGGGTGCTTTAATCTAAAGACGTCCTTATCTAAAAGGTGGGTCTCCTGGGCGCATAGTAGATCAGCTCCCACCGTCAAAGCCTCACTTCACAAATATGTACGTTTATGTGGGCTATTCAGGACCGTTGACATTAATGCTAACCAGTTTAAGTACCATAGAGTAACAAGAAAAACAGCATAATAATTAAGCATGGCATGTATGGGGAAGACAACAAGCACCTCCCAGCCAGCACGCTCTGGTCAGAAGTAAGTGAACAAAGACAAAAGATCACTGCACAATTTCACAAAACATAAAACAACATACAACAGTTCGAATCAATACCTTAGCAGATTGGTAAAGGATACTACAGGTGAAGCCGAAGCAGGCAAAAATGATAGCACCATAGACCAATTACTCAGATATTGGTCATGGTCCGGCATACATAAACTGGCTTTTGGTAGTCAAATTCGCATTTAAAATTTTAAACTGACTACCAAATGTCAGTTTATGTATTGTAGAAACAAGAGCTATGTTGTCAGAACCAGGGGCGGTTTTGCCTATAAGCAGAGTAGGCGCCACCTATAGCGCCCTCTTGAGGTGGGCGCCGCTCTGCCTGCAGCCGCAACCGCCCTGCAAAGCCCATATAATATCCCCGTCCCATGATTGAGGAGGCGCTCAAGCGAAAAGCCGCACGCCCCAGCTCAAAACATGCCCTGCCCGTCCTGCATGTTAATACAGGAGCGGAGCAGGGCTGAGAAACCGCCCATCCCCCGTATCACCCTACCGCCGCGCTCACCATTCTAATTGGCCTGCAGCGGGGCCGGCACTGGAGGACGAGTGACTCCCCTGACGCTGCGCAGGGGGACGTCACTCGTCATCACCGGAGCGCGCGCCCTGCTGTGAGACACGCTGGTGAGGAGACACGCTGCCTCCTGCCTGCCCGCTGCCTGACTGATCTGAGCAGGTGAGACGGCAGCTGGGGGGGCCGGGGTAGTGAGTGGGGAGTTAATTAAGTCATCGTACAGGGGGGGGGGGGGGGGAGGGTGAGTGTGTTAATGAAATTGTACATGGGGAGGAAGAGGGGGGGGTGTTAATTTCATTAAACTTCCACCTCCCCATGTAATCTCCTTACTAGTGGGGTGACACACTGTAACAAACCCACTCCTCATGTAATTTCCTTACTACTGGGGTGACAGACTGTAACAAACCCACTCCTCATGTAATCTCCTTACTACTGGGGTGACACACTGTAACCAGGGCCGGATTAACGTAGGGGCGGATGGAGCTGCAGCTCCAGGCCCCTACGTGAAAATAGGCCCAGTGCCAGCCTGCATAGGCCACTCCCAGTACCCTTCCCGCACCCCTAAACAGAGATCCTATCATGAAAGGGCCGGCACCACAAGAAGAGATCTTGCAGGCTGGCCCTTTCCTTTACAGAACTGACAGGTCATGTGACAGGTCATGTGACACGCGGCGGTGCGCAGCGCTGCCACACATCGTTCCGTACTGCACGGGCAGTACATACTCCTCCCCTGGGCCCTGCCGTGCAGTAAATTAAAAGCTGCGATTGGGAAATCGTGTTGTGATTGGGAAATCGCTGTGAGTCAGAGTGAGCGCTTCTGTGACAGAAGATACTGCTGGAAAAGCTCCTAGAGAGGTAAGTCAGCTTGGGCTCCACTGTTATTAACATGCCGGCATTCAGGAGCATGGAAAATATAGGTGATTATTTTTCATCTAGCTTTTTCCATGCTCCTGAATGGCCTATCTGCTTATAGGCATATGTTTATAATTGCTGAATTATAAGTTATAATAGATCAGCTATTATAAGCATATATGCCTTTAAGCCATTCAGGAGCTTGGAAAATCTAGGTTAAAAAATGCTTCTGAATGACATATCTGTTTATAATAGCTGATCTATTATTACTAATAGAACTTATGATGTCAGCTGTTATCAACAAGCTGCCATTTGGGAGCATGGAAAAGTTAGGTGACAATTTCTCATCTAGCTTTTCCATGCTCTTTAATCACATATCTTCTTATAGGCATATGTTTATAATTGCTGATTCATTATATGTTATAATAGATCAGCTATTATAACCTCATGCCTATTAGCAGATATGCCATTCAGGATCAAAGAAAAGCTTGGCAACAAGTTCTCAACTAGCATTTCCAAGCTCCTAAATGGCATATCTGCTTATAAAATATATTTTATTATAAATATTTATGCCTATAAACAGATATGCCATTCAGAAACTTGGAAAAGCTAGGTGAAAAATTTTCGCCTAGCTTTTCTATGATCCTGAATGGCATATCTGCTTATAGGCATGTGTTTTATAACAGATCAGCTATTATGACATATCATAAATCATCAATTATAAACATACAGTATGCCTATAAGCAGATATACCTCCACGCTTCTTTAATGGCACATCTGCTTATAAAAGTTTTAATTAACCGATATGTCATTCAGGAGCATGGAGAAGCTAGGCAACAATTTCTCACCTAGCTTTCCAAGCTCCTGAATGGCATATTGCTTATAAAAGATCAGCTATTACAAACCAATAAAAATATAAAAAGATCCCGTATATACTCGAGTATAAGCCGAGTTTTTCAGCACGATTTTTCGTGCTGAAAACGCCCCCCCCTCGGCTTATACTCGAGTGAACTCTCCACCCGCAGTGGTCTTCAACCTGCGGACCTCCAGAGGTTTCAAAACTACAACTCCCAGCAAGCCCGGGCAGCCATCGGCTGTCCGGCTTGCTGGGAGTTGTAGTTTTGAAACCTCCGGAGGTCCGCAGGTTGAAGACCACTGCGGCCTTGGACATCATCCAGCCCCCTCTCACCCCCTTTAGTTCTGTACAGTACTCGCCTCCGCTCGGCGCTGGTCCGGTGCTGCAGGACTGTCGGAGAGGAGGTCGTCCGGTGGGATAGTGGTTCCGGGCTGCTATCTTCACCGGGGAGGCCTCTTCTAAGCGCTTCGGGCCCGGCCCTCAGAATAGTCACGTTGCCTTGACGACGACGCAGAGGTACGTTCATTACCAACGTACTTCTGCGTCATCGTCCAGGCAACGCCTCTATTCCGGGCCCGCAGCGCAAAAAAGAGGCGGCCCCCAGTGAAGATAGCAGCCCGGAACCACTATCCCACCGGACCACCTCCTCTCCTGCCCGGGCCTTGCTGGGAGTTGTAGTTTTGAAACCTCTGGAGGTCCGCAGGTTGAAAACCACTGAGGGCGGATGATGACAAGAGGATGATGAAGGGGGGGGGTGTGGGATGATGAAGGGGGGTGGGGATGATGACAAGGGGATGATGAAGGGGGGGTGTGGGATGATGACAAGGGGATGATGAGGGGGGGTGGGGATGATGACAAGGGGATGATGAAGGGGGGGTGTGGGATGATGACAAGGGGATGATGACAGGTGATGATGAGGGTCTGGATGATGACAGGCGGTGATGATGATGAGGATGTTAATGATGGGGGTCTGGATGATGACATGGGGGATGATGTATTTCCCACCCTAGGCTTATACTCGAGTCAATAACTTTTCCTGGGATTTTGGGTTGAAATTAGGGGCCTCGGCTTATATTCGGGTCGGCTTATACTCGAGTATATACGGTATGTCATTTAGAAGCATAGAAAAGCTAAATGTGAAGCTAGGTGTGATTTCCAAGCTTCTGTGCATATCATATCATATCATCTTTATAGCAGGGCCACAATGCGGGACATTTATAAATGGATGTAAACCATTTTTCTGGTGTTAACCCCTTTATGACCCAGCAAATTTATTATTTATTTTTTTTGTTCACATTCTAAGTCTGTAACTTTTAGTTTTTTTTTCACTAACAAAGTTGTACAAGAGCTTTTTTTTGTAGGACAAGTTGTACTTTTTATTGCCACACTATTTTGTCATATAAAAAAAATATATGTAAAAATATATGTATGGCAAAATAAAAAAAATATATGAAACTGCGCAATTTTATGGGGCAATAATTTAATTCAAATTACCAAACATGGATATTTTTGGTTTTTAAGGTAAAAAAAATAAATAAAAAAAGATAATTGTTCAATGGCGTGTTCTGACCTCTATAACTTTATTTTTTTGCATGTATTTTTTTTTGTGTGTTTATTTTGGTATATCTATTGCACCATTAACTGTAGTTTTTAATGGTGCCACATTTGTGCACATATGTGACTTTTTCTTCAGTTTTTAGTCGTTTTTTTGAGACATGGTGTGACCAAAAATCAGCAATTTTGGCGTTTGGAATTTTTTCGTTTACTCATCCATTGGAAGGATCACAAACATCATAATTTAATAGTTTGGACAATTACGCACGAGTCGATACCAAATATTTTTATTAATTTTTTTACAGTGTTTTACAGTGACAGCGCCCCCCCCCCCCCCCCCCCCCCCCCAGGGGGCTATCATAAGCCATTACCACCAGCTGATAGCAGCGAGAATCTGCCGATGCGGGTCTGCGCCATATTCCCCTAACCTGTCCCATAATGTACCGGTACGTCATAGATCAGGAAGGGGTTAACTCTAGCGCTAAATTCTGCGCAGTTGCCAAAGTTGCGGCTTTCGTATTTTTATTTTATTTTATTTTTTTGTGTGCACAATTTTTACACAAAGCTATCACAATGTTTTACCTCTCACACCAACATTGATAAATGTCCCCATTGTGTGGATCTACCTATCTGTCTTTTGTGGGGAAAAGTGGTATTGCAAAGGGGGCACTATTAAGGTGGAGGAAGGGCCTACTTAATGGCAGAATTATTGGCGCAGTGGGATCAATAATCCAGGCTTTTCATACCTGCTTACCTAATGGGGGGGGGGTCTATTTACTATGTGGTGGTCTGCCTACCTACTGTATGGGGGTACAAAAGGGGCATTATTACTTTTCTGGGCACTATAGATGGAGTTTTTCTATGGAGGTGCCAAGGTTGCATAACTGCTCCTAAAATGTTTGCCTGACAATTCTGCAGAAACAAGTCATTGCTGGAAGATATTGCCATAATGGTTTGAGCCAGATGGAAAAGAACAGAGGATGACTGAGCAGAGAAGACGTCTCCTGTGAGTCAAAACCATTTTACCAATGTAAGAGCTTTTATATGTAGCATCTTTGCAGCGTGCATGTAAAAATGTGTTGTATTTTTTTTTGTGTGATCAAGATGCACACATTTTAACATGCATCTTGAATGGGTTTAAAACCCATTTATCAACATTCTGGGGAAGATTTGTCAAAACAACTTAATTAAATACATACCTACATCACACTCTGTGTATCATGCTGTTTGCACATAATGTAAGTAAATGGCATCGCACTACCACCCACAAATAGCCGCAACCCAGCTATTGTGTCGTGTCAACTTTAGGCCCACCAAAATCTTCAGCACCAGGCCCATGATGCTCTTAATCCGGCCCTGACTGTAACAAACCCCCTCCTCATGTAATCACCTTACTACTGGAGTGACACACTGTAACAAACCCACTCCTTATGTAATCTCCTTACTACTGGGGTGACACACTGTAACAACCCCCCTCCTCATGTAATCACCTTACTACTGGGGTGACACACTGTAACAAACCCACTCCTCATGTAATCACCTTACTACTGGGGTGACACACTGTAACAACCCCCCTCCTCATGTAATCACCTTACTACTGGGGTGACACACTGTAACAGACCCCCTCCTCATGTAATTTCCTTACTACTGGGGTGACACACTGTAACAAACCCACTCCTCATGTAATCTCCTTACTACTGGGCTGACACACTGTAACAAACCCACTCCTCATGTAATCACCTTACTACTGGGATGACACACTGTAACAAACCTCCTCATGTAAGGGAGAGGAGGGGGGAGTTAATGAAATCGCACAAGGGGCAGGAGGGGGGATCGGCAATAGAGCCTGGAAAAATGCAGGGTCTAACATGTTTGTCCTGCAGATGCTGAAGAGATGAAGTTTTGGCTGAAAGAAGACGTCATGGCGGTCTGAGCCGGATGGAGAAGAAAAGGAAAGAGGACGACGCTGATCAGAAGAGATGTAATTGTGAGTCCCAAAATGTAACTGTAATCACTTATATGGTATACAGATCTGTATACAGCTGGTATATACCTCTATATGTTCCTGTATATAATCACTTATATGGTATACAGATCTGTATACAGCTGGTATATACCTCTATATGTTCCTGTATATAATCACTTATATGGTATACAGATCTGTATACAGCTGGTATATACCTCTATATGTTCCTGTATATAATCACTTATATGGTATACAGATCTGTATACAGCTAGTATATACCTCTATATTAGTTTTTTCCAACCAGGGCGCCTCCAGATGTTGCGGCATTTGGCTGTCTGGGCATGCTGGGAGTTGGAGTTTTGCAACAGCTGGAGGCACCCTGATTGGGAAACACTTATCTAATCGCTCTATGTGTGATATTGTCTGCAGAGCTATGTATCTAATCCCC
Organism: Hyla sarda; assembly: GCF_029499605.1. Classification (NCBI taxonomy): domain Eukaryota; kingdom Metazoa; phylum Chordata; class Amphibia; order Anura; family Hylidae; genus Hyla; species Hyla sarda. The sequence goes on along the minus strand of NC_079196.1, from coordinate 185,317,715 downwards.
CTATAGATACACAGATACTGGTTGTTGAGTCCATGTATCTAATGCTATAATGTGTGATACTGTATGCTATACTAGTGTAAGGAGATTACATCAGGAGGAGGTTTCTTACAGTGTGTCACCCAGTAGTAAGAAGATTACATGAGGAGGAGGCTTGTTACAGTGTGTCACCCCAGTTCTAAGGAGATTACATGAGGAGGCTTGTTACAGTGTGTAACTCCAGTAGTAAGGAGATTTCATGAGGAGGAGGTTTGTTACTGTGTGTCACCACAGTAGTAAGGAGATTACATGAGGAGTGGGTTTGTTACAGTGTGTCAACCCAGTAGTTAGGAGATTACATGAGGAGGGGGGTTGTTACGATGTGTCACCCCAGTAGTAAGGAGATTACATGAGGAGTGGGTTTGTTGCAGTGTGTCACCCCAGTAGAAAGGAGATTACATGAGATGGGGGGGTTGTTACGGTGTGTCACCCCAGTAGTAAGGAGATTACATGAGGAGGAGTTTGTTACAGTGTGTCACCCCAGTAGTAAGGAGATTACATGAGAAGGAGGTTTGTTACAGTGTGTCACCCCAGTAGTAAGGAGATTACATGATGAGGAGGTTTGTTACAGTGTGTCACCCCAGTAGTAAGGAGATTATATAAGGAGGAGGTTTGCTACAGTGTGTCACCCCAGTAGTAAGGTGATTACATGAGGAGTAGGTTTGTTACAGTGTGTCACCCCAGTAGTAAGGAGATTACATGAGGAGTGGGTTTGTTACAGTGTATCACTCCAGTAGTAAGGAGATTGCATTAGGAGGAGGTTTGTTACAGTGTGTCACCCCAGTAGTAAGGAGATTATATTAGGAGGATGTTTGTTACAGTGTGTCACCCCAGTAGTAAGGAGATTACATTAGGAGGAGGTTTGTTACAGTGTGTCACCCCAGTAGTAAGGTGATTACATGAGGAGGAGGTTTATTACAGTGTGTCACCCCAGTAGTAAGGTGATTACATGAGGAGGAGGTTTATTACAGTGTGTCTCCTCTGTAGTAAGAAGATTATATGAGGAGTAGGTTTGTTACAGTGTGTCGCCCCAGTAGTGAGGTGATTACATGAGGAGTGGGTTTGTTACAGTGTGTCACCCCAGTAGTAAGGTGATTACATGAGGAGGAGGTTTGTTACAGTGTGTCACCCCAGTAGTAAGGAGATTACATTAGGAGGAGGTTTGTTACAGTGAGTCACCCCAGTAGTAAGGAGATTACATGAGGAGTGGGTTTGTTACAGGGTGTCATCCCAGTAGTAAGGAGATTAAATGAGGAAGGGGTTTGTTACAGTGTGTCATCCTAGTAGTAAGTTGGGGCGAATAAAAGGGCGGCAAAAATCCTTGCACCAGCCCTGGTCAGAACACTATGGCCCTCATTTACTTAGAAAATCGGGTTGTAAGTCTATCTTGCTTTCTAACCCAACTGCATTTTTCCCCTGGAATTTATTATTATTATGTCGCATCCTGTTTGTCGCACGTGGGTTTTGTTGGTTTTGGTTTCCAACTCCTCTGAGCTGTCGGGAAAAAATCCACAACAATTCAACAAATTCGGGTTGGAAACCTTTATAAATACGTGGGAAAGCTCAGAAATGTCGGGTTATGCCCCTTTTTCGGGTTTGGGAGAATCCACATCGGGTCCGTCGGGAAAAAATGTTGCATCATGACGCAGACTGGCGCACGATGTCTGCGACATGGCGCAGACAAAGATGCGCCAAAAAAAACAGACAAAACAAGTCGGGATTACAATAGTAAATGAGAGCCAATATCTAACTATTTTACAACACTAAGCATGCATAGACTATGTAACACAAGCATTTCAAACTCAAAGGCTAACATGGGCCGAAAAAAACTAGGTTTTCCCTCACATATAATGCCACCTGTCCTGCCCCCTCAGGGGGCATAATATGTAAAGGACACCGGACATGGGGCATTATGTGAGGGGCACAGGACAGGGGGTATTATATGTGAGGGGCACAGGACAGGGGGTATTATATGTGAGGGGCACGGGACAGGGGTATTATATGTGAGGGGCACATTATAAGTGTGGGGCACAGGACAGGGGGCATTAAGTGTGGGGCACAGGACAGGGGGTATTATATGTGAGGGACATATGACAGGGGGGCATTATAAGTGTGGGGCACATGATAGGGGGCATTATAAGTGTGGGGCACAGAAAAGGGGGTATTATATGTGAGGGACACATGACAGGGGGGATTTATAAGCATGGGGCACATGACAGGGGGCATTATAAGCGAGGGGCACATGACAGGGGGGCATTATAAGTGTAGGGCACAGGACAGGGGGTATTATATGTGAGGGGCACATGATGCGGTCATCATAAGTGAGGGGCACAGCACAGGGGGCTTTACATGTAAGAGGTATATGACAGGGGGCCCCCTGTCATGTGCCCCTCACTTATAATGCCCCCTGTTATGTGCCCCTCACTTATAATGCCTCCTGTCATGTGCCCCACACTTATAATGCCCCCCCGTCATGTGTCCCTCACATATAATACCCCCTGTCCTGTGCCCCACACTTAATGCTCCCCTGTCCTGTGCCCCACACTTATAATGCCCCCCTGTCATGTGCCCCTCACTTATAATGCCCCCTGTTATGTGCCCCTCACTTATAATGCCTCCTGTCATGTGCCCCACACTTATAATGCCCCCTGTTATGTGCCCCTCACTTATAATGCCCCCTGTTATGTGCCCCTCACTTATAATGCCTCCTGTCATGTGCCCCACACTTATAATGCCCCCTGATGTGTTCTTCACTTATTGCCACAGTTACTCACCACTCTACACTACAGGCAGTAAACTGTGACTGTCTTCTTTCTTCCAGTGTGCCACTGAATGTCAGCCGCGGGGACGTGATTTCCAGGCGCCAGCGCGATGATGTGACGTCATCGCTCTGGCCAGCCGTGGATCGCGTCCCCGCTGCTCACACGCTGCAAGCAAGGAGCAGCGTGTGAGAAAGGCAGACAAATGGTGGAGCAGCTGAGCTGACAGTGACGGCTCCCGTCCCGCTCCACCATGAAAGAGTTCAGACTAGAGTAGGATTAGCAGCAGCAGCAACAACAACAACAACGGGGTCCGCCAATCCCTGGATGCCGCTGCCCCATTGCCACCCTCCCCCATCCCTAGTTTTATATTTACCTTTGCACGGGGTCATTGCAGCTTCTGTCTCCGGCGGCGGCCTGTGTTGCTATGCTCGCGCATAACAACAGCGCAGGACGCCCGGAGCCAGAAGCAGCGCGGACCCCGTGCAAAGGTAAATATAAAACTAGGGATGACCGCTTTGTAACCAGATAATCATAAAGGCAGCAACATACAGTGTAGGGGGGGAAGCTGCGAGCTGTGTCAATATGAGGGGATAATGTACAATTGTGGGGCAATATGAGGGGGATAATACAATGGGGGCAAAATGAGGGGCACAATGTACAGTGAAGGGCAATGTGGGGGGAATAAAATACTATGGGGGTAATATGAGGGGCGTAATAACCTATGGGGGCAATGTTTGGGCCTGCGATTCTATAGGGACAATGAGGGACATTTATCAATCTTTGCTTATGTATCCTTTTTTTTAGTAATTTTTTCCTTACTTTTTTTTGCTTATGTGTGACTTATTTATCATCTGCTTTCAGCCTGTTGATAATTTTCTTTCACGTAAGCAATGTTTTCTTCTTTACTTTGGTTGTAGCTTTTTCTGCTCCATGTTTGAGCTGGAGTAAATTTAGTCAATTTTTAACCCTGTTGCGACTTTTTTTTACGCAGTTGCGACTGTCGCAGTTAATAAATACCTGACTACCCGTAGTCCATTTTAAAATTATTACTACGTAGTTAATTTTTGGAAAACTTGCTTTTCTCGCTTTCCAGTCAAAATGTCGCACGAAAAATCGCGTAGTCGCACTTGCGACAATTTTGCGACAATTATAGTAAAGAAAACCTAGCTAAACCCGTTGATAAATGTCCATAAATGTTGGGACCTAATATACAGCTGCACAGAGGGATCGAATACTATATGGGGCAGTGTAATACATATAGGGGGTTTATATAAAAGGTAAGGATTTTTCTGTAGCGAGGAGCCTAAAATCTTTGTCTGGCAGATTCGGTGAAGACGAATTGTGATCGGGAGAAATCTTCATGATGACCCAGGACAGATGGAAAAGAAAGAGAAAAGTGAACGACTCAGATCAGAGAAGACGTCCCTGTGAGGAAGTAACTATAATGACTTAGGGTGGGTTCACACTACGTTTTCTCCCATACGGGAGCGCATACGTCAGGGGGGAGCTAAAACCTTGCGCTCCCGTATGCCTTCGTATGTGCTCCCGTATGTCATTCATTTCAATGAGCCGGCCGGAGTGAAACGTTCGGTCCGGTCGGCTCATTTTTGCGCCGTATGCGCTTTTACGACCGGACGTCAAACCGTGGTTGACCACAGTTTTAGGTCCGGTTGTAAAAGCGCATACGGCGCAAAAATGAGCCGACTGGACCGAACGTTTCACTTCGGCCGGCTCATTGAAATGAATGACATACGGGAGCGCATACGAAGGCATACGGGATCGCGAGGTTTTAGCTCCCCCCTGCCGTATGCGCTCCCGTATGGGAGAAAACGTAGTGTGAACCCACCCTTATATGGTCTGCAGCCCCTGTGTACAGCCGGTATCTATTTCTGTATGGTCACTGTATGGGGGATATTGGTATTTGTATAGTGGTTTTTATTCAATAACAATATAGGGGTATTAGTCAGTAGTAACGGTAGTTATTATGGTGTGGCGGAATTATATGTCCCTTGTATTGTGGTGTTATTAGTGATACTGGCCTGTGTATAGTGGCTTTTATTTCCTTACAGTATTCACTGCAAAATTAATACGGAGTAGCAATATTATTTTGTTTCTAAGCCCGATATTAAGATAAAATCTACCGTGGGGAGGGGAGGGGGGGGGGGGCCCAGACTACAAGCTGTGTAAGGGGCTTCAAGTTTCTGATGACAGCCCTGTTGGTGATTAATGGTGTATATAGGATCATTCTATAGAATGGATATTGGCAGGATAATGAACAACAGTTCATGTGAATTGTACAAGAACACTCATTTGTTCTTTGAGTTTACTAAACATTTGGTTTTAAAGTGCAGTGTAATGCTCCTCCCCGTGCAGCGAGTAGTTGTATTTAAGGGTGGCAGATTTTACAGGTGTATTGGTGATCAAGAGCGCGCATGCGTTTTTTCCTCCTCACCTAATAATCATAAACACTTTAAATTTTACACCTACAGCCCCATATAAGGGCTTGTCTTCTTGTGCCACCAATTGTACTTTGTATTAACATCAATCACTTCACCACAAAATCTACAGCAAAGCCAAAAAAAAAAAAAATAAATGAAAAATTTGTGAGGCGAAAATGAAAAAAAAAAAATTCCCTATATAGTAACTTGTGGGGGCTTCCGTTTCTAGGCAGTGCACTTTTTTGTACAAATGACACATTGACCCTCATTTACTATTGCAACCCGACATGTTTTGTCGGGTTGTGCTCCAGATTCTGTCGCATTGCACCAGAAATTCTGTCTGCGCCAGATTTTGCACCAGAATGTGTGGCAGAATTGAAAAAACCCCGACTAACTTTCCCTTTTGCTTAGAAAACCCGGGAAAGGGGCGTGGCCGCAGTGGAAAGGGGTGTGGTCTCTGAAAAGGGGCGTGTTCTGGACATTTTCACAAAAAAACAACATATTTACTAAGGTTTCCACAGAAAATGTGGTGGATTTGAGCTGAGAAAAACCCTACAGGTCAGAGCATGTGTAAAAAAAAAAAAAAGCAAAGTGTAGGGAAAGTGGAAAATGTAGGGAACCTTAGTAAATACTGTTGAAAATAAATTGTAGGGGATTAAAACCCACAAAGAAACCAACACAACACTCTTAGTAAATGAGGGCCATTATCTTTATTCTGTCCGTCCATACAATTACGATACCCATTTTTATAGGTTTATTTTGTTATACTTTTAAAAAATAACTTATTTTTCCATATACGAAGAGAGACCTAATTTTTTGTGCTGCGATCTGAAGTATTTATCGTACCATTTTTATTTTGATACATTTTTATAGTATGCAAGAACCAAAGATATGCATTTCTGGTCTTTGGTATTTTTTTACATATACGCCATTGACCGTGCAATTTAATTAACATTATTAATATTAAAATGGCAAAAGGGGGGTGATTCAAACTTATATTAGGGAAGGGGTTAATTCACGTTTATTAACATTTTAGCTTTTTTTGTTCCCATAGGGGACTATAACTTTCAATCTTCAGATTGCATACACTGTTCAAAGCTGCTCCATAGAACAGCATTGATCAGTGTTATCAGCGCTCCATTGCTCCAGGCTGCTGAGGCTTACTGGAGCACTGAAGATCTGATGATCAGACGGTGAGGAGGTAGGTAAGTCCTATCAGCTGATCGGGAACCTGCAAATTTCCCACAGGTGTAATAGAGTGGTTATAGAGTGGTAATAGAGTCATTAAAGGGATACCCTGCCCCTAGACATCTTAAGATAGGGGATCCCCCAAGTATAAGGGGATAAGATGTCTGATCGCAGGGGTCCTGCTGCTGGGGACCCCCGCAATCTCTCCTGCAGCCCCCGAGTCATCAGTTCTATGGAGCTAAGTTTGCCCCATAGCTGATGACTTACTATACAGGGGCCGGCAGTTTGTGACATCATGGCCCCACCCCCTTAATGCTAGTCTATGGGAGGGGGCGTGACGGTGATGTCATGATGGGTGGAGCTGTGATGTCACAAACCGCCGGCCCCTGTATCGTGAGTCAACAGCCATGGAGCAAACTTAGCTCTGTAGAGGTGATGACTGGGGGGGGGGGGGTGGATTGCAGGAGAGATCGCGGGGGCCCCCAGCAGCGGTACCCCCCGCGATCAGACATCTTATCCCCTATCCTTGTATAGGGGAGAAGATGTCTAGGGGTGGAGTACGCCTTTAACCCCTTAAGGACCGGGGTTTTTTCCTTTTTTGCATTTTCGTTTTTTGCTCCTTGCCTTTAAAAAATCATAACTCTTTCAATTTTGCACCTAAAAATCCATATGATGGCTTATTTTTGCGCCACCAATTCTAATTTGTAATGACGTCAGTCATTTTGCCCAAAAATCTACGGTGAAACGGAAAAAAAAATCATTGTGCGACAAAATTGAAAAAAAAACGCAGTTTTGTAACTTTTGGGGGCTTCCGTTTCTACGTAGTACATTTTTCGGTAAAAATGACACCTTATCTTTATTCTGTAGGTCCATACGATTAAAATGATACCCTACTTATATAGATTTGATTTTTTCGGACTTCTGGAAAAAATCATAACTACATGCAGGAAAATTAATACGTTTAAAATTGTCATCTTCTGACCCCTATAACTTTTTTATTTTTCCGTGTATGGGGCGGTATGAGGGCTCATTTTTTGCGCCGTGATCTGAAGTTTTTAACGGTACAATTTTTGCATTGATAGGACTTATTGATCGCTTTTTATTCATTTTTAAATGATATAAAAAGTGACCAAAAATGCACTATTTTGGACTTTGGAATTTTTTGCGCGCATGCCATTGACCGAGCGGTTTAATTAATGATATATTTTTATAATTCGGACATTTCCGCACGCGGTGATACCATATATGTTCATTTTTATTTTTATTTACACTGTGGTTTTTTTTTTTTTATTGGAAAAGGGGGGTGATTCAAACTTTTAATAGGGGAGGAGTTAAATGATCTTTATTCACTTTTTTTTTTCACTTTTTTTTTGCAGTGTTATAGGTCCCATAGGGACCTATAACACTGCACACACTGATCTTTTACATTGATCACTGGTTTCTCATAAGAAACCAGTGATCAACGATTCTGCCGCATGACTGCTCATGCCTGGATCTCAGGCACTGAGCTGTCATTTGGCGATCGGACAGCGAGGAGGCAGGTAGGGGCCCTCCCGCTGTCCTGTCAGCTGTTCGGGATGCCGCGATTAGCCGCGGCTATCCCGAACAGCCCGACTGAGCTAGCCGGCCACTTTCGGTTTCACTTTTAGCCGCGCGGCTCAGCTCTGAGCGCGCGGCTAAAGGGTTAATAGCGCACGGTGCCGCGATCGGCACTGCGCGCTATTAGAGGCGGGTCCGGGCTTCACTATGACGCCGGGCCCGCCGTGATATGACGCGGGGTTACTGTGTAACCCCGCGTTATATCAGGAGAGCAGGTCCAAGGGCGTACAAGGTCCAAGGTCCTTAAGGGGTTAAAGGGAGTAATCCGGTGGTCAACGTGTTTTTCCGTTTTTGACTTACCCTATTTGTTTTGTTTCATTTCTATTCTTGTTGTTTAGCCTACTCTATTTCCGTTCTTTGTTGTCTTTTTATCCCCCACTTTGTTTTCCTATCTTTGCTTCTATTTCCTGTTTCTTTCTGCGCTGAAAACTACAAATCCCAGCATGCCACATGCCTTGCTGGTGTGGGGCGGCACCATTTGTTTTTGTTTGTTTGTTCCGCCCTTTACCCACCATACTATTTTCCCGTCTGCCCCCTTATACACAGCACACTTATATAATCAGCCCTGCTTGGGATACACTGGAATACACACACAAAAGGGACTACAACTCCCAGCATGTGTCATTCAGGAGTCCCCCCCCCCCTTCACACAGAGAAATCATCCCCAGCCCGTGCACTTTGTTATCCTCCCCTTCAGATAACACTCTTATCTTCTCTGTCTTCTTTCAGTGCAGACCTGCGTCCTCAGAAGACAGAGCAGGGGGAGGGGAGATGAGGAGCTGTGTACGTCCTCTCTCTCCCCCTACTCTAGCTTCTTTCTCTCATGCAGAACTGCATCCTCCGGGAGGGGGAGATGAGGGGGCATGGCTTCTTTCTCTCATGCAGACCACTCTGCTCCGGGAGGGGGAGATGAGGGGGCGTGGCTTATTTCTCATAGTGAAAAGCAAAAGTAGATCAACTCACCCACTCTTCATAGATAGCACACCTCCGAAATATAAGTCCTGGAGCACGGATGCAGGGAGCCACCACTCCCTGTAGACAATGAAGAAGTAATCAAGGGAAAAAAATCCAGCTCCTGGTGAATAGCAGAAATCCTAAAACTTCACTTTTAATCATGCACATTAAAAAAGGGGGAATGCCACGGCAGGTGGCAAGTGACATGTCACTCTAAAATAAGGAGTAAGCGTTGACGCGTTTCGAGCTGTTGCTCTTAGTCATGTCACTTGCCACCTGCCGTGGCATTCCCCTTTTTTAATGTGCATGATTAAAAGTTAAGTTTTAGGATTTCTGCTATTCACCAGGAGCTGGATTTTTTCTTCTTTCTCTCATGCAGACCTGCGTCCCCCGGGAGGGGGAAATGAGGGGGCATGGCTTCTCTCTCTCATGCAGACCTGCGTCCTCCGGGCTCTGAAAGAACAGAAAAAGAAAAAAAAGCCCCGTTGAGTTGTCCACAGCCTAATCCTAACATGGCCGACGCTGTAGACGACAGTAAGAGATCCAACACAGCACTACAGAACTTCCTGGCCCACAAACAGGTAAGAAAAAAAAGACACATGCTACACAAACAAATAATACATGTCAATTGCAAAAAACATGAACATTAAAAGAAGATGCAATATAGCCAAAAATCTTAACCACCGGAGTACCCCTTTAGGAGTTAAAAATAAAGGAAGCAATCTGTTTTCTATAGGAAATTTGTGCTTTGCTCATGTTTTCTTAAATCTTTCTTCATGTACTGATGTACTGCTTCCTTATTGAAGGCATTGCTGAAAGATCACGACCCACCTCCACCTTTAGGTTGCCTCACCAATCCACTCATGTATATGTATGCCAAATGTTGCTTTTCCTTTTTTTCAAGATTTTATGAGGTTAGCTATATATATATATATATATATATATAGATATATAGATATATAGAGAGAGAGAGAGAGAGAGAGAGAGAGAGAGAGAGAGAGAGAGAGAGAGAGAGAGAGAGAGAGAGAGAGAGAGAGAGAGAGACTATGACTTCAATGGGTAGCAAACTCTGGGTAGTAAATCTGCAGCAGAAAATATGCACGTGTGAACAAACTTACCTTTAGGGTAGGGTCACACGTAATGGATCCGCAACGTATTTTACGCTGCGGATTTGCTGATGATCCAACCCTATAGTGTGCCTCCAGCTGTTTTCCCCCTGTGTGCTGCTCGCACATGTCTGAGTACACTGCACGTGCGCGGCAACTCCCACATCCCTGTGTGGACGATTGTAGCAGTAGCCTGCCGATGCGAGCAGCGCACAGGGGGGAAAACAGCTGTAGGCACACTATATGGTCAGGTCATCGGTGAATCCGGGGCCTTGGCTGCTTTTTCTGTTGGGTGTGAAGCCAGCCCCCTGATGGTATACCGGAACACACGTGTGTGCATTTATCATCACACAGATCTACAGCTTGTGTGTCAGGTGCTGCAATGGGTGGGGCAACGGATGTGTGGAAGGGAAATAAGTCACTTCCAGTCTTGAAACAAAGGTTTCTGGGAATTGTAGTCTTAGGGAGGCAACAGAAATAGGAAGTGGCTAGTTCATAAAAACAAGCCAGCAGCGTGATTTGGGGGGGGGGGGGGGGGGGGGGGGGGGAACGGGACACAGGACATGGCCATTTACTACCAACACAAGCACAGATCCTTAGTAAGCATGTCTATTACTGTATGACAATTATTAAAGTCGCCTTATATTGGATAACCCCTTTAATACACTAGAGTTTGGAAATCCCATTGTACCTCTGTAAGTTTATACCTTTTGGTAACAATTTTAATTCTGTTTGTTCTTTTCCTTCCTTTTTAGTATTTCTCAGAAATGTATAAATCAAGACTATGTAAAGCGTATTCTTCTACATACTATACAACACAAACAGAACTGTATGCAATAGCCTTTAATGTTCAACATGTTATGTTTGACTTTGATATAAAACCCGCTTATCAGTAGAATCAGAAGACACTTACAGTGAAACTATGTAAAGCCATTCTATAGCAAATCTTCATAAATACAAACAATTGATGGATATCTTCTCACAGATGAGGTTTCAGCAAGTTCAGTTTTACATGTATCATGTGTATAGCATATTAATACAATCTTAAATAAACCTGTTAAGAAATGCAGCATTGGCTCATGGTTTGCAAATTAAAGGGGTACTTCACTGGAAAACATTTTCTTTTAAATCAATTGGTGCCAGAAGTTAAACAGATTTGTAAATGAATTCTATAAAAAAAATCCCAATCCTTCCAGTACTTATCAGTACACAGGAAATTCTTTTCTTTTTGAATTTCCTTTCTGCCTGACCACAAATGCTCTTTGCTAACACCTCTGTCCATGTCAGAAACTGTTCAGAGCAGGAGCAAATTTCCATAGCAAACCTCTGTTGCTCTGGACAGTTCCTGATGTGGACAGAGGTGTCAGCAGAGAGCACTGTGGTCAGGAGAAAAGGAAATTTAAAAAGAAAAGAACTTCTTGTGTTTTATACAGCAGCTGATAAGTACTGGAAGGATAGGCATTTTTAAATAGAAGTAATTTGCACATCTGTTTAACTTTCTGGCACCAGTTGATTTAGAAGAAAATGTTTTCCAGTGGAGTACCCCTTTAAGTCATATTGTACATTGTTGTATAGTCCTTATGATTGTCACATATTTGTTTTCCCAATAGACATCAATCACAGCATAACCTTTGAAACAAATAAATTACATGTAAGCCTCACAAGGAGATAGTGTAGCACTTCTTATCCTGATTTATTATTCGAAAATTGTCTTTTACTTATTTTTCTATTAGATTTCACCACTACTAAAGGAAGGTTCAGTGTAATTCGTAAAATTTACATAATTTGACTGACAAAAATTGCATACTAGTATATACATAAACCAAGACATAGCTGCAACGTAAAGACATCAAGGGTCTTCATATGACAGAAACAAGTATATATTATTTGTTTTAAGTACCCAGTGTGGGCATGATACATTACTTAACATTACTTTATCGTACCTGCTAGATATGTGATTAATTCCTCAAAATGTTCCTTATTGCTACTATTGTAGATCTAGTAAAAACCTAATAATGCTAAGTGACCTTAAAGGGGTACTCCGCCCCTAGACATCTTATCCCCTATCCAAAGCATAGGGGATAAGATGTCAGATCGCCGCGGTCCCGCGGTTACGCTCTGTGCGTAATGACGGACGATACAGGGAACGGAGCAGCGTGACGTCATGGCGCCGCCCCTCGTGACATCACGGCCCATCCCCTTAATGCAAGTCTATGGGAGGAGACTTGTATTGAAAGGGGCGGGCCGTGACGTCACGAGGGGCGGAGCAGTGACGTAACGATGCTCCGGCCCCTGTACTGCCCATCATTACGTGCAGAGCGAACTCGCTCTACGCAGTAATGATAGCGCGGTGCCGCAGCAGGGATCCCAGGGGTCCCCAGCAGCGGGACCCCAGTGATCTGACATCTTATCCCCTATCCTTTGGATAGGGGATAAGATGTCTAGGGGCGGAATACCCCTTTAAGTGTAAAAAACATTTTTAAGATAGCTCCTTACGTGGCCAAAACAGACAATACACTATGTTTTAATGGCTAAAAAAAACAAGTCTGCATACAGTAGCAGCATTGTAGGACTGTATCCTTAGGTTATGTTTACACTCAGTTTTTAGACAAAATAGATGTTTTACATCTCAAAATAAGGCTCAAAATACAGTTTTATTCACATTAAATGCAATGTGTCTTATTACAGATGTCAAATTAAGTGTAAGGGACTTATTTTAGGTTGTCCCTATAAATAAGGATGATTTGGAGCCTTTGATGCTAGTTTGCAAAGTACATATAAGCATTTGCTGTAGCCCACAAACAGACAGAGCGGCTGTAAAAGAGATTGTCCAAATGCAAAAAATGTCTTAAAGGGGTTATCCAGGAAAAAACTTTTTTTTTATATATATATCAACTGGCTCCAGAAAGTTAAACAGATTTGTAAATTACTTCTATTAAAAAATCTTAATCCTTTCAGTACTTATGAGCTTCTGAAGTTTAGGTTGTTCTTTTCTGTCTAAGTAATCTCTGATGACACGTGTCTTGGGAACCGCCCAGTTTAGAAGAGGTTTGCTATGGGAATTTGCTTCTAAACTGGGCGTTTCCCAAGACACGTGTCATCAGAGAGGACTTAGACAGAAAAGAACAACCTTAACTTCAGAAGCTCATAAGTACTGAAAGGATTAAGATTTTTTAATAGACGTAATTTACAAATCTGTTTAAGTTTCTGGAACCAGTTGATATATAAAAAAAAGTTTTTTCCTGGAATACCCCTTTAACATTTTTTCAAAATTGATAAAAAAAACGTTGAAAGTTTAAAGGGCTACCCCGCTTCTCAGCGTTTGGAACAAACTGTTTTGAACGCTGGAGCTGGCGCCGGGAGCTCGTGACGTCATAGCCCCACCTCCTCATGACGTCACACCCTGCCCCCTCAATGCAAGTCTATGGGAGGGGCGTGACGTCATGAGGAGGTGGGGCTATGATGTGACGAGCTCCCTACTCCAGCGTTCGGAACAGTTTGTTCCAAAGGCTGAGCAGCGGAGTACCCCTTTAAGATGTATAATGCCTGTGAAATAAGCAGTTTCTGAGGCTAAAATACAGTATTTGAACTTAACCTCAGGGTATCCGTTCTAGAGCAGACTTAAATGGGTATAAATGAATTTCTATGATGCCAGGAGATTTTGTCACTTATTTAGCACAATACATACATACAAATGACTGTAAACTGATTACTGTAAAGATTTGAGGAGGTGCAATACATGTTAGAAAATATAGTGCATTCATTCCATTTGTAAAAAATAAAAAAAACATGTAGTACTGGTTAGCATTTGATTAAGGAAGATCTGAATAACTTTTTCCCACCAGCAGTTTTAAGCACAGAAAAAAAGCCCAACAGATTCTGAGATAAATCAATGCAACATTCTGTGGCCCTTGGTTCCCCTTTAACACCTCTTGAGTTGACGTTGTAGACAAAGTTTCCATTATAAAAAGTGATGCCACATAGAAGCTGGACGAACGAACAACATAACTACGCCAGTGGGGTTGATGCTCATTTCGAATGCTACTTCTGGTTTAACAGTTCCCACGTATTCTTTTTCAAAGACATCATAAAGTTTATATCCAAAACTGCTCTTTGTTATATTCAGTTGGGCAAGGTTTGTAGTGAAGCGCCTTGGCAGGCCATCAGTTCCTTTATTCAGCACTGCCACAGCATACTGTTCTGCCACCAGCTCTCTCACCCATATCTCCAAAGGGCCAACCTGCACAAAGAACAAATGCTTAGTGAGAAAAAATAATGTCCAAAACATCATATATTTACTGCCAAATAATGGTTATGACTTAAAGGGTACCTCTCATCAAATAAACTTTTGATATATTTTAGATTAATGAATGTTGAATAACTTTCCAATAGCATGTTAATGAAAAATATGCTTCTTTCTATTGTATTTTTCCCGATCAGTCCTGTCAGCAAGCATTTCTGACTCATGCTGGAGTCCTAAACACTCAGAGCTGCCAGCCTGCTTTGTTCACAGCCAAACAGGCTGTGAACAAAGCAGGCTGGCAGCTCTGAGTGTTCTCCTTTGTGAACAAAGCAGACTGGCAGCTTGTAGTGTTTAGGACTCCAGCATGAGTCTGAAATGATTGCTGCCAGGACTGGTAGGGAGACCCCTAGTGGTCATTTCTTCAAAGTGGAAAATTAAATAGAAAGAAGCATATTTTTTAATAACATGCAATTGTAAAGTTATTCTGCATACATTAATCTATAATATATCAAAAGTTTTTTTGATGAGAGGTACCCTTTAAGAATAAACACTTAAGTCACAATAGAAAGTAAAAGACCACTTCACATTGCCTTCACATGGTAATGCACTATGATAGTCCAAGTGAACGGCTCAAAGTTTTGGCACATGACTTCTCTCTTTAATGTTCTTCCTGGAGTGTTTAAATGGTTCCTGTCATTAGTAATACAAATGAATATGTTATAGATAGCCTATTTTAATTACTTTTCTAATATACTTTTTAATAACATTTTGTAACTGTATGTGTTAAATTATTCCCTTAACCTCTTCAGGACATAGGGCGTATGGATACGCCCTGCATCCCGAGTCCTTAAGGCCCGAGGGCGTATCCATACGCCCGTGGGAATTCCGGCCCCCACCGCTAGCCGGTTGGGGACCGGAGCCGGATGCCTGCTGAAATCGTTCAGCAGGCATCCCGACATATCGCCCAGGGGGGTCATTATGCCCCCCCATGTCGGCGATCGCAATTCAGTCCAGCGATCTGCGGCGATTCTGGATCAATCGGGTCTCCAGTGTCTCTGACGGCCCCGAACAGCCAGAGCCTGCAGGGGTGAGGTGGCACTGGTGCCACCTCACGATCGCCCTGATTCGTCGGCCGGATTACCGGCCGACCAATCAGGGCGCCTGCTGCGGGTGTCACTCCCGCACCCGCTCCGCCCCTCTTCCGGAGGACGTGAGCGGGTGCGGGACGTGCACCCCGGGTGCTGGGGACCCCGATCCCCGGCGCCCCTGTTGGGATCCGGGCCCCAGGAGCAGCGGCGGCGGCGGAGACGACGAGGGACTGACCTGTGCGGCGAGGATCGTTGGAGGTGAGTGACAGCCTCCTGCTGTTGCTTAGCAACAGCTCCCAGCATGCAAAAAGGGCATGCAGGGAGCTGTAGTTATGCAACAGCAGGAGGCAGACCACCACAACTCCCAGCATTCCCTTATGGGCATGCTGGGACTTATGGTTTTGCAACAGCTGGAGGCACATTTTTTCTATGGAAAAGTGTACCTTCAGCTGTTGTATAACTACAACTCCCAGCTTGCACAAACAGCTAAAGTGCATGCTGGGAGTTGTAATGGTGCATGTCGGTGGCTGTCGGTGACTGCTGAGAGTTGTAGTTTTGCAACAGCTGAAGGCACACTGGTTTTGAAACTCAGATTTTTTTTTTTAACTAACTCAGTGTTTCACGACTGGTGTGCCTCCAGCTGTTGCAAACTACAACTCTCAGCAGTCACCGTACACCATGCACCGTACATGCTGGGAGTTGTAGTTTTGCAACAGCTGGAGGCACACTGGTTGTGAAACACTGAGTTAGGTCACAAACTCAGTGATACATAACCAGTATGCCTACAGTTGTTGCAAAACTACAACTCTCAGCAGTCACCGACAGCCAACGGGCATGCTGGGAGTTGTAGTTATGCAACAGCTGGATGTCCCCCCCCCCCCAATGTGAACGTACAGGGTACACTCACATGGGCGGAGGATTACAGTAAGTATCTGGCTGCAAGTTTGAGCTGCCGCAAACTTTCTGCTGCAGCTCAAACTGCCAGCGAGAAACTACTGTGAACCCCCGCCCGTGCGACTGTACACTAAAAACACTACACTACACTAACACAAAAAATAAAATAAAAAGTAAAAAACACTACGTATACACATACCCCTACACAGCCCCCCTCCCCAATAAAAATGAAAAACGTCTGGTACGCCACTGTTTCCAGAACGGAGCCTCCAGCTGTTGCAAAACAACTCCCAGTATTGTCGGACAGCCGTTGACTGTCCAGGCATGCTGGGAGTTTTGCAACAGATGGAGGCACCCTGTTTGGGAATCACTGGCGTAGAATTCCCCTATGTCCACCCCTATGCAAGTCCCTAATTTAGGCCTCAAATGCGCATGGCGCTCTCACTTTGGAGCCCTGTCGTATTTCAAGGCAACAGTTTAGGGTCACATATGGGGTATCGCCGTACTCGGGAGAAATTGTGTTACAAATTTTGGGGGGTATTTTCTGCTTTTACCCTTTTTTAAAATGTAAAATTTTGGGGAAAACAAGCATTTTAGGTAAAATTTTTTTTTATTTTTTTTACATATGCAAAAGTCGTGAAACACCTGTGGGGTATAAAGGTTCACTTAACCCCTTGTTACGTTCCCCGAGGGGTCTAGTTTCCAAAATGATATGCCATGTGGGGGGATTTTTGCTGTCCTGGCACCATAGGGGCTTCCTAAATGCGGCATGCCCCCAGAGCAAAATTTGCTTTCAAAAAGCCAAATGTGACTCCTTCTCTTCCGAGACCTGTAGTGCGCCAGCAGAGCACTTTTCACCCCCATATGGGGTGTTTTCTGAATCGGGAGAAATTGGGCTTCAAATTTTTAGGGGTATTTTCTGCTATTACCCTTTTTAAAAATTTAAAATGTTTGGGAAAACAAGCATTTTAGGTAAAAATTATTTTTATTTTTTTTACATTTGCAAAAGTCGTGAAACACCTGTGGGGTATTAAGGTTCACTTTATCCCATGTTACATTCCCCGAGGGGTCTAGTTTCCAAAATGGTATGTCATGTGTTTTTTTTTTTGCTGTTCTGGCACCATAAGGGCTTCCTAAAGGCGACATGTCCCCCAAAAACCATTTCAGAAAAACGTACTCTCCAAAATCCCCTTGTCGCTCCTTCCCTTCTGAGCCCTCTACTGCGCCCGCCGAACACTTTACATAGACATATGAGGTATGTGCTTACTCGAGAGAAATTGGGCTACAAATACAAGTAAAAATTTTGTCCTTTTACCCCTTGTAAAAATTCAAAAATTGGGTCTACAAGAACATGTAAGTGTAAAAAATTAAGATTGTGAATTTTCTCCTTCACTTTGCTGCTATTCGTGTGAAACACCTAAAGGGTTAAAACACTTACTGAATGTCATTTTGAATACTTTGGGGGGTGTAGTTTTTATAATGGGGTCATTTATGGGGTATTTCTAATATGAAGACCCTTCAAATCCACTTCAAACCTGAACTGGTCCCTGAAAAATACTGAGTTTGAAAATTTTGTGAAAAATCGGAAAATTGCTGCTGACCGTTGAAGCCCTCTGGTGTCTTCCAAAAGTAAAAACTCATCAATTTTATGATGCAAACATAAAGTAGACATATTGTATATGTGAATAAAAAAAAAATGTATTCGTAATATTCATTTTCCTTACAAGCAGAGAGCTTCAAAGTTAGAAAAATGCAAAATTTTCTAATTTTTCATCAAATTTACGGATTTTTCACCAAGAAAGGATGCAAGTATCGACAAAAATTTACCACTATGTTAAAGTAGAATACGTCACGAAAAAACAATCTCGGAATCAGAATGATCAGTAAAAGCATTCCAGAGTTATTAATGTTTAAAGTGACAGTGGTCAGATGTGCAAAAAACGCTCCGGTCCTTAAGGCCAAAATGGGCTCCTTCCTGAAGGGGTTAAAGTTCGGCCACCATGGGTCCTCCTTGTGGTCCTGCCTGTAGTCCTGCTTGCAGATTTGTCTCTACCAGGCTACTGCAGGAGACAAAGTCCGGAAATGCAGGTGGGACCTCAGCTCAGCACAGTGTATAGAGTAAGACTTCAGAGAGCTTGGGGAGGGGGGGTTGCGGTTTCAGCCAATCACAGCCCATCTCGCACTGATCTGCTCTTGTCTGTGTGTAGCAAAAAGAGGGTGGAAGTTCTCTCCAGCAGGGCTTCAGATGATGTCACACCTGCTGGAAAATGTTCCTTCCCAGTCTATAGAGCGGATTGAGACTCAGCAAAAAATACTGAACAATATCAAGGAAAAAGCTAAAAAGTAATAAAAAAATAAAGGCAGGGGCGGTTTATCATGATGTAGGGAGTGAACTAAGAGGATTAACAAATACATTAAAAAAAAAGTATCAAGATCATGATGGGTACTCTTTAAAGGATCTGACCAAACATGGTCACTTACAACCTATTAAAATGAATATCAGTGTCGCAGGGATTTTAAAGGATTTTATAAAGAGTTCTGAAATGGCCAAAAACAAACAAACAAACATTTTAATATACTTCCATTTCCATTTCTCATTTATTCTCTGCCATGCTGACCTGTGAAATTTGAAATGTGACTGCAGCCATTTCACATGAATGTATTATTCTACGGTTACATGTTCAGGACACAAGTTTATAAAGACTAGACAGGTAGTGAATGAAGAAGTGGTAAAAAGGCACAATAAATTAAAAAGTTAAAGGTTTTTGAGTTTACAGGTAAGTCCCCTTTCACACTATAAAAATTAATCCGTAATGAAAGTCAGTCATAAAAATCTTTAAAAAACGTCAGTTAGAAAATCCCTAACGGCCGCTAGAATATCACATTTAGTCTATGGGATTTTTCTAATAGTCGTTTTAACTCGTTATCAATAACGGTCGTTATTGAGAACGGGTTAAAACGGCTATTAGAAAAATCCCATAGACTAAATGGGATTTTCTAATGGCAGTTAGGGATTTTCTAAAGGCCGTTTAATGGCCGATTTTCAAGAATTTTATGACGGAAGTTCATTACGGATGAATTTTTATAGTGTGAAAGGGGCCTAATGTGTAATCAGTAAATGACCTTTTGTTCAAATCATATTTTTATGTTAAAGAAGAACTCCAGCAAAAGTTAACTCATCCACAGGATAGGGGATAAGTAGCTGATCGCAGAGGATCTGACCACTGGGACCCCTTAGATCCCCGGAACGGGCCCCGGCTTTCTTAGTCTTCTACCGGCAAACTTCATGTGCTCCATTAATTTCTACAAGAGCGCCGATGATGCCAGAGTGCACTCCCATATAAATGAATGTAGCGTGTGCCGTCTGCAGCACACGCTCCTCACTGACCGCCGGGTCCCATCCTTCAGACTACCAGTGATCAGCTACTTATATTTTGCCAAAGTTCTCCTTTAATAATATTTTTAAGAAGTTATAATAATGTTTTTAAAGGGAAAAGGTCAAATTCTTTTTTATTAATGAATTACATTTTATTATAAAGTTTATCTATTTTAAATGTATATTTAGCTTTTAGTATTTTTGTTTACTTAATATTTATAAACAAACCTGTATTATGGGGGCTGGCATTAACCAGAGCAAGTGTGCTGACATCACTTCACAACAGGAGCACACTTGCTCTGCGGTAATGTCGAAACATAGAGAAATGCAGACGCAGAGCGTCTGGTTTACTTACAATTAGTGATTTTGGCGCATTCGCTTGACCTTGTGCACAGAAGGTCGGAGTTACGCAAACAGACTAGCCAGCGAGGCTATGCAGTTTGCGTAACTCCCATTAAAGTCAATGGGAGTTACACAAATTGCGTAATTTTCAAATCTCGGCTGCTTGATCACACAGCTTGAAACACAGTTTTCCCATGCACCTGAAATGGCTAGAGATGTTAGTGCTAAAAAGATCATGTGCCATTCAGAAGCCTTGGAAAGCTGTGTGTGAAGCAGTGTTTCCCAACCAGGATGTTGCAAAACTACAACTTCCAGCATGCCCAGACAGCATTTAGCTGTCTGGGCATGCTGGGACTTGTAGTTTTGCAACATCCTGGTTGGGAAACACTGGTTCACACAGTGTCGCACCTCCATGCCAGTGTTTCCCAAACCAGGGTGCCTCCAGATGTTGCAAAACTACAGCTTCCAGCATGCCCAGATATCAGTTTGCTGTCTGGGCATGCTGGGATTTATAGTTTAGCAAAATCCGTAGTTTTGCAAAATCTGGAGGGCGACAGTTTGGAGATCATTGTGCAGTGGTCTCTAAACTGTGGCCACTACAACACCCAGCATGAATGGACAGCAAATGGCTATCCAGGCATGCTGGGAGTTGTAGTTGTGTGCTTCCAGCTGTTGCATAACTACAACTCCCAGCATGTCCTTCAGCTGTCAAAACATGCTGGGCGTTGTAGTTTTGCAACAGCTGGAGTCACACTGGTGGGGAAACTGAGTTAGTCTGTTACCTAACTCAGTGTTTCCCCACCAATGTGCCTCCAGCTGTTCCAAAACTACAACTCCCAGCATGCACGTTCTGTTAGTGCATGCTGAGAGTTATAGTTTTGCAACATCTGGAGGTCTGTGCCCCCCCCCAAGAAAAAAAAAAAAAGTTTACAGGGGGTTTACAGTGAGTTTCCCGATTCGAGTTTGAGCTGTGGCAAATTATCCACCACGGCTCAAACTCACAGCAGGAAACTCACTGAAAACCAACGCCCTTGTGAATGGACCCTAAAAACACTACACTATACAAAATAAAGAGTAAAACATGTACATATACACCCTCTTACACAGAATCCTCCCCCCCAAAATTTTAAATGTCTCGTACGGCAGTGCCTCCAGCTGTTGCATTGACTGTCCAGGCTATTTGGGAAACACTGCCGTAGGGTATTTTTGGTGGAAGAGGCAAACGCTATGCTTGCATCCGGGTCCGTCCCTATGCACATCTTGTAATTTAGGCCTGAAATGCGCATGGCGCTCTCTCACCCCTGAGCCATGTCGTATTTCAAGGCAACAGTTTAGTGCCACATATGGGGTATTTCCGTATATAGGGTATTTTTACACTAATATGCTGGTGTTGCCCCAAACTTAGTTGTACCTCACACTTTTGAGCGTGCATATGCATGTGTCTCTGTACTGAGCATACGTATGTACTTGACTGTACAGAGCATGCAAGTGTCTTTACTGAGTGTACTTGTGTACCTGACTACTGAGCGTGCATATGCATGTCTCTGTACTGAGCATATGCATGTACCTGACTGTACTGAGCGTTCATGTGCGTGTCTCTGTATGAGCGTACCTGACTGTATTGAGCATGCATGTGTCTCTTAACTGAGTGTACGTGTGTACCTTACTATATTGAGCATGCATATCAACATCTGTTTACCTGACTGTACTGAGTGTGCATGTGTTTCTGTATGAGCATACATGTGTATACAAAAAAAAGAGGATTGCAGCAGCACACATTGGTCAAAAATTCTTAGCGCACTTTTTGATCAAAACGTGTTCCCCATCCACCACGGGGAGGTGGCCTCATTTAGGATGGGAACCTAGCACAAATTCTGAGCCTAACACTCAACTATCCACTCACCTCTGCTGGGCATATAGCCTCTGACTGGGTGACATGCTGGATCCATTTAAAACTCCACCTGTGAGAAAGGGGGAGGGGTGCACAGCTAAAGAGGGTGCCATTTCCCCCTGAATTGTACATACAAGGAAAAAGAAAGATAGCCAGCACAATAGCCTTTCTGTATGAGCATACATTTATGTGTACCTGACTGTACTGAGTGTACGTATATACTTAATTGTACTACGCGTGCATGTCTCTATACTGAGCATACGTATATACCTGATTGTACTATACATGCATGTGTGTGTCTCTGTACTGAGTGTATGTGTGTACCTGACAGTACTAGGCATATGTGTGTCTCTGTACTAAGCATATGCGTTTACCTGACTATATTGAATGTGCATGTGTCTCAACTGAGCGTGCATGTGCTAGCCTCTTCGTACTAAGTGTACATGTATACCTGACGGTACAGAGCTTGCATGTGTCTCTGTATTAAGTGTGTGTGTGTATCTGATTGTATTAGCATGCATATGCATGTGTCTCTGTACTGAGCATACATGTGTACTGACTGTACTGAGTGTGCGTGTGTCTCTTACTCAGCATACCCGACTGTAATGAGCGTGCATCCCTTACTGTACTGATCCTACATGTGTACCTGTCTGCCCTAAACATGCATGTGTGTCTCAGTACAGTCATGTACACACGTACGCTCAGTACAGGGTCTGCATGTGTCTCTGTAATGAGTGTACATGTGTCCCTGACTAGGTCTGTCCCTTACTGGGTCATTGCAGACTGACTGCAGGGGGAGAGGTTTACACTAGACTGTCAACCATGAAATAGATCTGTTAAAATGTCATCCACTGGTATTGTAATATGCTGCAGATTTTTTTTTTTTTTTTTTTTACCAAGAAAATTTGCAGCAGATTTTTCTTATGTGAATATACCATTAATCTGTAGCAGTTGTACTTTACCACTGTTGTCACCAACAAGATGGCGTGGCACAGTGGAATTTCTCCCCCTCCTCTTGCACAGACACAGGAGGAAGGGAGGTGTGAGGTCACCAGCAGGGAGAGGGGTGAGTCAAATTTGCAGCATAGTTACATAGTTAGTACGGTCGAAAAAAGACATATGTCCATCAAGTTCAACCAGGGAATTGAAGGGTGGGGTGTGGCGCGATATTGGGGAAGGGATGGGATTTTATATTTCTTCATAAGCATTAATGTTATTTTGTTCCAGGAATGTATCTAATCCTGTTTTAAAGCTGTTAATTTTTCCTGCTGTGACCAGTTCCTGAGGTAGACTGTTCCATAAGTTCACAGTTCTCATGGTAAAGAAGGCGTGTCGCCCCTTGAGACTAAACTTTTTCTTCTCCAGACGGAGGGAGTGCCCCCTCGTCCTTTGGGGGGGTTTAACCTGGAACAGTTTTTCTCCATATTTTTTGTATGGGCCATTAATATACTTATATACATTTATCATATCCCCCCTTAACCCCTTCAGGACAGAGCCCATTTTGGCCTTAAGGACCGGAGCGTTTTTTGCACATCTGACCACTGTCACTTTAAACATTAATAACTCTGGAATGCTTTTAGTTATCATTCTGATTCCGAGATTGTTTGTTTTTTCGTGACATATTCTACTTTAACATAGTGGTAACATTTTGTGGTAACTTGCATCCTTTCTTGGTGAAAAATCCCCAAATTTGATGAAAAATTAGAAAATTTAGCATTTTTCTAACTTTGAAGCTTTCTGCTTGTAAGGAAAATGGATATTACAAATACATTTTTTTTTGGTTCACATATACAATATGTCTACTTTATGTTTGCATCATAAAATTGACAAGTTTTTACTTTTGGAAGACACCAGAGGGCTTCAAAGTTCCGCAGCAATTTTCCGATTTTTCACAAAATTTTCAAACTCAGTATTTTTCAGGGACCAGTTCAGGTTTGAAGTGGATTTGAAGGGTCTTCATATTAGAAATACCCCATAAATGACCCCATTATGAAAACTACACCCCCCAAAGTATTCAAAACGACATTCAGTAAGTGTTTTAACCCTTTAGGTGTTTCACAGGAATAGCAGCAAAGTGAAGGAGAAAATTCACAATCTTCATTTTTTACACTCATGTTCTTGTAGACCCAATTTTTGAATTTTTACAAGGGGTAAAAGGACAAAATTTTTACTTCTATTTGTAGCCCAATTTCTCTCGAGTAAGGACATACCTCATATGTCTATGTAAAGTGTTCGGCGGGCGCAGTAGAGGGCTCAGAATGGAAGGAGCGACAAGGGGATTTTGGAGAGTACGTTTTTCTGAAATGGTTTTTGGGGGGCATGTTGCATTTAGGAAGCCCTTATGGTGCCAGAACAGCAAAAAAAAAAACACATGGCATACCATTTTGGAAACTAGACCCCTCGGGGAATGTAACATGGGATAAAGTGAACCTTAATACCCCACAGGTGTTTCACGACTTTTGCAAATGTAAAAAAAAAAAAAAAAAATTTACCTAAAATGCTTGTTTTCACAAAAATGTTTAATTTTTAAAAAGGGTAATAGCAGAAAATACCCCTAAAAATTAATTACCCCTCTTCTCAAGACTAAACAATTTTAACTCCTTTAATCGCTCCTCATAGCTAAGATGCTCCATGCCCCATATTAGTTTAGTCGCGCGTCTCTGCACCCCTTCCAGCTCCACAGTGTCCCTTTTATGGACTGGTGCCCAAAACTGAACAGCATATTCCAGATGAGGCCGTACCGGCAGCAGCCAAGTTTCAAATTACTCTCTCTTCACATTCTCATTTTAGCTCCCTCTACTGGTCAACAGTGGGATATAAGAAAACTTTAATAATTATTTTTCATATTTTCTGACATATGATTTTTTTTTAAAGATTTCCAAAAATATTTACAACATGTAAAAAATGACACATTCCCCTTAATTTTCAAATTTTCCATTTTACTATCTATATTTTATTGTAATCCTGAAACCTTGCCATTTCCATTCTGGCCATTAGGCATAAAACGATTTGAAGATAGGGTTTCCTACTATGTGTGAATGTCTTACAGCCTGTCCGTAAATTTAGAAAAAATAACTCATGGGCTGTCAATCTCTCCTAATCATACCTGAGTAGAATGTGAATAGGAGCAATTTGGACCAGTTGGTTTTTCCACATCAATGTTATATAAACATACCAAACACAATTTTCAGACTCTAATTTTTTTTTCCAGATTTAAACGGTGTAGCATGCAAGCGTATAGACAAATCTAGGGTAATACAATGTAAATAATCATTAGTAATTGTTACACACACCTTTGCAATCCGTTTCCCCTGCTTCCCAAGAGGATCCTGATTAATATATATCATCAGACGATTTTGCAGTAGATCCTTTGCATCGTCGGAGATGGTCCTCAAGTCATTGGACATGATCAGTGGGGCTGCCAGAATTGCCCAAATAGCCAGCTGTGATTTAGATTGGTCATAGCTCAGTCCAAAATCACCAACAATCAGCTAAAATGGAAATTGAAAAAAAAAATATTACGGCATATGAAATCTCAATGATAGTAATTACTAGTCTCATTGTTTTATTCAATTAAGGGGAATGTGGAGATAACAGATTCAGTTTAAAAACATTGCAACTTAACTTGTGCATGATGCACGTCCAGATATAATAAAACATAAGAACTACAGCTGTATGACCACACCTACATCTCTGCTCAACAATGTCAAAATTCTTAAAAGGGATACCCCAGGGAAGTACAGTGAACCCTCAACTCTTAAATGGCCTCAACATACAATGGTTTCAACATACAATTCTACGGACAGTCCAGATCTGTGAAATGTGTTAGTGCCTGGAAAAACTGACCAATCAAAATGGGCATTTTACTGCTAAAAAAACCCTGTATTACTGAAGCGCATGCACTGAATTCCTGTCTGGTAGCACCTCCCTACAGTACAGGGAGGTATTACATGTTCTGTACTCTTTACCTGTGCCAGGGTTAGCTGCTCCTTTGGACACCAGGTGAGGGCAGCTCCATTATTTTTTATGACATTGCGTGTACTGTACAGGACCCTGAAAAAGGTCCTGTCCTCTACATAGACCGTGATTTACAGCAACCAGCAGATCTTTCTTACTTTTATATGTAAGGACCTGCTTTATCTATATTAGCCATCTACTTATTTTTGTTTAATCCTCACTTTTTCCTATTTTTGGATGACATTTTGGTGGCTGCAGAATCCAATACTAGGTTTCCATAGAGTTATGGTCTCAACATACAATGGTTTCAACATACAATGGTCGTCCTGGAACCAATTAGTATTGTAACTTGAGGGACCACTGTGTGTGTATATATATATTTTATATATATTTATATAGCTATAGATAGCCCCAGAGCCATGCATATCAGGCAGGATGGTTTACAGGGAACAAATCCAGGTAGTGTGGTGGTTTTGGAGCTAAAGCACTAAAGGGAGAATGAGTTATCAGTGCAGGGCCAAAACTGCTTGGTGTGTCTCTCTCAGGAGGGTGGGTGCTGCTTTCAGAGAGGGACTTGGACAGAGACAGAGTGGATGGCTGGATGATGTCATTGCCCCACTTTATGTATGTAAGTGACAACCAAAGAGGGAAAATTGTCTAAATATCATTTATTAGCTACAGAGAGCAAATGGGTTGATGAGAGGAAAAAGATGGGCTATGGATTCAGTTCCCCGGAGTACCCCTTTAACCACATTTCCTTTTTCTGAGTACAGCAATTTTTTTAGAAGTCTGTAGTCAGGGCGTGGCTTGGCGCGGCATGTGAGCGGTCGCACCGGCACAGGGCTCCGCTTGTATCCTGTTTATTATCCTGGGACTTGGCGTATTTGTTCTTTGTGCACCCACCTGCTGCTGTCGGAAAGTGCCTGGAGCTGTAAATGACCGTGGGCGCAAGAGAAACAAAAAGGCCCGGAGCCACTGGACGGTGTGGAGGCGGAGGGGCGAGGAGGTTCGGCGCCATCTTGCCTTGCTCTGGTGACGGAGCGCTGGCAGCATTTTGCCCGAGGCGGCAGCTGAGAGGCTGGGGATGGAGCCGGAGTGTCCCTAGAGTGCTGAAGACGGTGGAGGGTCTGACTGGCCGGCTACAGCTATGAACCCTTCTGCAGCTTTGGAGTCCACAGTGAGTAAAAGCCCTGAGCAGCCTGCTGTTGCACACAGCTCGTCCATTAACCCTGCCTGTACTGGAGAGTGGCACGCTATATCTGGGGACTCCTCTACCATCTCCCCCCTGCCCTCATGTGCTGCTGCTGCTTCCCTGCTGGAGTTACATACCACTGCTGTGTCTTCCCCTATGCATATCAACCCCACCACTGCTGTATTCTCCCCTGTGCAGGATAACGCCTCCACTGCTGGAATGGACAGTGTTCCTTTGCATACTCTTGCATCCTCCTCTCCTCCTAGCCCCACTCTGAAGGATGTGTTCCTGGCCGTATCTAAGGGCAACTCAGATGTTAAATTATTACTGGGCAGCTTGCGTGAGGACGTTAATCTTATCCGTCATGACATGCAAAAAGTGTCCGAGAGGGTCAGTGCAGTGGAGGAGAGAATGGGAGTTATTGAGGACCAGGTCCCTCTGCTTCAGAGAGACATGCACCGTGTGATTACTCATCTAACTGCTCTTGCCGCTAAGTCGGATCATATGGAGAACCGTCTTAGGCGGAATAATGTGCGCCTGGTATGTGTTCCGGAAAAGGTGGAGGGTCGCAATCCTGGGGAATTTTTTGAAAATTGTCTCCTTAATACATTTGGCCGGGAGACTCTGACCCCTCTGTTCGCTGTGGAACGCGCTCATAGAGTGCCTACTCGCCCTCTTCCACCTGGGGCGCAGCCAAGGGCCGTTCTTGTCCGGATTCTCCATTACAAGGATCGGGACATGGACTCTCTTGCTATTGATGGTCATCGTGTCTCCTTGTTTCCTGACTTTTCGGCTAAAGTTGTGAAGAGGCGTGCTAAATTTACTGACGTTAAATGTCGCTTGCATGCATTGAATGTGATGTACTCTATGCTCTACCCTGCACGCCTCCGTGTGGTTGCCCTCGGAACTACTCATATGTTCGATACTTCTATGGCAGCTGCGGAATGGCTGGATGGTCATGAGGTTTAGATCTGATGCACTGGACCTTGAAGTTACCTCGGGACTGTTCTCGGAGCTTATTGGTCATGGCGGTGTGCAGTAATTTCTTGGTGGCTGCTAAGTGACCCAGCTACCTGTGTGGAACTATGAGAGTGTCCTCCTGTGTTATAATGCTACTTTGTGTTTCTTGCCATTCTCATTGTTTTTGCTGGTTATAACTTGTTTTTATTCTCTAGGCACCAGGTACTGTTGCCAAATGTCCTCCTATATTTTCTTATGCTTTTCCAAGCTCGGCCCTGGGCGCAGGATGTCGGTACTGTGACCTACTTGTTACTCATGCTACCTGCTCACCCTACTTGGGCTATTTGTTTGCCTCCTATTTTGCAAGTTGCGATTATTTGGTTTGTTGTTTGTCTGGGGTGTTTTTGTGATACCGTGTCTTCCCTTCTGATCTTTTGTGCAGTATTGTCTTTTCTTTGTGATTGCTCGGCCCCCACGTCTGCCCGTTCACGTTTGTCCCTGCCTTTTTTCTCTGGTGCTCTCATACATGCTCTCTATGTGCTGTAGCGGAATGTGTGTTATATTACTGTTTCAGCTCTATGCCTTTCTGTCTCTTCATGGCCTCTGCCCTGTCCTTTTGTTAAGCTACCTTGTTCCGTTTTTTATTCTTTACAGTATTTCGGCCTATGTTTTATCCGGTTGTCATTTATATCCCCCAGGTGGTCTCATGGCTAATCACATGACGGTGGTGGCGTGGCATGTAAGGGGTCTTAACGACCCTACTAAACATTTAGCTGTTTTCTAGGCTCTCAGGTCATATCAGCCTGCCATATTGTGTCTCTCTGAGACGCACCTCACTAGTGATACAGTACATTTATTGAATAAACCGTGGTTCGGCCATACCTTCCACGCCACCTTCTCCTCACATGCAAGGGGTGTCCATGTGCTTATCCATACTAGTATTTTATTTACGCGTATTTCCAGTTTCATTGACCCGAAGGGCAGGTTTGTGTGTTTATATGGCACGTTTAACAGTCTTTTGTGTGTAATAGTTGATTTATATGTTCCTCCCCCGTACTCGGGTGATGCCTTACGTAGAGTGGTATGCTTTCTTTCCTCTCTGCCTGATGCACCGCTCCTGGTAATGGGGGACCTCAATAATGTGCTAGATAGGTTTCCTGCTGGGGGATGGACTGGGACTACAGGGACTACAAGCTTGGCTAGGTTTTTGGAGGAGGTGGGGTGGGTTGATTTGTGGAGGCGGCGACATCCTGGTGATCTACAGTTTTCTTGTTATTCCAGTTCTCATGGCTCACTCTCTCGCATTGATTTTGCGCAAGGCAACAATTTGCTTCTTCCCTTGGTTGGGTCGGTGGTATATCTTCCCCGTACCCTCTCTGATCATTCTCCCATCCTCATACGTTTTGTTCTTGATTCCCATCCCAGAATGCGAGGCTCTCTGTGGCGCCTGAACCCTTTTTGGCTTCAGGTTCCCGTGGTGGGTGCTACTATTCACGCTGATATCGTTGCCTTCCATGAGATTAATGTGGGGAGCGCCTCCATGTGTATGGTTTGGGATTCCCTAAAGGCATATGTCTTAGGTATCTTTATTAGGGATATTTCGTCTTGTACATCGAAGAACAGGGCTATTCAGACCTCCCTACAGCGACAGGTACTTCTAGAGGAGCGTAAGTTCCTCAAAGACCCCTCTGACCTTAATAGAGAGAACTGGCAGTCTACACAAGCCTTATTGGATGTGCATTTGTTACGAATGGTGGACAATAGGCATTTTTTTCAACAGCAACGCTATTTCGAAAGTAGCAAGAGTACGGGTTGCCTGTTGGCTCGTACCATTAGGGCTCAGTCGGGCTCGACATGTATTCCTTGTCTCTGTGATGGTGCTGGAGTGCTGATCCACGATGATCAGACTATTCTAACTGCTCTAGTCTCCTTTTATGAGAAGACCTATTCCTCTAACTTGATGTACAGCTATGCTGAGATTGATCAGTTTGTAGCTGGTATCTCACTCCCTGCTTTGTCACAGTCTCAGAGGGATATGTTGGACGAACCTATTACAGTTGAGGAATTGGAGTTAGCATTGGGATCGTTCTCTTCTGAGAAGTCACCGGGAGTTGATGGCCTGCCTAATGAGTATCTCAAGCAATACCGAGAGGTGTTGCTTCCCAACTTGCTGGAGGTGTAGTGGGTAGCGGCTGAGGGAACGGGACTACCGAGATCTATGTTAGAGGCTATTATAGTGCTGCTTCTGAAGCCGGGTAAGGACCCGCTATCTGCGGGTTCCTATAGACCGATTTCTTTATTGTGTTCTGATGTTAAACTACTAGCTAAGGTTTTGGCCAATAGATTGCTGACGGTGATCACTATCTTGATTCACGGGGATCAGACGGGATTCATGCCTTAGAAGGCTTTACTTAAATTTACAACTGCACCCTCATAATGCTCCCTGTAGGGCTGTGCTTTCCCTTGACGCTGCCAAAGCTTTTGACAGCGTCGAATGGAACTTCTTATGGAGTGTTATATGCCAAATAGGATTTGGACCGGTATTTTTAAATTGGGTTCAGTTGTTATATGCTGCCCCCTGTGCTAGAATTAGGGCTAATGGCCTGCTGTCCTGTTCTTTCCCGTTGGGGCATGGCACTCGCCAGGGATGCCCTCTGTCCCCCTTTTATTTGCTATTGCTATAGATCCACTAGCTGCGTTGGTAAGAGCCTCCCCTGACATGCTCCTTTTTCTGGGCGATGCTCCGCGATCACTTCCCCCTTTAATCAACCTTATTGAATCCTTTGGCAGTTATTCGGGCCTGGCTATCAACTGGGATAAGTCCACACTACTTCCCTTGGATCCTCTCCCTCCTATGCCTATAATTGCTAGGGTTGGGCTACCTAAAGTCTCTAGGTTTAAGTATCTAGCTGTGTATGTCACGGCTTCTGCCTCTGATTATGTTCCTCTCAATCTAGTGCCACTGTTTGATTGTAGTTCCCAAAAAGGTGTCCACTTGGCGCAAGCTTCCCTTATCCATGATGGGCAGGTGTAATTTAACTAAAATGGTTCTCATGCCCCAGTTTTGTATATTTTGCATAACACTCCTATCTGGATTCCCATGAAATATTTTCATGGGATTCAGTCCTTATTTCAAGAACTTATTTGGAATGGCAAATTAGCTAGGATCTGCCTTGAAACGTTACAACGTGGTAAAGAGGCGGGTGGTTTGTCTGTCCCTAAGCCCTAGTTGTATTTCTTAGCATCGCAGGTTCAGCAGTTGAAGGGTTGGGCATGGTTGGATACGATGGGACGTACAGGGGCGTTGATCTCACAACGTATCGGGGGCGTGACCCCCCTCTATCTGTTGGAAATGGCGGCACAAACGCCATACTTTTCTTCTTCTCCGTAAAGTGTGGTTGAAGTTTAAGTCTCTCCTCCACTATCCTGTGTTTGTGACATACTCACCATTGTGGTTTAACCCGGGTCTTCCAGAATTGCATTCCCTGCCTGATATTGCTCTATGGCTCTCATATGGGATATTGTACCTCTCCCAGCTGTATGATGGGCCGGTACTGAAGTCATTTGCTCAGCTGCAGGAGGAATTTAATTTACAGCACTCATTCTTTTTTCGTTATCTGCAGCTACGGCATGCACTAGATGTGCAGTCACGAGCGGGTGCCTTGACTATCGGTCCCTCCACAGTGGTGACTGGCTTATTCGGTCAGGATTCTACTAAAGGAGTGATTTCCATGCTGTATAGGGAACTGTTGCTTTCTTACTATGAGGTTTATCCCCTCCATGTTAAGGAAAAATGGGAGACAGACGTGGGCCCACTGTCAGATGAATAATGGGCACAGATTATGACTATGACCACACGCCTTGCCGTGTCGGAGGCCCACCGGGTATCAAGTTTTTCTGCTCCATCGGGTGTATCGCACCCCAGAATTTTTAGATAGAATTGGGGTACGCCCTGATTCCTGTTGTCCCAGATGCTCCATGTCTGATGCCCATTTACTTCATATGATGTGGGACTGTACTTCTTTAACGCAATTTTGGGCTGATGTGGGACAATTGCTTGGGAGAGTATTTGGTTGCCCGTTTCACTTGTCTGCCTTGTCATGTGTTTTGGGGTATTTGGAGGTTCTGGATGAGGATGGTGGCTTATACATTGGTACTAGTAGAATTCTATATCAGGCTCGCAAGTTGATTGCGAGCCTCTCCTCCTACTATATCCGAGCTCATTACTAAATTGAACCATATTATTAGGTTGGAGAAGGGTGTATATCTTAAACGGAAAGCCATACACAAATTTGAGCGTATCTGGGGGCCCTGGATTGACACTCCGGGTCTGCCTTCCATATATCTACGGAAAAACCCTATGGAAGTGTTGTTGGGGGGAGTGAGATGATTTGCCTATCTGTGTTTTCTGTTGCCTTTTCTGTGTCGCTTCTGTTCTGCTTGTCTTGTATGTGTTCGATGCGTTATGTCCTAATGCTGTGAAACTCTTTATGAGTTTCTGTGTACGGCCCTCTTCGTATTCTCTTGTTACCTTCCGTAAATTTGCTTATCCACA
Source organism: Hyla sarda (assembly GCF_029499605.1). NCBI lineage: Eukaryota > Metazoa > Chordata > Amphibia > Anura > Hylidae > Hyla > Hyla sarda. The sequence goes on along the minus strand of NC_079196.1, from coordinate 185,285,134 downwards.
CTTTGTGCGTACTCTTGTAGGTGGGGCTTTTGCTGCTATTTTGGCCTCTCTAAACCCTTTTCCCCTCTGTGTGGGTGGGGGTAGGGGGGATGGGGTTTATGGTTTTTGTTTTGTTGTCTGTTTGTAAACTACAAATTGTTTAATAAAAACTTCTGTTTTAAAAAAAAAAAAAAAGAAGTCTGTAGTCAAACAGCTCGTTTGCAGATAGTATCTAGGTTATGACATGCCCCCATAAAATTTAGCAATTTAAGCCTGTTCTCACCATATCTGGATCGTTCCATCTCCCAGGGCCAGCAGCCGGTTGTAGACTATCCTGGTTCACAGCAAACCATTCTATGATGCTCAGCACACTGTCCCATGAATCCTGAACATCATCAAAGTTTCTCCACATGTTACAGATTTCGCCCAACAAGGTGTAGTTCACCTGTCAGAATGTAACCATTAGGTTTTTAATTTCCTAGAAATAACTGAGAATTGTGGTAAGCCATGACAAATATGTTTTTGTATCCTATTGCTCACCTTTGGTGGAAGCCCTCCTTCATATGCAGGCCAGCTGCAGGAATACAGGATTGGCCTCCCAGTTGCATTTAGAGCTTCACTCATTTTAGGATATCCTGCATTAAAAATATATTAGAGAATTGAGTCTTTAAAAGAGGTACTCCACTGGCCAGCATTCAGAAGTAAATTTTCCGAACCTGTTTTCGCGCTGTGTGGGGGTCGGACACGCCCCTCGTTACGGCATGGTCATGCCCCCCTCCCATAGACTTGCACTATGGGAGTGCGAGCGATGTCCGTCATGCCCACCTCCCATAGACTTGCATTGAGGGGGCGTGCCCGTGATGTCACGAAGGGCGTAGTCGACCCACCACAGCGCGAAAACAGCGTTCGGAACATTTACTTTCTTATCATATTATCGCAGTGACCATGATAAATTTTGCGCATATTTTCTACCACCGCTTTCAGATCATGTCTAATCTGCTTCTGAGGAGCTTGTCTGTCTGTCTATTTGGCTATATTTGTTTTAGTTTTTATTTTAAGGCAAATGAATGTCTAAAAGAAGGTTTGCAAAGAGTCTCACATTTGAATAGTGGTTTACCTTTCCGCAGGCCAGGGAAAATAAAAAACTATTTTTTTTACACCTTTCACTCGTTTTTTATTAGTTATCACTTTGTCGGATATTTTTTAAAACTTGGGCACATGAAATTGGGAGATTTTGGCCATTGCTAACAATCTTATTGTTTCTTACAACTTTACCATTCCTTTTTTGTACCTTAAAAATATATCTGATTTGTTCATATAGACAACTGGCTTTACTTTTCCTTTGCATGTCTTTAAAGGGGTACTCCACCCCTAGACATCTTATCCCCTATCAGACCAGAGCAGAAGATGACCGATAATACTGATCAGCGCTATGTCCTCTGCATAGCACTGAACAGTATTAGCAATCGAATGATTGCTATAAATAGTCCCCTATGGGGACTATTAAAGTGTAAAAAAGTTTTTTTTTTTTTAATAGTTAAAAAAAAAGTTTTAAAAATTTGAAAAAAACCCTCCCCCAATAAAAACATAAATTGTCCCATTTTCCCTATTTCACCCCCAAAAAGTGTAAAAAAAAAAAAAAATTTTATACACATATTTGGTATCGCCGTGTGCATAAATATCCAAACTATTAAAATAAAATGTTAAGGATACCGTATGGTGAACAGCGTGAACGTGTAAAAAAAAAAAAAAAAAAAAAAAAAAAAAAGTCCAAAATAGCTGCTTTTTTTAATAACATTTTATTCCCAAATTTTTTTTATAAAAAATGTATTCAAAGTTTTATATAAGCAAATATGGTATCAATAAAAAGTACAGATCATGGCACAAAAAAATGAGCCTTCATACCGCCGCTTATACGGAAAAATGAAAAAGTTATAGTTCTTCAAAATAGGGGGATTTCAAATGTATTCATTTGGTTAAAAAAAAATTGCGATTTTTTTTTTTTTTAAGCGCAACAGTAATAAAAAAGTATGTTATCACGGGTATCATTTTAATTGTATTGACCCAAAGAATAAAGAACACATCATTTTTACCGTAAATTGCACGGCGTGAAGACGAAACCTTCCAAAATTAGCAAAACTGCAGTTTTATTTTTAATTTCCCCACACAAAGTATTTTTTGGGTTGTGCCATACATTTTTTGGTAAGGTGAGTGATGGCATTACAACGGACAACTGGTCACGCAAAAAACAAGCCCTCATACTAGTCTGTGGATGAAAATATAAGAGAGTTATGATTTTGTTTTTAAGGCAAGGAGGAAAAAATTAAAACGTAAAAATTTAATTGTCTAAGTCTTTAATGGACGCAGCCCATTTTCACCTCTAGGACGAAGCCCTTTTTTGCAAATCTGTAAGCTTGTAAGGAAAATGGATATTCCAAATATTTTTTTTTTTTGGATTCACATATCCAATATGTCTACTTTATGATTGCATCATAAATTGGACGAGTTTTTACTTTTGGAAGACACCAGAGGGCTTCAAAGTTCAGCAGCAATTTTCCAATTTTTCACAAAATTTTCAAACTCACTATTTTTCAGGGACCAGTTCAGGTTTGAAGTGGATTTGAAGGGTCTTCGTATTAGAAATACCCCACAAATGACCCCATTATAAAAACTGCACCCCCCAAAGTATTCAAAATGACATTCAGTAAGTGTTTTAACCCTTTAGGCGTTTCACAGGAAAAAATTCAAATCTTCATTTTTTACACTCACACGTTCTTGTAGACCCAATTTTTGAATTTTTACAAGGGGTAAAAGGAGAAAATGTATACTTGTATGTGTAACCCAATTTCTCTCGAGTAAGCACATACCTCATATTAGGGCTGGGCTGTATACCGGTTCATACCGAATACCAAATTTTTTGGGCTGCACGATATGAATTTCCCCCCATACCGCAGTTGGGCCCCTCCCCCTCGGGAATGTATTATCAGCGCAGCGCTGTCCCCACATCGGGGAACTAATCCTATGTTTACCCGCCAGCACTGTTCTGCTCCCCCCAATTAAGGATCAGCCCAGCGGGGTACTACTCACAGATGTCAAGCACTGCCATCATCCTCTTTGTTGGGGGCCACCGGGCGCTGGAACTCTATACTGTACACCAGTGATCTCCAACCTGCAGACCTCCAGATGTTGCAAATCTACAACTCCCAGCATGCCCGGAAGCCGGCTTCTTACATGACAGTGGGCTCAGCCTATCACTGGCCGGGGCGGGACATTGCTCCGGCCGGTGATAGGCTGACGGCTGTCAACATTCCAGTCCCCAGCGTGTGGCCGTAGGTGAGTTAAAAGTTTATTTTCTTTATCTTTTGCAGCCCGGGCATAGGGATACAGCGTACAGCAGTGGTCTCAAACCTGCAGACCTCCAGCTGTTGCAAAACTACAACTCCCAGCATGCCTGGACAGCCGTTGGCTGTCCGGGCATGCTGGGAGTTGTAGTTTTGCAACAACTGGAGGTCTGCAGGTTGGAGACCACTGGCGTACAGTGAGTTCCATCGCCGGTGGCCCCCAACAAAGAGGAGGAGGGCAGTACATGACATATGTGAGTAGTACCCCGCTGGGCTGATCATTAATTGGGGGGAGCAGAACAGTGCTGGCGGGTCACATGATTTTGGGGCGGGGGGTGTGAGAAAATACCGTTATATACTGTGGAACCGCCGTAAGTTAAAAAAAATACCGTGATACACATATTTGGTCATACCGTCCTCATTCTACCTCATATGTCTATGTAAAGTGTTCGGCGGGCGCAGTAGAGGGCTCAGAAGCGAAGGAGCGATAAGGGGATTTTGGAGAGTACGTTTTTCTGAAATGATTTTTGGGGGGCATGTCGCATTTAGGAAGCCCCTATGGTGCCAGAACAGCAAAAAAAAAAAAAACAACATGGCATACCATTTTGAAAACTAGACCCCTTGAGGAACAGAACAAGGAATAAAGTGAGCCTTAATACCCCACAGGTGTTTCACGACTTTTGCATATGTAAACAAAAAACATTTTTTTTTTCACTAAAATGTTGGTTTTCCCCCAAATTTCACATTTTTTAAAGGGTTAATAGCAGAAAAGACCCTCCCCCCAAAAATTTGTAACCCCCATCTCTAAGTAAGTACCCCATAAGTGGACTTGAAGTGCACTGCGAACGAACTACAATGCTCAGAAGAGGAGTCATATTTGGCTTTTTGAGAGCAAATTTTGCTCGGGAGGCATGTTGCATTTAGGAAGCCCCTATGGTGCCAGGACAGCAAAGAAAACCCACATGGCATACCATTTTGGAAACTAGACCCCTTGAGGAACATAACAAGGGATAAAGTGAGCCTTAATACCCCACAGGTGTTTCACGACTTTTGCATATGTAAAAAAAAAAATATAATTTTTTCACTAAAATGTGGGTTTCCCCCCAAATTTCACATTTTTGCAAGGGTTAATAAAAGAAAAGCCCCCCCCCCCCCCATAATTTGTTATCCCATCTCTTCTGAGTATGGAGGTACCCCATAAGTGGACCTGAAGTGCACTGCGGGCAAACTACAATGCTCAGAAGAGAAGGCATCATATTTGGCTTTTTGAGAGCAAATTTTGCTCGGGGGGCATGTCGCATTTAGGAAGCCCCTATGGTGCCAGGACAGCAAAAAAAACAAAACACATGGCATACCATTTTGGAAACTAGACCCCTCATAGAATGCAATGAGGGGTACAGTGAGCATTTACCCCCACTGGTGTCTGACAGATCTTTGGAACAGTGGGCTGTGCAACATTTTTCATATATAGGGCAACACCAGCATGTTAGTGTAAAAATGTTTATTTTTTTACACTAACATGCTGGTGTAGACCCCAACTGTTCCTTTTCATAAGGGGTAAAAGGAGAAAAAGCCCCCCAAAATTTGTTAGGCACTTTCTCTCGAGTACGGCGATACCCCATATGTGGCCCTAAACTGTTGCCTAGAAATACGACAGGGCTCCAAAGTGAGAGCGCCATGCGCATTTGAGGCCTGAATTAGGGACTTGCATAGGGGTGGACATAGGGGTATTCTATGCCAGTGATTCCAAAACAGGGTGCCTCCAGCTGTTGTAAAACTCCCAGCATACTTGGACAGTCAATTGGTGTCCAGAAATGCTGGGAGTTTTTGTTTTGCAACAGCTGGAGGCTCCATCTTAGAAACACTGCCGTACAATACATTTTTCATTTTTATTGGGGAAGGGGGTGGTAGGGGGGGCTGTGTACGTGTGTATATGTAGTGTTTTACTCTTAATTTTATGTTAGTGTAGTGTAGTGTTTTTAGGCTACATTCACACTGACGGCGGATTACACTGAGTCTCACGCTAGGAGTTTAAGCTGCGGCGGAAAATTTGCCGCAGCTCAAACTTGAAGCGGGGAACTCACTGTAATCTGCCGCCAGTGTGCATGTAGCCTGTACATTCACATGAGAGGGGGGTCAAAACTACAACTCCCAGCATGCACTGACAGACCATGCATGCTGGGAGTTGTAGTTTTGCAACAGCTGGAGACACACTGGTTGGAAAACCTTGAGTTAGGTTCTATGACCTAACTCAGTATTTTCCAACCAGTGTGCCTCCAGCTGTTGCAAAACTACAACTCCCAGCATGTACTGATTGCGGAAGGGCATGCTGGGAGAAGTAGTTATGCAACGGCTGGAGGCACGCAAGTACAACTCCCAGCATGCCAAGACAGCCTTATGCTGTTCCTGAATGCTGGGAGTTGTAGTTTTGCAAGATTTAGAGGGGTTCAGGTTGTAAATCACTCTCCAGTGGTCTCTAAACTGTGGCCCTCCTGATGTTGCAAAACTACAACTCGCACATGCCCAGACAGCAAACTGCTGTCTGGGCATGCTGAGAGTTGTAGTTTTGCAACATCTGGAGGGCAACAGTTTGAGACCCCGCATGGAGGATCACGCTCCGGGATAAGGGACCTTCGGCGCCGGTCCCTGGACAGTTCCCTAGTTTTGCCCGGACACCGATAGGTGGGCAAAGCGGGGGAACCGAACTTTAACCCCCCCCCCAGTCTGCTATCAGTCGGTCGCTCAGCCGACCAATAGCAGGGATAGGAGGGGAGGTCTGAATTGACCTGCGATTTGCGCCCATCGCGGTCATGGGGGGGCGATGTGCCGGGATGCCTGTTGCACGGGTGTCGCCACCTCAGAAACAGAGAATTATCTCACTGACGCTACACCTCCACCAAAATCCAGGAGTGGTGAGTGGCACTAAGTGCCAAACTTTCTTTCTGACAGGATCGCCGAATCTGGACATGTCTCTATAGATTGGATACAATTTTATTTTACAGATCCGGATTTGGATTCATTTTTCACCCTTTGTGGCCATATGAATATTTTACAGGAATAGTTACATCTATGGGATCAGATACATTTGTTCACAGGATAAACTGAACTGAACGGAACTGTTACATACACAATTTTGCAATAATATATTTGGGACAATACATTATTTATTCTGATAATTTTGATCTATAGGTTATCCAGTTTGCGAGATCATTTTTCATAGCAGGTGGACTGAATTTTTAGTATCTGCATTTTATTATCTGTATTTTCCATTATTTATATTATACTGATATTGGTATTCTGGAGTCAGCCTATTAACCACAACGCCCTGTGGGGGCAGATTTCCAGATATTGCATATATATCTATTTATCTTATTTCATCTTATTTTAATAAATAGTTGATTAAATAGTTGATTATATATTACTAGCTGGCAGTTTTTATATGACCTAGTGTCAAATGTCTATTGCACACTCACCACAGATGATAAGACACTGAGGACTAAGAAGTGTTTTCTTTAATCCACGTATGAGTACGTCCCCGCGCCCTGGGTCTTAAGGACCAGACACGTACTCATACGTCCTGGCGAATTTCGCATCCCGCCAGGCGGGTTGCGAAACCGGACGCCTGCTGAAATCGTTCAGCTGGCGTCCGAGGCAAACGCCGAGGGGGGTCCCAGGACCCCCACATGTCGGCGGTCGTGCGAGCGATCTGCGGTGATTCCGGTCATTCGGGTCAGTGTTGACCCGATGACCCGGAACTAGATGGTGATCGGCGGTGTACAATACACCGCCAATCACCTGCCGTTGCTGGGGAGAGGTGACAATACTGTCACCTCCCCAGCAACGCTTCTATTGGCCGGCGATCCTCTGACCAATAGTAGCGCGGCAGAGGAGGGGTTAACTGTCCCTTCCCGCTGCTGCACCCACTCTCTGTCTTCAGTCAGTGGGTGAAGCAGTGAGGAGAAGACCGTGGATCCCCCCTCGGAGCTCCGGAGCCCCCTCACCAGCCTTAGAATAGGGACAGCAGATTGCAGGGACAGGTAGGAGTTAATAAAAGTAAAAAAAGTAAAAGTAAAAAAAAAAATCCCCCCCCCCCCCCCGACCCCCTAATAGGTCCCCCAGGGTCCTTTTAGGGTCTGATCCCTTACCCCGGGTCCTATTAGGGGTTCAGGGAGCTGTGTGCGCCATCCCTTTTTTTTTGGGGGGGGGGGGGGGGCTGCAGCTCATTTTATTTTTTTTTCTATTACTGTTGTGCACTTTTACAAGCAACAAGCACCACACACTACATACTTCACCGCCCCCCCCCCCCCCCCCCCCGCACACCCCCCTCCCCCCCGCCACCGTAGAAAAAAAGGCGATGGACCGCCGGGCATTCGGCAGCAGAGGCTTACGCTTTTTTAGCCTTAGACTCCTAATCTGCCAGTGAGGACGAGGAAGATCCTACATTTTTGCGTTCTTCCTCGCCTTCCTCATCATCTAGTAGTGATGACGAGTCCCCTGTACGGCCTCCAGGCGAAGCCACGCACCCCCCATGAGAGTGACCCACAGGCCGACACTAGTACGAGTGGCAATGCCGCTCGTAATAGGAGTCCGGCCCCCCAGACAAGTGCACCGGAGCCCCCTTCCGATGACCCTGTCTGGACCCCCCCACAGGGTTATCAGCCACGGATTCCGGAGATTGTTGGCAACTCAGGAATCCGGATTGACCATGCTGGCTTCACTGATCTGGAAGTTTTTTTTTTCAGTGACAGCCTGGTCAATCACAAACAAACTTGTATGCCCAGCAGTTCATTGCTCACCACCACGATTCGCTTTTGGCCAGACCCAATGAATGGCACGCCATTGATGCAGCGGAAATAAGGACATTTTGGGGCCTCACACTGCGTATGGGCATGGAAAAAAAAACAAGTGCTCGTCATTACTGGAGCGGGGACGTCCTATCAGACCCCGCTTTACAGTATGGCGATGACATGGAGGCGGTTCGAGGCCATTCGGAAATGCCTGCATTATGCAGATAATGCGGCATGTCCGCCCCGAGGTGATCCCGCCTATGACCTGCTTTACAAAGTGAGTCCGGTCATCGATCACTTTGGTGCCAAATTTTTGGAGGCCTACGTACCGCTCAGGGACCTCTCTGTAGATGAGTCTCTCATCAGTTTTAAGGGGAGACTCATCTTCCGCCAGTATATTCCCTCGAAGCGGGCGCGATATGGCGTGACGCTCTAAACTTTGTGAGAGTACCTCCGGGTACACTTGCAAGTTTATAGTGTATGAGGGACGAGATTCCCGTATTGAACCCCCAGAATGTCCCCCCACTCTGGGTGTTAGTGGGAAACTCGTTTGGGACCTTGTGCACCCATTGCTGGATAAGGGTTTCCACGTATACGTGGATAACTTTTATACCAGCATCCTTCTGTTCAAATCCCTTTCCGCCAGATCCAAGTCCGCTTGTGGGACCGTGCGGAAGAACCAGAGAGGCCTCCCTCTAAATTTGGTCCAGATGCCTATCTCCAAGGGTGAGTCCCGTGCCCTGATCCATGATAACCTGTTGTTGGTGAAGTATAAGGATAAGAGGGATGTCCTTATGCTCACCACTATTCATGGGAATGGCAGCACCCCTGTCCCTGTGCGAGGTACCGTGGGACCGATCCTCAAGCCCGATTGTATTCTGGACTACAATCGATATATGGGGGGAGTTGATCTCTCAGATCAAGTCCTTAAGCCATAACACGCCATGTGGAAAACACGGGCATGGTACAAAAAAGTTGCGGTCTACTTGGTACAGGTTGCCATGTACAACGCTTTTGTACTATTCCAGTACGCTGGCAACACAGGGACATTCCTCCAGTACCAAGAAGAAGTCCTAAGGTTCCTGATCTTTGGCGACCGGGAAAGATCAGGCCGGACTTCCCAAGGGTCTGGAGTTATAGGCGCCAGGATCGTCCCAGGCCAACACTTTCCAGGTGTGATCCCCCACAGTGGAAAGAAGGGACGAACCCAGAAAAGATGCAGAGTGTGTAGCAGGAGGGGGATACGGAAGGACACCACATATCAGTGCGACACTTGCCCAGATAATACGTCCACTTATGGGGTACTTCCATACTCAGAAGAGATGGGGTTACAAATTTTGGGGGGTATTTTCTGCTATTAACCCTTGCAAAAATGTGAAATTTGGGGGGAAACACATTTTAGTGAATTTTTTTTTTTTTTTTACATATGCAAAAGTCGGGAAACCCCTGTGGGGTATTAAGGCTCACTTTATTCCTTGTTCTGTTCCTCAAGGGGTCTAGTTTTCAAAAGGTATGCCATGTGGGGTTTTATTTTGCTGTCCTGGCACCATAGGGGCTTCCTAAATGCAACATGCCCCCCCGAGCAAAATTTGCTCTCAAAAAGCCAAACATGACTCCTTCTCTTCTGAGCATTGTAGTTCGCCAGCAGTGCACTTTAGGTCCACTCATGAGGTACCTCCATACTCAGAAGAGATGGGGTTACAAATGTAGGGGAGTATTTTCTGCTATAAACCCTTGCAAAAATGTGAAATTTGGGGGGAAACACACATTTTAGTGAAAAAAAATTATCATTTTTTTACATATGCAAAAGTCGTGAAACCCCTGTGGGGTATTAAGGCTCACTTTATTCCTTGTTACGTTCCTCTAGTTTCAAAAATGGTATGCCATGTGCTTTTTTTTTTTTTGCTGTTTAGGCACCAAAATTTGCTCTCAAAAAGCCAAATATGACTCCTTCTCTTCTGAGCATTGTAGTTCACCCGTAGTGCACTTCAGGTCAACTTATGGGGTACCTCCATACTCAGCAGAAAATACCCCCCAAAATTTTTAACCCCATCTCTTCTATTAACCCTTGCAAAAATGTGAAATTTGGGGGAAACACACATTTTAGTGAAAAAAAATTATTATTTTTTTACATATGCAAAAGTCATGAAACACCTGTGGGGTATTAAGGCTCACTTAATTCCTTGTTACGTTCCTCAAGGGGTCTAGTTTCCAAAATGGTATGCCATGTGTTTTTTTTTTGCTGTTCTTGCACCATAGGGGCTTCCTAAATGCAACATGCCCCCCAAAAACAATTTCAGAAAAAACATACTCTCCAAAATCCCCTTGTCGCTCCTTCGCTTCTGAGCCCTCTACTGCACCCGCCGAACACTTTACATAGACATATGAGGTATGTGCTTACTCGAGAGAAATTGGGCTACAAATATAAGTATAAATTCTCCTTTTACTCCTTGCAAAAATTCAAAAATTGGGTCTACAAGAACATGCAAGTGTAAAAAATGAAGATTGTGAATTTTCTCCTTCACTTTGCTGCTATTCCTGTGAAACACCTAAAGGGTAAAACGCTGACTGAATGTCATTTTGAATACTTTGGGAGGTGCAGTTTTTATAATGGGGTCATTTATGGGGTATTTCTAATACGAAGACCTTCAAATCCACTTCAAACCTGAACTGGTCCCTGAAAAATAGTGAGTTTGAAAATTTTGTGAAAAATTGGAAAATTGCTGCTGAACTTTGAAGCCCTCTAGTGTCTTCCAAAAGTAAAAACACGTCAATTTTATGATGCAAACATAAAGTAGACATATTGTATATGTGAATCAAGAAAAAATGTATTTGGAATATTCATTTTCCTTACAAGCAGAGAGCTTCAAAGTTAGAAAAATGCGAATTTTTCAATTTTTTCATCAAATTTTGGGATTTTTCACCAAGAAAGGATGCAAGTTACCACAAAAATTTACCACCATGTTAAAGTAGAATATGTCACGAAAAAACTATCTCGGAATCAGAATGATAACTAAAAGCATTCCAGAGTTATTAATGTTTAAGTGACAGTGGTCAGATGTGCAAAAATCGCTCTGGTCCTAAGGTGTAAAATGGCCTGGTCCTTAAGGGGTTAAAGGGGTATTCCATGCAAAAACTTTTTTTTTTTTATATATCAACTGGCTCCGGAAAGTTAAACAGATTTGTATATTACTTCTATTAAAAAATCTTAATCCTTCTAATAGTTATTAGCTTCTGAAGTTTTCTGTCTAACTGCTCAATGATGATGTCACGTCCCGGGAGCTGTGCATGATGGGAAAATATCCCCATAGGAGCTGCACAGCTCCTGGGACGTGAATCATCAGAAAGCAGACAGAAAACAGCAACTCAACTTCAGAAGCTAATAACTATTGGAAGGATTAAGATTTTTTAATATAAGTAATTTACAAATCTGTTTAACTTTCCGGAGCCAGTTGATATATAAAAAAAAGTTTTTGCCTGGAATACCCCTTTAAGGGGTTAAACACAAAACAGAGAAAATGATTATTATTTTTTTTTAAACTAAGTTCTTTGGAAAGATTTTTTATTTACTATAAGGAGTTCAATAGCAAAACATTTGGACTTAAGGACTGAGGGTTTTTCCGTTTTTGCACTTTTGTTTTTTCCTCCTCACCTTTTAAAAATCATAACCCTTTCAATTTTGCACCTAAAAATCCATATGATGGCTTATTTTTGCACCACCAATTCTACTTTGCGGTGACATCAGTCATTTTACCCAAAAAATCTACAGCGAAACGGAAAAAAAAAATCATTGTGCGATGAAATTGAAAAAAAAAAACATTTTGTAACTTTTGGGGGCTTCCGTTTCTACGCAGTACATTTTTCGGTAAAAATGACACCTGATCTTTATTCTGTAGGTCCATATGATTAAAATGATACCCTACTTATATCTGTTTGATTTTGTCGTACTTCAGGAAAAAATCATAACTACATGCACGGAAATGTATACGTTTAAAATTGTCATATTCTGACCCCTATATCTTTTTATTTTGGGGAGGTATGAGAGCTCATTTTTTGCGCCGTGATCTGACGTTTTTAGCGGTACCATTTTTGTATTGATCTGACTTTTTGATCGCTTTTTATAAATTTTTTCATTATATAAAAAGTGACCAAAAAGAAGTTATTTTGGACTTAGGAATTATTTTTGCGCATACGCCATTGACCGTGCGGTTTAATTAATTATATATTTTTATAGTTCAGACATTTATGCATGCGGCGATACCACATATGTTTATATTTATTTTTATTTACATGTTTTTTTTTATATGAGAAAAGGGGGGTGATTTGAACTTTTATTAAGGAAAGGGTTAAATCACATTTATTCACTTTTTTTTTGCAGTGTTATAGCTCCTATAGGGACCTATAACACTGCATACACTGATTGCCAGCACTGTTCACTGCAATGATCAACGTTATCGGCGGTCGATTGCTCAAGCCTGCATCTCAGGCTTGGAGCAATCATTCGCCGAGGGGACACGCTGGAGGCAGGTAAGAGGACCTCCGCTCGTGTCCAAGCTGATCGGGACACCGCATTTTCACTGCGGTAGTCCCGATCAGCCCCGCTGAGCAGCCGGGCAGCTTTCACTTTCGTTTTAGACGCGGCGTTCAACTTTGAACGCCGCGTCTAAAGGGTTAATAGTGTGTGGCACCGCAATCACTGCCGCGCGCTATTGGCCCCAGGTCCTGGCTTCAGATACATGCCGGGACCGACCCGATATGACGCGGGGTCACCGCGTGACCCCGCGTTATATCGTGGGAGCCGGCCAAGGACGTGAATATACGTCCTTGGTCGTTAAGCGGTTAATAAGAGTGCCCATTTAACAGTAGTCAGGCAGCTGCTGCCAAGGCAAATTAAATCATGAGGTGCATCAAAAGGGGCACAGATACCCAAGGCAAGGAAATAATTCTACCGCTGTACAAATCACAAGTCAGACCACACATGGAATACTGTGTCGGGAAGGAATTCCCCCTGGCATGGGGCAATGGACATCAGCCTCAAGTTTTTTTTTTTTCTTTTCTCTGGACCAACACAGTAGGGACACAATAGGGATATAGGTTGAACTTGATTGACTCTGGTCTTTTTTTCAACCTTATAAACTATGGGGGAGATTTATCAAAGCTGTCTATGTCCCGCTTCAATATAGCCCAAACTACAGAGGGTTAGGCCGGTCTATTGTGCGCATAATTTATCAAAAGGCGCACGGCTCTTGATAAATTCTGTGCACAGACTTCAGGATCTATGGTTTAGACTGTATTTAAACCTGCTCCAGTATGGTCTGACATTTCGGCGTACTTTCAGCCGATGCGACTTGTCGCTTTTGATAAATTCAGCACCAATGCATTTTTTCCGTCTGAAATAGACTAGAATGCATCATGTTCTAAAAATCCTCTAAAGTAAAAGTCGCAAAAATGTCGCACATATTTAGACTGCGACTTTCTGTGCGACAAATTTAGATGGGAAAAACAGTCTAAATCCTTTTCTAAATCTCCCCCTATGTATCTATTTTATTCAGGAACAAAGTGTCATGGCAAGCATAAAAACTGGAGTGCAGCAGCGACTGGGTGCCATCAAAACAGAAATAACAGGGAATCAGGGTTTACGGCAACCAGAGGCATTTAACAGAAAAAAAACAAATTCATGCCAGGAAAACCCCTTCATTGGCTCATAAGGTATATATCACGTTTACTATCTTATTAACGTGGGCTCAGTAGTTAGCACTGTTGTCTTGCAGCACTAAAATCTTTGGGTTAAATTCAAACAACAACATCATTTGCTTGTATTTTGTATTATTTTCCTCAATGTACATCGATGTCAAACATGCTGATAGGTTAACTGGCTTCAATGCGAGTGTACCTGAGATACAGAAATTTAACTGTGAGAACACATTGGAGACAGGAACAAATGGGGGTGATGATAATCTTTGTAGCTGGGGACATACCTAAAGCCTTTTCTGAGGCATTTGAGTAGCAGCCATCAAATTTTAACATGTCAACTTCCCATGACGCAAAGGTGTCAGCATCAATCTTGATAGTGTCCAAAGTTGTCCCAGGATAGCCGCCACAAGTATAATTACCCATATCAGCATATATACCCAGCTTCAGACCTCTGGCATGAACCTAAGAAGTATAGAATTGATTTTATTGTGCCAGTCTGCATTTACTCCTATGAATCACTCAAACCTTTTATCCAAATTCTACAGGATTTCCCATAACAGAATAATCAGATTTAATTAATCTACTTGTATGCCAAACAGAGATCTTAAATATTCAACAGAATGTATTATCTAATAAAGACAACCCACTCTCTTAAAGGGGTTATCCACTATAAGGTGATTTTAGTACGTACCTGGCAGACAGTAATGGACATGCTTAGGAAGGATCTGCGCTTGTCTTGGGGCTAAATGGCTAAATTGTGAGATTACCATAACGCTAAGGCTATCTTTTTGTGAACAGGATATTTCCTGTTGGAGTACAGTCTCTTAAACTACATATCCCATAGTTTAATGTTTGTAAGTGTGAAGTCACTTTCCTTCCTCCCTCCCACTTTCCTCCCTCCTATTGAAACACAAATGAGCTCATTCCATTCAAAAGACTGGTGTTTTCTAACCAGGGTGCCAACAGCAGTTGCATAAATGATTTCTCTTCCATCCTGCGGTCCCTCCACCCATTGAACAGGACAGACACCCTTTGCACACCTGACTAGTGAGGTCACGTCTTGACCCACTGCAACCTGGGAAAACCCGAGACCTGAGTAATTTTGTATGCTGTTAAAAATAAATATTGGTGCAAAAATCACATAAGAATTGCGAGATCACCATCACACACAGGTACATACACTATATTATGAACTACACTAACTTTACAGCCCCTGTAGCATAGTCAAATAAAACAAATTCTTATAAAATCCCCTCTAAGGTAGCAATTACTGCCGGTCCAGCACCATGGACGACCACCCCCCCCATAAAATGTTTTCACACTGTATATATGTTAATGTTACTTACATAGTCTGCAAGGGCCTTAATACCACTCGGAAACCTGTCTGGATCAGGTTGGAGTCGTCCATTAGAATCTCTTTTCCTCAGGGCCCAACAATCATCGATGCTGATGTAAACGTAACCAAGCTCTCTCCATCCACTGTCAACCATTTTATCTGCTACACTCTTTATTAGATTTTGACTAGAAGTTATAACAAAGAATATTATAAATAAAAGCCCTGAAATAAATATTCATATACAATTAAAAGAAATTGTGTGATCAGTCATGACCCCTTTAATATCACTGCTTCAGCAGAACATGTAGTAGATGGTTTGGTATTTTACAGATTTGTTATATTACTGAAGTAGCGTGTAATCTAAAGTACCCCTTTTAATATGTTTAAAAAGGTATATGGATGTACTAGAGGTCCACTACTGGCAATAGGAGGCTGCTGTGCCTTGACTTGGGGTTGGAGAAAACATTTATAGGTCACACTTAGCAGATATGATTTAAAACTTTAAAGTCCATTTACGCACACACTATTATATATATATATATATATATATATATATATATATATATATATATATATAGTTAGTATGTGTGTGATTTCCATACTGTCTCTTGCCATCTTATTGTTAGGTTTTATTTTTATTTAATAAAGTGCCTAGATATTTAGGGATATTAGGTACTAACCCAACCTTTCTTCACCTTAGACCATCAGCTAATATAAGCATTACCCGCTTAACACTCTAGTCCACCTGGAGTACGAAAGGGATAGTTTCCATAAGCCAAGGCTTGACAAATTTTTTATGAATCTAGGAGCCAGCAAAAAAAGTTAAAAGCCAGGACATAACATTACGTAACATCATATGATCAGCCATTAGTGTCGTCTTATCTCTCCCCTGTGTGACAGTTATTAGTGTCCCCTCAACTGCCCGTGTCAGTCATTAAGTGTTCCCTAATCTCACCCTGTGTCCGTTATTAGTATCCCCTCATCTTTCCCAGTGTCAGTTATTAGTGTCCCCTCATTTCTTACAGTGTCACAGTTATTAGTGTCCCCTCATTTCTTACAGTGTCACAGTCATTAGTATCCCCTCATCTCCCCCCCCCCCCAAACTTTTAATTGCCTTTGCCTCCATTCCCGCATTGACTCCTTCTTCTGCCTGTGGTCGGCGCACAGGTGTTCGGCAGATGAAGTCTTCAGTCAGCGCTCTGGTGTTACAGGAGCAGCAGATGTCACGTGACCGTCACAGCCAATCAGCAGCCTCGGCAGTCACGTTTTTTGTACTTCTAAGTATGGAGTGTGACCGCCAAGGCCTTTGAGCTCTCACCTGACACCACTGCGCATTTAACAGCAATGCCGACCTCAGTCAGAACGGTGGATCAGTGTGGAAATGAAATGAGTAAAAAAAAATTTTTTAGATGAACTATCTACTGTATATTGGGAAGACTGAAAATAACCTAGAAGCCACCACAAAATGTTCAATTGCCATGGCGACCTAGTGCCTGGGATTTGTGAAGCCCTGCAATAACCCCAAACCACTAATGTACAGGGTGGGCCATTTATGAGGATACACCTTAATAAAATGGGAATGGTTGGTGATATTAACTTCCTGTTTGTGGCACATTAGTATATGTGAGGGGGGAAACTTTTCAAGATGGGTGGTGACCATGGTGGCCATTCTGAAGTCGACCATTTTGAATCCAACTTTTGTTTTTTCAATAGGAAGAGGGTCATGTGACACATCAAACTTATTGTGAATTTCACAAGAAAAACAATGATGTGCTTAGTTTTAAGAAGGGCAAACAGTTTTGTCATAAAAAAAACCCTAGGGACTCTACCATATGTATGAGCCCAAAGAATTCTGTTCTGCCATTTTTCTAAATCTGTAATGAACATTCTAGCATTTTGGTATAACTATGCTGTATTATGCTATGGCATGCGGTCAGTGTGTTTAAGACCATGATTACATTGAAATATTTCATGTACAGACTGATTGGGATTTCCTAATAGTTGCTCACCGCTTCTTTTTATGTGTTTTTTTCTCATTTAAACTTCTTCCTTAATCTGCAGTTCAAGAATCAACATATAGAGAAGTAAAGCTGGAAAATTATTTTTGTTATTACAACAGGGCTGAACCCTTCTCCAGGTTAAAGTGTCCATCTTTTGGCAGAAAGGACAGTTAATATCTTATAAAGATTAACTAGTCTGTTCTTATCACATGGTGCATCATCAACAGATGTCCTTGCTAAAAGGTGGACACAACCTTTAAGAACAACTTGTGGTCAGTACAAATCAAATTAGTTATTTATGTAACTATAAGACATGTAGAACGGATCGTACCTGGCTACTGCTGCTGATATAGAGCTATCCTCTGCACTCTCGGATCATACGTACAGAACGCTATCTGGGCTGTATGAGCAGTTTGTGGTGCTCAACGTTCGTGTCAGGCAAGTCCATAGATACATGACAGTGTATAGAAGATTAAATAAAGCAACTCACCAGGTTACAGCTGACGACAAGATTCCTTTATTCTGATGAAGTACAATAAGTTGCTCCGTTTAATCTTCTATACACTCTTATGAGTTATTTATGTCCTTGTGTAGAGCCAGATATTGCAGATCAGTCCCGTTCTTCAAACTGCAATACCAGACAAGGTGCAGGGGAATCCCATTGCCATCAAAAGAGCTGCATCCCTCTTAAAGGGGTATTCCAGGCCAAAACTTTTTTTTTATATATATCAACTGGCTCCGGAAAGTTAAACAGATTTGTAAATTAAAGAAAAAAAGGGGATAAGTGCAGCTCACAATTAATACACTAGTCCGAGTTTAACTTGGGTAAGCACCTATACCCTAGGTGCAGAAGAAAAAATTTTTGTAGAAAAAAATATTTACCCAAAACCTCAAGGACAGTTTATGAAATTTCTTTGGAGATTAATGGAACAGACCGTGCTTCAATTAACAGTTGTATTTATTAAAATATCACAATAATAAAATAGTAGTAATAAACAACAGATCCCCTCATAGGGCCCTATGGGGGGGGGGGGGATCTAACAATATACTAAGAATTAATTAAAACAATTACTGATGCCACTAACAGGTAATTTTGTGCGTTCACTTAGTGAATAAGTATATATCATATAAATGTGACTGACGATGAATAGTTCACTGAAAGGATGTTAAGAAATAACAGTTAACATATAACAATGTTGCTGAAATGTCTTTCAATGAAAATGAATGGTAATAAATATAGAACAGTGTTGCAGTATTATCCTCTAATAGTGGAGATGAGGCAGAGTTGCGGTATCCTCTGGACAGATAATATTAGTAGTCCCAGCAGAGTATACGAAAAATGAATGGCAGTCTATGGGCTTTGTGCGCTGATAGTTGTCTGCGATGGCAAGCACCGACTATAGATAAGTGTTGCCGGTGATGATGGCAGCTGGTCCAGATTGCACCGGACCTGTTGTACAAGCCGCCCGTCTGTATGCACAGGGATAAACAGCGCTCTTGATGTAAAGGTTAAGCGTTCACCGGTAATTTGATGGAGATCAGTCCACGTTTGTGCCGGGTCAGGTAGAAGACTGTAAGCCGGTTCACCGACATGCTGCAGCGCCTCAGCCTCGTGGATTCAGCGTGTAACGTCACAAGGTACTCTGCTGGAGCGAAGGCCTCACTGAAACAACAATGTAGCAGGAGCCGTGGATATTATCAGCCGTATATGGATCGTCTGGTAGGTATAGCGCAATAAAACTCCAACTTTTGAAGTATTAATATGGAAACCGCACGTGTAGATGGCATCAGTCACCTAGACGCATTTCAGGGTACCTGAATATCGACCCTTTCTTCAGTAGGGATAAGTAGGGATTATCCCTACTGAAGAAAGGGTCGATATTCAAGTACCCTGAAACGCGTCTAGGCAACTGATGCCATCTACATGTGCGGTTTCCATATTAATACTTCGAAAGTTGGAGTTTTATTGCGCTATACCTACCAGACGATCCATATACGGCTGATAATATCCACGGCTCCTGCTACATTGTTGTTTCAGTGAGGCCTTCGCTCCAGCAGAGTACCTTGTGACGTTACACGCTGAATCCACGAGGCTGAGGCGCTGCAGCATGTCGGTGAACCGGCTTACAGTCTTCTACCTGACCCGGCACAAACGTGGACTGATCTCCATCAAATTACCGGTGAACGCTTAACCTTTACATCAAGAGCGCTGTTTTTCCATGTGCATCTACAGACGGGCGGCTTGTACAACAGGTCCGGTGCAATCCGGATCAGCTGCCATCACCACCGGCAACACTTATCTATAGTCGGTGTTTATCAGCGCACAAAGCCCATAGACTGCCATTCATTTTTTATATACTCTGCTGGGACTACTAATATTATCTGTCCAGAGGATACCGCAACTTGGCCACATCTCCCCTATTAGAGGATAATACTGCAACACTGTTCTATATTTATTACCATTCATTTTCATTGAAAGACATTTCAGCAACATTGTTGTATGTTAACTGTTATTTCTTAACATCCTTTCAGTGAACTATTCGTCAGTCACATTTATATGATATATACTTATTCACTAAGTGAACGCACAAAATTACCTGTTAGTGGCATCAGTAATTGTTTTAATTAATTCTTAGTATATTGTTAGATCCCCCCCCCCCCCATAGGGCCCTGTGAGGGGATCTGTTGTTTATTACTACTATTTTATTATTGTGATATTTTAATAACTACAACTGTTAATTGAAGCACGGTCTGTTCCATTAATCCCCAAAGAAATTTCATAAACTGTCCTTGAGGTTTTGGGTAAATATTTTTCTACAAAAAAAGATTTGTAAATTACTTCTATTAAAAAATCTTAATCCTTCCAATAGTTATTAGCTTCTGAAGTTGAGTTGCTGTTTTCTGTCTAACTGCTCTCTGATGCCTCATGTCCCAGGAGCTTTGCAATTCCTATGGAGATATTCTCCCATCATGCACAGCTCCCGGGACGTGACATCATCATTGAGCAGTTAGACAGAAAACTTCAGAAGCTAATAACTATTGGAAGGATTAAGATTTTTTTATAGAAATAATTTACAAATCTGTTTAACTTTCCGGAGCCAGTTGATTATATATATATATATATATATATATATATATATATATATATATATAAAGATTTTGGTGCTTTTGTGAGGAAAACCCTATGGTCTTTACAACCCAAGATATGTTAGATCTTTCTCAAGGGTATATTACTTTAAAGAGGTTCGCCGCCTTGGTCAGTCCCTACATTTTAAAAGGGTTATTTGACAATATATTGATCTATTAAAGGGTCCACCTGGTGGGACTCTCCTTATCAGTTGTAAACTGTTGGGAAACGCAAGTGTTGTTTTCCCCTGCAGCACCTCCACAGGTGAGATAAGGCATTACACCTTGCCAATTCAAAACAATGGGTTGTGTTTATAATGTAGGACCAGACATATCTACGTGGGTGAATTTCTGCAAAAATGTGTACCAATTTCTGGCAACTATAGTTAATGTGGACCCACTAAGCCCATTCACATGTAATAAAGTAGCAAGTATGGCAGAAAAATGCAGAAAAATCACTAATTATTTTGCACAAGAAAATTGTGACCTTTGTATAACCAAAAACTGCCTTAATGGGTTTGACAAAACCAGCAAAACCAGAGGTTATGCTAGATCCTTACAAGATCCTTGTACTGTATTTGTTGTGTATTTCATGCTGCAGTTCATATAGTGCACATTTTATGTTGCAGATTTTATGCTGTGTTCTGATATTTATTTTTATTGATTTACACAGCATAAAATGTAAAGAGGGGATTTATCAAAAACCTGTGTAGAAGAGTGGTGCAGTTGCCTATAGCAACCATTCAGATGGCTTCTTTCATCTTTAAAGGGGTACTCCGCCCCTAGACATCTTATCCCCTATCGGAGGCGGAGTCGTGACGTCACGATCTTCCGTCCCGGTGGTCGAGATGGACTCAGCCTGAGGACCTTCAGCAGTTCCGGAAGCCGCTACAGGTGGGTGCTGCATGGTAGATCCAGGGGGTCCCCAGCAGCAGGACCCCGGTGATCTGACATCTTATCCCCTATCCTTTGGATAGGGGATAAGATGTCTAGGGGCGGAGTACCCCTTTAATAATATCAGCAACAAAGAAAGTCAAACCACATGTAGTTTACAATCAGACTTACCCTATACAATTCTCTGGGTCAGTTTTACAATCAATATTGCACCTATAGCGCTCCCAAGTCATCCAGCCCATGGGAGGTGTCCTGACCAATCCATTGTCCAGTGAAGAGCAGAGCGTTGTTAGGGCAAGGATTATGCCCATAGATATTAAGTGCATTTTGTCTTCTTAAAGCCTTTAATATTGGGAAAAACAATTATTGGACACCAATAAATTTATTATATTTCATATGGTGCTACTTACAAGCTACAAATTACAATTAAGTTGTGCAAGATCATTGATGTTACTCTAACCATCTCTTTGGGCTCCTAGTTGGTGTCCGACCTCACCAAACTATGCCTACCTGCTGCATGGGAAAGACTGTGTTGATGTTTATTATAACAAGAACAACCTAACAGCCCATTCACACTACAGAATTTCCATGAGAGAAATTTTGCTTGCAGCAGACTCTCATTGATCTCAATGGGACTCTGCTGCTCAGTTCACACTACAGAAGTTTAAAAGTGAAACTTTCTATCAAGAATTTCAATATTGTCCAATCTTTCAGGGATGTCCCTACACTGCAGACAGTAAGTACCAGTTCTGGAGGAATTCTTCTCTTCCAATGGTATAATCTACTGCAAATCTGGGTATAAATCCAAGCGCTACACATGTGAATTTTGAAGCAAATTCGACACGGATGTGCTCTAAACTCAGCAGGCAGACTTTAGGCGCTTGGAAGGGGCTATCTGGATGGAACAATCCTATAAAAGTTAAAAGGAGTACTGTGGTGCAGGAACACTTATCCCGTATCCAAAAGATCACCCCATGAATGGAGCATATCGACTCCCGCACGAAGCAGCGTCCGACATGCCCCCTCCATGTATCTCTATGGGAGAGCCTAAGATACAGGGTTCCAACACCCCCACGAGCCTTTGGATGGAAGATAAGTGTTCCTGCACCACAGTACTACTATAAGTGCCACTTTAGTATTCCATGTCAGACAAATATTGCATTACATCAATTTTACCTGTTTAAAACAACTGGCCTCTCACAACAACAGCTACCAGCCATTCTTACTATATGTATTTACTTTAGCAAAACGCCAGTTTGAAGAAAACCTGATTTACAGGCTTGTGGCTATTACTGAGTGGACTTCACCATTCAGCCATGAATCCTTTAATAACACGGCTGCTACAGTCACAAGATGGGCTGTCACATGTTCTACTCTGGTTCCTGCATTGTCAGATGTTGACTTAGCTATGTCCGGCTGTGGACAAGGTGTGCAAGTAGAAACCGGGGCTCTTAAAACTTTGTAATAAAAAAAACAAAAAAAACTTCACCTTTGATTAAAGGGGTTGTCCAGTGAAAAAATTCTTACCCCTATTCACAGCATATGGGATAAGTATCTGATAGTAGTGTGTCTAACCACTGAATTGACTGGGGCCCTGTTCTGGGGAAATTTGACTGATTAGAGCCAGATTAAAAAATATATATATATAGGTTTCTATTTTCTTATTGCGATTTTTATTGCATTTTTTGTACATTATAGAACAGCCATCTTACCCAAGCTGTTTTTATTCCTTTCATTTCTTAAGAGCTGCTGAAGTTGAGTTGTTCTTTTCTGTCTAAGTGCTCTCTGATGTCACCTGTCTCTGGAACTGTCCAGAGTAGAAGCAAATCTCCATAGCAAACCTCTTCTGCAGTTCCCAAGACAAGCAGAGATGTCAGCAGAGAGCACTGTTGCCAGACAGAAAAGAACAACTCAACTTCAGCAGCTGATAATTATTGGAAGGATGAAGATTTTTTAATAGAAGTAATTTACAAATCTGTTTAGCTTTCTGGAACCAGTTGATATATATAAAAAAAGGTTTTTCATGGAATACAACTTTAACAGCATTAAGAGATATGCTTTACAGCAAGACCCATGGGTACAGGCAACAATAAAAAAAGAGCTGTCCTATTGACATGAAAGGGAAACATTACTGAACATACTCTCGGACCCCTAAAGAGGTCATTCCACAGGAAGCAAGAGCTCTGAACATCAGCTATCATCTCCTTTATCTACTGGTGTCACCATTTTACTGTAATGCTGTCCTGATCATTTTCCAGCAGCATTCTCTTTATTGTAGACAGAACAGAAAGTCTCAGCTTAGATTAAGGCCTAGTGGTCAAAAATGAAGATTATTTTAATAATATAAATAGTAAAATTATTTAAAAATAAAAAAAAGGTTTAAAAGGGGTTAACCACCATATGGTGATTTTAGTATGTACCTGGCAGACAGTAATTGACATGCATAGAAAGGATCTGCGCTTGCTTGGGGCTAAATGGCTATGTTGTGAGATTACCATAACACTGTGGCTAGCTGTTTGTGAACAGGCATTTCCTGTTTGACTTTTCTTTTTTTTACTACAAATCCCACAATTCCATTTTCCTCCCTCCCACACATCAGCAACCCCACCCATTGAAACATTAATGAGCTTCATCCATTCAAAAGACCTGTGGTTTTCAATCAGGGTGCCTACAGCTGTTGCATTAGTTGCAGACTGATCTCTCTCTCTCTCCCACCAAGCGATCGCTCCCCCCTTTGAAGCAGACAGGCTCCCTGTCATCAGCTGACTAGCGAGTCAGGTCTCGGCCGCATTGCAACCTGGGAAAAATCCGAGATTACAGTAATTTTGTATTCTGTTAAAAATAAATATTGGTGTGAAAATCACATAAGAATTGTGAGAAAACTATCACACACACACTATATCATGAACTACACTAACTTTACAACCCCTGTAGTATAGTCAAATAAAAAAAAATCCTGGAATACCCCTTTACCTCTTAAGGACGCAGGGCATACCTGTACGCCCTGCGCCCGGTCCCGGTGTTTAAAAAAGGGTCTCGCCGTGACCCCGCATTACACCGGGTTGGTCCCGGCTGCTATTGATAGTGCCACGCGCTATTAACCCTTCAGACGCGTCGAAAAAAAAATCGCGATGTCACGATCAGCTAGGATACGAGCGGAGGCCCCCTTACCTTGCTCCGTTGCGTCCGATCGGCGTTTGATTGCTCAAAGCCTACAGGCTTGAACAATCAACCCCCTATTATGCTGATCCATGCAAAGCTATGGCTTTACAGGGATCATGGTAAAAGATCAATGTGTGCAGTGTTATAGCCCCCTATGGGAGCTAGAACACGGCAAAAAAAAAAGTGAAAAAAAGTTAATAAAGGTCATTTACACCTTCCCTAATAAAAGTTTGAATCACCCCCCTTTTCCCATAAAAAAAAAACCTTTGTAAATAAAAATATAACATATGTGGGATTGCCGCATGCATAAATGTCCGAACTATAAAAAGATATCATTAATTAAACTTCATGGTCAATGGCGTATGCGCAAAAAAATTGCAAAGTTCAAAATAGCGTATTTTTGGTCTCTTTTTATATCATAAAAAAAGAATAAAAAGCGATCAAAAAGTATGATCAATACAAAAATGATACCCATGAAAACTTCAGAACACGGTGCAAAAAATGAGCCCTCATACCGGCCCGTATGAGGAAAAAGAAAAAAAAGTTATAGGGGTCAGAAGATGACAATTTTAAACGTATACATTTTCCTGCATGTAGTTATGATTTTTTCCATAAGTACAACAAAATCAAACCTATATAAGTAGGGTATCATTTTAACCGTATGGACCTACAGAATAAAGATCATTTTTACAGAAAAAAGGCACTGCGTAGAAATGGAAGCCCCCAAAAGTTACAAAATGACATTTTTCTTCAATTTTGTCACACAATGAATTTTTTTTTCATTTCACTGTGGATTTTTGGGTAAAATGACTAATATCACTGCAAAGTAGAATTGGTGGCCCAAAAAAATTAAGCCATGACATGGAATTTTCTGTGCAAAATTGAAAGCGTTATGATTTTTAGAAGGTGATGAGGAAAAAATGAAAATGCAACAATGCTGAGTCCTTAAAGGAGAACTCCAGAATATAAAAATTGGGGCCCATACTGCCGGCAGTAAAAAAAATAAAAGATGTACATACCTTCCTCTGCTCTCCACCACGATCCTCTTCCTGGTTGCTGAGTGGCAGTGTGAGAATGCTTCAAGACACAAAAATTCTTCACTACACCAAAACCTGCTGCCAGGGCCGAAAACGTCACACTGCCGCTCAGCCTATCACCGGCCGAGTCGGGACTTCACTGCGGCTGGCGATTGGCAGAGCGCAGTATGACTCGCCGACCACCGGCAATCAGGAAGAGGATCGTGGCGGAGACCGGAGCCGGTTACCGGAGGCCCCGGGGGAGGGAAGGAAGGTATGTACATCTTTATTTTTCTACTGCCGGCAGTATGGGGGACAATTTTTACATTCTGGAGTACTCCTTTAAAAGGGGTTAACACAAAAACTCGGTTTGAACAATAGGTCAATTTCTGATACATTCCTTTTTAATGAGCTGTTTAGCACCTTTGTAGCGTCCATTCAGAATTCTTTTTAGTTTTTTTTAATCTATAGTAAATGGGAGCACTGGAGAATTTTTTTCTTTTTAAATCAACTGGTGCCACAAAGTCTTGCCATCACTGTCCATGTCAGGAACCCCTAGAGTAACCCTCTCGTGCTCTAGACAGTTCCTGATACGTACAGAGTTGCATCAGGGAGAATTGTGTGAAATTGGAAAGAACTACATTACTTTCCCTAAGGCAAACAGCAGCCAATAAGTACTGGAAGGCATTAATTTGTTAACAGAGG
This sequence comes from Hyla sarda, assembly GCF_029499605.1. Lineage (NCBI taxonomy): Eukaryota > Metazoa > Chordata > Amphibia > Anura > Hylidae > Hyla > Hyla sarda. The sequence goes on along the minus strand of NC_079196.1, from coordinate 185,259,094 downwards.
TCATTCAGAAATTTATATAACTTTGTGGCACCAGTTGATTTTTAAAAACATTTCTCTGGAACACCCTTTTAAAAAGGGGTGATCCAGCACACAAAATCTTATCCTGAATCCACAAAAACAAATAACAAGCAAACTCCAAGAAAAAAATCCATATAGAAAAAAAATGAATTATTTTTTTTTTACATTTATTTGGAAAATAGAAAAGGGGGGGGGGGGGTGATTAAAATCTTTATTGCTGTGGGATTTCTTAAAAATATTTCAAAATCCTTTTTTCATTCCTCTCATACTGGATCTCTATATGTGAATGACACATGCTGGGAGTTGTAGTCCCTCGTGTGTGTGTGTGTGTGTATGCTACAAACAAGTGTGCCTCCGGCTATTGCAAACTCCCAGCATGCCCTGACAGACTTTGGGCATGCTGGGAGTTGTAGATTTGCAACAGCTGGAGGCACACTGGTTGGGAAACACTGTTCTAGCCTATTCAGCATACACATGTTACACCAGTGTTTCCCAACCAGTGTGCCTCCAACTGTTGCAAAACTACAACTCCTAGCATGCCCAAAGGCTGTCAGGGCATGCTGGGAGTTGTAGTTTTGCAACACCTGGAGGCACCCTGGTTGGGAAACACTGGTGTATACCCTATAGAGGTGTGGTGAACTACAACCCCCAGGAGTCTACAGAGGCAGCATGCTGATCTTATACCACAGACTGAAGACTCCTGAATGACACATGCTGGGAGTTGTAGTCCCTTTTGTGTGTGTAGGACAGTGTATCCCAACCAGGGCTGATTATATTAGTGTGCTGTGTATAAGGGGGCAGACCCGGGAAAAGAGTAGGATGGGTAAAGGGCGGAACAAAAAAAAAAGTTTTCAGCACAGCAAGAAACAGGAAATAGAAGCAAAGATAGGAAAACAAAGTGGAGGATAAAAAGACAACAAAGAACGGAAATAGAGTAGGCTAAACAACAAGAATAGAAATGAAACAAAACAAATAGGGTAAGTCAAAAATGGAAAAACACGTTGACCACCGGAGTACCCCTTTAAGGACCAGACCAATTTTATTTTTGCATTTCCGTTTTTTCCTCTTCGCCTTCTAAAAAATCATAACTCTCTTATATTTCCATCCACAGACCCATATGAAGGCTTGTTTTTTTTGTCACCAATTGTACTTTGTAATTACATCACTTATTTTACCATAAAATGTACGGTGCAACCAAACAAATATTATTTATGTAGGAAAATTTAAAAGAAAACTGCAATTTAGCAAGTTTTGGAAGGTTTTGTTTTCATGCAGTACACTTTCCGGTAAAAATGACTTTTTTTTTATTCTGTGGGTCAATACGATTAAAATGATACCCATGTTATGTGCTTTTCTATAATTGCACCGCTTAAAAAAACAAAAACATTTTAACAAAATTAGTATGTTTGAAATTGCCCTATTTTGACCACCTATAACTTTCAAATTTTTCCGTATATGGGGCGATATGAGGGCTAATTTTTTGCTCCATGATCTGTAGTTTTTATCAGTACCACTTCTGGTTTTACTTTTTATACAATTTTTGTAAAATTTTTGTAAAAATTTGACAAAAAAGCAGCAATTTTGGACTTAATTTTTTTTACGTTTACATCGTTCACCTTAGAGGATAATTAACAATATATTTTAATAGTTCAGACTTTTACGCACGCGGCGATACCAAATATGTGTATTAATTATTTTTTATCCTTTTTTGGGGGTAAACTGGGAACAACGGACGTTTTACCTTTTTATTGGGGGAGGGAATTTTTCAATTTTTTTTACTTTTTTATTTTACATTTTTTTTTTACACTTTAATAGTCCCCATAGGGGACTATTTATAGCAATCATTTGATTGCTAATACTGTTCAGTGCTATGCATAGGATATAGCACTGATCAGTGTTATCGGCGATCTTCTGCTCTGGTCTGCTCGATCTCAGACCAAAGCAGAAGACCCCGGGAGACACCCAGAGCCAGGTGAGGGGACCTCCGGCTGCCATGCTGGAAGATCTGATCATCGTGGCAGCGCTGCGGGCGATACGATCATCCATTTAATGTACCAGACTGCCGCAGATGCCGTGATCTGTATTGATCACGGCATCCGGTGCTTGCGGTCATGGCGGAGCGTAAATGTCCGTCATGGTGCGTTAAGTGCTATGGCACCATAACATACATTATCGTTAAGGGGTTAAAGGAGTACTCCACTGGAATTTTTTTTTTTTTTTTTAAATCAACTGGTGCCAGAAAGCTAAACAGATTTGTAAGTTAAATAAATTTGTAAATTACTTCTATTAAAAAAAAAATGAATCCTTCCAATACTTTTCAGCTGCTGTATGATCCACAGGAAGTTCTTTTCTTTTTTATTTCCTTTCTGTCTGACCAGAGTGCTCTCTGCTGACATCATGCGCTGCAGGTACCGGCTGTAATGGCGAACATCAGCCATTAGCCCCTCAGATGCCGTGATCAATACAGATTTTTTCTTTTCTTTTTGAATTTCTTTTCTGTCTGACGACAGTGCTCTCTGCTGACACCTCTGTCCATGTCAGGAACTTTCCAGAGTAGGAGCAAATCCTCATGGCAAACCTCTCCTGCTCTGGACAGTTACTGACATGGACAGAGGTGTCAGCAAAGAGCACTGTGGTCAGACAGAAAGGAAATTCAAAAAAGAAAAGAACTTCCTCTGTAGTATACAGCAGGTGATAACTACTGGAAGTATTACACAAATCTGTTTAACTTTCTGGCACCAGTTCATTTAAAGAAAATTGTTTTCCACCGGAGTACTCCTTTAACCTGTTGGGGACTAAGGGCGTATGCATACGCCCTTGCGTCCTGGTACTTAAGGACGAAGGGCGTATCCATACGCCCGCGGGAATTTCGGCCCCCGCCGGGCGGGGACCGGGCTGGGGTGACTGTTGATATCTATCAGCAGGCACCCCGTGCAAATGCCCAGGGGGGTCATTAGACCCCCCCCCATGTCGGCGATCGGCGCAAATCGCAAGTGAATTCACACTTGCGATTTGCGCCGATTCCGGGTCATTACGGGTCTATGGTGACCCGGTGACCCGGAATAGAAGGGGGATCACGGGTGTCTAAGACACCCACGATCCCCCTAAAGCGATAGGAGTGAGGTGGCAGGGTTGCCACCCCTCCTATCTCTGCTATTGGTGGTCTAGACGCGACCACCAATAGCAGATCTGGGGCGGAGGGGTTTACTTTTGTTTTCCCCGTCCTGCCCTCCCATAATAGGCGGGGCAGAACGGGGAAAACGAAGAGGAACGGCGCCGGAGTCCACTTACCCCTCCGGAGGCAGCGGAGCGGCGGGGATCGGCGGGCGGCGACGGAGATCTGCGGCGGCGTGCGGCAGAAGAGGACGGCTCCCGGATGCGACGGAAGCCGGTGAGTAGTTGCCTAGCAACATCTAGAGGGCTACAGTCTGAGACCACTATAGTGGTCTCTAGACTGTAGCCTTCCAGATGTTGCAAAACTACAACTCCCAGCATGCCCAGACAGCTGTTTGCTGTGTGGGCATGCTGGAATTTGTAGTTTTGCAACAGCTGGAGGTCTGCAGTTTAGAGACCACTGCACAGTGATCTCTATACTGCCCTCTAGATCTTGCAAAACTACAACTCCTAGCATGCCCACACAGGCTGTTTGCTCTCTGGGCATGCTGGGAGTTGTAGTTTTGCAACATCTGGAGGTCCACAGTTTGGAGATCACTGTTCAGTGGTCTCTAAATTGTAGCACTCCAGATGTTGCAAAACTACAAATTCCAGCATGCCCACACAGAAAACAGCTGTCTCGGCATGCTGGGAGTTGTAGTTGCGTACCTCCAGCTGTTGCATAACTACATCTCCCAGCATGCCCTTCTGTGATCAGACATGCTGGGAATTGTAGTTTTGCAACAGCTGGAGGCACACTGGTTGGAATATACTGAGTTAGGTAACAGAACCTAACTGAAGGTTTTCCAACCAGTGTGCCTCCAGCTGTTGCAAAACTACAACTCCCAGCATGTACTGACAGACCATGCATGCTGGGAGTTGTAGTTTTGAAACAGCTGGAGGTTTGCCCTCCCCCATGTGAACGTACAGGGTACATTCACACTGGCGGGTTTACAGCAAGTTTCCTGCTTCAAGTATGAGCTGTGGCAAATTTTTCGCCGCAGCGCAAATTCCTAGCGGGAAACTCACCGTAACCCGCCAGTGTGAATGTACCCTAAAAACACTACACTACACTAACACCTAATAAAGAGTAAAACACTACATATACACACCCCCTTACACTGTCCCCCCCAATAAAAATGAAAAATGTATTGTACAGCAGTGTTTCCAAAATGGAGCCTCCAGTTATTGCAAAACAACAACTCCCAGCATTTCCGGACAGCCACTGACTGTCCAGGCATGCTGGGAGTTTAGCAACAGCTGGAGGCACCCTGTTTGGGAATCACTGGCGTAGAATACCCCTATGCAATCCCTAATTTAGTCCTCAAATGCGCATGGCGCTCTCTCACTTTGGAGCCCTGTCGTATTTCAAGGAAACAGTTTAGGGACACATATGGGGTATTTCCGTACTCGGGAGAAATTGCACTACAAATTTTGGGGGGCTTTTTCTCCTTTTACCCCTTATGAAAAGGAAAAGTTGGGGTCTACACCAGCCTGTCAGTGTAAAAAAAAAAAAATGTTTACACTAACATGCTGGTGTTGCCCTTTACTTTTAATTTTCACAAGAGGTAAAAGGAAAAAAAAGACCCCCAAAATTTGTAACGCAATTTCTCCTCAGTACGGAAATACCCCATATGTGGGCGTAAAATACTCTGCGGACGCACAACAAGGCTCAGGAGTGAGAGTGCACCATGTACATTTGAGGCCGAAATTGGTGATTTGCACAGGGGTGGCTGATTTTACAGCGGTTCTGACATAACCCCCAAAAAATAAATACCCACATGTGACCCCATTTTGGAAACTACACCCCTAACGGAATGTAATAAGGGGTACAGTGAGCATTTACGACCCACAGGGGTCTGACAGATTTTTGGAACAGTGGTCCGTGAAAATGAAAAATGTAATTTTTTTGTTTGCACAGCCCACTGTTCCAAAGATCTGTCAAACGCCAGTGGGGTGTAGTTTCCAAAATGGGGTCACATGTGGGGGAGTCCACTGTTCTGGCACCACGGGGGGGCTTTGTAAATGCACATGGCCCCCGACTTCCATTCCAAACAAATTATCTCTCTAAAAGCTCAATGGCGCTCCTTCTCTTCTGAGCATTGTAGTTCGCTCGCAGTGCACTTGACGTCCAAACATGGGGTATTTCCATACTCAGAAGAAATGGGGTTACAAATTTTGGGGGGCATTTTCTCCTATTACGCTTTGTAAAAAAGTAAAATTTTGGGAAAAACCAGCATTTTAGTGGAAAAATATTTTTTTTTCATTTACACATCCGACTTTAACAAAAAGTTGTCAAACACCTGTGGGGTGTTAAGGCTCACCGTACCCCTTGTTACGTTCCTTGAGGGGTGTCGTTTCCATAATAGTGTGCAATGTGGGGTTTTTTGCTGTCCTGGCACCATAGGGGCTTCCTAAATGGGACATGCCCCCCAAAAACCATTTCAGAAAAACTCACTCTCCTAAATCCCATTGTTGCTCCTTCGCTTCTGAGCCCTCTAGTGCACCCGCCGAACACTTGACATACACATATGAGGTATTTTCTTACTCGAGAGAAATTGGGTTACAAATTTTAAGAGGATTTTTTTCCTTTTACCCCTTGTAAAAATTCAAAAACTGGGTCTACAAGAGCATGCGAGTGTAAAAAATGAAGATTTTGAATTTTCTCCTTCACTTTGCTGCTATTCCTGTGAAACACCTAAAGGGTTAAAACGCTGACTGAATGTCATTTTGAATACTTTGAGGGGTGTAGTTTTTATAATGGGGTCATTTATCGGGTATTTCTAACCAGAAGACCCTTCAAATCCACTTCAAACCTGAACTGGTCCCTGAAAAATTCCGATTTTGAAAATTTTGCGAAAAATTGGAAAATTGTTGCTGAACTTTGAAGCCCCCTGATGTCTTCCAAAAGTAAAAACTCATCAATTTTATGATTCAAACACAAAGTAGACATATTGTATATGTGAATCAATATATAATTTATTTGGAATATCCAAATTTTTCATGAAATTTTTGCATTTTTCACCAAGAAAGGATGCAAGTATCGCCGAAAATTTACCACTAACATAAAGTAGAATATGTCACGAAAAAACAATCTCGGAATCAAATTTATAAGTAAAAGCATCCCAGAGTTATTAATGCTTAAAGTGACAGTGGTCAGATTTGCAAAAAATTCTCCCATCCTTAGGGTCATAATGGGCTCCGTCCCCAAGGGGTTAAGGTCAAAATGGACTTGGTCCTTAAAGGGTTAATACTTAATCATTCCCTGAATTCCCTCTTTTAAGACTCATATCTCAGAAATGGAAGGGCATATAAAAAACTGTAAACATGTGTGTTATCAGGGCACCCAAAGCTGTTAAAGGTGTACTGCGAATTAATTGTACTGGGACCCCAGCATTGCCGCCTCTCTGCACAGCTAGTGAGCATGTCGTTGACCTCACTAAGGTTGACGACACCCCCCCCCCCCTCTCCCATAGAGCTGTATGGGGGGGGGGGTGGTGTCGTCAACCTTAGTGAGATGCACAGAGATACAGATATATAGAGCCGGGGCCCCAGCGTTCTGACCCCCCGCAATCAGAAACTTCCCTTATCCTAAGTGTCTATGGCTGCAGATCTCCTTTAATCAGCACTGGAACAACAGAGATGATTTAAAAAAAAAAAAAAAAAAACTGCACCACATTTGTCTGCAGGTTGGGTGTTGTTTTGCAGCTCAGTTAAATTGAAGTAAACAGAGCTAAGTTGGAATACCACGGACAGATGTGGTGCTGTTTTTGGAAGAAATTGGCTCAAGTTTCCAATTGCCAGATAACTTTGTTAATAATATTAATAATGCAATCTGATATTTTGAGGGTTAGACACAGGTCCTCTGACTATTTTCTGTATGAACTGGTCTGTCAGAGAATCTTCCCTGAGCAGAAAACCCACCTCTAAAATTTCCATATCCCCAAATAGATCATATAATCTACATATGAAAACTCAATTAACACCTAAGCTAAAAGTACTGGACCAATTCACACAAAGCAGATAAAAACTTAGGGTTTTGTATTATGAACATATGCTGGGAAGAGGAGGATGTCACCCAGTATGTGGAGAAAATTGACATAAAAATTTGCATAAATTTCATGCACATTTTCAATAGGGTTTTTGTTGCCAATTTACCTGCGGCAAATCCACCCTGTGTGAACTTCGATATAATCAACAAGCTAACACAAGCCAAAATCAAGATGAAAATAAGTATGTTCCCATAGACTTCAAAAGCCGTACACTTCAAAACTCGTGAAAAATATTCCTTTCACATACATTTGGAAAGAAAGGGGGAATTTATTATGTTTGTAAATAAAATAAAAAAAAACTCTTTACTCATCTCCAGAGCTCCCTCGGTGCCTCCGGGGTCCTTTTTTGGTCCCCAGATGCGATCGTTTTCTGCAAATCACTGGCCGAGGGGGGGACATCACTGCAGCCTTCGATTCCCCCAAAGCCCAAAACGTCACGCTGCAGCTCAGGAAGACAATCACATGGGGAAACCAAAACAGGACACCAGAGGCACCGAGGGAGCTCTGGAGGGGAGTAAAGAGTTGTTTTTTTGTTTTGTTATCCCACACAATGGGCAAAGTTAGGAAACTCCTCCCCTCCAACCAGATAATATGGGGCTAGCACAAGTTTTAAATAACACTTCAGTACACCATTTGTATGGTCCTTTTTTTTTTAAAAGCTTTTTTTCATCAAAAATCACACAGGATAAATTCATGACCACTTAAAGCTTGGTTTTTTCTTGGCAGTTTTTGGAGATCTGCCACTGCAGTTTTTAAGCCAAATCCAGAAGTGTATTCAAAAGGAATAGGACATCTAAAGAAAGGACTTATACTTCTCCTCCCTTATGGATCCACTTCTGACTTTGGCTCAAAAACAAGTGGAAATTTAGCCAAAGAAAAACAACTTTATTTTGACATACCTACAAAATAAGAAAATCTACTTGAAAAGTCACAATTTAATGGTGACAAATTTAGAGCAAAAATATATAGTCTACATACACAAAATTTCCACCCAATGGGGGAGCTTTATCAAAACCTGTGCAGAGGAAGAGTGGTGCAGTTGCCCATAGCAACCAATCAGATTGCTTCTTTCATTTTCCACAGGCCTCTAAAGAGGCCTGTGGAAAATGAAAGAAGCAATCTGATTGGTTGCTATGGGCAACTGCACCACTCTTCCTCTGCACAGGTTTTGATAAATCTCCCCCAATGTGAACAGAGCCTATAATTACACAAGCAGCTGCAGCCTATATGTTGCACAGCAATGAATCTTTAGCTTGATGTATGTTGTAAATATATACTGCTTTATATACATTTATAATGTAGCAGAAGGTATCAAACTGCAGAGTATAAGTAACCGGCCAGTTAGACATATACACCTATAACTATACACTGAAGTCCTTTACAGCTAAATGAATATACCAAGTTAAATAGCTTCAAAGAATTGTGTATATTATTACGTATCCTTCATGAAAATATTAGAGATCTAATGACATATTTGCATGACACTCATTCTACTAAAAGTCTGGACATAATAGAATGCACAGAATACAAATGCAAAACAAAGACTAAAGCAGTATATAGTGTATGTGACAGCAACACCAACCTGTACCCACTGCAGCTCCTGCAATCCCTGTAATGTGAACAGTTTTGAACTGCAGCAGGAAGCAGGAACTCCAGGCAGAGATCACAAGACTGCTGAGCACTTCCTTGTTACATGGGTCATTGTGTCTCCAGCTTCAGTCCACATTGTGAATCATTACTGCCATCTGCTGGACATATTGTGGAAAAACACTCAAGGGGACATCTATCATTGTTATCTTTGGAAACTGAGTTTTAAACAATTTTTTTTTTTGTTTTGATTTTGCTGATGGGTGACACATTTATCATACAAAAATGAAAAAATACAAAAAATCACTTTAGAAGACCATTTTGTATGTTTCCTCCTCTCCTCTGCCACATTTTTAAAAGTGTCCTTCAAAGGCATTTTTGTATGCCAGGTCTGACCTAGCTTTGACTTGCGACATTTCGGAGGGGTCTGCGACTTTTTTTTTTATGCCAATGGCACTTCATAAATTTGCAACCACTGCAAAGTGAAAACTGAAAGTTGCTTAGGTAAGGCTGTTGGCTACTTTATGTGTATCCACAAAAGCTGCAAAAAAAATAAAAAATTATAATTAAAAAAAGGCTAAGGTGCACGTGTGATATTTTGTGCCCTGAAGTAAAAAAAAAAAGGTGCTCTAAATGCAAAGACAAATCTCCCCTCAGAGTATTAAAGGGGTACTCTGGCCCTAAGACATCTTATCCCCTAACCCAGGCATAGGAAACCTTCGGCACTGCAGATGTTTTGGACTACATCTCCTATGATGCTTTGTCAGCATTTTGGCTGGAAACACATCATGGGAGATGTAGTCCAAAACATCTGCAGTGCCGAAGGTTTCCTATGCCTGCCCTATCCAATAAGATGACTGATCGCAGGGGGTCCCACCATTGGGGACCCCCACAATCTTTCATACAGCACCCCGCTATCATCAGGCTCCAGAGCGATCATCGCTCCGGGTTTGATGAATCTTGATCACGGGACCAAAGTATCGTGATGTCACGGCTTGTGATGTCATGCTCCGCCCCCTCAATGCAAACCTATGGGAGGGGGTGTGAAAGCCACCACGCCCCCTCCCATAGACTTGCATTGAGGGGGCGGAGCATGATGTCACATGGGGGTGGAGTCGTGATGTCACGATACTCCGGCACTGTGATCGTGATTCATCAGACCCGGAGCGATGTTCACTCTGGAGCCTGATGATAGCGGGGTGCTGTATGAAAGATTGCGGGGGTCCCCAACGGCGGGACCGCCGCGATCAGGCATCTTATTGGATAGGGGATAAGATGTCTTTAATCAAAACCTGTGCACTTCTTCCTATAAACAGGTTGTAGTAAATCTCCCCCAATGTCTCTGGATGATATTCCTTAGATGTTTTAGGATGCCATAAATCTCTAAGATATTGTTATATACAACATGTAAAGCTGGCCATTCAGATATGGTAGCTGTTGGTCAAATGCTTGTTCAGCCAACAGATATTTCTCCTGACTGCCTTGATAGTTTCCAGAAAACAGGGCCCCTCCAGGCTTCACATTAGGTACATTGAGGGAGATTTATCAAAACCTGTGCAGAGGTAAAGTTGATGAGTTGCCCATAGCAACCAATCAGCTCTCTTCTTTAATTTTTCAGAAAGAAAAGCAGAGGCGCTCCATGTGGAGTATCGCTAGTAGGGATCGACCGATATTGTTTTTTTAGGACCGATAATCTGTCACCTTTCAGGCTGATAGCCGATAACTTATACCGATATTTCGGTATAAGTTATTGGCTATTTCAAACCCCAAGGCGGGGCAGAAGCCGTTGCAGATCAATGATAAAGCGGGCGCTTTAAATCAATGAACTACAGCGGCTTTTGCGGTGCCAGAGACCGCCGCCGCGACCAGCTTCTCTCCCCCTGCCTGTCCTGAGTCTAACCACCACAGTTGCCCCATCGCCCCCCCCCCCATCCTCTGCCCACATACCGCCGCCGCTGCCCCATTGCCTCCCCCCATCCTCTGGCCACATGCCGCCGCTGCCCCATCGCCTCCCCCCATCCTCTGCCCACATACCACCGCCACCACTGCCCCATCGCTTCTCCCCCATCCTCTGCCCACATACTACCGCTGCCCCCTCACCTCCCCCCATCCCCGGTGTTATAATTACCTGTTCCGGGGGGTCCGCGATCCTTCTGGTTCCGTCGGCGTCATGCGCTGTCACTGTGTGTACTGATGGTGACGTTGCTCGTAATTACGCAGCGCACAGCAACAGCGCAGAAGCCAGAAGGATCGCGGACCCCCGGGAACAGGTAATTATAAAACTGGGGATGGGGGGAGGCAATGGGGGGGGGGGCAGCGGCGGCGCTGGGCGGGGCATTATCGTCATATCGATAAGGTAATTGCCGATACCGATAATGTCCAAAATCGCGATTATTGGCCGATAATCGGTCGATCCCTAATCGCTAGTATCCAATAAAAGGGGGAGGGGTTAGGCAACTGCTTACCAATGCGAGTTGTGTACCCGCATACACAACAATGGAGAGCGTTTGTATGAGAAGCAGATATCCTGTCTGCAGCCTTCCTGATGTAAACGTATACCAAAGAGTGGACCAGGACTTCAGAGAGGTACAGGAACTAATCGGCGCTGACCAGGATAATGACATCGGTACACGGGATCGTCCAAATGAACGTTTTATTAACCACAACGCAACGCATTGCGCGTTGCATTGTGGTTAATAATGCATTCATTCGACGATCCTGTGTCCCAATGTCATTATCCTGGTCAGCGCCGATTAGTTCCTGTACCTCTCTGAAGTCCTGGTCCACTCTTTGGTATTCATTTTTCAGAGGCCTTTTTAAAAAATGAAAGAAGCGATCTGATTGGTTGCTATGTGCAACTGGTCAACTTTTCATCTGTGCAAGTTTTGATAAATCTCCCCCAGTATGCCTCATTTTTGCATCTGTGAACATAGAGCTGATGGGACTTGCCAAAAAAGCTCCAGTTTTGTCTCTTCTGTCCAAAGGACATTCTCCCAGAAGATTTGTGGTTTGTCTTTGGTCATATGAGACAATACTAAAGCTTTTTGGCAAGTCACATCAGCTCTATGGCCGGCATTTATCATTGTAGGTGTAAGTGAGGCATTTACACCTTTTTTGTGTGTGCTGGTAATGTGTAGGAGCACATCATTTATGAAATGGTCGCAGAGCAATTGATAAATCAAAAATGAAAATGAAAAGGTCACATTTTCTGAAAACTTTCTATTCACATACACCAAACAGCTAAGTCTGGGCTGGTGTAGTTTTAGAGACTTTTCAGTGGCTTTGTGCCTTTTCACAAAAAGGCGCAGTTCATAAAACCCTTCCATATCATGTGTATTTGCCAAAATCTGTGGATTGCAACTCAAAATCTGCAGAAATGTGTAAACCAAAAGGCACAAAAAAGGCTTTTGTAGACACAAAAAACAGTCTAAAGAAAATGATAAATGTCGGCCTATAAGTGGGTTTTTCTGTCTTAAACTGAAGGGTACCAACAGTTTTGTCCACGTGTGTGTACCATTCTGGCAGACTAAGGCTAGGTTCACACTGCGGAATCTCCAGGCAGAAAATTTCCGCCCAGAGATTCCGAGTGCGGCCAGCACCGAATGAATCTGTCGGCGCTAGGACAGTGCGGACACTGCGGTCTCCAATAGACTGCAATGTGTTCCGCGATTATTTCTGCCTGAAGAATGAGCAACGCCATTCTTCAGACGGAAATTTTCAAGCAGATTTTCCATTCACAAATTCCGCTTCACAAATTCTGAAGTGTGAATTTGTGAACGGAAACCCATTCACTATACAGTACATTTTAGTAAGTGGAATTTCTGCCAGCAATTTCAAAGCGGAATTGCAGGCGGAAATCCCGTAGTGTGAACCTAGCCTAAGTCTCTTTGTATTACAAGAACAGCCATTTATCTGAATGCAGGAGGGCGCATTATCCTGCTGCAAGGGGTCATTGCCATTAGAGGATACAACAAAGTTTAGAAGGATGGCAAAGTGACATCCACACAAATTTGAGGATCCAAGGTTTGCCAGCAGAACATTGCCCAAAGAGTCACAATGATTGGTCTGGCTCTGGAGTGCATCTAGGTGCCATCTTTTCCCCAGATAAGGTAGATGCCCCTGGCCCTCCATACGATGTCAAATATAAAGTTGTTTGTCACTCCAGACCATCCTTTTCCATTGCTCCATGGTCCAGTTCTAATGCTCATGACCATTGTAGGTGTTTTGGCTATGGAAACGGGTCAACATGGGCACCTTGACTGGTCTGTGACTACACTACCCAATACACAGCAATATACAATGCCCTGTATGTTCTGACACCTTCCTTTCATAGCCAACATTGAAGGGGTTATCCCATGAAAACGATATCTTATCTCTCCTATCCACAGGATAGAGGATGGGCATCTGAACCCTTAGGGTCTTACCACTGGGACCCCCTGCGATCTCCAGAACAGTACCTCGTGAGTGCTGTAGATGGAACACGCCCAGTTCATTCTCATCATCGCTGCATACACCCGGAAGAGGATGTTCAGGGATAGTAAACTGTGATGTATGATAACAATGTAAAAGACTCCTGATTACTTTCTCTTTTAACAGTAATCTGTGAGACTCAGAGAAGCGTATCCAGGCCAGACCTCCCTGACTTGGCAGACTGACTGGCACTGGTCCGACCTGTGGCCAATAAACTGGTGAAAAACATAAAGGTCTGTGTTCAGCACTATCCTCTCTTGAAAATATTCTCCTCTTGAAAGCTTAAAGTGGTACTCCACTCCACCTCCACAGAGGTGTCAGCAGAAAGCACTGTGGTCAGACAGAAAGGAGATTCAAAAAGAAAAGAACTTCCTCTGTAGTATACAGCAGCTGATAAGTACTGGAAGGATTAAGATTTTTTAACAGAAGTAATTTACAAATCTATTATTAAATTGGCAAGCGCTGTATCAGACACATTACAAATATGACTATATAGTTGAAACTGACCTGTATAAGCAGTAGGAGGGAAGAAAGGTCCTGGTGATACAGATCGAACAGTGGCCGGTATGAGGAAGAGTTCTCAAAATGGCTATAATGGAGACAAAATAGCTTAGATGTTTGAAGTGGTATGTGTATCAATAGGATTGGGCTGTGTCAACACTGCGTAATGTACCTGTTGAGGATCAATTGCGATGGTATATGCAGTAATTAGTAGAGATATGCAGAGTCAGATGCCCGAACGGCTGTTATAGTAGGCTGAAGGAGAGATATTCCTGCGGTGAATACTGGGTTAATCAATTTGTATCTAGTACAAGGAACTATTATTGATTTTAGTAATATCGCTCCTATTAGTACCTGGTAGGGAGCTGTATTATTGTATCGCAGGTCCGTATGGATGTTGTAGTGGAGAGTGCTTTGTACTATGTATCTGCGTGGGCTCTCCCTGAGGGTGCTCCAGAGGTTGAGAGTGCGTATTATATAGATCCCTTTCTAGAGTTCAGATCTGTAACATAGGCAATATAATGGCGTCACTACCTAGTCCCGATACAAAAAATCTTGCAGGCTGATGGATGTCCGTATTGCATATAGATACTCTCTCGAATGTCTGCTTACTGATATAGCACTGAGTAGCGTACCTGGTATGTCTCCGGCAGGCGTCAGCTGCGCAATGATCGCTGCTGAGAGCTCTCGATGAGGGTGCTCCAGGGATTGCTAGGGGGTGTTGGATAGTAATCCTTTCCGGGAGTTCTTGTTGGTAATCCGGATTGTTGGAAGGAGCGTTTGGCGGCAGTGGGAATGCGCCCCGGCCGGTGGCGCCTCTACCTACCTGCACGCCCGCTACTAGATGGTTAAGGTAGAAGTGATTTGGATATGAGTGACGTCACTACGGTATCCTCTGTGGTCCACAAACCTATCGACGCTTTTCGGAAGACTGTCGGCTTCCTTCGTCTGGATGGAGCTGGTGGTTTGGTGGCTCATTCTTATAGCGTGTCTCTGATGTTAACCCCTTAAAAACTGGATTGTTATTGTCAGTGTGTCGTTGCTATTGGTTATAGGTATGCAAACAGTTCTAATTCTGAGTTTAAACCATGAAGTACTAGAGAGTTGAGGTTGAATATCTATTTGGTTTCACTCCTGGATAGTTGTGCGATAAAATGACCTCCCCTCCAGTGGGGGGTAATTTTTTCCAGTCCAAAAAATTGGGACATTTTAACTGATTGTTGATGCATAGTTTTGTAGTGTGCAGACAACGGATGGCCCTCAAAGCCACATTGTATATTATACACGTGTTCTTTGATACGCACACCTAGTTGCCTCTTGGTTCTGCCCACATATATTTTATCACAGGGACATTTGATTGCGTATATAACTCCCTGTGATTTACAATGTATATGGCTTCTAATGTTATATTCTGTTTGTTCTCTACTGTTTTTCACGTTTGTTGTGGGATGTTTATTATCCATAGCTTTACATGCATTACACATTTTGCAAGGATAGAAGCCATTTTTTAGGGGCAAGAAATTGTTACTAGTGTCTTCTTTATTTTTATTTTTTGTTTAATTCTGTACTGAGGGTGCTATGAAGGTTCCGATGTTTTGGGCCTTCTTATAGACAAACGTCGGTGCTTTCGGTATGATTCCCCCCAAAAACTTGTCCTCCAGTAAAATGTCCCAGTGTTTCTTGATTATTTTTTAAATATCAAACTTTGTTTATTGTATTGAATTATTATTGGGATTTTGATGTTATGATTTATACCCTCATTCTCTCCAGTTTTTTTGTCTTTTGTTATTAGTAGTTTTTCTCTATCTGTTTCAAAAACCTGTTGCTGGATTATGTTTAAATTCTCCTCTTTATATCCCTTGCTGATGAATTTTTTCTTTCGGTCCTCATATTCCTGACTGTATTTCGCTGCCTCTGTGCAGTTTCTTCTTAACCTAAGAAATTGACTTCTGGGAATGTTCTTCAACCAAATTGGCGAGTGGCAGTTGTCCATCTGAATAAAGGAATTGCTGTGGGTAGGTTTGGAATACGTGTACGTAGTTATCTGTTTGTTAAGAATATTGATAGTGAGGTCTAAAAAATGTACTGAAGTCTGGCTAAAAGAAGCAGTAAAAATAAAAAAAAATACGGATTTTTATTGATATCTATTAAAAATAAAGCCAGGCTATCAGGCCCCCCTTTCCAAATGAATAAAATATCATCAATGAATCTACGCCAGAGGACGAGGTTTGCGCACAAGACTCCTCCTGGGAAAATGGTTTCTTCCTCCCAGAGTCCAACATATAGATTTGAGTAACTTGGCGCAAACCTCGTCCCCATAGCGGTTCCCCATTTCTGATTAAAAAACTTATTTTCGTATTTAAAATAATTGTGGGTGAGTATAAAATTAATACATTCACCGATAAAATTTGTTTGAACAGATGGCATGTTCTGTTGTTTGCAACTAAGTGTGCGTATCAAAGAACACGTGTATAATATACAACGTGGCTTTGAGGGCCATCCGTTGTCTGCACACTACAAAACTATGCATCAACAATCAGTTAAAATGTCCCAATTTTTTGGACTGGAAAAAATTACCCCCCACTGGAGGGGAGGTAATTTTATCGCACAACTATCCAGGAGTGAAACCAAATGGATATTCAACCTCAACTCTCTAGTACTTCATGGTTTAAACTCAGAATTAGAACTGTTTGCATACCTATAACCAATAGCAACGACACACTGACAATAACAATCCGGTTTGTAAGGGGTTAACATCAGAGAATGAGCCACCAAACCACTAGCTCCATCCAGACGAAGGAAGCCGACAGTCTTCCGAAACGCGTCGATAGGTTTGTGGACCACAGAGGATACCGTAGTGACATTCGAGAGAGTATCTATATGCAATACGGACATCCATCAGCCTGCAAGATTTTTTGTATCGGGACTAGGTAGTGACACCATTATATTGCCTATGTTACAGATCTGAACTTTAGAAAAGGATCTATATAATACGTACTCTCAACCTCTGGAGCACCCTCAGGGAGAGCCCACGCAGATACACAGTACAAAGCACTCTCCACTACAACATCCATACGGACCTGCGATACAATAATACAGCTCCCTACCAGGTACTAATAGGAGCGATATTACTAAAATCAATAATAGTTCCTTGTACTAGATACAAATTGATTAACACAGTATTCACCGCAGGAATATCACTCCTTGAGCCTACTATAACAGCCGTTCGGGCATCTGACTCTACTATCTCTACTAATTACTGCATATACCATCGCAATTGATCCTCAACAGGTACATTACGTAGTATTGACACAGCCCAATCCTATTGATACACATACCACTTCAAACATCGAAGCTATTTTGTCTCCATTGTAGCCATTTTGAGAACTCTTCCTCATACCGGCCACTGTTCGATCTGTATCACCAGGACCTTTCTTCCCTCCTACTGCTTATACAGGTCAGTTTCAACTATATAGTCATATTTGTAATGTGTCTGATACAGCGCTTGCCAATTTAATAATATGTTTGTTACATATACTATATATTGGTGTGCATCAACAGGGGAGCACATCTATTGGCTTAGCAGCAGTCCAGCCACAGATCAGATCCAAACCCATCCAGCCCTAGTGAATGTATATAGTAATTTACAAATCTGTTTAACTTTCAGGCACCAGTTGATTTTAATTTTTTTTTTCCCATTAGAGTACTCCACCTCTAGACACCTTATCCAATATCTAAAGGCAATCTGGATGCAGCACCCCAGACATCCGGTGCACAGAGCGAACTTTGCTCCATGCCGGAGGGCTGGCGATGCGGAGCGGAGGTTTGTGATGTCAAGGCCACGCCCAGCTCATGATGTCATGCAAGTCTATGGGAGGGGTGTGATGACAGTCACGCCCTCTCCCATAAATTTGCATTGAGAGGGCGTGACTGTGACGTCACGAGCAGGGTGTGGCCATGATGTCACGAGCATCCGGCACTGCACCCAACGCTCTAAACGAACGCCGAGTGCAGCAGGGAGATCACAGGGGTCCCCAGTAGTGGAACCCCTGCGATCAGACATCTTATCCCCTATCCTTTGGATAGGGGATAAGATGTCTAGGGGTGGAGTTCCCCTTTAAAGGGGACCTGTCACCAGATTTTACCCTATATATCTGTTGGCAATACTTTATATTTCTGTCAGTCAGGCATGAATGGGAACAAATACAGCCCGGAATGCAGTGACTACATGAAGAGGCTGCACGCCCTGATGACTACTTGCAGCTGATTACCATGTGGCATGGGACATTTTCAAACTTCATTATTAACTTCATTCTGGAGAACATCGGGACCTGGTAAGAAACCTTATTTCACTCTATATAACTTGTTGCCAACAGTTACATAGGGTAAAATCTGGTGACAGTTTCCCTTTAAGACAATATAGAAAAGGAATCCTCACAGCAGGGCTGAAACAAGACTCATGGACAATGATGTCTGTCTGTACCGTAAAATACGTGACATGTAAGCAATATTAACCCTTTCTAGCCCTATGACGTATAGTTATGCCATGAGCTGGAATGTGTTAAGGCAAATTGATGTAAATTTACATCATGTCACACTAATCACCTTTAAAGCAAGCGCAGGATCTGCCCTCACTTGTTAAAAATGGCTACAAGGCGGAAGCGATCATGCCGATGCCAACCATTAACCCTTTAAATGAATCCCATGAAATCACAGTGAAATGCAGAAAAATACAGAAAATACACTTGAAATGCAGAAACTTTTGCAATAATATCCAGCACTTATTTTATAGCTTTTGTGTCAAGCAAACCTTTGTTTACTCAGTTATCAGACAATTCTCTAGCAGTAAAATACTTAGGGGGTGCACTGTGTGGTAGTATTATATGGAGGGAGTGCAGAGTTTGTCATTATTGTATTCAGGGGCACAGTGTGTGTCAGTATTACATTCAGGGGGCACAGTGTGTGACAGTATTGCATTCGGGGGCACAGTGTGTGGCAGTATTGTATTCAGGGGCACAGTGTGTGGCAGTATTGTATTCAGGGGCACAGTGTGTGGCAGTATTACATTCAGGGGGCACTGTGTGGCAGTATTACATTCAAGGGGGCACAGTGTGTCGCAGTATTATATCCAGGCGCACAGTGTTTGGCAGTACAATATTCAGGAAGCACAGTGTGTGGCAG